>NC_092497.1:74995716-76225970 GCF_047495875.1 Pithys albifrons albifrons | reverse complement strand
TACTTACAGGAGAGTTCATGTATGGAGCTGGATGAACCCTACCTTGTAGAATATCCTATGTTACTTAGAATAAATGGATAGTCATCATGGGTTTAGAATCATAGATTCATAGGGTGGCTTGGATTGGAAGACACCTTAAGAATCATCTAGTTCCAACCCTCACATATGCCTGCACACCTGTTGTAGTTTGGGATTATTATGTAAATTCTCTCCCCTGCCACTAACTGCCCATGCCAGCAGTTAACTGTTGATCACTTGGGTGGGGGCAGGTTTGTCTCTTGTTTTTGGGGACATTCTTCCATTCTTAGCTCGGTGGAACGAGGAGCGGTGGCTGCCGAGGAGGGAAGCTGCTCTGCTGGCACTGCTGGGGCTTCTGGCTGAGACGCTGTTTTTCTCCTCACTGCGGCTGTTTCTCCCGGTTCCTGCATCTGGGATCCCGGGCCTCTGTTCCAGCCTCACCATCGCCTGCACCGTCACAGCCTGCCTGCCCCGGCTGGGACAGTGACCCAGGAGAGAGAGGTGTGCAGCTGCTTTTGCAGGACACGTGGTGGTTCCCCACTTTCAGCTTTCTTTTTCCTTCATCTGGGACAAGAGACACAGAGTTCATCTGAGAGCTCACCACTCGTCTGTCTCGCTGGAGAGGAACTGGGAACTACTGGGAACTCACTCCGCAGCCAGCCAGACTGTGACATTTGACACTGCTTAAGTATAACTTTCCTCCTGGAGGAAAACCTGCTGGGTTTTGTTGTTGTTTCGGGTTTTTTTTTCTCTCTCTTGTGGTGTTGGGGAAGCGGTTTGCACTGGTCTGTTTACATATATATATATATCAGTTAAGAACAGTTATCCTTCTTCTATTAAAATTCCTTTTTTCCTAAATTTGATAAAGAGTGGCGTGATTATTGTGGAGGAGGCCCCCTCCCCCGCTTGTGGGTAAACATTTTGGGTTTTTTCCGCTCAAACCAATACAACACCTGTCTTGAACTACCCTTCATAAAGCAGCAGCACATGCAAAAACCTAGCTACTTAGCTAGCTCAACAGTAGTTCTCTAAAAATAAGTATGATGGAGACTTACACAATAATATATACCCAGTTTCATGAAAGAAACAGATGTCAAAAGGGAAAAATACTTGAATGTAGTAAGAGAGTAGGGTTGGATAATATGTGGTCTAATAAAGCCATTTTGGTGTAGCAGTTTTTTAACAAAGCTATTTCAGAGGTATCTTATCTATCAATGCCTGTCTTTCCTTTAGATAGGAGACAGAAATATAGTGTGTTAATCTATTTCAACTACCATACTCTTTTTCTTCATGCATAAGCCCCAGTCCCTCAAAAATATTCAATACAAATCTTTGTTAGAACAGATAGACATGGATAAAATTTATAGTGAGATTAAACTGGACATGGAGAAAAGAAAATCCTCCTTTAGTGTTCCATATACCGATGTGGCTGCAACACTTCAAAGATATCTTGTCTACAAAAAAAATAATTAATTTATTACTTCAGAGCTGCTGCTAAGACAAATCACAGCACCACGTGAAAACATGAAGTTTGGCTGCAATCCTGTTTTTACGTTGATCTGTCTGAAATACCAGGCAGAGGTTTGAAATAATGTCCTAAGTCAGGTAATGGTTTAGAATACCTGTAGCATTAGTAGCAAGCTAGGTTTAGTTAGTATTGCTAACCAACCAGTATTCCAGTGAAATATTTTCACTTGAGATCAACTGGAGAAATTCTTTGAATTAACTCTAAAAGCTGAGCTGTGGCAGACCAAGAAGGAATGAGGGAACAAACTAAAGAGATGGAGGGTTTTTTCTCTTCCATCCCATTAATATTGCCTACACGCACATGCTTGCAATCCGTCCAACCACCCTGAGAACCTGGCCAAATTGGTCCCTTGTGCTGGCTAATGATGACACATCCTACAGGAAAATTCTCTTGAAGTTTGTTTAGTTAGCTTCTAAGGTGCCTTTCCTCATGTTCAAACAGAGGACACACCAGAGAGGGAGAAAAACAGAGCTGAAGAGCGTTGGTGTTTGCCCAGGGGCAAAACCTGATGTAGCTGCATTGCTTTGTGTTGAGGTGTGAAATACTAGCTGTGAACTTCTCACTGAGCAGTGAGAGAGCCATTCTCCAGAATTAGGTCAAGGGAACCAGAGTTCCACTGCTGGACATGAGGACTACAAAAAGATCCATAAACTAAATATTCTCTCAAATGTCCCCAGAGAAAAATCTGAGGAAAATGAAGGATCAATGAAGCAAGACTTCCTAAGAGTATTTAACAATGAGCAAACATGAAAAGAGTATGAGGTTGTTTTTTACCCATGCCAAATCCCAAATATTCTCCATGCAATTCATGAAAATAAGCTTAGAATTTTTATTCATAGTCCCTACAAGTTCTAAAGACAAAGCCATGCTTTTATTTTGATTCTACTGGTGTTTGGCTCAAAACACATGTGAGAAGAAAAATGTTATTGCCTTGGTACAAATATCTTCTCAAACATGAGCCTTTTCCCTTTTAAGCTGAGTATATATCTAGAGGACACAGTACACACCATCTTGAGCTATGCAAGCTTAGGAAGACAATTTTGATTTGAAAAGTCAGTTAAATGATAACTGATGCAGCTGTACTCCTGCCTTACATACTTAAGCTAAACTGTGCTTGGGTTAATTAGCTGTAAATCAATATCGTTAAGTCTCAGAAGAATAAGCATGGACAATTCCTTCCAGACTGACATATTATTCTCTAACAAAAAGTTGGGTTAGTTTTCTGTCAACAATACTCATGGAGATTGAACTGGTTTTAGTTAATTCCAGTGCCATGTAACAAGAATGCAATGAAATGGTCAAGAACACTTGTCACATGAATACCCAATTTACATTTTTTCTGCTGTTCATCAGATATTATTCTTGTAATAAAATCTGTTGCCTCACAGAACAGGAAGCAAACAATAAAATCTACTAAAAAGAATGTTTGAAGAAGTTTTCAGCAAGATCATTTCCTCAGTCAGAGGGTCCCAGCATTCATTCTTACCCCAGGCTATAGGTGACACACTCACACAGTTTGTGAACTGGTACCCTACAGAAAACTTGTGATCAAGCAAGAAGTAGGTGATGGGGAGCTGTGTAGTGAGAACTGCCAGAAACCCACTGCTACTCACCAGCCTTTGTGGAGGTGCTTCTCATTCTCTTCCATTGCATGACAGGATGGCATCCTTTAAAGGATGAAGGGAATAGTAAGAGACTTCAAAACTGCAAGTAAAGATAGGCTATCTTTACTTTTTTGATTAGGACAGCTTTTTTGAATTGCCTCCAACACTCTGAATGGTTCTTGGGCCAGTCATGGGTCTGGTCTGTGGGGCCTAACAGGCACATGGTGAGTTCTTTGTTGTTGGAAAGAACTTGGTCTGCAATCCATGTGTATGCAGTCACTCTGTAGTGCACATCAGTAAACTGGGCTTAGTACAAGCACATCATATGACAAAAAAGGGGCTCTGTCTCTTTGCCCACCCCAGCACAGAAAGGAGTTAAATTGAACCAAAGGGGAAAAAATGTCAAAACATTTATTTGTATGCACAGATATTTTAATTGATAGGGAACTTCCAGTAATTACACCAATTTAGTGCTCTCCTCCTTAATGGGTATTGAATCCAAAACTGGAACTCCCTCAAGACAGGGTCAGTTGCAGGACCAATTTGAGTGAAAAGAAATGGATGTTTTGCTGTCCTTCATGTAGCCTGACTCCTCCTCACCCCTCATTTACTATTCACATTACAAAACTCCCAGACAAAATATCTTTCTTGCCCTTTTTAGAGCAGGCAGCTCTGATCTTGCCTGCCCTTAAGGTTGATAACCATTCTAGCTTTGTGATGAACAGCCAGCAAGCCAAGAGTCCCCCAACATTGAGGCACTTAATTCAATGGGCTGCCCTAGCTCTGGAAAATCTAAAGGCCAGGTAGTTTTTTTCTCCTCAGCAGACTGCTGTACAGACTGCTAAGGAGCTGGGTTGCCAAGCCAGCATGAAACTGGGCAGGCTTTTGACTGAAATCTGCCTGGCAGGTGAATTTGGAAATTTGCCTCTGTTTGTCAGAAGATTTGTTAAAACAGGCACATTCCCACATAATGTTCTGATTTTGATTAATCAGCCTATCAGGGTGGGTTAAATGTTCCCCCGGAAATTTCTGACCATCTTTGTCAATGATAAGCTGCACATTTCCAGCATTCCCCATTGCAATAATTCTTCATTGCCTTCCACTCGAAATGCTCATGATGACAAGAGACCAATTGCTCCTCTGCAGGAATGCTAAGCTCCACTATGTCTGTCATGAATAAAATCAGGGTGTGACATGAGCAAAGTCTCCAGGCCTGGGCCCTTTGATATTCAAGCATACAGAGAGAAAATGCCCTTTCTGTGCATTAAAGTACCTGACAAATATTCATAGATATGAATTACATTGCTCACATTTGTTCATCTCACACAAACCTGCTCTCAGATTACATTTAATATGATGAATTACAGGCACTAGAACTAGAATTAGGAAAACAACTTTATGCAGGTTAAAGAAAAGAAACTCCTGCCATTCTTTGCTTTGCTTTCTATGTTCTTGCTTCTCAGTACCACCCTGCCTCTCTGCCACCCCTTTACCCTCCCTCCAGTATGTAAACTGTATACACTGTGTCTGGCATACATTTTAAAAAGCCAATGTTATTAATTTTCATTCTTGTATTTTTGAGAATAACAACAAGATTCTGCTTACTCTGACAATTGAACTTATTCTCAGGCCCTGTATTTCAAAGCAGGATTTGACACACAGGAAGCCCAGAATAGTATAAGTCTGTCACACTTGGTTTTGGTTCTGGTTTAACTGATTCATTTATTTTCTCCAAAGATATTTTAGGACATGTAATGATTCTACCACACTTTCTGTGAATCATGAGGTAGGCAGGGGCCAAGACAGGAGCCAAGTCACAAAGTTCACATACAGATTTTTGTTTTTCTAAGGTCTGAGGAAGCTCACATTTGAGGGTTTGGGTTTGGACCATCTCAGAAATTTACAAGAATTCAGTTCTTAGCTAAGTAGTTGTAACCCATTCCTTTTTCCTTTTGCTTCTAGTTGTACCACTTTGGATTTTATTTCATGTATTGTGTTAGCCATGATTGAAAAAATGTACAATCACTATTACATTGCCCTTCTAGGGGGTTGGAAGGAAGAAGGAAGAGAAATGTTCCGCTGGATGATAATAATATTTCATACACTTGTAGTCATCTATGGCCAACTAGTTATCAATAATATCTGAGTGACTCAGTGATAACATCAACAGAAGGACAAAATCCCTAATAGGTTTCATGGCCAAGGATTTTCAGGCTTTTCTTCTTTAGATCAGATATGTCTTTTTTGAAGGAAGTGAGGAAGCTGTTAGTGTGGCAATTAAAGATATATCTGAAAGGAAACATTTGTGTTAAAAAGGCTTTCTTAACATAGAGAGTTGTTCCTGTTTCTGAAGACTATCAGTCTCAAGGCTTTCTCACCTTGTATGCTGAGGTTACTTAACAGAGGACATTTTGTTTCTAGTTCTTCACTGCTTGTCTTGGACTTCATCAAAGGCTGATTTTTTGGTGTAGGGCTATTTTTTCTCTGGATGTTAACACTTTTATTGTTTTCTGCGGCTGTTGCTAATCTCTTGCTGCAGAATACAAATTTACCAAAGTGCAAGTGTTGTTAGCTCTGACTTTTTAATTTCATTTTCTGCATGTTGCTCTGTAACACCATGAGCAGTTCTTTCTCTTAAAAATCACACATCTGTATGCATACTTTTGAAATAGGTAATGAACTCTCCAGGCTCAAAACCCTCTTCATTTTTTTTTTCACAAATTGGTTGAAAAAACATTTTATGGCAATATAAAACTTGCCCCTAGAATATATGATGGCAAATAGTGGTAACTGGAAGTTTAAAAGAGAAGAAATGGAACTGTATGGTATCAACACACACTTACATATTAAAATCAAGAGACTAGTTGATCCTGATAACTCAAATAAAAGAAGTGTAGGTTAGGAAAAGACTAAAGATCATGCTATGTTTTACATTTAGCATTAATGGAGAAGTACCAACTAGAATTCATGGGCTAATGGTAGCAGCATAAGGTGGCTAGGGATATGATAAACTATGAGGAGTGTAAAGATTGGTGTCTGTAGTAAATACATGGTATCAATATGCAGATTCTGGCTAAAACAGAAAAATACTTTGAAGCCAACAATCATACTATGGACTATTATGATCAGTAGGCTGATGGCCCACATCAGGAATCTAATGGGAAAATGAGGCTGGAACTCTGGCACATAGATGGCATGGCCAAGGCATAGTATTCAGAAAAAAAAAAGAAAAATATTAAGGAACAGAGGAAGCAGTAAGTTGATTACAGTAAAACAAAGAAGTCAGCATGTGAGGAGCATGAGTAAACAAGTTATAGAGGTCAGTAAAGGTGCCAAAAGCTAGTTGGATGCACATATTAATGGAGCTGGGCTAAATGAGACTGACCAATACCACTACTTTGGGCAAGGTATAGAAGACAGAGAGCTTAACCATGAAAACTACTCCAGTCTTCAGAGTCCAGGAAGACCCTGGAGTAAAAATATCAAACACGCAGTATAGGAGAACGAAATGCCACCAAACAGTTGGCAAGCAAGGACTGTGGGTGTTTAATGTACAACCTGACCTCAGATGATGGGACACAGTAATCTAGTTTCCAGTTAAATTTTCTCAGTATAACTGAGAAACTGGGATATTCTTTTATGTCCTCTCCTCACAACTGTTCTTCATGACTTAAAATCATGCAGTTTATTCCAACATTAAATCCTGCTCATATCCTTCTATAATTTGAAAAGAATTAGCCATAGTAATTCTGGAAGAAATAAAACACAAATGCTTCAGTAATCAACCATATCACTAAATGTAGAAATACCATTTGTTATATTATTATTCGATTTCAGCTTGAAAGTTAACAGGAACTTAGAAGCATTTTTTCTTCACATTCTGTTACTTCAGTCTCTATTTGCAACAAATAAAAATAAATCTATTTTCTTCAATAAAAAAAACCCAAATGTTTCTCACACAACAGTTTTCTGCAACAAACTAAATAAACTACCAGTGTCAACACTTGTGCCCTGACTGACTCTACCAACCAAGACAATATTTAACTGACTGCTCATGTGGAGTGTTTTTTCTGGGCTTTATTCTACACAGGATGCAGCAGCAAGAAATAAAGAGGGTCTTATGTTCCTATTTGCAGAAATTGGTGGCTCAGAATACACATTAGAGAAAACTTCCTTTTTACAGAAAGTACAAATCTTTTCTGACAAGGGTATGCCCAGGTACTCCAGTGACTGACTTGTTATATACTATCCAAGACCATGCTCTGCTACATTTTGGTGCACAACGACCCTCTCTGAGTGCAGCAGAATACATCTCATGCTTGTCAGAAATTTTTATTTAACTCCTGGCCTTAACAGAGCAATGACTTCACCTTCTCAGTGAAAGCATTGAGGGCAGGTGCCTATGTATCACAGTATATGTCCAGGTTTATCTCCAAGGACACCTCATAGCTAAAGAGCAAAAATAATTTTTTTGAGATTTGCACACTTCTCTGTAGATCATGGTCAAATAAAGCCCATAAAAGCTAACTTTATGTAGATAGGATGGGCTTTTAGCAGCAATGTACATACCTATCTTCAGACACATTGTGCCTGTATTATACTGCCAGTTTTCATATTTTGGCTGCAGCAGCACAGTGTGTTTTCTTCTTCTCTGAATTTTGCTAAATGCAAGGTGCTCCATGTTATTGTTTGAAATTCACCCACTCTGCACATAGGGCCAAGCCTCTCCCAGACAAAAATATGTGTTCGCTGATGGCTATGGACTGAGGTGGAACATGTTTCCCAGCCAAGCAGAGGGAGCTCCAGTTTCCCGTTGTGAAGCACCATTGCTTTTATTATGGGTGCATTAGAATAGATGCTTTGTGGGTTGGGCAGCCATAAAATAGTTTGTGATTACTGTTACCTTGCTGCTAGTAAGTTGTTCTTACTGCAGGTGAACTTCGTAATGGGACAAATTTGATGTTTGTACTTACTTTCTCCTTAGGAATCCAGTTCCCCTCTTTCTGTATCTGATATTACTCACTGCAAAGTCAATGCCTGCTCATCTTTTTGATGCATTTGAAGGATATCTGTCTATGGTTATTGCCATGGCTTACCACCAAGGGCTTTCAGAGAAAGGAACTGTCAAGAGACTTGAAACTTGTCCAGTCATGTATGGTGCTCCAGATTGAAGAGAGTCCCTAGTATCCAGCTTCCTATCAGGTTCCCATCAAACTTTGCAATATGTGGAATCTGCAGTCAGTCATTGACTTAAGGAGTAGAGCAAATTAGCCTTTGACTTACAGCTAGGAAAACCTCTATGGAACCCAGGGCCAGCAACATGCATTCCCTGGCAGATTCTTTGACATATTTCTACATCCTGTCCCTTTGTACACTATATGCATAGTTCTAAGGAAGAGGAGTTTAAGACTCTTATAATTTTTATTTACTCTCCAGAGTAGTATCAGGTGCATATTTCCATTGCTGAGTTCTATTTAAGTATCATTATCACCCATGCATGGATGCCAACAGGTTCTATTTCCTTTTGCAAGATGCTTAAACAAATCTGGTCATTACCTGCTGTCTGTGTTTGTTGCTGAAGCTGCAGCAACACAGTTGGATAATACTGGCAAAAAGTCTCCAAAAAAAAGGTTCCTTTTTGTCAAAGACTGGCATATGTTTCTTAAAATCAAACAGGATTCACTTTCAAAGCATCATGCTGCTGGTACTGTGCAGTATCAGAGCTGCTGCTGCACTGACAAAACTCAGCATTGTGCTGAGCATAATTTTATGAGGATGCTCCCACTGTTTAGTATGTGCAAGTAAAGCTAGCCAGAAGATTTTTATTTTCTGAAGCCTGAGGTGCATACAGTGTCTGAGTAGTGTGCAGGACTGGGGTCAAATGCCTTCCTGCCCAGTGCCACGCTACAGCTGGGATGTGGTGTATCAGGCACCTAGCAAGATGGGATGCCACCAAGCAGCAGCCTCAGCACGGCTTTATTTTTTAATAAGGCACATCCCAGGCAAGATGATACTCAGTCAGATAAAGTCAGTGTGTGGTCCTGGTCCTCACCACTGGGCTGAAACTAGTGAATCCTGAAGGGTCACTTATGCTACTCCCTCCATTTTGCTACTTCATCAGCTTGCTCATCTTCTTCACTCATCCAGTCATCTTTCTTCCTGACTTTCTGCTAAGTATTTGAAAAACAAATATTATTACCCTGGTTTTATATTAAAAATTTTATTTTGCATTGTAAGAGCTCTAGGTTTGATAGACATTTAAATGAAGGGTCTAGTTAGATTGTTGAAAAACTGAACAGCAGTAACATGATAGAAAAACAGGGAAGAAGGTGGAGTCAAGAAATAGCTGGGAGGGTGGAAAGAAATCTCTATATCTTGCTGCACAGACAACACCCCCTGACCAAACCAAGCCTTGCATAGGCTATCTCATATATACCTACTCCACTGGTTCTAGTTGGCCTGCAGCAAACTAGCAAAGTAGTTGATATCTAGACTAAGGAGCTTTGAGTGTATCCAGCCTGCTTAAGTCAAGTGTGCTTTCCACAAACCTAACCACCTTGCTAGTGAGCAATACTCTAGAGCCACTTCCAGTGGGAGGACACTGATGTAATGGAGTGCATGATTCAGGAACCCCCTGCAATGACAAACTGCCATTTTTATACACTGCTGTTTCAACTGCAGTGGGGGAAAGCACCATGAGATGACAGAGCTGAGGCTAGAAATTTGAAAACAGATTGTATAAAGTTTTATTTTGTAATAGCACAATATCACAGCATACCAGACTCTGTGGGTCTCCCATCTCTACAACAAGGTGCATGCTAGTGGTTTTGACCTTCACAACACAAGCTGCTTAGTATTTCTAGATATCTGTGTTTTTTAAATGCAGCTATATTGCTGATGGTGATTTTTTTGTGAACCGTGTGGTATTAGTAATAGTTCTGCAGCTGGATTAGATGTACAGAGCTATTGAAGCTGCAAGTAACAAAGCAGAGCAAGTAACTCCTGCTCTCCTCCTTAGACCAAACAAAAGCTTCAAGTATTCTTGCAAGTTCTCTAGTTTTAAGCACACACAAAGTACAACTCTCAGAAATTACTTCAAAATAGAGGTAAATTTAAGGAATTAAACTGGAATTTCTTTTATCTTTTCTGTGTTCATAAAAATAAAACTGCCATAATATAAACACCAGCGGGAAAATAGGCAGTGAAAGAACATCACTATGAAAGCACCAATCGTGAAGCTGACAAATGTTTTTTTGTAGTATTATTTGAGTTCCAAAGATAGCTCTGAAAATGAGGTCAGCCTGGAATTGGGGCATTAAAAAAATGTTGGTTAAAGACAGGAAAGGTCACGACTGTTTGCACAGTGCTCTACTTTCTCCATTAAAAAAAAAGAAAAAGAAAAAGAAAAAAAGAACCAGTTAAGGAGAGGTGATGATTCAGTGCTGGAGGAAAAAAAAGCAATGTGTGTGATTGGTGAGCAAGTTGCCCCATCTATGAAATCATCTACATGCGTGGCTCCATGAACATCTGCTGCATAAAGCCAGCATTGGGTTTGGTATGCCACAAAACAATTTGGCTTTTGCTTATTTTTTGAGGAATGGTACAGGAATAATGTGTGCTGTACCCGAGCATTTAATAATGACATCAGTGAGCAAGCAATGCTAATAAAATTCAGCGTCTTTGTCTCAATTGTGTTGTTAATCCAACATGATTCAGAAATGGATGAACGGGGGTGGGAAAGCAATCAAGCATACTTGTTTACGTTATTTCCTCTATTCTTTATCAGGAAAACTAAGTGCCAGCATGTGATCAGCTCTGATTCCAGCATGCAGTCATTTGCAATGAGTGTTTTAATGGACTGCTCAAAGTGATGGCAGAATAAGAAGGATCATCCGATAAATTCAGCATATATATACAGTATAAGTCTGACCTGTATTTATCAGTGATTAAATACATCAGGGAGTAGTAGCTTATCCAGGAAATTCCATATGCTATGTGGGCCTGATCCTCCGCTGGTACAAATCAGTTTAGCACCAGTGAAGTACAGTAGGGACGATTGTAGCTGCCAAGTTTGATGTTGCATCATGTGTGATATGCTATGCCAATTATTTAACAAGCTTTATTAGGTATTTGCATCTAATTTGCATATAACCAACTTCCTTTTTGAAAGCCTGCACTAGTGCTGTGGGGGTGGAAAGAAGACTTGCTGAACAAATCTTCAACTTAACTACTGAGGGTGTAAAAACTAGTGGAGGTTTTTTTAGCGACTCAAGTTCTTTAGTTCTTTCCCTATGACTGATAGACCTATATTGCATCTTCTAGTAACTAAAAATTATGATAAGGGATTTATATCTATGGACTGCAACTGAGATTCCTTGCCTCTCCCATCATGCCCTAAACCCTTGTGCCTTATATCAGCCACAAAACATCAATTACATGGGAGGATGTTTACCTTTACAGAGCCATATGAGATTTATGCTGGTAAGTTTCAGTTAAAAGATTATAATCAACAATGATCCCAGGCATTTAGTCTTCTAACAGAATGCTAGGAACCTTCACAAGAGAGCTATCAGGAAAGCTAACTCTCTGGAAGTTATGGCTGAGATTTGGTAGCCACTAGTATGCAAGCCTACACTATTTCTGTTGCTCTACCCTACCCAGTTTCTAAAAAGTCAGCTCCCATCAACCCAGATATCAACATCAGTAGACTGTATATGCAAATTCACTTCTTTAATGCAATATTTACACCGGAGGAGTATATGTCATGATGCTGACATTTACACTTTTTTCTTTCAATGGCAATATAGGAAGGTAATACATAGTCCTCTTGTATTCTGCCTGCAGAGGAATTGGTGGAGAAAGTCATGCTGTTATCTGGTGGAGAACAGCCTTCTGAGTGCAACACTGTTTGGGAATGTAAAAGTTGAATTTCAGTATTTCCTGGGTTCTTCCCTTACTCCAAGAGGAGATTGTAAGTAGTTAGCAGTCAGAGACTCTTTCACATTTGAGTTGATCACAGGAAACTCAGAACAATTTTCTTCAATCCAAAGATCTCATCACTTGAGATAAAAGATCATGCACATTAAAATGGAGCCATATAAAAAGCTATGTTGCATCACCTAACCAGTTCAAAGATAAAGGCATATCCTGCATCATGAGTTTGGCTCCTTACTCTGACAGGCAGCACAGCAAAGCAGGGGAGAATGAAGCCTAGAATGCTTGAGAAAGAACTATTTAAGTCACTCTGTAATCTAACTGTAAAATAGATGTACCATTGTTGGTTTCCTTGTTTGGAGCAGGATCCATTGATTGGCAAGATCATGAAATGCCTGAGAACAAAACTTTCTTGGCTTCTGTTTCATTACACTTTCTCCTAAGGTTAGAGAAAGTACAGAAACAGACCTCTGTCAGGAAAAAGTCAGTGGCTGAGCACCTCTTGCAAAAGAGCTAGGACACTGTAGTAAAATGTGAAGGTCATATAGGGTCCACAGCCTTTATCAGGTTTGATGAGGGACCAGTTATTGATACACTCCTCAGCGAGCAAGAGTATCACAATCTGACCAAGATAGGAAGCTTGCCTTAGAGGATGTGAGAGTAATGATAACATCCCAGTACAAATTATTACAGTTTGCATGAATTGTTTTACAATACATTCTCTGGAATAACAAACTAAAATAAGATGAATGCAGCAGGGATGTTATTCAGCTAGTGCAGAGATTATCTACTGCCTCAGTTTCTCCCTTTGAAACTCTCTAGGAACATCCCACAAAGCCTAGGTCTTCGGCTGTGTTCTTCCTCTTCATCTTGTTTAATACTTACTCCTTTGCTGTGGTAATTTTCACTGTGTTCTTTCTTCTGACTCTTCATTAATTTGAAAGGCCAATAACAACACATTTTGGCACTTGCTGTACAAACACATGCATAAGGTGTGCTAAGAATGGTATTAGCAATTCCAGCTCCAGTGCTGCCATTGGCTCTCAGTGCAGACATCAAACGACAATACATAATCTTAACACAAAGCTGTCAACCAGTTACTTCATTATGCCTACTGTATAGTATTCCCTGGCCAAGACTGTACTTACAAGAGAGTCAGGATAGAGAGCATAGATTAAAAATGTAGAAAAAAAGTAAATATTGCAAGAATATTGCAATTTTACCCCAAACTAATGTTGAAACCCCTTAAGATTCAAAGTTCAACTTGTATTAATAGAAATTCACAGTAAGGTCATCAAAACAACTTCAAACATGACAAGTAGTGACAATAAACAAACGTGTCTTTTAACATCCACAGCTGCAGTAGCTTGAAATACTTCTACCATTTTAAAGTAATCCATTTTAGCTCATATGCTTTATAGTGAACTCATATGTGAACAGCAAATATATGCAGGTTCTTTTACCAAGTTGAATGGCCTTCTTCTGAAGAAGAGTGGAAAATACAGGAAAAATGGTTGTTATATTGGACATGCAAGCAGCTTTGAAAAAAAAAATCACGTCTTAATGCTAAGAGATTCCAAAAATGTCTTAGCTCTGATGTAAATTGGATCACATACTTTTATAATGTGTATTTTGTCTTGCTTCCACAGAGTTCATGACAGTAAAATCACACACATCCATAGCATGTAATTACATATTCAACTGCCTACATTGTAAATAGTGTGCCCTTTAAAAACAACTACTGGCATATAACTAATTAATGAAATTATTCAGGGTTATTGCCCACATACCAGCAATATTCATTACAAAACACTTTATATTCAGGTTTAACCAGTTTGCAGCCCCACTGGCTTACCACATTATTTTCCATGATAATGCTTTTATCTAGTTAAAGAAAACCACACTTATAGGCAAAAAAGCTGTAGTACAAAATAAAGCTGGAATTAAATAACACTGAGTACAGTGACATCATGAAGCAGTACAAAGCTACAGGGGAAGAGCCTGTAGCCCATCAGACTGCTGGCAGCAAGGGTAAGAGCAGCTGTTTGGGGAGGAGTGGAGCTAGGGCTCGCTCATACTTGGCTGCATACTTTAAGAAGCTGCATACATTCTCCCTTCTGAGTCCCTTTGGTAAAGCAAACACCAGCTGAGAGGAACAAGGAGCTTTCCCCTGTAACCTGGCACCTGTGGAAGTCTTTGGCTGGAAAAGGACCCCATTCCTGTGTGTGTTGCTCCAACCTTTTTTCCTTTTGGAGTTCAGACTTGTCAGTGTTTTCTTCCTTTACACCCAAGCCCTGGCAACGTGAGCTGAGGTTATGCCATTGGCCCTAGAACTGTAATTCCTTTGTTTTCAATGGTTTAAGCAAATTCCTCTTAAGAACATTGTGTAATTTGAACATATAGTTGTGGGCCACATGAATGTAAAGAGGTAAGCACAGCACTAGAAATGTTTGTCAAACTGCCTTTGATTACCCCAAAGGCTGAATTTGGACCAGTATTTTTGCACAGAAAGGTAATGTGTAATGTTTACTGCAACACATTTTCTCTGGCACTGTCTCACTGCTGCTGGCACAGGCACAACTCTTTGATATTGAGTAGGTGAATGATTTTCCTTGCCAAATTTCTATCTGTAAGTTTGACTCCCAGTGATATTTGCTGGCTACCATCATTATGACAGCTTTTAAAAAGTTTCATTTCAGTTGTAGCCCAGATGTTAAGACAAAGTTAGAGGTGATGCCTGTTCTGACAAGTCACAATACTTCTGTGGTGATGCACTTCTGCGTCATCTCCCAGTGACAGTATATGCCATGAAGGAGAAAAGGAAGGGGGAGTAGGTTTATGTCTGTATTTAGCAGAAAGTAAAACCACAGATTTCTGTCTTCATTCCTGTGTACAAAGTGCATCCATAACTCTCCTGCAAAGAATGCACTACAACACTGTAAAACAGTCAATAAAACTAACTGGATGAAGGTGGGAAAGAAAAAAGGTAAACTGATGAAATACTAGATTTTACCTCCTAGATCTTAATTTTTTAAGATATTATATTTTAATTAAAGGAGGATAATTTCTTACCAACACCTACCCAAAATACACAGGAACTGACTTGTACTTTTACTGCAGCTTATCAACTGCAAAGTATTTTCTATCAAAGCATCAACAAATGTGATTCTACCTGTAGGGCTGACTGTACAAATCCTATGTATTTTGCTGCCTCTCTTCTTCCATGCTGACATAGTGATCTACTGAGTTACAATACAGCACTGCAAATGCAATGGCTCCCTGAGTGTCTAATAATAGATACAACAATATAATACAATTAGAAATAATATTCTAATAAAAACATGGGATCTTAATCAGAAAGGTACAGTGTTCCCACCTTTGGATAAGTGTGTGCATTCCAGTGGGAAGGGGTTCAAGCAGGAGAAACAGGGAGCCAGCATATTTGGCTCCAAATGTACACGTGCTTTGCTCAATGTACAGTTTCACACCACATTTCATTCCAGCTGAATGCAACTGGAAGATTACTTCAAATGAGCTCCTGCTCCTCATTCTCCCTTCCCAGTTTTTCATGTGCTCTTGCTCATATCCCATCTTGCTCTCAGCAGCTGCCAGGTTGGTCAGTGAGCAACTCAGATAGATGGTGGATTAGCCCTTGTGCTGGTTCAGTGAGCTGATCCAATGCTCCCCTTGGCAGAAAGATCACTGGATCTGATGTACTTCCACCAGAATTGCAGACATTTCTGACTCTTCCTCAGGGACCGGGCATATGAAGCACCTTGTAATCCTGTGATTTGCATCTGTGGGGCTGACAATCAAGCAGCTATTCCCAGCCCTTGCTAAATTAAGTTAAACAAAGACAGCTAATTTTGTAATTTAAAGTGACGGTGTTGACGTTACACCCAGCGCAGCTTTTCTTTGAATGCTGCCCGTCAGCTTGCCCTACTTTCTAAAGGTTGTGAGGATGCTGTAATGAAAGGCATGCAAATATTTCATAATACCAGCACATCTTCATAAAGTCACTGTTTCTCAAAATTGCCAGTCATCACTCAGGACCTGTTATTGTGAGCAGCACTCGAGGCTTACAGCCTGAGGAACGCCACTGCTGCCTCTTTTCCTTTGCACAACTTGTTTGTTCTGTATCTTCCATGTCCAGAATATTCTTCATAGGTCAGACTGTAATCTCGGGTGAATTGTAAGTAGCACCATGTATCTGGAAATGTCTG
Source organism: Pithys albifrons albifrons (assembly GCF_047495875.1). NCBI lineage: Eukaryota > Metazoa > Chordata > Aves > Passeriformes > Thamnophilidae > Pithys > Pithys albifrons. The sequence goes on along the minus strand of NC_092497.1, from coordinate 76,209,663 downwards.
CTGAGGTACATGTTTACATATGCTGTGTGCCCAAGATTAGAGCTTGGCCCAGCACCAGAAGTTAGGAAACCAGACCCTACCCAGGAGTTAAGAAGCTTGCTTACATTTGTTGTGTACTATTTTAAACATAACAACAAAGAGGAAAACACTCTGCACTGTTCCTTGCTGATGTGGAAAGTCAGACTAAGACACCTATTTATGTTTCACAATGTTGAGGAATATCTATTACTTCAGGATGACAGTTGTGCTGAGCCTGTTGTGCAACAGGGATTTACAAGAACTTTTGCAAACTTACCCTCTTATGTACTAAATGAACTTAAGCCTCCCCATGTTTACTACACAAAGTTCACTTTAACACTAAAATAGTTCATGGCACTCTTTGTCCCATACTTGCTTCACACACTTCAGCAAGCAGCATGCCATGCAGTGCTGGAAGCTGATCCCTGCTGTCAAAATGGGATGCTCTTTTAGTCAAGAGAAGGATCTTTTTCAGGAAGGTTTTTTTACAGGGTTGTTTTGGTTTTGGGAGTTTGGAGGGGTAGGGTGGGGGGTGGGCTGTTTTTGTTTTCTTTTGTTTGTTTGTTTGTTTTCTTTTTCAATGTGAACGGAATAAAGCCACCAAAGACAGAATTTTCAGGTGTACTGTTTAAATGGGCAAACACTTTGAAGCATCCCTCTCTCCTGTCAGAGGTCCAGGGGGCTCTGGGAGTGGCATCTGGTGGTCCCTGGTCTCTCAGAGGCAGCCAGTTGGGTATAGGGGGACAAGAGTATGCAGGTCTCATTGTGGTCACCACAGCCTGGCAGAGCCAGTGTCCCTGAATCACAGAGGGCAGCTGCAAACTCACCAGCCTGTATTACACAGCTCCCTGATATGTCTTAAAAAGGTAGATGAGATGAACCCCAGCCTTCTGGAGGGAGTTTCCTGTGAAGGAAACAGCAGTCAGTGCCTCAGCTTGGGTCAGCAGTGAGTGCAAGCCAGATAGCCAGTTTTGAAAGGTTTCTGGGCAAAGTGACATTGATCCCTCATAAAACTCAGTGCTGAAGTTGGGCTCTTACAACAACAATTAGTTGCTTACATAAGTCACCTGATTTTTCAAATGTGCTGGACATCCAACAGTTCCCATGAACTCCAATTAGGGTTGTTGTCTGCTCCACAGTTTTGGGAATCAGACCATTTCTTTGGATGCCTAAATACGGGCTTGGAGATGCTGGCTTTAGCCACTCCAACTTACAAATTCTGTTCTGTTCATGCTATTTCTGCAGCAGAGGCAATCCCAATTAAGCGGAGTTAGAAGCAATTCTAGAAGGGGAACCTGACTGCACTTCAAAAATCTGTCTGGCCTGCTGACATGAAGAAATGAAATTGAAATTCCTGTGTCACTTATTGATAATCATCTATAAGACAAAACAAGAATGCACATGTACTTCCTACTTTTCTCTTTGCCATTTTGCTTGCTCTTTGAGAGAAGTCACAGAAAATCAAGAATACATTCCGGTTGCCCATCACAAAACACAATGTACTTTACCACAGGGAAAGACTTGGACTTCCCTTCATAACAAAAAAAATAGAGAGCAGCAGTAAATAAAAGCAGTGGTCAGTATTGAAACTTGTTCTCAGGTTACTCTGCAAGACTTCCTTCCCTCTGCCCCCTCCTCCTTACCCTCCATGGGAAGAAAAGCTCAGGGTGACAAGGAGCAACAGGCTTCTGAAACAGTGTGACAGAAAAAAATTTGCATTCCCATTCAAACTCCAGCTGAAGGAAGCTCTGTTTTGCCACCAGTAGCATTTAATAGTCATCTAAATTTCAGATTAGCCAGGAGTGAAAGCATGGAGTGCAGTCTGAATTTGCTCAGTTATTTCATAGCTTTGGTGTGCATTCGACAAGCTCTGTTGGAGGTATTCATACCTCTGGACCTCTAGCAAGCCCTTTCTACATATGTCCTGACATCCCAGTCACTCTGCAGTCTCTCACCACTGTATGTTTAATGTGCCTACATGCTAAGCTGGATATGTGCAAACAAGGTTGTGAGCCAGTGCAAGTCATCTGAGCAGTGACAGGAAGGTGCTCTTGCTAGAGTACTCGGCTTAAGCTTCTGTATTTGCCCACCCTCAAATTAGGCATGCTTGTCAGGTTTGATGTTGAATGAATTACTAATATTGGCTTTCAGCAAATTTTCCGTAAGGCTTTTACACTGATTTATTCTCCTGGTAAGATGTTCCTAACTTCTGAAAACATATTTAGGTATTATCACTATCTTATGCATGATAAGTAATATGGAAAGGGAGCTAATTCTCATTTGTATAGCTGATAGAATCATGTAACTATATGTCTGCCTATGGCCTGTTTGCATGCTGGTTCCTGTCCCTGCAATGTTAATGTAATTATGTAAAATTTTCACTGTGACTCACATAGGAAACTTCAAAGACAATGAAGTTCATTCATCTGTACACTATGTATTCCCCAAATTTAAACAGGAAAGTTAACATCATAGCATCCCCCAAGGGGGTGGCCCAAGTGATAGCAGTTGCCTTCCCTTTCCCTGTAAGTACTGCTCAGAGTACTAATCAACTTTCTCATGGACATTCCAGAGCGTATCATATGTAACCTATGCCTTCACAGAAGACAAAGAAATCCCTGCTCATCTCCTATAATGGTTCTGCACTGAATAAAGACAAGAAATTCTTAAACATGTTTACTTTAGTTGAAAGGGACATTTCATAGCCTGTGATAGCAATTTCATAAAAATATCCATTTGCTCAGGAAAGTTTTCCCTGCAGCACTGGAGGTAATGCTTCTTGTAACCATTTCTCTTCCTCTTCTGTTTTCACTCCCCTCTAAGTGTCTGGCTTCCCATCTACTTGCACGTGTTTCTTCTAAAATAGAAGAAGAAATAATACTCTGGCATTGGTTGGCATAAACCTGTGCTCTTTGAAAAAAAATCCTGACATTCAGTTTCTTGAACTGCTGGTTGACAGGGCCTGGGCATACTGCAGAAGAATTATCAGCTTGGACTGGCCAGGAGCTCCATTGTTAGAACTTCGAGTCTCTGGATGTATACTTTGAAAAAAGAAAATATTTTTGTTGCAGTGCACAGTGGATTTTACTATTCAGAAGAGGATAATTTATGTTTGGTTTTTGTTTTGTTTTTTTTTTTTGATTCTGTCCCATCAGAACATCAAAGAGTTAAACTTAGAATCTGATTTATCATTCCTCATTACTGACAGGAAGAAAAATTTTTATTTTTCAGTCAGAAACAAAAAAGAGAATGCCCAATTTCACAAGACATCAAAAATTTTGTTGTAGATCCAGAAGTTCCCCTCAGTGCTACACATATGTCTGTAACTCATCAGTAATGTTGATATTCTCAGACAGGTGCCAAACCTTAGAGACTGAGCCACGGATTCCTGAATATAAAAGGCATATTCAATGCCTTAAGTACCCTCACCTCTTTCTCATCTATCCCTGCCTCAACCCTGAATTCCACTGCAGTTTTGTACATTCAGATAAAGCCACAGCTGGTGAAAATTTTCAGTAAGCAGGTAATAGAGAACCATTACAGCTAAGTAGGGACTATGCTTATGTACAAGAAATATCTCACCTCAGTTTGATTTGAGACCTTGAAAATATATTAAATGCAAAATTACTGTTTCTCCAGCTCCTGCACAGATTAATGTATTTAACTTTAATAATCATATTAATGAAATGTAATTCCAAATTACTATTTAGAAATAACAAAATAAAAAATCTTTCCATCAAACATTTGGCATATATTTTCTCTAGAGATTATATATGTATTACCCATAAAAAGCCCACATTCATACTGTTCTTCTAAAAACCAATAATGTTAAGTATTCAGGATTTAAGAAGTCCCAGCATTAAGGCTCTCTGAACAACCTTAATTCAACCTCTGTGGTACATATCTATTGTCATAATGTATAGTGATAATACAGTGACATAGAGGTTTCTACTTACAAGACCTCTGCCTCTTTCAATTACTTAGGAAGGACAGTGCCCTGTAGGTTTTCAATATTTAATTTTTATCTTGTTTAATACACAGCTGCCTAATGCTCTATTCGTTTAACACTATTCAAGTCTAGTCTGAAAAAAACACATAAAATTTCCTCTATGGCTTTTTGTAGTGCTTACCATAACAGTGCTGTGATAAGAAATGAGAATGTGATATACAAATGTTAATGAATCATTACACAGGTTAAGAACTGAGGCAGAGACATGAAAAGTTGGTAAGCAATTTCAAATGTCTACAACCTGTTTCTTATGATTATGTAGCATTGTGTTTTCCAAGCTCATCTTTCACTAATTACAGCTGCAACTGTGACCATTCTGCATTTCTGCAGTATAGTCTTACTCAACTCAGAAAACCAGGAAATGTAGGAAAACAAAATGATGTTCAGACCTGGGAAGTCACCTATAAGTTACCTGTTTAGGACTTCCTTCTAGAACAAGTCAGGTTTATAAAATTGGTCTGAACCAACCCTAAATTGAATTTCTAATCATAAAGACTCCAGTCTGGACCTAGGAAAAGTTTTGCCAAAACTGGATTGTGTACATGAGTGCCTTGGCTTTGATAGACTGGAGTTTTGTGACGAAAACATTGAGTAGAAAAACTCCCAAATGGCTTCCTTCATAGCAAAGATACACCAAGAAACCAAATTAAGTTTTCTCCAGCAACATTTGGGTTTTGGTATTTCTTAGCATTTTGAGTGCTTTACCAGTGTGTGTGGGCAGTCTAGTTTCATATCAGTGAATGCAGACATGTTCATATTTACAATTGCACATAGACATAGATGTGCTTGGTCATGGTACTACATAGACTGTCAGTATTCTTAGTTTCATTTGTATACTGTGATTAAGCAAGATAGAAATAACATATGAACAAGTAGATGATCTGTTACATTTTTTAAAGCAATGGCAGTCACGGCCCTTAGGAACATGATTTAGTGATTGACTTGACAGTGCTGGGTTAAGAGCTGCACTCAATGATCTTAAAGGTCTTTTCCAACCTAATCAATTCTAACAGTCTATGAAGGTGTCTCAAGCTTTAGCTTACACTGTAGGATCTGGATGTTAGTGATTTTCACAGCTATAAACAGCTATACAGACAATAAATAGACTTTCAAAATATTTCTGTATTCATTGTTGCTGTATTATTTACAACTCTAGACAGATTTCTAACTCATTCAGAAGGGACATTATAGTGAATGGTTGCGAGGTGGGGAGGACTTTGTGATGGGAGTAGGCTATACTTTTACCCTAGATGTTATTCAGAAAGAATTTTAATAAAACCACCAATTGTATTACATCAGTGCATCCTGTTAAATCCCATGGAGATTTTCCTAAACAGAGCTAAGCCATTTGCTTCAAACATCTTATCTATTTCTGTCACTACACAAATACCCTAAATATTTCAGTCACTGCAAGGCCAACTGAAATGGTAAATTACATCGTATACTAAAGGGAGAACTGTTGAATAGCACTAGGTTTGGATCCTGCTGAAAATGAGGCTGCTGGGATTGAAGACAACTGCAGGAAAATCAGAATTATAAACAGTATCATCTCCATTCAATAATCACACTACTGCCTACTGGTAATATTCCTTTGTACATCTCCTTGCTTTTCTTTGTCTGATAAGACATTCTGCTATTCTCCTAAGCACATGTTGAAAGAGAACTGACAAAGGATGGCCTCACCTATTATTCTTTGTAATGGAACTGTTTCCAGGCAGGTCACCAGAGGCTACTGCATCTTTTGGAAAAGCTGACAATAACACAATGAAAGCATTCTGAAAACTAAGGCTGCCTCTACTATACTTTTACTTCTCCATTTTACAGTGTCAAATGCTTTTTTTAGTGCCCCTAAGCTAATTCTGGAAGCAAGAACTTTTTTTGGATGGTTTTAACTTGATAATAAAGCTAGCAGCATGAGGTCACAAAACCAAGTGACTCAGAGAAGGTTCAAATTCACTTACAAATTTATTCATAAAATTCTACAATGAAGGACAAATCCAAAGAACAATTAACTTCTGCCACTATGTGAATTGTCTTTATAACAAAACCACCAGAGCATTAACTGTGATCCCAGGAACTGACAATTCATAATGACTACATCAGCCTACAAAAGGAAAGCAAAAAGAAATGCATAGAAAGTATTTTTATCCTTCCTTATTCTCTAGGATTGTTATTTGTGTGTTTTGTTACCATTGCACTTGTGACACAGACATTCAGTTGTAAGCTTTGCCACTGTTTTTATTTGTATGTTTGTTTGTTTGTTTTAATATGTCCTTATCAGGAAAAGCTATAAGGAGTCTGTTTCCAGGAAAATTCCTTAGTTTTGAGAATTTACCATACCCTTTTTAGATATTTCTGAGGTTTAAAGGCAAGTCAGTAAGCAAATGACATCTTTACTAATGGAGAGCAGACTCCATAGCACATACCTGTAATTTTCATGTACTATTAAAGCACCTATGTTTGCATACTATTAAATACAGAAGAAACAATTCAGCCACAAAAGTCTGATTGATCTTTCAAAATCTGACTGTATTTACCTGAGTAAACACCTTGCTGGCAACTCTAGTGTGTAACAGGCTCTGCTCTCAAATCATAGAGGACAACTTCAGCAAAAGGTTGGGCATACACATTGCTGTATGCCAAAAGATACACATCACTAGTGCAACTCAATCCCAAGGCCATGGAGGAGGTTTCAGTGTTCTGGACGCTGCCTCAGTAGCTTACTAATTCTGGCATGGACATCCTTGCTCCCGACTGCCTTTTGAGACAATACCAAGCCACAGAGACATCTTGCTCTTTTCTCATTTCTCTAGCCTGCCTCCTGGCCCCACCACTGCTGGGCCCCACCACTGTGCAGCTCCTCCATAATTTAGGGAGTTTGGTGCCTTGTCCATGTCAGGGCAGCAATCCCTCCTGACTGAAACAGCCCCACACCTGGCTTGCTGCAATGCCCTTGCAGGGAACAAATGTGCGCCTCAGGGCTGTCCTACTCATGGGTCTTCTAACAAAACTGCTCACTGTTTGCCAGTGACTGGCCTTGAGAGCTTGGAGTTTTGACATCCTACTGGCAAACATCCTCCACTGCCACCCCTATCTTTGTTTTCACTGATGTCTAGTACTTTAAAGCATTAAGTTTGCACATATATGATCAGATGTGAAGTGGGATGATGGTGTGGCAGTGCTGTCACAGAGGAAAATTACCAGCATATTTCTGTTTTGGTAGAAATGTAGAACTTGAATCTCATTAAGTTGTGGCTTGTGCCATTTGTACCTTAAGAGCAAGCAGCATGGACAAGATGCCTGGTTAAAGATGCCTGCTTAGTACCTAGATTTTAAAATACAGCTATGACTGCACTAGAAGAAATATTTATTTTCCTGCAAATTAACTATGGTGCATAGATTCAGAAAATTCCCTGCTGGGCTTTTTAAGAGGGTTGTAATATTTACATGCCTCCAAGAAGGAAGTTCAAAAAATTAGAAATAGTTCTCTTGTACAATGATAATAGCTTTTTCTTTTTCTTTTTTTTTTTTTAGTTATATGGGTTGGGCACATTTTTTCCCTGAAAGAGGTCAGAGCAGTGAAATTCCAATTTTCTCTGAATTTGCTGCAGAAAGAGGCCAAGTGTATTTTTGTTGAGCAGCACTGAATGTTTATAATTTTCTTGGGAAATGTCTTTCTTTTCTTCTTTAAGTAATCTATGAGATTTTCTGGAAAGCAAGAGCAGCAGTAGTATATTTAGAACAGCTTGAAAAGCCAGAGGTTCACACAGAGCCCTGGACAAAAGCTTTCCCGTTCAGAGTTTTGAAACAAAGTCAAAGAGAGAGGTCTAATGCCAAGCCTAGTTTTGTTTGGTTTATAATTGATTGGAATGTAGTGGCAGTCTTTCCTCAAGTGGAACCTGAGTGAAGAATGAGGATTAGACAAGAATGTAATTTCCATGTGGTCTCTGTGCACCTGCGTGTACACACACACACACACACACACACACACACACACACACACACACACACACGTTGTGTTTTGCAATGTCTGGTTCCAACTGCAGTGTCTCAGGTAGAGCACACAGAGACTGTCCCTGATCTCTGCAGGTCAAAAGAAGAAGAAGCAGGTTTGCCTGCAATGAGCGCACACTCTCCCAGTGGGTGAGGGTTGCCTGGTGACCTCAACTGTCCTTCTGGCATAGCTGGAATTTGCAGCCTTCCTGCCATGGGGCTCTTTCTCAATGCTGTAGCGCAGCCACAAGCCTGGGAAGCAATGCTGGAACTATTAAAAAAGGCAAGAAAGCTGTTGTAGGTACTGTTCAAAGCCACTTCAATCCACTATAGAAAATACTGGTGTTTGTTTGGAAGAAAAATCACACTGTACCTGTAATGTAAAGATAACTGAAGTCAGTAGTAAAAGGAGGATTAGCTGATGTGTGAATTATTCAGTAAAGCCCCCCAGACACAGTATACTGTTTCCTTGAATTTAATATCTTAATTGCACCCACAGTTTCTTCGGACACAAAAAGAGAATATAAGAATACTGTATATTCTGTTGTGCTGGTTACCCTCAGCTGCCATCTCTTCATCTAACTTTCCTAGTATGGAATAGTTCTTGGATATGGGAGAAATAAAGATGTGATTAATACTAGAAGCTGTTCACTGGTTTCCATTTTCTTGTCAGAGGCTGTAGCAGCAATGATCAGACTGTGCCAGCCTTCCTACACTGTGCTTTGCACAATCAAACCCCCTCCAAAATGGTGCAATCTGAAGGCTACATTTGTAGCACTGATTTTTGTTGTTGGCTATTTTTGATGTTGTTTTTACACTAAAGCATTTGGGTTTATTTTCAATAGGATCACTAGGACAAAATACAACCCTTCTCTCAGTAGGGGTTACGCAAAAATTAGAACCAAAACTCAAGCTGAATAGTTTCATTCTAGTGCCACCTTCTAGTCAAAGGTGTTTCAAACCACTTGGCAAAGCACTAATGAAATAGCCAAGAGTCACAACACTTCTTTGAGCTTAATAGGATCCACTCTTACCTTTTCTGATCCTTCCTTTCCTCATGAGGAAAATGAGACACCACAGTTATAAGAAGTTTGCCCAGATTTTGCAGCCCAGGGCAGTGGAATGCTGTCTGTGAAGAAACATTGCCTAAAATGGCAATAGAGCCCTATGCTCCAGATACCATAGCTCATGCTCGCTTGTCCATTAATTAATTTTAACTTATTCCTGATAATTACTACTTACACACAAGTTATAAACTAAGTATGACTACATCTCAGTTTATCCATGCTCAGTTCCTCTCTACTTCTGAGTAAAGTCCATACTCTTATTTTTAGACACCAAGAAACAGTGTTTCAAGTATTCCATCACCACACATCATTAAAAATAACTTTTACTGTATGATGTGGCTGATGAACCTAAAATTGTTCAGTAACATAAAAAATAAAACCTCCCATTTAATTCACACAGAGCCATTTCTTTGGGAAAATAATAAAGCAGACCTGAGTAAGTAAGAAAAAATTGCAGTTAAGAACTCTAAAATGCAACAGCAAAAGAACAGCACAAGAAACAACTGAGCTAACACTGAGGTCATCACAGTAAACTTACACATTGCACAAAGATATTTTGTCTTCCAAGAGAAATGCCTCTCTACATCACTCCTGATGGGGAGAATCCCTTTCCAGTTAGTTGTAACAGCTTAGACAGGAGACAGAAATTTTGCATCATGAAATTAGCCAGTTCATTATTTGTCAGCAGGAAAAAAGGGTATAGGGCACAGATGGATTCCCAACCGAGATTCTTAAGCTTTTGGAAGTAACAGCAACTTGTAAGCTGTTTAGAATCTTTAATGATGTTTTTTTAAGTCAAGGGCAGTTAAAATGAAATGAATCTGTTGAAAATACTGTCCCCTTTAATGAAGATAAACCAGTAAGTCTGTTACCACTTGCCAAGCCATTTCAATATCAAAAATACCTACAAATAGCACGGCAAGCAGATTGGAAAACACATAAAGCATCTGATTAGTAGAGATCAGGTTGGTTTAAGTTCTGGCAGGTGGATAACATCTAGCAGCTTGTGGATTGAATCATGAAAGGAATGAAAGTAACACAAATACCATAAAAGTTTTTGTAACAGTCTATGTGGATAATTATCATAAGCATGACAGATAATGGAAGAAAAGCAGATATGAACACCTAGAGAGCAGTGAGATCAAGCCAATCATTTTGCATGAAAGAACCATACACTTTGGAAGGAATGTGTAGACAGCAGTGATGTTCCCCTTCCACCTCTGATTTTCAGTCTATTAGAAATGGGCGAGTAGAACAGATCAACAGAGTGACAAATAAGGAAACAGCAATAATTAGATAAGCCAAAGGAATGGCTAACTGCACTAATGCAGGTATAACAGGCGTGTTAAATTAAAGTTTTGAAAAATCTACTGGCAAATATCTGCTGATAGCTGACTGAAAAATAAGCAGGCTGCCTTTTTTAGAGTACTAGCAAAGGACATAAGTATGCCCCTAACCCTAACACCTGATGTGGCTGAACTGCTCCAAATTGATTTAGGCTGATGTTATCCAAGATACAAAACCTCACTAGTGACTAACTTACTAGCTATCTGGCAAGTACATCTTGGCTGGATGCAGCCAGTGTTGTCTCCATGACTGTATCTTTTGCTTGTTCATATTCCCAAGTATTTTAAGAGTCAAAAGTAAGTGCAGAACAGGTGAAAGAAAATGCTACACATTTGCTAAGGTACCAAGGTGTTTCTGATTACCTTGCTTTCCCAAAAAGGAGAATTCAGCTGTGAGATTTTCAAGATGACCCCAGAATCTGTCAGAGGGAAACAAGTAGGCTGAGATATGAACTGAACTCTTACCAGGCTAAATGCAAGTAGTGCACCTGTGCCACTCTGTTACAGAAAGGCCTTATGTATTTCATACAGAGTACTAATTGGTATTTTCAGAGGAGCCCAGTGAATTAAAGGGTCCAGATCCCCTTAAATTTTCTGCCTAATTCAAATAAGCTCTAAAAACTCCATCAATTTGTACAGAGAAAATTACTTTGTTTTCCCAGTTTCATTTAAAATTGCATTGCATTTCAAACCCTTCAGCTGAAATTCCCCTCAAAGTTTTAGAACTTTGCAGTCATTCTTTCAGTATTTAATTTTCAACAAGATTTAAATTTAGAACACAAACAGTTCACTCCTTTCCTAATGAAAAATATCAGCACCAATATAAACAAAAAACAAACCAATAATTTTTTGAGGATCAAAATAGATGAGACAAACACAGAAGAATTGTAATACAAGTTATTCCTTTCTACTTTGACCACAGGATCCAGCAAGCTCCCCAAGCACTTCCAGTTCCAAAACAATACTAAGCCTTCTTTTTCTTTGTAAATGAGAAAAAGCAGGACTCCAAAGCACAAGAGAATTAACTAAAGGAAGGTAACTCATTGAACTTTGAGATATCACAAAAGAATTTATAGAAAATTAATTTGAAAATGTTGTTATTTTGAGCCTCTGAGAAAGGGTAGAGTTTGCAGACCACATGCAGAGGCAAAGAGGTGATAATTAGTTCTGTGAAAGGACCAAGGATATAATTTCAAAACACAGCAGTGAACTTAATAAGCCTGATACAAGAGAGGAAAATTAATTATATGACTAAGTAGGGGAAAGACTTCTGATAAGGAATTTCCCATTGTGTTTCAGTACCCTAAAGTGAAGGAGGATGGCTTTCTCTTAAAGACTTTTTCTCAGCAGTGAAAGAAAATAATTAAAATTTATTAATTCAGAAGCACCAAAACAGTTTCTTCTTTCAATATAATTTACAAAGATGTGTATCCCTGGCTACTAGAGAATGTGGGCTGAAAGGTAACTTTATGCAGACATGGTAGGTTGAACGAGGGCAGAGGGACTTTAATTGCACGTTTAAAATTATGCAATATTGTATAAAAGGCAAAATTATCACTTCTTGAATTTAGTGCTAAAATAAGACTCATGAGTATATGTCATTAAAAGAAATGCATTTAGCAACAAAATGTGAGTAAAAAGCCTAATTTTATTAATTTTGAACAGTTATCATACATGTTTAAAACCTGGATATATAGTCAGCATCTTCAAGACACTCTTCTAGAGAAGAAAAATTATTACAGCAATACAAACTTCATCCAATATTTTTATGAGATAGTAGCAAGTGGAGTTTTGTTGTGGGCATATGGAATTAGTTTCCATTAACAGAAGAAATACATGCAGTACACCAAGAAGCAGTTTATCCTGCAGTGCACATAAACACATGACATATCATGATGATATCCACAGTACCCAAAACCCTAAGAAAGTATTGAGATGCAGATTGACCTAACTCAAATACAGGAGCACAAAAATAGTAAACCAGGGCTACGTTAGAATATCCTAAACTAGATTGAAAATGGGCAGTCAAAAAGATACCAAACACCCAAGGAAAATCTTAGAATTTGGTACACATGGAAAAAAATTAATTTTTTTTTTAATGGCACAAAGAGTAATGTTTTGTTCTTTTACTTCTGTCTTACAATTTTGTAAATGAAAGTTGAAGATATAAGAAAGGTGCAGCAAAAAGAATAAAAGTGGTCAAATACAAATAGACACCTGTTTAAAAAAATCTGTTGTTCTTTTAAGATAGTTACTGTTGTTATCTCTCTGATATACACCTTTGTCTTCCAAATAAGATTATTGGTATTTGTTTCACTACTGGAAGCCAATTTAGAGTGCACCAACTCTAGTGCATTCATCAGGCATTATATTGATTTCAGGCTTGTCTACAGCTTGTACTTGCTTCACTGAAATATCTAGAAGTGCTCATAACCCTGGCCTTATTCAATGTTTTCATCCTCTTCAGCTTAGAAAATACCTTAAAATGTTGTAGAGGACAGCATGAAAAGCAGAAGCAGATTGGAAGGAATTTTCCTATCAAAGTCACTCTGTCATCCATACAGCCTAGTATGTTACCAAAGGGAGTTCAGGAAGCACAAGGCTCCTTTTGTATAGGTCCCACCTGAGAGTGATTCAAAAGATATTTTTTCAGCTTTTTTTCCTTATTTGTATGCTCCACTGGTGTCCTAGCTAGGCAGTGGGACCAGTTTATCACTGTGTGAGTGTGACCAAAGCTATGTATTCTATACCTTCTATTCATTTCCCATGAACCGTAAACAATGGACCATTTGCAGCAGCTGCCCAGGGCACACCTGACACCTCAGGGTGTGAGCTAGGTATGAAAGACACTTGTGAGATAAGAGCTGTGAAGTTCGAGGAATTCATTAGCACCTCCACACCCAGTCTGAGCGGTCATGTCTGCTAGTCAGCCATCAATGATTCCAAATATCCCATGACTCACAGAGTGAGATCACCCAATGTGCAATTCCCTGCCCTGGGGGAGGTACTGGACGGTCCCACCTGAACCTGAGGGGTTATAATCTTGGGGTTTGGGGACTTAGGAAACCATTCATCGGATCTAGAGGAGGATCAGAACCTTGACAGCACTGCGACCATCATGTGCACCAACAGGTTTCTCACTTCTTTTTACTTTGGACTTGGGGGAACCATGTGGGGCTCAGCACAGGGGTTAACAAACACCACTGTGGTTTGCGCCCCAGGGGGCTGGGTTATACTTCTGGGTTTTGTGGGTTAAAACCAATTTCTCTTTGTATCATTGCATTTGTTGTAATATTTTTATTAAATTGTAACTCTGACTTATAATCTCTTTTGTATTTGGTTTGTTTCTCCAGCCGGTTTACTTTCAAACCAGTACAATTGGGAAAAGCGGATGTAAAGACAGAAGCAGAACTGGCACAAGTGCATACAGGCAGCAAACACTTCAGCCATGTGGGTTTGCTGGCTGTACACTGGGAATGCTAATGACCAATCTTAAACTTTACATATCGCAATACAAACCACACCAGCTAGTCTCTTTAACATTTTTAAATAAACATTTTGACTCTTTGATACTGTACCTGTTGGAGCACAAGAAGAGGCTCTGGAATTATTACTAAGTACCATCATTACCCTAAATCAACCCTCTCCTTAAACTTTCCTTTTTCCGTGCTAACACTGCTCAGCTTATAGCAATAAGTACTCTGTATCATGCTGTTCAGTGCTACCTTGTACCTTCCTGATCCCTAGTTCAATCCACTGTACACACCTACTGGCCCCAGCTGCTTTTCTTATTTTCAGGTCAGTTTCGTCAAATGATTCCCAATGGTTAGGATGACTCCTTCAGCTTGTGGCTGGCTCCACAGACCAAGAATTATTTGGCCCATTTTATTTTCTTTGGGTTGCTACCAATGTGTCTAAGAATGACTCCAGGTAATGAAGACACACTTGATAAGGTTCCTGCCTTATCAAGAAAGCTAGCACACAGAGTTATTTTTCTTCAGCTGATAAGCCCTGCCTACAGATTAGCAAATGATTTTAAGAAGCCAGTCCACTCCTTTTCCCTCCCATTCTCTTCTCTGACTCTCCTTTCTGCAGGGGATTCCATCCTGGTGGGCATTGCCTTCCTGTTTTCCATAAGATGTCCAGAAGAAACACATGAAAGAGTGTTTTGGTATTCAAAGTCCAAGTTGTTTCCTGTCTGTTAAAACAATGCCTGACAAATATGTCTCTAAACAGCAAAAATAAAGCTGTTTGTCCTGGAGTGATCTGAAGGCCAAGCCAATCTGTTCTCTAATATTCTTCTTGTCTTTTTCCAAGCAGCTGAAATCAGTCTTGGCAACAGGTGCAGGCAACAGGACTCTGTATTGCTCCAAGGAAAATCTGAATTGTGGAGACAGCTTTCTAGCAGGTGATTCAAGCTCTGTGGTTTCTCTCCATGACCATAAATGCCAGAAGGACCTTGGGTCACATGCTGGAGGTTAACACACCTTTCCTCCCATTTTCAGCACATGAAAGATGTTGACAGCTATGGCACTCTGCAAAGCCTGTGAGACTGTCTCTTCACATCTTCTATTCCTAGACTTGAATGGCAGCTGAGCAGAAAAAAGATATATGCCCAGATAGATGATGAAGTCCCCACAGTCTTCAGTCCACATTTGGGTCCCTTACGAAAAAGAAAGCCTCACACAGAAAAGATGAAGATGTATCTAGGAAAACAATGAAAGTCCCTAAAAGAAAATATTGTTTCGTATGATGTCTATTTTTTACCTTTTTTTTTGTTTTGTTACAGTCTCTCACACATAAATACATAGAATCTGGGATGTGAACAAGCTTGGACATAAATTTAAGGTAGTGGTAATGTGCCTTCACTATCTAGGCTGTAAAGAAATTCTGTGAGGAAACAGAGGGTAGCCAACCTTGAAGAGAAAATCTTCTAAGGCTCTGTGCTGTTTGCCACCTTTCATATTTGGTTGTAATACCCCAGAATCTGTCACAAGTTGTCATAGCTACAAAGGGGGTAGATTTTTGAAGTTAAGTGAATGCCAGCATCCATCTAACAGAAAGACATGGTAGGTTTTAAATCCGTACTTCTTTTCAGCAGAAGTTAATGATGCAGCCAATTTGGGCATCAAAAAGCACACAGACATTATAAATGTAATGATTTAATGAAAATTAGTTATGACAAGGCAATTTTAAATATCACTGATACAACACAAAGCAAACAATACCAATCATTTCACCAAAGTGAAGCAAGCACCACAATAATCTTCTGGTGGCTGATGTTTTTAAAGGAGTTCTATTGTTCGAAGGAGATGATATTGCCAAAAGACAAAATTATTTTATTATATTGTCTTAATGAACAGTAAACTTCTTTGTGTACCACAAAGTGGAGAAAAAAACCTGCAGGATTTTGAGAAGAAGCAAAATCTGTACTCTGAAGAATCTCTGCTCTTGGCCTCAGTCATGAAACAATTCAAAGGAAATAGAAAATATAGAAATAAATTACCCAAGTTTTACTAAAAGATCAACATCTAGCTGTTTGTTTCTACGCTTAATTTGCTACAGACCACTATAGCAGCAGTAGAAGGTCTGTGTTTAAGGTAATTGCAAAAGGCATGTAAATTTAGACAGCTAGTCAGTGGAAAAAAGAAAGATGTGATTAATCAACAGGATTAGATAGAAAATGTCTTTGCATGTAATTGTAAAGCAACTGTGCTTTAATTGTAGCATTGAGACTATGTCTTTCAAATGCTAAATTATTCATCATGTTACATAGTTGAATGATCTTTTCTTTTAAATGTTCATGTAGGAGGTACAAGTTCTACAGACAATAAATACTTATGGGAAATATTAGAGGAAAATTTATATGAAAATTTTAAAAGTCTCTTATCTGCCTAGACTGATAAATGGTAAATAAGTAAAGAAAAAAAAAGAACGAAACACTTTGAGAGACATCATTTGAGGAGCCTCTTTCTTAGAGCAGCAAACAGTGAGTCATTGTAATAGAGAAAGAATTGCTCATTCTTGCAATGCTGCAGTACATCCTCTGCATGAGTTATGCAGAAGATATGTAGAATATGGAGTAGACTCTCATCATGGCTAGGCTTTGTGAAGGAAGATTTGGGAAGGGCGCTACCCACACTTGGTGCAAGCGTGCTGGTGGCTGAAAAGGCCAATATGGGATAGGCAAGTCTGGTCACAAAAGGCACAGCAGAAAGTCTCCTTTGGTGATATTGGTGAGGAACGGTTCTTTCTTAATTGTCTTTTTTCCTTGAGGAAGCAGCATCATCCTGAATGGTGCGTCCATGAAGCCCAGCTGGAGGCAGAGTGGACACTGGTGGCAGTCAATATGGCCAAGGCTGAGGTGCTGTTTCAGGGAGTCCTTGTATCTCTTCTTCGGGGCTCCTCTCTTGCAGCAGCCAGTGGCGAATTCACCATAGAGCACAATCTTCGGGAGGTGGTGATCCTCCATCCTGGAGACTTGCCCTGCCAGCACAGCTGCGTTCTCATCAGCATGGCCTCAATACTGGTGACCCTGCCTGTTCAAGACCGGTGGATGTTTAGGTTTGAATGAAGGCAGCAGTGATGAAAGCATTCAAGAAGCTGCAGGTGGTGGCAGTAGATGACCCATGATTCAGGCCCATATAAAAGAGTAGACAGTACAATGGCTCTGTAGACACTAATCTTTCTACTTTTCTTCAGGTGTTTATTGGACCAGACTCTTTCATGGAGTTTATTGAAGGCTCTGTATGCCTTTGCCACCCCGTTGTCTATCTCTTTGTCAATCTTACCGTCTGAGGAAATGATATTTCCTAGATAGGTGAACTGCTGGACTGATTTAAGCTCTGATTCACCTATGGTGATATGGGGATGATGGAAGACTTCCTGAGCAGCAGGTTGGTAGAGAACTTCTGTCTTCTTTAAGCTGACTCCAGCCCAAAAAGCTCAGCAGCCTCTGCAAAGCAGGATGTTAAGCGCTGCAGAGCTGCTTCTGTGTGAGCAACGAGGGTGGCATTGTCAGCAAAAAGCAGCTCGTGGACAAGGTGATTCAGGGCTTGGTGTGGGCCTTCAGTCACCTTAGGTTGAACAGGCTTCCATCGGTAGGATATTGGATGTAGATGCCGTTTTCTTCATCGAGGTCTGCTGTGGCTCTTTGGAGCATCATGCTGAAGAAGATTGTGAATAGAGTTGGTGCAAGAGCACAACCCTTGTTTCACACCATTGGTTATTGGAAAGGGTTCAGAGAGAGCATCACCATATCTGACTTGTCCATGCTGATCCTCATGTGGCAGGATGATCATTTTGAGGAACTTGGAGGGACATCCTAAATGTTCCAGGATCTGCCACAGGCGTTTTCTGCTCACAATGTCAAAAGCTTGGGTGAGGCCAACGAAGGTTTCACAGAGCCCTTTGTTCTGTTCCCTACACTTCTCTTGCAGTTGTCTGAGAACAAATACCATGTCTGTGGTACTCCTATTGGCTCTGAAAGCACACTGGCTTTCAGGTACAAGTTCTTCTGCAATAGTGGGTACTAATATGTTCAGAAGTATTCTTGCAAGGATTTTACCAGCAATGGAGAGCAAAGTAATACCTCGGTAATTTGAGAAGTCTGATTTTTCTCCTTTCTTCTTGTACAGGATGATGACGATTGTGTCATGGAGATATGATGGTAGTTTGCCTTGTTCCCAGCAATGCACAGCAAGCTCATGAAATTTAGCATGGAGTGCTTAACCTCCATGCTTCCAAATTTCTGAAGGAATTCCATCAACCCCAGCTGCCTTGCAGTTTTCACGTGTTGTCTGGCCTTAAGTGTCTCTCCCATAGTAGGGGCCGCATCCAATTCATTTTTCACTGGTTGTTGTGTATTGTGCTGAATTGCTGAGCCTTGGACTACATGATTGGCACTGAAGTGAGTCTAAAAACATTCACACCATTGGTTCAGGATGGAGGTTTTATCTGTGAGAAGCATTTGACCATCTGCACTGAGTAGGGGGCTTTGAACCTGGTGTGTGGGTCCGTACACTGTTTTCAGGGCCTCATAGAATCCTCTGTGGTCACCCAAATCTGCGCATAGCTGGGTTTTCTCTGCTAGACTGAGCGACCATTTGTTCTGGATGTCTCTAAGTTTCTGTTGGATCTTACTGCATGCAAGACAAAAGGAGCTTTTCTTCCATGGTAAGATGGCTGAGCAAGGTGTGCTTGGTGAGCAGTTTTCCTCTTCAACCATTCCTGGATCTCTTGATTGTTTTCATCAAACCAGTCTTTGTTTTTCTTGGAGGAGAACCCTATGGACCCTTCAGAGGACTGTGGGATGCAATTTTTAATATGTTGCCAAAGTGCTTCAGGAGAGGGATCTATGGGATTATCTTTAAGTCTAGTTTGAAGGTTTAACTGAAAGCTGTCTCTCACTGTAGCTGTTTGAAGATTGTTAACTTGGAGCCTCTTCCTTGGAATGCCACCTCTCTTAGGTTTGGGCTTGAAGTGGAGGTTAAGTTTGCAATGCACAAGGTGGTGGTGTGTTTGACATTCTGCACTCGGCATCACTCGGGTATGATGGGCATCACCAACATTTCTCTGTTGCACTAAGACATAGTCAATGAGGTGTCAGTGCTTGGATCAAGGATGCATCCAGGTTGTCTTCAGGCTGCTTTCTGCTGAAAGATAGTGTTGGTGATGGTGAGTTGCTGTTCTGCACAAAACTCTAGCAGTGTGGGCCCAGAGCAGGCCACGAAGATGGTCAGAGGGCCAGAACACCACTTCTGTGAAGAGGGGCTGAGAGACCTGGCATTGTTCAGCCTGGAGAAGAAAATTCTAAGGGGAGGCCTTAAGGCCTCCTTTGAGTATATTAAAAGAGGCTTACAAAAAGAAAGGAGAGTGATTTCTTATATGGGCAGATAGTGACAGGACAAGGGGCAATGGGTTAAAACTGAAGACAGCAAGTTTAGATGAGATGTTGAAAAAAAAAATTTTTACTCAGAGGGTGATGAACACTGGAACAGGTTGCCCACAGAAGGTGTGGATGTCCCATCCCTGGAAGTGTTCAAGGTGAGGTAGGATGGGGCTCTGAATAACCTGTTGTGGTGGAAGATGTCCCTGTCCATGGCAAGAAGGTTGGAACTAAATGATCTTTAAGGTTCCTTTCAACCCTAACCATTGTATGACTCTATAATTTATGGAAATTTACTTTGGGAAAAATTATTCCAGGTTTTTTCTTGAATCTGGAACCCTTTCCAAGGGAAGAAGACATCTTTTTAAATTGATTTTCAAAAGCAATTAAATCAATTTTGAATGAGACATTCTTATTTTTTTTCTTGCACAAAGAATTAGAATATATTTTACTTTAAATTATATTTTACTTAAGTACTAACTAACTTCCTTTCAGTGTAAATGAAAATTGTGTATTTTTACTTTTTAGTTTAACCTGCATCTGAAGGATATTGAATGAAACAAAGAAAAAAAAAACCAACACTTTCAATGTAGGATAATGTTATGGTTTAGGAATGGTATTCTCCAATTTAGTATTCCCGATAAAATGAAGCACTGCTCACTCCCTCCTATTCCTCCTTTGTGGTGCACTGGAGAGAGGAACTGGTGGTACAAAAGGCAAAGATGACAGGTTGAAATAAGACCAGTTTATTGGAAGCAGCTATGAGACAGGAAAATGAACAGTAACATCAATAATACTAATGACAGAGGGTACCAGAAAAGGAACAATTCACACAGAACCCCCCTGACAACAGACAATATTGGATAGCTCTCTCTGCCACGCTTACTTGCCCAGACCAGAACACCTTCTCCCTAGAAGAGAATCCCTTCCCCCTGCCCCTTGCAATGACACGAGGTGGCATAGAATAACCTCCAGGTCACAGACAGGCCCCCTCCTGGCTACTGCAAAAATTAACCCTGTCCTGGCTGGAACTAGGACATAATCCACCCCTTATTCTATACCACCTACATCATAGAATCATGGTAGAATCTTAGAATATGCTGATTTGGAAGGGATCCATCAGGGTCATCAAGTTCAATTCCTGCCCCTGCACAGAGCACCCCAAGAAACACGTTGCATGCCTGATAGCATTTTTCAAATTCTTTTTGAACTCAAACAGGCTTAGTGCTGTGACCACTTCCCTGGGGAGCTTGTTCCAGTGCTCAATCACCCTCTGGGTGAAAAACACTTTCCAGATAACTAACCTAAACCTTCCCTGCATCAGCTTCATGCCACTTCCTCAAGTCCTGTCACTGGTCATGAGAGTGATCAGATTGGTATTTGTCCCCCCTCTTACCCTCAGGAGGATGTAGAAGACTGCAGTGGTATCTCCCCTCAGTTTCCTCTTCTCCAGCCTGAACAAATCAAGTGTCCTCAGTTGCTCCTTATAAGGCTTCCCCTTCAGATCCCTCACCATCCTTGTGGGGCTCCTTTGGATGCTCTGTAACAGCTTAATGTCATGCCCCCCACCTTCCAACTATATGTGTGTGTATGTATATATATATGTATGTGCTTATATATATATACACATATGTATATATATATGTGCACACAAGCACACGTGTCATTTCCACAGTCAATGGCCATTCCTCCAATATGTGTGTTGAGTTCATTTAGTCCATGACTATGGTTTCCATCCATCCTAGATGTCTTCCAGGGCAGGAGGGCTGGTTTGCTGTTGGGTGCTTGCAAGCTGCATCAAGAGCTCATGACTGTTTATCTGGAGCAGACCATACTCATTTTCCATGGTGGTTATGGCAGAGGCACTGTCATTCAGCAGACAATATTATAGAATTCAACATTATAGACTGTTTTCATTAAAAAATCAAACCCCCTTGAGGTATGCATCGTATTTGCCTGTCCTTCTGCCTTACTTACCATGTACACCCAAGGCCTTGAGCAAAATCCATGCAATAGGTCTGCCTTTGCTTCAGGCAGAACTAATCCAAGCTGTATTCCCTAACACATTCCTCAGATGCACCACAGGGAATTTAATCCCTCTACGATATATGGGGGCTTTGATTGGGCAGAGCCAGCTTTATTGGTGGAGCTTCTAGTGTTAACTAACCACGTGGCCTTCAATAAATGTAGACCCCTCTTTGAAGGTCCCACCACCTATTGCTTTCAATGGGGTTCTTACTGGTCTGTTGTACCATTCAGTTTTCACAAAGGCTGGTGTCGTGGTCTAGGAATGGTACTGTCCAATTCAGTGCCATCACAACACCCTCTCAAGCCAGATGGCTCCTTCTTCCTTCCTTCTTACTGCTGTGGTGGGACAGAGTTGAGAATTGGAGGCACAAATGGCAAAGCTTACGGGTTGAAGTAAGAAGAAATTGCCAGAAACAACAATAAAGTTTGAAAACAGACAGTAACAGCAAGAATATTAGCAACAAAAGTATCCAAAAGAGAGAGAGTGATTCACATGCAAAAATACTCACTGTACCTGACCCAACATAGCTTGCAGCCAATGCCACCCCACCGCTCTCTCTAGCTCGGGACTGGTGCCATGCTATCCCAAACGCTCTGTCCACCACATTTTTTCCCAACTGGAAGTCATGCCTTCCCTCTCAGAAGCCAGAGTCCCTATATCCTAATCTCCCACAATGACATGATGTGGTATCAAACAATATCTGGGTCCTCTCCATGTGCCCTCAGTCATGGCCCCTCTTGGCCACTGCAAAAAATTAACCTTGCCCTTGGCCAAAACTAGGACAATAGGTAATAAAATATACCTGCTTAATACTATGCTCTCTGGACCAGGTATCTATAAGGCTATTTCTGAAATGATCCCTGTTGTCCAAGTCAGTTCTTTCTGGGGTACCATGTTGCCACAGGTGTTCCAGGCAGTGGTCTGAGGCAATGGATGCATCTCCAGCCATCCAGTGGTTACTTCTACAATTGTAAGCACAAAGATTTGGCAGGTTTGCTGAAGTGTAATGCAGTGAATCTACCTCACCGTATTTATATTTTGGCCATCGTCCACCATACCACAGAGGCTTTACCCACCTGGCCTACTTGATGGTAGCACATACTTGACAGTTATGGATAACATGGAAAATGAGCCTATCTGTATGTTGGATCTCTTCCCTGGTGACCTGAGGTGTCAGAAGAAAGCCAGAAGAAATTCACCCTTATGTTGGCAGTCCAGATGCACATGTGACACTTTAATCTTGGCAGCTTGATCCACCTGTTGTTGTGATGTTCTTCAGTAGCTCGACTCTTGGGTACATGTGTCTCTATATGACATACCTTTAGGGCCATCTTTTCTACTAGAGCAGCAATGTCTTGCCACAGTCCAGCAGCCCAGATGGATTCACCTCTGCATCACCATTTGGTCTTTTTCCATCCATTTAGCCACCAACACACAGCATTTGCTGCCATCCATGAGTCAGTGTAGAAGTAGGGCACTAGTCATTGCTCTCGTTCAGTGACATATAAAGCCAGCTGGATAACTTTAAGTTCTGCAGCCTGACTTGATCCACCTTGTCCCTCTATAGCTTCTGAGACTTGTGTAGAACTCCACACAGTAGCCTTACATTTTCAATTTATCCCTATGCTGTGACAGAAAACATCAGTGGAGAGAGCATATCGCTTTTGGTTTTCAGGTAACTGATTATGTGGTGGGTCCCCCTCCCAGAATAGGTCACCTTATCCTCCTCCTATTCTGATGATAATCCAAAATTTTCACTTTTGAGCTAGTCTTGAAGACTTGCAAGATCCTTGGACAACTGGGGTTTCCTAATTGAGCTCGCTGCATGATCAGCATAACCCAGTTACTCCTCGTAGTATCAGTGGCATGATGGACTTTCCCTTGGAACACCCATCCCAGTACTGGCCCGGAGGAGCTGTGCTTTGTTGCCAATTACTTCTGAAGTGGCTTGAACCCCTTCATAAGCTGCCAGTATCGCTTTTTTGGTTGGGGTGTAGTAGGCCTTGGATCCTCTGTGTCACCAACTCCAGAATGCCGGGGGTTGTTCCCAGTCTCCTCAGGTACAGTTTGCCAGAGACTTCAGGAGGAGACTCCAGAAGGATTGTTCTTCCCAGCTGCAGTATGGAACCCATTTTTCACATCTGTCCTGTCCTGACAGGCCCAAAGGCTACTGCATGAACAATCCCCTGTTCAATTTGTTCAAAAGCATGTTGTTCAGCACCCCACTCAAAAACATTCTTCTAGGTCACAAAATAGAGAGGGATTATACTCTGACTATAATCTGGAATATGTATCCTCAAAAGGCCACAGTGCCTAGAAAAGCTTGTGTTTCCTTTTTGCTAGTTGGTGGGAACATGGCTATTTTGTTGACCTCAACCACTGGAATCTGACAACATCCATCTTGCCATTTTACTACTAAAAACTGCATTTCCTGGGCAAGTCCCTTTCTTGGCTTTGTGGTAAAACTGGCATTCAGAACGATTTGGATTATCTTCTCCCCTTTCTTAAAAACTTCCTTTTCTGTGTTCCTCCACCAGGTGATGCCATCAATGTATTGAAAGTGTTCTGGAGCCTCACCCCTTTCCAGTGAAGTCTAGATCAATAAATGGCAAATAGTGGGCTGTGTTTCCACCCCTGGCACAGTCAGTTCCCAGTATACTGCACACCCCTCCAGGTGAACACAAACTTTGGCCTGCACTCTGCTATTAACAGAATGGAGAAGACCACATTGCCAGTGTCAATGGTGGCACCACTTTGCTGCCTTGGCCTCCAGTTTGTACTGAAGTTCCAGCATGTCCAGCCCAGCAGCACTCAGTGGTGGTGTGACTTCGTTCAGGCCACAACAATCTACCCTCTCCACTCTGCAATGGACTTATGCATTGGCCATATAGGACTATCAAAGCATCAGCAAGTCTTGCTGACCATCCTCTGGCTCTCCAGTTCAGGAATCATCTCATGGATGGGAGTCCTGAAATCCCATTTGGTGCAGTATTGTGACGGTGCACTGTTGTGGTGATCAGTACCCATTGTTCTTTGACTCTCAGCAGTCCCACAGCAGAAGGGTCCTCTGAGAGACCAAGCAAGGTGTTCAACTCTCTAATTTCCACTGTCTCTACAACAGCTATCTTAAAAGCCCAGCGATGCCCTTTTGGGTCCTTGAAATACCCTCTCCTGAGGTAATCTGTGCCAAGGATGCGCAGGCCCCTGGACCAATCATGATGGGGTGTTTTTGCCATTTGTTCACAGTCAGGCTCACTTCAGCTTCAAAAGCAGTCTGATACTGGGATCCCTCTGCC
Source organism: Pithys albifrons albifrons (assembly GCF_047495875.1). Classification (NCBI taxonomy): domain Eukaryota; kingdom Metazoa; phylum Chordata; class Aves; order Passeriformes; family Thamnophilidae; genus Pithys; species Pithys albifrons. Next base: position 76,185,018 of record NC_092497.1, on the reverse strand, counting down.
ATCCCAGAAGGAGAAATGGATTCTGTCCCTACATATCTCAATGACATCATGATACATTCTCTGCTGGTGTCAACTAAAGCCTTGTACTCTTGTGGTTCTGATGTGCTAGGCCATTGGATCCACACAGTCCAATAGAACTGATTGTCTCTTTCTTCCACCTGGATTGAGGCAAGGCCCCTTCAGTCCTGGTCATACACTTGTTGCTCACTTCTAGTAAATATGAACTGAAGGTCCTTTCAACAGGATTTGGAAGCAACATCAACCCTCCTACTCTGTCTGAGGACTTGCCCACTGGAAACTAGAGAGGCATTTATCCTTTAAGAATTTTCTGTGGTGGTTATTCTTCCTTTCAACTCATATACCCATGTGTCTTGAGTTGAGACAATTTGGAGGGCAGAGATCTTGGACAGAAATCTCCTCCCTCAGATTCAATACCCCTGGTTTCTCCAACACAGAGAGAGAGACCACCCAGATGTAAGTAAAACAATAACCCTTTACCAAGAAGAATGCTAGTAACAATACTGATAAAACTGAGTTAAACCAACTGAGGAGGAGAAACTTCCCAAGCTCCCACCATACCAAATCAAGCCAGTGGGCATATTTTATTCTTCTATCCCAAGGTGTTTCATATTCTAACTTGGATTTTTCTACAAGCAAATTGGTTTGAAACCAAAGGAGGTGAAGTGCCTATTCGTTAAAATACATATTTACTTGAATGACTTTATGATCACACAATTTTCAAGAAGCTAAATCTACTGGAGAACTGCCTCAGGATTTAGGCAGAACACCTAAGACACTACCACTTGAGTTTGGGGATTCAGCTCTGAACCTCCCTAACTCAGGCGCCAGCAAAGCCTGGAGCTGCCTAGCTCCTCATCTGATGCCCATATTCCCAGGTACTTAAAGCAGTAACACTGTGGATTGCCAGAACCACCCATGTTTTTGATACCAAATTTGGCTGTTGACCAAAGTAACAAGAATTCAAGAACAAGCTGTGTTTCTGTCCAAGCCCTCTGTGAGATGCACATTACAGGAGGCACTCACAGACTTCACTTAACCTTTGGCAACAAGTCACATTACAGTATCCTCTTACAGTGTTTCTCTTGTTCCTAATGCGACTTGTATTTCTTGTTTTGCAGGAGAAAACCTTACACAGGAAGGGTGGGGATTGCCTCCAGGCAGCTTCAGAGCTAGTCTGGTGCTGACAGTACTTTCCTAGGAGAGAGATAGGAGACAAGGGTTTTGACAGCCTCAGGCTAAATAGGGTAGATAACTCCACTCTCCTGTCTCCTAGAACACCCCAACCACTTGATTATTTTGCTTCAGGCTAGCCCAGCTACCATCTTCCTCCTCCTCCATTCCACTTTAAAATCCTTCTAGTCACTTGTCTCTTGACTCCAATGAGAGCCTAAAATGCCAATCTGAGGGGAACTGAAAAAGTAGGTGCTTAAATAGCTCGCATGGACAGGATTTCCAGCATCTTGCTTTTTGTGAACATTTCTGATAGTTCTAGGTAATAACATGATCACATTTTCTCCATGTGGATCTTCCAAATGCCTACTTCTCAGCATGAACAGTGTGGATAGTGTACATGCATTATGTAAGATCCTGGATTGTTTTTCCCAGGCCTGAAAAGCTGCACTGCTGGGTGGATAAGGAGGTCACCATCCCATGTCTCTTCTGTCTCCACCCGCTTGCCTGGCTACCGCTGTGCATTTTTCCACACCATGCCATGCAGTTGCAGTTGTGCAGCCTTCTTCCTTAGACCTGCAGCTGTGTCAACCTCTGTGTTGTTCAGCTAAAATGAGAGGCCTATCCTCAAGGCTTTTGTGGACCTCACTATTAGGAAAGTTCAAAATATGTTCCTGAGTTCAAAGCCAAAAACGACATATGGAAAGAATCCTTTGCAAATGAAACTTCTCCCTAGACTGAATTTGATACAGAATGGAATTAAAACACCACCCCTAAAATAGTGATTAGGACAAATTACAGTGATTTGATAGACTTCAGTGGACTTAACACTGGTAAATATTCCTTCAGGTCTTACACTAGACAGTATAAAAATATTAACCACACTATGCTGGAAAAGAAGCTAAATGTGTGAGTGTGTGTGTGAAACAGAAAACATTTATAAGATTGTAAGATAATAGAGAATTAGATTAAATTAAATATCTCATTGAAATATTAGTGCCCGCTATGGTCAGGGTTGTCTTCCAGATTCAGTACCAAATTCAGTGCTATATGCTGACTCCCAAAAGAGGATGGCTGATAACTGAAATAAAAATAATAATAAAGGAGCTATTCACTTGCTGTCTGATTGGGACTCCAAACTCTCATCAAATCAGAAGCAAATGCAAAAAGTGAATTTGATCACTTCTATTTTAGGGTTTTTTTGATTTGTATTCAACAAGCAGATATGGAAAGATGTTGTTTTCTTTTTAAAAAACATGACTTGATTTTGTTGATTGTTGAAAATTAGCTTCATGAATATTTCAGTATGGAAAAAGCATTTCATCAAGCATTCACTGACTTCACAGAGCTAATACACAATTGTCTTAAAATAACCTATGTTTACAAGGCTGTATTACATGGAAAAGGAGCAACTTACTTGGTCCAAGATGGGTATTATTCATTCCATATATCAAAGCAAAAGATCTCTGAGCCTTTGGGAGCCAGTCAGAGTGAAAAGTGCTGCAAAGGGCATTCCTTATCAGACTATATATTTTAAAGAGTAATGGGTGTCAGTCAGGTCCAGAACGTCTGAACTGAGTGCCTCTGTTTTGCTTTCTGAATCCATTCTAGTGTTTCAGTGAATGGGCTAGATAACATCATGTAAATGCTGAGAATTTTTTGAGATTTAACAATACTGGACATCAAAATCCCATATTTCTGATGATGCATAGATTGTAGCAAGATTTCCTTGGGAAATCACAACTTTTTAACTGAGAATCAGAACAAATTTGGCTACCAGATACAATAAGTAAATACAAACATCCCTGTTTGACAAACTGTCTGGAAACCTATTTGCAAAAATCTGTTACCATCTTTATGTGGATTTATTAAATATAAATTTACAAAAATTCAGTTGGGTGGGTTTGAGTCACACATAAACTGTAGAAGAAACATAGATTTAAAATACAAAGTGCTCATGTCATGTACTTACTGCTATTTTTAAGTCACATGTAATAAAAGATATCAGGAACATATTTATTAGGCTTTTTATAAAAGCAAGCCACTATCAAATCTACTACTTTCATGGGATTATTGTGAGCCTTGTTATAAAAGAAAAGACTTAAAAAATAAATGTAATCCTATGTGTAGTTTCCTAATAGTAAATATAGCATTCCCCCTTTATAATTTTGCATTTTCTCAGTGGTAATAAATAACATGGTTTCTATGAAAATCAGCAGTATTGTTCTAACTGCTTACAGTTTTGGCATTCTTGATTTGTTTTCTCTTAGATTTCATAAAAAAGAAGAGTGTCCAACAAACAATTTCTGCCTATGTAACCCACCATGTAAGGCCAGGGCAGACTCCAGAGATCCAAGGAACTAGTGTAGAAGAAGTATTTAGGCTTGTATTTTTGGAATTAAGCTGCTGAAACTAAATGTAAATACAAATAATTTCATTTTTATAATGTCAATTTTATTACCTGAAATTGTGGCCAGATCAGAAACCCCCTTGATCCTACGATTTTGTCATCTTTTCAAAATAGATCTGTCTAGAAAGATATCTCATTACTGTAGATAAGTAGAAGTATATGAATTTTCACCAGAATCTATGCTAGCCCAAATGAATAACAGCAAAAAATTCCCATTTGGACATAAAATCCCAACTCCTTGGATAAACGAATGTAGATAAACCCAGGAATTATTTAATTCAAAGACCCTAGTTCTAGGATAACCTTGAGCTTCAGAAAAATGTCAGTTCTTAAGTAGAAGGTTAGATTGATATCTATAGTATGTGTCACATTTGTATGATACTAAAAGAGACCCCACTAAAATGAAGACCTGCAGATCAATTACTATTGTTTCTTATAGTGTAGTTGGAAGTGTTAGTTTCATCTGAAGGAGTCTTTTTTTTTTAATGAAGAGTATATCACACAAACATTTATACAAACTTCTAAGCAAACAAGTTACCCCAGTTGATTTTACCTGCAGAAGTTTTAGATATTTTCCATGTCAAAGCCCTACAAGAGCTTACTGATTGATTATCGCTGGTGTGTAATAATGACTATATTTAGATCCTTATATTTCTGAGATTATATTGTGTCAAAATCTTACAGTTGTCATCTTTGAGTAAAGCATAGGCTTTTTGATTTTGTAATTAAGTTTCAGAATGATTGTAGAGAAATATCATTATTCCTAGTCCGTATTTGGCAGAATGGCAAACAAAAACAATGCAGTGCTCAAATACACGTCATGACTGGTATTAAATTGTGTGATATGGGCTCAGCTGGACTCAATAGCAGAGACAAGTGATTATATCCCTCCTTCCCCCACTGCTCCCCAAAAATGAGGGACAGTTCATGTAATCAGCAGTGACAATGCATAGCAGAGCTTCAAATATATATGCATGCTACCTGAGAAGATCAGACCACTGCTGTAATAAATGTGAAGCTTTTTCGAATCAAAAACATTCAGCCAAACATTTGAAATACTGCTGACTTGAGATACCATTGACTAGATCTTGTCACAGAATTCCCTAATAAAAATCAGTTTCTTTCACAGGCAGTCCTAAATGTTATCAATAAAAATCCAGTTTCCTATGGATTTGGATGCCCTTTGAAATAATATATCTGGATACATAAGGATACTTCCATTTCTCAGCGTCTGTGGGAAAGTGCTCAAAGTTTTTGACTGCCTGTTTATGAATTTTAATGAGACCTGGATTTCATAGAATCATAGAATCGGTTGGGTTGGAAAAGACCTTGAAGATCATCGAGTCCAACCCTTGGTCCAACTCTAGTCCATTTACTAGATCATGGCACTCAGCGTCATGTCCAATCTGCGTTTAAAAATCTCTAGGGATGGTGAATCCACCACTTCTCTGGGCAGCCCATTCCAATGCCTGATTACTCCCTCTGTAAAGAATTTTTTTCTGATCTCCAACTTAAATTTCCCCTGGCAGAGCTTAAGCCCGTGCCCCCTTGTCCTATTGCTGAGTGCCAGTGAGAAGAGACCAGCCCCCACCTGGCTAGAACTTCCCTTCAGGTAGTTCTAGACAGTGATGAGGTCACCTCTGAGCCTCCTCTTCTCCAGGCTAAACAACCCCAGCTCCCTCAGCCTCTCCACATAGGGCTTGTGCTCCAGTCCCTTCACCAGCCTTGTTGCTCTTCTCTGGACTCGCTCCAGCACCTCAATATCCTTTCTGAACTGAGGGGCCCAGAACTGAACACAGTACTCAAGGTGTGGCCTCACCAACGCAGAGCACAGGGGAAGGATCACTTCCCTGGTCCTGCTGGTCACACTATTTTTGATATAGGACAGGATCCCATTGGCCTTCTTGGTCACCTGGGCACACTGTTGGCTCATGCTGAGCTTCCTGTCAGTTAGTACCCCAAGGTCCCTTTCTGTCTGGCTGCTCTCCAGCCACTCTGTGCCCAGCCTGGAGCGCTGCAGGGGGTTGTTGTGGCCAAAGTGCAGGACCTGGCACTTGGCCTTATTGAACTTCATCCCATTGGAATCAGCCCATCTCTCAAGTCTATCCAGATTCCTCTGCAGAGCCCTCCTGCCTTCCAGCAGGTCGACACTCCCTCCCGACTTGGTGTCATCAGCAAATTTGCTGATGATGGACTCAATCCCCTCATCTAAATCATCAATAAAGATGTTAAACAGGACTGGACCCAATACAGACCCCTGGGGAACACCACTGGTGACTGGCCACCAGCTGGATGCAGCTCCGTTCACCAGCACTCTCTGGGCCCGACCCTCCAACCAGCTCTTAATCCAGGAGAGGGTACACTTGTCCAGGCCATGGGCTACCAGATTTTCCAGGAGTATATTATGGGAGACAGTGTCAAAGGCCTTGCTGAAGTCCAGATTGACCACATCCACAGCCTTCCCCTCATCCACCAGGTGGGTCACCTGATCGTAAAAAGAGATCAGGTTGGTCAGACAGGACCTGTCCCTCCTAAACCCATGCTGGCTGGGTCTAATCCCTTGTCCACCCTGAAGGTGCTGTGTGATTGCACTCAGGATGAACTGCTCCATAACCCTGCCAGGCACGGAGGTCAGGCTGACAGGCCTGGAGTTGCCAGGGTCCTGCTTGCAGCCCTTTTTGTGGATTGGGGTGACATTCGCCAACCTCCAATCATCTGGGACCTCCCCAGAGAGCCAGGACTGTTGGAAGATGATGGAGAGAGGTTTGGCAAGCTCTTCTGACAGCTCCTTCATCACCCTGGGATGGATCCTGTCTGGTCCCATAGACTTGTGAAGATCCAGCTGGCTCAGTAAGTCAGTAACTATTTCCTCCTGGAATACAGGAGGGCTATTCAGCTCCCTCTCCCTGTCTACCAGCTCCAGAGGCCAGTTGTCTTGAGGGCCACCTGTCCTACTGGTAAAAACTGAGGCAGAGTAGGTGTTACGTACCTCAGCCTTCTCCTCATCTTCCTTAACTATATTTCCCTTCAGGTCCAACAGAGAACGGAGGTTTTCCTTGCCCCTCCTTTTGTTATTAATGTGTTTATAAAAGGACTTTTTGTTATCCCTAACTGAAATAGCCAAATTAACTTCAAATTCCACTTTTCTTTCCCTAATTTTTTTCCTGCATGACCTAGCTCTATCTGTAAATTCTTCATAAGTAGCCAGCCTTTTTTTCCATAGTCTGTAAACTTTCTTTTTATCCCTGATTTCTTTCAGAATCTCCCTATTTAACCAAGCTGGCCGTCTTCCCCTCCAGCTGGCCTTTCGGCACACTGGGACAGCCTGTTGCTGTGCATTCAAAATTTCCTTCTTAAAACATGTCCATCCCTCCTGGACCCCCTTGCCTTTAAGGTTTTTTTCCCAGGGTATGCTCTGAATCAGTTATTTGAATAGGCCAAAATCTGCTCTCCGGAAGTCCAAAATAGAGGTTTTAATGGTGGCTCTCCTTACATCCCTGAGGACTGAAAATTCTATTATTTCATGGTCACTATGCCCCAGGCGGCCTCCAACCACTACATCATCCACCAGCCCCTCTCTGTTTGTAAACAGTAGGTCTAGCAGGGCCTTACCCCTGGTAGGCTCATTTACCAGTTGATGAAGGAAATTGTCCTCTATACACTCCAGGAACTTCCTTGATTGCTTCTTCTCTGCAGTATGAAGCTCCCAGCAGATATCTGGCACGTTAAAGTCACCCACAAGAACAAGAGCTGGAGATTTTGAGACATCTGCCAGCTGCTTGTAGAATAATTCATCTCCTTCATCCTGTTTGGGCGGTCTGTAACAGAATCCCACAAGGGTGTCAGCCTTGTTGGCCTTCCCCCTGATTCTGGCCCACAGGCACTCAACCTTATCACTGCGGACCTCAACTTCAACAGAGTCAAGGGACTCTCTAACATATAAAGCCACCCCTCCACCTTTCCTTCCCTGCCTGTCCTTTCTGAAGAGCTTGTAGCCCCCCATAGCAGCACTTCAGTTGTGTGAGTCATCCCACCATGTTTCTGTGACAGCAACTATGTCATAGTTTTCCTGCTGCACTATGGCTTCCAGCTCCTCTTGTTTGTTTCCCATACTGCCTGCATTGGTGTACATGCACTTCAGCTGGGCCATTGATTTTATTCTCAACTCGGGCTCTAGGCCCTTAGGCCTATCTCTGGAGAGCCCAGTTGCTGTCTCTTCCCCCTTCAAACCTAGTTTATAGCCCTCCTAACCAACCCTGCCAACTTATGGGCTACAGTTCTTTTGCCCTTCCTAGATAAATGGAGCCCATCTGGGTTGAGGAGACTGGGCATCACGGAGTTTGCCCCAAGATCAAAAAACCCAAAATTTTGACAATAGCACCATCCCCTAAGCCACCTATTGGTAAGCTGGACTTTCCTAAACCTCTCCTCATTCATCCCGGCTAGCACAGGAACTGAGGCAATTACTACCTGTGCTCCTGTCCCATGAAATGATTGGGCCATTGCCTTAAAATCTTTTTTAATTACCCTGGTACTCCTATTATTGATGTCATCACTTCCAACCTGGACAACCAACAGTGGGTAATTGTCTGAGGGCTGAATAAGCTTAGGAAGCTCACCCTGGCCCCGGGAAGGCAGCAAACCTCCCTGTGGGATGGGTCTGGCTGACATATAGGGCCCTCAGTTCCCCTCAGAAGGGAGTCACCGATTACAACAACCCTTCTCTTTTTCCTCTTACCTGTAGTCATAACCCGTCTGGTAGGCTGGGGGTAGCCAGAAGATCTTGTAGACAGATCCTCCTCCTGACTGTCCTCCAACAGACTGTCCAAGTCCAGGGCCATATACCTGTTTTTTAAGGGCACCCTGGCAGGTGAAAGGGGTTGAGAGGGGGTGTTTTTGCCTCTACGACCAGGCACCTGTTTCCATTCATCCCCATCCCTATGGTTTGTTCCATCTGCCTGATGGCAGGAGGGGCTGGGCTTCACCACCTCCTGCTGGGCTTCCTTAGGAGTGGAAAGGGTGTGACTCCACCAGTCAATTTCCCTTTCACTCTCCCCTATGTTTCTGAGCCGATCGACCTCTTCCTTTAGCTCTGCCACCAGACTCAGCAAATCGTTCACCTGCTCACATCATATGCAGGTGCTTCTCATACTGTCCTCTGATAGTAGGTTCAGGCTCAAACAGTCTATGCAGCCAGAGGCCTGAGTGGCTGCATCCTTTTTAGAGGGTTCTGTCTGTATTGACACCCCTCTCCTGGTAACAGGAGCAACAGCTTTCATTTTTTTGGGAGGCATGACTGCCTTGAGCTGTGGGGAAAGGTAGAGGAGAGAAACAAACAAACAAACACAGGAAAAAAAAAAAAAGCTGCAGAAATACCTAGGCTTCTGCCCTGCCTGTTCGCCCTGCCTGTTCGAACTGCCGTGCAAACTGCCGTGCCACACCCCTGTTTGCCCGCTCCTGTTCGCCACGCTCCCTAGAGATGTTTTTAAAGCCTTTTCACTCTCCTGCTAACGAGCAAGCCACCCCTCCAACTCCCCTCTGAGTCGCCTGCTGATAGCTGAAGGAGCAGCAAACAAAGCCTGCCAGGTAATTTTTCTCAGAAGGAGGCAGCCCTAATTTTCAAAGTGATTGAGACAAGTCAGTACAATATTAGAAAAGAGTACAAAAGCATGGGAGAAAATATAATAAAGCACTTTGATGAAGCTATGTTGGGGAAGGGAAGCCAGCTTACATAAAATCACTTTGGTTGATTCTCCTCCTAAACTATAAAATTAGCAACTTTGGATCTCTGTTTCCAATATCATTTTCACCTTTTGTTGCTAGTTCGTGGTATGGAGTGAACAGTAAAAATAGAGACTGACTGTTTTATTTTAGTCTCAGACAGAGGATGATTTGACACTTCTCAGCCATCAGACAATTACAGGACAGACTCAAGTTTGTTTGCTCATTTGAATTAATTTCTCAGGGTATTTAAACCCAGAACATGATTAATCCTTAGCAGAACCTACTCCATCATTAGCAAGGCCTTCAAGACTCCTGGTTCAAACTCTGCTCTTCAAGTCTTCTAGACACGTGGGCACATCTGTGTGTGCCACAGCTCCTGGCAGTGCCTTCATCCCAGCTGTGACCACAGGTGGAGGGAAAAGTTGCCCTTTCTGTCTCCAGCGTCCTCATTGTATTTCTTACATTTTCTCTGTTTCTGAGCTGTGAGCAGGCCCATGCATTGTTTTCTTATCTGCAAAATGGAAAACATCACTGCCTGATGTTGTAATACTAGCATGAGGCAGCATCCTTGACTTCTTCAATAAACTAGTTTTCAGGGCTCTGTGAAAGCCTCTGCTGGTGTGGGCTTAGGAAGAAGCAATAGATAAGAAGAGTCAATACTTGTCAAAAACAAAAGGCTAACTCCTGCATAAGGTTTCCCTGTCCTAGTGAGTCATGTGGAGTGAGAAATGTTGTGAGCACTCAGTTCACTACATCCTGGTTCCTTTAGATAAATGTCATGATGGCTGCAGAAGATAATGCTCCTAGGTGGCTGGATGAGCATTCTATGAACTACCAGAGACCTGGGAGCTGTTCTTGTAAGAAAAAGGCAGCCCAGGACTCCCTTGGGTTGGGAGAACAAACTGATTTCTTCCACTCCTCCAGCTCTATCACCTCAACTCTTAGCACAAGTGTCATGTTCCTATCTCTGCTGGGGAAAAATGCATGGTGGCAGGGTCCCTCATTCAGCCTCTGCTGTTTTTCTTGCTGCTGGATAGATACCACTTCTGTAAGATCTAGCAGATGAGCAGAAATGATATGATATAATTTCTGCTGATGATAGGGAGCAGCACACAGGGTTCAAAGTCTTTCAGGAAAGACTTCCCTTTGCTTTCTTATCTGAGTCACTTAAAGATTTCCATATGAATCTTCAGGATCTCCACTTTGCTTTCTGAAGGCAGAATCTTAAATGCAACAGCAGATGGAAATCCCCGACATGCTGGGAACCTATGTGAGTCTTCAAACGTTCAAACAAAACTCTCTTGGTTCCTCCTTTGACCTTACTGCCAGCAGCTTCTAAAAACACTTACCATTCTGTAGAAATTAATTGAAGTCATGTAAACTCAGTGCTGCTGTTCTTCTCATGTTGGGGTTTTTTTGTTGTTGATTTGTTTTTTTTCTTTTTCCCATGTCTATATTCATTTCCTTCCAGTTTCCTCTTGTATTCTTATCCTTATCTACAGGATTGTTTTCTTCTCCAATCTTATTTCACTTTCTCATATTCTTTGCCCACTTTTTATGCAGATTCTTTAAAAATTTATCTCTTCCTCCAATTTCTTCTTTTCATTTTCATTCTGCTCCCACTTTGTTGTTGTTTACTTATATTGTAGTACAGCTTTCATATTCTTTTTAATTCCCCTGCACTTATGAATGGTGCCACACCCTCAGCTTATCTATTTCATCTTGTTGCATTTCCCTCATTTCTTTCATATTTGTTTGTTGACAAAGACAAAGGACACAATATTATTTGAATGGCAAAGACAAAAGTGAAACAACTACACATTTGAAAAAATCTGTTCTTTGAGGCTAGGAAAGGCAAACTCCCAGCTGAGTATTGTCATAGTATCCTTCAAAAAAGATGGGAAGTAGGTGGAAAAAACTTGTTTCAGTCCTAAGCTTAGCACTGATTTCTACTTTATAAGAGCACATAACATGCTATATTTATCACACTCAGTTAACAAGATCAGGTGATGGTAAAAAGAACATTTAGTAAGTGGTATATTCATGTAGTATATGAAATGATTCATATTGGCATTGAAACACTGCCACACCCATAGAAAAATATTTTCTGGTTTTGTGCCTCGCAACATATTACCCATTCTTTGTTGTCAGTTCCACAGAGGTTCCAGAAAAATATATTCCCCTCATGCTCCAAAAAACAAAGATAAAAATACAAATTCTCCCTTGCTCATTCTGGACAGGTGCTACATACCTCCTAAATGGAGGGATAGTCAAAGAATTTAGAGTAGTAGTTCGTATATTGCAAAAGACAAATACTTTGAACTGATTTCTCCTTTTTTTTTTTAAACATGGGGATGTCATATAGGATACAAATGCAAATAACATGCTGAAGTATACATTAAAACTGTTGATAAGTAAAATTTTTCAGACCTCCATGAGCTTTTACGCCACACAGCTTCAGAAGCAGCTTCAGCTTCTAGAGACAACTTCCATTTTCACAATAGTTTTTCCATTTCTTTTAATACAGAAACACATGCATATTCAGCCAGCTTCATATGTAGACAGCCTAACATCTATATTACAAATAAGCTGACCTGTAAAAAATCTGATTCCAATCAATTACATCTACAATTTGGCTTCAGAGTTTTTTCTACATATTATTATTATGTAGAAACATTTTTCCCTCTACTCATCCAGTCTTTAAAAATAAGTCCAGACTTTTCACAGCTCAGTCACTGACAGATCTTTCTCTTGGTCCTTGACAAATTATGCAATGCACCTTCCACATTCATTCACAGGCTTTCCTTCTGACCTGTCCATTTTTTTCTACTAAGTTTCACATCTGCTGCACCTTTTTGTCCGCCCATGCATCAGACCAAGCTGAGCTCTCTGGCTTACCTGCAGTCCATCCTGTTCCCATCCCTTTCTGTATCTGAGTCCTGATTCCACAGAGCTGGCAACACCAGACATTGCTTTTCCAGCCAGCACCATCCAGCTCTTCCAGGCTCTTCCCTGAGACATGGAAGGAGTGTCCAGAGAAAGGGCAGCAGCCATGTCCTTTGTGCGGATGCTTGGCAAAATACTTGCTGTAGTTTTGTCCCTGCCATATTCATCAGTATTGTCCAATCAATACTTTCTTCTCTAGACACTGCTGACTTTCAAGGAAGACTCAGTGTTTGATGTTGCAAGACTCTGCAAAATGACCTGTGTGTTACACCAGTGCAGTGAGTTTGGCTGGTGGATGTACTTAGCCTACTGGCATCCATCATGTTGGCATTACTGTCCTAACAAAGAACCCAGAGCAAGGGCAACACCAATCCACAGAGTTCAGACCTGACTTTTTTAAAAATTCCAACTTTTGATTTCCTCTAGTCTTATTAACTTTTTAACATCAAATAGACCTGCTTTTAAACCTGATGGCATTACAGGGCCACCAGAGAGAACTTAGGAAAGTCACTATTGGAATGCCACATACCATGCAAAGTACTCTAAGCATGGTGTTTTTATAGCTCTTCCACAGTGCCCAGTTGAGCAAAGACATGGCATATAGACTGTTTATAAAATGTCATATAATCAAAACTTTTTTTCAAGGAGTTACATGGCAGAAGCATAAAAGAGTTTTTAATATAAAATAAAAATCCCTTAGATTGATTAGTACTTAGAAGTGAAAACTATACCTAGGGTGACTCTTTGACACACATCAGGAGAACAGAACAGCATCTTGGAGAGAGACTAGGAAAAGAAGATGTTAAATGAGAAAGAAGATCTTTACAGACCCTTAGCATTCAGAATTTACCAAAAACCCAGTAAGAGTCTCAATCAGCATACCTCCATAGAGAAAGAGCATTTCATAGTCTGATGTTAATTATCCCTTCTTTTATATTAAATTCCACATCACTGACCTTGCTGGTTTTCAAAGGAAATGTGAATAAGAAAAGGTTTTTCATTCTTGCTAACATTCATATTTCATACACACACTGAAGTCTGAACGCATTTTTAAAAATTCAGGTATAACCAAGATGTGGCAAAGCAGATCATACATATTAAAGTGCAGTGTGAATTGCACACTAAAGTCTCTGTATCTTCCTAGGCACATATCTGGAAACCAGCCTGTTGTCATAGATGCATTCTAGGTGTTTAGGCATTTTGTGGTGTAGGCTTTCACTCTTTAGGTTTTGGGGTGTGAATTTAATTTTCAAAATAAATGTTTGTGGATTAGTTTTGGTCTATAGACTACAATTTAGCACATGGATGAAAATGGGACAGACTCAAATCTAATTTACACTGTAGAATGCAGCTGGATGTACTGAAGTACAGCTGGATGCACAGGCATGGAGTTTTTTGATGGCTACAAATATTGTGAAATGTCTGAACATTTTCAAAAGCAGTGGATATAACACTATGAAATCACATTTTATTTTTTCAACACTCCACATTTAGGAATAAGTAGAAAAATCTCTTTTTAAAATGCAATATGTTTTGCCTTTTCCAGCTAAATATTTCTCCCCTTTTCTATGCAATTTATGTTGAGAACAAATGATCAACCTGTTTGGATTTACATTTTTATACACATCATATATCAATGCAATCCTGAGAAGAATTTTATGTGCCATAATTCTGTCCAGAAATGTTTTTATCATGAGATAATACTTGCCCCCTTAAAATTCAAATCTAGAACACATAATTGACACCCTAACTCTAGAAAGGTAAGAGGATATGTGGAACTATTTTCAGTGGCTATCAATTGTACATGACAGTGCTTCTGAAGAACTTAGCCCACAGAGAATGCTGATATATTTTGTGAAGGGGATGGGTTTTGTTGAATGATTTTTTCTGTAAGAGTTCTGTTGTAGGTTTTTGCCTTCACTTTCCAAAATGCACACAGTAACATCTGGGAAAGTTGAACTCATTGCAAAAAAGGTAGACCATATAAAATAAATCGAAACTGTATTTTAAGCCCATTTCACATTTACATATCAAGACATTTATATATCAAGAACCGAGGATGCACAAATATTTTCTCATTTGGCTCCTGATTTTGAAGATGACATGAGTGGAAAAAATTCCTTATACAAGTAAAATCTCATCTGAATTGTTGTGTGTGTGATTCATGACATTCTATTCAAAGTATAATTTCACTTGCCCCTGGAAAGATTTTTCAAGAGAATCTTAAGAAAGTCTAAAAGACAGGATGTATTTAAAAAACGAATATCATTCTTCTCACTGTATTTAAAGAGGCATTAAAAGACCTGTTATGGGTTTAGCCAAGTGGGCCTAAACTTAGGTTTTAAAGTTCAGCTAGGCCTAGGATTGTCAGCTGATTTGAGCTGGGCTGAGCTAGCTAACACCTGACTCCTTCTAGCCAATAATATTGTATTCCATACCATATTGCATCATCTATCTCAAAAGGGGTAAGAGCTGGTGTGTGGGTGTGGCTTAGTTCAGTTGCTTCACAGCTGTGGCCTCAGCAAGACACTCTGCTGTCCCAGGAGGGATGGGGAGGCCCAAGCCCGGAGCACCGGCTCACCATCATGTTATCTGAGGGAAGTAAAATGTTTGTTCCTAGCTTTTCTCTCTGCTTAAGTCTGTCTCTGAAGAACCAACTTCTCTAGAATGATTTGTAGTTAAAATGGTAGAATTTGTGTTTACTGGGAAGTGGGAAGTTATTTCTTGTTATACATAACTTGTGTAAGTGTGTGTTATATTGTAGTTTCTTCTTAATTTTCTCTTTTCTGTATAAATACATGTAGTTAGTTTCAGCATAGACCTGGCTTTGGAAGTTTTTTTTTTCCCTCTCTCCCTCTTCTTTTCCCCTTGGCTGGTTGGGGGGAGGAGGAACCCTTTTCACCCTGTCCTGGACAGTTGGCATTTTGCCAGCTCAACCCAGGACAAGACCTCATTGTGGTTATGTCCATATCCATTAAGAGATGGGCTACAATAGAATTTAGTAAAACATTAAGTCCCTAAATTGTAATCCCAAGAGACTTTCCTGACCAAGTACATTATGTTTTCCTGTAAGACTCTGAGGTTACATGTGCAAAGCAGTGGGCTTGTTTTTACAGTGAGTGACTTGTTTCTCACCTGTGAACCCTGGTGCAGAAGGTGACCTGGGCATGGCAACAGTGGCCATGCTTAGTGTGGCACCAGACTTGGTGGCTCTTCACTCAGCAGTGGACAGCCCTCTACCTCTTGTAGTATCACCAGGCTGCACAGCTCTGGTCTGGGCTAGGCTCCAAAATTTTTTCCCTAAAAGGAGACCAAAGATAATTTTATCACAAATTGAAACAGTGGATGTAAGCCCAAAAAGCATACACTAAAACAGAGTCAGCCCATCCAGAATGACAGTCACTAAAGGAAGATACTGTTTATAATGTTTCACTAGAGTTGTGACAGGCCTCCTTTGAGCAACAGAGATGACATCAGTAGTGACAAGACCAAAGAGGTGCCTGTCATGTGCTTGGCTCGTCATTTCCTTTTACATGTATGCACACCTCTCATCAGTTGAGCCAGTGACCATATCAACACATTTCCTTGTCATTCTGATGTATTGAGGAAGAGAAAGTTGAGTATTTCCAGCTTCTTTTATGCTGAAAACTAAGGCCTGATCCTAAGCAGTGTAAACTAGTCACCTTGTCATGTTTACGCTTAAAGTATGACAGAGTAAACTGTTGTGGTGAGCTGTACCCATCCTCTGGGTTAGAGCCTACGTACCTTTCATACACCAGCAGTTTATGCTCCAAGGAAAGTAGTTACTGGTCCTTGGGTAAAGTATCTACATTAAAACAGATATTTTCCTTGCAAAACGTGTTTCTGGGGCTATTGCTCTAAGTAGATATTAGATCTCATATCTCATATTTCATTCAGAGAATTGCTGCATATCAGTTTAGTGAACTTACTTTGTTGAGCAGTTGAAATTTGTGTGATGTGGTTTGATGTTTACAAAATTCACATCTTTGATTTTTTTAAAAACATTTATGAAATCTGTAGCATGGGTACATAAGAGTATGTGGAGACTCAAACATTCTCAGCGATGCTTCACCAGAACTCTCCCACAGGTTTCTCTGCTGACCCCCCTCATGTGGGAAAGGTAAATCAACTGTTAATGCTAGTGGCAGAGAAGTATGGCAAGATTTTTTATGTCTAGTAGAGTAGGATTGCCTGTTGTGCTTTAAGCATAATCTCTCAGTGCCTTTAGCAGGGGATTATCATGTTTTACCTTTTACTTTACGTTTCCTTAGACATAAAATCCCCTTTAACAACAGGTTAGAAACAGACTTTTCAAGATGGGGCATGTTTTCAAATCCTGGATATTTACATTACTTGCCATAGGGAAAAAAGTTAAATAACTAAATCTGGAGTCTCAAAATCAATTCTAAATAAAGCAAACTTTACTAGAACATCTGGATGACCAGCCTCTGACCTTGAGCTTCCAGTTCCTCTTCAGATAGACTACTGGTATGGAAAAATAGTCCCATAGCCTTAAAAATCAGTATGTGAAGGAGAAAGTACCAATTACAAGGCATGCTATAGATTGAAAGAGATTGGTTTAAAAAGAAAATATCTTCTTGTTTATGCAGAAATTAATCTGCTGTGACTATCACTATATTAAAAGAATGATTAGGAGACCATTTGAAAACTCATGTCTAAGTAGATTCAGAATGTCCTTTGCTTTGGCGGGCTTTTTTGTCATTGATCTTTGTCATTGGGTTTTTAGAACATTACTTCTTTTCATGCCTCACAATGATTTGTAGAGCATGGCCATTAAGCCTTTAATGTTGTTAAGCAAAAGAAGAAGTAAAGTCTGGCTCAACATAATCAGCCAAACTTTGTACCTGTTACAGGCTCTCCTTCCCTACTGCTCTCCTGGCCAGAGAGAGGGTGTGTCGTAACTACTCATCTGGAGCTAAGAGTATGCCTATGATGCCAACTAGTCTACCCATGCATGTAGGTTGACTGGATCACTTCCACCAAACACCCTGTATCTTCACTCAGAAAACTCACCTGTTACGATGACTCAAGCCTCTCTTTCTTCCAACCTTCCCTCTCTGTTGTTCAGACACCAATTTCAACATATAATAAAGGAAAACTTTGAGACTTCTAATGCTTTGAAGCTGGTAAAAATTGGCCTACAGATTCAAAGTTCTTAAGCAAAAAGGAAAGCAGACAGACAAGTAGAGATTGCATAATGATAATTTCCTCAGGAAACCATGTTAAAAACAGATTCCTGAGTCCTTAGATGTAATAATTACAGTTATTAACACATAATATATATTTCTATTAGCATTAACACACTGAATACAGATAACATTTGGAATTTAAAATGAGTAATGCCCTTTTTTGGTCATTTAAAAAAATAATTAAATCTGAAGCAATTAAGAATCATTAAACAGAGAGATCCAGCTTTCAAATATGAATCCCAAAATTAACAAGCTTTCTACATTTAGGTGTTTAACTAATATGCTAGAAGACATTTGTGACATACTCAAGTATTCTGCTGGAAATTTCAAAAGCCAAATATAGTCTTGGTCTCCTTAATTCACACAAACATACTTGAATGGCAAACATATATTACATCTGTATAGATTATACTGCAAAAATCTCAGTTTTAAGGTCTTATATTTGTCCAGGTAAGAAAAACTGTACTGCCTTCTTATGATGAGGCAAATAACAGATCAGATGGGGCATACCTTTATTTTTATGAGATCACAAGCAATGAAAATTTATTGAATAATTACTCTCTGCTCTAAAACTGGTGACGTTCATATGAAGATAGTAGATGGAAATTTCGTAGCACAATTGAGAAGATATTTGTAGATAAAAATGTATGAGCTAAGTGGTTGAAGTTCTTGTCTCTGGAGGATGAAGATGCTATCAGGCAAACTGAAAAAGTGTCACAAAACCATCAGTGATCTCCAAGCCACAAGTTATTCTGGAAAAGTCTCTATTTCTTGGCCATCTGCTGCTGCTGACCACCACTTCTTTAGTACCTTTGTTTTGTGAAGAAATAGGATTTTACTTGGGCTAGTATTTGTGCAATTACATGTATCTGTCAAGCATCCTGCACCCTTATACGTAACAGCAGAGTCCCCTCTCTGCTCCCATGCCCGATGATTAAGGACTAGACTGCACTATAATAGTCACTTGTCATTAGAACATGGAAAATATTCAGACGGATGTGGTTGTCCAGATGTCAGATTTTGACAAGTAAGCAGAGTTGGGGTGAAAGGGACTTTTAGATTCAAAACAGTTCTTACATTCTTGTAAACTGAGTTCTAAGTCTATAAAATAGAAGCCTCAGTCTTCATGCCATATAGGGCTATTAAAGGGTGACTGAGTCTTGCTGACCGACCCCTGGCTTTCCAGTTCACCAATATTCTCTTTAGGAGTCATGGAATCTTAGTCAGTGCGGTATTGCCGACAGTGCACTGTTGTTCTGCCCATCGGTACCAATTGTCCTTCAGCACTCAATAGTCCCACAGCAGAAGGGTCCTCTGAGAGACCAGGCAAGGTGTTCAACTGTCTAATTTCCTCTGTCTCCACAGTAGCTATGCCAAAGGCCCAACAAAGTCCTTTTGGGTCTTTGAAATTGTGCTGGTTTAAAGGTGAACCAGCAGGGGAAATGAACTCACCACGAGAGAGATTATAAGTCAGAGCTAAAATTTAATAATAATATTACAATAACAACACTGACACACAAGGAAAATTGCTTTCAACTCACAAAACCCCAGCAGTATAACCCAGTGTCCTGGGGCACAAACCCAAGGGGGTTTGTTTGCCCTTGTGCTGAGACCCCTGTGGCTCCCCCAAGTCCAGAGCAAAAGGAAAAGAAAAACCTGTTGGTGCAGGCGAGGGCTGGGGTCTGGGCAAGAGCAGTGATCTCTTCCTGTCAAGGTCCTGCTGCTGCTCTGGATCCGACGAGAAGTTCCCGAGGTCTTCTTACCCACCACTTATGTACCCTCAGGGAGAACCCAGTCCCTCCCCCTGGGCGGGGACTCACACAATGGGTGATTCACTCTGGGAGCCAGGGGGTGTTGAACTGTTGATGGCCCATTAGCAGCTCCGCCCCCCTCAGGCTGGGTGTGAAGGTGATAATGGCTCCCTGGGCAGCTGCTGCTAATGGCCCATTGACCTTGGGGAATGAATAGAGGGGGTAGAATACACAGCTTGGATCACCCCCACACAGGGTTAGCTGGTCCGTCCTGCTGAACTAGGACAGAAATACCCACTTCTCAGGTAATCTATGCCAAGGATACACGGGGCTTCTGGACCAACCACAATGGGGTGTCTATGCCATTCCTTCCCAGTCAAGCTGACTTCAGCTTCCAGTAGAGTCAGCTGTTGGGATCCCCCTGTCACCAGAAATAGAGAGGGATCCGGCCCCTATGTATCTCAATGGCATCAAAGTACATTGTGTGCCAGTATCACCTAACGCCTCATATCTCTGTGGGTCTGGTGTGCCAGAACCACCAAATCCACACAGTCCAACAAACCTGATTGTCCCTCTCCTCTACCTGACCAGAGGCAGGGACCTCCTAGTTCTCGTCATGGTAATCACTGCACTCTTCTTGCAAATATGACCTGGAGGTCCGTTCAAGAGGATCAGACATGACATCATCATTCCTATACCATCTAGAGTCTTGCCCATGAGAGACCAGAGCAGCATTTACCCGTGAAGAACTTCTTGTGGTAGTTGTGTCTCTTTTCAATTCACGTACCCATGTGGCTAAGGAAGAGGTGGGTTTCCCATCCCACTTCCTCATATATTCTCCATGCTCATGGAGGTAAAACCATAGATTGACTGGTGGAGTGTACCTTTTCTCCTTAGCTGGGAGATACCTGCTCCTGATGGCAGAGACTCTTATGTGTCCTGGTGAGATATGGAAGATTCCTTCATTAATTTCTCTCTTAGCTTCTGGTGACCCTCTTAAATCTTCTCTTTCAGTTCATCTAGTTTCATTTCTATAGCTGAGATGTGGGCTTGTAATGGAGCAGTGACAGTGTCTTCATAAATCCTGAGTTTGCTGACCAGTCCTCCCACCTTGTCCTCTCCCTCCCTCCACTGCAACATTGCTAAGTAGCAGGAATACATTTCTGGCCCAAGCCATGCAAATTTTAACCACATCTGGGATGTGCACTGGACACCGTCTGGACATTTAGGGAATCTCTCATCCTCTGAAAAGATTATCTCCAGTACGGCTAATTCCCTTAAGCACCAGATACCTTGTTCCATTGTGTTCCATTGTCCTTGCTGTACGTGGAGGTCCTCCTTACAAAGATATCTCTCCCTCACGCTTGACAACAGTCACCACCAGAGGCTGAGAGTTTCCTGCCTCTTTCCAATGCCCTGATCAATGGCCATATCTCGAGATGGGGATCCCAGCTGCCTTGCCTCACTCCCATCTAGAATTGTATCATTTGCCATGGTGTCCCAGATTCGAAGCAGCCAGGTCTAGATGGACTCATTTACCTGTTGTGTGAACTCTCTGTGGAGCTCACGTAGCTCACCAAGGGATAGGGAATGAGTGATTCTTTCTGGTTTTGTTTCTTCCACTGGATGTGAAGGTCCTGCCTCTTCCTCCTCATTCACTATACAAACTGATTTGGTCTTTGATTTTCTTTTCTGGACAGGGGCAACTGCTATCGGTTTTAGTTGTCCTTCTGGTTCCTCTGTGGTTTGAGTGGACATGGTGCTGGTTGATTTTGTTCCCTTTTCTCTCTGGCTCAGCCATGGTCTGGCTGGACATGGTGCCTGTGGATTTGCTCCTTTTGTCCTCCTCCTGAAGGTGCTGTACCACACCAAGCAGTGGCCAGTAGGTAGTAGCCAGGGCCCAGCAGGTTGCTGTGAGCTGCACATCTCTGGGGCTGCCAGAACATTTCCCTTTTGTATGACTTATTATTCTAACAGGGTCCTGCAGTTGTTCTGGGGTAAATTTTCACATCATTGGAGGACAGAAGTTTTCCAAATACTGGCTAATGTCCTCCCACTTCCCATGCTACTCAGCATTATCCACTCCCGGAGCAGGCCTTGAGAAAACCTCCCTAGAAGGTTCTGTTCTGACCCTAATCATGGTGCAGATGGTATAGAGGAGACAAAGCAACACTAACAACAACATTACACTGTCTTTACATCATATGGGAATTCAATATTCTCAAAGACTGTTTTAGCAGGTCTGAAGGGGAAGAAGGAGGTGAAAGGGTCAAAATAACGAACCCTTCCCATTTTCCCCCACAGGCTGGGTGCAATTTTTAATGAGGCTCAAGAGGTAACAACCCAAATCAGGACAGGCAAATAAGACTGAATATACATTCACAAGGAAACTCACTGCTCCTCATTTTATGACAACATAAACATAGTGTATTAATAATGCAATTTTGACCCCTCTTCCTGGTCTTAAAGAGAGCATCAAAATAGTCAAATACTTCCCCATATGTCAAAATGTGAACAGGCTCAAATACAACATCCACAGGAATGAATCAAGCAACATGGTGATCAAGGAGTTTCTGTATCCAAATACACAAATAATTAAAATGAAATTGTAATTCTGACATCTCTCTCACTCCCCACATTGGGCATCAAAATATGTATTGGTTTAAAGGTAAATCAGCAGGAGAAATAAACCCAACTCAAAAGGGATTGTAAGTTAGAGTTACAATTTAATAAAATATTACAATAAATGCAAAGATAGAAAGAGAAACTGGTTTAACCCACAAAACGCAGATGTATACCCTGACACCATGGTACGCAAACAGAATGGTGTTCGATGGCCCCTGTGCTGAGCCCCAAGTGGTCCTCCTGAGTCCAAAGTAAAAGGAAAGGAAAACCTGTTGGTGCCGATGATGGTCGCAGACTGGTCGAGTAGTGGTCCTCCTTGGGATCTGCTGAGTGGTATCATCCCCAAATCCCAAGATTACATATGTTCAGATTCAGAGGGAATGCCCAGCACCTCCCCCAGGGTGAGGAGTTTCACAATGGTTGATTTATTCTGTGAGTCATGGGGTATTTTTGGACTCTTTGATGGCCCACAAGCAGACATGACCCCTCAGGCTGGGTGTGAAGGTGCTAATGCCTCCCCAGAGGGAGTTATCATACCTGAGTCATTGGTGTAAAACACTTTCTCACAGGGTTCTCTAACACCCAGCTTGTAGCCTGAGGTGTCAGGAATGCCCTGGGCAGCTGCCGCAAATGATCTATTATTAGCATGTTGTTAGAAATTAAATAGACAGTGCAGAATACAGTTTTGGTTACTCTCACACAGTAATAACCTGGCCCTGGGTGCTCTAACTAGGACAGTTTTAAGAACAAATTATTGTCAAAGGGAATATTTTAATTGAATAGGAATAAATTTTATTTTCTTGTTAGATGCAAAATTGACTCATTCATTAGTTTAAGAGCTCTGCTTGTAGCTAAAGTCAAAAGGGGATATTTGCATGAGATTACGTAGAACTGCCTTCATTAAAACCTGAATATTACCTTTTCAAAGGGTTCCGTCAGGGAATTTTTCTCACCCTACCAACACAAACGTATTGGGAGTTGAAGTGAGACCAAAGGAGTGGTTAATGTCTCTGGATTCCAACTGAATGGTGGGGCAGAGGTGAGAAAACAGATTCAATGCACCTGGGAGGGGGAGAGGCTTTTCCTAGGTGCTGGCTTCACTTCATTTTTGGGCAGCTACTGGGAAAAAACACTGTTTGCTAAGCTGGTTAAGCTGGTGAGAGCTCCTTCTGGCTCTGCTATTTGCCTTCCACCCCCTCCACCTCTGGGCACCCTGAGCTTCAGAGAGAGAGCGAGGAGAGAGAGAAGGGTCACAGCTGCTTTGGGACACACTACAGACAATTTTCCTGGGGACTGACTTCAATTGCAAGGAGATTTCTGAGAATTATCACCACTCCTCAACTCCAACTGTTTCCTTCTTTTGAATAGAACAAAGAGAAAGAGAGAGTGTGCTCTTCCCCCATGAGAAAGGCTCCATTCTGCACCATGTGAGTCGTACACCCCCACTTGTCTCTGACTCGTTGGGAAAAAGACTGAGGATTCACCTCGCAGCCAGCCGAGGTGTGACACTGGCACTGTCTATAAATATAATTGCACCGGGGTAACCTACAGTTTTTGGGCATTGTTGGTTTTTTTGTTTTTCTTGGGGGTTTTTTTGGCTGCTGGGGGAGTAGTTTGCTCTGCTCTGTTTATAGTTTTTTTTATATATATATGTATAATTAATTAAGAACAGTTACCCTTCTTATATACATTTTCTAATTAAATGATTGGGTTTTTTTTTTAAATTTAATAAGGGGTGACATAGTTATTGAGGAGGAATCCTCTCCTCTGGTCTTGGTAAACATTTTGCTTTCCCTCTAACTAAGACATACCTAGATAAACTTCTAAGGCCACATTTACACAAGAATACTTAAATTTACTTCTGTGAAAGCCTAAATCTTACCTTAATTCACTGATTTACCTAAATGTGGACCTACATGATATGTATGCCTAGAAAATGTACTAGTCAAAAATAATATGCAGCTTCATTATTGCCTTAAGTCCCTCTACTTTTAGTGATTCCTATGGGTGTGAACCTCAGGGTATATGAAGTAATTTTAAACTTTGTCTAATACAGGTTACTTTCAAGCCTACATCAGACCAAACAATTTATTTATTGTGTCTCTATATTTGGAAAGGCAGCTTTTATACATTGTAAAATTAAAACAATAACAAGAGAATACCAGAATTGTGTGGAGACCTAAAAAGAATTGTAAATTAAAAATCAAAGCCTTCGAGCTCACTAAATTTCCTTTTTTTAAGACAGAAACAATACTTGTTTGCTGCCAAAGTTTTAAAGACCAAATTGTGGAACCAGCCAGCTCCCCTAATTATACTGGGATGGTGAGAGATTCTTCTGTCAATAAAGAGGAAACATTTTATTCAGTTTATTTTACTAGTTCAGTTGAATGCATTAAACTATGGATAGCCTTAATGGGATATAAAGAAAAAAAGCAACAGCAAAATTTAAAACTTTTTCTGTTCCTATGCAACTAGATTATGTAACCTGAGATCTGCCAGTAGTAGAGTCTTAGTGATCACAAACAATCCTTCAATTTTCATTTTTTTACACATTGTTTACTTGCTTGACTAGACATATTCATTTAATGTCTAAATCCTATTTTAACTTTAGAAAATGAATTACGTAGACAATACATTTATGATAGTGTTACTGCGTCACAGAAATACCCTTTTTAATGCCATTTGCATTCATTTTAATTGAATTTTTCTCTATTCAGAAGCAATTTGGCATCAACCATAAATACAAGAATTATCACAGAGTAACTCAGAAATGCACCATTGGCCATTTTTAACACAATAAGCTACTAACTGTTTAAATAAATATGCACAGGTATATAACAAGTTTTTTGTTAGCCTTATATATAAATCTCAAAATTAATTGATTTGATAGTTAAAATATTTTGGTTCTTACCAAACAATAACAATCTAATACTCTTTAAGAATCTAACATTACTATTATAAAAGAAAAGAAAAAACAAAAAACCTCTAAAGCTACTTACAACAAGTGTGCTTCCTTGTTGATGTAAATCAATCCACCCGGTAAAAGGAAAATGGCTTGGACTATCTCAATGTCTTGTGAGATATTTTTCTTTCTGTAAAGGAAAATATGAGTTTTCAGAGAAGCCAAGACCATGTAGATTTGTTGTTCTCTAGGTGAAAAAAATTATGTTAATCTCCTGTATCTCAAACTGGTATAAAATTGGGATGTTTTCTAATAACTGACTATAGATTAATCATAACACCATGTTGGGAACTTTATAATTACTTCAATGATTCTGCACCATGCATTGTACATGAACTGCATACTAAGGGAGATGAGTGCTAGCAGGAAGGAAAGCCTTTTGCAGTTGCTGAAACCTACATATTCTCATTATATCCACCGTGTGGAATCTAATTCACTTAGAAGACAGATGTAAAACCAGCAGCATCCTACAATCCATATGCTATTTGCTGTTACTGCTGGAGTTCCCATGAAAGGCTAAAATAATGATGGAATACCCTGAGATATGCAGCTGAAAATACTACAGAGCAAAATATTCTGAGACAAATTCAGATTCATAGAATTGCTCACAAGGTATTTAAGATTCCAGTTAAGGTTTCACTCCTGTGAGAAAATGTGAATGAAGTACTTAAGCAAAATTGGCCTGATTTTCAGAGACACTCAGCAGTTTAAGCTCCCATTAGGTTCACCTCTAGGATTACATAAAACAGTCTATTTGTGTGATCTACAAACTTGGAAAAAAAGGTCTCATAAAAATATCTCAGGAGATAAATGTAACAGAAGACACCCTGTCTGTTTTTCCTGAAAGTGAGTGCGTTAAATCTAATAGCTTTTCCAAACACAGTTATAAGCATTTTATTCAAAGAAGGTGAAACTACCTATAACATTTTTAATGTTCTCTTTCCCTTAAAGTGTGTTTAATGATTTTCTTCCAAGTTTTTCCAAATTGCTTTGTGAAGTGACGAGGAATTCTTGATGGAAATAGGAAGAGCAAATACACGCAGAAAAGACAATGATTCTGAAGTCATTGAGAAAAGAAGACAAATCTGTTCCAAAATAGAATTTGGGGGTTTTTTTCTGGTTAAAAAGAGAAATGTTCTACTTCAATATGTTTTGCCTAAAAAGGACACAATATTTTTGTAGGTGTGCAATTACCTGGCTAAAACACACACTATATAAGTGTATGTGTATATAAATATGCATATACCTCAACACACACACACATATGTATATAAAGTATATGACTGTATACATATCTGCTTCCCACTGAAAACAGTTTATGGTTTACTGCTTCGAAATATTTTATTTTCACTCTTACTTCCTCATTTTCATTTAAGAAACAAATGTCACAGTCTTTGCAATGCAAACTCCATTGCAGACCCTGCAGCTTAAGAGTATGTTTCCTCTTGCCATCATTAAATGACCTGTCCTTAATTAAAGAGCTAGGAAATTATGACACTATCTACTGGCTACACAGATCCTAAGTATGAGTTTGCTTCCTCACCTTCAACCCTTGAACCCTTTACTGTAAAGGGGAACTGCAAGTTGAAAACAGAAGTGTGCAGTGTCTCACCAAGGAAGGCCATGCATCAGTACTAGAGCAAAGCCCTGGGAGGTCCTCCTAGGGCCTCACACGACTCTGTAGAGCTCAGAGAGCAGCAGAGGAGCTCAGACAATGCTCAAGGTGCCAAGGCTGTGGCATAGGTGCCAGGGATTATGGGCTAATATGCCTGTAAAATCCCTTCCCACACAATGCCTGAGGCTATGGGTTTACTTCTGTCTTGTGATGTGACACAGAGATTAAAGACAGAGGGTGTTAGAGAGTCACCTGGGCAGAACCAGGTCAGACCACAACTTGCCACCATTACAATTAAGGTTCCCTTCTCATAGAATGGGCCAACACTCAAACCACAGCTGTTTCCAGAGATCTAATCTTCATTCTGCCAGATGATAAAACTACAAAAGCAGTCAATAAAATTGCCTAACAGATCTTAAATGTGCTTTAGATCAAGGAGACCAGGAATATTTAACTATTGATTGGTATCTTTCCTGTAGGAGCTGGAGGAAAATTCGAGCCAGAATAGGCTTTAGGTCAGAGCTCCCCACTAGGCTGTGAGAGACAAATGACAGTTTCTGGGACACAGCAGGCAGGGAAGCAACACGATCCCAGATGAAGCAGGTCTCCATATTGCTCTACCTTACAGTGGAAAGTGAAGATGCAGAAAGAATTCAATTTTGTCATGATGTAGAGGTGAAAGGCCAGTGGAAAGCAAACTCTTGCTTCCTTCCGTCCTGCTAAGGTCATTCCCATCAGTGCAAGCACTATCACTCAGTTCTTCCTCCCTGCCCATTCTGCTCTCAGACCTTGGAATGTCACCAATTTCTTGTTAATCTGTATTGGAACACAGTAGAATGCTATGGGCTTTTTTACTTTTTCTAAATCCTTAATAAGGGTAGATAGAAAGACAGGATGACAGGTTAATGTTCACAGGTGCCTTGAGCCTTGGATATTCTGTACCCAGCCAATAAACCACACAGTTTGCATGAGCCACATCTGTGAAATAGAGGTGGAATAACATAGCTAGTATTTCTTATTCATATAGTCACTTCAGAAAAAACTACTTCTAATGGAATGAATCCTAAGTAATGAATCCCAATAAGACAAATAAGATTTCCCCAATGATTACCTTCAGTCTTTGTTTACAATATAAAAAAAAAAAAAAACAAAAAACCCCAAACCAATTGTGACTCAATTATTTATCTACCTATTATTTATTCATTCACCTAGTACCCAGTAAACTAGCATGTGGTTTGGCTGCTCAGTTTTCCCCTAAGGATTCTGGCCAAACACTCCTGCACAAAGGAAAGCCAGGGAGTATGTTCATTTGAAAACACAAAGAAAGCAACCATATCTTTTCTAATCTCTTTCATTACAGCTTTTTTTTCCAAACAGCCTAATTCAAGGTTGGTTAAAGTCTTGAAATGTTTGGGGACTTCTGAAGTACCCTCATGCTCTTTTGTATCCCTAAAAGCAGCTCCCAGAAAACCTCCTTATCTCTGGAATATACTGAGAAGGTGTATTTGATTACACATTCTAAATAGAAGAAGAAATGAATGTGGGTTTACGCACACACACACACACAAAACCGTGCCCACGTAAGCTGAACTGGTTTATTTGAGGATATTGTTATTCTCAGAAAGTGTAACTCGCAACTCCAGCAGGCTTGCTCTGTCTCACTTTGAGTTCCCCTATTTTGCTTTTTGCTTGAGAATCACAGCTTTTACCCTAACTATGCAACTAACTATGCAAAACCTGTTGCTTTCACTTCACATCATTTCCCCAAAATTCATTCCTCTCTGTAGCTTGTTTCTCTACAGTGAATTAAAAAAAAAAAAAAACAAACAAAACCCCAAAACCTGTCATAATAGACAAAGTATCAGGTTTGGTATCTCATCACCGTTAAAAAAAGAGAAAATCTGAAGGGAAGGAGGAATTTGGCCAAAACCTCAGATTCTGGTAAAGAAAAATATCCAGAATGTGGTAAAATCCTTCCATAAACCTGGGCCAATCTTCACTATTAAAACATCTCACATCTCTAGTCTTTACTACACTGTTTCGTAAACCATTTATAGCTACAGTTCAGCATGAATGCACCAAAACTGAGCCACCACAGCAATTGCCTATTACAGTGAACAAAGAAGGAAAAAACAACCAATCTCCAAGTCTTCAAAACAAAAGAGTCAGACACTTGCTGGTGGCTGGAGAAAGCCAGCTCTCAATGTAATAAATGTAGTGGGGAGTGTCTGATGGGTGTAGGCATGCCTTCCTTACTTGAGAATAGAGTTGTTAAAAGATTAAAAAATCTAAATTACCTAAGGAAGAGTTGCAAAAAACAATTTGTTGGAAAAATGAGATTTGGGGTGTGACTGAGCTGCACTCAAGCACTTGGGGAATCCTTATTTTAAACACAATTGGTATGTGCTGTGGACACTTATGGTTCACTAAGAGTATTATATGGATGTCTAGAAGCTCTGAAGCACTAAAGATCCGTGTCAGTCACTATAATATGTAAAAAAATTTATATTTTATCTGTTAAATGGGTTATAAAAATTCTGATAAAAAATGTTATAAATTTGGTTTAGAAATTGAAATCTTCAATACTCAGTAACACTGAATATAGAGTAAGATGGCTAACTATGACTGTAGGATATGGCTAAAAAATAAATTTATATTTTTCAAGTCACCACCTTCACAAGAGGAGACAATGAGAAGGCACACAGAGAGTTTTGTTTTAACTTTATAGCAAGGCAAATCAATCCATTTACTTTTATTGTGAACCTTGTCACTTCACTTCCCAATCCAAAGGATTAGTTAAAAAGTTCTTTGAGATCCCAGGGGTAGGGTAAGGCATCCAAGTCCAAAGTACTACAACTACAAAACTGCAGTGAGAATGAAGTTCATCTTGACTATAATTTAAATCACAATTAGAAACTGAGTGCCATTTCTGTGGCTAGATGATTTTGCTGTGGCTTTTGTACAGGGCTGATGTTTACTTACTGTATGTTCGTCATAACAACAAGACTATGCTTAAAGAATTGAAAGAATTTCAGGGTTTGTAATAAAAGAAAACCTCTGCAATTAGTCTTTAAATAATGCAATGTAATTCAGGAATCCAAAAGATCTAAAGATTTTAATAAACTGAAATGCTTCACTGCATTTGCTTTGGTTCAGCCATGACCTGCAATTACTTTTTTCTAAATCCTCTTTAGACCATCAATTTACCTAAAACTAGCCTTATTGAGCATGTTTGTAATATTACACATGGTAATGTGTTTCACTAGGAACTAGGACAGTTGTATAAAAACTAAGTTTTCTCATTACAAAAAGAAAGGACAATAAATGAATTACTGCACTTCAGAACTCTGAGCTTTTCTATCATACTCATACACCTCATAATATGACATCACAGTGGCCAAACATAAGCCAGGACAAAATTAATTTCTAGAAAGACAGGTGCACTTTTGGTATGAGATGACTTAATTTCTGCAAGAGCTTCTATGAGTCCTAGTAGTATCAGTGATATCAATGATACTTAGATGGCTCAGTATGCAAACCACTTCTAAAATTGGAATATCTGTTTTTTTGGGGAAAAAACCAAACTGAAACAAAACGAAAAGAAAAAACTATCAATCAAAGCAAAACAAAACAAAAACCCAAAGCAACTACTTCCCAAAAGTTGCATTTCTCCTAACTTGCCTCCATTCTCTTGCGTGCACTACACTTAGCCCTGCAAAGCAAACTGATGAAAACCCCTGTGTGCCATTGCCCAGTCTTACTATGGTTTCTCTGGAGTGGAGCTAAACAAACCACCATAAAGGACTAAGAACTCTAAATCCCCATGAAAAATATCTTAAGGGCTCATGTCACTTTCAGACTCTGCAATCAGAACAGTAACACCAGCAGGACTGAAAAAGAAGGAAATAACTTTGTACTGGATCTCAGCTAGGTAGAGGGCAAAAGGGAGGCTGATTTCTTTCCTTGCCAGTATGACTATTTTAAATAGGGAGAATAGTTGCAATAGAAATATTCAAGTTGTTTCTGTAAGAGAAGGAAGTCCTTTCACAACCTGCAAAATGCAGCAGAGGACAACAACCTGCCAGGGACTGGTGTCTGCAAGTAGCCCAGTGATGATGCATCTCTAAAGACGAGCCTCAGAGTGGCTACTTTACTTCAATAAGATTGGAGAAAGCTTGATCAAAACCCGTTGTTATTTCTTATGGATGCCATTTAGGCCATGTTTGCACACTTATCTGTTGCAAATTGTACTAATCTTACTCTTTATTATTTCTTTAAACAGCTTCTATTTGACAAAGCAAACTGTGACATTCCATGGTATCCTGTTAAGAAAATACTTTTCAGTGGAACTTGAAAAGAATTTGCATTGGAACTGCCACTATCTATGCTTTTAATTATTTTTGTCCTTCATAAACTTATTAATGTTTAATATTTCAGTGGAGTCCACCAGGGGTTTATTACAAATTTTAGTATTTTAGCCATATGAAGAGTGATTCGTTGTGGGGTTTCTGAGAAGTTGTTTTCCAATGAGCATTAAGTGCCCATTGTAGCACTAAGTCCCTCATGGTGTAACAGATGCCTTTGTTCTTTAATTATGTAAGTTCTATGAATATTTATGTATATTAGTTAAAAACAATTCAGCTACAGTAATACTATTCTGTATTCCCTAGTCAACAAATAAGAAATGCTCCCCTTGCCACATGCTTATCTCTCAGTTATTAATGTACAATAACAAATTCCAAGCTCTCAGCTGGGAACATTATATTGTAATTGCTTAGCAGGCTATTAGGACATACCTGCCTGTCAGAATCAAATACAGAAAATAACACTGCTGTTATGGGAACAATTGATTTCTTGTGCCATCTCGTGGAAAAGTTACTAACTGCAAGACAATCTCAAAGTACTTCACAAGGTTCTGCATAAGCAGAAGCGTCTGGAACGTGGTTCAAGTCTCCTTTGCTTCCTACCCAAAAAATCTGCTTCTTATAAAGTAGTAATCTCTTTTGTTAAAACTTTATGGTCAAAAATCTTCGATCAGTCAACCCAAAGTCGGTGGCTTGTCTTTCTGTATGATGTGTGGATTGTACATTATAAAGTTTTATTTTCTTTGCTGCAGACTATATTTAGACCTTCCTTCAGTTTCTGATTTATACAGAAAGATAATATAATTCTTTTAAAATTCACTGTGCTGCAGAAGCATTTATTTTCACCTGGAGTGGTGGTTGGAATCTATTTTATTCACAGTATTTTCTTTGAAAATCACAAACTGATTGTTCTAACAATAAATATTCACTGATTGCTTAATTAAACTTATTAAAATGCAAATTAAAATCCCAAACCAATGACAATAATTATAAAAAGAACACATTACCAAAATGATGAAAGATCAGATTTAACTTTTTCCATTACCCAATATAATGTCAATTAAGTATAATTAGAAAATGAGCAAGCACAAAAAAAGTCTGAAAACAGCTTTTGCCACAGAAACTTAAATAGGAATGAATTACCTCACACAGATCTCAGAAGACAACTATAAAATGCTATTCTGCAGAGGGTTTAGGACACCTTTGTGTTCTAAGTCCACCTGTAGTTCAGCAGAAATTTATAAACACTAGCTAAACCTTCTTTTTGTCCTCTCTCCTCCAGCTCTATGACATTCAGCTGTAGGAAACCTAAACAGTTATCTAAATACCATATCCTTGATCTAGAGAGACTTCCTAAACTACATTCACAGAATAATATAGATGTTAAGCTCCAGCCTTTTTTAGCATTAATCTGAGTCAATAAAGTCAATCTCAATATTCCACTTTGAAACTATGGGTGAGGGTTTGAATTATTTCATTTTATTTACAGTTATCCTTTAATAATGCTTCATCATATGAATACCACCAACCAAGATGACAACGGAACACAGCACCATTTAGTCATTGTAAAATGAACTAGAATTGCCCAGGTGCAGTCTAATCCAGCAAACATTAGGAACTGCTCTATCCTGCTCTCAGCAGCAAGCCCTTTTGCCATATTTCTTTTTCTTTCTAGAGCAGATACTGCTCTCTTACACTACTGTGTTATATTTCAATTGGTCAAGAATCTTCTACAGACAATGTCAAGACCAACAAATTGACTAATTATTTAAATAAAAGCTATTTGACATGGCTAGCTATTGTGCTAACACACTGCTGCACCAATCTCCCTCAAATTGTACCATTTGAATTCCTCTCATCTATTAAATGTCCCAAAGTGCCTTGCCACTGCTGCAATACCTTTGTGCTATAGAGCACACTGGACCTGTCAGAGGGATGCCGGTTTTAGTGGAGGACATCAGTCATTCTTTTGACTGTGTCAAACTTTCACTACATGTGGGTCAATTACAATATGAAGAAACACGAAAGCATCAACTGTTAACCCACTGCTGTGAGTGGAACTAGACAAGAAATGGAGTCCCAAGCCTTGTTACCCAGATCTTACGCATTTGGCATAGAAGGAGACTTAAGTTCCTAGGTGGATGATCTCACTGACCTGTATTGTGTGTCCTTGTTTCCAGAGGCTTTACAATCTCAACAGCAAGTTTACAAATAGCAAGGTGTTAAATTACAATCTCTCCATACAGGCCTAGTCCAAGTCAGACTAATTTGAGGGCTGACATGAGTCGGTTTTACTCTGACACAAATATTTTGCTTTTTAATGTGGGACACAGCCCACATACTGTTCTTCGTACCAAAAGCCCAGGAAAATATTTGCTCCAGTATCATATTTCATATCACTACCAAAACTGAAGAAGAACCTGTTGTACATGGCTATTGCTGACTTTTTTTTAATAGAAGAAGAAGTGAAGTCATATTCCAGTCACATAAAAATTAATGAGACTATAAAATTAAGTTCTGACACACTACAAAAGATCATACTCTTTTCCTTTCAGAACGTGTAATGCAAGTTCTTTCGTAACAAGGATTCACATAAACATGGGTTTCTATTGGACTTTTTCCTGCTACTGTATATTCTGCTGCAAGTAACATTGTTTTCTGGTCAAAATCTTCCACTCAGTTTTCAATTACTATAGGATAAATCACTGGCAAAATGTTATCCCTGATATCTCCTCTATAAACTTACCTGCCTTGCCTCAGACCTGGTCCCCAGATCTGTACATGCTGAGGATTCCTAAGACACTCTTGCACCTCAGCATCATTTCCAGACCCCAGATCTCTTGACCATATGGATCAGTTTATGGTTTGGATGAGAAAACTGTACATCTAGAGTTTCTTGAGTTACCAGCCTTAAGCACTCAAAAGCATTAACCATTGAAAATTACAACATTTGAACAAATGAAGTTGATTCAAGGAAACTTTCTTGGTTTTAAGTCTTCTAAGTCATGTTGAATCTTGTCTTCCAGGTTGTCTTTGAAGGATTAATTACTGACAGAGTTTCTTGTCTCCAGGTGTGGGGTTTCAGAATTCTGCCAGGTATTATGTGTGAGGCCTGGTAAAGCTGTAGCTCCTGCAAAGTAACCTTGACACAAAGAAGTCAGTGAAGATTTCTGAGGTCAGCTAAAGTCATAGGACCATTTGGTAACTATGTTAATGGACCCATATATTCAAGGAACTGAAGACCATAACAATAATAACAATTCTGCCAGACAGATGGTTAATAAAATGTAAATAGAACTACAGTTTTCAGATTATGCCATTCATTAGTAATAGTTGTGCAAGAGCAATGTCATCAGAGGGAATGGACACACAGATCTAAAAGGAAATCACCAAACTGCTTTGTTGATAAAGAAGAAAGAGAAGAGAGCTGGATCATGCCCTCCCACTGTATTATCTCTGTAAGGTTAACAGAGTCAAAAGTAGGATAAATTTAATTTTGCCATTGAAAAACATGCCAATTTTCCACACTCTTTATGGTATAGATAATGTCTAACTCCTCTTCTCTATCCTCTTACTTGCTGTCAGGTGTTTCCTTTTCAATTCATTCCTGCACTGCTTCTTGATATATTTTGTTTCTCCTATTTAATCTCCTTGTACATAAAGCAGTGGTGGTATGCAAAGTGTCATCACTTGCCTCAGAGAAGACACAGAGGTGGCTGTAGTTTCTCCAGTTCTTCCATGAGGAATCATAACTAACTCTGGTCCTTAGTGTGTAACCTGTGTGAATACAGAAGAGAGTATGACCATCTATGTCTCCATGGATATGACATTGGCCACAATGCCCTTAACTGTTGCAGTGGAAATGGTGTCAGCTTCAAAGTTGAAAATTCTTGTTGCAAGTTTATGCAATGACAGGACAGCAATGTATATTTACAGAGTATTTTGGGTATCTTTTCTCAGACAGTTATAAATTCCTTCTTAGATGAGAGCTTTTTTACTTGATGAATAGCAGATGATTGTCACTACTTTACAGTTTAATTTTAAAATTAATTTGAAGTATAATTCAACTATAAAGTGCTCTGAAACTACTAAGAAATTAATCCGATTAGATGATCTTCACTATAAATCATCATCCTTACATAACTCTCAAAACATGCACTGTAAGAAATTAATGAATCAAAGCAAGATTCTCAATGCTTCTTTTAAACAGAAAATACATTTCAAAATTAATTAAAATGAGAAAACACTACGTGAGTGACGAAATTTTGGAATTGTGTGGAACTCCTCTATTGGAGTTACATAAAGAGTAAGTTATACTTGGTAAGATTATACAAGTTTCTGACATGTGTGAAATTTTACAGGCTGACTATCCAAGCTATTCATTTGAGGCAGCCATGCAGAATATTTTTAGTGAAACAGAAAAGTACAAACTAAGCAAAAATAACCTTTTTTTCAAATAAATTTTATATTATTTCTAAATAAAGTACAGAGGGTTTGAACACAAGTAGGAGGCTTCTTGTATTCAGTCTTTCTGCTATATAGCCAGACTTCTAGAGGTACTATCACAGGGGCCTGCAATAAACTGTGGAGACCACTGTTATGATTATTTTAGGAACTTGCCTCTGCTTTACTCATCCATTTTTTCTAGCACCTGCAAACATGGGATTTTTTACCACACTGAATAAGAATGAAAAATATAAGCTTTAAAAGTTAAGTTTGTAAAAATGTTGTAAAAATTTGTCAAAACCACAAACAAGTTCTGAGAATTAAATGCTGCAATTAAATGTTGGAAACCAACAAAATTGAAATTTTGGGCACGACTCACCTCTTCTGAATTATTATAAAGAAATAGATATACAATACCTAGTTTTAAACCTTTAATTGAGAATACATTATCTTTCCATTTTTTTTGCATGGAACTTCAGTGTTTTATTAGTAAAAAGGTTTGATAAGGTTAACCCAGTTGTCTGTAGATCTACTGAAGAAAGAAAAAAGAGAATGTAAAAGAAAAATCAACTAGAGCACATTAACTAGATTTAAACTGAATATGAAAAGTTAATACTTGTACTTCAATAAGTTTATAGTAAAGAGTTTAAAATTTTCATCCAGTTGCATTTTGAAACTTCAGAGAAGTCTTGGAATTATTGGCAGACTTTCCATGAAAGATCCAACAAGTTTCCTCAGTTGGAATGAACTCATTAATATACCGTCATCATAAAAAGTTTTGGGGAAGATTGGAGTTTTTTTCTCCTGCATCCTTATTTCACTACACATGAGAAGATATTTCAGTTAACAGCAGGGAGCACAAAATACTAATGTATGGAGTCCAGACAGCACAATCTTAAATGCCATGTTTTTCTTAGTTGGTTTAGGCTTATTTGATGAGGCAAAGGTCTACCAAATGAGTATTTTACAGCTCCAGATGAAGAACTAAAACGCAACTTTGCTGCCCCTGACCCTAGGCACCAGGGGAAAAAAACCCAAAAACCAAAAACCAAACCAAAACAAAAAAACTAGAGGGACTACCTTTATTTTGCTCCAAAATAAACATTTACTTGCTTTTTAAAGGAGAGCAGAAGGAGGGAAGGAAAACATTGACTTAATGGAGCATAAAAGAAAACAAAGTTTGTTAAGTTCCTTTGTCCCTCCCTAGAGAATTACCTCATTTAAATGCAAGACCCATCCGTAGAAAATAGGAAAAATAAAAGCTTTGTGATGTAGGCATGAAAAAGTCTTATACTTGCATAAAACACTTATGAGTTGGTATCTACTTATTTGGAAGACTGGTTATTGGTTTGTTATAACATATAAATAATACATATTTCAATTAAAGCCTCAAACTGTGTAAGCTGACAAACACTGCACCTTTAGTATTTCTGACCACGATAATGCTGAATGTGAGCGTTTCTGCGCAACAGCGTCACCAAGGTCATCATATGGTATTTATGATGTTGGGAAAATGGAGCATCACACACCACTGATGTCAATGTAGTTCAGTAACATGGAGTTAAGTGTGACTCTTTAAAACTAAAGAGGACATGAATATAAAGAAGGAGCAGCACACTCCACTTATTTCATGGTATTTCAGCAACCAGGCAGATTTAAACAGAGTTACAAGTGAATGTGACTCTGCTGTAAGTGTACTGCAATTTATAAAAAGTAAAAACTACAGACATAAGATGTATAGCTTTATGACTACTGATTTCTCTGTATATTCTTTTGATTTATGTTTTCATTGTCCTTTAGTTAGATTTGCCATCTGTACTGAAACTGCTTAAGAGAGTGGTCTTTTGTCACTAAAGAAAGAGTACCACAGAATTACAAATTCTCTAATTAAAGAGAAGTAACTGGCAAAACCAGAGTCTTGCTTTAAATGGTAAAAATAAAGTCTGTTGGAGATACAAGGAAAACTGTAGAAGGAGCATCAAGTGTAATAGTTTACATGTGGATTAAAAAATATGTGCATAGATGCAAACAAAATTTATGGGATCATATCATATACCAAAGTGTCATCTGCAGTAACAGAGCACTATCACTAGCATGAACGAAAAGGTGTAAAGGTGGAAGTTTGGAAGACCGGTGTAGGGGTACACCAAAATTACTGTCTGAGTAACTGTATTAGCCAAGTAAAGAGCTTCATTTTCAAGGAGATAAACTCGGCAGTAAACGATCAACTTAATTACCTAGTTTTCCATAAGGTTGTCATACGGTTGTCAACACTAGATGTTTCGTTACACAACAAAGAATTCCAAACAAACTCATAGCTACAGTGCCATCATGGGTAACACATCTTAATACTCTGCTGTTGGCAATGCTATGCTTATACAACACTTTAACCAGATCAAGATAAACCTTTGAGAAAGTGTGAAATGAAGCATATGGGCAAATCTGTCTCACTATCACAGCTTTCTGGTATATTCCAAAAAGCATCTGCCTCATTCAGTGCCCTTCATATTATTAAAACCTAGAGGTTCCAAGTGGTGCTTTTTTTAAAGACAATCAAATTAATTGACAACACATAAATATTGATTTTTTTTTTAACAACAGTGCCTAGTTTCAGGATTACTGACAGTAGACTTCTGCTTCTGAGATAAATGCATGAACATTAGCCTGTTAAAAAACTTATTGAGGGTCTGCTGGTAAATCAAGGCATGCTGATGCACAATTCTATTGCTTGTTTTATCCCATTGTGGAACCTGGCACAGCTGAAGTTTGTAAGTTCTCAGTTATATGGAAGCACATGTGCAAAATTAATTTATAAAACGCAACCATGAAACCTCTCATTATGTATCTCCCCTATCCTATCTTGCACTTGCAAAAAGAACTGGCATATTTCTTAGAAGTCTTTCTGTAATTTACAGTTTCTAAAATCAAATTTTCTTCGTTGCTTCTAGAGTTACTTAACACTGTCCTATTGCAAGTATGCCTGCAAAAATCTGCCTACTGCAGAGATATAACAATATTTAAAGCATCTCTGTACATCCATGAAAAATGGTTTCAGTGAAACTTTTTCCTTGTTGCCACAGCTTCATGTTTCAGAGACACCCACACTCTTACTTCATCTGATAGGCAAAATGCTTATCCTCTCCACCTAAAAAGTCATGGATCAAAGCTACACTTATTGTTAAAATACATCACATCCTCTAGTGATGCTAGCAGAAAAATAAAATGTTACAGAGGCTGTTGCTGTCTCTAACTGCACATCTCTTTCTCCCAGTCTTCTTATGTGACCAAATGCCTGTGCTGCCACCTGTGACATAATAAACCAGGAAGACCAAGAGAGCATGGCCATTACCTTTAATGAGACATATTTTCAGGTCTGGCAGCAAAAGCTGGTAATACACATTCAGGATTGTTTTGGTTTACAATTCCAAATTTAAACCTGAGTCTTAGGACATTGTACTTTCTCATTACACCTCTCAATTTTGAAGTTTATGTTCAACTTTAGTGGAAATAGCCCCAAGAATTAATTTTGTGCTGAATATTAAACATACTTACAACTCTTAGGAGGTCTAGGCTTGCATGAAAAAGAATGATTGTGTGTGTGTGTGTGGCTTGGCTTCGCGAACGAAGATTTGGGCAGGGCTGTCCCCACGTGGGTGTGCCCTTCCAGCCTGCACAGTGGATTTTAGGTGAGGCTCAGCGTGCGCAGAACTGGCCCCACCGTTTAAGTCCTGAGGTTCATCTGCCACGGCCGAGCGAGCTTGGACGGTGCCAGTGAAGTCCTCAGGACTAGAACCTACAGACCCCGGTATTCCCAGGAGGTCTCCCATCCAAGTACTAATCCGGGGCTGACCCTGCTCAGCTTCTGAGATCTGACGGGATCGGATGTCAGGGAGGCATTTAACTGCCTACATGAAAAAGAATAGTGAAGAATAAATGTCAAACGTAAAAAGGAACCTCCTTCCATATCCTTTTACTTGAAAAATGAGACCTATACATGTGTTTAGTGGTACAGCGAGGTTAACTCCTTAGAAAATCTTCTATCACATCTTTTAGTGTTATTTTATTTCTGATTTGTCAACTTTTTTCCTGTTTAGTGTAAATTGAAAACCTCACTCCCATAATCTAACAAGACTTTTAGACAACCTGGACATCAGTAGGTCTGAGTAGTACTGTTTTTCAAATCCCTCTTTTTTTTTATTCATTTCTTTTCTTTTTTTTTTTTTTTATTATGATAAGTAAAAGTTAAAACAAAGAAGAGGCCAAGGTTAGAGACCAATACTAAAACCAGTTTTACTCTGAGTTTTTTTATATTTCACTGCCAGCTGGAAGTTTAACTACAATAAAGGGAACCAGCCTGATTCTCTAGTATATTGTATTATAAGGGAAAATCAGCACTCAGAAGTGGAAGATTTTCAAATTACTAAGTGGAAGATTTTTACATTATATTTAGATGGACCAGAAATGCCAAACCTTGTGACAGTCAAGATTCACTCTAAAGAACTGGTAATACAGCATCTTTCTCTGAGTTCAGCAAAACCAGAATAGTTATGGCAGAGCTTATTAGCTCAGTTCACTGCTACTTCTCACATGCTTTGTCAAATGCAAATGGGGAATCTGCTTGCAGGGATGGGATCATGGCATAAGAAAAAAATTGTAATATTAAAAAAAATCATTCTTGAGGCTGGTTCCTAAATATACTGTGTGAACTTATTTTTTCCAATCAACATCAGTTCAGAAAAGGACACTAGAAAGACAGATTGTGGGATATAAAAACAAAAGGCCAAGTTAATAACTTATGACTTCCTTCATTTATAAGAATTTACAATGCCGAGTGAGACGTCAATGTACTGCTTCAAACAGAGAAAATTCTTTGCCAGTTGCTTACTGGATTTCATTCTTGAAACTTATTGTTCACTCCTTGAACCTTTTCCTGGGGCATTGTTTTATTTTCATGTAAATTATAAAAAGCAGTGGTTTTAAAATCCCTTTTAGAAAATGTTGAAAATGCACCCTTTGCCAAAAACAGAATAGTATTTGACTGTGTTATGTGAGAAGGAGATTCAGTTTTCTTAACAGAGCTTCTAAACCAGTAGGAAATATCAGCCAGTTTTGTAAGTGTGTATTCGTTCAGTTGTACCCTGTGTGGGTACAAAGGTATGGACATGCATGTGCGTACAGCAGGAATCTAAATAAATAATAATTTAAGATATGTTCAATTCATTTCTTCAAGTTTAAAATTACTCTGATGTTAGTGAAATGTCTGTGAAAAATTATTGAAGAATCAGGTCTAGCATTTTCTCAGAATAGTGCAAGCTAGGGCTTTTCTTAGGAAGATATCACACATGAATTATTTTGACATGAGAATGTAGGGTTTATTAAAAATATAAAATCTCCACTTGCAGCCCAGTGTTCACAGTAAAACCACTCAGGGAGAAACACTGGGTCAAAGTGTGCACATAATAACATACATTGATAACAATGTCCTGGAAAGCTGCAAGTCAAAGCAAAGAACCTAGATAAATGTGGAAGTTACATTATCAAAGTGCCACATTAGCTACTAGTATAATAACTTTGTGTATTTAACCCATGAAAAGATCATATAACTTGATTTATATAAACAATTCATTGATGCACCTAAAAGCTTCTGGGACTCCATAAAACATCTTCTCCCCTCACTGTGGCATGTCTCGCTGCTTTCAGGAGGCAGCCAGAAATGGAATGCCGGAGTAGCAGCAGAAGAGGGTTTACAGGGCTGTGCTTCTGTCAGGAAAGATGAAGCACTAACAAACCTGCCTGAAACTTGAGGGCAGAGCAGGTCCCTGACATGAAGAAGAGAAGTGCCTTCTTACTCTGGGAGTTTTTTCTGGAGAGGGCCCGGTGAACTCTCAATAGCCTTCAAGATAAGGTCTGGATCCTCATCCTCCACAAAAGCTGTGATCCTGGGCAGCTGTTAAGTGTCCACCATCACTTTCCCCAGAGCCATATGGAGTTGCCACAGTAGCCTCACAGTGCTCAGTGACATGGGACAGACCCCAGGTTATCAGGCCCTTGGAAGAAGGGAATAAACATGCTAGAGCCAAAGGGTAGCAGAGGAGGGGCCAGGCTGTCCAGGAGGTACTCAGGTGGGATGTGGCCCCTGTCATACCCTCCAGGCTCCCTGGCCCTAACATTCCCACTCTGATGTTGTCTACTTTCAATAAATGCTGCCATGGGGTAAAGCAAAATCTTTCTCTCTTCATTGCTCAGGCACACTGTGTCAGATCTACACCTTGGACTGGAGGTGGACCTCTTCCAAAGCAACAAGACTCCAACTCTCCATCCCACTCTTTCCAAAGGATCCCCATATGCTAACACACTTTAAAATGGATGAACAAGTTAGAGTATTAACTCCCACTTAGCAAATTCATATTATCACAAATATGTACCCAGATTTCCAAGCAAAGAGGCACACACACATACACACACACACACACACACACATACACACACACACACACACACACACACAAAGAACATAGGCTAGCAAACAAACCGATTACAAGAAATTACAGCATGTACTATGAATATTTTTTGGCATCCACAGAACAAATTAAGGTATTATAATGTCATACTGAAAAAAACCAAAAATTGTTTTAAAAAATCACGGACTTTTAAAGTTATTCACAAAATAATACTCATTTCGCTGTCTCTTATATAAGCTTTCAAAGAAAGAAAAAGATTTTTAAACCATGCTTTGATAACAATGTTGATTGTAAGTCAAGGAATGTTTGTTTAAGAGAACAAGATGAAAATTTTGTATGGCCTTAAATCAGACCCCTTTCAAGCAGAAAAGGTTTTCCCAATGACTTCAACGGGCTTTGGTTTCTGGCCTCAAAACCATTTGTCACTACAAGATGTACCTACTAATTTCAGACCAGTGTCCCCCCTTGAAGTGCTGCCTCTGTACACAGTGTGTCTATAATCAGGCATCCTGCACCAAGCACAAGAGTCCCCCACAGTCCGTTAATGCAGTGATCTCCGGGGGAGCAGAGGATGCCATTCTGTAATGCCTTTGTCCCATATCTTGCATAAAGCCTCATCTACCATCAGGCTGCTAATCTTGCCTGCAGTATGAATTCCTTTGTATCCCATGCATTTCCCTTGACAATGTCTACAGAAGCATCCAAATTTTATTGTTTACAGAAGAAACAGAAACCTAAAAATTTACATGGGGTCCCACAAAGTGCCAAGTGGCAGACGGGCATTCAGTTCACAATTAGTCCCATTCCATGGACAAATTCATTAGGAAAAACATTCAGTTTAGCTAGGTCTGTAATTTTGAGTCCAGTTAGAGCAGTTTAGAAGACTACTGCCTTCAGCAGCTTAGCACCAGCTTCAACATGAGGCTCCTGCCCGATATGGGATCCCAGTTCCCTATCCTCCTCCAGTGGCTTAGCACCTCCAACAGTCCAAATGATCAGTCAAAATGATCAGCTTCAGGCTGAGTAGGGTAATGAGTATTTGCACCATTCCCTGCTATGGCTTTTGCAGGGAGTACCAGAGCACGAGGAGGTCTGAGCTCAAAGCATCCCATTAGTTTTAGAGGTGAATTCTGCATTCATTTGTTTGGATTTGGTTCTTTTAAAGTAGGGTAGCTGTCTCAACAAAAGCAGCAGACACCAACAGCAGAGGACTATTCCAGCAGATGCCTGGAAAAGAGAATAGGTAAAGAAATTACAGAAATGTTAACTAATTATACGCAAAGACATTGCAAAATGTTGATGAACACCCAGCACTTACATTTTATAGAACAAAAAAGTGAAGGACACAGCAAAGTCTGGAGCGAACTTTGCTGAAAATGAAAGATCTTTCTTCCACACACCCCTTCATTAGGGAATGTTTGAGTTTGCAAGTTTGTGAACAACAAAATTCTCACTCTTTCACTGGCTTTTCAACATGTCAAGACTGACTTCATTCATAAACATATCTATTTATACATATATAAACTATGCCTTTAGAGAACAGTATTTCAAGTAGAGGAAATGTATAGTGAATGCTGTAGTTGTTCTCTGAGAAATATCTAACAGAGAACAAGGGCAAGAAATATTTAAAGGAACAAGGAACAGAGAAAATAAAGATAGCAT
This sequence comes from Pithys albifrons albifrons, assembly GCF_047495875.1. Taxonomy (NCBI): domain Eukaryota; kingdom Metazoa; phylum Chordata; class Aves; order Passeriformes; family Thamnophilidae; genus Pithys; species Pithys albifrons. The sequence goes on along the minus strand of NC_092497.1, from coordinate 76,141,630 downwards.
GAAATATGTTCCACTCATAAAGAAACAAATTCTTTATTCCCAATGCTCTCAGTGTTACAATTTGAAATGCTTCCTCAGTAATTTGTTGCAAAATTATCACCTAATGGACCTGGGAACAGAAGGATTCACTTAGGAGACATGCATTTGGTGTGGCCAAAAAACAGTGGGAAAAAATGGAACATAACATCATTTCCTTGATATGAAAAGCACATGGGCATTAGCTCTTTTACAGCATATTTCTCCCAATACTACAGGTTCTCATATACATATTTAATTTAAATCTAATCTGAAAGTAATTAAAAGGAAAACCCACATCAAGTTATGAAAAAGTATTCTCAGGATTAACAATGGAGCAAGACAAGTATCTTTATCTTAACTGTAAAACCACAGACTATGTGTGAGAATAATCAGCCTCAGCTGAAATTGTGTAATATCTAAATTAAATTAGTGCACCTGAAATATTTCTCATTTTTAATTATTTAGAGGCAGTTCTTATATGGTAAATTACTTGTTTAGTTTGCTGCTTTCTTTCCTATCCACCATCCCATATGTTAATTGCAATGTATTTTATTGTTCTGGAATGAATTCCTTGTGGTTGTTCTTGTTGGTGTGTATCAAATAGCAGTCTAAGAATTAGAGTTGGATTTCTTGATCTTTAAAGCTGATTGTTCTGAATCAAAACTACAACAGTTCCCAACATCTCTGGTGACTACTTTATTAGTTTGAAAATAAATTTGCAAGAAGTCTGTGTGGAGAGTGGCTGCTACAAAAAAATCTTCTCCAGTAACAGATACAAAATATGGAATAACAAAAGCACTTTCTGTAGCTCTCCAAGATGATTATTTCTTACTTGGTGTATGGAATAAATTTTCAATTAAATGAATATGGTAATTTTAGTTCAATTTTCCTTCCATAATTCCACCACTTTTAGAGTTAACAAAAAAAAATTACTGAATAGACAGATTATTTCCAGCTTTAGACAGAGGTTTTAGAAAGGACAGTTAAACCATCAGGTACACTGTAATCGAGATAAAGTAAAGTTCCTCTTTCAGATCAATGGAAATGAGAAGTAGCTACATCAGATTCTGCATTTTCTCAGTATTATATTATTTTAAATTCCGACTCTCCTGGAGATTTACAGCCCTGCAAACCCCATACTATTTCCAGCTCCTGCCATAACCTCAGTTACATTACTTCCCCCCGCTTGTGCAATCTTGCAGTATTCAGCTAAGATTTAGAAAAATATTCTTACATCTTAAGCAACTGGATGGGGCCTTGGTCAGGGAGTGCACCAAGACCATCAACATGGGTGTCATAGGTAAAGAGGGAGCCTAACTGACAGTGAAAAATCCCTTCTGCAAATTCTGTGCAAGGCCAGTGTTCCATGGGTGCTGCTAGAAGATTCCTTATGTAAGTCTCATCCTCTGAGTCTTCTCCTGTCACAGCTCCAAGTACTGTGACGGACTGGAAGCAGTGCCAGGCAAGGACTTCATTTCACACTAGGACAAACTGGATTTGGATTCAGACCTGCAAAAGATCTTTCACAGCCCTTGAACAACACATCATAGAAGGCAAGGGAAAAAGACATCCTCTAATGAACTGCAATCATCTGAATGTGCATTGCCTATTGCTGGTTCATGTCTGTATACACCTCTGTGTAGATATGTGTCTATGTGTGTACATATGTTTCATTTGACCCCAAACACAAAGCTATTGCCTTACATTCCACCATATTTTTATTTCCAAAACCAGGCATGTGTGCACTCATACACAGACAGGAGTTACCTTTTACCTGAGGTCACAAAGCAAGACAGGCAGCCCAGTCTTCTGCAGTGGAAACCCAGTTAGGAGCCCTCCACCATGTGTTTTTTAGGGAGGAGCAGTGGTTATGTAGTCCAGACACTAGAACTTTTCAACATCAAACAGAATGCAAGACAGGAATAGCAGGTGAAAAATGTTTTTTACAATATTTCTCTGGAAATGAAATCCTGCCAAACCAACTTGCCTTTATATTATCACAGTAGGAACAGTATATTTTGGTCTAGACAAAGTCCTGCCTGACTGGGTTATCACAGCCTTGGTTTGTCTTTTTCTGAGGTCAGACCCCATCTTCATAGTAAAACTGATTAACTGACACAATGCAGGACACTAAAAGCAAGAGAAAACTTTTGAAACATCCCAGAGTCTCCTCAAACACAGCTTACCCTCTCTTGGCCTTCCAGGTAGGTATTTCTTGCCTAGAAAAGGTGTTCTGCCACTAAGAAAAACTCCAGCATTGCTCAGCCTGGTAGGAAAAAGTATCCTTGCATGCTCTAGTGAGCAGCATTGTGCCAGCTTTCTTGGCCCTGGCCCCAACCACTCCCTCATTTATTCCCTCCTTACCACCTTGTCCCATCCACTTACTGCCTAATACCTTCCCTGCTGTCCCTTGGCCCTGCTTCCAAATCTTGACAAGGAAAGGCAGATCTTTACTCTGACTGGGTCTGTGCAGCAGATGGCACAGGGAAGAGAAGTCTGGGAAGATGCAGAACAACAAGTTACTGCCAATTCATATGATTTAGAGTAGCCACTCACATGTTGTTAGTGGTGCTTGTGCAGATGCTCACCTGAAGTGCAGAGGAGGTGTTTGCATGTTCTCATGGCTCCAGTCCTGGCAGGTCAGAGAAGTGCAGAGGGGGAAACCCCTCCACCAGTATACCAGTATTACCAAGGCTGACCTTAAAAATTGTATACTGCTCCTCTGCTATCACTTTGAGAGCATATCCACATTGTAGCAGAGATGGGAAGGTCTGTGCTGTATTCTGACCTGTTTTTTTCAACTGTGACAAATTTAGGAGGCTTAAAGAAGAGAATTAGGAGCTTCCCAAACTGGATGCAAAGCACACAAATTTGTAATACTTTGACTATCAGAAATGGGCTGAACCTCAGACAGTTCTGTACAGAAGCTTCCATTGGCTGCCACTCATTCATTTATAACATCTCTTCTCTCACTGACAAATCTGTGGTGTAACTGGACCAGTTACTCTTTGCTCACTTTGCAGTAACTTAGCAAAGGACTAAAGGAAGACAGTGTAGTTGATGAAGCAAGTTCTTTTATCTGAGAACATGAAACAGGAGAAACAAAGAACTTCACATAAATAAATCCCATTTTTTAAAATTTATCCTTTATTTAGTAAAAGCATCAAAAGCTGCATTATATTAACACAAGTAATAAAGCTTTCATAGTTTATTCCTACCAGTGCATTTCCAAATTCAGGTGAAATGCGGGAAGTAATGCTGCCATACCATGAAAACAGGGTGTAGATCACAAGTATATATGATTTACAAGTGAATCCCAATCTAATAAAAGTAAAAGTTGTGTTTATGTCTGAAATCTGTAACTTATGGAATTGTCAATGTTTCTATTTCCACAAAGCAGCAGTTGTAGGATAACATACTTAATCATATTTTTTGCATCACTTTATTGAATACTCCATGTTGGATGTACAACTTACAGCTATAGAGTGTGTTGGCTACAATGCTACATTGAGAATGTGTATTGCTTGTATTTGTACAGAAAGGGTCATGAAGTGTACGGACCTGTCTGCATATTTAAAAAAATGAAACTGCAATACCATAAAACTGCATCACATATGAATATTGTAAATGGTTAAGTTATAAAGTCATTCATTCAAAAATCCAAATATTTCAATGAATAAAACGAATATAAAATGCAGTAAAACATAAATTACATTTAAAGGTCTGTACATGATTCATCCTGCAAATAGAAGCACAAAACCAGCACCTTGTACAGTATTGCTTATTTTGGTCTTCTAAAGTTCAAAGATCACTTTCACTAAAAAGGCAGAGAAAAACATGTTTCCTATGTAATCCAGCAGTAATTGCAGTAAATCAAGTAAGTCTATAACCTCGCATAAAACTCAACACTTTTACAATGTAAGAACATACATGTGGAGCCATTTTCAGTACTTGATAACTAATATGCAATTAAAGTTGGATTTATTAAGTTAGTGCACACCTATAATATCCCCTACAATATCCCCATTTTTGGTTAACAGTGTATTAAGGCTGTTTGCTGCTGAAAATACACAGCAGAGAAGGAATATTTTCATCCACAAATGCAGTCAGATGATCTCATTTGGAAGCTTCTGTCACAGTCAGTCACTGGAAGTGACGAAAGAAAACCATCCTCTCGCCTCTCATGTTTTTCCACAAGATGTTGTGGACAGTAAGTTTATGTGAATCCAAAATCATTTGGGTAAATTCATGGTACAAAATTCCATTAATGGCTATTAAGCAGAAAAAAAATCCACTTCTGGCTTGGAAAGTCCCTAAGCCACAAATTGCTGGAGTCTGGGGAAGTACCCTGGGGAAATTCTACAAGGCAAATTGCCCTTGCAGTCTATCCCTGGACAGACATTATCGATGGCCTTCCAAGACACGCTACTGGGCTGGACAGACCTGTAGTTTTTCTCAGCATAGTCAATTTAATGTTCAGTTTCCCTACTTATTATTGTAATACAAACACAGACCATTATTCTCAACTTAGTTTTTCAGACTCAAAAATCAAAACCAATCTCGTGTCCATTAAAACAAAGAGATAAATACTACAAACTAAGCTGTCCATCACAGCCAGGGCACTTCTTTATGCTTAGAGCAATTCTTCAACCATAGTTGTATTCCTTTTTTTGTTACTGGTTTAAACATAATTCACTAACATTACACTCACATATCATGATATACATGACGTGCAATGCTACTCTGCAATATGTTGCACAGCAACAGTACATACCTGAAAATCAGCTTCTCTCAAGAACTGTAGGACAGTAAAAATATTAAACCTAGCAATTCTATACCATTGTATTTGCAAAATCCAGTGGTGGCAATGGTCAATAAACCTGGTATATCATTACTGCTGCACTTTACATCGCTGTTGCCTTTTTAGTTTTGTTCCTTTTAGTCAGATCAAAATCACTCTATTAAGCCTAAGGATCTACTGTCTCCATGCATGGAAGTGATGTGAAATTCTTAGTAATGAGGCCAAACTCCTTAGGCTTCTGATTGAATTTCTGCTTCATCCATCTGAAGTGTGTCATTATCACCCAGCAATTCTGTTTCAGGCACAGAGCCCTCCTCTTCCTCCTCCTCCTGGACAGGATTTTGGGCAATGTCTTCCATTCCATTGTGTGTGTCATCTGTGCCTTCTGACAGCAAAGCAGCTCTGTCGGCCACCGATGTGTTGGAAGGTGCCGTTGTTACGTAGCCTGTGCTTGTGGATCCACTCCCGCTGTGGTGGGAGCCTGGTTTGGGAATGATCTGGGGAGGCATTTGCTGAGGAGCCATTTGCATTGGAATTTGGACAGGATAAAAATTTGGCAAGTAAGCACCATAGGCAGGCATTGGCTGGTAACCATTGACTGGAATGTAGAGCTGAGCAGGAGGGACCATAGGTCTCATCTGGCCTTTCATTTGTATGAACTGTGGTTGAAGGAAAGCTGGAGTTTTCTGCTTTGGTCCAATGTATCTAGCATTGCTGACATTGCTAACAGGGCTTGTGCTTAGAGAACTTGTTTGCGTGGTGTTGCTTGCCCCAGAAGTTTGCGCTGAGCTGTTGTAATTAGAAAGGTTTCCCCATGTTCGTAGTCTGTTATGTATATCTTTAAATCTTGGTCTTCTGTTAGGAAATTCATTCCAACACTCCAACATCAAAGCGTAAATCCATGTGGGGCAGTCATCAGGACATGGCAAAACCTGTCGGTTCCTGATCATCTCAATGACATCCTGGTTAGAATAACCACAGTAAGGCTGCAGGCCATAGCTGAAAACTTCCCACAACACAACTCCATATGACCATATATCCGAATCAATAGAAAACTTGCCATATATAATAGCCTCAGGTGACATCCACCGGATAGGAAGAAGGGAATTTCCCATCAGTTTGTAGTAATCAGCAGCATAAACCTCCCTGAAAAGGCCTAGATCAGATATTTTCACATTCAGTTTATCAAACACCAGTATATTTCTAGTGGCCAAGTCCTTGTGGACAACGTGGTGGCTTGAAAGATATTCCATTCCTGCAGCTATCTGAGTAACAATGTGGAAAAAGTCTGCTGGTTCCAGAGTGGATTTCACTGTCTTATCATCATCAGTACTGCCAACATCCGAATGGGGAGATCTCATTACCAAGAACTCATGGAGGTCACTGTGGGAACAATAGCTAAATATCATACTTATAGGTTGTTCCTTTGTCACTATTCCCAGCAGACAAACAATGTTTGGGTGCTGTAATCGTGATCTCATCATTGCCTCATGTTTAAATTCTTCCCGAAGAGCCAGTTCTGCTTTGTCTTTAAGTGTCTTGATGGCAACAGCTTGTGTTTGTTCACCTGGTGCTGTACCAAAAAGATGCCCCTTGTAGACTTTGCCAAACCTCTCCTCTCCTAGTTCCTCCATAAACCGCACAGTGGACAGATTAATTTCTTTAAGCTTAGCCTGAAATAAATTAAAGACAGTCAGTAAAATACTATAATGTTTCCAACACAACAGAATCTACTATTAAAGAAAATATCCCAGTGGTTAGATCTTCAAATGGAAGATAAATTAGGTCAAAGTGACTTTCCAGGGTTTTTTGTATATTCACATCAGTAGATTGATTTTACAGTTAACTTTGAAATGAGTTATACTATTAGCGGAAATGTAAATTGAATTATGCTGCAAGATAGTGACTGTAGTTGTTTTTACAAAGGAGTGACTATATTTCCTGCAAGCTAAATGAATAATGGGTTCAGAGTAAAACTGGCAAAAGACGACATCTCTTAACTGCAGCTGTACTTGCTGTACAGACCAGCCCAGAGCTGCCCAGTAAAGGTCCATCAGAAAAGCACCAGCTGAGAGGGTAGCAGACTCGGAGTGAACTGAAACATCCTTTCAGCGGAAGGAGGAATAAAATCTCTCTCTTTCAGTTCTGCAGTAGCAGATTCACTGTTTTTTTCATCTGCTGCCCCTGCTCATGGGCAGCAGAATACCAGACCCCTGCTGAGAAACCTTGTGTTAGCTCTGTTGAAGAGTGGGGTGGAACTGGAGCAGAAGGAATAAGGAATTTCTTCCTGGTACTTGAAAGAAAAGGTTGAAAACAGAAGAGTGAGAAATCCCCAACACTTCCCTCCTGCAGCTGAGGGCGGGAAGCAAGGGAGTTTGTAATGTTGTATTAATGGATCAAACGAGGTGCAGCTGGTACACCTTCACACGCAGGACACTACAGCATGAGGGAGTAGGGCAGGCTGGAAAGAGGTTTTAATGGTGATTTGGAAACAACCTCTGATTTTAGTAGCCAACAGACTATGGACTGGGCCAGAAAATTTCCAGCACATTCCTGGCTCAACTGTTAAATATATCCATTACACACAAAATCAATGCCCTTTGTTAAAATTGGTAATATTTTTCAAGTATTCTACAGTTTCCTGAACAGATGCTGCCAATTGTTCCAAAGTAAGCATTGTTTTTTTGAGTTTGCATCTTGTAAATGCTGTGATTAAAAATTCAACACGAGCTCAGAACAGGATTTCAGCAGAGAGATCAGTTAGTTGACCCAGAAAATCCTGTGCAGGATCTGACATCTTTAGACAGGATTTCAAAGCCATTTTCATTTCACCATTCTTTGTGATACTCAGTCTTAAAAATGTTGCACCCCATCTCAGCTCTCTGGTCAGTTATGGATCAGAACACCATAAGTCTTGAGCTCTTGGGCTAAACAAGAAACTCTACCATGCACCATGCTTTAAACAAGGAAACTGGTCACGTCATTATCAGCAGCAAAAATGAGCCGCACACTGAAGTCTGGATCAGAAATAACAACACTTCCAGTCACTGAGACAACAGACAGAATGGTGATGAACAGGTAAGGACAAATGCCATAAAATACTTTGTGCTCAAAGCTGTTACCCAAGGCCAGGATTTCTAGGTACAGCTAGCAAGTGCAAGGATTGGTTTTCCCTGAAATAAATGGCCTGCACAGCACGAAACTTAGGTCCCTTACAACACAGCTCAATTTGAACACAGACAACCCGAAATGCTGAAACTTAAACACTTCAGAAATATGTGGGGCTAAGCAAATTCTGTAAGAAATACCTGTTTGTGTTGATTAATGAGTGGCATTTCCATGTCCTGGCTAGGAGATGCCATCAGCTGGCGGCGCTGTGGTGTAGCAGCAGATGCCTTCTGCTTGTTTCTGCACATACAGACCAGGAAGAAAAGGCAGGCTATCACCAGAGGGATGGCTATGCTGGGAACAAGGATGTAGAGGATTCCCATTTTGCTGTTGTCATGTGGACCTGTGAAGCACAGAAATTCTCATTTCTTACAATAAGAACTTTTAAGACATTTAATAGTTAAACAAATTGTTATGATTATTAATACTACATTTTAAACAAAAATTAAACCATACCTTGAAAACAGAACTCACATTACCCTCTGCCCCTTCTCCATAATTTTCCAATAAATATTTTGAAGAAGCTTGAGTGGACATAGCAACTAGCAGGATGAAGGTAAACTAGGATTCCCACATTTAACCTGTTCACTATAACAGTGTGTGGTTAATTTAATTTTATTTTTGAGGCTTCCAGTTGTGGAAACTGCAGAACATAGACTAGAGTATCATTGCATTATTTCGTTCAGGGTATAAAAAACAAGCAGTCTCTGTGATGGTATATGAAACAGTGAACTCAAAATGATAAACCCCAACATAACATTGAAGTCTGGCCCACTCTCACAGTTTCAGCCATTTTATCAGGACTTCATCCATTCTTTATCTCCACTGATACTAGTTCTCCCCAGAATAAAACAAATCTCACTTCTCATTGGCAGAATATTAATTTTTCTGTACTTACTAGAATTAAAGTGCTTTTGTGTTAAGAGTGAGACAGACAAAAAGGAGCCATCAATACACTTGATAAGAGTGTTCTGGAACCTTCATAAAATGCATTTTCTCTTAGTATTTAGAGACTCTAGGAAAGCACAGTGATGTCCAAAATGTTCACTGGAACTGGCTGGGGTGTTTTCTGTAACCCATGGTTTTGCTATTTGTGGCAACTGCTTTTACCACAACCACATCCCAGTGTTATCTTTACAGCATGTTACATGCAATGTAGAAATTTATTATAGATGTCAAATCATGTCACTGTAAAAAAGTGAAGTAACTAAGAAATTTTGTATTAGTTCTAAGCAGTTTTAAAGATCCAGACAATCTGCTTTTATGGTTTCCATGATACATTTTTGCTGCAGGAAACATGCTGTTTTTCCTAATGAAGCACAGTACTAAGCGACTTTGTCATGCCCAAAGACCATTACGAATGTGAGAAGTCTGTACCAACAGAGGGAACTGAGTGTTATGGTGTTAAACTGTGAGAGATGTGCTTTTTATTATTGCACCCAGTTGTGCAGCACAACACCACTAGCAGATAATGTAGAACTTTTCTGAGAAGATCATCTGTTTTATGTCATCTCTGCTTCTTCACTTCAAATGGCTTCTTTCCAACCAGGCATGGTGTTATGCCTCCCTCTATAGGATCTGAAAGTCCTTGCTATCTGCAAGCTGTCATACAGAGCAAAATTAATATACTCTTGAGTTGCATGAGCAAATCAAAGACACAAAGGTGATTGTATATCCAATCTGGCATTTGACAACTCAAAATACAAACTGCGGCATTATCATTAATTATTATCTCAGATTAAGACTCCAGTATGTAACAAAAAAGTGTTATATATCTCAGTTACAAGCTCTGATCTGCAGAAAACATTAAAAACTACAACAGAAAACAAAGTCGTGGCTGGTTAAACATTTAAAAGGAGAACCCCTTAAAGTGACTTATGCTTGTAATAACGAGGAACACTCAAAATTACCCAGGATACAGAACAGTAATAGGGAAAAAAGAAATAGAATACATACTACAAGAAGGTATGTCACACAGTTCCATGCGTACGTTTTTATTCCTTGTAAAACACCAGGGACCATCCATCTGACCTCCAGGATTTCGACAGTACGCATGTCCTCCACCTAGCTCTGGAAACTGTGTGCTTGTCAGATCATGGTTGTGGGGACTCTGTGAGTCCCAGAGCTGGCAAGTGTGGCCAGACTTGGTAATGCTGACAGTCCCTCTGTAGTCTGCTCCAGAACCATTGTAGCACTGATGATCTGCAACACAGTGTTTGGTAAATGTTGAAAAAACACAAAACAGTCAAGCGAGAGCAAGAACAAAACTGATAAGTTCATAAGCCATGCATGCAAAAAAGTATTTAAACATAGGTAATTCAGGTTTTAAACAAAAGCTATTTATTTTGAAATTTCAGTTCTCTGGGTATCTGCAATTTTACACCCAGTTATTTCTGGATTCTATCCTGGAGCATCTCGTCTCTATGGCTACATGCATGAGTATTCCTAATTTTGAATGCAAGTCAACACTAAGGTGTATGTATGGACATTTAGTTACAGAACATGACTGAATTAGAGATAGAAGCTTCACTTCCGGAAAAGTCCTCAGATGCCAACAATGTAAACTTCCTGCCACTTTTATTTCTCATAATCTTCCCATCTTCTTCACACTATTCACTTTCTATAGAAAGTAGTGCTGTATTTTCTAATTCCTCTTGACTATTTTTCCTTAATTTCTTCTTTAGGAAAAAAAGATTCAGGCTTTTCTTCTCTTTAGTAGCATCATTTTCATATGTGCTGAACTCATATCTTTATTCTTTGTTTTGCTGCTATCCTCTCTTCATGCATTTCGAGTATTTCTCTTCTATATGAATCATCTGAACTGAATAATGTGCTTTCCAGCATATTTGCAACATTACCTTCTCCATTTTTCTGATCTCTCCTCTCCAGCCCTCAGGAATCCAGCTGTCTCAAACCCACCATGTATTCAAGTTGCAGCTGTTCCACCAGCGTCAGCACCACTGACTCTGAGCATCATGTACAACTTTTGCCAGACTTTCTGTTAGTTTTGGTTTTGTTCCTTTTGCCTTGTACCTTTTCCCTGGCTGATTTGTCTCTGTCACATTTTTCACCATTACTTCACTACATTACACTACATTTACTTATATGCACGCAACTAGCCTTCCATGGTCACTGTTATGCCATGGCTCCTGCCGTTAACTGTGGACTCAGACAATGAATATTTAGAATAATTTTATCACACTTTGAACTGTAAACAGCTTTGTCTCTTGGAGTTCTCTTATTGAATATTGTAGGGAGTTAATTACTATAAAATGGAGTAGTCAGAAAAATTGTCTGCATGTAATTAATGGCAACAGAACAGCCCTTCTACTCCTGGATGCAAATATAACTTTGTGGAAGTGAGATCGATGTTTTCACCAATCCTGTGTGGGCAAGTAAAGAAAATTACAACCCATACTCAGTTTACAGTATTAATATTCTTGTGGATTTCCATATAGAAAGAATCAACACTATGTGTTTCATTTCTTAGCAGATCTTCCAGTGAAATTTTTAACAGACAACTTCAGGTTTATTGATAGGTAAACAGAACTTAGAGATGTGTGGGAAGACTCATGCAAAAAGGCAAGGACTGAGCTAGATGTGGAGGCAACATGCTGCTGCCTCTTGCAAATCTACACCAAAATGGCTGTGTGAACACAGTGTTTTATAGCCCATAATCCTTTTCAGTACTAAGCAGCATCCTTTAGGCTTCCTTGCCATCCCAACTATACCTTACAATAGTTCAAGATTATGATCAGCATTAACAAGATAATGTACAGCAGAATTTTCTTTACAAAAGGAATGGCTGATAAAGTAGTCTCCCAGACTTAACCCAAGGAAGCAGCAAGCCCCACTTTTTTCCAGTGATGAAACACCCAGACTTACATCGGCTGAGTCTCTCCACAGGGATACCAATTCTCATGCAGTTGGCAGCTTCCAATGTGTCAGGTCGTGGCAGGTCCTCACACTTAGGCAACTGTAGCTGCATCAAGATGCGAGGGTTTGACCTAGCAATGTTGTATTCCTGCCTACAGAGATCATTCTCCAGAACTTCACATTCATCTCTGCACAGTTCCCGTGGCTTAGGGGTCCGAGAGTGCTCATCACACAAGGGAAACACAAAGTGGCAGAAAGATGGTATAGCGAACTGCGAGCACTGATCAGACAAGTGCGTGGAAGTGCCAATCATGGTAAATGCAGCTGCAAAGGAACAAAAATACTCCTTAACTATTGATTTATAAAACACATGAGAAACAACTTAATATTCATTTCCTTTGTCTTTAACAAGTTTCATCTTTTGTTGAGGGTCTGAAAGCTCACTGAGCAACAGGTAAATGAGGCCAGTTCTGCTGTAAGTGAGAATTGACAAATGCAGAAAGCAAACCCAGCATTCTACTGTCCCTCTTCTGCTCAGAGCTTGCAGGACCTCAGTCCTTAGGAAGTCACCCATTGTGACTACCATTGTTCAAACTACTGGTCTTGGTTAATTTTAATTTGAAAGGATAAAGAGCAAAGGCAAGATACACCTGCCTGGATACTGACATGTTCCAGAGTTCCTAATTAAGTAAAATCTGAACAAGGATCACCTTCTTCCTCCCGTAAACATTTTGCTCAATAAACAAAGTGCTTTTCAAGTCTAGTCAGACAAAAGTGTGCATCATGTCTCTGGTGCTGAATCAAGCTTTCAGTGTAGGAATGTTCACTGTCCCAGTAAAGCATCACTTGTGAGTGAGGCCTGCTAGACCGCATATTACACAAATTCACACTGTAAAAAGAGAGGAAATGTCTTTGAGCAGTCTATTTAAACCTACAAATAGGTTCTTCCCCTCTTGTCCATCTCTCTCCTTTCAACCACCTATTTTCTTCTGCACATGCTATCAAAGTAGTCTCCTATCTCTTCTTAAATATAAAATATGCAACAAGTAACCCCAAATCCAGTTTTTCATATTGTTTATTATAATTCAGAAATATTAACACAGGAATATAACCATCTAGCAGTTATGTAGGGAATAGTGTATGCAAGCACAGCATTAGGCCTCACAAGGCATCTGTGACACACGCTTGCCCCAAAGACTAACAGGGATAAAATAAAACTGGAAAGTCACTGTTGGCTATTTGAAATTCCACACTAAGTTTTGTGAACGCATTGCATTACAGAATTCAGATTGATGAAAGGTTAGAGTTAGGGTTCATACATCACCACAGCAGGGAAAAGAGAACCCAGAATGAAAATTCCTCATAGATATAACCTTGCTAAATGTTCCTGGCATCGGGTGGTAGGTGTCACCACTTCCAATGCACACTGGAGCACAAACACCTTCCACTAGAAAGGTGGAAGGTGTTTAGGGATGGCTTTCAGATGTAGATAGTTTGAAAATTATGCATTATGAAGAGATTACCATTACTGCCTAGCTAGGCACTAGGCAGCTCTACATGATGGTTCACAGTGTCCTCCCAAAACAGAACCATTCCACAAGAAATTCTCCTCAACTCCAAAACAGAAAGTTCCAGCCCTTAGTCTCCAAAACCTAACCAATAATCAGTGGTATTAGGGAACCAACCAGCTCATCAATGCCCATGTTCTATATTCCAGAAACAATACTGCTTAACCAATAAACATTTTCTGGACGATATCACAGGTTTTTTGTTGTTGGGTTTGTTTTAGTTGGGTTTTTGTTGATTTGTTTCAGGGTTTTTGTAGTTTTTGTATTTGTTGTTGTTTTTTTGAAGGACATTGCCAACCTAATTCCAGAGATACAGATCTAATAATTTCAGATAGTTGAATGTTTCCATATTTCTGAAAAACATCCAAACAGGGCAGAGATTTTGTTGTTGGGAAAAAATAGTATCAATAGTATGTATCAATTGATGACATAATGGTTAAAGATGGTGGAACTACAACTGAGTACAGGAGAAAGGAGGGAGGGAGCAATTTGTAATAGCACAAGGAAAGGTCACCACCTGGATTTTGCCAGTTCCAGCATCCAATCACTATCTCAAGAACTGAAAAAAAACCCCAAACTTACCTGGATTTCTGGCATGCCAGAGTTTTTAAGGTAATATGTTTAAGGGGTTACAGCAGACAAATGAAGAAACTCATTTTGGCAACTAGTTATGCTAAAGTTGCAGAGTCAATTAGTGAGCCATATCTGGATAGATGCAAATAAGCTCCTGCTGGACTGACTTAATTTGCTATATATTTTGACAAACAGTGTGCTCTATTCTATGGATTAATTTGGTTGTTCCATTTGTTTACATCAGAGTCACAAATGCTAATGTCAGCTAATTGAGATCCACTGCAGAAAATCAATGTTGATGTACAGCCCATTAAAAGTCATAGGATTTTGGATGCATGCTTGTGTTTCCGTATAAAGAAATGTATTCAGAGAAAGATTAAGTATAGGCAGAACACAGGAAGGTCAATTCTCATTTTATATAATTCAATGTGAAATCCAGACGCTGCCAGAATTACACAATAAGGGACGAAACCCAAGGGAAAAACCACCCTACATTTTTCAAGAAAATAAAAACACAAGTACTTTATCACTATATTACAAATTCATTAAAAAATGCCAAACCAACCTTATTTTTGGATCCATCATGAAAAAAGCTCCAGTATAAACTAGGAGCTGTTAAAAAGTCAATAGTCTGACTTTTCACTTAAGGATATGGAAGAAGCTTTTACACATTACAGCAGATACTCATCTTTCTTGCTCCAAATTTTGCTAACTTCTCGAGTCAGAAACAGGCTTATCTCCTCTAAACTTTAATATAAGGATGTCATAGTCATTGACTGACAAAACTGGAAGGATGATGGCACTATTTATACTGGGATTGGATACTTTTTTGAATGCTTTTTTCACTTCTAAAGAGATGCGTAAACTTACCAGTAATTCGATTTTCAATTTCTCCTTGCATCTGGAGGGAGTCCACATAAATGGTTCTATTTCCAATGATTCGTGCACATGCAATTCCCCTGTAGGGTTGACAGAACCCATCTTCATGGTAATCTTCTCTGCAAAAGACATGTTAGGATTTTATATGCAAATGTCTAACTGTTTCACAGAATGTATTATTAATAAAAGTAGAAAATTTCAAAATACTGTAAGTCTGAAATTGTTCCATTCCCCAGATGCAGCTATGTCCTCCAATTCTGTCTAGACTACCTTAGAAGTATTAATGAGAGACCCTGCAAAAAGCTCATTACAGAAAGAAGTAAAACACAATGTGAGATCAATTCAAAAATCATGTACTACTAATAATGGGATTTGACAGATGAATCTATTAAAAAGCATTTACAGTGAGACAGCAACATAGATCTTATTACATGTCCTCATGCAATTTTGGCATCCAGCTATATCCTGTAAAATTAGATAGTTTATTCTCTTCTCTCACTTCTTTCTCCTGTTCTTCATTTCCTGTAGCTGATAGCAGAAGAGATCTTGTGAAGCTTGAATTAAAACATGGAATAATTTTGAACTCTTAATTAGGTATAGAGAATAAAAAGTAATCAAGGCTATAACATCTTTTCTCTGCAGTGAGAGTCAGTGTCAAACTCCTCTTTTAACATATATTTTAATCCAGTTTTCAATTCATGTGGCTTTGGGCTTTTCACTCCCTTGCATCAACATAAATATCTTGGCACAAAAGCCTAGCCTAAAGGATCAGTGGTTCAACACTTTATCCCCAAAGCCCCTGTAAAGATCACAGAGCTGATCTGCAGACCATAACTGTCAGAACATTGAAAAGGGACTTCAGAGAGACAGCCCTCTCAGAGAAAATATCCAGTATGTCCTGTGTTTCCCCTGGCATGGTACAGCCTCTGTGCTAGGATTCATTAATCTGATGGATTTCCATCATGTTCACTTACTGCATGAGGGACAAAAAATAAGTATAAAACATAATCTAGAAAACCATGACTCTAGACTAGGGCATCTTAAAACTTAATTAGCTACTGCAATGAAACTGTTCAAAAGTCTGAGATACCTCTCTGAATCCAGAAAATTTTTAAATATTACTTCAGTGCTCCTCTGCACTCTGTACTTTTTCATCTTTGGATATCAACACCTCTTTTGGTCACCCATGTTTCCACTTCTCTTATAAATACCTTCAGTCTTTCTTAGGGTGCTATGTGAGCAGGACAAAACTGTCAGTGACCATATGTAAAATCCCAAAACTTCACCTGCACCAAATCAGCATGGCAACCTGCTGCTAGACAATAGCTGGCCAAGATAAGCTCACTACCCAACATCTTCACAAGCCAAATGCATTCATTTATTTCCAATACCTCACTCTGTCTTACAAAATTCTTCTGTTTTTCCATGGCTGTGTCTCCCTAATACAGCTCATCTCTTCAAGGAAATGTTACCAATATTTCTTGAAGTGTAAACTCTTTGGCAGGAGAACATTGGACACGATTGTATAGTGTCTGTACAGATGGAACCATTGATCTCCAAATATGCTGCATGCCTCCCTTTATTCCCAGAAAGACAATGACTTAACAGAACTCTATCCATCACACAAGCTGCTAGAGAAACCATGGTGATATTCAGTGTATTGTGCAGTTGTTATCCAGATCTGGCCTTTATTTCCTATCAGAGTATGATTGTTAAATATTCATAAAGCAAGGATTTCTCTACAAACCCTCATACAAATTCTGCTTCCACAAAGTAAAGATGATTACAGTGCATGAAGGAAAAGAAGAATCTCAGGATCAACAACTCTCTTCAGTGACATTCTTTCATTCTTATTACAAAATCTGTAATTTTGCAACAATTGCATCATGCCGGAAGGGACAAAAATACCAAAATATTTTCCTCTGTGCCTGTTTTATGATCCTTAACCACCTCAGTAGGAAGTCAGCAATTCCCGTAAGGAGCTGAATGAATATGAAACCTCCATTTGACCTCTTTCTCGAGAGTATATTCATACCTCTATTCTGCAGAACAAAGTTTGCAATGAAATATTGCAAATTCATATTATCTTACTGAAACTGTATCTCACACTTCAGCTCTCAGTTCAGGGTTCTCTTGCCAGTATTTAAAAAAAAACAACGCTCAAAACAACATGGGTTTGGTGACAAAAGCAGTGTGATCTCTTACTTCGTTTATTTATTTCTGTCAAGAACTTCTAAACACTGTTTAGATACTATAAATATACACATATGCTTCTCTCTCCCACGTTATAGTCAACTGCTGATTAAACTAAACTGGATATGACCATTACCATGGACACAAGCAAAAGTAAACAGTAACCTGATGTCAGTTACTCTGACAGATGCTGGGTTGTTATTCTACATGCATCTTTGTCAGGTCAGGAAACTCAGCGAATACCATTTGACTGGTTCAGGTATTGAGAGGGCAAAATTACATTAGTCTTGTTAATAAAACACTTGATTTCAACAAAGCTGCAGAAGTCTCCTTACAGATTACTCTGCCCTTCAGCTAAATTGTGCACTTGGCACACAGCAAAAATCTGCAACAAAAAGAAAGGTAACCAAGGGGAATCTGACAAAACAACACAGGTGTGATAGTTTGCCCAGTGCAAACAGAAGCCTTTGGAAC
Source organism: Pithys albifrons albifrons (assembly GCF_047495875.1). NCBI lineage: Eukaryota > Metazoa > Chordata > Aves > Passeriformes > Thamnophilidae > Pithys > Pithys albifrons. Next base: position 76,124,080 of record NC_092497.1, on the reverse strand, counting down.
CATGTGCAGCTTTAACTCATTCTCCAAACCATATGCCAGCAATTCAGTTTCTGATCAGAGCAATAATTAAAAGCTGCTGAAAATAGGCAGAAAAACTGACTCTTCAATTTCTTGCTGCCTGAGCTATAAAATCTGCTGTGATCAAGAACCCTGGTGAAAGCAGAAATCTGACTCCAAAAAAGGAATCCAGAAGAATTCAATTTGCTTCGCTTGGAGAAATCTTACAAGCTAACAACCACAGGTACTTTTTTTACCTTTGCTTTTTAGTTTCTGAATGTTTCAAGACAATACGGCTTTTTTACCTAGTGACTCTCTTCCATTTTGATGTGGGTTTTGTTTTTGTTTTTTTTGTTGTTGTTGTTGTTGTTGTTTCATTGTTCATTTTTTTCCAAAATAGGCCCATCCTAAATGTCGATCTTTTTTGCACCTTTTCTGGAAGGTGGTCTTGAAGACAGTGCACCTGGAAACTGAATTTTCTCAGCACTCAGTTAGAGTGGAGGTATATACTCTTGCTGAATGAACTCTCTTCCCAGTTACTTGTTGTATGTTTGACCAGTGTTTCGATTTTAAAATAAAATTGCAATGAATCTCACTAAACAGACCCTCTATTCCAAAACCCCTGACTTCCATTGCTTAGGATGAATGCCGTTATTTTTAGTTTTCCAGGCCCACGAGGTGATCTGTCAGAACGATAAAGCTGAGAGCTAGATTTTCTAATATAAAGGTAAAGCAGAGGAATCTTCTACCTTAATGACACACAAATAAAACTGAGACTACTTTTATGTACAACGTGATCAGGTTTGTCAGGTCTGGGAACATCTTGAAGAATGAAGTACTAATAAACATTTACAAGTTCCTTATCACACATGCACTGCAACACCTGATTAAATACACTCTGCCTTCAGGTTTGTGGACAAAAGAAGTCTGTATGAAATGGAGAATTAACCAGACAGTGTAAGCGAAAGATACAATTTCAGTGGTAGAGTGTGACTCCTACCACTAAAAGGAATCATAACTTCCTGAGACATCTGGTTCTCTAAAGGAGGAACAGGAAGAAGCAAGTGCCTCTGAATAGGAATAAAACCTAGCATGTATGAAGAGGAAATTCTCTAGATGGAGGCATGCCATACTTGCATAAGGTACATATCTGCTCTAGAAGTATATAAAGAGATTTCCAGGTGTCCCAGAAAAAAAACAGTGAACATCACCACCCCCACCCTTGCATTAAGCATTACTTTAATTTCACAGGTGGCAAATAAAGAACACTGAACAAAATACTACAAAAGAAAACACATAGGAAACAAAGAGGATTTTCTTCTCAGAAAGTCAGAAATGCTGAGAGAATACATCTGGGCACAATACACTGTATGCTATCTCTGTAACACCACCTATTGTCTGCAACTGTCACACATGAACAGACTGGAGGGCATATGGAACAAAAAAGTCCCAGTAAAACAAAGGCAATCATGGAAACTCCATTCAATACCAAAATCACCTTGTGAAATGCCCAACTCCGATGAGAGTTTTAGTGCCCCTAGAAACACAGTAAATGCAAACTTGTGGTTTTGCTGAAAAATAGAGAAAACACATGAAGACCTAACAATTTTTAGCAAGGGTTCACAAAAGGGTTCTGAAAGCAGAATTGAGAGGTATCACGTGTTCATTTGCTAGCGAGACACCTTTATCCTGATTGCATACTACAAGCTTTACTTACAAAGACAGTAGAAGCTTTTAAATGAAATCTATTTTCCTGAAAAGAGATACAACACTGCATCAGTCATAAAAAGAAACTCAGAAATCCTTCATGAAACTCAGAATTTTTTTGATTGAATACATTAAAAAATCTCATGTAATAATACCCTGCCAACCTACCCTAGCAGTTATATGAAAGTACACATCTTCAAATTAGGTGCAATTAAAATTCCTGTGAATTTTGCCACAACAAATAACAAACTCAAAGTTTTGACCCTCTTTCCTACTGTCCTGGATTTAAACAGTTTTAATTAAGAACTGTTAAATACTGAGAATATTAAGACTCCTTCTTATATTTCATTACAATTGGAATGGGAAAGCAAGGACAATTGTACAGAAAACCACAATTAGATTGTGCTAGATGAAGGCAAAAAAAATGATTTATGTCATCCTATTTGCCCTGAGTAGAGTAATACAACATTTTGTATACTGTCACTCATCTTGTGGACAAGTGTCATAATTTTTGATAGTTACAACTGGAAAGCTGATGTCAGAAGCTGTGAAAAAAGAAGGATTATGACTGACAGTAAGATCAGAGGGAAAAGGACAGGCTTCATATTTCATATTATGAGTTTACTTAGCCCAGTGGGTATCTACTTCATAAAGCACACAAGTTAAATGACCTGCAATACAAAAAGAATAAAGCAGTAAATGGTTTATGTTTAATCAAAGAGAGGCAAATCACTCTGACTTGTGAGAAGGGCATCATAGAGGGCTGCAGTAAAAAAATCAGGAATTTCATTTTTTTACTATACATATGTATTCATGGTTTGTTTATACTGAATCTCAAGATCAGGACCTCTTAAAATGTCCACTGCAGCTGTTATAATTTGTTACCCTTACTCTTGACATATATCATATCATAGTGCCGGGGAGCAAACTATTCAAAAGAGGATAACTTTTCAACATTTAAAATGAGTTTGTATCTCCGGATAATCCCTCCCTTTCTGGTCAGGTTTTTCTTCAGAGAAAATATGAAATAAAACATTCAATTGCTTGTTTTACCATAGAGTAAAAGTTTTCAGGAGGGTTGTCTTTTAAAGTAATAGTTGCAATGGGCTATAAAATTGCTCCTTCTCATAGGCCTCCCATTGTGCACAGATCATCAACAGAAGTTTTGCTACTGGCATTCAGGGCAACAGGATTGGGGTATAAATATTTGATGGGAGCAAAAGAATGGAATTTTTAAAATAAGTATAGCTTGACCTATTACTATCCATTGCAGGTCTGGGCTAATATCAGGTGCTTCTGCCATCATCCATAATTTCTGCCCACGTTGGGCAGAAATTCACTACACACAACATATAGGTTGCAGGTTTTAGCATAGTTTCAAAAACCCAGGTGGAAAATCTCAAAAAACTCAAAACCTACTAACCATAAATTGCCAAAAACTCCACACATGCACATCTGTATCCTGCCTGCTGAAGCCAAGAAGCTAGAGAATGGCTGAGAAAACTTATATGCTGTATCAGGCTCCTGCTTGTATGGAGACTACTTTGCATCCACATCATGGGAGAAAGGCACAGACATCCGGCCCTACCTGTATGTATGCTCTGAACAAACAGTTCTGACCAAAGGTTTCTGCAAATAACCCACCTCAGCAGCACTTAAAATCATTGTTTGCACATCTTCACCTAGGTATAAAGATCAGTGCTCCAGGGATATCAGGAAATACCAATGTAGTTAACACCACAAAGAAAGGCTTAGGACAGTACAATATGAGCAAGATGTAAAACTTTTCCTACATGATAACAGCATGTAAAAAATACTGATGGAAAAGAAGGTGACTCTAGTGAAAAACTAGAAGTGAAAAACTAACAGGCAGAGGAATTTGTATAAATAGTCATAGCTCAGTTGAAGGCAATGGGCCCATGACAACTTACTCTTGCCATGGATATGGCCCGTGACTTTTGCTACCAGATGCTCACTGAGTGTAACAACAGACCCAAAAAGCAGAATTCCTTTTCTCTTTAGCGTACAACTTGGATGAATATTTCTTGCTTTTTATCTGAAAAGTAGTACATCACAGCACCATTAAAAAATTAAGTTACAGTTACAGAACAGAGCAATTGTGATGCATTTGATTGGAATATTTATCTACTAGCTACTAAAAAAGGCACATTGTGAACTGATTTGAATATTTATCTGCTAGTTACTAAAAAAGAACACTGTAAACTGAAACGCCAGACTAAATGTTTAAGATCAGTAAAACAAAAAATGCTGATCTTTATTCTATTGGTTCTATTAAAATATTAATTTTTTCACATTAATCATAGGACTTGAGACATTTTAAGCCAACTGATAGAGCACCTAATTGACATGTCATTAGTAAAAACAGCTGCAAATAGGCTTCGTGTTTGTGACAAACTAAAGAAAAGTAGTTTGTTTGTCAAACAGCAATTTGTACACTTTACAACAACCTAATTTTTCGGCTACTGAAATTATTTCCACAAAGGATTATAAAATCAGTATTTTTAAATACAAGACTCAGAGTCCAAAGCGCCTCTAAAACATACTCTAAATAATGTTTTAAATAATGTTTTAAACATATATTCTGATGTTACTGTGAATAGGGGATTCTTTTAATACAAAGTATTGGAAAAGCATTTAAATACAAAAAAGCAAGAGAACATCTGCAGGGTTTAACCATTTACCTTCACTGAATCATGACCCAAATTGTCCTCCTCAGTATGCATTGCCTTAAATGGTGTCAGCATACTAGCTGAGCTGTGTCTTTAATAAAAAGTATCATATTCAATAATTTAAGTGAATAAAACCAACAGAAAAAGGCATTGCCTTCCTTTCTTTCACAGACTAGTCCTCCATCACTCCTACAAGAAAAGCATCCAGCCTTCACAGGCAGACATATATGAAAGAACGGAACACATAAAACTATGGCAGGTTGCTTATTAGGTAACACTATGTGCTGCTGTAATTTGATGGTATCACATGCATTCACATATTTATTACTCTTTTACAAACTTAGAAATGTTTTCAGTGTCTGAAAAAATGCTGCAGTTCCCGAGTATACTAACAATATACAGAAGAATAGACAATAGGTGGCAGGATGGATTTTAATACACTAACATGGGTAAAACAGTCAAAGAAGGAAAACTAAACAAGACATCAATGTCCTGAATTTCTGCACAAAACATAGGATTGTCCCTAGATGTATAACAAGCCACATGTAATTTCAAATGGATTATCTCATATTCTGCCAACAGCATTCTAACTTCTGCCTACAAGATCTCTTAGTTTACTTGAAGGACATTTTTGTGAATTCTTCCTCTGCTTTCATAGGTGTTAGCACATTGGGATGAAATCTTGGAATCAGATGAGTCAGCTGGCAGTCCAAAGAAGGCTACAAGTCCCTTTTGCTGAGTCAGATATTTTTAACAGAAACATCTCTGTTACAACCCCATTACTGAAAATTTGAATAAAGAAACCTTCAGAAAACTAATTTCAACATATGGGAACATGAACCTTGCCATGCAGCATTCCAGCTTCTCACTTAGCAAGAAAATCATTAAGAATTCCCCTCTCCATTCATCTCTTTTTTAGGGCACATTATTCCTCTCAGCGTGTTATGACTGTTTAATAAATTGTCTTTCTGTGACATCTCCAAGGAAAGTCAGCAGGGCCAAGAGACCCCCTCTGAAGACCTTCTAATAATGAGCAGGTCCCTATTCCCTCTGCTGCCAAAGAAAAGCAAAATTCTACTTAGCTTTTATCCTTTCTCCTCCTGCTATGCCACCCTGAGTGAGTATACAGAGGTCAGCTCCAAAAAGGTCCTAGAAGAGTCCACCAGCTGCAAATGTCATTATAATTGCTGCTATATCCAGGTAGCAATAAAACTGGCAGGGGCCACCTTGTGCAGCTCAGAACAATGGGGCTACCAGTGCCTCTAGTTCAGTGCAGGGGACCAGATGGCTCTGCCGGAGCTGCCAGGCTTTGGCAAAGGAAGGACCTGACCGAGGGGGAAGAGCTAAGAGATCATGTCAGCTGTCAGGGCAGATGGCAAATCCCTCGAGGAGAAGGAACAAAGGGTAACTTTTGTGGCTGTGGTGACATGGGAGGGAGAGAGGGAGTGAGAGAGGGATGAAGGGACAGATAGAGGGATGGAGGGATATGAGGCCTAACCAAGGGTAATGGCCTGGGAATGGGTGGTATAAGGGCAGCTCACATCCCAACAGGTTGCTGCAAGCTTGCCTAGTGTGAAGCTCACCCCACTATACAAATGCTACCAGGGCTAAGCTAGATATGATCATTTTTTTTTAATAAAAGATCCTTTCAGTTTTCAGGTAGATGTTAATGCACTGTGATTTATCTACAGTGGCAGATTTTATGCACAAATAGAAATTTTATATTATTGTCTAGTTGATTTAAAGCCATTGACGGAACTTTATATGTATGCCCGAAAAATAGGTAGGATGTATAAAGTTTTGAGAAAAAAGAAACAATGAAAGGATGGTCAAAAATAGCCAGTTACATAAATCTGAAGAGAAGGGGAGGTTACAAGAAAGGCAAAGGAATAATTTAAAACAAAAAAATTACATCCCATGCGAGTGCCATAAGGTTTCCATTTTGGTTTTTTCTTGAACGATGGGAAACACAATCTTTCCACAAAGTGTTTCCTGGCCTTTTAGTAGAGGTTAAAACATTAAGACATTTTTGTAAAAAGAAAAAAAATGTTGTTAAAAGCCATTATTCATTTTTTTTCAGAATTAAAAATATTTTAATTGGCCATACCATTACAAATGTAATCACCTATGGAAGAATCTGAGCAAATGAAAAACTATACTAGAACTTTTTTTCTTTCTATCTTCTATATTTTTAAACAAAACAAATATGGTTTTTCTCTCTCATTTACCACAAAGACTATGCATCTGGTAGCAGAGAGCTTTGTAAAACAGCCAAAAATTATCATGGCATCACCCGTAAGTTGATTGCATAATTACACGCAAGTGTTCATCTTCAAAGTCTTTTGCAGAACATTTTTATTAAAACTACAGAAACATCAAGTATTTATAATCATATAAGATTGAAGTATCAGTTTACCAATCTTAAGAAAAAATTAGTGTATTCCATTTATCTGGAAAAATCTTTAAAAATATCTAAGTGACAATATTAAATACTTGTGAGATTCTCTGTTACTTTTTATGGATGCAATATGAACCAATCCTAGGCAATGTTGCAGAAAGTTACAGTTTGTGATTGGTTCCCAATGTTAAGGACTATTTTCATAGCTGCTTTTTACTTTGTAGAACTTATTTGAGATGTAATTTTCCACTGTCCAAAGATAATTTTTAATTTTATGTTTTTACTTCTAAATAAATTGTTAGCTGTTTCAAAAAATGAGGTCAGAAAATTTTCCAATATTTCATTTTTCTTTAGGAAAAAAAATTAAAACGCAAACCAAAACCAGTACTAGGAGGAGCAGCCATTTTGTTGTGATGCGATCACTTTGTCTTACTATTGAACAGAGACTTGAGACTTGCTAAAACACAACTTTGGCTGTTCTCATAAAAGACTGCACACATTTGTCCAGCCATTATGCAATTTCCACCTTAATCCACTCAGTCCAGTCTACAAGAGTGTAGCTGATACTTTAAATGCCCTGCCTACAGCAAGCTTTGCAGATGTATAGGAGAAAGTAAAACTGCTTGGCAGCCATGTCTGGGTCTCACAGCACCTAACATTAACTGAGGCACTGGTATGAGGAGCTTGCTGAGGGCCCAGGAGGACAGGGACCATAGAAATGTGAGAAAGAGACAGGTCAGGGACGCACAAGGTGGCTAGCACCAAAGCAGCAAATGTTCCTCTAAAATGTGGAGCAAAACCTAACAATTTTTGTGTCTCATTATTTCTTTCTGTCAACAGATGAGTAAGCAAGTGTCTTCTCTTTTAGACCAGTCTGTGCTTAAGACAGTACTGAAGCAATCTGTTAGTGTTATCCACATGCTGTCTCGATCTAGTGACCAAGGTCTGGGTAGTATGGCTAAACTCATGAAATAATTTTGGTGTGTCATCATAATTTCATATAATAACATTGTTGATTTTTACCAAATTATCTTTTTATATACAGGAAATTCTATGCCAGTTTCAAGAGTTCCTAAAAATTAAAAATAAACAGACACAATTCTGTAGTGATCAAAATTCAGTGATCATAAGAAAAAGAGCTTAATGCGTTTAAGAAGCATCACCTTGCTCAACAGGGGCTGAGAGAAATCCCATCACCAAGGACTGGATAAGACCTGTGATGTTCAGCCTTGTCAATTAGTCTTTCTTTTGCAGCAGGATAAGGAAGGACTTTAGAGATGATGTTATCAAACCATGTTGAAACCCTTTGTTTTCTTCCCCCCAGGTAAATTCTAGTTATAGAAAACATTAACCACTTGTGTAATGGTAGCAGAAACTTGTGTAATCCCCTAGTTAACATAAGTTACCATAGCCCATCCTCCTTATTAATGTGTCCTGCCCCCAAGTCCCTTGAATTCCATATCATGTGTTCAATAAACTATACCAGTTTCTATCCCCAAACTGGGATCAGCTAGTTATTAGACCTTCACACTCTTCTGCTTCAGGAAGACAGCCACTGGAAGAGAGGAGAAATGAACAACTTTTGGCACTGCAGCATCCCTTTTCTGGGTCTAGGATAACAGCACCCTGAATCACCCAAAACTACTAGGAGATCTGGGTATTCATACAGCTTTGATGTAATCCCAAATGATAATTTCCCCTTACATTTCTTTCTTTGGACTTAAAATTACTTACAGAATGTTTACCAGACTTTATTTTCAAAGACTACTCTCTTCTTGTTGGTTTTTTTCATGTGTACAACTAACACCTGACTATCACATTGTTAACATAAATCTCTCTACAATATAATAGTGGATACTGCAACGGATCACAGGCAATGCAAAAAAGCTCACATTCCAAAGTCAGAATTAATTTATTTTCAGAAGCCACACATCTGATGCTATGAAGACATTATTAGCTTGATAGTCTGTGAGTAGCAATTGTACCAACACCACAGCTCTGTAAATTAATGTGATTAGGTTTAATGTTAATAAATTCTTCACCAATAAAAACATATAGAAAATTCAATTAAGAGAACAAATACTTCCCAGGTTTAGCATTTCAGCATTTAGTTCTAAGATGTTGTAACTAAGATGTTGCATATACTGATATATCTGTCATAGAGAACTTAGAAGTACAGTGATCACCCACTGCACATTGTTGCTGGAGTGGCTGAGTCTCGGAATTATTGATTTTGTAAGACACTTTCGCTTTACTCTCCATTAGTCACCCTAATGTTAAAAAAATATACACAGCTAAATTTTGTTACACGTTGATGTTGTCTTTTCTACATTAATAACCAAATACAGTATGAGAACACTACTTTGCAGCTATCTACAGATGGGGAATACCAGCGCAGCATCTCCAACTTGAAAAGGGACTACACCTTTAGCTTTGCAAACATGGCACACACTCACAATCATGCCTTTGTTTTAAGCTTCAGTCCTGCATAATTTAGCAGATCTTTGAGATAATATGTTTTTTATGTTATGTAACACTTTATGATTGGACTCAATGATCTTAAGGGTCTTACCCTACCTAAATATTTCTATGGCCAGAGAGCAGCCCTGCAGAAAGGTATCTGGGGGGTGTTGGTTGTGAGCAGCTCAATGTGTGTCAGCGGAGTGCCTGGGCAGCAAGAAGGGCAAACCCCATCCTGGGCTGCATCAGACATGGCATCCCCAGCCACCAAAAGAGCGAATTATCCCACTGCACTCAGCTGTGATGCAGCCTCACCCTGAAGCTTGTGTGCAGAGCTGGGCTCCACAAAATGAGAATAGCATGAATATACTTGAATGCATCCAGAGGAGAGCAACAAAAGTGGTGGAAGAGCTGAAAGAAATGTAACATGAGGAGCAGCTCAGGATTCTGGACTTAGCTATGTTTGGAGAGAAGGGCAATAAGGGCTGACCTCACTGCTTTCTAAGCTTTATAGAGAGGAAAGTAGGAGAGAGCAGTGCTGGTCTCTTCTCCCTGGGATTCAGCTACAGGACATGGTGGAAATGTTCAAAGCTGCATCAGAGTAGGTTCAAATTGGACACCATTTCCATACCAACAGGGTGGTGAAATTGAAACAGGCTCCCCAAAGATGTGGTCAATGCCCTGTTCCTGTTGGCACCTTAAAAAGAGCCATTTGGACAATGGCCTTAATAAGGGATTTAAAATTTTGTGAACCATGGAGTGATCAAAAAGCTGGACTCAATGAATGCTGTACTTCACTGCAAACTGGAGCTACTGTACTTTTTTGTATTCTATTACATTCTTTTCTGTCCTTTTTCATTACCCCTCTATTCATTGTTTTGCAATCTGAAGCTATTATGTTTTTGTTAGCCAGGTGAAAAAATGGAGGTTTGTCAGCACAATTTTGCAAAGCTGAGTCAGATGAAACATCAGGGTTTGTATATGCAGGTCAGCCTGTGAAATGAAGGAAACATCTCCCAACTTGAAGAAAGGCATGATGAGGCAGGAGTAAACATGTTTTCTGGCCTGCAAACTGAACTGTTAGAAAAACTTGAGGTGGAGGAAAGCATGTGTATATGTGGGCACACTTATGAAAACTAAAGATTCTGTGGTATATCATCATTTATGTTGCACCAAAATAACCCTTTGCCTCTTCTGTGTCATTATCAGAGCAAAAAAAATGAGAAACAGAACACTTATAATTAAGATTTTTGAGGAGTATGAGAGACTGCCCATGATGTGTGCTTCTTGCAACCTTAGAGTGGTATTATCTCAACTACTTCAGATTGCAGGCTTAACAGATCAGTACCAATTTATAAGAATAGACTTCCTTACTAAGCTTTCTTCTTTTTTTAAAAAAAAATCCCTTTCATCACTCTTAATATTATTCAGTTTTGGAAAGAATTGTTCAAGTTTTATCAGTTGATACCATCTGTTGGACCTTTTTTCAAGTACACTAAATGAGTTGCATCTATAGTTTGTTTGGCTCTTTCAAACTGAAGTATAGAACATAATAACACAAAAGTAGAGAAAAAGTAACCATAAAGCCATAAAAATTGAAAGGATGATTTATGGTGTGGTGTTGCAGCATTATCTTGTTTTCTTAAATTACCTACTTTTCATTAGAATGGTCTTCCTTTATCTTTGTGCCTAACTACAACATTTACCCTTTCCTTGTATGCACTTAGAGGCTATTCAGCATCCTAAGGAACTCTAATTAAACTCAATGTGGCATCAAATGCCTACAGGAAGTCTCAGGGACATATAACTGTCCTTTTGTAAGACATACAATAAATACTTTTAAAGCCATTTAACCTACTGAACGAATGAGATTAGGGAAGGGTGGGAGAGAGGGACAAAGTAGAATCCAAACACACTAAAGATTGCTGATTATATCAGGGACGTCCAACAGCTGCAGTAGCTACTTGCCAAAAGCCCAAGGGCCATTACTACTTCAAATTTACATAAATCCTTAAAGGGAATAACAAGTGTCTTATTTTGCTTGCAACTACTTTGGTAGTTTTTAATGCAAATTATTTCTCTGAGCTGCTCAAACCTAAGCACCTGCTGCTGATCTGGAATTTGCTGGAAAAGGGCATATTGGGGGCATATATTTACAAAGTCAGACCTGTAACTGGCTTGCTGCCATGTATTGCACATCTTAAGAGGTGCACCTTACAGCTTGTCTGTTGGTTATCAAACCTCTAGCCACTACTTCACAGAGTAGGAAGCAGGCTCTTCCAGCACACAGGCTGTGGGTGAACTCTCACCTACAGAAGCCATCAACTTTCTTTAATATCTACCTACAAGCTAAATGTGTAAATTTTGGGAAGCAGAACTCCTAGAAAAGAAAAGTGTTTGTGTGCTTTGCTGTACTGTACACATTACATTCATTATATTCATTGCAATGCTTGATCCTACCATTTAAAAGTATCTTGACAATTCTGCTAATCAGAAGCAGGAAGGTGCTTTCCACATTTAAACCAAGTTAGCTTAACTGTAAGAAATGTAACTAATTGCTTCTTCCTAAGGTATTTGGAAATCTTGCCCAAATGCAGGCAAGTCAGATAGTGATGGTGTCTTACCTTGGCAACCAGACTCTCTAAAGCAGTGCAAAATACCTGTATAACACAATAATTAATACAAAGATATTTGATTTTTACAGTAACGCAAAGCTTTCCTGAAGGCCCATTTTTAAACAATCTTGTCCTTTCTGCTCCTATACATTCCCACTCAGCATCTTTCTTTTGTTCTCCCATTCTGTTGATGGAAAAAAACCCCTCCCAGTTGCAATGGCTTCCCCAGACAACAAGTTGCAGGAATGCAGACATTTGTGTCTACTCCATGATACTATGTATATTAGATTAATTACATATCTGGGTTTTAAAATTTGTCAATTTTGTAAGCACATTAAATTTTTACTTCTATCACTAAATAATACAAAATGCATTTATTTAGGGGCAATTAGAAAACATTTAAGTGGAAGATTAAAGCTGAAGAAATTATATTGTATGGGAAGAAGTTGAGATATGGAGTGGTGCAAAGCAAACAAAAGCAGTATTTCCACTGCACTTTAACTCTGTCCTGAATTACCCATATTCTGGGTTTTCAAATGAGAAAAAAATGTATTTTTGGAAACATCTAAGTAACATTAGCATAAAAATTTCACTTTTTATTACAAGACAGAGAGTCAGCTTCATCTGAGTACGGCCTACATCTCTGGGCGGAACAGAGGATAATTTTCAGTTATGTGTTAATTTGTGACATGGTATGCTTATGAGCCCTGCTAGGTTGTATCCTGCATAACAAGAGCAAAAACTGAAAAATTATGCCATAAAATAGATAAGAGAGAAAAGAGTATGCAAAACCATTACGTGCAGCTTTAGTTTTAGTTCCCGCCTTGCTCCAAATTTCCTGTCTTGGCCTGAGAGATTGTCAAAGGATATTTAAACTGATGAAGCCCAATGCAGATCTGAGATTGTGGATCCCAGTCCCCTGAAAGGAGCCCCAAACCCAGAGAAGGGTGAAATGCAGCCTCCCCCTCATCCCTGAGAGAAAAAAGGAAACTGACACACAGGGGTTAGGAGGGAATTGCAGCATGTTCCAACCAGATCCCCAAATTGGATTGTCAGGGAGTCAGGAAATGTGCCAATATAAACAGATGCTGTTTAATATATACCAGCCAAAGATAATCTGTGCCTCAGTTCCTCACTCATAAAACAGGAATAACATTCCATGCTTTATAGGGAGAGAACGTACCCTAAACATTTTGAAATAATCTGATCCCGTAGTAGAGGAAGGCAAAAAATTCCCAAGGTCCGCCATCTCCATTTGATGTACAAAAGATGGAGAGATAAAGATTAAACAACTTGATGCCATCACATACAGAGACAGGAATATAGCCAGAAATTGATCCAGCCCTCTAAAATTACAGTCCAGTGTTTTAATCACTAAATCCTTCTTCTTTCTTGATTAAAACAGAAATGAGAACACAAAGTATGTGCTTATTCTGTAACTTCAACACATTACCACAAACATCTTAGAAAAATATAGTTCAAATATAGTTGTCTCCATCACTTAAATATTTAGATGAAACAAAATGCATGCATGTCATTCTGGAGGAGCCCATCATCAAATACCTCATACCCCTGGGCCTGAATAAACAATGTAACTTCAGAGTTGAAACAACATTGTATTGATTATAAAAACATCTGTTTATGTGATTTTTAAGGTAATCTTGTATAATTTACAAGATTAACAATGTCATTAATGACTGAACTGCACTGAGACTAAAGAATATTTGCCACACCACCTGAGGAAAGGATGAAGATATGAGTGGTGATACTCTTTGATGGTAAGGAAAGCATTCTCACTTTTTTAGTGTGACGTTAGCTGCCTTTGGTTTGCCAGGCAGATTCAGTTTACGTAATTATTTGCCCTCTCAGTTACTGTCTTTTACCTGGAAGACTCCAGTCATCAGCAGGGAGGTGGCCTGAGAGTGAAGTGTTCTGATGATTCACTCCTTTCCACCTTCTTTCCCAAGACCCTACATTCTCTTTCCCATCTTATCAATACATAAAGACATTATGAGTGTCCCTCACATCATGGAGAAGGTCCCCACTGGGGTCACAGAAAAATTGTGCTTTGGCTATGTAATAAAAGCCATGGGATATGCAGACCATGTAGAATAAATTCCCCATCTCAGTCTCAGGGCTCCTCACTAGAGTTTTAACACTGATGCATTACTAGTTTTTTAGAGATTCTATTTTACACTGTTTGAAAGAACTGGGGTTTTTCCTCAACTACAATTGCTTCATTCTTTTTCTTCAATGGACTGAATTTTAAAAAAATTACTGTCATCTGAAACTACTTGAAGAAAATCAGGCACAAGAGCATACAAATTTATTCTGAGTGATTAATATATCAAAAATTCCTCCCCAAAATAATGATAATTTATATTTTATGACTGTGTTTAGTCCCACCTATTTCTCCTTTTAATAGTAAAGAATACAGGCATCAAAGGCTGCATACCCAGAAATGATCTACATCAGAGTTCAGTAAAACAGGGACTTTTCAAAATTTCTTGGAAAGACCATTTCCCCTGTATAGGGATCTGTAAGGAAATGTTTAACTCCTAGCATCCTGAGCAGGTTGCAGAAGGGTCATGCAGAAAAGTGAAGCACTGGCAACAGAGCCAGTTTCACCTACACTTTGCAAGAGTAGAGCTTATAGGTACTTCTTTTGGCCTGTATTCTGCTTTGCCTTCCTCATTTCTGCTAAAGATTTTCCAGAAGCCCTGAGAGCCAACAAACTGTCAGATATCTTCCATCCCAAGTTTCCTCCAAGGTGTCACCAGCACAGTTACGGTCTTACAAACAGAAGTTTGCCCAATGGGTAAAATTCAGTCTAACCATTCAATTTGAAAGCAAAATATATTAAGACTAGAGAACATACAAACTTTCAGAATGACATTATCTTCTAAGAGCAACACTTATAGAAGGGAAGACAATGGTTTCTGCCCTCCTACTCTTAGACTCCAAACGAGTCTATATTGCTTTATACATTGCTTTATTTTAAATCATGTTAAAAAACATTCCCTAGTAATTGCTAACCATTTATTTTCACACACTTGTACCTTGAACAGACAGAATCTCTCCTTTTTGAAAAGTAAAAGCTAATAATATTAATGATACAAAAGGTAAAACCATAATGCAGTGAGAGAAAGGATTGCTGGGTCATACTCTAGTAAAACAGTCCTCTAATAGCACAGTCCTCTGGACAGCAAAGGCTAGTCAGAGACTATTATTTTTTGACTGTTTTATTTCCTTTGTAAATTAATTGGTACTAGCTACTAATATTTTTGATAATTTTAATACTTTTAACAAATAAAGTAATTTGAATAGATTTTATTTCTTTTCTACAGAAAAATCCCTAGAAATCTTTCCACATCTGGACCTTAATAAAAAATAAAGACCTCTTAAAAATTCCACAGCAATTGAAGACTATGTATTTGGTTGACAATTTTTACTTTTAGATTTCTATGAAAATGTCTCACCTTCGCTACCTGAAGGCCAGGACCCTTCTTTGCACTGTCAAGTCTAACAGTATACCACACATTTCATCTCTGTCAATATTTAATTGTAGGTAATTTCTGGAAATCCACAGCATGGACTGCATAAAAATACACAGTAACCATATAGGAAATGTTTCTTATCCCTTAAAAATTCTTTAGGTAAGTTTCAAGCCAAGTTACCATAGCTTTATGTTTCAATGTCCCCATTGCAGCATGTCTTTTTTTAAGCATTACTACCAGCAGTAGCAGCTCTCGCATGGCTCAACTCAAGACTGCTCTGTGCAGACAGCAAACAGAAAGAGTCCTTTGTTCCATGAGAGCTCTTCCCAAGCAGTTAGGCATTCTTTTGCCTTTTTTGCCCTTCCTGTTTTCTGGCTTACAAAATTACCTAGATGACTTTATACAAAATATTGAGTTAGGAAAAAAAGATCGTAATCAGTTTCTGAGAAGAAAATAATTATACTGCCAAAATATGACATTTTATTTGAAAGACTAGTTAGGAGGCATGCAGCAGAGGAACATGGAAATAATTGTGAAAAGACAATAAAATTTAAAAAAAGTCATCAAAAGAAAGATAGGAACATTGGAAAGGTATATAAAACCTGGTTAAATAGGAAAGAGAACAAACAAAAAAAAAAAAGGAAAAACCCAAACAAACAGAATTAGGCAAGTAATGAAGCAAAGATCTGTAAATTCCAAAAGCTCCTGGATATCCTATGATAAGTCCCTCATGACTTCTTACTAGACCTTTGACCTGACCTTGTTTTTCTGAAGTTTCAGCTTTCTCTTCAATCTAGTGGCTACTAAAAAGAAAATACCAGCCATGTAGTCCTCACTTCACCTGTCAATGACAGGGCCAAAACAATGATGGCACACTATTGCTTCCAAGTCCACCACCAAAACCAATGGTACAAGATGGATTGCGAAGTGTCAGAAGTCAAATAACAGATTTTTGTTTCCTCTTTTTAGTTAATTCTTTCTTGACTTTAATTTAGGGTTCAAAACCAGCAAGGGTTGAATAGCCAACCATTCAAAACCTAGGCAAAACCAGGATGAAAGGTACTTTCGTGTAAGGGAGAGCATATAATTAAGAACTACATGCCACATATATAGTATTTTTTTCACTATCTTAGTTGAAATGTTTTATTTTTGTTGATATTTGTAAAGTATTAGTAAGTTCATCCTCACTACAGAAGCATTTTGGAAATGCTAGGGAAACCAAAAGAAATCAAATTACTTGCTCTCTAACAAAAATTGATCAACGTAAAACTTGGTTTCCAGCTTTACATCTTATGCTCAGAACTTACTATGCTTCAGTCACATTTGAGGACTGATGTTTGAACTTCAGCTCAGAGCTTCACTATTTCATTTTGCTGTTTCTTGCACCAGTCTCTGCCTTCTGATCTCATGAAGGATCTGAGTTTCCTGCTGTCTCACTACCTTTCTCCTCTGTGGAATACAAGCATAACAGTGTTCTAAAGTGCTGTAAGATCTGAAGTAGGATTTCAGTGTTACAAAAGCGACTTTTTTTTTGTATTCTGTCATGAACACCTGGTTTCAATCAATTGTAAGAAAATATTTAAACGTGTTAAATCCCTATCATATTGTGTCATGGTTTAGGAGTGATATTCCCCAATAGGGTGGTCCCACTGAAACCACTGTAAACCAGGCGCCTCTCACTCGGTCCCTCTTGACCCTCCCTTTCAAGGGGCTCCAGAGGAGAACTGGAAGCACAAAAGGTAAAGATGACAGGTTGAGATAAGAACAATTTAATGGAAACAGCAATGAGATTAAAAAAAAAAAACAAACACACAAACCAGTAACAGAAACAATATTAACAAAAGCATATAACAGAGAGAGGCAACCAATTCACATGCCAATGCTCACTCTGGAGCCTGACTCAACCAGTCTTCTCTCCCCTGACCTTGAAGTGAGCCCTTAACCCAACCCCAGAAACTGACTTGTGATACGGAATAACCTCTGGGTCCCAGGCATGCCCCACCCTGGCTCGTGCAAAAATTAACCCCGTCCTGGCCAGACTCAGAACGTTCTGAAATCCTTTAAATCTATTTGCCCTTTCTGTGCATGTAAAATACAAGATTGTGTATTATGTGGCTTAGTTGGCGAGGCAGCAGCAGCAGTGACTAAAAGAGGGTTTAGGGTGAGATTGAGCTGTGCAGAGAGGTCTCGAGTTCAGGAACACCAAGGAAGCAGCCTTGTGAGGATTCAGAAGCCCGTGGCAAACAACCAGGCAAGGAGGGCCTGGTGCTGTGAGCAACCAGGGGAGATTTAAATGGCTCTAGAGAGCATGACTGACCCAGAGCACAGTGAACAGGAGTGGGCAAACAGGGCTGTGGCATGTCAGTGAGAGCAAGGCACAGCAATTTGCACAGCAGTTCAGGCAGGCAGGGTGAGCAGGAAGAACTCCTCTCTGATGATCTGGGAGCAGCCAATAGAGGCAGCAAACAGACTCATTACTGGTAAGGAAGAGCAAAGAGATCCTTTCATCTGAAATATTATTATTGTACTACTTTAAGCTTCCTCAGTTATGGCTGATGACCTGAGCTATGAAGTTCAATCCTTTAGAGCTGTGGAAGTCACTGAACCAACCATGCCAGAATCTCCTGCCTGCCAGACCCGCCTGATGGCAGATGCAGCTTTCCATATCACAGTTTGCCAGGTGTGCCTGATGCCTCTTCAGACAAACAGTTAGTTTGCAAGAAGGTGTGGCATGGTTGAAGACCTGTGTCATCAGGTGAAGGAGTTATGGGCAGAAATGAACAGGCTTCATAGTGTTCAGGTGTATGAGCAAGATTGAGACACTGATTATTTTCAGAGACATTACAGCTCCAGGACTCCCAAGTGTCAAACCTCAATAGTAGTGGAGAAGCAGATGGAATCGAAACCCTGTGGGCTAATTAGTCAAAGGACTGTGAGTCAAGGGTCTGTTAAAGCTGAAGGCTGGAAGTGGGTTCCTGCATATATTGCCAGGAAGGTTCCTCCTTCTTCTCAAAATATGATAGGTAGGACTAGTACCTTCCACAACAGCTATGAAGCTCTGGGACTAGAAGGGCAGACAACTGATGAGGTGGGCAAAGGTCCTTCTGGGGAAGTGGGGCATCCTAAAATAACACCATCTCTAACCTACATCCTCTGTTAACAGTAGAAGAAGGGTAGTTGTAATAGGAGACTCCCTTCTAAGGGCAATGCAGGGCCCGATATGCCATCATGGGATGATCTACTCAACACCTGGCCTACTGACACCTGACAGGATGCACCTTTCTCAGAGGGGAAAAGATGTTCTAGCAGAGGAGGTAGCAAAGGCTCATTTGTAGAGATTTTAAGTAGCTTGAATGAGGGAAAGGGGCAAAACCAGGCTTCTCAATTGTAAGCAACAGACTGGTGTGTCAAAACTTGAAGAAACAAGCATTACTGGGATCGCCCCATCTGCTTCATGAGGTGTTGGCTACAACGAACCATATCTGAAATGTTTCTACACCAATACACACAGCATGAGGAACAAATAAGAGGAGCTGGAAGCCTTGATCCAGTCCCAGAGACTTGACATCACTGGCATAAGTGAAACATTGTGGAATGAATCCTGAGACTGGAGTGCCCTGCTGGATGGTTACAGGCTTTTCAGAAGGAATAGGCAGGGCAGAAGAAATGGAGGGATGGCACTGTATATAAGAGAAGTGCTAGAATGTATGGAGCTCACAGTTGGCAAAGGAACAGCTGAGAGCCTCTGGGTGAGAATCAAGGGGGAGAAAAATAATGTGGATGTCACATCATTGTGGAAGTCTGTTATAGACCTCCCAGCCAGAACAATGACACTGATGAATTATTCTTTGAGAAAGTAAGGGACATTTCCAAGTCAACTGCCCGTGATTTTAATGATGACTTCAACTTGCCAGAAATTAATTGGGAGCATCGCACAACCAGTACAACCCAGGCCAAAAGATTCCTAAAAAACCTGGATGACAACTTTATGGAACAGGTCCTAAGAGAGTAAATTCAGAAAGATGCTCTCCTTGATCTGCTGCTTGCAGAGTGGACCTTGCAAGCAAAGAGGAGATTGCTGGCCCCTTGGCCACAGTAAACACAAACCAATCAATTTTAAAATCTCTATTGACAGAACTAAAAATACCAGCAAAACCTCCACCCTGGACATGAGGAAAGCAGATATCTGGATCCTCAGAGATTTATTAAGGTCCCTGGGAAAATGTTTTTGCCGATGCTGAGGTCTATCAGTGCATTATTAATATATTAATGGCAATAGGCAGTATAGAAACATCATCAGCCCATTACAGGTTGAGGATGGTCTCCTAACAAATGGACAGAGACAAGGAAGAGGAAGAGGTTTTTGCCTCTTTCTTTGCCTCTGTCTTCCACATGGATGAGGTACCAAGGGGGTCTCAATGGCCTGAGCTGCAGGACCATGACTGCAAGAATGATCAACCCTGAAACTGTGTGGGATCTGCTGCTCCAGCTAAATCCTTACAAATCTATGGAGCCTGATGGGATTCACCCCAGAATTCTCAAAGAGCTGGGTGATGTCATCACAAGCCTCTCTTCATGATTTTTAAGTGGTCTTGGGAATCCAGAGAGGTCCCAGCTGTCTGGAAGCTGGTGCATATTGTCCTAGTTTCTGATAATGGCAAGAAGGACTCGGGAAACTACAGGTCTGTTAGTCTCACTTCAGAGCCTGGAGAAGTTATGGGAAAGATTATTCTGGGAGGTATTGAAAAACATTCGAAAGACAATGCAGTCATTGGTCACAGCCAGCACAGCTTCATGAGAGGGAAGTCCTGCTTATCAAACCCAATTTCCTTCTATGATGAGGTAACCCATCTAGTTGATAAAGGGAAGCCAGTTGATGTAATCCTCAGGGATTTCAGTAGACCTTTCGATACTCTTACAAAATGTCCAGCCCACAGGTGGATAAACACATTGTGTGGTGGGTTAGCAATTTGCTCATGGGTCAAGCACAGAGGGTGATAGCGAATGTGAGACCATCAGAGTGGTGACCTGTCACTAGTGGGGTTCCACAGGGCTCCATCTTAGGCCCTGTGCTCTTTGGCGCCTTCATAAATGACATGGATGCAGGACTGGAAGGGATAATAAGCAAGTCTGTAGATGACAGAAAACTGGAAGGAGCTATTGACTTTCTTCAAGGCAGGGAGGAACTGCAGAGATACCTCGACAAAATGGAGGACTGGGCAAACCCCAACCATTTGAAGTTCAACAAGGGAAAGGGCCAAATTTTGCACCTGGGATGGGGCAACTCTCAATGTTCATATACACTGGGGAATGAGACATGGGAAAGTAGTGCCACAGAAAGGGCCCTGGGGGTCCTGGTTGATGGAAAGTTGAATATGAGTCAGCAGGGCCCTGGCAGCCAGGAGGGCAAATCATGTCCTGGGGGTCATCAGGCACTGCATCGCCAGCTGGTCGAGGGAGGGGATTGTCCTGCTCTGCTCTGCACTGGGGCAGTCTCACCTGGAATATTGTGTGCAGTTTTGGGCACCACAATATAGCAAAGATATTCAGCTATTAGAGGGCATCCAAAGGAAGGCAACAAAGATGGTGAAGGGCCTTGAGGGGAAACTGTATGAGGAGCAACTGAGGTCACTTGGTCTGTTCAACCTGGAGAAGAGGAGATTGAGGGGAGACTTCACTGCAGTCTGCATCTTCCTCATGAGGAGAAGAGGAGGGGCAGGCAGTGATCTCTTCATTCTCGTGGCCAGTGAGAGGACCTGAGGGAGTGACCTAAAGTTGTGTCAGGGGAGGTTTAGGCTGGATATTAGAAAAAGATTCTTCACTCAGAATGTGGTTGGACATTGGAAGAGGTTCCCCAGGCAAGTGGTTGCAGCACCAAGCCTGACAGTTCAAGAAGCACATGGTGTAACTCTTGGGGGTGGTCTTGTGCAGGGCTAAGGGTTGGACTTGATCATTCTTGTGGGTCTCTTCCAACTCAGCATATTCTGTGATTCTGTGATGTATGTAGAACAATTGAGTGAGGTACATGCAAGATTGATAGATTAATGATCATCCCAAACTCCAGCCATGACACTCTGATGCCCAATCTCGCCTGCTCTCAGAAGCTAAGCAGGGTTGGGCCCGGTTAGTACTTGGATGGGAGACCTGCTGGGAATACTGGGAGCTGTTGGTTCTAGCTCTGAGGACTTCACTATCACTGTTGAAGCTTGCTCGACTATGGTAGATGAACTTTAAGAGTTAAAGGGTGTGGCCAGTTTTGTGCACGCACTGTGCCTCACCTGAAAAATCCACTGTGCAGGCTCGAAGGGCACACCCATGTGGGTAAAGCCCTTCGCAAATCATTGTTTGCGAAGCCTAGCCATGATGATGAGGATGAATGGTCATCCCACTGCAGCTATTTAAAATGTTTCCACTCAAGTCATTGGGATTTCAGAGATCACAAAGACTGATCCATAAAGTACTTCTAAAAAATATCCACGTGTCTTTACAAATTTGCTTTTACTCTTATTTTTAATTATTCCATCATCTATACTAATTTTATGTCACTAACACATAAAAAGGCCTCAGACTGCACTCTCCATTAGTTTATCAGCAGCAGAATCTATTTCAAGAAATTAAACAATATGCAGTATTAAAATTAATACATAAAGACCAGTTCTATTACATGTCATTGCTATCTGGCACAAGCCAGAAAACAAAGGCCAAGGAGAATGAGCAAGAAGGATGAGATAAGATTTTTTTACCTGTCTTCACTGGCAGTCAAGCTTTCCATTTCTCTCAAGTCCTTAGTCCTCTGTGTGGGTGTGGAGGGAGTGACGTCCCTCCCATTATAAGTGAAGAGCAAGTTTGGAACCATTTGATGCAGCTGAATATCCCCAAGCCTATGGGACCTGATGACATGCATCTCAGGGTCCGGAGGGAACTGGCTGATGTTTTGCCAAACCACTCTTCATCATATTTGAAAATTCATGGTGGTCAGGCAAAGTCACTGGTGATTGTAAAAAGGGAACACCACTCCCTTCTTCAGAAAGAGGTGAAAGGAAAATCTGAAGAATTACAGACTGGTGAGCCTCATCTCTGGCCATGGGAAGATCATGAAGTGGATCCTCCCAGAAGATAAGCTAAGGCAAATGAAAGGCAAGGTGATCCAAGGCAACCAGCATGGTTTTACTAAGGGCAAATTGTGCCTGACTAGTCTGGTGGTCTTCTAAGATGGCATGACAACAACAGCTGACAAGACAAGACCAACAGATGTCATGTATCTAGACTTCTAAAGGCCTCAGTACCATCTGTGCTGGTTTAAAGGCGAACCAGCAGGGGAAATGAATTCACCACGAGAGAGATTATGTACCCTCAGGGAGCACCCAGTCCCTCCCCCTGGGCGGGAACTCACACAATGGGTGATTAACTCTGGGAGCCATGGGGTATTGAACTGTTGATGGCCCCTTAGCAGCTCCGCCCCCTCAGGCTGAGTGTGAAGGTGATAATGACTCCCTGGGCAGCTGCTGCTAATGGCCCATTGTCCTTGGGGAATGAATAGAGGGGGGTAGAATACACAGTGTCAGCTGGTCCCTCCTGCTCAACTAGGACATTATCCACCCCTTATTCTACACCATCTATCATTCCCAAATTTAATTCCCCTTTTATCTATATATACATATATACAATGAAACATTGCAAACTCTTCTCACTAAAAATTAGGTCCCCTTGTGGTACACAACGTGTTCCTCCATCTTTTTGCATTACCCACCAAGTGCAACTAGGTCCTTGAGCAAAGACAATCCCTCGGATGGGTGTGCCTTTGTTTGAGGTGGGACTAACCCAAAGAGTCTTTCCTAACATACCTCTCATATGGACCACAGGGACTTTATCTCCATCTACAGTATTCAAGAGTTCTGATTGGGCAGGGCCAGCTCGATTGATGGAGCCCCGGGTGTTGACCAACCAGGTGGCCTTTGCCAAATGCAGCTCCCAGTGTTTGAAAGTTCCCCCACCCAACGCCTTCAAGGTGGTTTTCAGCAGTCCATTACATCGCTCAACTTTCCCGGCAGCTGGAGCATGGTAGGGGATATGATACACCCAGTCAATGTCATGCTCTCTGGCCCAGGTGTCTATGAGGCTGTTCTTGAAGTGGGTGCCATTGTCAGACTCTATTCTCTCTGGGGTGCCGTATCTCCACAGGACTTGTTTCTCAAGGCTCAGGATGGTATTCCGGGCAGTGGTGTGAGGTACGGGGCATGTCTCCAGCCATCCAGTGGTTGCCTCTACCATGGTCAGCACGTAGCGCTTGCCTTGGCGTGTTTGGGGAAGTGTGATGTAGTCAACTTGCCAGGCTTCCCCATACCTGTATTTCGACCACCATCCACCATACCATAGAGGCTTCACCCGCTTGGCCTGCTTGATGGCAGCACATGTGTCACAGTCATGGATAACCTGTGAGACACTGTCCATGGTTAGATCCACCCCTCGGTCACGAGCCCATCTGTATGTCGCATCTCTGCCTTGATGACCAGAGGCATCATGGGCCCATCGAGCAAGAAACAATTCTCCCTTGTGCTGCCAATCCAGATCGACCTAAGAGACTTTAGTCCTGGCAGCTCGATCCACCTGCTCATTCTTACGATGCTCCTCATTAGCCCGGCTCTTGGGTATCTGAGCATCTACGTGACGGACCTTCACACTCAGCTTCTCTACCCGGGCAGGGGTGTCCTGCCACATCTCAGCTGCCCAGATGGGTTTCCCTTTGCGCTGCCAGCCGGCCTTTCTCCAGCGCTCCAGCCATCCCCACAGAGCATTGGCCAACATCCACGAGTCAGTGTAAAGGTAGAGTCTTGGCCACTTCTCTCGTTCAGCAATATCCAAAGCCAGCTGAACAGCTTTCAGCTCTGCAACCTGACTTGATCCACCCTGTCCTTCAGTCGCTTCTGCAACTCGACGTGTAGGACTCCATACAGCTGCTTTCCATTTCCGGCCTGTCCCTACAATGCGGCAAGAGCCATCTGGGAAGAGAGCATATCGCTTCTCCTCTTCTGGTAGCTGGTTATATGGTGGGGCCTCCTCAGCTCGTGTCACCTGCTCCTCTTCTTCTTCAGAGGACAATCCGAAACTCTCACCTTCTGGCCAGTTGGTGATGATTTCCAAAATCCCAGGGCGATTAGGATTTCCTATCCAGGTTCGCTGCGTGATCAGAGCAATACACTTACTCCATGTGGCATCAGTGGCGTGATGGGTAGAAGGAGCTTTTCCTTTGAACATCCAGCCCAACACTGGTAGTCGGGGTGCCAGGATGAGCTGTGCCTCAGTGCCAATCACTTCTGAGGCGGCTCAAACTCCTTCATAAGCTGCCAGGATCTCTTTCTCAGTTGGGGTGTAGCTGGCCTCAGATCCTTTGTATCCCCGACTCCAGAATCCCAGTGGTCGTCCTCGAGTCTCCCCAGGTACTTTCTGCCAGAGGCTCCAGGATGGGCCGTTCTCCCTGGCTGCAGTGTAGAGCACATTCTTCACATCCTGTCCTGTCCTTACTGGCCCAAGGGTTACTGCAAGGGTAATCTCCTGTTTAATCTGCTCAAAGGCTTGTTGTTGTTCAGGGCCCCACTGGAAATCATTTTTCTTCCGTGTCACAAGGTAGAGAGAACTTACAATCTGACTGTACTCAGGGATACGCATCCTCCAAAAGCCCACGGCGCCTAGGAAAACCTGAGTTTCCTTCTTGCTGGTCGGTGGGGACATAGCCGCTATTTTGTTGATCACCTCTGTTGGAATCTGACGACGCCCGTCTTGCCAATTCCCTCCTAGGAACTGAATTTCCTGAGCAGGTCCCTTGAACTTACTTCGTTTAATGGCAAAACCAGCTCTTAGGAGAATCTGGATTATCTTCTTTCCTTTCTCAAAAACCTCCCCTGCTGTGTTCCCCCATACAATGATGTCATCGATGTACTGCAGGTGTTCTGGAGCCTCACCCTTTTCCAGTGTAGTCTGGATCAGTCCATGGCAAATGGTGGGACTGTGTTTCCACCCCTGGGGCAGTCAATTCCAGGTGTAGTGCACTCCTTTTCAGGTGAAAGCGAACTGCGGCCTGCACTCTGCTGCCAATGGAATGGAGAAAAAGGCATTGGCAATGTCGATGGTGGCATACCACTTGGCTGCCTTGGACTCCAGCTCATACTGAAGCTCCAGCATGTCCGGCACAGCGGCACTCAGGGGGGGTGTGACCTCATTAAGGCCACTGTAATCCACTGTCAGCCTCCACTCTCCACCAGACTTTCGTACTGGCCATATGGGGCTATTAAAGGGAGAGTGAGTCTTGCTGACCACCCCTTGGCTCTCCAGCTCACGAATCATCTTGTGTACGGGGGTCACAGAGTCTCGGTCAGTGCGGTATTGCCGACGGTGCACTGTGGCTGTGGCCAGAGGTACCAATTGTTCTTCAACTTTCAGCAGTCCCACAGCAGAAGGGTCCTCTGAGAGGCCAGGCAAGGTGCTCGACTGTCTGATTTTCTCCGTCTCCACAGCAGCTATGCCAAAGGCCCAAGGAAGTCCCTTTGGGTCTTTGAAATACACATTCCTCAGGTAGTCTATGCCAAGGATACATGGGGCTTCTGGACCAGTCACAATGGGGTGACTATGCCATTCCTTCCCTGTCAAGCTAACTTCAGCTTCCAGTACAATCAGCTGTTGGGATCCCCCTGTTACCCCAGAAATAGAGATGGATTCTGCCCCAACGTATCCTGATGGCATCAACAGGCATTGTGCACCAGTGTCCACTAAAGCTTTGTATTTCTGTGGGTCTGATGTGCCAGACCACCGAATCCACACAGTCCAATAAACCCGATTGTCTCTCTCCTCTACCCGGCTAGAGGCAGGGCCCCCCTAGTTCTGGTCATGGTATTCACTGCGCTCTCCCTGTGAATATGACCGGGAGGTTCCTTCAAGAGGGTCGGGCATAACACCATAATTCCTATACTGTCTGGAGCCTTGCTCACGAGAGACTGGAGCAGCCTTCAAACTTGAAGAATTCTCTGTGTTAGTTGTGCCTTTTTGCAATTCATGTACCCGAGCTACTAAGGAAGAGGTGGGTTTCCCATCCCACTTCCTCATATCTTCTCCATGCTCATGGAGGTAAAACCACTGATTGCCACGTGGAGTGTACCCTTTCTCCTTAGCTGGAGAACGCCTGCTTCTGATGGCAGAGACTCTTGTTTGTTCTGGAGAGATATGGAAGAGTCCTTGCTTAATCTTCTCTTCCAGTTCAGCCAGTTTTGTTTCCACAGCTGAGACGTGGACTCGTAATGGAGCAGTGACAGTGTCTTCATAAATCCTGAGTTTGCTGACCAGTGCACCCACCTTGTCTTCTCCCTCTCTCCACTGCAATGTTGCAGGGTAGCGAGAATACATTTCTGGCCCAAGTCATGCAAATTGTAACCACATCTCAGATGTGCACTGGACACCATCTGGACTTTTAGGGAATCTCTCATCCTCTGAAAAGATTATCTCCAGTACGGCTAATTCCCTTAAGCACCGGATACCTTGTTCCATTGTGTTCCACTGTCCCTGCTGTACGTGGAGGTCCTCCTTACAAAGATATCTCTCCCTCACGCTTGACAAGAGTCGCCACCAGAGGCTGAGAGTTTCCTATCTGTTTCCAATGCCCTGATCAATGACCACATCTCGAGACAGGGATCCCAGCTGCCTTGCCTCACTCCCATCTAGAATTGTATCATTGGCTGCAGCATCCCAGATTTGAAGCAGCCAGGTCAAGATGGACTCATTTGCCTGTCGTGTGAACTCTCTCCGGAGCTCACGCAGCTCTCCCAGGGATAGGGACCGGGTGATTATTTCTGGCTCCATTTCTTCTGCTTGAGATGAAGGTCCTGACTCTTCCTCGTCATGCACTATACGAACTGATTTGGTCTTTGATTTTCTTTTCTGGACAGGGGCAACTGCTATCGGTTTCTGTTGTCCTTCCGGCTCAGCCGTGGTTTGGGTGGACATGGTGCTGGTTGATGTATCTCTTTTTCTCTCTGGCTGAGCCGTGGTTTGTGTAGACATGCTGCTGGTTGATGTATCTCTTTTTCTCTCTGGCTCAGCCGTGGTTTGTGTGGACATGCTGCTGGTTGATGTATCTCTTTTTCTCTCTGGCTCAGCCGTGGTTTGTGTGGACATGCTGCTGGCTGATGTATCTCTTTTTCTCTCTGGCTCAGCCGTGGTTTGGGTGGACATGGTGCTGGCTGATGTATCTCTTTTTCTCTCTGGCTCAGCCGTGGTTTGGGTGGACATGGTGCTGGTTGATGTATCTCTTTTTCTCTCTGGCTCAGCCATGGTTTGTGTGGACATGGTGCTTGTTGATTTGCTCCTTTTCTTCTCCTCCTGATGATGCTGTACCACACCAAGCAGTGAGCTGCACATCTCTGGGACTACCAGAGTATCTTCCATTCACATAGCTTAGCATTTTGGCAGGGTTCTGCAGTTGTTCCTGGGTGAATTTCCAGATCATTTGAGGAGAGAAGGTCTCCAAATACTGGCCCATATCTTCCCACTTCCCATGCCACTCAACATCATCCGCTCCCAGGGCAGGCCTCCAGCAAGCCTCCTTAGAAAGCCCAGTTCTGATCCTAGACATGGTGTATACAGTACAGAGGAGACAAAGCAACACTAACAGTACTAACAATAAGATTATGCTGTCCCTAACATCAAAAGGAAGCTCAATATTTTCAATGATTGTTGTAGCAGAGGTGAAAAGGTGGAAGTAACCATCTCCGCCTGTTTTCCCCACAGTCTGGGTGCTATTTTTAATGAGACCCCAGAGGTAACAACCCAAACCAGGACAGGCACACCAGACTGAATATACATTCACAATGAAATTCATTGCTTCTGATGTTATGACAACATAAACATAGTATATTAATAAAGCAATTTTGATCCTTCTCCCTGGTATTAAAGAGAGCATCAAAATAGGCAAATGGTTCCCCATGTGTCGAAATATGAACAGGCCCAGATACACCATCCACATGAATACATCAAGCAACATGGTAGTCAGGGAGTTTCTGTATCCAAATACACAAAATGAAATTGTAATTCTGACTTCTCTCTCTCGTGCCCCACGTTGGGCACCAAAAGATGTGCTGGTTTAAAGGCGAACCAGCAGGGGAAATGAACTCACCACGAGAGAGATTATAAATCAGAGCTAATATTTAATAATAATATTACAATAAAAACACTGACATAAAAGGGAAATTGCTCTCAACTCACAAAAAACTAGCAGTATAACCCAGTGTCCTGGGACACAAACCCAAGGGGGTTTGTTTGCCCTTGTGCTGACACCCCTGTGGCTCCCCCATGTCCAGAGTAAAAGGAAATGAAAAACCTGTTGGTGCAAGCGAGGGCTGTGGTCTGGGCAAGAGCGGTGATCTCCTCCTGTTGAGGTCCTGCTGCTCCTCTGGATCTTACGAGAAGTTACCAAAGTCTTCTTACCCACCACTTATGTACCCTCAGGGAGCACCCAGTCCCTCCCCCTGGGCGGGAACTCACACAATGGGTGATTAACTCTGGGAGCCAGGGGGTATTTAATTGTTGATGGCCCATTAGCAGCTCCGCCCCCCTCAGGCTGGGTGTGAAGGTGATAATGACTCCGTGGGCAGCTGCTGCTAATGGCCCATTGTCCTTGGGGAATGAATAGAGGGTATAGAATACACAGCTTTTATCACCCCCACACAGTGTCAGCTGGTCCCTCCTGCTCAACTAAGACACCATCCCACATGATGCCCTTATCTGCAAATTGGAGAGATATTTATTTTTTGGACTATGCAGTGGATAAGGAACTGACTGGATGGATGCACCTAGAGATTTGTGGTGAATGGCTCTGTGTCCTGATGGAGGCCAGTGATGAGTGATGTCCCTCAGGGCTCTGTCTTGGGGCTACAGCTCTTCACTATCTTCATCAATGGCACAGACAATGAGATTGAGTACACCCTTAGAAAGCTTGGAGATGACACAACAGAATGACAGGATGCCATCCAGAGGGACTTGGACAAACTTGAGAAGTGGTCCCATGAGAACTTCATGAAGTTCTACAAGTCCAAGTGCAAAGTCTTGCACCTGTGTCAGAGCTATCCTAAATGTGAGTACTCACTGGGAGAAAAAGACATTGAGACAAGTCCCATGGAGAAGGACTTGGGGGTTTTCACGGATGAAAACCAGGACATGAATCAATAGTGTGAACTCACAGCCTGGAAGGCCAACCACGTCCTGGGCTGCATCAAAGGTGGTTTGGCCAAGTAGATTGAGGGAATTGATTTTCCCTCTCTACTCTGCCCTCATGAGACCACACCTGGAGTGGTGCATCCAGTTCTGGAGTCCTCAGCACAAGAAGGATGTGAGTTTGTCAGAGTGGTTCCAGAAGAGGGCAATGATGATCAGAGAGATGAAGCCAGGCTGAGAGAATTAAAGTTGTTCAGCCTAGAGAAAGAGAAGGCTTTGCGGAGATCCCACCACAGCCTTCCAGGACTTATAGGGTACTTATAAAAGGGAAGAAGAGGAGCTTCTTATACTAGTAGATAGTGCAGGACAAGGTGCAATGGTTTTTAACCAGAAGAGGGAAGGTTTAGATTAGATGTTAGGAAGAAATTCTTTACTCAGCACTGCAACAGGTTGCCCAGGGAAGCTGTGGATGCCCCATTCCTGGAAGTGGTCAAGGCCAGGCTGTATGGGGCATTGGGCCACCTGATACAATGGAAGGTGTCCCAATCCATGGCAGAAGGGTTGAAACTAGATGATCTTTAAGGTCCCTTGCAATCCAGACTATTCTATGATTCTATTTTCATCCTTATGACTGTAAGTGAGATCAGGCACCTAACGGAAATCACCAAATCATCACCAGTCAAATCAAAATGATACTTAAAAATAGTAGCTACCTAGCTACTCAGAGAAAGGATTCTAGTCTTACTTTACCTGACTTTTCAAGTTATAATTATATAACATGGGTAACTTTATAACCACAGCAACCTAAGTACTTTATCCATTCATTTTTAACCATTCTTCCAGCCCATACTTATCCCGTAAACAATTACTGTTCAAACACTGTGACTTTGTACTATTTTGTTGTCCAAAATACTAAATAAGCAAGCAGAAGTTCAAAACACACAGCAGCACAATGCTACTTTTTTCTGAAAAAGTTTTGTCCATTCTATGAGCTTTAGATCAAATTAGATAATGTTAGCAAGAACACTGAGGTTGAAAGCAGCATTTACTGAGTTTATGAACTAAATTCTCACAGAACAAAAGGGGTCAGAGTGCATTAAGTGTTTTCCAAAGAGTACTTACTGAAGATTGTGATTTGGACTGTTTGTTGGACCTGTAAACATAAAACAAACAAACAAACATTGCTGACAAGTTCAGCTCAAGAACAACATCATAAAAATAGTCAATAGCAGTCTAAAGGAAACTGTCTCTTTAAGGAAGGTTTGTCTCAAGATTCAATCAAAACCTTCTGCATTCCTGCACATAATTATATATTGCTATTTTCAAAGCCACAAATAAAAATCACATGAATCCGCTGTCTGCTCAGGCAACAACTTGTGTGGATTTAATTTTTATTAGAAAATATCTTTCACCATAAAAGACACAGGCTGTTAAAAAGATAAGGTGCTATCTTGACACATCCCTTATCTTTTAATAAGCCTCACCTCAGGCCTATTATCAGAGTTTATCGTGTGGCAAGGGGATACTTAACTTTTGTCATAGCAGGAACAACGTTCAATACCCAGCACTTAGTGAATCACTACAAACTAAACTGTGGAGTCAACTAATTACATTAAAAAGAAGACATTTTTAGGAAAACATATCTGGGTTGTCTTTACTTTTCCCATTGCTCCAGAAGCAAACTGAATAAAAGCTTGGCTTTTGGGCTGTATGATTAAATCTCCACAATGCAGTGTAAGTACGTCTGCTGAAGGACAGAATGGGAGGCTTCACACAGCAGTACTGAAGTGATATTTCACAAGGATGGGTACAGTACTATGAACATGACTTAGAAAATGGCTTCTCATTCTTCTCTTCAGTTTGTTTATTTTTTACAGACTGAGTTGAGCAGTTGAATAAAAACTCTAGGCAATGAAATGTTACCTTTTTTATTTTACACTGGCACTCCTTCAAATTTTTTTTTTATTCACTATGTATTTGCAGAACTTTACATCTGTATTTACTTTCTTTTATTACCAGTAAAGGGATATCAAGTTCAACCAAGAAGTTCTGTGCTGGATGAGAGGCCCCAGGCCATGATTTGATGTATTTCCCTTTGTGCTGAGAATTCTTCTTAAAGCTTCAAATTAATTTCTCCTTATGCTATTGTGAAAACTAATACATATTCTATAAAGCAGACTGAATAATTATGAAAGCCAAGAACTCACCAAGCCTAACAAACAACACTCCTGTTGCAGTTATTGTCTTCATCCCATTTGAAGCCACGCACTGGTAGTATCCTGTGTCTGTCGTATCCAGATCCTGGATTCTCAGACGTGAACCATAATCTGTTTTTCTGATGATGATCCGCCTTGGCTCCTGAACCACTGGAGCATCATTCTTCAACCATCTGACATTCGGAGAAGGATTTCCTGCTACCTTGCAGTGGAGAATTGCTGTTTGCCCCTGGACTACAGTGATATTGTTTACTGGTTCCAAAAAGGTCAGGAAGTAACCTAAGAGGATAAAAGGTCATAAAAGATCAAACTTCACTTGGATTGCAATAAAAGACTCCCCAAAGGTATTTTAGTAAGAGAGAATCTTGGAATCAGCTTCAGTTTCATTTCATGCACATACTCAAAAAAATGCAATTCACTACCATAAGGACATCACAGCATCACACTCAAATTTGGCTTTCATGGTTAACTTCATGTTGGTGTACAGGTAGGTATGCAGATAAGACGGTGAAGCACATAATGATATCATTAAAATCCTAACTCCCTTTGTGGACACCTACTTTAAAGCAGTAATGATTTCTTCTACAACCTGGCATGCTAAAAATGCTTACATCCTAACATATATCTAATGCTATTCTGTTCTAACAGCAAATACACTCTCATTTCATAAAAAAAGTAAGCCCAGTTGTAACCATATTGGAATATTATTGTAACTTTACCATTTAATCTTCTTACATGATCACAGATTTGTCTTAAAAATAACTATGACTGGAAAAGTTAATTTTAAATATTAATTTTATATGCTAGTTACTCCAGAAAATCTTAAAATTAGTCTGATTTGGATAGGTTTATCTTATGACTAAATTTTAAAGATGATATGTCTTACATTCAATTTAAAGAAATTATATCTCAATTACAGAAGTAACCCGTGATATAGAGGGCACTTTTAAATTGATTACAGCCTGTCATTTTTTTACATGAAGTCCAAAAATAGTGATTAAATTGGACAAAGAGAGATCTCTATGCATATTGTGTAATAACATTTCATGTGTTTAGTTTTGCAAGTGGAAACTGAAAGCACTAATTTGTGGTTCATTGAAGGCAAAGAGCTTGTCAAGAAGCACACAGGCACTACTGGTGATCTCAAGTGATAAGAAAGAAGAAAGAATTGATCGAAGAACACTGTCAAAAATTGACAATCAAAACTTTGGTAGGTTATCATTTTTAAATTTAATTTGGTCCTGCAAAGGAGCACTGCAATTGACATACATCACATAATGACAGCTTGAAAGCACATAGTTCCACTGGAACAATAATGTGATTGTCAAAACAGGTAACAAATGTATCTAGCTGTCATGCTTATATATTTGTTTTGGTGAATTTATACCACATAGACATAAAGCACCAGGAATACTTCAAATTATATTACATTTTTAGGTCAGTTGGATCCAAACATAAAATAACTTTGATGGATGTCCACATGTGCAATTTCCTGTCAGTTAGATTATTTTGCAGCTGTTTAATTAAGAAATAGTGTATTAGTGTGCAGGAATTTAACACCAGTAATAAAATGGTCAACATTCACAGTCTGAAACACCTTAAGAAAATTGATGTTCTGCTTTGATTTATGTTTGACAGGACCACAAAAATCAGTTCCTCTGTAAGGACTAGGTATACCACTGGAGAAGGGAGCAGTAATACATCAGAATATAATGAATTTGCAAAGACAGATTTTGCAGGAAAACTAGATTTTCCCAAGTATTGCATTGTTCACTACAACTGGCCTTTCAAAAGAAATCCTGTTTTAATGAAAAATATGATAATGTAATGTAGGCAAGTGTGAATTTAAATTGAAAATTAAGTAAAGCCAAATATATGTAAGTTCTCCACATCATATAGAAAACTTATAGAAAAATAATTTTGTTAACCTTTCTCATATTAATAAATTATTTTTATGTAATTTTCATTACTTTTCCCTATTATTAATCTACAAATCTTTAGCAGACTTGAAAATATTTTGTCCGAACACAAAAAATATTTCTTTTCAAATACTCATATGGAAAGCAGAAAAAGTACTTATGCTTTCAGCAATATCACACCACAGCACTGTCATTTGTAGCTTTCAGGTACATTTCATTATTGAAGAATTAGAATTAGTATGATGACCTTCTGGCACAGAACAGAAAAACAGTAAATTACTTTGTTGATAAAGAAAATTGAAGAAATTGATTAAAATGTCTACTTAAACCAATATTTTATACATAAGCATGTCTGGCAGCAAGAAAGAAAGCATGATCAATCCTATCACAAGTTAGAAAAGGATTTTCTATGGCTATTTGACTCTTAGCTTGTTATTTAGTGAGTACAACAACATATTGTGCCACTTTTTCATAACTTGTATGTAGTTTATTCTCATCAGCACAACTGAGATCCTGGACACATCCATAGGGGCATTACTAGCAGAGAGAGAGGGAAGCAATGCCAGTCTACTCAGTGCCAGTCAGGCTACATCTAGAGTATTATATCGAGTTTGGGTTTACAAAATTCAAGAATGATGCAGGAAGACAGGGGAGGGTCCAAAAGAGGGCTGTCAAGATGATCAAAGGCCTGTAGAACCTGTCCTATGAGGAAAGACTTGAAGTAGTTAAGTCTCTTCTCTCTGGAGAAGAGAAGGGTCAGAGGAGACATCATCACCATTTTCCAGGATTTAAGAAACATCTATAAAGAGAATGGAGCCTCTCTTCACAAGGAGCAATATGGAGAAGACAAAGGACAAAAAGTGCAAGTAATATCAAGAGAAGTTTCATTTCAATAGAATAAAGACATTTTTCACAAGGAGAATAATCATTCACTCGGAATCAGGAGTCTCTGGAGATGTAGTGGAGTTCCCATCAGTGGAGGTTTTCAAGAAGTGATTGGGCAGAGTGCTACATCATTTTGTTTAGGTTTTCTTCCAGACAAAAGTTTGGATAGGACGATCTTTTGAGGCACTTCCGACCCTGAGATGTTCTGTAGTTCTGTGGGTCTATGATTTAGCTATTGTGAGAACAAGCCTGAATGTGCTCATACAAGGGAGGCAAAATAAATGGTTTAAAATCTTTTTTAAAAAGAAATTGGGTCACTTCCAGCATGAAGCCAGCACAGATGTACATTCCTCTGGCTCAGAGATGCTTCTGATTCCTAAGAAATGAAAGTGGAAGAGATGGTGTTGTCTAAACAGTAGCGCTAATTCAAGCACTGTAAGCTGACAGCCAGAGATTGTGGTTTTTCTGCCTCTTCGGTATACTTTTTGTTTTTAACACACAAGCATATGAAAAGTCTACATTGCTCTTATGCCATTGGTCAGCATTTGTGCCACTGACCAGCTTGTTCACTTACCACTATTTCACTTTTTCTGATTTAAAAAGAGCAGGGTTAAGTCTTCTTTTTGGGATAGTCATGCATAGTACATTCAAATAAATTTGGATGAAAACAGATAGTAAATTTACTTATTAACATTTATTAAATAAGGGTTAAATGCATGTTAGACCTTTCTGTTTTACTAATTAAACCAGAAGTACTGTAGAAAGTAATTAGATGCATATCTTTTAAGACATCCAAAGTATTTTATGTGAATCTATGAATCTAATCCTATTAATATCTAGGACAAAACTATTACCACAAAAAACAGTGTGAAATATTTATTAATTGATTCAGACCCAGTGTGATTAGATAGGCTTCCCCTGAAGTCAGCGTAACTGCAACTATTTCCTGTAAGTCAGAATTTGGCTTTAGTTCATTATTTCTCCAGACAGTTTTACAGGTATTCTCTGCAGTGTTTTATATTACCTTGTTATTACAAACCACGTAATAAAAATTTGTATCTACTGAACTTTGAAGTATTTGTGTTTTTCAAAATTCTCCGGAGCAGTTTAGGAGCAGTAGGACAAATCATTGCCCATCCCTCACCTCTTCTATACTCTGAAGTTCACACTTTCTATTTTGCTAGTTTCAGTTCCTCTTTGAGAAATGATGCTGAAATTTGATGTTTATATACTCACTGATTCTGAAATAATCATATGACAGAGCAGGCAGGGATTTGTTGAGCTGCTCTGTTATTTCATGTCCACTTCAGATAACCCATAATTGCAATTCTTTCAAATAGCATAGAAAATATAACCAACTATGTTCTTAAGAATGTTTTCTTTATTTAATTTCTGTGGTAATAACCAGCAAGTATGTTTTTGTGATGTACATCACACCACAAAGTGTAGATCCCCATTTGTTGCCATGGGGAAAAAACAAATTTTCCCAGGATAAAATAGGACTTCAATAATGTACAAAACATTTTTCCTTTTTTTTTCCCCCTCATAATAGATTTTAAAATGAAATGTGAAGGCACTAGAACTTGTATTTAACTTGTATCCTAGATTTTGATTAAATATCAGTCAACTAGTATTTCAAAACTTGAACAAAATTAATGTTCTATTTTAGTACTAATTTAATTTTGAAATTAATAAATAATCTCTATAAAATAATTTGGGTTGGTTACATATTGTGAAACTTTGTCATATTATAAAGAATTATATTTTATTCAGGAGATGAATAACATACCTTTTTAAAAAAAGTATAAGTATAATGTCAATAAATTTTCTGTGTTGCAAAAATACTATTTTTATACACTATTTTTTATAGTCTAACTTGTTTCCAAGGGTCATTAGAATGAAGGAAAATGCTTCCTTTGCCTTTAGTGGTCTTTGGCTTGGCTTAAAGTACTTCAAAAGGAAAAGCTATCTGGTGGCCATTTCTCCATTTGCTGTAGGCAACAATGCTCTAAATTAAATTTCTCCTTTTATATGGTTTCTAACATAGTCTACAACCAATGCTAGAATTTATTTTGCTTGAACAGAGTAAAAACTGTTCTTTCAAGAAGCCATGAGAGGATAATTCAACTTAATCTCTGTATTATACTATGCTATCATATTCTGTGTACCCTATGAATAACATAGCTTAGGGAAATGACTGACATGAATTCCAGCAAAACTCTTTCATATTTTGAAAAACCTTTGTTATGTTGCCAGTACTTCATATTTTTAAATGGGATAAATTTGATATAAATATATCATAACAGAATCCCACAGCAAATCAAAATTAAGATGACAGGTCTATTATTCATGTTTTGGCAAGAATATAAAAATAAACTTTTCCATTGTGTGTCAAATTATTGTCAAGATATGCACAAGTACAGATATTAAGCTAAAAACATAAAAGGTGCAACTATCACTAAGACCTCACATATGTATTATATTTCTTAGATTTATTTACATTATTCTGGCACTTACATATCCAAGTTGTTGGCTCAGACCGTATGTGCTATTCTTGGCATAAACACAATATAAAATGACTGCTCTGCTTCTGTTATAATAAGATTTTAGCTGTGATTTTGAAGTTCATTCTAGAAACATATTCTAAACCTCTTCAGTCACTTCAGAACAAGTCAGTTCTGGCCTTAGTTGTTGTTTAATTGAAGTTTTGGTTTCTGTTCTTTTTTTGTTGTTATTGCTCTTTTTTCCTTATATGATTTTTTAAATAATTGTGCATTCACAGTTTTAAAATGAGCCTTAAGATGGTATCCATGAATAGGATTTAGTAAAGGCTTTCAACTCCTTTAATCTCAGAACTTCTAAATCATTTATGAATTCGAAGTGTCATGAGATGGGATGATATCATCAACCTTATTTTGCAATGAGGAAACTAAGGCAAGGGGAGTTTAAGTGACTTCCCAAATTCACACATGGACTAAGTGGCAATATCTATGATACTATACTGAATTTCACATCTTTCCGTGTTCCTGAGATAATGAGGCTATGAGATAATCATCCATTTTGTCTCCCATCCAAGTTGATTCACCTTTCTTTCTGCATTGCACAAGGGAAACAAACACTGAATATCCAATTTCTGAGAAAAAGAAAGGAAAATTTGAGCCATAAATTGCTAGATACCTGAAGATAATACTGTCCTTTTAGACCAAGTACTAACAATTACATGTATGTTATGTTTTTATCACTTTTTAGACTATTTCTCTATAAGACATATATATTTATTTAAATGACTTCATCCAACAGCCAAAAAGCCCATAAAGCCACAAGTTTGGTATTACACAACACATCACGGCTTACAGAAGTTAAAATCAAATGTTTTTTTAAAGGACAAATATATTTTGTCTGCATAACTGCATAAAATTTAGAGCTTTTTCAGATTCATGGCATAAAACATCTCCATTTCAAAACCCTGGTAATAATATGTGTATTATGATTCGTGTAAAATTCAGTGTGGCATTTTCTTTTCCCTAATCCTCCTTGTTCTCTTTTTTTCTTCCCTCTTCATCTTTTTTCATTTGTGTCTTCAAAAAAACTCCTTCAGGTGCTGGAGCATGTCCAGAGGAGGGCAACAAGGCTGGTGAAGGTCTGGAGCACAAGCCTTATGAGCAGCAGCTGAGGGAGCTGAGTTGTTCAGTCTGGAGGAGAGGAGGCTCAGGGGAGACTTTATTGCTCTCTGTGACCACCTGAAAGGAGACTATAGCCAGGTGAGGATCAGCCTCTTCTCCCAGGCAAACAACAGCAGGGCAAGAGGACATAGTCTTGAGCTGTGTCACGTAGATTTAGGCTAGACATTAAGCAGAAGTTCTTCACAGAAACAGTGATTGGACATTGGAATAGGCTGCCCAGGGATGTGTTGGAGTCACTGTCTCTGGAGGTGTTTAAGGAAAGACTGTCCATGCACTCAGGGCCATGGTCTGGTTGACATGGTGGTATTTGCTTGGTCATAGGTTGGACTTGATGATCTCAGAGGTCTTTTACAACCTGATTGATCTGTGATTCTTCATTTTTTTGACAATATAAATAAAAGAACATGAGCTTTCTCACCACAGCTCTTTCAAATCACTACCTTCTGAAATGGCATTTTAAGACTAATAGAAATTTATATCCAACACAAAAGATTTTGGGGGACATATTTTGAGTAATTAAACAAACTATATTTCCATGAGAAGTGAAGTCAAAATTTATTATAACAAGACATAATTTTTCACCTAGGATGCATAGTTTAGCTTATAGAATGTTTGATTCTGAAGGAATCTGAGGAAAACAACACTGCTCAAAAATTTACTGTGTTATGGATATAGAACTAAGCATAAAGTGTTCACAGAACTGATGGATAATCTATAAAGAATATCAAAGAGTTGCAAAGTGTTCTGGGCTTAAAAAGAACCAAAGGCTATAATAAGAGAAACCATACATTAAAATTCCTGAAATTTAAAGCATTTCTTTCTAGAGGTATGTGTAACAACATTGCTCTAAGTACTAGAGTTTAGGCGACATGGATGACACTGTAATATTTTGGCAGGTGGTAGAGTCCAGTAAAGTGACTCTTTCCATGAATATGTCAGAACTGAAAATACACTGAGAAACACCATCCCATTAAGGAGAGTAAATGAAAGTCCAAGAGTCACAATTTCTTGCAAAGAACATTTTCCTAAATAAAAACCAGTCTCTCCAAATTTTCATCCCTTTGCTTTCCTTAACCACAATATGAAGAAGAGCAATTTACAATATATTGGAGCCAGGTTAGGAAATGGAAACAATGTTATCAGGTCTCCCAGAATACATATGAGTAGTTAAGAAAACTACACTGTTATATACTGCTACCTAATATTTCCATATGAACAGATACCTTTACAGACTAATTTAATCCAATTTACATCTCATCTTCCATACTGGTTTTTTATCTCAACATATAAAAATGCACCCAGAAGTAGGTCAACTAAATTGATCTGGTTTACATGCTCTTGAAATGTCGTTAGATACAAGGAATGAAAAACAATCCAGGAATGAAGCAGAATTAGCACTGAAATAATGTCACAGAGCACACATTATCCCCTCCTCCAAAGTCAGTGGGCTTAAGCTCTCTTATCTATCAGGAGAAGGAAAACTATTTTTGAACAGTAATTTCTCATACTTGAAGAACTGAAGATCTCATCTAGCTCAGGAACCGAGTTCTATGAAGTGGAATGGTTTTGTTTTCTTGATTTCCAATCTCCCAGATGAGAATGTGAATAGACAGGTACTACCCATCCTAGGCTACTGGCCATTGAGGAGCAGATCAATGGAGGGGCACAATAGTGCAATTGGGATGTGGACGGCTTTTTGGGTCACCAGTCATGACGATAAAAAGACGCTACTTTAAGAATATATATGACTGGTTCCTGACAGGTTACTTTAAGTCAAGTCAAAGCAAGAATAATAGTCCAGTAAAAAAATTGGATTTATCATGTAAGTATCTCTTGAATCAGAAAATGTTCCTAGGCAGACTTGTGCAAAAATCACAGTTAAGGTCAGAGGCTTGAGACACAATGCCTCCTGGAGCAACTCTGCTCACTAAATGGCTCTGCTATTTCAGGTTGCACTTACTCATGCATTTCTTTAACTGTTAAAGTGTATTACTCAAACATTCTCACCAACATACATCATTTATGATGCAAGATTTTCCTGGCAGCTCATCTATGCATGAGGAATTAATATTTTACCCTTTAATACCTTCCCTAGGCTTGTTTTGAGATTGCAAGATTGAGTGCAGTAGGCCCCTCTGTGAAGATGCATCAACACTGTTCATCTCCAAAAAAACCTTTTTTTTCAGCTTGTGCCACAGCTCTTGCATTTATTTGTGATTAACAGATGTGTTCTTTCACTCTCCTGGGCTTCAGAAAGGGAAGCTCTCTGTTGGCCTTGCTTAGGCCGACTATCTCCTGCAGTGAGAGAGATAGGGAACATCATTCCTTCCCCAGCATGACCTTCTTCCACATCATCATTGTCAGGAAAAGCTGGCCAAGTGTGGGAAGGTGGTCAAAGAAGACATGGCAGGCAGCAAGTCTGGGTATTTACAAAGGGAAGCATGGAGCAGACACTGTCCTGCCTCTTGAGCAGGGGACAGAGATTTTTTAGGATCCAGGGAAATTTGGATAGAGTGTTCATTTCAAACCAGAAAGACAGTAAGCAATGCTTGCTTGAAGATAAGATTGGGGAAATTATCATCATTGCTAAGACTGGTTGCGCTGGGAGGTCAATTGTGTTAAAATCTTTTATTTTTATTCCAGAGAAGACCTAGTTTCTTCTACAGCTAATGCTCAATTCTCTTCTCTGGTTTTCAGTGAAACATTGCTCAGACAGTGTTCCTCTGGTCTTTCACATGCTCACTTAAAGGAAACGGGAAGATAAATTCTTCTCAAAGCCCTGGCAAGTCAAGGTCCATTCTCATCAATTGTCAGAAGGCCAGCTTCACCTGCAGGAATAATAGTTCCCCTAACCTGGCTATTTCTCTTGAGACAGAACTATCTACCAGGACTTATGAAGGATTCTAGAGGAGTACTGGTACTTCTCAAGTGGCTTTATATTTGGATATTATTAAAGTCTGCTATTTTCAGATATGTTTGGGGTCTATTCTAAAAGAAGAAAAAGGAAGAAAAAGAAGTTACAAGCAAATCAGAATAACTAAAGATTTCTTAAGGAAGGAGAGAAGATTGATGTGATGGAAGAAGCTGAAGAACTCTTTCCGGTTGTCTTGATAGTAAGCACAAACTTTGAAGTAGAACTGTCCAATGTTTTTTGAAACAAAATCTACTACCTTCCTACAACAGAGAAACACAAGGGTTAACATTTCACCTAAAACAACAAAAAATTTCAGCCTCGGGAATTTTGCTTGTCTGGAGAATTTTGTAGCCACAGAAATAAAAGTGGAGGAAAATGAGGCCATTTCCAGACCAGACATGCTGGAAACTAACAACTGATTCTATACCAATGAGTCATTTAAGAACAAGGGTCTGTGTTTTTTCTTGTTATTTCTTTTTTTCCTGAAGGAAATGCAAAATCCTTATGAGGTAGAAATGTTGCAGATGTGATTAATTACTTCCTCAGACAGGTATTGCCTGTGGCTCTGCAAAAAAAGAAAATAACTACTACTTCTCTCTCAGTAAGAATTTAACCAAGCACTGTCACATGAAAAAAACTCAAACTTTTGTGACTGTACCCTTAAAAGCTCAGACATAGCAAAAGAGAAAAGTGAAGCCAATTTGCAAGTAAATAAGTTGCTCAGATGCAGTTAAACATTAATCATGGACCTTTTTTCATCAAAAGCAGTGGGAAAATATGTGTGAATAGAACAATCAGTAGTATAGAGTGCTACTGACATGAATGACTATTAATGAGATTTATTCCCATAATAGATGACAAATTTTAATCCTCTAAAATAATTTGTGAACTTTGGAAAGTGGGAGAGTTAAGAAAAGTAGTGTAACAGGTCTTCCTCATGAATAGGAGGGATGCAGTCCCACACCAATTATCAGTAACAAGGTGGCTAGAGAGATGCAAACATAAACACAACCTTTTCTTAACCATTTAAGGACAAAATTTAAGGAAGAATCTGTAAACAATTTCTAATACGCATAGTCAGGGTGAGAAATTTAGCTGGTATTCAGATGAAGCACAATAATGATTACATGATATCAGATATCTGTGAGAAGAGAGACTATATTCCAAGGTACCCTCACAAAAAAGTTGTCCTGAAAGAGAAACTACAAGAACAACATCTGAGAAGCATCACAGAGCTTTGTAGACTTCAGCATGTGCTCATTTAATGATGTTAACATGATTAGTTGACATTTTTTCTAAGCATGAGAGTTGACATTACTATTACATGCAGTGCATCCATAAAAAGAAAGGAAAATCAACACTACAAGTGAGGAAATGCCATTCTTCAGGTAGAACACTGAAAGTGTCTTGATCCATATTGCTTGGAATCACAATTTACAGTAAATATGTGCAT
Source organism: Pithys albifrons albifrons (assembly GCF_047495875.1). Classification (NCBI taxonomy): domain Eukaryota; kingdom Metazoa; phylum Chordata; class Aves; order Passeriformes; family Thamnophilidae; genus Pithys; species Pithys albifrons. The sequence goes on along the minus strand of NC_092497.1, from coordinate 76,081,450 downwards.
TTTCAGATCCAAAAGTAACATTTGGATCTATAGTTTCCAGTGACAAATTATCATGAAATTTATGCTAACTAATAAGTTACTAGGAATACTAATATTACAGTCAGTTAAAAAAACAAACACAAAAACAAAACCACAAAAAACCCAACAAAACAAAACAAAAAATAACCCCAAACCACAAACCACTACAGCTCAAAGCTACTTAAAAGTAAGTATTCTTCTATAGTCATGGGCTAGCAAAGTTATTTAGATATACCAATACTTAAATTTTGCCTATAGAGGCCAAGTATAGCAGTCTAAAAATTAAATCAATTTCATGGCAACAATGTGAAATAAAATACACTAGGAAGGTAATAATAGCCCTCTCTGTTTGTATCAAACATCTAATCCCTCTGTGTGGGGGGAATCAACATTCTTAAAAATTAATTTTTATAGACTCCTTTAACCTTGCTATTCCTGCTTGGAATCAGAAGTATTAAGTGACACAAGGTTGCCTTTCTTACAGACTTGTACTAACAGGTAAATCAAGGGAACATAAAATAACAGGATTTTGATGGTCCTTTCCAAAATATGTTTATATTTAAGCAGAGTGAAGAAAAAGAAACTATATTTTACCTTTAGGTGTTGGAATTGGTCTCTCAAGTCCATCCACATTTGAATCTGGAATTTCCATTTCACCTAGGAAGAAAAAAAAAGGAGATTTTGTTGAACTGACATTCTGAATTAATCGTTCTGTTAAACAGCATTATGACAGTAAGTTCAGCAAACTCATTCAGACCAGATTCTGTTCCCAGAGTAACACACAAGAAACATACACTAACAAGGTCAGCATTTATGCACTGTAAGTTAGAAAACTTTACAATAATTTACTTTGTGAATTTGTGTTTGGCAAATATGAGCAGCACTAAAAACTACTTTCCAGTTCTTACCAAAATAAAATTCATAGAGTTTTACAAAGAATGGAAGCATTTCCTTTAAGAAATTCTGGCTTAGGAAATTAAGTAGTACCTGAGGTTTACTGACAGTCTCAGTTGCAAAATGACATTTTTCCTTTGAAGTTACATAACAGTAATTCAGAGCCTATCCCCAGAGTTCAGACTCATCATTGTTACAGACTTTCTTATCCTATTCTCAGCCTCATCCCTAAAAGATATCTTCCACAAATGAAAACATAGTAACTGTTACTTAAATATTTTAAGGCATAAGGAAAGGCATAGACATCTTCTGTCTGTCTTTCTTGTTTTTATCTAACACATTAGCAGACAGCAGACAGTGTGTTCATAGTCCTTTGCATTTGCAGGTCTTGCTAAACCCTGACCATTATAAATCAGGAGCTGACTTTCCACTCTCCCTTTTGAAAACATGATGTTATAAGGAACAGAGCTGGGCTTCTACACCAGATAAAGCTGGAGATGTGTTTTTAACTAAAATAACTTCTAAAATGGTAAAACCCTCCCCTTTTTTTTCATTTTGTAATATATATTTAATTATCAAAATTCCTTACAACCCTGTCATATGACCAAGAGAACATGCATATCTAAGGTCATAAGGATCTAAAGTGAAATATCTGTGGTTTGTAGATCTGTTAGCAGTGTCAACAGTATTGTTTTGGGTAAAATAAACTAGGAAAAAGGCTCCCTCTCTTACTTTTGTCCCCATTACCCTTTCTTCAAATTGCATCCTACAACACCACTCTGACTGCAAGTTACAGTGAAGAAATACAAATAGCCCCATCCCTATCTTCCACCACATTATGAAAAAAAAAAAGAAAATAACTGAGACTTCTTGTTTTTCCCCTTTGTGTTTGACACATTATTTAAGAACTGATTTAGTTAACTTGCCTTTAAGTTTACATGGTGAAACAAAGAGATCAGAGAGATTCTCTACAACAGCCTGGGTCTCAAAGTATTTATTTTGGCACAGTCCTGCCACCTTGTCACTGCTTCATCTCTCCCTTCATCTCCCATGGTTTGAGGTTCCTTGCTTGACAATAGTAAAGATTCCACTTGATTTGTGCTCTCATTCCCAGAGACCTCAATTAGAGTGATGGTGATGATGGTGTTGTGTACCTGGTAACACATTCTTTCAAATTGGAGCAACTAAGGCTTGGGCAGACATCATCTGCTACTCCCAGCACTGGTCAATGGAGTTGATAGATAGTATTCATCTGCAGACTGGAAGTAGAAATGGAAATGGGTGGCCAAGCTGATCACATCTTAAATTGCCATTTTAAAACCCACTGTAATGTGTCTCCATATGCCTGAGGGCATGGTACAAACTTAGTGACTGACTTTTAACTGCACAGAAGTTCTGTTGATTTTTTTGATCTGTTATGAAGCAGTGAACGCATGATAGGCATAGTCTGTCAAATTTCCTCAGGGATACGTCACATCTTGCTCTTAACAAGGGGTAGCACCTCTGTTCCCTCGCTCCTCCTCCTCTATGTCACACGCTAGCTTTAGAATGGGACAGCAGCATTTACTGGTCACAAGGAAGATAAATTCAAGATGAGACAATCAAGTAAAAATAAGAGTAGGAAAAACTCTTAGTTTCTTAGTCTACAAGTACATGTAGTTAGCTTATATGGTGAACATAATCCACTAGTATCCACAGGATAGAACATTATTAGTAGAAGCCCATATTAGGGACACTTGGTTGCTCAGTATGTGGCTCTCTAGTCTCCAGACTGCCCAAGATCTGAACAGCACTTCTATTCAATACCACATGTTAAACTTCAAAATAGTTGTTCTCTTTCCTCAGTATTTTAGTGGGGCTTTACAACAGAAAAATATTGGAAGTTCAGATAAATGCTTCCCTCTCTAATCCATCCGTCCTAGTCTCATCTCTCTTAATTTTTTCTTAAGATTTTCAAAACAAAGTTGGAAAGAAACAAAAGTATGCTGATTTGAAAAAGTTTCAATAATAGTTTTGTGTGATTCACTCTTGTGCATGATATGTTTCTGCTCAGAAAAACACTAATTTTCAGATGTGCTTTAACAGAGAACAATTACAAACCATAGACTCCACTTATTAAAGTCTCCAGAACCAAGAAAATTTAAAATTAAATCCTTTGTGTAGTTTGCAAATTATAAATAGAAACAAGATCTGTCACTTAAACTTGCTTTTTTGAAAGAAACATGTATATCCCACTTCCACCACATTTATGAAAAATTCCAACCTTATTCCCAAAGTTTCTGTATCGTAACTTAACCAAAAAGTTACTACCAATGTGAATAATTTTTCACACCATACATGTTTCTGTATAAGATAACCAACAAGTCACTACAACAAAATAAAGCCTTTTCCCCTAGCACTAAACAGGATTAAAAAATTACAGAGTCAAAAACCTAAAGGAAAAAGTTGTGTGTTCCTGTAGAATATTATTCTCAATACTTTCTGATTTTACATGACTTAGTATGTTTTTCCTTCTATGATTGAATCCATGGTGTTTACCTCTACAGCTAATAATTCCGTCAATTTCCCTCACTGTAGTACAGATGCATCCCTGATCATGTACTATCATCAGCTTTCTGCAGGCTTATTCTTGTTTGAAAACCTCTACACAATTACGCTCCTGTCTACACCTGATTTTTAACTTATGCCCCTTCTCCCACTCTGTTAAATCAGTATTTCCATAAGGGTATCCCATTTTGCTTTTCTTCTTCCTACTTTCTGTATCTTTTCCTGGCAGAATATTTATGAGCTGTTCCACTGCCTGAAGGGAAAAAAGAAATTCACAAAGTAATTTTAGGAGTCCCACTTTCACTGTTAGTCCTGATAAGTGAAAAGCTAGTGCTAGAAAAGACATAATTGTTCATTAAACTAATTGTAGATGCTACAAGTATATCAGATTGTCACATCCTTTTATATCTATAACATACACAGCACTGTCATATAATGCTAAGAAAAAAGATAAAGTTGCAAAACACAATACTGGCAGAGCAACAGCAACTCACTGTTGTTATTAAAAGCTGATAAGAAGTGCTAAGTATTTGAACCTTAGACATGATATTACCAACTCACAGCAGTAATAAGTATTCTCTCATATACTGAGATCATTGAACAACATGTGCTGTTGAGGCTCTCTCATCTCAAAAAGAGTTGGAAGACTTTCAGAGAAGAACAGTGACAATAATTAGTTATAAACCAGGCTTTGTACAGCTGCTAGGATTAGTTACTCTGAGAAGGAGATGGCTGATTCAATGACAGTAAAGGTCTATGGAGTTAAGAGAGTCTTAGAGTGGATGTACCTATCTCTCTGTAAAAGAAATGGCAATGTTAGAAAAAAATAGCAACAATTAATTTCAAAACAAAGCTGAAACAAAGTTAAGTTTTCTCTGACAAGAGGTAGTTAGACGGAAGGCAGAGTTCACGTGGGATACAGGTGGGACTGTGCAAGTTCATTCCGACCTAACTATTTCACATAAATCCTATGGCAGCAAAGCGCATGAATTCAAATTAGTTGAAGGCTAGGCAAATACACAGCACAGAGTAATATAATGAACCTAGATATTTTCTTACACTTTTACTTCACTACTTCCTTCTTGTCACCATCAGAACCAAGACATAGCATTGCACTGTCCTAGTTCAGCAGGAGGGACCAGTTAGCACCGTGTGTGGCGTGATAAAAGTTGTGTATTCTACCCCCTCTATTCATTCCCCAAGGACAATGGACCATTAGCAGCAGCTCCCCAGGGAGTCATTAGCACCTTCACACCCAGCCTGAGGGGGCGCAGCTGCTAATGGGCCATCAACAGTTCAACAATACCCCTTGGCTCCCAGAGTTAATCATCCATTGTGTGAGTCCCTGCCCAGGGGGAGGGACTGGGTGCTCCCTGAGGGTACATAAGTGGTGGGTTAGAGGACCTCAGGAACTTCTCGTAAGATCCAGAGGAGAAGCAGGACCTCAACAGGAGGAGAACACCACTGTCGCCCAGACTACAGCCCTTGCCTACACCAACAGGTTTTTCTTTTTTTTTTTTTTTTTGCTCTGGACTTGAGGGAGCCACAGGGGTGTCAGCACAAGGGCAAACAAACCCCCTTGGGTTTGTGTCCCAGGACATTGTGTTATATTGCTGGGTTTTTGTGAGTTGAAAGCAATTTCCCTTTTGTGTCAGTGTATTTATTGTAATATTATTATTAAATTTTAGCTCTGACTTATAATCTCTCTCGTGGTGAGTTCATTTCCCCTGCTGGTTCACCTTTAAACCAGCACATCTTTTGGCATCCAGCGTGGGGCCACGAGAGAGAAGTCAGAATTACAGTTTCATTTCGTGTATTTGGAAACAGAAACTCCCTGACTACCATGTTGCTTGATGTATTCATGTGGATGGTGTATCTGGGCCTGTTCATATTTCGACACATGGGGAACCATGTGCCTATTTTGATGCTCTCTTTAATACCAGGGAGAAGGATCAAAATTGCTTTATTAATATACTATGTTTATGTTGTCATAACATCAGAAGCAATGAATTTCATTGTGAATGTATATTCAGTCTGGTGTGCCTGTCCTGGTTTGGGTTGTTACCTCTGGGGTCTCATTAAAAATAGCACCCAGACTGTGGGGAAAACAGGTGGAGATGGTTACTTCCACCTTTTCACCTCTGCTACAACAATCATTGAAAATATTGAGCTTCCTTTTGATGTTAGGGACAGCATAATCCTACTGTTAGTGCTGTTAGTGTTGCTTTGTCTCCTCTGTACTGTATACACCATGTTTAGGGTCAGAACTGGGCTTTCTAAGGAGGCTTGCTGGAGGCCTGCCCTGGGAGCGGATGATGTTGAGTGGCATGGGAAGTGGGAAGATATGGGCCAGTATTTGGAGACCTTCTCTCCTCAAATGATCTGGAAATTCACCCCAGAACAACTGCAGGATCCTGCCAAAATGCTAAGCTATGTGAAAGGAAGATGCTCTGGTAGTCCCAGAGATATGCAGCTCACAGGAACTTGCTGGGCCCTGGCCACTGCCTACCGCACACTGCTTGGTGTGGTACAGCATCATCAGGAGGAGAAGAAAAGGAGCAAATCCACAGGCACCGTGTCCGCCCAGACCATGACTGAGCCAGAGAGGAAGAGAGATACATCAACTAGCACCATGTCCACCCAAACCATGGCTGAGTCAGAGAGGAGAAGAGATACATCAACCAGCACCATGCCCACACAAACCACAGCTGAGCCAGAGAGAAGAGACACATCAACCAGCACCATGCCCACACAAACCACAGCTGAGCCAGAGAGAAAGGGAAACAAATCAACCACCACCATGTCCACACAAACCATGGTGGAGCCAGAAGGACAACAGAAACCGATAGCAGTTGCCCCTGTCCAGAAAAGAAAATCAAAGACCAAATCAGTTCGTATAGTGCATGACAAGGAAGAGTCAGGACCTTCACCTCAAGCAGAAGAAATGGAGCCAGAAATAATCACCCGGTCCCTATCCCTGGGAGAGCTGCGTGAGCTCCGGAGAGAGTTCACACGACAGGCAAATGAGTCCATCTTGACCTGGCTACTTCGAATCTGGGATGCTGCAGCCAATGATACAATTCTAGATGGGAGTGAGGCAAGGCAGCTGGGATCCCTGCCTCGAGATGTGGTCATTGATCAGGGCATTGGAAAGAGACAGGAAACTCTCAGCCTCTGGCGGCGACTGTTGTCAAGCATGAGGGAGAGATATCTTTCTAAGGAGAACCTCCACGTTCAGCAAGGACAGTGGAACACGATGGAACAAGGTATCCGGTGCTTAAGGGAATTAGCCGTACTGGAGATAATCTTTTCAGAGGATGAGAGATTCCCTAAAAGTCCAGATGGTGTCCAGTGCACATCTGAGATGTGGTTAAAATTTGCATGACTTGGGCCAGAAATGTATTCTCGCTACCCTGCAACATTGCAGTGGAGAGAGGGAGAAGACAAGGTGGGTGCACTGGTCAGCAAACTCAGGATTTATGAAGACACTGTCACTGCTCCATTACGAGTCCACGTCTCAGCTGTGGAAACAAAACTGGCTGAACTGGAAGAGAAGATTAAGGAAGGACTCTTCCATATCTCTCCAGAACAAACGAGAGTCTCTGCCATCAGAAACAGGCGTCTTCCAGCTAAGGAGAAAGGGTACACTCCACGCGGCAATCTGTGGTTTTACCTCCATGAGCATGGAGAAGATATGAGGAAGTGGGATGGGAAACCCACCTCTTCCTTAGCAGCTCGGGTACGTGAATTGCAAAGAGGCACAACTAACGCAGGGAATTCTTCAAGCTTGAAGGCTGCTCCAGTCTCTTGTGGGCAAGGCTCCAGACAGTATAGGAATGATGGTGTTATACCTGACGCTCTTGAAGGAACCTCCCGGTCATATTCACAGGGAGAGCGCAGTGAATACCATGACCAGAACTAGGGGGGCCCTGCCTCTAGCCAGGTAGAGGAGAGGGACAATCGGGTTTATTGGACTGCGTGGATTCGGTGGCCTGGCTCATCAGACCCACAGAAATACAAAGCTTTAGTGGACACTGGTGCACAATGCCTGTTAATGTCATCAGGATACGTCGGGGCAGAATCCATCTCTATTTCTGGTGACAGGGGAATCCCAACAGCTGACTGTACTGGAAGCTGAAGTCAGCTTGACTGGGAAGGAATGGCATAGACACCCCATTGTGACTGGTCCAGAAGCCCCATGTATCCTTGGCATAGACTACCTGAGGAATGGGTATTTCAAAGACCCAAAGGGACTGCGTTGGGCCTTTGGCATAGCTGCTGTGGAGACGGAGGAAATCAGACAGCTGAGCACCTTGCCTGGCCTCTCAGAGGACCCTTCTGCTGTGGGACTGCTGAAAGTTGAAGAACAATTGGTACCTCTGGCCACAGCCACAGTGCACCGTCGGCAATACCGCACTGACCGAGACTCTGAGACCCCCGTACACAAGATGATTCGTGAGCTGGAGAGCCAAGGGATGGTCAGCAAGACTCACTCTCCCTTTAATAGCCCCATATGGCCAGTACAAAAGTCTGGTGGAGAGTGGAGGCTGACAGTGGATTACTGTGGTCTCAATGAGGTCACACCCCCTCTGAGCGCCGCTGTGCCGGACATGCTGGAGCTTCAGTATGAGCTGGAGTCCAAGGCAGCCAAGTGGTATGCCACCATTGACATTGCCAATGCCTTTTTCTCCATTCCGTTGGCAGCAGAGTGCAGGCCGCAGTTCGCTTTCACCTGAAAGGGGGTGCAGTACACCTGGAATCGACTGCCCCAGGGGTGGAAACACAGTCCCACCATTTGCCATGGACTGATCCAGACTGCACTGGAAAAGGGTGAAGCTCCAGAACACCTGCAGTACATCGATGACATCATTGTATGGAGGAACACAGCAGGGGAAGTTTTCGAGAAAGGAAAGAAGATAATCCAGATTCTTTTAAGAGCTGGTTTTGCCATTAAACTAAGTAAGGTCAAGGGACCTGCTCAGGAAATTCAGTTCCTAGGAGGGAAGTGGCAAGACGGGCGTCACCAGATTCCAGCAGAGGTGATCAACAAAATAGCAGCTATGTCCCCACCGACCAGCAAGAAGGAAACTCAGGCTTTCCTAGGCGCTGTGGGCTTTTGGAGGATGCGTATCCCTGAGTACAGTCAGATTGTAAGTTCTCTCTACCTTGTGACATGGAAGAAAAATTATTTCCAGTGGTGGCCTGAACAACAACAAGCCTTTGAGCAGATTAAACAGGAGATTACCCTTGCAGTAGCCCTTGGGCCAGTTAGGACAGGACAGGATGTGAAGAATGTGCTCTACACTGCAGCCGGGGAGAATGGCCCATCCTGGAGCCTCTGGCAGAAAGTACCTGGGGAGACTCGAGGACGACCACTGGGATTCTGGAGTCGGGGATACAAAGGATCTGAAGCCAGCTATACCCCAACTGAGAAAGAGATCCTGGCAGCTTATGAAGGAGTTCGAGCTGCCTCAGAAGTGATTGGCACTGAGGCACAGCTCATCCTGGCACCCCGACTACCAGTGTTGGGCTGGATGTTCAAAGGAAAAGCTCCTTCTACCCATCACGCCACTGATGCCACATGGAGTAAGTGGATCGCTCTGATCATGCAGCGAACCTGGACAGGGAATCCTAATCGCCCTGGGATTTCAGAAATCATCACCAACTGGCCAGAAGGTGAGAGTTTCAGATTGTCCTCTGAAGAAGAAGAGGAGCAGGTGACACAAGCTGAGGAGGCCCCACCATATAACCAGCTACCAGAAGAGGAGAAGCAATATGCTCTCTTCACAGATGGCTCCTGCTGCATTGTAGGGACAATCCGGAAATGGAAAGCAGCTGTATGGAGTCCTACACGGCAAGTTGCAGAAGCGACTGAAGGACAGGGTGGATCAAGTCAGGTTGCAGAGCTGAAAGCTGTTCAGCTGGCTTTGGATATTGCTGAACGAGAGAAGTGGCCAAGACTCTACCTTTACACTGACTTGTGGATGGTGGCCAATGCTCTGTGGGGATGGCTGGAGTGTTGGAGAAAGGCCGGCTGGCAGCGCAAAGGGAAACCCATCTGGGCAGCTGAGATGTGGCAGGACATCGCTGCCCGGGTAGAGAAGCTGAGCGTGAAGGTCCGTCACATAGATGCTCATGTACCCAAGAGCCGGGCTAATGAGGAGCATCGTAAGAACAAGCAGGTGGATCGAGCTGCCAGGACTAAAGTCTCTTAGGTCGATCTGGATTGTCAGCATAAAGGTGAATTGTTTCTTGCTTGATGGGCCCATGATGCCTCTGGTCATCAGGGCAGAGATGAGACATACAGACGGGCTCGTGACCGAGGGGTGGATCTAACCATGGACAGTGTCTCACAGGTTATCCATGACTGTGACACATGTGCTGCCATCAAGCAGGCCAAGCGGGTGAAGCCTCTATGGTATGGTGGACGGTGGTCGAAATACAGGTATGGGGAGGCCTGGCAAGTTGGCTACATCACACTTCCCCAAACACGCCAAGGCAAGCCCTACGTGCTGACCATGGTAGAGGCAACCACTGGATGGCTGGAGACATACCCCGTATCTCACGCCACTGCCCGGAATACCATCCTGGGCCTTGAGAAACAAGTCCTGTGGAGACATGGCACCCCAGAGAGAATAGAGTCTGACAACGGCACCCACTTCAAGAACAGCCTCATATACACCTGGGCCAGAGAGCACGGCATTGAGTGGGTGTATCATGTCCCCTACCATGCACCAGCTGCCGGGAAAGTTGAGCGATGTAATGGACTGCTGAAAACCACCTTGAAGGCGTTGGGTGGGGGAACTTTCAAACACTGGGAGCTGCATTTGGTAAAGGCCACCTGGTTGGTCAACACCCGGGACTCCATCAATTGAGCTGGCCCTGCCCAATCAGAACTCTTGAATACTGTAGATGGAGATAAAGTCCCTGTGGTCCATATGTGAGGTATGTTAGGAAAGACTGTTTGGGTTAGTCCCACCTCAAAGGCACACCCATCCGAGGGATCGTTTTTGTTCAAGGACCTGGTTGCACTTGGTGGGTAATGCAAAAAGATGGAGGAACATGTTGTGTACCACAAGGGGCCCTAATTTTGAGTGAGAAGAGTTTGTAATATTTCATTGTATATATGTATATATATATATATATATATATGTATATATATAGGTAAAAAGGGGATTCAATGTGGGAATGACTAGATGGTGTAGAATAAGGGTAGGATAATGTCCTAGTTCAGCAGGAGGGACCAGTTAGCACTATGTGTGGGGTGATCAAAGTTGTATATTCTACCCCCTCTATTCATTCCCCAAGGACAATGGACCATTAGCAGCAGCTGCCCAGGGATTCATTACCACCTTCACACTCAGCCTGAGGAGATGTGGCCGCTAATGGGCCATCAACAGTTCAACAACAACCCCTGACTCCCAGAGTTAATCACCCATTGTGTGAGTCCCCACCCAGAGAGAGGGACTGGGTGCTCCCTGAGGGTACATAAATGGTGGGTAAGAAGACCTCAGGAACTTCTCGTAAGATCCAGAGGAGAAGCAGGACCTTAACAGGAGGAGATCACCACTGTCGCCCAGACTACAGCCCTCGCCTGCACCAACAGGTTTTTCTTCTTTTTTTTTTTTTTTTGCTGTGGACTTGGGGGAGCCACAGGGGTCTCAGCACAAGGGCTAACAAACCCCCTTGGGTTTGTGTCCCAGGACACTGTGTTTATACTGCTGGGTTTATGTGAGTTGAAAGCAATTTCCCTTTTGTGTCAGTGTATTTATTGTAATATTATTATTAAATTTTAGCTCTGACTTATAATCTCTCTCGTGGTGAGTTCATTTACCCTGTTGGTTCACCTTTAAACCAGCACATGCACAAATCTCTCATCTCTTCCAGTGTGCTAACTCTTACACTTTTCACTTGCATATATTCTCTGTTCTGATACTAAGTGTATTATGACTTACTTCTGAAGACCCACTTCTTCAATTTACATTTGCAGTGAAAGAGTGAGGTGGAAAAGATCATCAGTGCCTTGTCCTCCTTGCACATTGCATGACCAGACAAGACTTCAACAGAACCAGAACTCAGCCTGAATGGCAACTGTCAGTATGGCACAGTGTATGTGTCAGATGTGCCACATGTAGACACTCAAGAACATGCCAAGTAAAATGCAGATGCTGCAAATAGCAACTCTTTTAAACCGCTCATCCACACAAAAGAAATTTCTTAACTTCTCAGGGCAATTTCAATTTAAGAAAATTCCCAACTCCAAAAGAGAAACCATATTTAAATTCATTTTTCTATATTTTTTATATACCGTATATATTCTGTTCCTTTGACTTAATACAGCAAACTGCAGCAAGAAAATAAGGGATATAGAAAATCCTTTTCTAAATTGTATATAAATCATTATTGCTTCTTTTTTCCTTGAAAATATCAGGAAGATTTTCTTACCAACAAGGTCCAACACAGGTAGTCCCATTGCTCTTTTTTAGGCACAGATGAGCAACAAAACACTGAATATCCAGTTTTATTGACAGAGGAATGCTCTTTTACACTTTTGAAAACTGTGTTGCCAAACTGATCACAGTATCGACTCACAGGCCATACAACACTCATTACAAAAGAGCTAATTTTTATAATTATAAATTATAATTATAATTTATAGAGTTATAAATTCATATATAAATACAGTTATAAATTCATAGATCATTCATTACTTGAGAACTAATAGCAATAAGCAGACCCAAAATGCTCATGGCTATAAGCATACATCAAAACAGTGCATTAATCTTCATCGGAAAGCCAGTCACAAGGAGACGGTTACCATAATTGCTACCAGGGACCAACCAAGGCCTCACCTCACACAGGAAGAGAAAAACAGGAGTCAGGTCTTTTCAACCAGAGTGAGCCTGATTTAGAGAAGTTAAGGGTTTGCTGATGCAATACCAGGCAATGTTAATAACTGTCTTTCATTTATTGCAGAGCACAGATGAGATCTTAAAAGATGAGAAATTGCACAAATATTTCCTATTGTTTATTAAAAAGGGTAAAAAAAGGAGTGCCACAGAATTATAGAGCTATCAGCTTAACTTCAATTCCTGGAATAATAATAGAACAAAGAGGTTATTTTTAAGTATTTACGATAAAGCAAAGAGATGAGTAATACCCAAAATAGAAGCCAATGTTGACTTGGCTTACATGGATTAGAATTGAGCATAAGTCAACATCACAAGCTATTGCAAACAAGGCAGATTTCATACCTGGACCCATAAGCAGCAGTAATCTTCACCATCCACTCCAACCTAATCAGGCCCTGTACTGTTTGCTCCAATTTTTTTGCATTCTGTTGCAAGATGGGGAAGGGTAAAACTTAAATACTATGAGTAACACCTTGAAGATAGTCTACCAAGCATGATTAACCAGAAGAGAAAAATAATGACTACTACACCTGCTTAGTTTGAAGATTAGCCATAGACTGAGAGCTAACATTTTTCAAACACACAGGTCTCAGTGAATAAAATTTCCCAGGGTGGAAGATTTGGCAACCATTTATTTTATATATACTGCACAGGTAATAGCTACTTCTTCTTCCAGGGTGAAATAGGATCTTTTTCAGTCTTATGACTCTGTGAGCAAAACAACCATCTTTCTATCATTGTATTTTAAATCCCAAAGCTTACAAATAAATCCTTCCATACTAACCAACTGCACAGAGCTACAATTAGGGAAACTGCAGATTTTTGTTCAGGCGTTTCTTCCACTCATCAATAATCCTGTATCTATAGCTGAAAATATTTTCAGATTTAAACAGCAATACGCAGCCTTTGCTTCCTGCAGCTGTAACATTTTACTCAGGTTCTAACTTTCTTCCAATAACATAGAACTCCCAAAGTCTCTCTCTTCAGCCTAATACCCTCTAATGTTCTGTTCTTTTCTTCATAAAACTTTGTTGACCTTCTGTCAATTACTAACCTCTGGAACTCCCAAACAAAGGGCCCACTGTACCCTTTGATTCAACTGCCAATCTGATTACTTTGGCTGGGGGAGGCAGGCTGCTTGGTTGCTGAATTAGGGCCTTTCATTGAAATTTCTCTTTCCCAACATCTGCAGCCCCTGGCAACCAGTTGCAGAGTGGGCTTGGCAGAACTGTAAAGGGTGGTGAATAGTCTACAAAAGATGCAGTTTGTAGTATAAAATCAGTGTGCCCCTTTCATTGCGATGGCAGATTAGAACCTTCACGGCACACATTGCTTAACTGCTGCAGTTTCACATAAAAATAGGTGAAGGTGGGGGAAATAACCTTCATTTTCTATTGCAGTTGCTCTATTGAGCCAAATGTAGAGTCTGCAAAACAGTCACTTCTTACCTTATCAGATTGCAAAGTATACTAGTCACACAATAGCAAGTTAACTAGTTCATTTAAATGTAATCTTTAGCCATCCAAAATTCTTTAAAATTACTTTCAGCTAAATTCATACTGATAAAAGTTCACACTATGTTACCATTATAAGGGGCATCAACTTTTCTAAACCTGCTCTGTTACACCAAAATAACATTAACTAAGTATATTTAAAGTAAAAGCAACAGCAGCCTACAAGTCACAAAAACCTTCAGAAAGCTGGTAGACAACACAGACAAGAAACCTTTTGCCAAAGCCAGGTTGAGTTACACAGAATAAATTTCCAAACTTTATAATCTTTCCTTGTTAAAGCAAACACCTTGTTTCATTAGAATTTTCCCCTATTTAATTTTTTTTTTCATATTTTACCTAATACTTATATTGAGGTGTTTTCATTCAGTTTGCTGCAAAATGTGGGAACTACACTACAGAAAAAATGCAGATCAAATGTTTATGATCTGTAGCAATAAAACAACTTCATTATTTGGACAGAAAATCTATCATTGACTTAAAATTCCAAACTAACAAAATGTTAAACCACCTTCATTCTGCATGGTGAAGACTCATTTCTCAAACGCATGTTAACACAGATTCAAAATTCTGTATTTTGTCAGATAAAGCATAAAATGTTAATTTCTGTTACTGTGAATATTTGTGGTCACAGACTGATACAGGATAGACTAGCTCTCTGTTTTGGAAAAATGGCTGTCAAGTGCATGATGAAAAGAACACTTCATAAATTTCACCACATTCCTGCAGGAACGTCTTCATTTAATAAAATAATCTTTATTAGCCTACTATCAAACCAGTCTAAAACACAGGGAAAGAAATCAGCTGGCCATCAGCACAGAAGTGCAGAGAAGGAATTATTTCTCCCCCCCGCCCCCCCGCCCACCCCGAAAGAGCTGCAGTGAACCTCCAAAGCAGGGGGGAATATACACTGAAGATGTAGTTTATCTTCTTAATCATCAGCCAGGCCCCTCAACAAGTACTATGAAGTCAGTGTGAAAAGAACAAAATGAGATAATTTAAAATATTCTTAATATGGATTCAAACACAGACTTCAATGAATACCTTGATTTATTTTAATGCCTCATACTGTTAAGGGATATTTTACATTAACTGTACGCTGCATTTTCAATTGCACTGCCAATATTTTTCCTTTCATTACACAACCCTCATCATAAAGCTCAGCTATGAAATAGCTTAGGCTCTTTCTCCTGCTACTCCTATATGCTACTTAAAACAAGAGTTCAGAAATGTTAGTGAGACAAATCAAAGATAAAGATTTATTCAGAATTTCAGTCACAGAGGAACCCTCACCAACAGCTGTCAAAACATTACAGTAAAACAAAGGGCACCTATGGAAAAGAAGATACTCAATTTAAGTCACCATTTTCAGTGCAAAATTAAGTTCTGAGGATGATAAATTTTGGATAACAAATTATTCTATTAAACCACAGTCAAAACACTCTGATAAAGTTATAATAAAGTCCAGCTCCTCTTATTTTAAAACGCAGGGTAGAGAACAGGAACCCAGTCCACACAAAAGAATATCCAAATCCTATTTTCAATTCTTAGGACTTCCTGCAAACTCCTGGCCAAGTCACCTTAGGCCAGATTAGAAAAGCATTTGATGCCAAAAGATGCAGACAGATGTCTACAAGAAAGCATGTGGGCACCCAAACCTCATGTCTGCAGTAAATATCACTTAACCTTTTGTACCTCAGTTGCCCAAGGGCTGAGAGGGAACGGTTAGCTCCCTGAAGTGGTTCCCAGTGCAGCTGCATTAGCGTTTGAGTCAGCACAAGGAAGTAAGAAGCTAAGACAGAGAAAAGGGAGGAGAGAATTTTTTGATTACTATGGTGATTTACTCCACTACAACTGATCACAGAATTCTAGGCTTAAAGCTGTGTCACAGAAACCCTACAGTCACAGCAGAGCTGGTTTTACTCCTAGTCAAGAAAAGGAAAGCATAAAGCACTGCTTGGAAACAAAATTAAGATGTAATTATGCCAATAATGTTTAATAAATAAGAATTAAACCACATATGCATTTCAATGTAATTTCTTATTTGGCAACAATGTAGCTAAGTCTAATAGCTTGCACAAACATAGCTTTGCTGCACAACTGTGTGTTACACAGTCCAAGACAGGGAGCATATAAAAGCATTGAATCATAGAAAAGGACACAAGTAATTATAGGTTTCATAACAAGTGGTCTTTGTTGGTGGTGCATTATGCTTTAAAAAAAAAAAGAAGAAAAAAGAAAAGGCAAAGTAATTGTGAGTGCATTCCAAAGCTCTTCACCATCTCAGTTGTAAAATCACAGTTTAAACACAGCCAATAGCGTCTCTGAACACACCTGCAGTAGCTCAAAGAACACCAAGCAACATGATAATTATCCATGGCATTATTACAAGATTGATTATTTTACTGCTGCTGGCTGTGAAAACAAAATAATCTCAACCAAAAGGTTGAAAACAATCATGATTTACGAGTATAACACTCCATCAACTGGTATAAACAGTGATTTTCACATTGCCCTTCTTTTCTGAAAGAAAAAATAATTGGAATCTAAAAATGCCAGTCCTTTTTGTGACCTTTGGCTGCAATGATTAAGACTCCAGTTCAGGAAAACAGCCCTAGTCAGATAAACACTTGAAAATGGGCTTATTTCTAAGCATGCTCTGAAATGCTTTTCTGTATCTGATACAAAGTGACAATGTTAAATGGTCACTAAATGCTAAAATAAAAACAGCACAGATCACAACTGAGTGTAACGGAATAAAGTCAAAGTTACTACTTATCCTAAAGATTATTCAAACTAGGTTGACAACTGTTGCAGCAGAACTGCTGTAGGTGTAAAAAAGACCTTCCTACAGGCTGTTTAGTTTTCGTTCTCTAATTGTATTTCAAAAACAGGAATTGCAGCAGTCTTGGAAGGCAGGCTACAGCCAGCCACTCTCCACTCTGGAAAACAGTGAGAGCAGGCAGCATATTCATATTAATCAGAGCATTTATTGAATTACTTGTGGGTAAGTATGATAAACACCTTCCTGACCAAAAGTGGAGACCAAAGAATAATTAATTCTCAAATCCTAGTACCTCATAATAATTTGAGAAACCTGGGCATACAGCCAGGACGCCTGGATTATCAACACTTTAAGAAACCAAGGCTAGCAAATAAGCTAATGATAGAGCCAATATTAATCTTGAAATAAAATCATTAAGTAGATTCTTATATTCTTTCCTATCACCACACATCACATCTTTTAATGGCATAACAAGATAGAAAACTATGCTGACCATTTGAAGCTTACTAATTTAGTCAGCTAATTAGCTGACTAATTTAGAGGATTTGTCTCCCCTAAATCACGGTAGAATGGGATTTTGCAAAATTACACTGCTAAATTTAATATCAAATACTGTATTCAAAAAGAAGCAACTGCTCACTAGTAGAAGTTATCATAGCTTTTGCTCATGACTAGTAATAAAAATAACTGAAATATACCAAATTCAATTGTTAGAGAGGGCAAATTTCTCTGTAACATATAGTATTTTGGTTTGTAGACCAAGAGTTTAAAATTCATAATTTTCCAGTGGAAGTTCTCTTTATAATGAGTAATTAGCTACACTGTATATACACAAAAATATTAATTTCTCTCCCCCAATAAGAAGAGCTTGTATTGATGGCTGTATAGCACATCAGGAGGGAGCAAGTCAGTGTGCAGGTGGTATGGCCAGGCAAGTCACCAATGAGCACTCCCAGAACTTCTGACCTGACTAAATATTGTTGATGGCTATAAATCACTATGTGAGTGATGTATGTGTGTTTGTGTAAACATTGCCTCTATGAATAGGAAATAGAGGACAAAATTACGAAAGGATGCCAGGATGTGAAGAAAGCTAACACCTCCTCTATATTTTAGCCATTGAAAATTGCAAACCAGTTATTCTAATTGAAAGATTTAAAGATACATTATTCATTTATTTTAGCAGGCTTCTCTACGTTTCACAGTATGGGGTAAGTGTTTAAATAACACTAAATATCTAAACCACAAATTATTTCTGCTGACAATCTGCTTGTCCAGTTTCATAGGAAATACCTTCTTCCTACTGCAGAATCTGTTTGACTTCTTGGATTACAACAGAATGAATACAGTGAAGTCATAGTGATTGTCTTCTCTAAAAGAAACTCCCATTTCTCCTTCTCCTGTTTTTCAAACTACCTTTTCCGTTACACAGGGGAAAAAACTTCAGATGCTTAAGTGGACTCTGATACAGTTCCTCTTTGATATTTATTAACAGAGCTAAGCAAAACTTTTTTGAATGAAAATAGGATATTATTTGCTTATGTTCATTTCAAGAACAATGTCAAAAAAAGAGTAGAGCCCTGAGGTAAAAAATACAGTGTGCAGAGTGCTTCCTGATGTGGATACACACTGTATTCAGTAAGTTGACAATGAAACTAAACTGAAAGAACTACATGAAGACATGGTCACAGTCCCACTGACTCTAGCTGGCATGGCCATAGTGATGCAGAGGAACCCCTTTCTGAAGCAAAGCAAGGAGCAGCTTCCCTAACCCAGCATTGCAGAGAAGAGCACAGGCATACACCCAACAGCAGGCAGGCGCAAAGCACTTGGTGGTTTCCACCCAATTCCTCTATTTCCCCATGACAGGATGGAATTTCCTGAGCTCCCACCATCATTCCTCGTTACTCGGTTTAATAATTGCAACTGATGTGAATCACAAGATTAGCCTTTAGCATTGTATTTTGTTACAGCTGCAACACTCAAGGTGATCACACTGTCATTTTAAAGGAGTTCTGAAAAGAATACTTAAGTAAAGTCCAGGGCACTTTCAAAGCTGTATCTTCCTCATCAGAGCTCTGTATCTTACATGTGTAAACCCCTATTTTACAAATCACAAGCTTTGCCACGTTTTTGTTACTGTGATGGCAGGACTGATGTAGGGGTTTTTTCATCACATGGTCAGTGTTGCTGCTATGTCATCAAAAATACTGTTTCTGTAAAATGCCTGTTTCCGTAAAACGCCCGTTTCCATGACATACAAGCAAGAAACAACACCTGCAACCTAATTTTGCATTGCAAGGTTAACTCATGGCACGGAGCCATGACCTAGAGTTCTTACTTACGTATTGAACAAATCTTGTCAGAAGGTCATATACCCCCACAGCTGAGATTTTATAGATGTGTATTCAGAACAGGACTCACTTGAAGTGATAGCCTCTTATTTTGAACAATTTCAACAAAAAGCTCATATCTCTGAGTAAACTACTGCAGACATAATCATAGATGGGATTGGAAAAAGCTGTGTAGGGCCAGCAACATTTACTGCTGGAAAACTGATAGGTTCCACCCCTGAAATGCAAAGCACACAGAAGACAGCAGTGACTGCATGCAACTGCCATATATGCTGGTCTTCATTTCTATCATTTCTGAGCCATAATGCAGATTTCTCAGCTTTGGGATTGAAAAGTACTGTTTTAGGAATAACAATGCTTTTTACAGGGAGAATTAAAATTGGTACCTGTTTCTATTCTATTTTCATGCATTTTATTATGTTTCAACATTTTATAATGCACATAGCAGATATTCTGCTCAAATCCAAATGTTGCTTCCATATCTGATACATTCCCTTTCAACCACTATTTACTTAATCAAAGTGGACAGCTGTGTTTTTCATTATCCTTAAGCAAATACTTGCACAAGTATTACTTACTTGTGTTATACATTACCAATAAGTTTTGCGTGAAAAAGTAACCATGCCTATCTAAATGTCATCTCAATTTTTTGTAATAACCGTGAGCAATTGCCAATAAATCGTTCTAAGCTTATGTCTTGGGTTGAGCTGGCAAAATGCCAACTGTCCAACACAGAATGTCAGTATCTCCTCCCTCCCCAACCCCCCACCCCCCCAAGAAAAGGGAGAAAATTAAAAAAAAACTCAAAACAGGTTTAAACTTAAACTAACTATATATATTTATACAGAAAAAATTAAAAGAAACTAAAATATAACACACACAACAACAACAATTTTCTACCTCCACTGAAACCAGATTCCATCCCTCTAGTTCTAAAAAAGCATCCCAAAAGACAGCCAGCAAGGCAAAAGAGAGAAAATAATAAAATGTTTCTACTTCCCTGAACTCAAACAAAATGCAAAGTAGTGGCAACAGCAGCAAGGCCCAGGCCAGCAGGACAGCAGTAGCATGTCCTGCTCTACTGCAGCCATCATGCCAACTGAGAAACTCCTCCTACCTATCCCAGGTTTGTGTCATCTGGTATGAAATATTTCTTTGGTTGCTTAAGTCAGGTGACACCAGTCTCTCCTAATCTGCGTAGGTTCTCTGAGCCTCCTAAAACTGAGGCCTAGCTAAAACTACCAAAGCTTATAAGCAGTTGCCTTCCTTTGTGTTAGTTATTGATAACTTTCAAACTGCCTTACCTCCAAAGTACAGGAAAAGAACACTAATCCTAACAAGGAGAGGATGCTACAACCAGAATACATCTGTATGCACAACAATCAAAACAGCCATTGTAGCAGAAAATAACATTAAAAAATAATGTGATTTTAGGTACTTGTAGGAATCTGAGATTTTGTTGATCATGTAGCTTCAATGAAAGTGTTCCATTTTGTGTGATGTACATGGAACCAACATTTCATAGCTGGCACTCACTGAACAACAGAAAGACAGAAAACTGCTAAGCTTAACAGAAAATTTTTAGTAGAAAATGCTATTGTTTATTCTCAATACTGGATATATTTGAAACTAGGATACCTCTGGAATTAAAAAAGAAGTAAAAACAAATATCTCCATCCTTCCTAGAACTTCTCTTGTGCTAGGTGAATTTCCCAGGTCTGACTTGTATGGAACCTGTTCTGCACTACTGCACAGGTTGTGATCTGCAGTATTTGGCACAGCAGATGATTCAGATAGGAAACTACCAGAAATGGAGGGGACAGCAGGTCGAGGTCACCTGTACAACTAAGGGGGTTCAGTCAAGAGTGAAAGGAGCCAAGCTGTAGGAGCAACAGCAAAATGCCATTCAGGCAGCATGGAAGAGGGAAACTCATAACGATACAAGCAATCTTTGCTAGCAGTCACAGAGACACCATCATTAAAACAGTCAGAGTGATCTGTCATGGTACGGAAGACCAGGCAAGTTTATTACATGCACATCAGTTCAATGAAAACACAGCTTTTTGTTCTCTGATACTAGGCATCAATTTCTCAGTACTTACTTTTTTAAAATATTTGTTATTTACAGGGGTGTTTTTTGTTGGTTTTTTTTTTGAAGGGGGGTTGTGTTTGTTTTTCTTCTTTTTTTTTCTTAGTATCTAGCTTTTCCTCCTTTGAAGTATGTGAGAATCTACAACTTTCTATAAAAAATTCAACTACACTCAAATTTTTAAATCTTGTTGGAGTACCTGCATTAGGTAGCTGTTACTGTGTTAACTAAAGGTATAGAAGTTTATTTTTCCTGGCATGTATGCATGTTCTCATGCTTCTGGGAAACTTTTAGGAAATTCTGTTCAAAGCACAAAACAAGAGGCTAACCACAACCTAACCATTAGCTGTCTGCTGTGTCACTGAAGAAAAGCATCTTTGAAGAGACTGGAGTAGTTATTTGCATGCACTGCACTTTAGTAGATATGAAATTAAGACTACACTGCAAAAAAGCTTCTCTGAATGGTCCACTACATCCACTATTTACTGCCTCTCAGGCTTTCTACAAAGCAGACAATATGAAAGAGACTGGGTGATTCAAAGTCCAGCTCCATGAATGTAGATAAGAGCTGGTCAAAGATCTAAAACTAAACAAAGAACTCTGTATTACCCTTGGAATGGATTCACAAATATTTAAAACTACTATGACCCAGAAAGCCAACCAATTGATATATTGCCCTTGACCTTGTCATTCTTAACTAGTCTGTTTTGCTTTGCTCTGTCTCTGTATTCTGTCTTGTATATATTAATCTGAAATATCTAACCCCTCTCATTTGATAAAGTAAGTGCTGTACAGATATTACGTTATTAAGTGCTCTGCTCAGTTACATATCTGTCCATGGGTATCTCCTGACTCTGTAATATGGCAGAGACAACATTTTTGTCAGTGTCAGAATTCAGAAGAAAAATATCATTAGAAAAGCTTTTAAGATGCAACTTAGGATAATGAAAGTCATAACTAAAACGTGTTGTAAGAATATTTGTTTTCATTTTGTGCATTTATTCAATGAACCTATATATTATTTGCCTTTTCTTCTACTTGGAAAAAAAATACAGCAAATTATTTTGTTCATTGATAAAATTCTTTATATATTTATAATCATAACTATCTTCAATAACACTAAAAGACTAAAAGATAGTCAAACTGCAGGAAATATTATTTATAACACAGGGTAAATGAACCTCATTTTCTTCTTATACTTGCCTCTGTCACAGAGAGAAGCAGTAGTAATCTTGTACACACACAAAAAAGCCAACCTAAATATAACAAATTAACAGCAAATAATTCTATTATGCATATAGAAGAGAAAAATAGACTGCATTGTATATTGTTATGAGTTTAGCTAGGTGTAGGCCTAAATTTAGGCTTTAGATTTCAGAGTAGGCCTGAGACTATCAGCTGACTTGAGCTGGGCTGGGCCAGCTGACAGCTGCCTACTACTCCCCAATGGTATTCCATACCATATTCCGACATCATCTCAAAATAAAAAAGCCAGTGTGGAAGTGACTTAGTCAGTTCCTTCAAGCTGTGGTCCCAGTCAGATGCACCGTGCCATCCCAGGAGGGATGGGAGGACCAGGCCCAGCACTGGCTCACCACCATTTTATCCTAGGGAAGTAAAATGTTTGTTCTCAGTCTTTCTCTCTGCTTGGGTCTTTGAGTTCTTTGGAGTGATTTGTAGTTAGAATGGTGGGATTTGTGTTCAACGGGGAGTGGGGAGTTATTTTTTGTTATTTCTAACTTGTGTAAGTGTGTGTTATATTGTAGCTTTCTTTTAATTTTCTCTTTTCTGTATAAATATATATAATTAGTTTAAGTATAAACCTAGTTTGAGTTTCCAGAGGGTTTTTTTTTCCCTCCCTTATCTCAGCAGGGGGAGGGAGGCTCTGACACTCTGTATTGGGCAGTTGGCATTTTGCCAGCTGAAACCAAGATATATATATATATATTTCTTTCTCCTGTTTTTCTACTCTTCTGCACAAAGATATGAGAAAATTGACATTCTCCCTACAAAACCTGTGAAAGAATCTAAATTTCACACCTCGTGCAGAAATTGGAAAAGAAATCAGAATTGAGTACCTGGCACTGCAATTCTTGCATGCTTACATCTGCTAACAGGAGTTTGAGAAAAAAATAACAGATGAAGTTCCTACGTGGCATGAAATGCTTTCCTGGAAAATGTGTACAAAATAACAAAAGTAAGATTAAATTACAGCGATGAAGAAGGACATCCATAGACTGCAAAAATCACCTTTGAAGAACATTAAAAAAATCAACTTACGACAGCACTGCCACTCAACTTTAGTAGTCACAGAAAGACTGAATTCATTTACCATAATCCACCTTCCCACCCACCAATTACCATGACACAAAGGCTATTGCAAACCTTTCAGGCACTTGGTTTGGCAGGAGTTTGTGAAATTACTTCATATACAAAAGAGGTAATGTATCTACAGTATTATGTTACAGTAATAAGAATTCTAGGCAGATTTTAAGTGACCTTATTGGCCTGAGTAATAAAACAGTAATTCTTAGAGGACTTATAATTTTTTGAAAAATTTGACATAAGCAACAGCCCCTTGCTGCTATAGTTAGTAAAAAAGGCTGTAGCACATTCTGATTTATTGCATTCTGGTTCCCATATTTTTAATTTATTTTTTAGAAGAGATTTATAGCAATGCTATTAATAGAGCTCCCGTACAATATCAACCAGCAAACCAATAACTGAACTCTTTCATATGCATTTTGCATTTCAAATAATTAATACAGCACTCGACATCAACCTTAAAGTGCTACTGTATCAACTACAACCCTTTTATCAGTTAAGGTAGTATAAGATCCATTTATGATAGTTCACTGTAAGTGAATCTAGTGTCACATATTAAGCAAAATCATATGCTACAGTATTCAATTATGATTGAAGTACTGTAGTTTTTCCACATTTGAGTGACTGAGCATTCAAAAGTAGGTGCTTAGGTGCAGTAATGCTTGAAACAGACTAATAAAGTAAGGTGAAGCATTTGTGTTCCAGCATTGGGAGAAATAAGCAGACTGAACAATCAGATAGTCCCAGTCCATTAGTACATGACTCTGCCTGGTGTCACGACCAAAATTTTGGCAATGAGACAGCCTGCACATAAACAGGCACACTGGTTTCACATGGGATTCACCTCAAAAAGGGGAGAGAGTCTTTACTCAGAAGCTGGTAGGAGTTATTGACAGAGCTTTAAGCTAGACATGATGGAGAAGACAGATAACATGATGCTTACCCTTGGCAAATGGTGGGAGGATGACACACCAAGGTTACAAAGACGGAGTGCTAGAGAATGGCCCTCAGCCAGTGACTCTGAAATGTGCTGGCCATACTGGAGCACACTTAAAAGTCTTCTACACCAGTGCATTCATGGACAACAAAGAGGCTAAGTTAGAACACACTGTGATTCTAGAAAGCTCTGACCTATATTCCACCACTGCAACTTGCTGGGACAAACCGCATGTGTGGCTATTGAATACGGCTGTTTATAAGTAGCAGGAAGGGAAAGTGAGCTGGAGGGGTTGCCCTTGACATCAAGAGGTGAATTTAGTCTGAAGAATTGTCTCTGAAGACCAGCCATGAGCAGGTTGAAAGATGATGGGTAAGAATCAGAGATGGAGGCAACAGAGAACCTCGTGGCTGGTATCGCTACAGGCTGCCTGATTCAAGAGTCTACTGATGGAAGTTTTCTTGCTATAGGAAGCATCATGCTCACAGACCTCTGTCCTGCCAGGGGACTTCAACCATCCTGACACTGGCTGGGAAAGTAGAATGGTGAACTTCAGGCAATCCAGAAGACTCCCAGATAATTTTCTGAGCCAGGTAAGACAGAGCAGATGCAATACTGGATGTGTTGGTTACAAGTCTAAGCGAGATAATTGGGGTCATAAAGATTGGTTGCATCCTGGGCTGAAGTGATCATGCATTGGTGGAGTTTGCAGACTTTAAAAATATGGCAAAAATCAGTCAGAGAATAAAGACAGGGCTCTGAATTTCAGGAAAGCAAAATTCCAGCTTTTCATGCAGCTAGTCAATAGGATCCCTGGGAAACTGCCCTCAGGGACAAGGGAGGAGAAGAGATGTGTCATCTTTAAGGACACCTTCCATAGAGTGCAAGGATTCTCAGTCCCCAGGTGTAGGAAATCAGGTAAGAGAGGCAAGAGACCAGCATGTCTATGTAAGAGGGCAACTGCTGGTCAAACTAGAGGGCAGGAAGCAAAAGCACAGGCAGTGGAAACATGAACAGGTATCCAGGGAAGAGTACAGGAAAGTAGCCCATTTACATAGGGATGGGGAGAGGAAGACCAAAGAGAAGGTGGAGCGGAATATGGCAAGAGATGTGAAGAATAACAAGAAGAGCTTCTACAGGTATATAAGCCAGAAAAGGAAAGTCAGAGAAAGCACAATCCCGGTGCATCCCACCCCTCCATAAGCAAGGCTGTCAAACTGGTAACAATGGAGGGGGAGAAGGCTGAGTTACTTCACAAGTTTTTTGCCTCAGTCTTCACTGCCAGCCTCTCTTCCCACACCTCTTAAGTCCATGGTCCACAAGACAGGGACTGGGGGAGCAAAAGTCCCTCCCACTGTAAGTGAAGATTGGGTTTGTAACCACCTATGACTAACCTTCTTTAATTCTGTACCTCCAGTCAGTAACATGCCACAGGACCTTGGTAGTTTACAACTGCTTGTGTAGCTATTCTCAGATTAACTGACGGTAAAGAAGGTTGTAGCCAGGTGGGGGGGTCCATCCCAGGCAAGTAGCAACAAGACAAGATGACACAGCCTCAGGCTGCATTGGGGGAGATTCAGGTTGGACATTAAGAAGACCTTTTTCACTGAAACGGTTGTCAAGCATAGGAATGGACTGCCCATGGAGAGTTCAAGAAATGAGTGGACATGGCACTTAGTGCTGTGATCTAGTTATCTCACAGCAATTGGTAAAAGGTTGGACTCAATGATCTCAGAGGCCTTTTCCAACCTTGATGCTTCTATGATTCTGTAGATTACAGTTTCTGCAAATATTATGGACAAGTACAATAAAACATAAACCATTCTCTGTTTCTTTAAAAAATTCCGAGGAGTAAGGATACATTTAACCTCGGTAGGCTCATGGGCAGCGAGCCCTCTCTCCATACATCTTCCCCTCTTTTACTCTCTCTCTCCCATCTTCTCCCCCACCCAAGGAAAGCTCTTAGCCTTTCTTATGTTTTCACATCACTGATTTAGGCCAAAGGACTTGCAGTAAGGCTAGTGAAAAGTATTAAAATTTATTGACCTAAAAAGCTTTGCTCTCATCAAAGTTGACTAAATTTTTTAGATGTGATTAAGCCATTTTGCACTGTAGTTCCCTGAAGCAACAAGTGTGTACATAATTATTTTAGAGTAGAGGGGAGAACTGACCTGCTCCCATTTATCTCCCTAGACATGGGGTCTTAAAGACTCAAATCCAAAGGTCTTCACAAAGCCTAAGAAACAACACACCTTTTAGTTTATGATCTAATTAGAAACACACTTCTGACTTAACTAGCTTTTAGAATTAAATTAATTTCAAATCTTGACAGATGAAGAAATAAATTTCAATCAATATTTTTTTCTCTCCTTTTCAAGTTTTATCCAGGGAAAAGATGTCTATGACCAGACTTCTCTAAAATGTTGACTCACTACTTATCATGCAGTAGAGCATTATGCTTTATTTACAGCACTGCAAAGCATAAGGCATTTTGTGAAATTTTTGCTGCCAGATGTTGCCCAATTCGACATGTGTACAGAGTGAAAGAAACATAACAGTCAAGCCCTGCATTTTGGCAAAATGACAAAATAGACATACATTAAATGTCAGCTTTCTAGAGTTTACATCACTCACACCCCTCAGTCTACAAGGACCTACAAATTACAGCTGTCGCAGTTTTTGTATAACCTAAACTTTCAGCTCTAGAGAACCCTTACTTGTCTACATTTATTTATATTCTTGGTAATGGAGTGGTTCACTATTTATGCTAGCTGTTTAAACAGTAACTGGGTTGTTTTAGGAATTGTGCATTTTTGCAGGGATGAGCAGTGCATTTTATGTATCTGAAGGAAATTAAGATTCATTAACAAAGTAAGTCGAATTAAAATTATACAATCAATAGAGTAAAACAATTTTCCGTAAAATCTTTTGCAACAGTTTTTGCAGCAAACAATGTAGATTAAGTTACTTCTCACATCTACTAGTCATGTTGTTTGACTGCTAGGATTTAAGATTCTTAAATCTATAAACAGACATTGCTACATTTTCAAGTCTCCTTTCATTTTTAAAAAATGTAACTTTGCTCATGTATAAACAGCTCTGGAGACATGTTATGGAAGAGTTATTACCTACACACTAAACAATCTCCTAACTGAACTTAAAACGAAGACTGGTGCTCTGCAGACCTTCAAAAGTAGAAATGGGTGAACTTTTTCAAATAGGGAACCGTTTGATCTTGCTGATTCACAGAGTGCACAGAAGTAGCAGAAACTGTTGGATCTCTTATCTCTAGCATTTTGAATGCATGTTTCCTTTCAAAATTGACTGCATCAACAGAATTGATCATTATTTTCATGTGACTGGAAACCCAGACACTGTATGGATTAAAGATAGTCTGTATTTAATACATTGCAAAATGAGTATTAATATGGGTAGGAATGTACTACATGTGCATAAATATGCACACAATAAATATTAATTTAGATTTCCTCTTTGCAGTCCCACTCCCCCAGCATCTTTTAACCCTGTAACTTTTAAGAGATAATCAACAATGTAGAAATTTGAGTCATTTTCTGAAAACTCGCTCAAAAATTTAAAAAAACAGCATTCTGGATTCCCCATTACAGAGCTTAAAAGACACTTGAAAACAAGTCAAGGGTTTCATGCTAAAAGACTGTCAGTGACCATGTACTCCACACAAAGGTCAGTGATTATGACCTTGGCAAGATGGGATTTCCATTCCCTTTAATGATCCAAGACATCAGACTCGCACTCTTAACTCATGCAAACACAGAACCTGCCCCTGGGACAGACAATATGTCTGTTTCTGTGGAAGCATAGAAAAGTAGCTGTGGAGAAGTAGGTGGGGCAGGAGAAGATGGGGATGGGGATCTGCATAACCAAATCAAGACAATGGCTCTGTGCTTTAGCAGATCTTCAGGCCAGAAAGGAAAGGAAGAAAGCACAACTGTTAAGTTTTGCACGAAAGCACAACTGTTAAGTTTTGCACTAGGAGTTGATGGTGGCACCCCTACACCCCAGCTCTGGATAGAACTGCATATATTTTTGTTTTAGGGACTGACATTGTCAATAGCCCTGATCACTGAAAAATACTGGTTTTCAATTTGCTGTTTCTGGAACAATTGGTCTTGTTCACAAGCCACAGTGCAGAGAGCCCTTGACAAATTAGAAGGACAGGAAACCAGCAACCATATGAAGTTAAACAGGGAAAGTGCTGGATTCTGCCCCTGGGATGAGGCAACCCTGAATGTTGGTACACACGGGGGAATGAGATGCTGGAACACAGGGCCGTGCAAAGGAACCTGGGGGTCCTGGTCAATCGCAAGTTGAATATGAGTCAGTAGTGCCCTGACAGCCAGGACAGCCAACCATGTCTGAGGGGATATCAGGCACAGCATTGCCAGTCAGTCAGGGAAGGGGATTGTACCACTCTGCTCTGCACTGGGGCAGCCTCACCTTGAATATCGTATGCAGTTCTAGTCACTGCAGTATAGGAAATATATTAAGCCATTAGAGTATGTCTGAGGGAGGGCAACAAGGATGGTGAAGGGCCTTGAGGGGAAGCAGTATGAGGAGGGGCTGAGGTCACTTCAGAAGAAGACGAGACTGAGGAAAGACCTCATTGCTGTCTACAGCTTCCTCCCCTCTCTGGAGTCCAGTGACAGAAACCAGAGAAATGGCCAAAAGCTGGGTCAGAGAAGGTTTATGTTAGTAGAAAAAGGTTCTTCACCCAGAGGGTGGTGGTGCAGTTGGTTAAATAGACTCCCCAGAGAAGTGGTCACAGCACCAAGTCCAATAGGGTTCAAGAAGTGTTTGCATGATACTCTTAGGCAGAGGGTGTGGGTCTTAGGGATGGTCCTGTGTAGGGCCAGGAGTTAAACTAAATCATCCTTGTAGGTCCCTTCCAACTTGACATATTCTGCAATTCTGTGATTTTTTTCAGAGCCATTTGGACTTTGAGTGGCATGGGATGGCAGACACGTGTTACCCCAGTTTCCCTGTCATAACATTCAATACTGGTAAAGACAGTAAAACCAATATGCCAGCTATACCAGAAATTATATGTGGTATTGTTATGGGTTCACCTAGGTGGGCCTAAATTTAGGTTTTAAAGTTTAGACTAGGCCTGAAGCTGTCAGCTGACTTGAGCTGGGCTGAGTTAACAGCTGACCTCTTCTAGCCAGTAATTTTGTATTCCATACCATATTACGACATCATCTCCAGGGAAGTAGGAACCAAAGTGGGAGTGGTTAAGGCAGTCACTTCTTAGCCTTCCTTTCGGGAGGACGCACGATGCCATCTCAGGAAGGATGGGGAGGACCAGGCCCACCACTGATTCACAGTTATCACAGGAAAGTAAAATGTGTTGCTCTAGTTCTCTCCTCTTTGCTTGGGTTTTGTTTCTCTGGGGACTGAGTCTTCTGAAGTGATTTGGGGTCAAATTGTGAATTTGTGTGTTTGTTGAGGGATGGGGAAGTTTTGCCTTCCTGTACTGTAGCTTGTGTAACTGTGTAATTTCTTCTAATTCTTTTCCTTTTCTGTAAAATACATATGGTGTTAGTATAAACATAGTTTGAAGATTCCCCTCTCCTTCTTTCTTTTTTTTAGTGGGCAGAAAGAGGCTTTTCTCTCTGTACCTGGGGGAGTTGGCAGTTTGCTAGCTCAAATCAAGACAGGTATTGAAAGGTATCTTGTTTATTCCTGTTACTTGCTTCTTCATGAAGTCAACAGACACATCTCACATGTACAACATGTGTGGGCAAAGCTAAAACTCTACCTTACTACACTGAGAGGCAGGCTGTGGTGTTTAGCCAAAGGCTCATGGAGCATGCAAGTCTCCTGTTTGGAGAGTAGAGCTTGGCTGGTGAGCAAGGAAGGGCATATCTGCCAGCCATAAGGTCCTCATCTGGCTGATCAGCCACGATCCTTGTCCAGCAGCACATACTGGCAAACCAAATAGCAAAGGGGAGGACTTCCATACAGAAATAAATTAAAAGACAGGCAGGATGGAGAGAATGCAGGACTCCAGAAGAAAAGGTTAGATGTAGTAGTATATGTTGCATTTATGGTAGAGGGAAAAGAAATCCTGGTGAGGAAAAACAGGAAGCCATCTGGTACATGAAGATCTCTGCAGAACACCTATTCACATGCCTAGTATAACAATAACCTCCTTTAACCATCTAAGCCTTCAGTTCTCACACATCAGAGAAGTGAAGGTTAAAAGAATCCCAAGTCTTGGAAAGCTTTTTAGAAAATCTATGAAAATGAAGAGTTAAAGAAGAAAATAAACCATGACATTTGAAATATAGTTTGGAGTCCCAAATAAAGAGCCATTGACGGATAAGATACAGAACATCAAGTGCACAACTTCCTTGCACAAAGATATTAGTAATTTGAAGTGCACACTGTTATATTTTTAATTCTAGTCTGAAAAGACTGAATCTACATGAACATGGACTCTGTTTCTAGAAGACTACACTAATAACTTAATCTATAGATATGAATGAGACACGTTCAGGTAAAATACTTTTTAACTACAAAAAAAATTAAATGTTAAGTGGCTAATCCTCTTCCTGGAGCTTTTCAATTTCTTAATGTCTGTGTAAAGTTATTTACTGAAATTCATCTGTTGCTGTTGGAAAGTGCTGAAGTGCCAGACCGAGTAATTTCATTAACAACTGTTTTTGAACGAACAGCTTTCTAATTCCATAAAGTCATTCAACCTCCTGGTAGCACATGTGAGGAAGCATAAGCCAACCCAAAGCTTCCTCACCCACTGTTTCTGAGAACAGACTGACAGAACCAAAATCAGAGAATGTGAAAACTGCACATGGTTTTTATATGATCTCTTAGTTTTTGTCATAAGGAAATGTAATCTGCACATAAAACAAATTAAACCATAGTCAAAATGGTTGCTTATGTATCTGCCTCAATTTTAAGCAGGGTTTTAAATGTAATCATGACACCTGCACAGGAGAGGTGTTCCACAAACAGAATAATAAAGCTTCTGATGTTACAGAAAATGAAAACCTTTTGGATAGAACAGCCATGATTGTTTATTATCTCTGCTTATACCATGTAACCAAAGTGCTACCAGAGAGCAAGGAGAGCCAAAAGGATTTTAAGGAAACAGGAATTTTAAAAAGCTTTGATTCTCAGCAGTCTATACTCACCAATTAACATGATGAGGTATCACACAGAGGCAAGAGTTGTAACTGATGTAAGAAACAGGATATTAAATACAGGCATTTACTGTTCAACCAATTCAGATCTCTGAAGCTACACATGCTAGTTTATGTGTGAAAAACAATTACAACCCTTCATCATTAATTATAATAACCTTGCAGTCCAATAATTTCCTTTTGCAAAACAACGTCACAATAAATAAAAACTAAATTTTAAACTCATAGCAACGTGCCTCAAAGAAGCTTCCTTCTTTAATACAGTTAGTCATTTTAAAAAAATATATACTAAGGGTATTTGTATTCTAGACAAAGGTAGAATGTAGGACTTGAAACAGAACACTCAACATTTAAGACACAATATGTACATTTCAATTCCAAATGAGGCACTAAATCAGCCAAAACTTGTTTCTGATAGACTAGTGATAAATTATAGGATTTTCAGTAATCCTCAATAAACAAAGTGAACACTGTTCTTCATGCAGAAACTGCTGGTTAAATCACACATGACACAGACCCAACATTCTTGTTGGAAAATATGACATTACCTTGATTGTCAGACAATCTTCTAGAAACACTCAATTTTCCAGCTTGCCTCTATGTAAGCACACAGTTTAAAAGAAAAATTATGTGATAGAAGTCATAAACATATAAAGCCTCTACCTATCAATGTAGATCTTGAAAGAGTTTTTTATGCTTTGGATCAAGGGAGAAAAGTACTTTCAAAAACATACTGTGAAGGAAAGAAGGAGAATTACATGAAGCTGGGATTATTTTGCAAAAGAAAACAAAGCCTGTCATCCTGCTCCAATTGTCCATAAAGATGCCTAATGTTAAAATTGGTTTCTCACGTGTAAGAAGTAGAGTTCTGCATAGTATTTGGAACAAGACCTGCCTTGCAGTGGTAAGCTCCTTGAGCGTTTGTCATGGAAACAGTGCCATACCACCTGCAGTATATGGCAAAGCTTGCTTATTTGTGTACAAGGTCAAGATGACATACCCCCTGACAAAACATGCCTGTTTCAAACATGCTTGTGGAGAAAAAATGTGGTGCATTTTCTGCTCTGTGCTTTAAAGTGAAAGTTTGCCATGGCAGAAATCAATCACAAAATAATTTCAACTAAAAAGTATTCTATCTCTCAAACAAAACAATTAACTCGTATAAATGGCAGATTAGCAAAATGAAACTACTCCCCTCCTACATCATCTGTCTCCCCTTAAACTGAGGAGCAGAACTATGTTTACTGAAGTAGGAAAACATACCAATCCTTTCAATAAAAAAAAAGCCAGTTTCTCAGATGTCTGGAGGAATCTATGTAGGGGGGATAAATACGAATGATTTTTTTTTAAATACCTGCTTTTCAGATCTTCTTTTATTTATAGACTTTTTTGCTTTCAAATACCCTATTTATATTTAAATACAAAGTTATTGTATTCTGTGCAAAGTTGTAACTTAGCAAACACAAATTAAGCTGCAAAAATATTCGATAGTATTTAAGGTGTTCAAAAAAATCAAATCTCTGAAGAAGCAGAAGCAGAAGCCAAAGACAAAGGAACTGGAGCCAGAATAAGCTGAAATGTTATACCAGCTTTTGAGAGAAACAGACTATCCCACAGGTGCATTGTGAGTATTTGCTTCATTCCAAATTTTTACTACCTCATTCAAAGTTGAAAAACCAAGTGGGATTTTAAAAGCCAGGAAACCTTATTTTCCTCTTATAGTCCATGAATAAAAATGAGGAGAGAGGCTGAGATTCAGTTTTAAAATCTCAAAGCTCATGGTAACAAGAAACAATCAGTTCAATTCACTACCACAGATAAAAATGTATTTACATAGTCAATATGTTTCAAATTAAAATCATATTTTTGGAAAGTAATTTTCTCTTCCATATGAACATTAAAGAGATTTTATTTTACTAGTTTTCCCAAGACTTCTTGTATGCACAAGAAGCACAACCATGGATAATAAATACTTTTACTAACATTGTTTAAATTCCGAGAAAATGAGAAAACGTAGTAAATATATATTGAACTATACTACTGATGAAGTGCATTGCCCCATAAGTAAAAAGGGATACTAGTAACATACTTATAAGCCTTTAAACTGTCTTAACTGTCAACAACAGCCAACATTTCCCTAGCAAGAACAAAACAAAACAAAATTGAAAGAAGATTGATAGCAACAATTTTCCTATCTTCCCATTTCAATTACGGTCAGAAACACTGAAACTAAATTTTTCTGCGTGGTTTTTCTTTGCCTAGAACCTGGGGGAAAAGACAGTCTGTTACAGTGCCTGGAAAAAAATTAGCCTCTCTGCTAATTGCATTTCAGGTTTCTTTCACAGTGCCACAAGCCCTGATGCAGAGCTGAGGTGACTTTTTCTGAAGAGCACAAGATCTCATTTTCTTCTTTTAATAAAACACAGAGTTGACAGTGCAATTTTCAAGTTGCCACCACTCCTCCCCACTATTTGAACTTGGAAAAAATTTAAAAGAGCTCCTTTCTGTATTAAGATAACTTTTCCTCCCTTTCTCATGGCATAGAAGCATATCTGGCAAGGTGTGGTGTCTAGCAGGGAGAATAGAGGAAACTCCTCCAAAACTAAAATATATCAGTAAAAGGGACAAGGGAGGCACCAGGCTACCTACTCCACCTGAGGCCACAGGATGTCATTCCTTTAAAGTGCTGAGGTGAGACCATAATAACAGGTTTGATATATAACAATACTTTGATAATTACATAGATTGTACAGAGAAAAGACATCATCAAGTTGCTTTCAATTAAGTCATTTGATGATATAAATTTATCTTCTGTTTTCTGTCAGAGAGAAATGAGCAGGGAGTTCAAAGGGCCTGTTTAGGCTACAATGAGGTGTTTTCTGCAGCAGTCAAGTTGCCCAGCTGAAATCAGAACACTTCAAATTGAGGGTATGGTTCAGGTGCCTAGTTCAGCTGGCACTGGGTTCAAAGAATTTGACATTAAACAATGTTAAGAAATATGCTGAAGACCATTTAGTGCAAAATAAAGACATATTTTTTTCCTATTTGAATGTCTAACAAAATGCTACAGCTGTGATTACAGCAGAAACAGAACTTGCTTAGCCAGCTTTGTAATTTCTTAAAAAGTTGTACCACTGACTTAGTTAATTTGATGCATCTCTGTTCAGTCTGAAGGTTTATATTTTAACCAGGAAGTTACATATCTTAAGCAAAATGGAAATAGCTTAAGAATGGAAATGGCAGGTTGTGATGCAACTTAGGTGTTCTGGAGCAAAACCACAGTAGTCTTAGGACTAATGTACTCATTGTTTCCTTGTTATTTTGCCAGTTTAATCAAGCTTTCCTACCCCGAGACTGATGTATTCATATTGATTGGCACAAAATTTGAACATATTTTTCTGTTGTACTGTTTGCTGGCATATATTTAATAAGAGGTTTTCCTCACACTTGTGATCTTAGCACTGCAAGTGGTATGTGATATTATACAGTTTATTTAAAATTTCACCAGTTCCACTGAAATTTTCAGTATCTTTTTAAGATATAGTTATTGCTATTTGAATTAAGAAAGTCCATTAAGGCAACTAACTGGTAAGGCAGAAAAAATAAAACCAGTATAGCTTTTACTGCAGATGTACTATATAGATACATTGCTTATCCATACATATATGTATATGTATATATATCATATATAATTGTGTGTGACAGTCATATATGAACAAATGTTAACAAGTCTTACTTACCAGGGGAAAGCAAGTGAGGTATAAATCTTAATTTTCTCACAAACCAGAATGAGTGACCTGAACAGTATGAAGCTCATCGTGTTTAGTTGCTGATATAACTAACTTCAGTTGCCTGAGCTCTGATACCACATTAGATGGCAAAAATACTAAAAAATTAATGACTGTACTGTTATAAAGACATTTGTACCCACAACTGCTACACCCATTGGCCCTGTAGATTCTCTGGTTGTCAGTGGGCAGTCACCCTTGTCTTCTAAATATTTACTCAGAGGATGAGCAAAAGAGGAAACTGAGAACTTAGGAAAGTTTAAGGAGTGTTTCAGGTTTCTAGGCCATTTCCTCCCAGCACTACCTTCAGGCCCAGGCACATTCTAGAAGGAGATCTGACTGCTCCCAACATCAGGGATTTTGTGGAAACTGCACATCAGGCATTAACCTCCACTATGGCAGGAGATGGCTCAGTGCCAGAACTTGCATTTGACACAAGGATGAAGGAATAGAAGAACATAGCAAAGTTCTGAGTAACATTCTCTGAGGACTTTGCCAGTTCACCTTCTCCCCTTGAGCTTGCTTTCCACTCAGAACCATCTTTCCCTTCATCTTCCTGTACAGTGACCCTATGCAGTGACCCTCTAAAGACTCAAGGCTGAGCAGGTGCAACATTTAAGTCAGAAAACTCCAGCTTACTAGAGTTCATGCAGCCACAGCTTGAGCCAATGTGAAAAGCTTCACTCTCCCATTCACCTTCAGTACTGTGCAAGGTATCTATCTGCACTATGGGGTTTCAGAGGTTGACAGGAATGTGTTGGGATGAGTCAGAAACATAGTCAGCTTGCTAAAAATGTGCTTTGTCCAGTCTTTCCTGGGAACATCTCAATGGCCACAGCACTCAAAAGTTAATGGCAGGTGAGATGACATAAGACCTAAAACTGTGTATGACTGAACCCTAACCCTAACACTAATGTCTAAAACTAGTTGGAGTCTGTCAAGTGCAAATGAAGAGAACAGAAGTTTTCTTTCCTGGTACCCACAGACATATCCTTTTTCTCTAGTATTCTGCACAGAACAATAGGAATGCTTTTCAGTTTGTCTGTAAAAGAGAGACAAGGAGCAGAAATATCTGGGCAGATGGATCCTGCCACATCTGAAAGAAGATGGGAAGAATAAAGACAACTCTAGCTGGGTACAAATGAAATGAGCCCTATACACTTAGTTCAGAAATACAGCTAAATGTTTGTTAAACAGAAATCAGAAATAATAGCAGAATTTGCTTAATCCCAGAATCTATGTAGCTCAGATATAGCAGCTAAAGCCAGGTTGTTGTGGCTATGTGACCTACATTTGAGGCAGTAAGCATACTTCCACCATCCATTAAAAAAAAGTGTGGTACTTTCTTGCAGGCATCACTGCAGGTGGCTTCACATGTGAACAGTGCCCAACAACTGAAGTCATACTGGTCTAACAGTCAGTGAACCATCACACTACAATTTTGAATGGTTCCCCAAGCATGTAAATTCTACACATACAACCACACCACACCCCCTTCCCCCTCAGCATTGTAATTACATAGTAGCAACAATATAATTGTACTGGCCAAAACAGGAGCACTTCCGGGGAAGAAAATATCAAAGAAATGTCACTATGTAACTACAATATAAAGGTTCAGCAAGATAAATGCAACACAGTATCTATCTTCTGTCCTTCAAGCAGAGCATGCCACACCAATGCAGAAGATCTCAATAGAATTGTTCTTAAATACCCTGAGTTCAACGTAATTAATAAGTACTTCAGAGTATCTGGTTAGGCAGACTTATTTTATCTTTCTCCATGTAAAAAGAACACATTCAGACACAAAATTGAAACCTTGACCCTTGATAAACACTTGTCCTAGTTCAGCTGGAGGGACCAGCTAACCCTGTGTGGTGGTGATCAAACCTGTGTATTCCACCCCCTCTATTCATTCCCCAAGGACAATGGGCCATTAGCAGCAGCTGCCCAGGGAGCCATTATCAACTTCACACCCAGCCTGAGGGGGGCAGAGCTGCTAATGGGCCATCAACAGCTCAACAACCCCTGGCTCCCAGAGTTAATCACCCATTGTGTGAGTCCCCGCCCAGGGGGAGGGACTGAGAGCTCCCTGAGGGTACATAAGTGGTGGGTAAGAAGACCTCGGGAACCTCTCGTCGGATCCAGAGCAGCAGCAGGACCTTGACAGCAGGAGATCACCGCTCTCGCCCAGACCACAGCCCTCGCCTGCACCAACAGGTTTTTCTTTTCCTTTGGCTCTGGACTTGGAGGAACCACAGGGGTGTCAGCACAAGGGCAAACAAACCCCCTTGGGTTTGTGCCCCAGGACACTGGGTTATACTGCTGGGGTTTTGTGAGTTGAAAGCAATTTCCCTTGTGTGTCAGTGTTGTTATTGTAATATTATTATTAAATTTTAGGTCTGACTTATAATCTCTCTCGTGGTGAGTTCATTTCCCCTGCTGGTTCACCTTTAAACCAGCACAACACTGCAAAATCTAAAGGCTGAATTTTCAAAAGAAGTCAGAACTCCTAAACTCCCTTTCACAGAACATTCTTGTCATAGCTGCTGAGCACTGAGAATACGGGAATCTTACCACAGAGCTTTTATTTCCAATTGTAGAATTATGCACTTCTTCTCCTTCTGCATTCATAAATAAGAGCTGGAGGATGTAATCAGGCTGTGTAATATGGATTTATTGGCAGACTGATGCTAGATCAAGTTTCTTAGAGGTTTTGTAGTTAGTAGTACGCCTGGTTTGTCTCTCATTTATACCTTTGATTTAGGATTCTCTAGGGTGCGCAAAGATTTCTCCAAATTCTTGAACTATCCTTTAGCACAGATATCTAGTAGTCACGAGCTTTGTAATCTCTAACACTTACCACTTCAAGAAATCTCTATAATCAGAGAAAAGAGGTTTGGTGATTGCAATGTGTTTTAACTGATATTCAACCATTTTAGAAAATCTATTAGAACTTACTTGAAAATATCATCATCTACTAGATATAGTCTTAAAAGTAGCAATTTCGCTAAATAAGAACATCATCATTAAAGGTTTATTCTGTTATTCCATGTTTCTAATAAGCATTTTAAGCACATTTTTGCTCATCTGTTCTCTAGGGACCTGAAAAACATTTTAAATCTTGTGCTACACTACCCCTGTAAGGTGAAAGCAAACAAATTAGCTAACTCTTATGTTCCTAAGCAAACATTTCCAGGTAGAACCCTTCTCAAAACTATATTAGAAATGTTCTTCAGAAGCCAAAGACAGGTCCTCAGAGCAACTTGAGGAAAGACAGAGCTGTCATGCCATTTATCCAGCTCTTTCCTCTTACCTCCTTAATTATGTCTCCAGAACAGTTATTTAACTAAATTGACAGTGTTCATCAATGATAGTTATGGACTGTAGTAGAGAAGAGACCTTGAGTTTAAGGAAAATTAAGAGAAAGCACAGTTCCTGAATTGGAGAGAATAGCAGCATTCAGTCGCCAGTGTTTGTAGGGACAAAATGGAAAACTTTGTCTTGCTCTTATCCACAGTCTGCTGTTAAAATATGTCTGTATATAAAGTCACACCCTGATAAATATCTCTGCCCTTATGCATTTACTGAAATCCAGAACATGCTTTTAGTAACAGAAGGCATAAGGTACCTTTTTTGTAAAAATGTCATTCAGGAATGTAGAAAAGTTCTTTTAGACCTTTATATACCAAATGAAGAGAGTAAGGGACAAGATAGTCATCTAATACACTTACTTCTCACTAGCTTTATGGTCTGCTCTGTTTTCCCTCAAGCAGTGAAAAATTGTGCAACGTTTCCTTTTCTGGTCTTATTGGTCTTGTTTTCTAAAAACAATCAACCAACAACTAACAACACAGTGGTGAAAGAAAGGCAGAATAAACTAAACATAGTAAAAGTGCCCAAAACATACTAGTCCCCCAAGAAAATAACCATCTCACAAGAAACCTGGACATCTATGAACTGAAGGGTTAACAAATTTGTTTCTAGTCTTACTTTTCCCAAACAGATGTTCCACACAACATTAAATAGGAGGAGAAAGAGGGGGAAGGCAGACTGAACCTTGGCGCAACACGGAATTTTTAAAGGTATTTCCTTCTCCCTAAGAGCCAAAAGCTGTGATCACTTAAATCTTTGCTTTCTTAAATACATATTAATTTTGTAGCTTTTGCCAAACTAAATCAATCCAGTGTTTGAAAACCTTTTTTTTAAAAAAAAACCTCATAATTTTCCAAGTCTTAATTGAAGTCTGAGTTTTTTCGAAGAATGTCAACAAAAAGGTATATGAATTTCTCTCTCTACCATGAATTCTTCTTAAGTGTTCAGATATGTGCCACACGAGTAACTTAGTGTTACAGATTTTAAAATTTTCAGATCCAAATAAATTCATTTTTCTCAATAATTAGGAAAACACTAATTTCTTCTGCAATGGTGTTTCTGTGTTCTTTATTATTCTGAGGTTTTGTTTTGGTTGTTGTTTTTTTTTGTTTTCTTGGTTGGTTGGTGTTTTACAGGGTTGGGTTTCATTTTGTTTGGGTTTTTTTTTAATTTGTTAAAGATAATATCAAGAAATGATAATGAAACTGTTTACTCAGAAATTCAAATGTTACTTAGGAGTATAGAATAATATTTTAAAACTTTGTAAAACTGCATTTGGGAATTTTTATTTAAAATAACTTTAGCCTGGTCATGTTTCCAAATATTGATCAAGATTTCTGACCACGAGATGTTTGATACATCTTGCTCTTCCATTATATGAAGTCCTGAAAGGAAGCATAAATGATTCAGGAAAGTGGACTCCAAAATGAAATATTTCTTTCACTTCAGAAGAGCTATAAAATATTTTTAAAAATCAGAACATGTTAAAAATGTTTTAAACACCCAAATATATTAAAAATGTTTAAAAATCATAAAACCGTTACTTCCCAAATAACAGTGTACCTCAGAAGACCTTGTTAAAAGAGACACATTCCTCATTCATTGTAATACGTCTGCTGAATTCAATTTACTACAGAAGTTAGAAGGAAAAGAAATCACAATAAATGTGAAAGTTGCATGTACATTGCATGTTGATATCATTGTTCACAGCCTGGTTTCTCACCTCCAGCTTCATGCCCTTTGCATTTAAGAAAAACAATCTTGAAAAATACAAGCCAATTTTAACAAGCATAAGAGAAGGCAGATGGGAGATGAAAATGACAGAACAGCACTGGTAAATTATGGATGATTTGATAAATAGATATTTGCTAGGTAGAGCCTCACTTTTATGTACAGGTTTATGGTGTTCACTGTAGAAACAATTTGTACTAATCCATCAACACTAGTCACTGCAATGTGGAAAAAACCAGTTAAATCAGTTAAATATTGTGAAGAAAAAGAAAACCTTAGATGTTCAAAACAACCAAAATTAAATTAGTATTAGATTATTCTCATTCAGTATTGGTGAGGATTTTCATAAAGGTGAGGATTCTCAATGAAGTCGCCACCCAGGTGAACAGCAGGAAACCACATCACTTTGTGGTGTTAACACAGGAAAGGTATCTATCCTGGAGAACAAATAATAGAATAAATTAAAACAACCACTACTGACTTGGCAATATATTGGACACTAAAGTTCCTGATACTGTCATGCTACTTCAAACACTACAAGAAAAATAAGTACAGCCCACAGATTAGGCATATAGTGATTAAATTCCCCATGTCAGATATGCATTAAAATGATGTGCTTTCTAGAAACATAAATAGTAACTCAGGTCATACTCTGAAAACAAAAGCCATTTGACTATAATGAAAGTACCAATCCTGAAGTCAAAACAGAACTTAAACCATACACACAACAAGGAAACTAACATCCAGCTCTTAGGAAAGCAGGTAGCACAAAGCCAGAATTTCTGTGAGTTAACATAAGAGCTGCAGAGACAGTTATGTTCTCTTATTTTCAAGCTCTTACATAACATTTTCCTGTCAATATCTCAGACCTTCAGGAAACTTGGCCTTTGCTGCTTCATGTGCATCACACACATAATGAAAAATAACAGCAAGAAATGAAGGAATATGCAAAACACAAGTTAATTCATAGTCCACTCATATTTCTGATTGAAAGCATATGTTCATATCTTTAGTAAAACAGGAGACATACCACTTTCCTTTCAACTGTAATGAAATTCAGCCCAAATAGTCCAGATTTTCCATCAGGAATGAAATGAAATGGACCCACCAAAACAACAGCTTGAATCTTTCACTCTAAACCCTTCTTGCTGTTAAGCATGTGTAAGTAACTTTGTACTATGTGGTGATG
The DNA here is from genome assembly GCF_047495875.1 of Pithys albifrons albifrons. NCBI lineage: Eukaryota > Metazoa > Chordata > Aves > Passeriformes > Thamnophilidae > Pithys > Pithys albifrons. The sequence continues at coordinate 76,039,796 of NC_092497.1, read as the reverse complement.
AGAGAGGTAGCTGAACAAACGCCAAATACCATTAAGAGTTGTTTCAAAGTCTCTAATATTCTTAGGATTTCAGAACTGGGTCTGTGGGCACCAAAAGACTTTATGCATCCGGAGTGCTGCCCTTGACAGCACCCTAAATTCTGAGCACTTGGTTAAAAAATGTCATTGGTAATAATCTATATTTTCCCAAATGCAAATTAAAATAGTCCTCAGAACATATTGAATGTCATTAAAAAATGGAACTAGTGTTCCCCTTTGAATGGTGATGTGGCAAACAAATAGTAACTGTACACCTACACTGTACTCATCATTTCACATGAAAAAAAAAGACCAGAAAAATAACAAACCATCAAGAAAAAACAGTCCATGAACAGTGAATAAATTGCTCATTACATGAAAACACTAGAAACTTAACTGCCTTTTTTATTATTATTATTTTTCCATATTCTATTTATACAAACATCATCCATTTGGAAAAGAACAGTTCACAAAGGAAGATAAAATGAACTATGTTTTAAGGTTGTGATGTCAGAGTCCTGCTGTGCAGAGGCCAACATTTGTATTACAGTCATTGCTTATTCTTGCTAAGAGTTAATTAACACTGGAAAGATAACAGAACTACAGAAGATTTTCAAATTCTCCTCAAACTTCCAAACACAGAAAATGTACTGATAGAAGACAGAAAGCAAAAGTTAATTGTCTTTATTAATTCTTACCAAGGTACCTGTATTTTCAAAATCTTTTTCCCCTCAGTATAAATTATTTTCACTGAAGTGTTTTGGGGTGCCCACTGCCTGCAGAGCAGCTGTACTTTGTCACAGTATGATAAAGCAGACCTGGTTTGACAGGGAATAGGGTTACTAAGGGCTGTCATTCGTATAGGCTGAACCAGAGCAGTAGATCAGTCACTGTTTGAGTCCATGCCCTGCTCTTTATAAATATTCCCATGTGTTTGCAATTAGTTTGTGGGCTAGTCTGGCAGCAAAGGTTATTGAGGACTGTTTTCCAGATGTGGTTTCCCCACCCCTGACCCCCCCCTCCCCTCCCCCCACTTCTGCAGAACTAAAACTCAATCTTATTATGTTTAATAACAACACAGCCAAACAGTAGGTTCATATAGATATATATCAAAACCACCTTAAATGGAAAAGTTCATCTGTCTTCCCTTGCAAAAACTGGATGTGCTTTAGATCCAGGGGGCTGCAGAATGCAACTGCGTAGCTTTTAGCAACCTATGACAAAGAACAGAAGCCTTGAATAGCACAGAAGATTTCTAAAACCTGGTTTTAGCTGCCATAGTGTTTAGAGGGCACCAAATAGGGGGAAGGAGTCAACTCTTGATGATCTTAAATTTCATTCCACAAATTGTTTAATTAAGAAATTAAGTTACTTAAGTATTTCTCTGCAAGATATGCAAGCCTTTTCCCAATTAATGATGCTTTCTTGTTACATCTTAAGAAATACATTCATTTGTACATAATAGAAGTGCAGCTTGCATCTTGCTGGAGTAAATCACAGCATTCAGGAACATGTGGAATGACATACCATACATACATCAAAATACTCTTTTGTTGATTTATTTACCTATCTACCTAACTGCCTATATTTCACAACTGTAAGTAGCATTTTTATGAACAATAGGATAATAATCATATATAGCAAATACTCTCAACCAGATACAGTATTTACTACTATTCATAATATACCACTACAACACTGTGGAATATCTTGTATTCAGGACAAGTGCTGAACAAAGAAACATAACAAGTTAAAGTTATTGGTTATTAAGGATAAGATAATGGGCTTCTCAATCTAATCTAACCATGTGGCTGATCTATTACTGTCCTGTGATGGCCAAGAGCACCCAAAGAGAACAAGAATAAACCCAACTTTGCTGCTAATATAAACTATTCTTTCTTGTCCAAACTATCCTGTTATTATTGTAGTCTGCCTCTTCACTGCATAACAGAGAAAGGCAACTGAGTCAATACTAAGATTCAGATATACAGTCAGTAGTAGCAGTAGTAAACTCATTATTTTCTTTGCTACAAGAACATTTAAATACACAATAAACCCTGCCATTTTCATTTGTTAGGGAAAGAGGAGGTAATTTAAAATATGATACTAGAAAAACATGTGCCAGTGGAGCTATCAAAGTCAAGACAAGTTCAACACATTTCACCTTTCATTCCTGTACATACAATCTAGACCAGAAACAAGTAATCAAGAGGATAAAACAGATTGCTCTTGTACAGCACCACTGATACATAGCCATTTTAAACAAGAAGATCATGAGAGAACAGAATCAAAAAAGTTGATTTTGAAAGGTCTTTCAATTGAGTTACAATCAGTAGCATTATTCACATGACCACATACAATTCATGTTATGAATTAGTTTTCATATTAGGAAAATGTCAGAATTAGCTAAACACAAGAAGAATGAGACATGGGCTGGATAAAAGTGAGGAATCTAAAATGGTGCAGTCTTCAAGCATACCACATTGGTACTTTAAAAAGTCTGTTTAAAGGGAAAATTATTAGGTGAATCTCAAATTCCATAGCTACACATAAATCATAACCAATTACATTCAAACCATATCTCCATATTATATATTTGATCCAGATGTGTTAAAAAGCAAGCCTATCATCTAGTCCTCTTCAATGACTGGAAGCAAACACAAGTTTGGCCCAGAAACCAAATGCAATTTAATTTTTGCAGTACCAAGTCAAATACTGACATAACCTTACAAGTTAGTCTGATTTCCAGTCACTTTTACCATTTAGAAATTAAATACTCAGATAGCAGATTCCATGAATTCAGCTCAATTAAAGCCAGGAACAATCTGAACCAGGATTTGGGCATGAGACCAGATTATAGGTGAAATTTCATTCCAATTGGCCCTTCAAGTTCATCTCCAATCTTTGTACTATTAAGTACATGAGAAGATCAGACCTGAATAAAAATATAAGGGCACTAGATGGAATTGTATTTTTTAACAGTATTCACTGTTGCAAATGAAGAACACAAACAAAAAAACCCCACCAACAAAAAATGCTTTGTTCACATAATGAAGAAAAACAAAAGAAAATCCAAGTAAGTGCCTCATGCAAACTGAAATACCTGTCAGATATTTGCAGTCCTAGACTGTTAAGACTGAAAGTACTCTACAGAGGAGTGAAAATCTGTATTGCTGGTTCATTTCAGGTTTATTCTTTGCTATGTCTACTCATTTATGAGAGGCTACGAATCATTTCACCATTGTCCAGGAAGCTAGCTGAAAATCCCTGTCTCAAAATATTCCAATCACCAGCATCTCTGTTTACACACAGAGGTTTGCTTTATAAGCAGATAGCATAGCCTAACTGTGTTATAGCCCTCTGACCTCTGAAGGCAATTCAAGCCTCATTGGAATCCAGCCCGTTATCTCATTCATAGCTTACTGTTGTGAAGGAATGCTTGCAGTATGAAGGAGCAAGTAAGCAAGATAAAAAGTAGTGGCCAATAATATGATTGCACAACATGCTCTGCGTTCATTTTGAATTTCCCATCTGAGATACAGTTGTGGTCTTCAACAGCATTTGCCACCTATGATTCACAGTTGCTAAGAGATGTAAATGTGCAACAGATCACAGTTACTCATCTCTCTGCCAATAGAGAATTACTGCATACACTGTGTTTTCTAGTATTTATCCAGCTCAGTTTTATGACTTCCAAGAAATTGAACCTCTCTTGAGAAACTATTTCTGACAGCAACAAAAACCTTCTGATGTTACAATGCATTACACTGACAGTAAAAACAAAACTAACAAAACCTGAAACTTAGATGTCTACTGTAATTCTTCATTATTTTGCCATGCCCTTTATTATCAGCGATGCTTACACTACACAAGTATTTCTCCACTTTTACCTTCCTAAGCCATCATCAATTCCTCAAAATGCTCACATCTGGCCAATCCTCTTCATGCATTTATACACAATTACACAGGGTCTAATTATTTTTGCTGCTTTGCTCCAACCCCCTTCCAAATCATTAACATCTCTCTATTAATGGCAAATTCACATCCACAACAACCCAGCAAAGTGTTTGCCCACCTCACAGAAAAGACTGCTTCACTTAACATTGTTTTAGTGCAGTCTGCCTGCCCAGCTCAGCCCTTCTCAAGTATGTTTTCAGAGATCTTCCCTTCTGAAGCCACATTTATTTAAACAGTCTTTATCTTCCCTGTCCTGAGCCCTTTTTCTCAGCATGACTGGCAGCAGTGTATCAGTTTATTCAGTCATGCTGTGACTTTGGTTAAGACACTAACCAGGTTAAAAATAACAAAGCAAAAGATAAAAAGGTTATTTTTAACATAAGTCAGTTTTCCAGACAATTCATTACATGGGTGCACCCCTGCTGTACCATGTGATTGATGTGATATCTAGAGATTGGAATAAGCACGAGAAAGCAGTGGCTGCAGTGCAGAATAGCACTGACAGAAAAGGATGTGGCCATGAAACTATACAGCTTTCCCACGAAGAACATCTTGCCAGGAAGTGCCTAGAACTGCATTTCATCATCTGCCCAGTGAACCCTGCACTGTGATGAAGTGCAAAGAAACACTCACTGGCATATGTGGGATAGAGGTGAAATCAGGTGGGAGAGTAATTTTTATTCTGTATTTCAAACAAAGCAATGTGTATCTTTTAATGTAGAATAAGGCAGTATGTTTTCACTGCCAGTGAAGTTAGTGTAAGAATTTTCCTCCACAGATTATTTTCCTGTCTTTTCAGCTATGCTCGTGCAAGCAGGACACTCATACAATGGGTTAGAAACATCCCATCTTTGTGAAAACAGGTACTTAATTGAAAAATATCATGTTTTAATAAGTATGAACTTCAAAAAGAAACAAAAGCCTTGAGGGGAAAAAATTCCCACAAAAAAACAGAAACTATTTCCCATGGATTCATTAGCATAGGTATGCATTTATGTAATTTGGAAACCAAGTGTCTATGGATTGTGTTGGATACAGCAAACTTCTGGCACAGATTATCTTTTCCAGGGACAGGACACCAAAACCGTAATAAATGACACTGGTTTAATTAACTTTCATAAACAACACAGAATCTGAGCTGAGAAAGATCTGAGAATGTGGAGTTCTTAATTTTTCCCTCATTGCTTTAAGCTTAAAAATGCAAGGGAGATAAAAATCCAAATTTAACTGTCAGAAGGGAATGTCACTTTCATATGTCCTCCTTTAGGAAGTAACCATTTGCCGTTGCTCTTTCTACCTCCTGTCCTCTTCTGACAGGAAGGCAATACCCCATTCACACTGCCTGCCATGGGCACTCATCCCTTACACTGGCCTCCTCTTCCCAACTTCAGAGCTCTCTAGCCACCATATTCTCAGTTTATATCCCTGTTTCTCAGTCTCTTTCTACCTTGCTTTCACTCTTTACCACATACTGTTCTGGATTTTTACAAACCCTCAGCTACTTGTGCACTGATGAGAATACCTTCTCACCATCTCTGATTCTTTCTCCATAGCCTTCTAAATGAAAGTCAACTCTTTGAGGCTCCGTAACCATCCTAATTCACAAGGTAATTGAACACATTGACTGTCCTTCACACTTCTCCTCAGAAAACAGAACCAAGATATTAAGGATAGTCCTCATGTAGAAAGCCAAGCATTTTTTACTCCACAATATGCAAGTTAACAATTCTATTGGTACAAGAATTTTATTGGTGAACATTCTTTCACTTAGATAGTGACAATTTCCCCTCTCCACTTCAGACCCTAAAGAGATAGTAACTGATTTTTACTTTTGCTATACTAAGTATTTATGTTCCATTACTCTGACAAGCTCATTTTACATTCTGCAAATGAGAACTACCAAACTCCCACTGTGATTCAGGTAACTTTATTATGCACTCATACAAGAAGACCTAACTTCCTTCACAGGATATTTGAAATTATATATTACTCAGGAAGAGAATTTAAAACAGTTCCAAAGTAGACAATTAAAAGTAAATTGGAAAAAATACTGATTTTAAATCATGCTGTGGGATCAAAAGCCTTCTTTTCCTCAGACGTTTAATCCAGTGCTATCCAAAGCAGAGATATAATAAAAGCTAAAAGATAAATGACAACACTATGTAAACTGGCAGCCTGTACAAAAAAATAGATGATCACCTTGATTAGATATATATGGAAGGTTGATGAGAAGTCCACCAACTAAAGAACTACATTTTACACAAAGTGAAACAACCTTCAGTTGTGCTACAAGCATAGCACAGAGCAACACCTTGCATGCCAGGTAGTAAAGGCATGAAATATACCCTCATCTACTCAAAGATGACAGAATACTATGGAAAGAGCTTCATGATTATTCAGTACAAAATAGACTATGTCATAGAAATATGCATGTGCTTGTGGCAAAACCTTTTCTGTATTATGTGGAAGGCAAACACAATCAACCTAACAATGTGCAGATGAATAATAATATAATAAAGATCCATTATATGACACCGCTGACAAATCTGGATAAAAAGATACTGCAAAGTCTTCAGTTCCAGTCCTGTAGCTTCACCACTTTCTTCTGTACACCTTGTTCCATGCTTTGACAATTCCCTTAGGAAAATGTGAAGGTTTTCACTGTATGTGGCTTCTTACATGTACACTGTACTTCCTTCTCTTGTATCATTATATTTTGCCTTAATACAGTAAGTGAAAATACACTCTGCAGTTTTGGCAGGGTTACCTACATTTCAGGCACCTTCCTCCTTTTTTTCTTAAGGACAGGGGGAAAGAAAAAGCAAGAAATAATAGACTGAGTCTTTGAAGCACTATCTCAAAAGACAAAGCAAAATCAGTGCCACAGTACAACAAAACCCTTACTATGATCGAATTTATTTTGGCAATCATTAGTCCTCGCATTCATTTTCTGAATAGTATAAATGGCAGAGAGGCCTTGCAATTACCCTTGCTATACAGACTTGAAGAGTATAGTAAAGGAAATTACATTTCTTCTGAGATTTGGATTACCTTTATGTTTACAGGAAGCCAGCCATGGAAAGCTAAGTGCAATGTAAACATAAGCAGAATGAGAGGCTGAGCTCCACTTAGGCATCTGGGGATACAGTCTTCTCTAAGTAAGGCTGGCATGACTGACAAGAGGGGCCTTACATTAAGCAGAGGGGAAAAGGTTGAGATGTATCTGTAATTTCTATACCTAATACACAAGAAGAGGCAAATCAGGAAGATAAGAATACAGCAATAATAAATTTAAAAATAGCAAGTGGAGAATGGAATAGAAGGGAAAAGTGCTGATATTAATATGAAAAGTTATCAGGTATGCATAAGGACCAATTCATAGGACTGTGCCTTATATAGCTAGGATTTAGAGCGTAAACAATTAGAAGCAACCTAAATGTGACCAAGGAATTTCTTGGTCACGATTTCATTAATAGACAAGGCTTCAAAATAGATTTTTAAGGATAGAATATTTAATTATAAACAAATTATAGCAGGATCTATAATAATCCTATATCTTTTCTAATAACAGCACTATATTTTATAGGCAAACTTGTTGCTCAAGTTAAGTAAAACATTTGATATATGGAAATTTATATGCATTGTCAGATGAATTATTAAGTGCTACAACAGCAAGATGAAAAAGAGGTGGCAATAAGTGACAAAATGACTGGCAGGAGATCATCAGAGAGGTCCAACACTGACTAATGCTTGGTCCAACATTGCTTAATATTTTTGGTGATAAAACTGGGACAAATATCATAAATTTTATGCTGAAGTCACTTATTCACAATACAGCGTGATAGCACCCTAAATTACATAACAAGAATGATCTTGAGGCATGGATTACAAAAATGGAATGCATCAATATCAAAATCATGAGATCAATGAGTTAGGAAATATACTGGGAGCTCGTCATTTAATTGAGCTAAGGTCAGGTCTGAATGCCCAAGTAAGACACAGATAAGATTCTTTCTTAAACATGTCAGGCAAGCCACTGCAACTCTGCAGAACAACTAGCACTGTTGTGTAGAACCTAGAATTTGTCACAGAAATTAAAGAATGAAACAGAAATAGAATAGATGAAGAAAAATAAACTGAGAGGCAGTACTTACAGAATATATGGAAACAAAGTTTGTTTCCTTGCCATAGTAAAACAAAACCAAATCATGTCAGGTCTCCATGGAAAGCTCAAGGAAAGTAAGGCCAGGATGAAAGATAACTGCTTACACAAAAGTAAATAGGTAAAAATAAGCAGTGGATAAACATATGTTCAAAAATGAAGGTTCCTACCTGTTAAAATAATCAAGTCCTGAGACAACCTTTTCAATGAGTGTAGCAGAGGCAAGAAAACACTAGCTGTTTTTCATACTGACTTTGATAAGTTTAAGAAATGGACTATATGGCACACAGTACCTTCAACAGCAGAAAACTGCTCAGTGATGCAGGAGGTTCCTTATAGTCCTAGGAAACTTGCAATTTTTCCCCTTGGGTTAAACAGCTCATAAAGAATTTGGACTTCCACTCTTTCCCTTCTAGCTGATCCCTGTTACAACTTATTGGCTGTGAAAAAGGAGTCCCTGAGACAGTACAGAATATGACCACCAAGAGCCATAGTGATTAATGCCAGAATAAGGAGGAAATAAGAAGCTAGCAATGTGCTTCACACTTCATCCTGCAGATGTGGACTGATCCAAGCAGGATATTACCCCAGTAGGTCTTACCTGACTGAAAAGGTGACATATGTGTCACCCCAGCCACTGGGTCCTGTTTCTCCTGAGACTCCAGAGACATGCTGCTCCAAAAACAACACCAGAGCAAAACAGCTGGGGACACAGGGAAATGTGTTTGCACCTTCTAGCAGCATGTTACATCAGCTCAGCTGTATCACCAAATCTGTTTCAGGGCCAGACTACTTTGTGTGGCTCTTCTTCATGCTTACAGCACTGGTGCTCTCAGGAATGTTATCTGGAGTCATCCAAACACTTCTCTGAAAAGTCACAGCTCAGTCCGTAACTGATTGCAGCACTCTAGGTGCAGATCTAGCTGCAGCAAAGACACATCCAAGAATAAAAATCCTTGGCTATCTGTGATGACTTTTGGGCATATGGGTAAAGACGTTAAAGAGTTAGGGCATGTAAATCTCAAGTACAACTGTTTTCCTCAGTGAGGCCACAACAGCAGAAAACTACTACTCTAGAGAACACAGATCATAGATTTTAGTGTCATAACAAAATCAGTGCTCTCTCCCTTTCTCTTTCTAAAAGCATGCATCTTATCTTTCAGAGAAATGCATTATGTAATTCTTAAGCCCATGTACCAAAGAAGCAGTGGGCTTCTGAAATTAATTTACTCTTCTTTTTTTTTCTACTTTTTTAACAGATTGTTTTGGCAAGAGGCAATTTCTGAATCAAAAAGAAAGTGATTTCAAAATAATATGAAACATTTCTTCCCAGTCCCATACTTCATAAAGGCAAAATCTTTAGATGCAGCAAAAGGGTTTACCTAAAATTTCCATTTCTTTTTACTCCCACAAGGCCCAAAATAAACAGTACCCTAATAAAAGTTGATAGCATGGGCTCTGTTCAAGTGAAATCACTTTATAACTTGACCAAGTTTGCTCTCTGCCAGGAAATGATTGCTTTTCCAGTTCAACCCAAGAATGCTGCTCTGCCTTATGTCTGCTGGCAACAACTCCTCTGTTTATGGGTGGGCTAAAGAGACGGATTCAAAGGCTAAGTTTTGGCCTCAGATAAACCTAACATGCTGGTTTGTGAGGATGAGCAGACAAATAAGAAAGTTACTATAACATATTACATAGTTTAAAAACCTTCTGTCTTTCTTCTCCTTAAACTTACTTGATACATTACCATACAAACCAAAATCACGTCAACAATATGAATGAAACCACAATAAAGTTTGATTTTCCTATACAATGCTAATGCTAGCACATACTGTTTTGTCAAAGTCACTGTAACCTCAGAGAGTTCCTGTAAACAAAATCCTTGTACCTTACTGCAGAAGATCCTTCCTGATCAGTCCAATGGAAAACCAGCGCCGTAATTGGCAAATGTATTGCAATGTACCACAGCACTTTAATGAAGAGAAGGAAATCGGTTACTCCCAAAAGAGAAAGCTGCTTAAGAGCTACTGCTGCAGTACACCACACAATGCTCTTGCCAGAGATTTATGGAGGAACAAGCTTTCAGTATTCCCTATATCTCTAACAAAGAGAGTGAATGCTAAAATAAACTATGCCCTTGTCCGGTAACCAAAAGCAAAGCACCTCAGCATTTGGCTACACACTTCAAATGCATTCATAGGAATTGCCTAGGCTTGAGGGATTATGAAGAAGATCTAATGCAGGGCAGTGTTAAAATTACACTTTCCTGCTTGAAACTTTCTGTAATCATCAGAGTAGAATATAAAGTGAATTGTGCTGCGCACTATTTATTTTTCTACCTATACATTGACTTGTTCACTTACAGAAACAAATGCTATTTGTTTCAGAATAAAATTCTGTTACAATTAAAACTGTCTGGAATTTGGAATTGTGCTTTGGCTAATTTGGCCATGGAACACAAACCTGTGGTTAATAATTTGAACACTGAGATAAAGGATATAAACTATTACATTTACATAAAGAAGTAATTTTTTCCTTTTCCAGTCTTAATTTAACTGATTTTCACCATAGATTGACTTCATCCCATTCACATGGCTCTAGTGAGGTGAAAGGCAGTATAAGAGTTTGAAGGGGTGCACATGATCGATTTTTTCTGCTACTCTGTGCCTAGGATTTCTGCTGCCATAAGGGGAATAATTTGTTGCAGCTTCCCACAATTGCTTCTATCCTTCTGTTCCTCAGTGCTCCTGCCTCAGCAGGGGATGTTCCTTGTCTGGCTGTGGGCTGCAGTCTTTTGGGAATATCCCACTCCACATGGTCCCACCATGAGTCCCCCTCAGAGTGTTTCTGCACCACTGCTTCCCACTCCTACATAGAGCCTGTAACATACTTTTGTTCAGTCTAACATCCCTACCTTGGCTAAGGACATCTTTAATTCTAGGTTATAGTCTGGACATATCTTCGTTAAAGACTTTTTGAAGCAGGATTATTTCAGGTGGAAATGACAGAATGGTTACAAGGAAACAGCTTAAATGACTTTCTGTAAAGAAAAACAAAATACAGACTTAACCCTATAACGCTATCAGATAAACAATTTTATCACTGAGCCTATTATACACAAGAATCAATTGCTAAAATCATTCCATGTTAGCAAGGCTTAGCTTCACAGCGAAAACCCCAAGTGTAATTACAGACATTTCAAAAATTTCCAATAGCTTCAGAAGGGAAAGCAGGACAAAGTGAAATTTCCACCCCCACAGCTCTTCAGGTCTCTGCCTTTGAATAGACACAGATGAAGCAGATGTGCAAATCTATTCCAGGAAAGAAGTGCTTCCTATAATTTAATGAATCTGCAGAAAGACATGCGAAACCATGCCTCATTAACAATTTAAGTGTTCCAGAGTTGTGATAAATCAAAAAGGACCAGGATACTATTATGCTGAATATGTATCAAATTATGGAATTGACCTTATTTATAACAACTGTGTTTATAATGACATAGCATCACTGGGAAAAAAAGTAGATTCTTGAAGTAACACAGAGAACATAGCAGACATTTGAGAGATGAATGTCTAACATGCAATTCAAGCAAACACTAGCCTTCTCAAATTGATACTTGGAGGCCTTTATTTAGATTAAACAGTTTACTTCCAAGCCCTTTTGCATAATTCAACGTAGTAATGCACACTTCCCCTGCGGAAGCCACCCTCATATAGGAGATGGACTTTCTGTAAATCAAGTTCTACTTGGACACAATTTTTTAATCATTTGAAACATGAAGTTTTTATTGCAAATGAAGAACAGGGAAAAAATAACCTTGGGCAAAAAGTCTGTTTGTAGAATGAAGAAATATTACAGTCTTAACCTAAGGGACTTAGGATTTAATACCAGACAACAGACAGGCTACACAAATAGCTTCAGAGAAAGATCATGAAACCTAAAGGAGACACAATTGTCAGGGGAATTAATACATTAACTGTATTTTTCTAGGCAGTGCTACATACAGAATAACTAAGTAAAATTGAATGAGACTCTCTCAAGTGCAGAGACAAAAATATAAAAAATGTACAATTGTGAGAGAAAGAAAAAGAGCACAGTAGTAATAAAATACATTTTAGAGACACAAAAATAAAGACTGAAGAAATAAAACCACTGGTATGTGAAAGGTCTTTAAAGTAAAGGGAATATTCAATCTATTTTTTTTTCTTTTCTATTTTTTTTAAGAAAAAAGAGACTTAAGGGACCCAGAAATGTTTGAATCTCTATATTTTTAAAAATAAAAATGGAATGTGATGCAAAAGAGGATCAGGAAAGACAAAGACAAAACTGAAGAGAAAGGGAAGAGGAAAAGGGCTGTGAAGAGAACTTACCAGGATTTGAGATAAAATGAGGCCTTATTGTAGACCATTGAAAAGAGTAGCAGCAGATGTCAGAAACTCCATTCAGGAAACAGTAGCTATCTGATCTGAAGACCAAACTAACAACACTGGCAAATAAAAATATTTAGAAATTAACTAGAAAAATAATCAAAGGTTTCAAGTCTATTTGAACAGAACCTTAGAAAACATGAAAATTTGTCAGTTTAATTTTTTAGAAGCTGTTAACATTTATGTGATTAAGTCTGTTGTTGAAAAAGCAGACACAGTCGCTCCAAATCTACTCATACTTAGGTCACAGGCAACTTCAGTTAAGTCAGTCAGTACACAAATCTGTGAATATGGACATCATACATTTTTAATCTCAACTTCTTATTAATATATTGTTAGAGCCTGTTGTTTGTAACAGTCAAGCACCTCCATGCCCATCTATACAGCTTTGATTTCTGCAGCAAGCAACTGTATAAGAATATTGCTGCCTGTAGACCTAAAAGATTTCGCAGGATTGGACAGGACAATAATTTCTGTAAGAAAATTAATTTCTGTAATAGCATATATATCTATATATTTTACTTTATTGTCTATATAACAAGCAGGATTCATCACACTCATATATTCCTCCCAGCTGAAGGCTACTCACCGTCCTCATGTGTATCATTTTATGAAAGCAGTGTATAATTTCTACGATTAATGGTGTAGAAATATTGCCAAGGTGAGAACTTGTATGAGGAATATCCTGATGATATTTCAATCATCAACCCAGCATACACAGTGAAAAACAGTCTCTGTCACAGAAGCCGTGAACATTAACCTACGTGAAGCTTCTCAAAGCCCAGGAAGGCTTTGAAAGTAGAAAAAACTGACTAGAATTTAAAAAATACTAGGAAATAAAAAATATGGAATAGATTTGCAAAGGTACTGCTTGCACATTTGAGAGTGCTGGAGTGTGCTTAAGCCGGTCAAGGGTCTGGAGCACAAATCCTGTGAGGAACATCTAAGGGAGGTGGTGGTGTTAAGCCTGGAGAAAAGGAGGCTTGGGGAAGACCTTATCACTCTCTGAAACTACCTGAAAGGAAGTTGTAGACAGGATAAAGTTGGTCTCTTCTGCTGGGTAACTAGTGACATGACAAGAGCAAATGGCCTCAAGTTGCACCAGGGAGGTTTAGGTTGGATATCAGGAAAAATTTTTTCACTGAAGCAGTTGTGAAGCACTGGAATAGGCTGCCAAGGGAAGTTGTGGAGTCACCATCCCTGGACGTGTTTAAAAGACTTGCAGAATATATGGCACTTAAGGACATGGTGGATTTATTAGTGTTAGGTTTACAGTTGTACTTGGTGATCTTGATGGGCTTTTCCAACATAAACATATCCGTGAGTCCATGATTAAGCTTTTATTAAGTCTTACTATACAGCACACACAGACTTCACAAAGGACAAGGTGCATTTTCTATTCCTTTTCTGCCAGGGAAAAATATTACCTTTGTCCTGAAATGAAGAAACTGACACAGAAACAAATGTATGTTTCATTTCTATTATATATTATTTAATTCTATTTAGCAGAGGATACATGCCAGGTCCACCAGGCATCTGAAACTCATGAACCACATTCACAAACCAGCAAGGATGCCTATGTAAACATGAAACCAAAGCACCCTGAGCTTCATTTCAGGATTAATTTAAAGTTCTGACTTACACTGCTCTCAATACAGAGATCAACACACAATAACAAAAAAACCCCATCAAATATTAAATACTGTTTCTAAAACTGTGTCACAAGAGACCACGCAGTTATATCCTATTCTGATCTAAATATTCTTTGATAAAACCTTCCCTTATAATGGCATCTTATCATAAAAAAGAAAAAAAACAGTAAGAAGGAAGGAGAGAGTAAAGAAATATGGAGAAAGGACCAGACAGCACTTGACACAATTCATATTAAATTTATCTGTAGGACTTTGATAAGATACAAAGAGACTGTGTAACTTTTGGGCATCTAATATATTGACAATGACAGCTGGCTGTTTTGCAGGCTGAAGTGCTTTTGTACCAATGAACTTATTTGGGAAGCATAAGATAGAAAGATGCATTCCATGTTTTCCAGTAAGTGTATGTTGATGCTCAACAATTAGCTTCAGCAAGGCTTATGCCAAACTCACGGAACCTGATCCTCCTCAGTAATTTCTCCAGTCAGAGTCTCACTGTTAAAACTGTGACACTGGGAGATGCCCAAGACAACTTCATAGGGAATGGAATCACAAATAAAGTCTCTGAATGCACTATAAAGCAGCTCTGAAAGAAAAGATGAGTTTTACTCTTCTTACAGAACCAGATTTCCTGAATCCTGGGTAACATAACAGATAAGCAACTTCATGTAAAAGAACTCAGGACAAAACCAGACATGGATTTCCATCCACCAAGCCCTCTGCCATTTATCTTCCTACACAAGGCTATTGTTTGTACTACAGTAGCTAAATTCTTTCTACAGAGTTCTACAGTGCTGATGTCTACAAAAGAAAAAGTAAAACTCTCCATGGGATTCATGTTTGTATAGGATAAAATTTCACAAATTTTAAACAAGAACCAGCTCAAGACTAGTGCATAACAATAGTAAGTAACTTGCATAACAGTGAATTTGTATGTCTTTAAACAGCATTTTAACTATTTCAAGATGCACAATCTCACAGGAAGAATGTAATACAGAAATAAGATTCTTTTTTTTTTATTTGAATTATCTAGCTTTTCCCCAATATCTCTTCTGCAGTCTTTCCTTGCCCCTGAGCTAGATCTTCCATATATAATCAGGTCTTCAAAAAAAAACCATAAAAATTTAGCAAGAAGTCCCTCTAAATAGACATATATAAGTGTGAACAAACTAGAGTGAAAAGAATACTAGTAGCATTTCTTAACCTTACTTGTTGTTCTTGGTTTTTTATTTTCTCTGAAAATCATCAGAAACATAATAATTTGGGACTAGGAAAATTAATTTTTGAAAGAAAAACGTGGGACTTCAATAAAAATTTCAGTCATGCCAGGACCTCCAGAAAACCACTCATATTCATAAGCATTTATTTTAATTGTGATCACAGAACAGTACAGGAACTCAAGGTGAGAATAATTTTTAAAACTGGACTTAAATAGCTTCTTTATAAATATACGTTGTTTATTATTACTTCCAGTGCATCCTCCATAATGAGGCCTTTCTCTTGCAATATCTGTTCACAATGCAAAGCTAACAAAAGCAATTGCTTGGAGGATTGGGACCTAAAATATTCCAGTAAATTTTTGCTCTTCTATTTACATTCATGTTTGCATCCTTGTATTATAAAGATGTTCAGAATCTAGTAACAAAAATAAAACAGCAGTAAGAGAGAAAGAATGGACATGAAATGGTTATTAATCATACCATCACAACAGATGCTAAATTTAACTGCATATTGATAACTTTGAGCTATCCCAGTGAAAATTAAAAGCATAAGCAATCCAGAATGAAGCAATTGTGTCTCTAGCAAGTGTTCAAGCCTCCTATAAATGAGCAGAAAGTATTCAAGAAGGGTTGCTTTTTGAGTAATAATGGTTTTCTAAAAAACAGCTCTTTGTTTGAAGAAAAATGCAGTTCTTAAAAGAAAATCCCACTCATCCCCCTTCACATGGATGTTCATTATGCAAGCCCACCTTGGATTATTTTAAAGCACCTCTTCATCCTAGCTCTTCTCACTAACTTGATCTGGAAAATACAGTACCTAAAATTAAGAGGAAAGCTGCTACCTCATTTCTGTCATCCTCCTCTCATCACTTTGTGAGTCTCAGATATTGCACAGGTTCAACAACAGTGCAGAGCTATACAGTATGAACAGGAGACTTGCCAGGTATTGTGGCACTTCTGGTACACTAACAGACCAAGATTAATGCAAAGCTTACAGTGAGGTATGGGTTTCTCTACTCTGAAAGGCAATTACTACATGTAAAACACCATTAAGAACTGAAGAACCACTCTAACTCCTCTTTCGCCTCTAAAACCGATGGCTGCATTGCAATCAGCTGGGGGAATGAAGAAATAGCCCTCAGGCTCTGCACCATACATGGACTTATCATGCTTAGCTTGCAAAAAAAGAAAAGGTAAGGATCACTACTTTCCACTCTTCATTTCTACCTGTGAAGGAGGAGGAAAAGCTTTTGGCCTTGCATTCAAGATATAAATACTGATCTTTTAAATTGCACAGACCTCTGGGAAGTTGAACTGTATTTCTGTAGCATAAGGAAAAAATAAGTTATTCAATTATAACCAGTAAAATTTTACTAGAATGCCTTGGCTGACATGGCTAATTTCACTATATACTGTTCTCTTCAATGTAAGTAGTAAAACTTTTGTCTGGCTCTTATAGTATGATGATGAACACCCTTGATTACATTCTCTCATCTGCAAGGATTTAAGTATGACTCTGTTCTAAACCTTAACAGAAAAGTGTTTGTGATTTTCCACACAGCACAGAGGACAATTTATTTCTATGGCTTAGTTTATTGGGTGATCAAAGACATGCCAAGGATACAACATAGCACAGTGGCCAGTATAAAAATCACACAAGCCAGGACAGAGTCACTCACATTGGTGGAGGGCAGGGAAACCAGCTGAAAAACTTCTAAGGCACACAGCCATCAGACGTGCCTGAGATGTTTTGGACAACATCATGTAAGGTTGTGCTTTGCAGGTATGTCATCTCAGACTCGGCTGCTCACACTGGTGAAGAACATAAAAGCTCTTGTTCTGAGCACAAGTTATCTCCAAAAGTCAAGCCAGAAGATGGATTTTGTTCCTTAATACCCACCAAATATTTATTGACTACCTGGTAATAAGTAAAACCTGAATCAAACATTAAAGGCAGTGGGGTTATACAGACAGCTCATAATGTTCTTAAAGCACATGAAATGTAAAGCCTGTGCTTCATTCTAAATCCAAGCCCAACCCACAGAGACGATAGATCTTCTGGATGTGTACATGCACACAAGGGTATAGTGGGATGCACACGTGTTTTGGTCAGGGTTTTTTTTTTTATGTATGTAGGTCAGCAGAAATACTGGGTTTGTGTGAAGGAGGCCACATGCATGGAGGTATAGATGAGTGGGTATCTACAGATATGTGTGTGCAAGTATGTGTGGGTATAGGGGCACGTGGGTATAAAGACGTACATGTCTTGAACCTGGTATGAAGGTTCGTGTGTGTGTGTGGAGGGATCTATAGGTGCTTGTCTCTGTAGCTGCAACTGTGAAATTACGTGTGTTTGTGTGACTCTGAGATGGGGCTTGTGTGCACTCATTTACATGTGCATAGAAACATCTATAGGTGCATGTGTGTGAAGGGTATAGGGATGTGTGCAGATGTGTGTGTTCTACTATGGGTGTTTAGTGCAGTTCATAGGAAATACGTGTGCATTTATAGGTGGGGTGTCACAGTAATGTGTAAAAATGTGTGTGCAGATGGGGAAGTACAGGGGCACTTGCACTGTTGTGTCTGGAGGTAAAACGCTGGCAGGGGTGTGTTTAGGGGTTATGCACATTTAATTTGAATAAATTTAGAATATAAATTTGCAACACAGAAGTCAATTTTCAAATAAACTCTTTTGACAGAACTTAATACTCTCTTATACAGACTTCTAATTAAAACTAATTCACACTTTGCTGCAATTTCCATGACTTTTACTTTACCACATTTTGAAGAATTACATATGCATTTGAAGAAGCAATGAGTACACCTGGCTGAGTATTCACAGATTATCTCATGACACTAATTTGTTTAATTTCATGAGGAAACTGTGAGCAGTCAATTTCTTTGAGACAATTTATAGCCCTAGTCTCTTTAGTTTAGTGTCATGCATTAGCTACTACATTTTTCAGCATGGATGTAATTTTTATAACTCAGCATTTTATAACATACCACTATCTTCAAATGAGAGCTGTCTTCTGAGAAGTTGTAAGTGGTTTACCAGACCATCGCCTGTCTTAAAACTGAGATCTTGTCATAAATAAGCTGAAGCTTTCGTAAGTATTATTTGGAATATGCACTAAATTGAAAGAAAGTAGGTTTAGACTGTATATTAGGAACTATTCTTTAATATAAGGATGATGAAACACTGCAATAAGTTGCCCCGAGAAATTGTGGATGCCTCATCCCCTAGAAATGTTCAAGGTCGGGTTGTCTGGGGCTTCAAGTCACCTACTCTAGTGGAAAGTGTCCTGCTAATGGCAGGGAGTTTGGAACTAGATGATCCTTAAGGTCCCTTATAACCCAAACCACTCCATGATTCTATGAAAAGAAGTATCTCTATTTTAATTACTTGATGATACTATTAAACTTCAGTTCTGGGCTTTAAACATACTACATTTAAAAAACAAACAAAAACAAACAGACAATAACAAAAAAGCCCCCACCATCCAAAGCCTCCCTTATTCAGAAAGAAACTAGAGTATTTCAGCACAGAAGGGAAACAACAGTAAGAAAGTAGCATTCTGAACAGAGGTTATCTCTGTACTCAAGGAAAAGAGACACAGACAATGTTGAAGGCAGCACTGTTCTCAAGGCTAGCATTTTTCAAGGAGAATAAAATCAGAGCATCTGAAACTGGAGGTCCATTTCTAAAAATGAGACTATAACCCTCTCAGCATGGTATGAGAGGTGAGCATAGCAACTATGCTATTCAGCAGATACTTCTACTTGCATTGCTTTGGGAGCTATGAAATCAAAAAGTGCAAGTAGTTATTGACCTGAGTGACAAGGCAGAAAATTCACCCTATCCTACTTTTAGTTCTCAGGCAATTCTTGTTAAGTACCAAGGACAAGAACAGGATGTTAACCACAGAACACATGCTGCCACTTCCACTAGGGCTACTTCCTATCATCACCTGAAGGAACTTCAGGTGCAACAAGATCCACTGCCAGAAGTACAATGCTGTGAAACCTTCACGCTATAAGAGCTCCAGCAGCTCTCTAATAAAGACACAGGAATGGGACACTGCTTTATAACTGTTCCACATGTAAATAAGAGATACTCACTCATGAGCCATTCTTCTACTCCTGTGTTGCTGATTTTCTCACTACTGAACAGTGGCAAGTATTGCAAAGTAAATATTGCTCACTTATTATATTTTACCTTATATTGAGGATCATAGATCTGATATCTTGACTTTGAGCAAAGACTTAATATTGCTTTCTTTTATTGACACCCAACATTCACAAGGATTTGTTTGGTGATGAGCAACAAATGAAGTAATGAAACAGCCATAAAGAAATTTTGGTGAGGGGGGAAAAAAGAAACACAGGTTGA
This sequence comes from Pithys albifrons albifrons, assembly GCF_047495875.1. Lineage (NCBI taxonomy): Eukaryota > Metazoa > Chordata > Aves > Passeriformes > Thamnophilidae > Pithys > Pithys albifrons. The sequence continues at coordinate 76,019,967 of NC_092497.1, read as the reverse complement.
AAAGAATGTAAGAACATTCCAGACCTTCTTAATCAATAGTAAGGGGAAAAAAGGGTAGAAAATATCCCTTTTCCCTTTCACAAATGCTGTTACCCTAGGCAACCTTTGTTTGTGAGGTGGGTCCCCAGGTTTAGGAGACAGAAGTAGTAGCTTCACCAGGAACAAAAAAAAATGCTCTTTCTTCCTGACAGAATGCTCTTCTCCATCAGCCCATGAAACAGAAAGTACAACTTGTTCCACTTTACATCTTGGAGAGAAAATTTATTAAAAAAGACATGAAAACAACAACTGGCCACACTGCATCAGACCAAACAAACATTTAGCCCAGTGCTCCATTTCCAAGAATAGCCAAAATCAGGTTCATATGACACTTCCCCTTAACAGTCTTCCACCTTCAAACTGTTTTCAGTATCAGGAACTTCCTGAGGTAGATGCATGCTCAGTAACCGTCAAAAGATTTCTCACCTTGACCTTGACCAAAGCTCCCTTGAAAGTACATTTTGGAAAACAACATTCCCAACACCCTTTGGCAACTGCTTCCAATAGAGGTTCCAACATCTACTGTCAGATGTGTAAAGTCTCATCTCCTGCTTGGTAAGAGATGGTTCCTAACAGCTTTATCTAAAACTTTTCAGATATTCTGAGCCTGAAATGATCAGTATTCGTATATTTCCTTAAAAAGAGGAATGTGGACTGAAAATTATCTTTCAGACAGAAAAATCCCACAAAAATTTAAAAAGTGGATATGTTGTCAATGTTTTTTTGATAGTATAATTACAGAAACCACACGTGTGAGTTGCTTTAGGAAATGAAATATTCACAGATATCATGTTCTCAAACAAAAGACGTGTGTATAAAGAATAAAACAATGCCATTTTTCCACATCCTCTACAACAGCACTTGACTAGAATTAGAGAGGAGGTGAGATGACTTTGTGTGATCTGAAGTGAAAACTAGATTAACTTTTGTTTCAGCAAGGAAGAAAACCTTCTAACTAAATCCTGAGCAGAGAGTCAAAAAACCCCTTAAAATACAAATACAGAAAACACACTATACAGGATCCCGATGATATCCATACTTCCAAAGAGCAAGGCATACCTCAAAGCCCTTAATGTTTCAAATATGGAACAACAGTACTGAAAATATGAATGTAATAAAATATCAAGTAATTTTTAGTAGGGAAAAAAATAAAACAAAACAAAAAATGATCTCCACACCCTCCCCCTCTCCCTCAGTCTGATTCCTGGCGCCACTGGTTCAGCAAGGAACCACAAGCGTAGCATATTCAGAGCAAGATTTCCAGATTGCATTTCAAGAGCCAAGAACCTTTTCTATAAACTGAGGCTTCAATCTACCCCACACACTCCACATTGCAGCTATGTGCATTTAATAAAGCTTCACATTCACATTTTTATTTTCCTTGTTGTATTGTTTATATTATTCTGCATTAATTTCCTCTTTGTAAAATCCCCTAAACTGCTCATAAAACTGCCATAAAAAGAAGTAAAATGATCCAGCTTGGAGATCAAGGAAGAGAAGTGGGCCAATTTTTCACTAGAGATGTAAAGAACAGAAAAGAAAAATAATGTATCACTGACTGGTGTCAAGTCCTGTCCGCACATAAAATTCTGAACTCTTCCATCCCAGGATGTGCCCCAAAATGGGACAGAATGGTATTTGAGAGAAGACAAGATAATCATACTTTTTGAAGTATTTCTGCGCATAGAAATGGAGGTATGCATGATTCTCATTAAAGTTTAGCAGGAACAGGAAAACCATATCCAACCAAATTTTGGTAAGTACCACAGATTTGAAAATCAAGTCAGGTAGCCTGGGTTGTCTTTACAGTTATAAAGATGTATACCTGTGTAACCTGATATTAAGACAGGATCATTCCCATGAAAAATGAGGTAAGGTGTAAATAAGTAACATGTTGAATAACTGCCACAATAAAAAAAAAATCAAAATGAAAAATCCTGAAACCAAGCTTTATTATAGGGGAATAAATATATAGACCACCAAGACTTTGATAAAACAGCTATTTCAGAGATATTTACCCTTAAATCCCTATTTGAATAAAGGTACTTGAGACTAAAAAAAAAAGGAGGAGGGAAAGGGAAAAGGAAAGGGAAAGGGAAAGGGAAAGGGAAAGGGAAAGGGAAAGGGAAAGGGAAAGGGAAAGGGAAAGGGAAAGGGAAAGGGAAAGGGAAAGGGAAAGGGAAAGGAAAAAGGGAAAGGGAAAGGGAAAGGCGGAGGGGAGGGGAGGAAAGGGGGAGGGGAAGAAAGAGGGAGGGGAAAAGAGGGGAGGGGAGGGCAGGGGAGGGCAGGGGAAGGGAGGGAGTAAAGGGAAGGGAGGGATTAAGGGAAGGGGAAGGGGAGGGAAGAGGGGAAGGGGATGGGAGGGGAGGGGGTAAGAAGGAGTAAAGGAGGGGAAAAGGAGAGGGAGAGGAAGGGGAAAGGAGGGGGAAAGGAAGGGAAAGCTTGTTGTGAGCTACTATAAATATGGCAGTTTCCATTTCTCTGTAAAAAAATATATATAATCTTTTTATGTTCCCAGTTAAGTAATCACTTCCAGGTTCCATACAGATTTATCCACATGAATAAGACTTAAGTCTGCTATTACGAACAGAAAGGATAAAACTACCCTTTGGCAGAAGTATTATTTTCATATAGTTAAGACTTTTGGATTTCTACCACTTCCCTTGTTGGCTTCCATTCTTCCACCCATCCCTACTTGCATACCAGACCCTTAACTTGCATGCCAAAGAACCTCCCACTGAAAAGTACATCAACAGAGGGAAAAGAAGTGGTAAAAAAAGAACCAGTTTTGCTTTCCAATGTTGTGTAACAAATAAGCCACAAAAGGACTTTGAGTCAGCAGAAAACAGTAGGCAAATTATTGTTTATCTCCTGGAAATGTTCTATCTTTTGCCCCAAGTGGAATCTAGGACACCCACTGAAGTTCTACCTCTGCTACTCTGTTTTAGCTGATTCTCCTTGTTTGGCAAGTCACCATATGCATTTCTTGGGAACATTTAAAATCATACTGCAGGAAACTGTTAATCATAATGTGGTGATTGAAAACTCATCACAGAACATAAATCATACAATCTGAACCACAGCAGATAGAGCAGATAGAGCTTATTATCAAAGCCCTAGCTTCTGCCTCCATACTGACTCACACTAAACTATGCCATTGGATTCTTAAACAGTAAATGTTTTGCAGAAAACAAAGCTAGCATTAAAAAAATTGACTAGAGCTCACTTCAGATTTGAAGCTGGTAATTTCAAAACTAATGATGTTGCACACCGCCACTTCTGAATAATCAATGGGACATATTCTAAGGAGGCCTTACTTCTGGCAAAGTAACTTCATGAAACTGGGTTGTCTTGAAGTACCCTTAGCTGCTTACCAAAAATTACTAGATTTTCTGAGGGTCATAGGAGAGACAACTAGGAGAGTAACAGGGTAACATGCTGAACACTTGAGATGTTTATATAGAAACATCAGAAGAAGAATAAACAGGAAGAACTTTCAAGCCTTTAAAATCAACAATTGACACTGAATCCACCTCACAAAGATGGGATAAATCTGGAACTGATGTGGAGGTGCACAAAACTCGATGAAAAATTGGAGGGTAAAGAAAAAAACAAGAAGTTCTTATATTGTTAATCAAGAATGCACACAACTTTCCCTGAAGTTCAGAAAAATTTGAGAGACAGACTCTTAAATATCTCTGAACAAATATGAATTTTGTAAAAAGCAAGGACAATCCCATCCTCTTGAAGACCTGCTATAGATCACTTATTTATAGAGGGGAATGCATTATTGCATATCCCTGAAACATCTAGTAGCAGCATCCAGAATAAAAGAGTTGATAATATTGGGCCTTCACTAAAAGGTCTATGGGCAAGGAGGAAAACAGACAAGAAAGAGTATACATTTAATCCAACACAATTTTTGAGAACATTTCTTAGGTGAAGTAACCTTAAATCTAAGTAAAGGAGTGATGAGTCAATAAACAAAGTCAAAGTAGTGGTCACAAAATAACAAATTCTGTATTCAATAGAGACAAAGAAACAAGATTGACAGATATGCATATATATTAAAAAAATAATCCAAAACTGAAAAGCAAGGCTGATAAAACAAGGAATGCTGTATGCATAAAGGCATACAATAACATACAAATGATACTGGTAAAGGCCTGGGGATGAAAATTCTGGGCAAAAAGAAGATAGAATTTGTCCCAGACTTGAAAAAAAAGAGGCACAGTACAGCTGTGTATGACTCTTTTTAATCAGATAATAAAAAAGATATTTTTTAAAAAACTCTACAAATAAGGGCCTATGATGAATGATTAGTCATAGTATAGAGGAATTACATAAACACAGGTAAAATCAGTAGGACAAAAGCATACTATGAGTTATAATCAGCATGGATACAAAAGGAAGTAAAAATGCACTCTCTGTAAACTGTATGTTTACAAAAAACACAAAAATCAAGGTCCTTAGTTAATTGAGAAAGGAAACAAACATAAGAACAAAGAGACTAACAGTAGTTTTCTTGATCAGTTTTTAAAAAACTGATTGTGAACTGTATTTTTAACAAAGGAATATGATCAAAGGAATACCTCTTGAACAGAGGTATAATAAACAAATGCTGTATAAATTGAAGTTATTTTCAGGTCATCATCTGGATCTGATCTTTCATCCCCTGTTCTACCAGACTCTCTTTTAAGGACCCATTAGACATCAGCAGTGACTTCAAGTTCTCACTATGGATATGTCATTGCAAGGCAGAAGCACGTCTGTGCATACAAGGTTGAATAACCAGCAGCTGAATGTCTGCATGGTTATACAACTGTATGAATAGAGAAGGCATGTCTGAATGGCAGTCATATAATTTATCTTGACTAGCACAGCTTCTGACCTTCTCTTCAAAATAGGCAACTGGAACATAACCAAAAGGTAACTTACATGGACTCACAGCTAACTGAAAACGTCCTTCCTGTAGAGTAATTCTGGCTGCTGCAGACAATAAAAAGATAGGCTGCAGATGCTTAAGACATAAAACTCAATGAAATTTTTCTGAGATATCATACTGGGATATCTGAGTGGATTGTTTTGCTCTAAAAGACATTGATGAGGACTGGAAATAATTATTCTGCTGATTAAGTACCAAGGTCTCTGTCCAGCTCCACGCACCACTGAAAAATCTATAATCAAACAACAGCTCCAAAAGCAACAGGAAACATGAGTCATGAAGAAAAATTTCATGACCAGGTTTGAGCATAAAATGACATAGGTAAGCATTTGTTCATCATGTAAAAGGTGGTTATAATGAAGACAGAATAGCACCTGTTTTAATTTCTGCTGTGTGAAGAAGGTGAAATTAACATAATTTTCAGCCTAGAGCATTTGGGTTAGAAATAAGGAGAGCATTTGCTGTTCTGAGGATGGGTAAGCAAAAGAACACACAGTGTCTTCACTGGAGACTGTCAGGTCTTGCCTGAAGTACGCAAAGACTGCTTAGAGCATGAGTTTGAATGGCATCACTTCTTGTTTGTTTTAAAGTTTCTTTTTTCCCTAAACCTTTAATTACTTTATTATGGTTTTTAACCTACAACTGAAATATCTGCAAACAACTGACACATAAAAAAAAATGAAAAAGGGGTTTAAGTTCCTAGTATTTCAATAGTTCCTTCCTAGAAAATTCCTAGATAGTTATTATGCCAACCTCCTCTTCTCAGGTACAAGCTTGATAGAAATTAAATAGCAACCTATGTTTGTACTAAAGTTGGTGAAAGAAAAAGTAGAAAAAACACAGGTAAACCCTTGCTGGACAGAAACCAGACATCTCATGGGCAAAGGAAATGGCAAAACCAAGATATCAGACTGACTAAGGCTGAGCTATGGCTAATTTGAGGGTCCTGTGGTATGGACAATTGTGATGTACATTGTCCCAGGTCCTGGAGAAAAACATTCACATATATCATGCTTTCTTTCAAAGGACATAGGCAAAACAATGAGTAAAAGTTTCTCTGTGCAGGGTAAGGATACACAAAACACTTTATAACAACAAAAACCAATTAAGAACAACCTGAAATTTCTCCTTTTTATGTTTGAAGCCAGTAACCTTCTTCTACAGACCTTCCTGATTTCATATGCTTCATTTTGGCTTTAATAGCTATTAAAGAGGTGCTGTCAAGAAGTGTCTTTTCCAATAAGCAATACTCTGTTGTCTCTTCCATTCCCTCTCCTTACATAGAAGAGCAAAACTAATACACATCAGTCGCCTCTAGAAATCCACTGAGCCTAGATTAGGCCTGAAGTCATACTGGCAGGACATGAAAGTAAATTCTGATCACAGTCCAGAGGCTGATTTAATCTGGGAGAGTGGAGGTAAATGAGCATGTTAATTTGTGAACTCAGTTTTTTCTGTTCGTCTTTGCAGTGGAAAAGAGACGAAGGTGGAAAAAGATGGGTGAATATACTGCAAAACAGGTTTAATAGTGCGAGTCAGTTTTCAGAAAAACATGCAGTCTTACATGCTCTTGCACACCAGAGAAAAGTGAAAACACCACTGAGTTTCTTCATTTCAGAAAATATAGAGGTGGAATATTAGTGTCTCTAATATTTTTCAGAATAATATCTCCACTGACAAACACAAATGATAGACCAAGATAATGCAACTAACAGTAGCACAACAGAGATTGAATAAGAATGATTTTCTTCTGTATAAGTGGTTCTAAATTGGCAACATTGAATAATATGATCAAAAATAGCAAAATATTAATATCTAAAAACACTAAATGTCCCTTGCATTAATAAGCATCACTTGGGTGTTTTGTTTCCCTTCCCAAAAATTTTGAGTAACTTGAAAAAATTAATCTTTGTTAATATAGAAGAAATTCTATGGTTATTACACAGACATTATCCTCAAAGAAAAAAAGTTAAACATGAGTCTGTTTCAACTCTGCCCTATCATACTGTTAACAGAAGTTCTCTTTTGCCAGTACTAGTTTAACAAAACTACCTGTTTTGTACATCATATTCCTTCAAAATCTAGTTAATACTTTGATATTTACCATACTAACAACCAAATACATCACCAATGGACAAAAAACCAAACAAAACCAACCAACCAAAGAAAAACACCAACCAAACAACAACAACAAAAAACCCTCCAACCCTAACAAACTGGGGCAAATCCGTTCTTTTCTATGTTTCCCCTGTGCTGCTATTTAACCTTAAGAAGTTTCTTCCAACTGATCCAAATGTAAAGAAATCCATACACTCTTTGTGCTCCCAGACCGTACTTTTGGCATGTCTAATTGATCACTGGGTGGTCCAGCTACCCAACAGCACAATCCACAACAGACAGACAGACAGACAGAACAGGAAGGATGTGACCTGACACCTACCATTCACTGTTTTTTATACAATATACTTCTTTCAGTTGCTGTCATATCTTTTGTATTGTTGTCCAGTAGTTTTCTTTGGAAACCACTGAGGTTTTGAATAAGGCCATATATCTCAATCTGAAAATGCTTGATGGAAATTTACCTATTTCTAAGAAATGCAGATTGAAATACAAACCTTTCATGAATCTGATGCCAGGAAACTTTTTTCCCCAAAAGACCCTTATTAGTCTCATGTGATGAGCTACCCACATTTTATCCAATTTAAAATTAATGTCAGTAGAATAATTTATCATGAATAACATGTTCAGTAGGAAAATTATACTATTGAGGTGTTCCTAAACGTGTGGGTGTGGGTGTTACATGAAAATAATCATCATGTTTTATTTTGCTTCAAGTTAATGGCTTTTAGACAAAATTTTCTCCCCATCTAATTTGTCAGAGTGACTAATTATCTCACTGTCATAACACTTAATAAACATTAGAATAATTACTTTCTGCAGTGTGGGTTACCATGTAATGATGACACACTCTTTTTCCTCCCCTAAAATGAATCCAATTACTCATCATTTTGCCTGCTTACTATGCTAGCACTGTGTAGTACCATTTCCAAACCACAGAGTCCATGCTTGACAATATATAAGTGCAATTCCCTTCTTAATCAAGAAATTATCTCCACAGGCTGGCTATGCATTGCAAAAAGACAAAGTTGAGGTTTTTAAAAGTTCTTTCTACATTTACTACTCATTATTTTTGGCTTGCTTATCTTCTAACATTATAAAGATGAAGAAGGATACTAAGCTACTATCACTACAGTTGCTACACTATAAAAGAATTATGGCAATATAAAACCATAATCAAGAAATCCAACCTTAAAACTGCACATTCTTCAGACAAACTCTAATTCTAAGACCATGTGACATCATGTTACGCAGCAATGCTACTGCATATAGTCATCAGTGCTAAAGTTGTGTATCATCTCTACGACTCAGGCTTGTCTTACCTTGCCTTCCGTAGCCTCCACAAGATGGGCAGGAGCTAAAGCCAGCTATGTCTCACCAGAAATTATTCCCCTGTCTGCAGCAAAGAGCCAGTGAAGTGAGTAAGACACTGAACAATTTTTCCACTCCTGGCAATGAACAGCTGAGACTTAGGTTTATGCTGAGCTGTGGAATCCTGTGGCCCATGGAATTTGAAGACACAACCCCAGAACACTAGCAAAACATCTGGGGGAGGAAAACAACTTTATTCCCTTTGTTCATAAGAAAATAAATTTATTTGAGACTAGGAACCAGGGAACAAGAGATATGGGATCAGGAAAAGAGGGAATAAGACTTATTTTTCTATCCACCTCCTTCCAGAAACTCATTCACCTGTTCGCAAAAGGTTTAATAGGATCACAGTTTATTTATCCATTTTATGACAAGTCCAAATGATATTTTTAATTACTAACTCTGTTCTAATTCACATGTCAAATAATCCTGAACTATAGGGAAAAGAGAGATATTCCTACACACCTTAGAACAGAATCAGTTGTTTGTTTTTTTCTTCAGTGATTTATGTGTTTACACAGATGAACTAAAAATAAGCCAGAAAAGGTTTCTTCTCCCAAAACTCGCTTATTTTATTGTATTGGATCATAATCATGACCAAGAAATACAACAAAAAAATTCTGAACCCTTCATTCTAACACATCAAGATAAACATCTCCACCAAGATACTATCTTTCATTGCTGAGCTACTACCAGTTATATCCCAATACAATTAGAGTAGCTCTCTATGAGTCAGAGTTCCTTTGATGTTGATGGAAATCTGCTGTTCAATTAATGCATAAGAAGGGAAGTGCACTTATTTACATTGCAACTCCCAAACTAAAATCTCATTTATAGTATACAAAACCTCTGTTAAATGCAGAACAGATGAGCTTTAAATGAGTGTTAATGCTAATATTGAATGTTTCAGTCAAATTGACAACTCATGATGATTTACCTCTTGTCTCTCTTCACAAATGAAAGTCAAGTATGGATATTAAAATTGTATATATGGGGGGGGAGTATTCTTTAATGATAAAATGCTTAAAAAGTCTAATGACACTTCAGATTTGTAAATCTCTAAGAAGCAAGTTAACAATAAAACAACAAATCAAGTCACCTACTTTTAAAAAAAATTGCAACGTAAGAACAGGTTTCCTTAAGTCTTCCCATTTTCATACTAATTATGGTTCCAATCTCAGCAACTTTTTAAGAGACATCACTGAATTCCACAGTTATTACCTCTATGATTTAAAAAAAAAATCTGCTCAGTTTACTTTCCAGCTCTATAAATTTGACATGGAACAAAATTGTCAAGATGAAGTACTTCCTCTTTCTATGAAAATTAAGACTGAAGATGAGCAAAATGCTGCCATAGTGACAGAAAATCTCACCTTACCAGGAAACCAGATGAAAAATGAACCATAAGGAAGGAAGATAAAATCAGCTCAGTTGGATGACAGAATTATAAGTATCATGTGAAGAAGGTAAAGCCATCTTTGATGTTAATTTCCAAGAGATGAGATAGCAGATGAGCAACAGTGGTGAGATCCGTGAATGTACAACCATATCAGTCCATCTTACATCCAAAGAACACTTAGCCATATAGACTGAACAGGACAATAAAAATACAAGCTACTAATAATTTGCTGTTATTGCAAAGGGAAGAAAAGGCTGGATGTATCGAGTCTTTCTTCTGAAGCTGAAGATAAAGGTTCAAAATTATTGAGAACATATATAGTATCTCTCACCCATGCTGTTTTTTGGACAAACGTTTCTGATCTGTTAATGAATTATGAACTGGAATGTCCTGCTGTCAGAGAAGTATCAAACACCTATAACAGAGTACAGAGGGGAATGATAAAAAAAAATTATCAACAGTGGTCCCCACAATTAACCTTGTACTACTAGTGCCTCAGAGTTCCAAAAATGAAAGCCCACATCACAATCCAGGCTGGCACATTCATGAGTACAAACATAGTGTATTATTTCTTACAGTACTTTTAAGGTCATGTTTGCAATATGCTCTTGGACTCAATCTGTAATTTCTAAATGTTAAATTAGCTCATATTGTGTTGAGCAATGTGCAACTGTCTTCACAGCATTAGGAAGTGATAAAGATTAGTCTGGGCCAGAAAGTAGCTCTATCAAACACTGCATGTAAATATATATAAAGAGAGAAATTGTGTAACAAATATTTGTACTTAAATTTCCAGGTAGTATAAGTACAAAGAATGAAGCAAAATTTGCATCCAAAGGGACTTCAGAATATGTAATTTACTTAGATATTCCTTGGTTTGATACTTGGAAACATTTTTTTTAATAGAAATTATTTCAAAGTTTAAATACATTAGAAATTTATTTCAAATTTTTAAAACAGCAAGACACAAGGTTTTCCTAAGCTAATGTAAAAAATACAATCAGTCACAAATGTTCTACTATAGTTTGTCAGAATACACCAGACAATGTGTTTTGGGTTTGGTTTTCTTTTTTTTGCTAGAAAGATTGAATAATCCAACAGTGATTGGCTTACATTTTCTCTTCACCTTTTAAGGTTCTCTTATGCATTTTGATCTGGTGCATTACCACATGAAAGTAACTTCAAACAGGTTAAAGCTCACAGCAACAGTGGAGTTTCTCTGTCAGGAGTATACATTAAAAAATAAAAATAAAAAATTCTGCAAGCATCTTATGTTGTTAAAACTGAGACCCTCTAAGGCATCACAAAAAAAACCTTTTATAAATCAAGGGTACGCTGTATACAGCAATTCATGTACAGTACTGAAGAGATATTGTTAAAACCTACTAATCTATTTTTGGCAGGAATTGCAAACGGGCAAGATAGTTTACAAATACAAGTTATAAGCACAGTTGCTAAAGCTGCTATTCTTGTGATCTCAGGCAAAATCTGAAGTATGTTCCTTCTTTTCTGAAAAGCTTAAACATGTTTCCTCCCCCCTCACACCCTTAGCTCTGGACAGTTGAATCATTCTCACAGCAGTTAAATCTTTCTGACTGCTGATTATTCTGACAGGAATAAAAAAAGGCACTTTGTGTGACAGGGTCCCTTTTGTTTCCTTGCAGGCACAACAATCTGTTTTCCATTGAATACAGTTTTTAGTTCTCCCTCCACAACATTTTTCTTTAATTATGATAAAAGACAGTAACTTAATCAGGCATAAATCCTGTTCAAGCAAACATAGGAAAATAAAGGGGTTAAAAAGCTAGACATGTGACCTCTCAATTACAACTCCAGATAATAAACCGCTAACGCACTGGCAAGTGAAAATTTTTTTCACTACTGTCACTAGAGAAATTAATTAAAAAAATACACAATCATGTTTATTTTGTTGAACAAGCTTGCCTACAATATGGCTATTTAGTTTTAATATTATCCTGATTTTTATTCCAATAGCATAGCCAGCTGATCCCAGAGAGAAACATTTTTTGTAATACGCTCTTTCAGAAACTCTGGAGACCAGCACCTCACTCTGCCAAATAAGCTGAGAAAAAATTAAGAGGTTAGGACTGGTATCAGGAGGAAAAGACGCTGCCTTCACAGCTTGGTTACTGACATAAATATTACAGGAGCTGTACATGATGACTACAGTCAGTATCCTCAGAATGCTATCAGTATTCTCACTCATTGCCCAGTCCAAGAACTGGCACGGTAAACTGCAGTTTTAACTCAGTTTACTTGTTGGAAACAAAACTCACTTGCACAGCTAAGCTGCAGCAGAACTGATTTCTATTGACATAGACACAACCATCAGTTACCTTTCAAGTTGTGAATAGGCTGCCTGTATTTTAACTTACTCTACTGAGGCACATCCAAGCAGGACACCACCTCCACCCACCTTCTCAAGGAGACAGACTATCACAGAATATTCTGAGTTATAAGGGACTCACAAGAATCTTCCAGTCCAATTCTTAAGTGAATGACCACAAACCACAACCTTGGCATTAGCAGCACTGTGCTCTAACCCAATGAGCTAATGTCAGGGTGCAAATAACCCAAAAGACTCACCTCTTACAAAACTGAAAATGGAGGAAGAAGAGGAAGAACATGGTTTCAGCTGACTGAGAGGATGCACTAACAGATTTGTGTGCAAGTACCATAGAAGTAGGGACAGGTGAACAGGATGTATGAGAAAGACATGGAGAGATCCCAGTGTGCCAAACTAGGTAGTTAAGATATCTTCAGGATGGAGACACAGAGTTCTGTTACACACAGGAAGGAAACAGCCAGGGTAAGAAATTTGAGAGCTGAAATTTGGAAGTCACTGGAAATATGACTAAGGTGTGCCAAATGTATTCTAACTTAACAGACAGTGAATCTTTCTGAGCAGAGGCCAGGGGCAGGTTATTGGCCCTGAGAACAAGTGAAACAGCCATGGTCATGCCCACATATCTGTAACTTCTCACCCACAAAGAGGCTGGCCACATCAAAGCTAACCCTGGGAACATGCCTTGCCACATGTTCTTCCACCACTGCAGCACTGCAGTCAGACCCTCAGGATAAAACCAGGGCAGAAAACATGTTCCCTCATAAACTGCAGACTGGTGTCCAGGCCTCAGCCAGATCCTGGGATTTTTACAGTAAGAATGTAGTCCAAGCTGCTGGAGTTCAAAGGTGGTGATCACTGGGGAAAGACAACAGCCACAAAAATTCACCATTGAAGATAACCAAGGGAAGTCTCAAGGAGTTCTCTAAATATGGTGGAATGAGAGGATCAGACACAGAGGCCTTGGTGGGCAGAATAAGTGGATTGCCTAGGTTTATGCAACATGGACAGTGTGCAGGCCCTGCAAAATACACCAGTGCTTCATTCCTCCTATGAGTAGCAGTAACTGCTGCTACCAAAGACAAGGTCCACCAATCATCACACTGAGCTTCTGTTCTGAGTCTCTGAGTCACATCTGGCTTGTAGCCAATAGATTCTTTGCATAACTACCAGCAAGATAGTTTTTGAGACTGATCTCACTAGGTGAAAAAAAACTTGTTTAGTTAATTAGTTAAGGACATATCTTTGCCTCCTTAAGTTAAGGCCATTTCTGAATAAAACATTGCATGTTGAAATTACAGACACCAAAACCAAGAAAAATCCTTTGGTTTGACGTGAGTTGGGAGGTTTGAGGGTTTGGTTGGGTTTTGGGGTTTTTCTTTGGTAGTGGGGTTTTTTTGCTTGTTTGGTTTTGGCTTTTGGGGTTTTTTGGGTTTTGGTTTATTTGGGTTTGTTTTGTTGGGTTTTTTGGGGGGGAGGCAGAGGGGGTTGGGGGTGGGTGGGTGAGGTGTTTTTTTGTTTGGTTTGGTTGTTTGGTGGTTTGGTTTGGTTTCATTGGTTGGTTTGGGTTTTTCCTGGCCAGTCTGGAGTGCATTATTTCAGGCAGTGTGGAACTGCCTTTGGCTATAGTTACAGAGTAGACTTTAAATGAAAACTGGTGTTAGTCTGCATATATTTTGTACAACTGGGGAAAATATTTATCCAAGGAACAGCCAGATCTGTGGCCACCAAACATGTTGAGGACTCACTTGCATTATGTTCAATGGAATCTTTTAATGCACCAGCAGACACTTAATTCCTTTAAAACTTCTTATCTTTGAAATTTATGAACAAAACTTAACAAAAGAAATATCATACTGATTTATATGTGTGTGTGTGTGTGTGTGTGTGTGTGTGTGGCTCGGCTTCGCGAACGAAGATTTGGGAAGGGAGGTCCCCACGTGGGTGTGCCCTTCCAGCCTGTGCAGTGGATTTTAGGTGAGGCTCAGCGTGTGCAGAACTGGCCCCACCATTTAAGTCCTGAGGTTCGTCTGCCACGACCGAGCGAGCTTGGACAGTGCCAGTGAAGTCCTCAAGACTAGAACCTACAGCACCCGGCATTTCCCAGGAGGTCTCCCATCCAAGTACTAATCCGGGGCTGACCCTGCTGAGCTTCCGAGATCTGATGGGATCGGATGTCAGGGAGGCATTTAACTGCTAAGATATTTACACAACATGTTCAAATTTGCTACACACTTACTGTCATAATGTGTGTTTTCAACATGAATTTTATAATTACAATTTAGGTTTACATACTTAACAGTTGTAATTAGTTTATCCCTATTAGGCATTTAGTAACTTTAAAAATGCAAACATATATTTAGGGGTTTAATATCTTTAATATAAATCTGCTCTTTTAAAAATTCCTACGGAGACTTACTTTAGCACACCAGTGTTTTATCTAGAAAAAGCATTCATAATAAATCATACTAAATCATTACTGCTTTGCAGTAATTCAACATCCAAATGCTGGAATTTTTGGTCTATGATGCTGTACAGAATCAAGAACAGAATCAGCAGCTTCCTTATCAGGAAAGAAGATAGTTTAAAATACCAATATTCTTTGTTTACATGGAAAGCTTAATACATAAACATACACTCCTACGCTGCCATGAAGTCCAAACTTCTCGCTGTTCAAATTAATGTGTTCCTGCCCCTAACTATTAAATTGTTTGAGACACTGGGGAAGTTTCAGTTAATGTCAGCTAAATCTGAATTACTTCAAGTATTCTATTTTTCTTTCCTGGAATAAAAAAAAAAATGACAACCACTTCAAATACATCCAGAGCTAAATTACAGTTCATGTTGTCCTTCCCCCTACATGTTAAAAGAGCGTTCTTTGTAAAAGAACTCTACTAAAGAAAGTATCTGTTATACAAGTGCATTTAGTTACCTTCCTAATCCTGAGATAATTAAAATCTGCTAAGGTAGTAACTGACACACACAGTTTTCTCCTAAGCAAGTAAAAGCGTTTCTTCTCCACAAGAGCAAAAGTAAAACTGTTGATGGGAACCACAATTGATGTATTTGAGCACAACTGCCTCAAGCCACGTCAAAAAGCATCCTCAGCACATCATCAGTGCTGCCCTGCTCTTCAGCCACATGCTCCTTGGAGTAACTGCTGTTTGAAAGAGCTCAGTCTATAAATCACTGATGACAAATTGACTTTCATTGTCTCTCCTCAAGTAACAAGACCAGAGATGCCACTTAAAATTATATTAAAGGGATTATTTCTTGTCCTCTGGTGACCACATTGCATGGACTATGCCAAATGCAGCATGCTAGCCATCTTTTCCTACTTTTTGACTGGCAGTTTATTTTACATCTACAGGTAACCCAAGGTGAAGCAGAAGAAAATCACAATGGACACAAGGAAGGTGAGCTAATAACATTTCTGCTGCAATTATCATCAAAAAAAAAAGCCTCTTATAAACATACAAGCTTCTGGGAACAAATGCAAAAGGAAAGTACTAATTACTTCTGAGGAAACCAGATGCAGCAGCAGGTCTATTCTGAGGTCATCTTAATGGGAATATAATTTTCCAGAACGTGTAATGTTAGAAATGAAAAAAACTTTTAATTTAATACCTAAAATATTTTTACAACCTTATACACTGTTAACTGAAACACCTCTTTAGTCCCAAAAATCAATAATGAGAATACAAAGTTCTAAGGAAGAACATTTCTTGCAAAATTCAGTTCTTATTTACAAAAATTTGTAAGCACTATTAAATTAATAAAACCCAAAACCTTTTAAGACCAACTTTTCTCAGACTCTTTTATACTTTTATATACAGCAACAATGGTTTATAAAAGCCTGAAAAAAACCAACTGAATATTCTAAATCTTGGTTTGTTTTTTTAAAGTGGCAGTGCTCCACCAATTATTTTTCAAGATGAGGAGGTGCAAGGCTAGACATCATAGTGAGAAACACATTTTTACACCTCTGTTCAGTAAATTTTCATTATGGGATCACTGATGAAGATTTCGATTTTGCTGCTGAGCAGAATTGAGTCTTTTTCTAAATTTATTATATGATAGATATGCTTGGTCCAAAATGCAAAGCACCAACTCCTGCCCTTCAATCTCTCATTGATTTCAGAGTCTATCAGTAGAAAGAAATTTAATATGTTGGCTACTTACATGAAAGTGATATTACACAGTCCAGAAGTACTGTTAGAAGAAGTGAAATGTGAATGAATAAGCTTTGATAACTCACTAGGCTAATAAAGCATTAGCAGACTAGCACATCGAAGACAAGGAAAACTGAGATTCCACCCCCTCTTACCACCACCCATGAAGTAGAATCTATTGCATACATGTGATACGATTATGCCTTTTATGGAAATGCTGTAGAAAATGTTTAGCAGAAACACTGAAGAAATAACAAGAACTGCAATGTGAGATTGACCAGAATCCTCACTAGTTCAACCCAAGACACCACCTTACTTTACCTCCCAGTTTTGCTTGAAGGGTAGATACCATATAGGCGGCCAAGTCAGTGGCACAGCAACCAACAAGTTGATTTAGCTGCTTTTTGAGACTTCTCCCTGAACAGATTTATCAACAATCAACAGTTGGGGATTTCTGCTTGAAACATCACCTCACCCAAGACCTATGCATTAAAAGTAATCTTTACAACAGACATATGAAATACTGAATTTAAAGCAAAACAGAGCAGTGGCTAAAACTGGTGAGTCTGAACCAGTAGTTGCTGAGGATTCATTCTCAAGAATAGTCAGAAAGGAAATGCTCTCGAAGATCCCCAATGTTTTAATTATCTCAACATACTTCTTATGTGTCACTGTAACTGTTTCTAAAGCACTATCCAATATTAAGTCTGTCTTGCTATGTCTTCATATAAATTTCCGTCTACTGCCTTTTCAATTACTTGGTTAACTGGTGAAGAAATATTACAATCACATTTAAATCTGGTGTTATTACCCTGCTTTGCTGAGAAATTGCTGTATTAGAAGCAAGGAAAGTTTGGTTGGTGGGGTTTTTTCCTTTTCCTTTTTTTTTTTCTTTTTTTAACTGCCTTCGTAATTCCTTTGGCAGGAAAAAAGCCTTGATTTTTGGCAGTGAGGAGCAGAAATTTGTGGTTGAGCCAAAAAAGTAACTTTTACTGCAAAATTGTAAAACATAAATCCATCATTCAAAAAAGTAACTAAACCCCTCCTCTCCTCCCCCAAAAAATCCAAACCAAACCAACAAACAAACAAAACAACAAAAAGACACAGGCTGGGGGCAGTAAGTTATCTGTATGATATCACCACCTGTGCCAGCTACATGTGTGAACTGTACAACCTCTTCCTCACCAAGGTGGATACTCTTGTTTCTCCAACAAAACCTGCAGCTGAAAGTAAAGTTTATAATTTTGCTCAGAAACCGACATCCAACAGAAATGCCTGCACTCGTGGAACAGAAAGTGGAAGATAAGAAAGAGGAAGTCACAAACCCTCACAACCAGCCTCCAAAAATGTTTTCTGTACCTTCAGACACATGGTTGATTTTTGATCACACTCAACCCATTCAGCTTTTCACAACTGCAAATCAAGGTTTCTCTCAAACCGCATGCAAAAAAAGAATAGATTTGAAGTGTATGCTCTAGGTTCCAGCTCTTTGGAGCTCTTAGCACTTCAAGACTGAGCTTCTCACCTGGACTGGGGGCAATAAAAACCCAAAGAATTTTTTTAAGCCAATACCCAAAACCACACACCACAAACTAGCAAAGATTTGTTTGATTCTCACTAGATACAAGAATGATCAACTCTATGGCAATCAAATCAGATAAGCAAGCATTTGGTATTTATGGCTTTTAGTCCACAGGTGTTCAGAAAGAGATGTTCATACTAAAAGTAGAAGGGTTGAAGGGGTGGGGAATTAAAGAAATAGACACTCCAGTGTAAGAGCTCAATGTCAACTTATCTGATCTAGTGATATATCTGAAAAGTCATTAATTCATATTGGGGTGCAAATTTATTAAGTTTTTAGTAAGAAGAGCATTACAAACATGCCTTCACACATGAATATGCTCCCAGTGCCATTCTTTGCTATAAAAACAAAACCTACATACCATAAATTCAGCAGGCTTAAGCAGAATTACATCAGGTGAACAGAAAAAAAACCTGAAAAGGTCAGTACAAAGCATTCATTTAAACCTATATTCATGGTGTTACTTAAAAGTGACAGAATCACAAAAGCCCCACTGTTCTTTCAACTGGCTTCATGAAACGGTTTTAAAACATCATTTCATTGTCTTTTTCTGTCCTACTTCTGCTGGACTTCCCAATTTCAACTGGCAGACTGACAGTCAGTCAGTATGGGTATATGTATATTCAGAATTAAGGCTAGTGTTAAAATCTTTGTTAACATTCAGAGTTTCTCTGTGTGCAGGTGTGTTACTAAGGAAGTTTAATTTTTTTTTTCATTTTTGAATGGAATTGTGTTTTTTCTACCATACTTATGTTTCATGTAGGTTGGTCCCATGGTGTAAAGGAGAGCACTCTGGACTCTGAATCCCAAGGACCTGAGTTCGAGTCTCATTGGGGACCATCTCCAGGCAGTTCAATGCTTCCCTGCCATCCCATCCTGTCAGATCTTGGATGCTCAGCAGGGTCAGCACCAGTTAGTACCGGGTGCTGTGACAGTCCCGAGGACTTCACTGTCACTGTCCAAGCTCGCTCGGCCGTGGCAGATGGACCTGAGGACTGAAACGGTGGGGCCAGTTCTGCACACGCTGAGCCTCACCTAAAAAATCCACTGCGCAGGCTGGAAGGGCACACCCACGTGGGGAGAGCCCTGCCCAAATCTGCGTTCACAAAGTCTGGCCATAGAATACAATACAATATCATATGTCTCATGTGATGGTGTTTTTTTCCCAACCAGTCTCTGTATTTTCTTTCCATTAAAAGTGTTTCAATATCTGCCATTTACAATGTGATGTTTCGGTCTCGTAAGTTTTAAAATCTTTTTTCCATCTTCCAATCAATATTTTAATGTTTAGTTCAACATAATTATAAGTATTTTATTACATACTGATTTTACTATATAAATGGTACATGATGAAATATTTGTATCATGTTGGCACATCTTTCCAAAAATGAACACTGTGAACGTAAAAATGTGCTTATGTTCTTCCATGTGTACATGGGAAAATGTGGTAGGTAAACATGGTTAGAAGAAAGCAGTTTGATGAGAATCAGCAAAATAAAGGAAAATAAAAGTATTTCAAAACTGCAAATACCCTCTGTCTGCAAAATCTTGCTGAAGTATCTACAATGAGAATCTCTAATTTTAAAAAAAAATCTAAACCATCATGAAAACACAAATTTTTTGTCAAGTACTTAAAATGGACATACCTAACTAGTCTTGTGCCACCAAGAAGAAATTCTGCATATTAAGACTGTATGACAAAACCCAATGCACATTGTTTCAAATTACAGTTCAAAATCAGGTTGGTAGTTTCATTTTAGAAAATATCTTAATATATCATGATTTATTTAAGTCCACAGAACCTCAGTTTCAATAAAAGAAAATATTTCAACACATTTAAAAATATTGTACACATGAAGGATCTTAGATATGTTTTTACCTCCATCTCCAGTAACATTTAAAACCAAAGTATATCACAGACACTGTCAAGTTTCCAGATCAGATTTCAACTCCTATATTCCAAGAATACTGAGTTGTTCACTTTTCAGTTGATACTGACAATGGCACACAAGCTGTAGGAGGTTTAAAAATCCTTTTCCCCAGATCCAGTTAACTTTCTGAAATAGCTTACAAACTCTGTAATAGAGTTTTCCAGGAACGCACCTTCTAACTCTATTTCCTGTTGTATTTAAAATCCTACCCATGAAGCATTTCATAGCAGAATGCAGGATGTAAGTGGATGACAGAAATTTCATTGGAGGTTTGGAAAATCACAGAGACAGTCATACTAATTTAAGAATGAGATGTGAAATTCTTTATTAAAGAAATATGGACTATGACGTTCAAACAGGTCTAAGAAATTACGCTAACAGTGTTGCAGGCCCTGCAGACTTGCTTTTAATTTTACATAAAATGTTGCTATTGAAATAAAAGTACAAATCCTCCTGGAATTGTTTTCTTCCCATCACTTTGCTCCTTCGAATATGTAGAGGAAGGCAGGTTTTGAAGAAATCTCCTTTCAATACTAGTCACTGCAGGCTTTGGACAGAGCTGTATGTGACTGGCCCCATCATTTCTGAGTTGTAGTGCATCAGCTTGCCTTGTTTGTTTGATCCATGAAATAGGAAGCTCAGAGAACAACTGAAAACTCTGTATTTCAGTGGCATCACCTGATGAATTATCTGAAAACGATATCTGAGGAGTCTTCAAGGTCTTCATGGGGAGAATGTGTTAACCATTCTCCTCCACATGTAGTTGCCACAACTGCTCTTCATGAAAAAGAACAAGAGTTTTCAGTCACATATCACCAGTGAGCAG
This sequence comes from Pithys albifrons albifrons, assembly GCF_047495875.1. Lineage (NCBI taxonomy): Eukaryota > Metazoa > Chordata > Aves > Passeriformes > Thamnophilidae > Pithys > Pithys albifrons. The sequence continues at coordinate 75,999,219 of NC_092497.1, read as the reverse complement.
TAACCATGCCAGGAGCACAGATGTCAGCAACATCTTCTGAAACTGACAGCATTTTCTCTCAATGTGAAACACAGGTGTACAGCTCAATTATTGACACTGCAACTCTACAGAATTCCAGAGACTCCCTACCTCACAAAATGAATAAATATGGATTTGTACAGCTAGGAAAGTGAAATCCTGTCTAAATTCTTGTATTACCAATATAATTTCCCTCTGAAACCTTAAAACTTACAGAAAGAAGTAACATAAATTGGCTGTATTCAGAAAATGTTTTTCCAAGTGACCATGAGCAGAAAATTGCATTTAGATCTTGGATTTACTCAAACATTTCTGAAAGAAAAAAACAGAACGCACCTAATGAGTGAAGACAAGAAGCTGTTCTGCCACAGAGGCACAGACGTGGAGCACTCAGTCTTCAAAGTACACAAAAATAGGAGGAAAGATGACATGGGCTGATGTGAACATTTTATTAACTTCTGAAAGCATTAAAAACTTGACAGAAATGAAAACCTTGGCTGTCTCAGCTACTAAGACAATATTCAAAATATGTTTAAGAGATACAGATTTATTTCCTGTTTTGCTCTCTTCCATAGTAATCTTATTTACTAGAAACACGTGCTCTTCCAAGGATTTTTAGCTGTGCTTCCTTATTCAGCAAAAAGGACCTGTAGAAACTTCCTGATACAATTTTGAACTTAGGTTAGAGTTTAGTTGCAACCCTTTGGAATGACTAGCATTAACTGTGGCCTTTTTAGTAATTAAAAAAACTCATTTTTTCATTATTTGGTTGTTATTTTTACCATTTTGTGTGATTTGGTTTTGGTTATTTTTGTTGTTTCATTTTACTTTACATTAGCTGTTACCTGTATTTAGGGAAGAAACACTAAAATAAGAACAAATTTGTGGAAGAAAAAAGTCCATGGGATGTTTAAAGAATTGAATGCAGATGTCAAATCAAAGGTAACACCTCCACTGTAATCATAAGTCAGGGCTAGTTCTCCTAATTTTCCCAAGAAAAGTATGTTTTAAATAATGCTACTCATTACTTCTTTTAAAGAGAAATGTATTTCTGACAGCTGCTTTCATTTTACATACAGGAATATTAAAGTCTGTGACTACTACAAAAAAAATTAACATTTACTTTCAGATGGTCCCCAGATTTCCCCCATCCATCCCCATCATCTCCACTACCATGCTATTTTCATGCAAGAGGCAAATAAATACTACAACATATTATTTAAAAACAGTTTGAGTTTAAATTATACTAGGTTGAAATCATGTCTTTTTTTAAAAAATGCTATATTAATCCCTCTGCGATTTTATTTTACTTTAGACTTAGGATTGATCAAAACAAAACAATGTTCTGTCCAAATGCATTCTTTTCATGATTTTCCCATCCTGCCATTATTATCCTAAAATACCAGACTCTTACAGTATGGAATTCTTTAATCAGTCTTGACATGCATCTACTTTCTACTTGGCCCAGTCACAACAAACACAGTTGTTCTGCACTACACATAATTTCTCTGCATAACATCTTTTCCTTTGGGTAACATACTTCATTTCAAAACTTACTTCTTGCTACAAATAAGGCCTACCATCTTCTGTAAGGGTTAAATTAGAAGCTGAATAACTAATGCATGAGGAAAATTCTGGTTTAGTTCAGAAATACTGTTCTCATTCAATCTGAATTTTGGCCAAACCATCTGCAAAACCAAGCATTAGTCTGCCTAATCAGTTGCTATAACCTGTTATTGAAATCTTTGTTTTATAAAATACCTAAACCTTAGAGTAGGTTACAGAATCAATTATTTTTCAGGATCATCAATTCTTATATAGTATGTAACAAAAATTGTTACAAAATAAATAAACATAAGTCTAAATACTACTTCTGCTACAACTATTTCCATTTGAGAACTCAGCTCAATACAGCCAGTATGGTGCTAGAAAACAGATATATAATTTTTCTGTACCACAAGACTGCTAAATCAAAAGATACACAAATATTTTTCTAAGAATGCAAAAGAATGCACAGAATCACTGAATCTCTAAGGTAGGAAAAGATCTTTAAGATCGTAGAGTCCAACCATTAATCCAGCACTGCCAAGACCACCACGAAACTAAGTCCCTAAGAGCCACATCTACATATATTTTGAATACCTCCAGGGATGGTAAGTTACTGTGCAGAGGCATATTTTTGAGAGAGTAAGGCTTCTGTCACCCAAAAACAACCCCCACAAAACAAAACAACAACAACAACAACAAAAAAAACCCAAACAAACAAAAACACAACAAACTTCAAAACCCATTCCAGAGAACTCTTAGAACTATATATAACTTTCCTAGACAAGTGGGTTTGATACAAAATCCATTAAAATGAGTCACTCTTCCTCTGACTTTAGATGAAGTGCCAGTAACTTTAGCAAAATATTAAATTACATGAAATTTTTTAGTTCTGTTTTTCATCCTTCATGCTGAAACTCTGAAGATGAAATTTTAACTTCACATTACATCTGTCTTTTCTGGAGGAGAATACTGACCATACATATGTTTTGTGTATAGAGTTCTCATAAGAAACAGAAATGTCCTTTTCCACCATCTCCTCTCTGAAAAGCTCTTCCACTGCAAGAGAGACAGCATCCACTAGTTCTAATTTAATCATATTGTGCCACTTTATACTCAGTTTAGACAGTCATGTTGGTAGACATACATCACAATAGCTAGAAGAGTCAGAGAAAGACTAAGGAAGAGATTTGGAAAACTTGATCAAGGTAAAAACAACCTAATACAATTGCCTTGGTAGTTGGGGGGAAAAAAACAAACATAAAAAAACCCAAACTTAAAAACCAAAACCTAAAACCAAAAAACCTAAAACCAAAACACCTAAAAAAACAACCTAAAAACCAAAACCTAAAACCAAAAACCTAAAACCAAAACACCCACACAACAACCAAAAACCCCACATCAAAACAAACACCAAACCAAAACAAACCAAGCACAATGGAACTAAGCTTATTAGTTCTTTATGAACTTAGATGGGAACATACTATGATGTGATCCTGGGCTTAATTCCACAACAGTATTTGAGTCTGGAGCACACAAACAACTCATACCTGCAGCAGGTCACATGCTGGCAGCTCAAGAAGGAAGAAGTTGGTTGCAGGGTTGCTTGGGAATGAGGCGTTTTACAGAACATTGCAAAATTCAAAAGATGCTCCCAGACATGGACACTCATTGTGTTATTAATTCTATTTTCTACACCAGAATGTTTTTTATGATTATAGAGGATAAAAAATTTAGACAAGAGTTACGATTTTTACAAACAATACATACATAATTCCATTTCTACATAACAATAATTTTAAAATATATTTATTCATAAGGTCTTAATTCACCTGAGAAGTAATGCATATAAAGTAGTTGTGTGTTTACCAAAAATGTGGCTTTAAAGAATCTATTCATGCTAACACTTAAACAACACTTTCCTCCCATGGTGCAGAGCCAGGGGAAAAAATGTAATGATTCCCCTAAGAATTTGTACAAATCAATAAATTAAACATCTCTTATACAACTGTATTTTGAGTTGTGCTTTTTCAACAAAAAGTACATGAATCACAAGAGAAAACCAAATCCTTCCTCTGAGGCTCTAGAGCCTCAAGTCCTTAAAGCATGTGGCTAATATGCCTAGGGCTGTGTGTTGTCAATGCAGCAAAGGATGAAGTGCATTAGCCCAAGGAACAAACAGCACATTTCATGAATAATGCAAAAGACAGATAAAACTGACACCACACACTGTTGACAGGTGAGGGAGAAACCCTCTCCAAGAAAGGGGGACTGAAATAAGGAGCTTCTGTTTTTGAGTAGCACATATCTTTTCTATAGGTCTTCTTCCTCCTGGAGACACATGGAAAAGCACATGTCTTGTAAAGTTGATACTTCATTTGCACATTAGACACAGTAGTTTGCTGACCAAACAAAGCAGTGCTGAGTCAGCATGTCAGACAGCATGGTCAGATTAGGACCCATTCATTTCCTCACGCAGTTTTCCTGTCCAAGATTTGCGCTGGAATAGAAGACATGGGTCACCATTCTTTACATGTGCAGTATTACTTGCACCGTTATCCAAGAAAAAGTAACTTTGATATTTGGCCAGCCAAACTTTAGTCTGGAAATGTTTTGATCACAATCCTTCCACCAGTAACTGACATATTATGGGTTCTTCTTAAAAAAATAAAAAGAATGATAAGTTGTCTTTGCTTTGAGAAGTCAGTGAAAACAATCTTACTGCCAATACCGTCAGAGCAACTGTAAATACTTAGGATTTTAAGACAAAAGGGGTTAATTTTTTTCATTCAATTACATAAACAGATTAAGGCACACTTCAATTCTTTTGTTTAGGAAAATACTTAATTTGCTTTGTTGTCAAAGATAACACTTTCATTCGGGTTAAAGATAAACCTGATGGCTCTTGTTCAGATAAATTATCAAAATTCCAAGCCTGATGTTTGACCTTAATCAGTAGGACCAGTCAAACGACTTACATGCTTAATTTTCTCGAGCTAATGTATGCTAACTTTTGCTACAGTGTTTATATGAAAGCAAATGTCAGTAAAGGCTAGAATAAAAGCTGTTTTATATTTGCTCTGAACTAAGTAAAACTTGCTAAAAATTCTGATTAAAACACCTTTAAAGCAGAACAAGAAAACTTTTAATACATCAAAAAGTAAAATATGAAAGAAACTAAAGTCTACGTACAGTAGATAATGATCATGGATAAAAAAATCAGAAAAGCTACCTACTTTAAGTTAAAAAATGTTTTGTTTTTCTGTTAAAACACATTTTGTACTACAGTCAGGAGGACAATAAGGAGTTTATGAAGCTAAGAAGGTCTTTCCTGTAACATACTTAAATCCAAAGAGGAGAGTCTGGCCTGCAGCAGTCAGCATGAATCATCACCAACTCTAAATATGAATCTTGACGACAAAACTTAATTACCATATTTTGACAGCAAGTTATTTCCTTGTTTTGTAACTTGCTTTGAAAGCATCATGATGCTCATTATCTGAAGGTTTAAGTAGACCTTCACAAGATCCCAGAGGAATCACAAGACCCAACTACGCCTTAAGTTCACATGACAAATGGCCACCTACATTCTCTTTCCATTTTCAAGTGATCCTTAGGAAAAAAAATTTAAAACTCATCTTAGAGAAACATTATTTCATTTTCTTCCTTCATGACCTTATCACCCCATCAACAGTGTTCCAAGATGATGGAAGAATCTCATGCTTAAAAGCATCTAGCTCAGTGTATGTACTACTCAAACCAAAATAATATTTATGACAAGAATAGAAGAAAAGTCTGATAAAATTCTGGCAGTTTTGCTCCTAGGAGGCAAGCAGTGCTCGGTGTTTTCTGCTGAGGCCCATGTTCCCAAAGGCTTCAACAACAAAACTAATAACTGATAAGTAATAATTAAAAATGAAAAATATCAGTCTGAAGATCACAGGTGATCTCCCAGCAGAACAAGCAATACAAATGGTTTGACTCAAGTAAAATTCAGCCTGAAAAACCAATCACATGGTGTCACAGTAATCTGAGAACCCCAGGAAATGCCAGAGTTGTCAGGCCACCACCTTCTCAGTAACATTTATCCCAAATTAGAAACTGGATACACTAGGTCACTAGCTGGCAAAACTCCCAGCCTCAAATGATGGCCTGTCAAACAAGAAAGAAGAGTACTCTTCCATTGCCTGCACAACTAACAGGAGAGCCTGACAGTCTCTGAGGAGCAGAATCAGCACTTCACAGAAACAGGGCCCACATTTTGTTTTCTGTAGAGTACTGCATACCCCAGCAAAACAAGTTCTTCACAAAATTAATCTCCTCTTCAAAATACCTCACTATGACTGTGTTTGGTAACTCATCTGTTGCTACATAACATACTGCATTGAAATCTTAAATTGCAACTGGTACTTCATTAGGAGTGAAGAAACTTAATTATCAAAGTAAAAAAAAGCCTGACAGTAACTGCTGCAAAATATCTTTTAGCTATTGATCCCTTTGTAGTAATTAGGGTGGGGGAAGGTGGTGGAAAATAGAGCATTAATAAATGATCAATAAAGCTTTTTCTAATGGAGTTCATGGAACAAGATAAACAGCTCTGTTTTAAAATCAGAGTAAATGTCAAGGGTTCCTTTGCTTTCTTACTTCTCTTTCCTTCCCAGTTTTGAAGATGGGTCACTGTTACAAGAGCCCCATTCACACATATCATGATAAAACCAGTACCCCAGTCACATATGATTATCCTATATTTATATTTTAGCTTGGTCCTAAAATGTTTATGTGGCCCACAGTAACAATGTAAATGCCCCAGGACCCTGATTCATGGAAGGGAGACGTGATCTCAGCTCTGCATTATGGGAAATAAATGCTCTGTAGAACATCTTGTGGCTGAGAGCACTCTGAGTCACCAGAGCACAGAATTCCATGTACATCTTCATTTCTTCATTTCCGGGTAGCCTTTCCAAAAGGAAATAAAATATACAGGACCAGTGCACATCCAGTTTCATCCAGACATAGAATCAAAACAGTATGGGATGCCTATCAAGATACAGATGTCCTGAAATTCATTTACCCTCATTGCACAACAGATCACCACTGAAGAAAACACTGCAAAAGGAAGAGGCATCAAAGTAATTTGCACTGTTGAAAATTCAGATAACCTTAACCAGGCTATGATTCGTTTTTATTTATGCAAAAAGGGATGTCAAAATAAAATTAAGAAGAGATTATAGAGCTTTTTGGAACAGATATTCTTCCAAAATGACATTTTGCAGGAACAGATTCTGCCCAGGCACTTCAAGTTAAACATTTACTACACATTCAAGGGAAACAAAACACTGATACAACTAGGGAAAAAGAACCCCTTAAGATTCTTTCCAAGGGTCACATATATGGCCTAAATGTCAACCAAATTATTGTTTTGAAAAGCAGAAGTGTAAAAATCACCAGGGAAAAAAAGAGAGCAGAACTGTAACTCACACTTCCAAAGGAAAAGAAAAAAAAAAGCCAAAACAAAACAAAAAGCAAACCCAAAACAAACACTTTTTCTTAGAGATGGACTAATTGTTGAAATCTATCAGGACCAATCGACTTGTAAACATCTTTTTGGAAATATTTACAGTATTCTTTTCCCAACCAAGTTGAAATTATCACTCTCAGTACAGCAGAAAATGGTAGGAAATAATATGTAGTACAACCAGACTTTTAAAAATTCCATTAGTTATGTAGGGTTTGGGTTTTTTCTTTTGAACAGAAGCATGGTAGAGACTGCACATAGAACAGAATTGATAAAAGTACAGGACAGACATACGTGAAAGCTGCGTAATTAATTCTTTTTAGTATCAGTAGCAGGTCAAAAACTCATGAATTATACAAAAGGCAAAACAGAATACATAACTTATTGAAATGGCAAAACAATTTGTACTAACTCCCAGTAAAATTATAGAAATGGCACATGCTCAGGTGTAGTTCTTGGATCTCCAGATGAGTATTTTGGGATAAACTTACTTCACTGCAGCAGAAGTGGAAGTCAAGTCCTTATCTTCCACAAACTGATTGAAGAGACAGCAGCACTAGTCTAGCAAATCACAAAGTTGGCTTTTGATGAGGGAAACCAGGCTGCTGGAGAAGGGGGAGATGGTGGAAAGTAGACAGGACTGTATCAAATTGTCATCAGACCAATTTTGCTAGGCAAAATGAAGACTACACATTTCCTGCCCCACAATCACCTTTCTGTCACTAGAGGGATGGCACTGGAACAAGGAAATACATTTTCATATCTAACTCTGAAACATGTACAGCACCAAGAATTGCTATCAGGGAAGAAAATATTAAGCCATGCTTGAAAATTTAGCTCATGGATATCACTATATTTGACACAGTGGGGGACATCTTACTGCAGAAGAGCCACCTCCTCCTCTGAGATGAGAGGAGCAGGACTGGAAAGTATAACATTAGAGTTTTAGTCATAGTGTTGAAATACAGACCTAAAGAGCTAAAGGGGTGCCTGTTGGGGCAACCAGGCCAACAGGTTGGTGAAATCCTTGAAGCAGCAGGAGTCACTGTCTCCCAGGCTTCCTGGATGAACCACAGCTCAATTTGCCTGCCAGGGGAATCAGTCACCTGTGCAGACATGGACCAAGCAGGCATGGCCAGGCTGCACGCACCCTCCAAACCTCACACCATAGAGAAGCCAGACAGCACCCTCACCTGTTTGAGGAAGGGTACAATTTAAACTGGAAGGGTTAAGGAATTGCTGTGAAGACAGCAACATAAGCCCAGCCAAAACTGGGATGGACACCTTCAGCTCTCCCTTCTCTCTTCACACCACTGCTGACTAATGCCAGTGCAGGGCCACCTAGTACCAGAATAGGTGCAACTCACCTGCTGCTTCCACAGTTTCTTATCCTAGTCAACACCCATGACACGGGAATCTCAGAACCTACCTCTTCAAACTTTCCAATGTATATAACACAGACATCAGACAACCAAAAAACAGTTAAAAATCTGAAATAACCTAAACACTGGCTAAAACAACATAGGTAAAACATAGAGAAAGGCTAAAGGGTAAGCATCCAGGTTATGCAGGCTAATGATCCTCCAAAATCTGATTGAAGGTTATTCAGAATTTACACCTTCACACTACTCACACAACATGAATAAACTTTTCCAAACATCATTTCAAACAGAGCTAAGCTCAAACAGAACTACTTTGGGTTATTTTTATTAAATTAAGTATAAATAACACCAGCTAATAAACTACAAGCTTCATCACAGCACTTAACTTTCATCTCAAAAAAGGCTGAGTAATTTCATATTTCTGATATCTCTTGCCAGTCTCTAATAATAGAATGTGTTGTGGAGGTCTGTAGAGAAATACAGAAAGGCATCCAGGAGACCCTAGAGCCATGAAACAATTTTACTCTTGAAATGTGTTTAAATAATATTTCAGTGTGAAGAAACAGACATCTTTTCTGTGCACTACATTCCTGACATTCCAACTTGTCCACAGGTTCCTGTTCACGTTCTTTTTCCTCCATATACAGAAAGCCTTCTTTCTGGAAAGACACATGGCACAGGGAAATTTCAGAGTAAGCTACATTTTCAGATGACATGCTTGAAAGTCTGAATTATTGAAAAAAATACTATCCTTCAAGACAGGAAAAAAAAAAGGACCAGGGGAAAGACATATACCAGATGATGTAGGAGGCAAATCAAAACAGGACAAGGGTTATTAAATTGCATCCACTTGGAACTACTAATTGGCCAAGAGTCAGCAAGACAGGTTTCCAACTGAGCCTGAATATTCACGGCTAAAATCCAGAGTCTAAAACTAGATGCAAAATCATTATCAAGAGAGTAATACTGTAAATACACAAGAAAGAAATATTTTGTGTTTAATTTATATGCTTGTCACAGTATAACAGTATATTGGAACAGACCCATCTTTCTGATGGGAGAACATGAATGCTGACTTCTATGCAGAGTAGACTCCTCTACCAAAAATATTCTTCTTGTACATGGTGTGTCACGATGAGACGAAGAGACATAAAAATACTTTGACATTTAAAAAGCATATGATTTTATTAAGAAATTGGCAGATACTCTGTCATTGTGGAGTCACTTTATTTTTACAAACAATTTCAATTATCCAAGTTAGAAAATTTTGGCCAAATTTGTCCACTGCGCACAGACGTACATGTTTCTCAAATTTGCAAATGTAACACAAGTTATAACAGCGTATGGAATGCAAATAACTCATTATTCCCTTTAGTTCTTACCCTCTGAACAGCACACCTTTACTCACTGTTTGCTGCTAACAGAAAAAGAGGAGAAGAAAACAGTTCTGAAAAGGCTGAGGAGTGAAAAACCTGAAAACATTTTTAAATTTGTCAACCTTTGACGGAAATAAAGGGGCTAGCAGGACATTCACCCAAATTATTTTAGAAAAACAAAATGGCAGATAAGATCCAACAGGTAATTAAGATCCTGCAAACAATTAAGAGCAGTGGTTTGAACAGAACACATGTTCTTGAGGCTGCACAACACTTTAAAAACTTTCTCAGATGCAGTTAAAGTGTACAATGCAAATAAAAGAAATTGTAAAATGATCCATTGCCTGTTAAAGAAAGGGGTCTAGGTGAGGTATTATCAGTAACTACAGCTATATAACCTCATCTTCAAAGTACTAAACAATGGAGTCAACTCCTCAGTGACCCAGAATATCATTCCTATTATGCACATAGAGAAATTTCTCAGGCTGTCAAGTTGGTCCACATAAAATCAAGCACTACAGGCAGAAATCTTACTCTTTTTTTTTAGTTCAATATATGATTCTTGCAGGGTCATGAAAAAAGGAAATATGAAAGACACTGTAAAGTAGGACTGCTGAAAGAAATGGAAAATACTCTAGCGTAATCTGTTTATTCTTTGGGGGTTTAACTTAAAAGGCAGAGTAGTCATAGCAGTGTCAGCCCTGTTTTGAGCAGGGTCTGGAACCCATGAGGAACTGAGATCCCTTCCAAGCCTAATTATCCCCAAATGGTGCATATTTCCACTTCATTTTTCTGTTCAGTGTGTAGCCTAACTAATTCTCTATTGTTTTAATTTTCCATCATTCCTTTCCCCATTAGATTTGGTCATCAGTTCATCTTGCAACTGAATATCAACCTCTTCAGGTTGACCACAACAGTAAATCCAGCCTTATAAAAAATAACAATAACCCCACACCAGACCATTAGCTGGCCTCTGTATTTGAGGGTTCCAGCAACCTCAGAAAGCCTTCTCTCAGTAAAAATAGGGAGATAAACCTGAAGATAAGCAAACTGCTCTAAATGAAAGAGAGTAAAGATACAAATTTTCAGTGATACTTGCTCCAGTAAGATAAAAAGAAAAATCACAATGTAGCAACAGGTATAGAACAATACATTACTAAACTAAGCCAGAAAAACAAAGACATGTAGGCAAATGAAAATTACCAAACTTCAGAACAGACTGCACAGATCAAAGGCACAAAGTAATTTTTTTTTTCATTTTAATCAGTTTGCCTTAAGTGTCAAAAAGAATCTCTAGCCTGTTAGTAATCTAGACTACACTGTCCTTCTAATTTACCCCTTGGGAAAAACAAAGCAAAAAACATCAACAACAAAAAAACACAAAAAGCAAATAATGAATTGCTATAAACTTTAAAAAAGTTATCCAAACAATAGTATTTCAGCTTCACTTAATTAAATATTAATAGAAAAAGAAAAAAAATAACACAGGTATCTTGAAATCCAACAGTAGGCAATTGCAAATACATACAAAAGTCCAATTTAATGATTTCTTGTATCTTGATGGCAAGAAGAATATTGTTATTTACAGCAACTACATTGCTTCAAGGGGAGGCCAGTTTGCTGCAGATTTTCTAATCTAAAACATCTTCAGGAACTAGAAACATCATCTGATGAGTCTAACAGATGCTAAATTTAATTTTTGTTTAGTAACATCCTTGCTGTGATTTCACTGACTATAACGGAATCATTCCCTTTTACAGCACCTGAAAATGGGCATTATACTATATGTAGGATTACGCTGTAGCCAGCCTCTACATTCTACAATCATATAAAAAAGGATAAGGGGAAAAAAAGCATTGCAGAGATGTCCTCCTAGCGTATAAAACTCCTTCTGCTGTCACCAGTATACACCATCCCACTTTGAGAAAAGAAACTGTCCTGCTACCTCCATTAAAGATGCACAGCTTCTCCTGTAAAAATAAATAATTTTTTTTAAAAACCCTACATACTGTTATTGTGAGAAAGTTCCTTCTTCAAGACAAGCCAGCACCTTCACAGCCACCGTATTCATCTAGGAAATCTACTACTCCAAACTCCTCATCCAGTTTCTTCATATTTTTTTACAGCAGGAGGTTGAGTGTCTGGATGATATTTTGGATTTCTGGGTCCAAAAATGCTCAGTCCCCTCTTTCAGACCATGATTCAATTATTCTCTAACTGTACATGTACATTTTCCTATTTTCTAATAAATCTCTTTTAGCAAGAGATGTTAGACTCAGTTGTTTTAGAACAGTGGTTAGATTTCCTTCCAGTTATGGCATGCCTATTTTTCTCCTATAGACTGTTTTTCTCCTGTAGACTCTTTTTCTCCTACACTTTCTGTTTTAACCTGAAAACAGACTTTTATATGTCTCTTTACAATTCTGGTTGATATTAACTGCTTGTGACACTATTCAAGAAATGCTGTTACGTTTTTTGCCATTTATGCTGCGTTGACTGCTCCCTTCTTTTAACCAGTAATCAATAAGAATGAACAACAGCAATTGGCCAAAGTTACTTAAATGCAGTAGGGTACATATTTGCCAAGATATCTAAATGCAGTAAGAGCTTAATTTTATATACACTTGGATAAAAATCTAAGCAAGCTACTTACTTGACTACTTGAAACCAAATCAACAATAGGAATTTTCTGATACAGGGCTTTTATTTCAGCATTTTGATCTTTTCTTTCTCTCTTCCCAGACTTTTACCATGTTTTCCACAAAACATCTTATTATGGATATGCACAGTCATGCATGGTGCCACATGTTCATGGACACACCATACAGAAGCTCTTGCTCACACAAAAACGTCTCTGCTCTCAGCACACTTCACACACCTTCCTTCTGCCCCAGTTTCCTCATTGGTAAGATAAACAAGATCATTCCACTTTCTTATGTAATTCCAGACAGCTAGAAACAGCTACTGTGGATCATTGAAGTACTTTCTACCATTAGTAGGCAACAATAGCATGTCTGTGAATTCCTAAGATCTAAAGTGCTACTTAAGGGGCAAAGAATTAGTCACAAAGAAAACAAAAAAAAACAAACACCAAAATACCCAAATGGCAGAAGAAAATATGCTGTAGGAAAAAAGAGTAAGACATAGAAAAATAAAATTAAGAGGATGGGTTACAGGAACTGAGGAAAACTCTGTAGAGACAGTGACAACTATATGTATTTATTCTTATGTTTTCCTATAATTTTAAGCAAGAAACTTTTTTCAGAGGATTATTAATGCTTAAAAATGAAATTGTGTCATATGGTCTGAAATGGAGAGTAGTTTTAGTTAATTGCCTTGGTCTTGCAACATGCAATATGCAACTCATACAATATGAGGCTTTTAGGAGCAAAATATGTATGAATACATTAACCAGTGTAAAACTAAATTTTAAACAATTTTAATCCATGAAATTGACACAGACATGATATTAAGAGAGAGAGAGAGAGAGAGAGAAACTGTCATTTGCAAAAAGTTTTCACTGGACTTTGTCTAAACTCACAGAAAATTAATCTTTGAAAATAGACAGGTCTGAACTCTCTGCTTTTCAAAATGACAAATCTCATTCTCTGGAATAGCACAAAATCATACCTTACCAGAGCTACAGAAATGAAAGTTAATGAAAGGCAAGTTATTTAAAGAAATCACAGAAGCAGAGACTTAGAAATGTCACAAGAGCTTCTGCTGGGGAAAGTTAACTTTTAAGGACCATAATATGGCATCTATTATCCTGTATTGAATGACAGCATGTAGCTGCTGTGCCAGCAGGAAATGAAGGTACTAATTAGTTGGGAGGGAACTGTCCCACATGACATTCTTATAAATGAGACATGAAAAAATTATACAGAGAAAAATTTCAGCTCATTAGAAAACCAGAAAAGTTAACTCTCACTGGTTAACTGAAACAATGCAGTTTTAAAGTTTCAGCCATGTAGACACTTTTTTTGCTAAACTCCACAGGCAACAGCAACATGTTAGGTGCTGCCAAACATTCTGGTTTGGGCAAATTAAATCAAATGCCAGGAAAAATATTTTGGAGTGAGTGGGAATAAAGATGCGCAATTGAGTGAAGACAGGAAGAAAGTTTTGTGCATAAACCATTACACTGGTAGCAAACAGAGACCTGGCAACAATTCTGTGTGAAAGAACTGGAGTAGATCAAAACTTGAGCAATGAACTTGACTGCCACACAACAGTCAGACCCCAATCTGAGAACTAAAAATGTCATCTGGTAAATACAGAAAACAAACATCTTCTTTTAGCTGGTGCTGGTACAGCCTGAGCTAGAGTACACCAGTTTTGGTTAGCATGCTTCAAGAAAGATGTTTTGGAGCAAGTCCAGTAGGGAAAACTGAGAACAACCATGAGATTCAGAAAACATGATGTAAGAGGAAAGGCTGAGAAAACAGTAGGAGTGAAAGGGGTGTTGAAAGAAAGATATCTACCAGAAGACAAGAAAATTTTTGAAAATTATTTCTTTCAAAATTTAAAGAACTGTTTCAGAAGACAGAAAAATAAAATCACATACAACTACAAGAGGTAGAGGAATAACTGTGAGAGGAAGTAAGACAGTTAGATTACAATGAAGTGTAAGTAAGCACTAAGCCTGCATGCCTGCCCATGAAAGTCCCTGTACCTCTGTTCCTGTCACCTCTTGAGAGCAAGCTCATGTTGATTCTACCTTGAATAACAAATAATTTGACCTCTCAGGGTCCTTTTAGATCCTTTGTTCCCCAATCATACTGTGGTTACAGAAGATCTTGAGCTTCCTAGAAAACATAACAGACATAAAACACTTGAAAAATTTCTACAGAGCCTAACAGTGCAGTTCAGGGAGTTGATTTTTCTCTCTCTATTTCTAGAAATGATATATCACATGCCAATGTGATTTAGTACAAACAAAGACAACATTACAAGCATTTCACTGATCATTAAAGATTTATCTGCAGGAAGAAGGTACTGCATTTAGTTTGCTCTTTGGTTTCACACTGAACTAATACTTTCTAATAACTGCCTCTCTGGACATTGTAATTCTTAATTAAATGTGAGGTAACATTTTCCACGTTTTGTGATTTTGAAAATATGCTATAAATTAACACCTTTCCTTTTTGTAGTCCCTTCCTGTGAAGACATATCCTCCTTGAGTTCCAGAATCAAAGCTGCTCCTAACTTTAAATTTGTCCTTTGGATTACAAACAAATATAACTACTAAAATCTGCCTTTCTAACTCTGCATGCTCTTGCCTTTGGCTAGCATGATCCTCTTTAAAGTGTTTTTTACACGTTATGTCCTTAAATAACACATTGGCAGAAATATTTTTCTCAAGAGCAACATTATCCAAAAGTTATCTAGACATAAAATTTGAAAGAAACATTGATAGTTTTATTTTTCTTGCTTTGAAAACCACAGTATCATGAACTTTGTAAGAGATTCTCCATTACCTCTGTTAGGAAACAGATTTTTGAATCGTATTTCTATGCTGACACAGAGAGAACAAGAAAAATGTAAGATTAGCTTTAGAAAAATAGGTTGAATTACTATCTGTAATTTCAGATATAAATATCAAAATTTGCTAAATTTCCAAAACCAAGTATAAAAGACAGACTCACCCTCTCAAGACATTTATTAACTGCTGATTCTGATCTGACTTGAAATAGTTTTTAAAAAATAATTTTGTTGTATTAAATTGCTTCCAGGCAGAGCTATGAAGCACACTTTGCTTTAAAATTAAAACAAGAGGAGATATGTTTTCCGCATGTAAGTTTGGTTCAGATCCTGTTCAAGGTTGCAATTTTCTCTACATACCACCACTTTCCTCTTTGTAAGGGATTCTGGTCTACCATGAAAGAAGTCATCATTAACCATGACTATAACTACAATTTTTTAAGTAATGTTTTTATGTTTAAGCTTATTCTTCAGCTACTGAGTTCTTAGGATAACATTTTTATTTCCCATTCCCGAATAAAGGAAATTCGTATATGAACATAAATTTCTGGTTTCCCTGTCATAGACTTATCCTTTTTTTTCCTTCTCAATGAAAGAACTGCTTCAGGTCTGTTCTGAAGAATATTGATTTGTATTTCTCAGGAGAAAGCTGTAAGATATAAAGGAGTAATTACAGATGAATGCTATGAAATTCTTGTTATTTTCAACTTGGAATATTGAGAAAGCTTCAACAGACATTTAAAACCTTCTCAAAACTCCTGTTTTGTCTATTTCATTGTTTTTCATTAAAACAAAACACAAAACCTCCTTTGTTTTGTTAACACATTTAATTTCAAGAGATCATTCATTCTTACCTAGAAGGCAAAGAAAAACTCAGTGGACTCCTAAAATGCAGCTTAAACAACAACTGCTGTAGATTCAACAGTTCTAACACAAAGAAATGACAAAGACTATTTGTGGTGAGAATAACTACCTGACAACTAATCTAACATCTGTTTACAGGCTAGACTTCTGAGGCAGGTGAGAATTTCCTTATCAAATCTGCACAGGTTCAACTCCATTTTGCAGAATCCAAATCTTAGACAGCCATCAATTATAACAATATTGTGAAAGTGTCTCTAAAATTTCTAACCTACACAATTACGTTAATATTTTTTGCACATCCAATTTTCAATCTCCAAGAGTACAGTCCCATGGCAATTTAAGCTACTCTTTGCTTGGGCTGCCATGTGTTCCCTCTCCCAGCCCTCCAGCCATCCAGTCTGGTCTCTTCCCAACACCAGTGTTGGTGCTCCTGGGGACTGGAGTCAAGCCAGTTCAGGTTGCCTAGCCAGCACTGGATTGGATTTTGTAGGGTTAATTTTTGTCCAGTCAGCTCACTGAGATACAACTTGCCTAGTTTTGTATTACCTGACAATTACACTTCAGGGCAGCACACTGCAAGGGGATGTTTTATGTAAAAAAAACCCTTCTCTAATATGTCAGTAAAATGTGGAAACCAGCACACATTTAGAATTAGAAGAGAACTGTTATTGCCTGGGGGGGAGGGAGGGGGAGGGGAAGAAAAAAAAGATAATAAATATTATTTTTGTGTTATCTATCTAAAATCTCTTGGTATAGTTGTCGCTTTTCTTTTCATGCTCTTGGGTTTTTAAGGCATAAATTTTACTATATGCAGAAATATCACTGCAACATTTTGAATTCTAGTACTGTTGAGTTCTTTTAGAACACAACTCTGCTGTGTCACTTTTCTAAACTAGAAACAACCACAATATTTATCTGCATTTCTTAATCTCCCAGCATACTCACTCTCTCATTTTAACACAAAAAAATCTTGGCATTTTCTTTACATTCTATAACTTCTTGCTAAAATTTTAATATGATGAACAATGTAGAAAATCTACATTGTAGAGACCTCTTAAGATTTCACACAGTTTTATTTATTACTGGTTCATACAAGAGTTTTACAGAATGTATTTTGAAGTTATTCAGCTGTTATAGTCCTGGATTGTCAAGTAACACCATTTTATTTTTCATTTTCTCATTTTCTTATCTTGCTCTGTTCAGCAAAACTTGATACACTCTTAGGAGTAATTTCTCATGCAAGTCCAGACAAAATGAATTAATGTTTCTAGAGGAGGTCGTATTGGCTTTTTTCTTTCACAGAAACACAGAAAATGCACAGTTGGAACAGACCCACAAGGATCAGCAAGGCCCTGCACAGGACCATCCTCACCATATGCCTGAGAGTATTGTCCAAATGCTTCTTGAGCTCTGTCAGGCTTGGTGCTGTGACCATTTCCCTAGGCAGCCTGTTCCAGTGTCCAAACACCTTCTGGGTAAGGAACATTTTTCTAACATCCAACCTAAACCTCCCCTGACACAACTTCAGGCCAATCCCTCAGGTCCTGCTACTGGTCACCACAGAGAAGAGATCAGTGCCTGCCCCACCTCTTTCTCTCACAAAAAGTTGTAACTGCAATGAGGTCTCCCCTCAGTCTCCTCTTCTCCAGGCTAAAAAGACCAAGTGATCTCAGCTCCTCCTCATACAGCTTCCCTCAAGACCCTTCACTATCTTCTTTGGCCTCCTTTGGACACACTCTAGTAGCTTAATGTCTTTCTTGTAATGACCAAAACTGCACACAACATTCAAGGTGAGGCCACATCAGTGCAGAGTAGAGACTTCTTCTTGTACTATCAGACCTTTATTTTACTTTATTTTACTTCCAACCAGCGAAATCACATAATACCTTCATCTGATCTAAAGTGGCACTGCTGTGACTGAGACCTACTGTCTCTCAGTGTACAGACCCTTCTGCTGGTACTGGTGAGCCCACAGACATGTAGTTTTATTGTACCACTCTCACATAGACTTACTGTACCAGCTTATTATTTCTTTATATACCTGCACCTTACTGAAAATGCAGGCATTGACCAGAGTTAGTCAGTGATGTCCACCCGCTGCTCTGATCTGAAAATTGGAAGTTGGCAACATCTGCAGGATGAAGAGCTAGGGAGGGGGAAGAAAAGGAGGTAACTTCATTAAATGATGGCTTCCCATGTGGTAAAGTACAACTACAGCTTGTTAAGAACTTTAGAAGTGAAAGATTAATGCCTTAAAATAAAAATGTACATAGAGAGTAATGTTAAGGTCTTGCTGTAAAACCCAGCTTAAATGCCTGAGGTGTGTGTGCTTTGAGTTAACCAGCAGAGAAAAATCCTAGAAGATGGTTATCTCTGCCCCTGAACTTTGTTCTTCAAACAAGCTTTTGTGTCTCCTTTACAATCAAGGTAGAGTTATGACATGTATCTATTCTGTTGCAGACATGGTAGGAAGAAATCCCTTCCACTTGCGCAGCCTGCCAGTCTCATTAGTTTGCCTTTGGTAGAGCTCTTTTTTTAGACTTACATACAATAAACCTTTCTTTTTCAATCTAAACCTTAAATTTAGCCCTACCTAGCTAAACCCATAACAGTAGTTCATATGACTTAGGAGAGAGTTTCTGACTAGGAAAAGTAAAATTTATTATTTGCAACCATTATTTTTATACTTCTTTTATTAAAGAAACAGGAATAAAATTTGCCCTGTCTTTTGCGGTACATTATTGGTTCTCTGTCTACTCAGTAACTGGATATGTAACTGTATTACTACTCTGATAAGGAATTAGTCCATTTATAGCTTCTTTTTAATGATTTGACTAGACAGTTGTGTATGTTGTTTTGAAGAGTAAGACTTCAGAATTTTAGGAGAACTCTTACAGAATTTCCCCTTTCTTTATACAACCAATCATGTTGTTCTTCTTATCTACACAATACAAGGGGATAAAAATAATGCTCAGGTGCTAAACTAACAGAAGCAAGGAAAATTGTTTATAGAAACCTCTTTACCTTGAAATAATACTTATCAAATGAACTGTTAAATGAACACCCTAGAGTAATGCTGATGAAGACAACAAGGCTATAACCTGGAATTACTGAATTAAATGTTTGTGTTGTTCATATAAAAGGAAATGTCCAATAAAAGCAATTATACATATGGGGATTTTTTTGTTCAAGAAAGAATATCAAGCTTATGTTTGTTGTTCCCTTAACAAGTTCACATGTGAATAGAAATTTCAAATCTAAAAGGTACTTAGGCACATGTCTCCCATGTGAAATCATGGGGTAAAATATCTATGGAGATCCAATTTAAATTCCTGAATGAACTACTCACACTTTAAAACCAAATTTTGGCAAGCTGGGATCTCCAACAGTTCCCCATCAATTTCACTTTACAGTTTCTGTAAAATGTATCCAGACAAAATGTCTTCCTGCTGCTTCAGCAAAGTCATTATAGTGAAAGAAAATGCCTTATCTCTTTTTGTTGTGCTAATCCTCTGTTCAACTCTGTCCATGCAATCTTTGATTTTTAAAGAATCCTTTTCCTATGACTACTTTCCAGCACAGCCAGCTTGCTGATTTAACTAAATAAACAAAGAACTTCAGGTGTCCATGAAACCGCACCCTCACAACCACAAAGCCTTTAGGAGATGTCAGACACCGTTGCTCTAGACTCAGAGGGAGAGGCATGTAAGACCATGCTCATTATCCAAATACTTTCTAATGAGCCAGCAATATTGTGATGTCCTTTCTCTTCCACCAGCTACTGTGTATCACACATTCACCGCCATAGACAGGCATGCATTTTAGCAGGACCAGAAAGTATCAATGTATATGAATCAGCAGACCAGCATATATTCCCTTTGCTTGGTGAAGCAGCGCATACTACTGCTACATGTGGACAAGGGCTCATGCAGATACCCACAAACAGATATAAAACTAGACCAGAAGCACGGAACTGTCTATGGGATACCCATACTACAGCCAGCTTTGCAATATGCTCAAGACTAGGGCTACCACCCTGTGAGACAGGTAAGCCTAAGGTAGGTGGAATACATCTGCTTATGCCCATCATGATAACAGTGCACCATCAGCGAACTACATTTCTATTGTGATTGCTTGTTTTCACTGATACACAATGAAGATTTCTTTGTGTTCTTAAATGAAAGCTTTTGACCACTACCATTTAAAAGACAGAAGTCATAGTTTATAGCTAATGGATTCTTTTTTGACTTTTTGAAAAGCATCTTTTACCACTTGAGAAGTCATGTGCAGCCAGTTTTAGTTATAAAAAAGATCACCAGCTAGTATCACTTGGAAGAGAAAGTGGAAGTCCTTTCCCAGGCTACCCAAGGAGGACAAACAGATGCCAAGAGAAAAAGGTTGGTTGTGAGTCAAATCCGTGGAGAACACCAGAAAAACTGTGCAGCAGGATGTTTGCAAATGAATATTGATACATGGCAAATGCTCAGAAAAAGTAAATGAAAAAGGCATTTCACTACTTACAGTTTAGACAGAACCAAGAGGAAAGACAATAATTTTTGTAAAATCGTTGTTCATCCCAAATGGTTACTCAAAATGCTGTAGTAATCAGTCTGTAGTATGAGTAACAATTAAAAGCAAGATTAAGAAACAATGCGTCTTCTTTCAGTGCAACAAAATCTTGTCATTCCTTTTCTTTGGAGCATTAACTACTTTGTAGTCACTGGATTAGAAGACTTGAGTATTTGCATGCTATCCAGAGGCGTTGAGCCTAATGACAACTTCCTTTAGAAAGCAACAACCTCACAATGAATAAACAAACTTAAATAGCAAGAGATTCTTTGCACAGAGAACAGTGACAGATGCTATAAATTAGATGGAATACCATAAGTAGCATTTCTTCCTTCTGAGCAATCACACAAGGCAACACAGAGCATCTATAAAAAGAACTATTATTTTTTAAAAAAAGTTGTCTTAATAATTTTTTCTTTGCCTGCGATGTTCAAAAGAAAATACAATGATAATTTAAAATAAATAAACTCAATCAAAATTATGATTAAAAGCTTGAGACATTGACTGCTTTTATCTGACATTTTTATTGAATATAAAATGTGAAATTAAGACTCTGAAAATAAGCCATGAAGAGAAACCTACAAGTCTTCTATATAGAAAATTGTCCCAGTTATCAAGAAAAATTCAGTATTTATTGCCATTCTTTCCTTTTACATTTCCTTCTCACTGGCTGGGGGGCTAAGACTATTAGTTTCCCAATCAGTGGTCAAACATATTTCCACGGCAATGACAGTTCTGAAAGCTATTCACACCTTAGAAAAAGTGCAGAGAGTTTAGAAAAAAGATCGGCTTTTCTGCAAACAACTGGAAACTCACTAAACAGGATTAATTTGCCTCAT
Source organism: Pithys albifrons albifrons (assembly GCF_047495875.1). Classification (NCBI taxonomy): domain Eukaryota; kingdom Metazoa; phylum Chordata; class Aves; order Passeriformes; family Thamnophilidae; genus Pithys; species Pithys albifrons. The sequence continues at coordinate 75,977,627 of NC_092497.1, read as the reverse complement.
CTGTCATCTGGTCCTTTTGTTCCTGTATCTTGCATTTCTATTCTGTTTACAGCAGAAAAGGGATTAAGGAGAAAAGTCCAGTTCCATCACAAATCCTTAATTTAATCGAGATGCTCAAGGGGAAAAAAAGAATTCAGTGTCAAACTCTTCTTGACTCAAGGAGAAACTTCTCCCCTATACTACTTAACGACTTAATTAATGCTAGAAAAGGTTTGATTAAGGTTTAACCTAAAAATAGTTAATGTAGTCAGTGTCATTTATTAATAGGTGTGTGAAGACTTCTTGTACTGAAAGCTGTATCGACTTTTACAAGATTACCTATACACCACTTCCAGAGCTGAATTTCTTTTATTAAAGTCAGGATGGGGCTATAGCTAAAATATTTTGCAACTTTCAAGATTTAAGTATTTTACAACTTCTTGTAGTTAGGTATTTAAACGCATTCAGAAATAATCCATACTTGTATTAATTCTCCACAAACGCTGTACCCTCAGAAATTAGAGGCTTTTTCACTTTATAAAATTAGGTAGAAGTTCACAAACTTCGGGGCTTTCAAAATCATAGCCAAGAGTTACCATTATGTTTTCATTCACAGACATTCTGTTGACAGTCATCATTTTTTTAAAACATTGCGTTCTGCATACGTCCAAAGTCACGTGAGCATTAACTTCCAGTTGATTAAACATCCTTTCCTATTTAATGACAAGGGGGCAAAATCTGTAAGCAGAGGCCATTGTGCATCACCGTTTCCAACAAACGACCATCCTCATTTCTGTTGCCTCTCACTTGGTCATGTTGTAAAAGTGAACACTGAAAAGGCTGAAATAACATTTTCAAAAATAAACCTTTAACTGAAATGTAAATTAACGAAGACTCTATTTGCCATTAAGCAAATCTAATTAAACAAAAGAATACCGCTTAACAATAGAAGTACACAAGGATTTATTGCTGTGATTATGGGCTCTCAACCACTGTGCTGCACATTCAGCGAAGAAAATGGAGTCTCAAACCTCAAGCCTGTCGAAGTAGAGAGAATCCACACTTCCTACAGGTGATTGAGACGATTATCACAGGCCCGTTTATGGGGTAGCGTTAAAAAAAAAAATCCCAAAAGCGCTTTTAATGATAATTTCTGATTTTATACTGCCTCCGAGAAGGTTGAAAACGCTCCCACCAAATTTGACGTGTCTCCTGAGGGTATATGCTAGCGGAGAGAGCAGTGCCATTGCCCACAAAAGCCGACTGAGGTACTCCGACTCGCTCCCAGAACTTTCTCGGCCCCCATTCACCGGCGCCAGGCGCTCCCCCCGCGGGCAGCTCCGCGGGCAGCCAGGAGGTGCCCAGGATCCCTCACCCTTCCACCCCCCGGGAAGCCATGGAGAGGCTTTGGGAGGACAAAAAGAGCCTGGCTGTGGCAGATGCACGAGTCAGTGTTCACGGGCTGCAGGGGGTGGAAGGGAAGGAAGGAAGGAAGCAAGAAAGGAAAAAAGTTCACGGGACACTGTGCACACCTCCCTCCCGCTGCGTGCGAAAACCAGATCGAGCTGCTCAGGGTAAAGGGAATAAAGTGGCGACGGGTACAGAAATCTCGGGATCTCCTCTCACAGCATGTCCTCTCAGAGAACGACCGTCATCCTCCCTGCGGCCCCCGGAGAGACGCTGTCTCCGACCCCAAACCCCCCAGCCCCTCCCGTCCGGCCCATTGGGAAATCCGCGGAGCCCGGAACCCCGCAGGAGGGGCAGAGAGGCGGGACAGCCTCTTCAAAAGGTGCAATAAAGGCACTAGGAAAAATAAACGTGACGGGAACTGACCCCAAATCCGCGAGCTAACATGCCCGCCTCCTCCTCTCGCCCCGGAAAACTTCCAGACCTCTAGCTTTCTGCTGACCCTCTCCCTTCATGGTAAGGCAACAAATGGCAAGACCTCGACCCCCGGAGCTGAATAACAGGAAATATAGGCATCTGTCACCTCCCGGGGAGAGGTAAATGGATTAGCGAAAGCAACAAAGGGAAGAAAAGGTCTTTCAAACGTGCAATTGATTAACAAGTCACCTCTAATCTGCAGCATCACTGTGTTTCCTTAAAGACATCATCGGTCTCCTCCAGCACTTCGCTACAACTAAATTAAAGCTTGGAAAGGCGGAGGAGGAAGGACCGGCTAACCCGCCGAGTTCCCCCACTGCCCGGTGGGACAGCACGGGAAGGGTTACAAACCTGGCATGCAAATAGTGCAGTCTGTCACTTCCTCCCTCAGTCCCTCGGCAAGGCGCCCCGGGAAGGAGTTTGTGAGTAAGGTTTATCTGCTGCAGAGGGGGAGAGGGCAATTTTCCAGAGAATGGCTTCGTGGAAGATCAAAGAGCTGAATCCGGCAGCTCCTACCTCGCCGATGCCTTTCACATCCCACAGAAAAGAAAACGTTAAGCCTCCTCTTTTCTGCTTTGAAAGCACCACACGACTTAGACGTGTGTGGAGGGCAGCGGGGCGGGGAGAGGGGGGAATAATAATGAAAAAAACAGTTTATTAGGCTCATTTTACAGCAACTGTAAGTCTTACACCATCGCTGGTCAACTCCACCCGCTCCCTATGGTCTCTGTAAATCACGACACTACACTCGGAGATGCCGGACAAATTGGCATCTGTTCAGCAGCCGCACCGCCGCTGCCACGGCGCAAGGTCAGATGTTAACAAGGGCAGTTTATTCAGCCCGAAAAACAATCGCGCAGCTCGCTGAACCGCGCGTGCTAGTGCTTCCTGAGCCCTAAGGCGACCTCCTCAGTCCCCGACGGTCGGCCAGGTACACAGAGAAAACGGGACCCGCTAAAGCCCCAAAACACAGAAGAAGACGGCGCTGAGCCTCCATGAGCTGCAAGCACGACGGCTGCCCCCACACCCACTCATCTTTAACCCTTCTGGTGCTCCTGCTGAAATTCTGGCAACACTCAACATGCCAAATAATAACACATTATTATAACCATTCCGAGGAGTGGTCTGGAGGGCGGGCAGAGCTAAGGAGGAGGCTCCACTCATTGCTATTCATCCTCGGCAACAAATAAACCCCGAACTTTTCCTTTGTTTTCTCCTTATTTCCCCCTCCCCCCGGCCCCTTTCAGTGGCTACCAACCAGCCTCGGTGTGCCGAACCGACTGAGGAGAGGCACGAAGCTACTGACGCCCGAGTGGGACAGGAGCGCCGGGATGCGCTCGGGGCAAAAGTTTCAGCTGCCCTCAACTCTTGCCAACTCCCTCCCCCTCGTAAAGAACACATCAGGTCTCCATTGTGGCAAGAAGAACGGGGGGGAAAAAAGGAAAACAAAAGGTGGATGAGGGAGAAAAAAGGAAGAAAGACGTGAAAAGAAAAAACATAATAAAAGAAAATTAAAATTAAAAAAAAAAAAAGAAAAACTAACCAACTTGATACACCACCTGGGGATGCTGGCGGCTCCGCCGCTCCCAAATGATTAGCGCAACTCTCCTACGAACGGGTGCGACTCTCCCTGCCTCCCGTCTCCCCACACACTCTTACCCGAAGAGCAGAACCTTCCTCCCCTCCAGTCGAGGGTCCCGCTCCTTACCTGCCGCGCGGAGGCGGAGGAGCGAGGCGGTCGCCAGCAGGGCCAGGAGGCGGCTCGCCGTCCCCCGCCGTCCCGACGCCGCGGGGACCATGGTGCCCGACCGGCAGACAGCCCGCGGAGAGCAGTGCCCGCGGGCGGAGAAGGCTCCGGTGCCTCTGCCGGCGCCGCGGGGGCTCGGCGCTCCCGTTAACTTCTCCCGGGCTCCGCCGCTCCGGCTCTGCGCTCCCGCTAGCGGACTGTGCCCGACTGTGGGCGGAGGAAGCTGTGCTCCTTTCCCCACCTCCTCCTCCTTCGCCTCCTCCTTCTCCTTCCCCAGCATCCGAACGTCACCCGGGACAAACTCGACACAACGGAGGGGAGCGACGCCGAGGGGCGGAAAGGACAAGGACAGTGCCTGCGCTCCGGCACCCTCTGCCGGGGGCAGCCCCCGCCGCCGGCCCCGGGCGAGTCCGGACCCACCTTTCCCTCGGCACTCGACGACCACCAGCGGCCAGCAGGACTTGGGCCCCCTCTGAAGGGCGAGTCCTGCTTCCAGAAGCCTCAGGAATCCTCAACCTTCCTCACAAAAATCCCCAAGAAAACAAAAAGAAGCGGGTGAGGGACTCATCATCCACAAACCCTACTGCTTTTCTTCTTTGCCTCCTTCCTTCTCGCTGCACAATTGAAGTGTTTTTGCACCTCCACAGCATTAAAAACACAGTCTTTGTTGATTGAACACAGTTTCTCCTGTCTCCAAAACGCCCAGTGGTGTCAGCCCCCACAGCACGTACTCCAAGAGGCAAGAAGCACTGCGACTACGATCTTCATTCTCTACTGGTTTTCTCACACAAGGCTGTAAAAAGCAGTTTGCTTTCTCCCTCCAGCAGGCAGAAAATCATTCTGCTCCCAGTAAAGTTTCAAAATATTTCAAAGTTATTTGCCACCAGATATAGGGGCATTCTCAGCACAATTTAAGTATATGTTTCAAAATCTTTTTTTTTTTTTTTTTGGGGGGGGGGGGCAGGGGGTATGGTTGGGAGTGGTGGGGGGTTGGATTGGTTTGGGATTTCTTTCCAGTTCAAAGAAATCAGTATTCTAAGATGATGTGGAACTGTCAACAGGCTTCTGTTAACTATGTCATATAAACTCCAAGAACGGAGTATCACCCAATTATTTGCCAAATTTTTCAAGTTACAATTTAACAGCAGAGTTAATCAAATTCTCTGCAATTACAACATTTCCATTGTTATATACTTAACGTCTAAAGATCCGATGCTAAGTAATGTTGAAAACATACAAATCTCTTTCTTTCCCAAATCAAGGTCTAAATTCACAATCATTTCAGTGAAATTAATTTTCCATTAAATTTAATTCTTATTGCAAACAAAGGCAAATACTACAACATATTCTTTCTTCCTGCCTTTGCACCCTGTTTCTTTTCTCTCAGGTCTTCAGTTCCACCTTGAAAATTCTTCTGGCACCTAAGAATGACAAACGGAGGTCCTGATCCCTCTTTGGTAGGAATGCAGGACTGACTGACTTCAGCCCCTTGCCATCACAACAACACATTTTATAATCCCTTCTATAAACATATGAAACCTAAGGTAAAAGTAGAGGATCTTTTTATAAGCTTCACTCCTTAGATTAAAGGCTACTCCAGACATTGTCCCTTTGATGGTTAGGAATCTACTCCTAATTTCCAGACTACAGCTATTCAGAGGAGTTTATACTCCTTATCTCTTGTGCCACTATTTTCCTTTCACATAATAAATAAATAGCTTCCCACTCCCACTTTCTCTGTTATAAAATGACCAGAGTCACATCTCAACTTTTATTCTGTTACCCGAAAAAAAACCTAAATCTTTTCATTTCCTCTGAAATGATCAGTTATGTGTTCCCTGATTACTCTAATCCTTTTTCCTGCTGTGCTGACTATCCCCCCAGTCCCTCATATATTTGAGTCTGATTTAATCTTTCTTATGATGGGTGGCTTGAGCTCGACATAGTATTGGAAATACTTTCTCTACCAGAGCACTTCTAATCTTTTTTCAGTGCTGCAAAGACTCATACCTCCTGTTGATTACAGAACCTTGCCAGTTATAGGTATACTATGTTATGTTAGAAAATCTACAGTCTCTCTCTCTTGATTGTTTCTGGTGTATACCTAACAGCAGAGACCTGCATCAAAATTCTACATCTGGTCTCAAATCCACACCATCTATCTCCTCTGTTTGTAGCTCAAGTCATCAAGATCAGTTCTTCCTGATCCTTCTTTTATCTTTTATCCTCTTGGCTCTGCATCAACAAAAAAATTTCATTTAACACTGATAATGTGTTCTAAGGCATTTTGCAATCATTGAAACTACATTAAATATTAGGACAACAACAGTTAAGAGCATCTCTGAGCTTTGCAATTCAAAATTTCTTGCTTTCCTCTCGTCTGCCAGATCTATAACCACCTTAGGCCCTATCATTGGAATCCCTGTAAGATCCATCTTAACCCACAGCTTCCATATGGAGGTATATTAAAAGTTCAAGCCCTGATGAATGAGATCTCATATGTCCTGTGTTTTGAAAATCACTGAAAGGAAGCTATTAAGGTCAGCTGAAATGATATCTCTTTAGTTAATAAGCAGTAATTTATTAACTTCCACAGTGTCATTTTTTTCTTCATAGAATCATAGAATGGTTTGGGTTGGAAGGCACCTTAGAAATCATCTAGGTCCAACCCCCTGACACAAGGAGGTACATATTCCACTAGGCCAGATTGCTCAAAGTGCCATCCAACCTGGCCTTGAATACTGCCAGGGTCAGGGAGTCCACAACTTCTCTGACCAACCTGTTCTAGTGCTTCACTACCCTCTGAGTAAATAATTTCTTTCTAACATCTAATCTAAAACTCTTTCTTTCAGTTTAAAACCACTGCCCATTGCTCCATCACTATCTGCCCATGTATAAAGTCACTCTCCCTCTTTCTTGTAAGTACCCTTTAGGTGCTGAAAAGCTACAATGAGATCTCCCGGAAGCCTACTCTTCTTTACACTGACCAACCCCAGTTCTCTCAGACCGTCTTCATAGGAGAGGTTCTCTGTTTCAGAGCTTTGTAAATTCCTGAGGCCAAAGTGATAGACGGATATCTATCTATCTAAATGACTTCTTCTCACACTACATAAGTATCATCTACAGAGCTGAATGAAGCCTGGATCTCTGGGAAAACAGGCAAGATCACCATGACATGATACACAAAGCATATGCAGCATCTGAGCTAAGGATGAAAAAGAGACTATATCCTCTTCAGCTTATCTACAAAACAAAGTTGTTATTTGACACTGGCTATAAGTAGACGGTGTGTTTGTTATTTCCCAATTACCAAAACTGCATCTATTTCAGTAGGTTACACAGGAGCCGTAGGGAACGGAAAGAAAAAATGACCAAGGGCCTAATTCGACCTGCAGTTGAAGGTATTCATTCTCCTCTTCCACCTTTTTTTTTTTTTTTAATTCCACAATTCTTGCAATATCTGCTGTTTGGTAATAATGATAAGTAAAATTCTTAGGTGACGAGATTAATTTTCTAATGCAGGGCAATAGACAAAGTTAGTTGTCAGGAAGAGTGACCAAGGAACTAAAGCAGAGACAGCACTATGACTTTTAAAACAAAGTTAAGCTGGTTAAAAACTGCATTAGTCACCTGTCTAAAATGTTACAATTTCTGATCTATGTTCCTCTGAAACTTATGGTTGTTCAGCTGTGTTTCTTGCCTTCCAAACTTAATAGGAGATAAAGCTGTCTGCATAAATTAGTCTACACTTTGCATAATCCTCCTCAGAAATAGTCTTTTGGTTTTTTTCACTGACACTCTCAAAGATCTCACAAAATAACTAGGATACGGATCCAAATAATTTTTGCATTTGGGAATAAATTAGCATTTGATAGAAACTTAAATTGTGCATTATGTTTTCTGACTTAGCCAAGGAAACTGGTGATGTCATGAAGGCTAAATGACTAGGCCAAGTTAGCTACTGAGAATTTAAGTCACCTTCATAGCCACAAATTATTCTGTTACTGAGTACAAAACCTGCCATTTCCTATTTTGCACTGAAGGGAAAATCACATGGCAGGACTACGGTGAAGTCACTACAGGGAAGAAAGCACAGTACAAATCCTTGCTCTGTATTGTAAGAAAACATGTACAGCAAGCAAAGAAGCATGGGCAACAGCAAATTTCTTCTGAGCTGGTTCACCCTCTTTGTGTAAGCCATTAGAGAGACCACTTGTGTTCTGCAGCATATGGCCCAAAACTGTTTTGTCACTATTTGACAAAGAAAAAGCTGTGCATGTATTTGTTTCCATGACCATATGGTATGTGCCTGATATGAACAGTTAAGAGCAATGGGCAAAGCTGGAATTCAGCCTGAACTTCCTTGGGAATCCCTGACAGAATGTAAGTGAGTTTCCTTTGTATGCTGCCTAATAAATATAACAAAAGTGATTTTAAAGAAAATGTAAGATGAAATGTTTCAACTTGAAGGTCTCAGTGTTCCTATAATCATCCTACAAGCATAGATAAATTTTAGTCAGTATACTATCCTTAGTCAAAATATTAATTCTGCACTTGATCTTTTTATTCTTGTGAGGAAATCAGGACAAAAAACATTGTTGTAAACATTACCTACATGATTCACATATGCAGGATCAGCTCTATAATGTTAAAGTACATCCCACAAATTTCTGCTGACACCCAAGTTCAAATTTGCAACCCAAAAATCTACCTGTTTAATCTTTACCATTTTAATAGCTGAATCTTGTTAAGTGTAAACATTCCTTGAACACTCAATTTAGCCAGAACTACCCCAGCCATTGAAACCAAATGCTTGGTTCCACAGAGATCCAGAAACTTCCCTGGAACAATGCTTGAGACACTTTATAAACTGTGTCTGATTCTGACCACCCATACAATTTTAGTTACTATCTTCTGAAAAGCACATTTGGGAAGGAAACTGACATGATTGTGCTCAGGGCATTGGTCCACCAAAAACCCTTCCAACTGATGGGGAGGTGGGCTCAACCTTTCTCAATGCCTGGGTCCTCAGGGGATGACTCAGCCACAACACACTACAGAGGCGAGTGAGACACACTCTACCATGCCTACTGAAGCTGTGCCATTGTGCGCAAACAAACTGCAGAGTTTGGGATGGCAGTGAGAAGGCACAAGTGGAAGCCCAACTGGGTTGCACAGGCACTGAGCAATGTGGGAATTCTGGCCATCTGATAAATGTTACAGTTAGTGAAACACCAAATAAAAAGTGAAGTAGTTCTGAAGCAGTCAAACAAAGAACTGCGTGTTCACAGTCTACCTGCACACTTCTGTAAAGAACTGCATGTTCACAGTCTACTTGCACACTTTTTTAAAGAACTGCATGTTCACAGTCTACTTGCACACTTCTGTGGTTTGTGGTGTTTTGGCTTAGTTTGGTTTGTTGGGGTTTTTTTTATGAAACTTGTAACTATCAAAGTAAAAAGTTCAGTTAAAAACACTAATTAGAAACCTTTTCCTTTATTGTGGGAAGATTAATATCAGGTTTTGATCCACACATTTAGACCACTGTTTCTTATGCTTTAAATACATATGATATTGGGATAAATATATGTATATTAAAATAGCCACAATAAATATTTTGAAGGAAGTATTTTACCTTCAGAAGGTAAAACCCATTTTTCAATTAGGCTAAGGAGTAATCTCTGCTCTTGCTTTTGTTTCCAGCTCAACAGATAAAACCTTGTCAAGCCAACAAACCACAGAATAAACAAATCTGCAAGAATTCATATCATCAACACTATTATTAAAAGAAGATCACCAAGGATATTTCTCATACCTAGAACCACAGGAAACAAAAACCAAAGTGTTTCATTTTTCTTAGGTTAAGATGCAGCCAGCACTCCCACAAACAGAGATGATTGCCCTAACTTCTAAAATTATACTCACCTGATGGTCTGAGCAATCTGCAGTGTCTTCAGACTGATGCCTTCTCAATCCTGTCCAGTCATAAAAGCTGAAAGCAGGACAAAGCTGCATCTCTCTTCTCTGTCCATTATTCCTACAGGTGAAACCAAGAATAACTTATTGAAGATAAAAGTCTGAATAGAGAATGGGATGTACATTTCCTCTAAATAAATTAAACAAGAATATGAATGTCTGAACTAATTTAGTTTGGAACTCAATTAATCCTTGAAATTGTTATGATTACACTAAAGAGTGATCTCAGTATTTAGTCTCATACTTTAAAAAAACAAGATTCTTTTTTTATGCAGTTTTCATTATGGTCTGTTATTTGTTGTACTGAAATGCTTACATGTATTTATTTCAGTTGTTTATGTCAGCTGTCCCCATGGCACTAGGACGCTACAGTTTTGTAAATAACATGTGAACAATTAAAATTGTAACTATATAATTTATGTAAACTCCAAAACAAGTTGAAGTTATCAAGCTGGAGCATTCAGACTTTTAGTAAGTTACAAGGTAAAAAACAAAGGTGTCTATACATCTGTAACACTCTAGGTTACTTGCTGAGTTCATACAAAATGTAAATGCATCACCCAAGGTCATAGTACTCAGATATTTAAGTACAGCAACTTACAAGGCAGGACCAAAAATACAACATTCTGTCAATAAGGCAGAAAAAAACATGTCAGTGGATCTGACACCAAGGACTAGTAGATTATACAGGATAAAAATACAGTTCAATTTCAGAAAACATCAGATTTTTGCAAGTCATCACAAAACTATATATTGTTTCATTTTGAAGAGTCGTCTGGATATGAAGGTGTCAATCACTGAACTAAACCAAGAATTTAAAAGTCATCTCCCAAGGGGTATTAATTATGAAGAATGTTTTCTTGAGAGCCTTGATGTGTTTGTCAATGTCTAAAAGACAGTTGTGGGGAAAATTTGCAAAGAGGAAAGAGCAGAAAATGAGGATATTTTTGTTTGATTTGGTGTGGTTTGTGCTTTTGTTTTGGTTTGAATCATTTTGACTCAGTTTTGGTGGGGATTTCATTATTGTTTTGCCATTTAAAGCTAGCCTTAGCTGGAGAACAGTCTTCAGCACTGGTCCATGGAGGTTCAGGCCCACAAACAGACAGATATACTTGAGAAGGAGTTAATGTTTGCAAGAAAACTGGTAGTCAGCATAAGGTATTTTTTTTTTATGCTATAGACATCAAGTTTCTTGCCATACCTCTGCCTTTGCAGCCACAAAGAAGCCCACAAATAAACAGTCTGTCAGAGGCAGCCTAAACCCACTGCAATCCTCTACTACGGAACAGTCATGTGGTAAAATAAAATTCCTCCCCTCTTCTCCCCACAAACTTGGGGGTACATATGTCATGCACATATAAGATAGCAAGAACAACGATGGAAAGAACTTCAAAGACAACATCCAAACAGTAATGGGATCATGAATACAACTGCAATCTACTCAATTCTGCTGGGGTTTTTGGCATGGAGCAGATGAGTGCTGTTGGTTATCAGTATACATTCCCCAGAGTTTTCCCTTTGGTCTACAATCCTGAGGAAGACTGTCTGCTACATTCTTCCCTTCTCTTACCTGCAGTCTGGACTTTCAAACTTATGAAAGAAAATTCAGCCTATTGATGAATATTAAAATATTTGAGATCCCATAAGCTAGTAATAAATTCTACAGCATTCATAGAGCATTGTGTGTAAAGAATGGGAACCTGAGAGAGTGACATGAGCTCAAATAGTTATAAAAGTCTGAATAAAACTGCTTCACACACACAAATAGTCAACAGTATAGATAAAGAAGGCTTCACAATGAAGTACACTAAAGAGTATGTGATTACATTGTATTCTACTTTCAAAACATTTTAAAGACTACATTTCTCCTCAGAGAGACTTGGAAAGCTGATCGGCTGGAATGAAAACAAAAACTGTGTTCCAAATTCTCATATGAATCATTGAGATTCTCTTCTATTAAAAGCAGCTTTGTGCTAATAAGTAAAATGATTTTAAAATACTTTCATATTATATGCTCTTACAAGGTTGCATTGTGTCTGAATTGACTGTAAAATGGGTTTGATCTGCCAGTGCTACTACCTGTTATATAGTATTGTTTCCTTCTTGTCTGTGCGCCAGTCCCATAGAAAGGTACTTTACAAAAATACCCCACGAAAACAAAGTAGAGTGAGATACTTCTGTTCACTTAGAGATGCACTCTACTTCTTCTCATTCCTTTTACTGGAATTGGAGCAAACTGTATAGTCAGTTATTACTACAAAAAGAAGTCTGTACCTTTTTTAGTCCTCTTCTAGACCAAACTTCTTTGTTTTTCTTAAAGTGAATTTTTTAATTATCCAATTAATTACCCAATCTCTTCTATGTAGTTATGTTCCTTAAGCACTACAAATAAAAAATTTTATCTAAATGTATTTTGCTTTCATGATCTTATTATCATCCTTTTTACATTCTATATCTTTCATTCACAAAAGGGACACAACAAAATTGGAGACTAGCAATAGTTAGAAAAATTATTCATGTTTTGTCTTAGGTTTAATTGCAAGCTCAGTCTGATATCCCAAGGGAGATAAGTAATTGCCTCCTCCTAAGGGCAGATTAGGTAACTCTCCTGAATGCAAGGTCTTATCTCCATGCAGAACACAGGGAGAGGAAAAGGGACTTCAGGCAAGTCAGTTATTTCACCTTTTATTAGGGAATCAATGTTCTTGTAGCTGGTCAGCTGCTTTGGTAACATCATGTTCTTTTTCACATGAGGACTTGTGAGAATATGCTTCAAGGCATGAGTCCCATCTATGTCTAATCTGAGGCTCTTCTTACAGGTATCGGGTGTGCCTCATCTGGCATCAGTCAGCATTCCCCACTTTGAGCAAACAGGCAAGGATGGATTATTAGACACTACTGTTGTTCCCAACAGCTGTAATTTGACCAAGGTCAAATAGGAGATAAAACTTAATTTGGTTTCTATGCTGTTCAGAAATTCCTGAGCCATAGATTTTGATGGAGGTTTATCTTGCACAATATCAACTACTGTGCTACACTTGCAGTGTCTACCTGCTTTATCAGGAAACCTCATAAATGAACACTTTCTATTATCTGTCTTTCCCCATCAACCATAGCAGCAGCAGCAGCAGCAGGCAACTTAAAACAAAACTGCAATTGTATTAAATTGCGCAGTTAAATTAGACTCAGATGCCCTCAGCTATTGCATAGACTTGATGCTATCTCCAAGACACCAGTATCATTTTTGTGGAGAAGAGTTAATCTAAAAGGTCCACTGCCAGTCACTGCCTTGTTCAAGAACTAGCATTATGCAATGCTGGCCTAACAAAAATTAGACCCTGTTCACAACTGCCCTCTGGAAGGTTCTCAGCAACTACCAAGCAGCATGGGAATCAACCCAGCTAAGAAAAACAGAACTGGAGAAACAGGACACCTCATTTCCAACTCCAAACCAAAGCCCTCTGGAAACATAAGGGTAAATGATGAGAGTCTAAACTGCACTTTTTCTCTTCTCTGCAAGTTGTAGATAATACGGAAAGCAAAGACAATGGAGGATAATATTATTACTCTGTGTGGTTTGTTCTGAAGTACTCACTAATAGCAGTTAAGTCAGACAGGAAGGCATAGACTGATTTGGCAGAAAGGCTGCTGTTTGGTCTGTAACATAAAACATATGAAGGTGACCTATTTAAACTTTGCATTTCCACCCTTGCATAACTTTTGATTTAATAGTAGTGGGGAAAGACAGCATATCTAATTGTACTTTTGAAAGGGTAGGAAAGGAAGTAGAAGACCCCTGTTATATTGTAACTTAAAATGTACAGGGCTGCTCATATTGAAACAAACCTCAGTAGAGCAGAGTGCTTCTGAGCCATACATGGCAAGAGAAATAAAAACAACTAAATAAATACTTCTGGTTGAAAGGAAGGAGAAATAATTTTTTCTACTGTAAAATGTGTATGTACGTGTATGTGAATGGCTGGAATATTTCTAGCAGAACTGTTACTAGTGGGCATGAGTATGAAATCTACAGCTTTGCCTGGATGCTAACCGCATTGAGGAAGTTTCTTTGTGGACAAGAGCTTGAGTTCCTGGAACATGCAGATTGTATTCTGGTTATATGTGCATTTTATTAATGATGTACCACAGACATCATTTTATACTGATGTGTATCTTACTGAAAAAAAAAACCTTATAAGATTTTCCAATGCAACCAACCACCAGTATTCAAACCCCATTTTTTTTACTCTTTGTTTAGAGTCTTTGGAAATGATGCCATTAAATCAAGAGAAATAAGACAGAATTAATAGTATGGTAAGGAGAAAATAATTTAAAACAAAGTTCTGCATATATTCATTCTACTGTCAGTTTTTGTTTCCATTTGGAATTTTATAAAATTCCAACAAAAATTTAGGGAAAACACCGATATTTGTCTCATATACAATATGACTGAGTTAATGCTAGTCTTGGAAATTAATTTCTTCTGTTTATACCTTCAACATGTTAAATAGTAGAATTGTTTCTACAATTGTTAAGAATTCTGGGCCAAAGCCTAATAAAAAAAAAATCTTGTCTTTAGTATTGATAGTTATACCAAAGAACTGTGATGTTTAGGACTTTGAAGTTAGCCTTTCCATTACCTACAATAAACTCCGTGGTGTTCATATTGTTTATTAAATGGTATACAATGTCAGGATGACTTCTAAGACTACTTGAAACTACAGGTTTTTGAACTTTCATTAGCATTAGTGGGAATGACACACATGCATAAGTGGCAGGATAAACTTTAAAAGAATTCATCTTTAAATAAGAGCCCATTTAAAGACAGAGTTCTATCAGTGCATTTTACATGACCATGAAAGATTTTGATTTGATCCATACTCAGCAGGGGTGCCCGTTATTCAAACCATGTGGTATCTGCTTGGTATGTAGGGCATAAATACTGCTGCTGTCAGCATTTGCTTTAAAATCTGATGCAATATATTACAAAGAAGATTTGAACAATCATAACTAAAATTTGTTGCAAAGACTGGAAACAAAGGTTTGAATGAAGCTGAAAACTTATGGAAACAATAAAAGCTGAAATGTTATAAAAAGAAACTTAGTATCCACATGGGACCTATTCCACAACCTTCTTGGCAAATTTTAATCAGACATGTCTAAAGAAAGTAATATAACCAACTTCTATATATTTTAAAAAAACAACAAACAAAACAAACCAACAAAACCCCCCCATGCATACCTCCCAACAAAGGAATTAAACATTACAGTTTACATTTTTTAGAATTACCATGTGTATAAGTACTTGGTGCAATCTGATGGCATTAAACTTAGAGAAAAATGCATAGCCAGTTAGCAAAATAATTTCCAATATGTAGCTGGTTATCAGTTCATCTTTCACTATTTTAAACTGTGAAGTCTATATTTACATTAACATTTACACAACATAATTCTAACAGTTTTATTCTGTCTATCTTTATTTGGTCCTATTAAATCTTAGGAGAGACTTTCCTGTCCAAAACACATACACTGACAACCATAACTATCACAACCTGCCATAATTAAACTTATTTAAAGTTTTAAATTTTGCCATAATATGATATTTAGACAAGTCTGTCAGATATTATGGAGATCAGATGAAGCAGTTATTTCCAAAAGAGAGATAAAAATGTACTATAAATTACAGAGCACAAAGGTGGAAGAAAGAAGATTTGAAAACAGAGATTTGCCTCTCAACAAATATTTTGTACTACATAGCTTATTGTTTCAGAGGTGTTTCAAGTCTTTTGGAAATACCAATATATGCCAGCCAAAATTAAAGAAGCTGTGTTAACAATTTTTAAATGTAAAGAAATTAAAATCATGGGGACATTGATCAAAATTTTATAGAAATTGGGATAGTGATAGAAATAAAACCTGCATCTCTAATCAGGATATCAAAACTTACACCACTCTGACTTTCAGTCTGTGTTTCAAAAGATAGGCCATCATTAACACACCAAGAAATCCTTCCTTCTCCACTCAAGCAGTGAAGTCTTCTCTGTCAAGCTTTAGTTGCATTAATTTCAACTTCTTGAGAGCTAAAAAATTATGTAGAAGCATAAGAGCATACCTTAATATAGAGCATACAATGTTCCTGAACATGGAAAGAACTACAAGAGGGATATTTCAGATAGTAAAATATATTTTGCATTATTTATTGTGACATTATGTAAAGGATACCAGCACTGCAGGATTTGACTAGTAAATCTGCCTGGTGTTGAGTCCTTTTGCATGTTGAAGATTATCAAGATCTTAAGAAGTAGAAAGGGTAATCTTAACTGGGGTAAAGATATCTTTCTTATAGGTATTCCCTGGTCTGCTGTAAACAGCACTCTGATAACAAATTCCTGGGCAGACAGACCTGGATCCAGTATGATTAGTCTTAACTGTGTTAAGCAGAGGTGTTTCAGTATCAGTAAGACTAGACTTTACCCTTAACTGTTGATACGTACTTGATTCTGCCTCCAAATAGAGTATAGGGCCTATTGAGGTACTTCCCAACACAATTTTTTTTGAAACAGCAAGATGGGCATTATTGTTAATACATAAAATAATAAAACCCAACTGTGTAACCACATTGAAATGCCAAATTCTACCATCACAAACAAGTGCTTTTCATTGACATGAACAAATACTGAAGAATCAATTTGTTTATGAAGATGAATACAACAGAGTCTCAGCTGAGAATAGTCATCATTATTTACATTTCATTACATAGTCATCAGTGAGTATAGATGATGTAACAAATCATGAAAATATCTTTTTAAAGGACATGTTAGTATTAATGAAGTATAAAGATTCTGGTGACATCATGCGTACTTTTTCTGATGGCAGAAGAACTGTGAACTGTGCTTTTGTCACTTTATCTGTCCTACTGATTGGCATGCATGCACTTACTTCTTCTTTTTGGCTTCAATATAGCCACTTGTATTTGCCAAGTCTGTGGTATAACACTGTGGAGATGTATGCAAAAGGAATACCTTGAAATAGAAAACTCAAATATTTTCCTGAGTTTAACCAAAGACAAAGATTCTACAGAAACTACAACTTCAGTTCTCAGTCATTTCTCTTCCATTTATATGGATCACTTATTGGTTTTGAAAGAAAAATATTGTTTATTAAAAAGTAATGATGGCACAACGATAAGAAAATAACAATGTATTAACAATAAAATCAAGTGCGTTTTATTCCCTGCTTCATTCTCAGCATAGGAAGCCAGCTTCCAAAGCATAAAAGGACCATCAAGGTGTGGGGATTTTGGACTTTCTTTTAAGAAATATTTCCCCTGCCTACTGTATATCTAGACCACTTATGTAATACAGCAAACATTTATTTTTGTATTAAATGATGCCATTGGAACACAAAGTTTCTTAAAAAGCAATGTTTTAGGGACTTTAAGGACCACAATTGGGCCACAAAGCACAGAATCATCCATCAGACATGATACTAGAATGCGTAGGTCATGCAGGTTTCTGGCAGTAGCTTTCTAGTCTTTTTGATTACCTATCAACACATCACCATATGCTAAGAAAGATGTTCAAACTCCTCTTCTGTAAGACAATATGAGCAAAAATACTCATGGAATTTAATTATATGGGCTCCATAAGCAACCATTACTATCTAGAACTACCATCCAGACAAACACTACAGAAAATGAAGCCTTTATTTTATGAACACAATATTCCTAAAAGATGTAAATGTTACCTCATTCCAGTTACCCATCTTGCATGAGTAACATGCTTTCTCTTATTTCTTTGCTTTGACAGACCTATGCCATCAGTTTTATCCCTAATACATGACACCCTGTATTGCAGTACCTCATTCCTTATGTCCCAGCCCTCAGTATTCCCTTCTAATTTCTGATGACCATAATAAATCACCTAGGGTTAATTATTTTACTGATAAGAGAAAGAAAAATTGAGATCCAGTTTCAAAGTCCTTTAAGCATTTCAGAATAACACTTTGATGAGTTTGAGCATGAAGTTCAGACAGGAAAGACCTACGTCTAAAGAGATTCTGAGAGTACACAGAGTGGACTGGTTGAATCTCCAGTTTAAAAGTATTCCACACTCAGAAACCGTGCATTCCTAAACCCTAACACAAACTCCTAAATAAGTGTAAAACTTACTATAGTATTAGGCACGTAGTGGCTACTAATGTGATCTGCATATAGCTCTATGCTGCTGTAATTTCCTATTTACCATCACAGATCTTGTTTCAAATCAGGGCCTGCAGAAGCTGGGGTGGTGGTGGTGGTAGTTGTCCTTTAGATTTTTTTAAATCAGAAGAACTGTGAAAAAAACTACACTTGAAGCCATAGTTTGAGTATAAATAATAACTCAGACAACTGTTTTTTATTTTCATTTTTGTTTTCACTGACTGAGAATGTAAATTGAACTTTAGTGCTATTGTGCTTTGTTCTCCCTCTCTGTGAAAAAATGTGTTCTGCATTAAATTGCATGGATAAACTAGAACAGCTCCAAATATCACCCTTCAGCTTTTGTATAACACAAGAGCCAAGAAAAGATAGAGAATGTGGTTTTATGACCAACAGATGGTGTAATTGGTATCATAGATGTTTTTATGTCAGGAGGTCATAGGTTCAGCCTCCATCTGGAGCCTTCTCAGATCTGCTGTGTAGCTGAATGATTAAAGAAGCTATACTGGGTCAAAAACACAACCACCTGCCCGAGGGTAAAAGTACTGCTTTCTTGATCTAGCTGTTATACTACAGTTGCCTCCCATATTACAGTCAACTAGTTTTCAAGCCAACTAGTGCAGCAGTTTATAATAGCAGGACTGCACAAAATATTCAACACCTATTTACTCATACCCTCCAAGATTCTCAGGAGCTTTTGAAAAATGTCATGAAAGCAAGTCTTATCCTGCTTAAATGACTGAAATGCTATCCTACCTCAAACTGATAATTGCAACAGGTCAAAATCCAAGGAAAAGGGAACAGGTAAGCAGGATAGACCTTGAGAGATTTATCACTATTCAGTTGGCCAAAATTACTCACACCTCCCAGTCACAATTAGATACACTTGTTATCATCATGGCTAGGCTTTGCAAATGCAGATTTGGGCAGGGCTCTCCCCACGTGGGTGTGCCCTTCCAGTCTGTGCAGTGGATTTTTTAGGTGAGGCACAGTGTGCGCAGAACTGGTCCCACCCTTTAACTCCTAAGATTCATCTGCCACGGCCAAGCGAGCTTGGACAGTGACAGTGAAGCCCTCAGGACTAGAACCTACAGCCCCTGGTATTCCCAGGAGGTCTCCCATCCAAGTACTAACCGGGGCTGACCCTGCTGAGCTTCTGAGATCTGACAGGATCGGGTGTCAGGGTGGCATTTAACCGCCAGACACACTTGTACTCTGATGGTAGAAACCAACATCAGTGCTCAGCACAATTGGCCTTGGTTAGTTTCCAGATTAGGATCTGAACATTAAAAAAAAAAAAAGCTCTAATCCTACAATATTAGGTTTGTACATGATTGACTTGGCTAAAAGGGTGTACAGAGAGATCAAATTCAGCACTTTATGCATACAATGAGGCCATCGGTTTACTTCCATTATAGGGTGAGTATTAGCAGTAATAAATGCACAAGATCAGTGAAACTGTGATTTCAGTGAAACCAATACTGTCAATTCCATGAAGCAGGTATTCTACATACTCAGTACTTCAATTACATAGTGTACCATATTTGCCTGGGATGACTCATGATTTAGGTGATTTTTTGATTTTATGATTTAGGTGATTGTATAATTTTAGATTTCTGCCTAATAAAATACACTTTGCAAATTACTATAGTTTCTTGCAGTTTTTCCAGAAAGCATCCTATTACTCTTTGCAAACTCTGGACAGCAGTACTCTTATGCCAGACAGAAATCGGCACAGGACTTGATTTTTAAAGACAACACCACCAGTATCAGCCAAATTATTTCCATCATCACATTTCAGGTGCTCATACATAAAAGAATAGTAAAGTCTGACTCTTTCAGAACACCAAAATGCTCCCTTATGTTCTGTTTTAAGGATTCTCTCATGTTAATGACAGATTTTGTATTTATTTGTACTTTAAAATAAGTTTTAAAACAAATTAAAAGTTAATGTTATATAGACTGGTTTATTTTCATAATTTAAACAAAATAGTAATAATTTTAAGGGTCATAAATACAAAGAAAACAACTTGTTATTTCATTACTAGCTTTAAAAGGTTTTCTTTCCCTATATTACCAAACTAACAGCCTGCTAGATCCCTGTAATCACTTGGTGAAGATTTCTCTGGCAAATCTACATTCCTAAGGCCAAGCTTTGAAATCACAAATTTCAGCTGCTTACACTATGCAAGATTATTTTGCACATCCCTAAACAAAATATTCATATACATGTCTTCAAAAAGCAGTTGCTCACTAATGGCAGGTGAAGTTGAACTACATTTGCTTCAATGCTAAACATGTTTTTGGCATAGGGTATCATTCATACCATACATCTTTATTGGTATAAAAAAACTTGATACACAAGTGAAGGTGGAAGAAAAAGGTGTATTCTCCCTCTCATACCACATAAATATGCATTTCTATTTATTTTTACTTATTAGAATTGATGAAATACTTTCCTTTAATAGAGAGGACATATTCTTTCTGCTGCAGAGCATTTCTCCTATTGGCCTATACTACGGGAAGGATAACAAATATCAGTTCAATGTAATAACATACATTTCCATTCTGCTTGTCTCTGTGTGGTTGATATATTTCAAGCAGATGCAGGGTTTATAAAAATGAGTAATTTTAGCTGACCACAACAAAATATCTATACTAGCTACTGAGCATATTGCTTAGACATCCGAGTGTGACCAAGTGGGAAAAATCATCAACGTCATTATTCAGTAGCCAGGAAAACAAGTTTGTTAATTTAAGTATTTCATGTGAATTCATGTAGCCTGTCTTCAGGCTTATGTTCTCTTCTTCCACGTGTCTTCTCAAATCCATCAATATTCCCTTTAAGGGATAATAAACAAACACCTAAAATTGTGTACTAGCAGTCTAAGACTCTTCTGAGGCTACTCCTGTTTTCTGAAAGAGCCATGTCAGTTCGTCACTTCAGTCACAAAATAAGATATTCAAATGCTAAACAGCTTGGGCATTGTGCAAGTTTCATGCTGCACAAGAACAGTTTCACAGTAAACTTCATGAAAAAGTCAAATATTGCTGCCATTTTACCATCCATGACAACAAAAGCTCCTTCATCCATGAGTTAGATTACTAAACCTGTCTTCTGCCCTGCTGGCTGCACAAAGAATCTCTTTGGCCAAAGCAGTACATATAGGCTGAACTTTTAAGTTTATCATTTTAAGGCTTAAAGAAGCCAAAGCTTTTTCAAATCTTGCCATTAGATATCACCCCTTAGCTCTGCTCAAAACTGTTAGGAGGTTGTGGAGTGTAGTTTTGCCTAGCTGTTTTCAAAAGCTTATGCGGAGTTACACCAGGCTGGTGACTGGTCACTTACTGGGGCTTTCGCAGGGCTCCCTTAGTTCTCTTCAGTAGCTCCATAAATAACTTGGATTCAGGACTCAAAGGTATACTAAGCAAGTTTGTCAGTGATATTAAAATGGGAGCTGTTGAGTCCCTCAAAGGCAGGGAGGCTCTGAAGAGACACCTTGAATTAGAGGGCTGAGCAATCACCAACCACACAGCATTTAACAAGGGCAAATGCCAGATTCTGAACCTGGGATGGGGCAACCATGGATGATACACTGGGGAATGAGACACTGGAGAGCAGCACTGCGGAGAGGGCCCTGTGGGTCCCTGTTGAAGGCAAGTTTGAATATGAGGGTCCGGTTGAATATGAGTCAGCAATGGCCTGGCAGCCTGGAGGGCTGGGGCATCAGGCAAAGCAGAGAGGGGATCATCCTGCTCTGCTCTGCACTGGCATGGCCTCACCTGGAATACTGTGAGTGGGTTTGGGCATCACAATATAAAAATAAAATATAAAGCCATTACAGTGTGCAAAGGAGGGATACATAGATGATGAAGAGCCTTGAGGGGAAGCCATATGAGGAGAGCTGAAGTCACTTGGCTTGTTTAGTTTGCAGGAGACTGAGGGGAGACTGCACTGTAGTCTACAGCTTCCTCATGAGGGGAAGGGGAGGGTCAGGCAGCAATCTCTTCTCTGTAGTGACCAGTGACAGGACCTAAGGGAATGGCCTGAAGCTGAGTCTGGGGAGGTTTAGGCTGGATATTAGGAAAAGGGTTTTCACCCAGAGGGTGGCTCAGCACTGGAACTGTCTCCCCAGGGAAAGGGTCACAACACTAATCCTGACAGAGTTCAAAAAGCGTTTGGACAACTCACATGGTGTGATTCTTGGAGCTGTGCTATGCAGAGCAAGGGGCTGCACGTTGATGATTTCTGTGGGTCCCTTCCAAATCGGGATATTCTATGATTCTATGATCTCTTTTCTTAGCCCAGCTTAACAAATATAATGTGTGAATATTTAATAAATTCCATTTGTTATCAGACATCAAATTCTTCCTTCAGGTTGCAAAATGTATATGTAACTCCACTCATTTGCTGACTTGTCTAAGATTTTGCAGTTGCATCTAGTTTTGCTGAGGTGAGACACTATGTTTTCTTGCAAACAGTTTCTGATACATGACAATTTCCAGTACTCAAAACCAAGGTGACAATTCCCCAAATTGCATTATTACTCCCTAGATTTTGAAGGGAGCAAATTGCTGAGCAACAATTCTGGATACAATTAACCTCTAACAACTGCTGAGTCTCATTACTACTAAATAGGATCCTGCTATTTTCTCCATTGTAGCTTGACTTCAGCACTTTGTGGTCACAACTTACTACTCTTAACCAGTATCTAACAAAATCTTCTACTTCACGTTCAAACTGAAGGCTCCTCCAATATTACCAAACTTCACCTTTGTAAAAAATATCACTACCTTGCTGTCTTCATGTCACAGTATTCAAAAAATGTTTCCATTTTTGACCTGGAACTCCAGCATGTCTGATAATGCCGTTGTGATCTCTTACCCACACATAATTTTATGATTTCAAATTGGAAAAAATTAGTTAAATAGCAAAAGTGGCCTTCTGCACTTAGAGGGGATCATTGACACTTGAGTGTTTATGCATTTCTATGTACTTCAATTTACAATTAAAAGCCAAAATATGCATGTATTGTAAATCACATAGCATTCATTAGCACTATGCACCAAGGAACTAGGTTGAAACTAGGTCATTACATTATCACTGGAATCATCACCAAATAAATCAAATCAATTTGTACCATCACATTAAACCCAAATTTAATGCAATTTTCTGCACGTGCTTGTCACTGGTCACACAACAGCAACATACTGTTCTGCATCCAGGAAATATGCACAAAATTATTAAAACAGTCTACTGTATACCAAACAGTCACTGCTTAAGTAATTTTAAGCATCTAACAATGCATTTATTTTTGGTGACTGTCCTGGAAAAAAAAAACAAATTAAAAAAAAAGCAAGAAGATGATTGCAAAGCAAAAATGCAGGAAATAGCAAAAGCTTCAAGAAACAACAGAGCAAGCTATTTAAAAGTTCTGATCTTTTAAAATACTTAAACATTTAAAAATGCTTATTCTCAAGACAACACTTGAGGTATAAGAAATTAAAAGACTTAACATTTGCTTACTAACAAAATATTAATAAGCAAATTTTAGTAAAACAGTCTGGGCCTAGTTCTTTTATGCATGAAGAAGTCAGTAAATTTCTTCTTGCAATTGCTGATTACTGTTAGGTAGCAATTCTTTGTGTGTAGCTTGTCTATGAAAATCTAGATTAGTAAAAAACAGATCTACAGTCTTTCACCAATAAAATATTATATTTGAACTATCACAAATAGGAATTTCATTACCATTGAGTATTCCATATTATCAGCTACTTTAAAGGCCCCTTAAATACTTGCTATTTTAAACCTAAAGGTTGCATACAAATGTAAGGGGTATCACAGTCTGCTTAGATTCTGTAATTAAAGTTCACATTCACTACTGACACCAAGGCAAAACTTCACTCAATACAAACATGATAAACACAAATGAAGCTATTAAAAAAGCTTATTAAAAATACCATCCTGGACAAAGTTAGAAAAAAGAATTCCATATTTGATCTTTCATCAATTAACTGTAGAGAACAGCCAACTCATTATCTTATTATGTGGAAAACCAGAAAAAATCCATAGCAATAAAAATGATGATAGCAATTCAAAGCCATCACTTAGGTAATCATAAAAGTGCTGATGTTCCTTCACCTTTTTTATACTGTCAATCATCAGCCTAACTTGCATTTATAGTAAAGCATGGAGCCTGAATTTGGCCTCCTGCATTCTTTCAACACAGACTGTGACACTGGTAATGAAAAAAGGTCTTGCACCCAAAGGAACTCAACTTTGATTGGTCCAAGCGTGGAAAATTATTTCTACTATTTTGACTTATAATCATAGAACTACAGAATCACAGAACTGTGTGAGCTGGAAGGGACCAGAAAGGATCATCTGGTTCAATCTTCTGTGGGAAAGGGAGCCTGAATTAAAATATCCCACACCTTGTTCAGCCACATCTTGAAAATCTCCAGGCAGGATAGACCTGTATCCTTGTCTTTCTTCAGAGGGCAGATTGTCCTGCCCTTTGGTCATCTTTGTGGCCCTGCTTTGGACAGTCTCCCATCTGTCCTTGCCTTCCTTGAACTGTGGGGACCAGAACAGGAGCACAGTCTGACAAGTGCTGAACAGAGTGAGACAATCACTTATTTCTGGCCTGCATAAAACATAAGTTAATGGGTGGATTATACATTTCCAATTCTACTTATGCTTTTCCTTCAACTCCAATATTTACTGGTTTTTGCCAATTCTGGATCCCTTGCTGGAAAATGCAGCTGTTATCCAACAGCATGCAAAGTCTGGTGGTAACATCTTCAATAGCAGGGGCAAATAGAGAAATCTTATACATAAGATATGGTAGGCAAAACTGCAGTATTTTCTTCTGTAAAGGTGTCTCAAAGCTTGAGGCATACTTCCTCTGGACCCAAGTTTGTTGATACATCAAAAATTCTCCACCAGTCACAACAAAACTGTATCTGGCCCAGTGTCTACTTTCCAACAGCAGTTTTCAATAAGTGTGTGCAACCTAAGTATTAGAAATTGGTCAGGTGGAGAATCATTCTTCCCTGATAGGTAGTCTTCAGCAAATTTATTAGTTTATGTGACTTCTACTAAGCGTATTTTGCAATGACCTAGTACACACTAGACAGGAAACTAAAATCTGCAAAATCCATCAACAGCAAGACAGAGTATGTCCATTATCTTGTGTGTGTGTGTGTGTGTGTGTGACTCGGCTTCGCGAACGAAGATTTGGGAAGGGCTGTCCCCACGTGGGTGTGCCCTTCCAGCCTGCGCAGTGGATTTTAGGTGAGGCTCAGCGTGCGCAGAACTGGCCCCACCGCTTAAGTCCTGAGGTTCATCTGCCACGGCCGAGCGAGCTTGGACAGTGCCAGTGAAGTCCTCAGGACTAGAACCTACAGCACCCGGCATTTCCCAGGAGGTCTCCCATCCAAGTACTAATCTGGGGCTGACCCTGCTGAGCTTTCGAGATCTGACGGGATCGGATGTCAGGAGGCATTATCTTATTACCATGAAAACTGCCAAAGAATGTAAAAACCACAAGAAATGTTTTCCAGACATTTCCTTTTATTAGGTCACTGAAACAGTTTAATGTACAAATGCTTTGTGTTAGTTGCAAATATTTCCCCTGTTGAAGCAGCACTTACAGCTCATGTACATTTCTCTAGTCATCTTAAGATGCAAGACACTTTTGCGGTAGCAGCTTCATAGATCAGTGAATGCCAACACTCCACAATCCTGTTTAAAATTATTAATAAAGTCCAGATGGAGTGACAGAAGGGAGACAGTACACCATTCTGTGCATTGACTGGGATCATATTTCAAGAGTGAAAGAAAAAAACAACATCAAAGTTATTCAGCCATACATCTCTTTCCTTCTTAACACCCTCCTTATGCATGTCACCTCCTATCCAAAAACAGTGATTACTACAACAAACAGAAAAGGCAACTCTAGTTTTTCCTATAAAAACCATGAACCTACACAAATAGCAATCAATTACTTTAAATATTCAAGGAAAAAATATCTCTTTGTTTAAAATATATATACATGTATCACATAGATCTGTTTCTTCTAGCTAAAATACCTTCAAAATATAATTTTTTTTCAGTCCATCCCAGTCCCCACATATTGCAAAAATTGCTTTCATTGGGAAAATTTCAGTAAATGGCCAGCATTTTACAATTAAAATGCATTCCTTCTCAACTACTAGATATCAATCTTTCAACAAAAAACCTAGTAACATTTATTTTTGATCACTATAATACTGGATTTATTATCTACTTTGCTGAAACCCTGTTCCAAATACTTGACAAAGAAAAGCACATAAATTAATTGAAATAAAATTTGGAAACCTGATATTTATTTTCAATTGATAATTTGAAGTTTGGGACAAGGCCTTTGTTTGATTCATCTCACAGTATCTTGCTGAATAGTTTTCCACTTAACCCTAGTCTTATACCAACATCTGAAGAAATGGATGGAAAAATCCCACTTCATCCAAACAAAAAAGCAACTAACATAGGCTTGTTCATATATTTATCAAGGTAGAGCACAGAGAAGTTAAGTATCTTAATAGGCTTTTGATTTTTTAATGTCAGAAGTTTAACCAGAATCACCTGCTGCCCTCCTAGCCCCCATCAAACCTTTTCCCCAGAGCCATCCTTTCCTTCATCTGCTTGCCACATCAGAGACATTTATCAAAAAAGTCAAAATTAAGAGAGTTAGACAGGCTTAAGCGGATCAGGGATATCCCTCTCCATCAGTAATATTTCATAAGTGCCTTACTTTCTCACACAGACCATAAATGTAAGCTATCAGTTAAACACAAATTGTAACAGTACTTTAAATGCTATCAACCATAAGATGTTCACTCAGTGTGATCTAAACGCTTCTTTTCTATACAATGGTAAACAACAAAAATGGACAAATGCAGTTTTACCATTGTTTTCATGGTGCGTATGTGTTTGTCAAATTAATCAGATCATAGCATCTCTTAGCAACATTTTTGAACTTTTATTTCATCAGAACCACTTAGTCACAGCTTTGAAACTGATAGATACTTCACTCTGCTTCCTACTATTTGTCATCACTTCATTTTAATGCAAAAGAAGACAAAGAACAAAAATAATAACACAAATCCATGCATCTAAAAACTATCACTAGTTCTCCAAGTGCCACAAAAAAAGTCCTCTGAATTTGCAGACAATCCGAAACAAAATGTGGGAAGCAAATACAGATTCCGCAACAGATTTCAATGCTAACTGGTGCTTTGCTTACCTCCCCAGGTCTACCTTAATTCCAAAACCATTTCATATGCTGCATTGGAACCAAAGTACCTCATTTGTTCCATATTTATACATGAAAGTCTTGAGTTACTCAAATATGAAGGTTTCATCTATCAAATCAAAAATGGCTCACAAGCTCGAAGTATAGTGACAACTTCGAATTTTCATTTCTCTCAGTCTTGAGGGTCTTGATGTTGACTGTTCTGCACTTGAGTTCCAGTTTGTAAAATGGGAATCAGCTTCATTCCATGCATTTTTTTCTCTTTTAAATAGTTGGCTTCTCACAGGTGTTTACTCATAGTTAACACAGAAAACCATAGATGTCAGTGAAATAGCGATACACTTTCACACTGGGACAAACGTTTTCCTATATGCACAGATGATATGACTATTTCAAATAGTCAAGCAACCACCACAAAAGTGCCCCAACATAGCTTTAGCTATTCTCAATGTACACAGCTGAAAAGTTTTGAAAGCCAGTGCAGTCACTATGAACTGAAGTAGGAAATGCAGCCTATGCTCCTCTGATGTAGAATATTCAACAATATGTGGTTGATCATGCTACAAAATCTAATTATATAAATAGATATCTGAATCCAACATGATTAACGTTTTATTTAACAATGATGTCTCTGAAAAATAGTCCTGTAGTCCTTGTAGCAGCAACAAAAAAGGCACGTTAAGTACAAAAGAACTCAACGCAGATTAGGCAGAATACAAAATTTTTAGACAGCCATTCTTAAAGCAAAATCTTAAAATACAAAGTTTTATAAAAAGATACATCATTCCTCACCATTTTTTCTGTGTACTGTGTACATACATGTATTGTTCATCTGTGCTTACTGAAAATCCTGACAGAACAGCCTCCAAATATTACTATCAAATTACTTGCGAATTTTATGTGCACGGATTTGAGTTGTGTTTCAGTAGCATTTGTACCATCTAAACTCCTAGTAGGTGTGAGTCTTCCCTTCAAAGGTATAGTTTTTTAGAGATAAAACTTAGCAGACAGCAAAGGAGTTTGACTAAGCTAGTATTTAATTGCCGTTTCAAAACCTTGGTTCATTTTTCATGTTGCCTATGACTCTTCTTCAAAAAGGGTGCAAAGCTCCCCTGACTGAACATACTACATTGGAATTATACCAGTTCACAATTCAGATGTTTGATTTTAGATATTTTAAAATTAACAATATGAAAAACATAACCCATAGTATCAAACAAGGATATAATTACATATGAAATGCAGGAAGAAAATAGTATTTAATATGAATTTACTGTTTAGATAATGGAATTCTCTGGCCAGGCATTCTTAAAAACTGGCTTCCAAAAATGGTTAGATATATAAACAAAAAATAACTGAAATTCCTCTCTCCTGTAATTCAATAATAAATTATGTACATACAGCACAAAATTATATCCTAATGTTGGCACTACTAGGAACAGTCTATTTTCATTTGGGAGGTGGGGACGAATAATTCCTTGAAATTTACCTGAAGTTCCTACATTCTCAGAAAACACAGAGAAAACAAGACATTTCATTGTTTTGGGGGAAATGGAATGTTCCTACACATTTTTGAGAATGTTTGAAGAAATAAATTTAAAACTTTTTAGACTACACTTATGAAAGAGTTGTGAACACAACAGTGATATCCTATTTTAAGGAATGCTAATACATGGTAGAACTTGAACTGGAAGAACACTGTGTCATTCACCAATTCCAAAATTCAGCATTTTAACCCTCACTGCATTTATACCATTCTGGAACAATTTTATTAGTCAGGTTTCAGTGCCATCAGTGGAAGAATCCGGAAGTTGCTATGCAGTGTAGAAGACTTATCCTGGTAATTTGGGGAAAGGGGAATCTAAAACAGCAGTCTAATTCAACACAGACTGTGCCGCTTCCTTAAGAAGTGATGCAGCTTTGTCCAGTTCTTGTTCTGTTTGTTCCACTGTTATCACTACTCGAATACTAGAAAAGGAAAACCAGAACATAACACAGTAAACTTTACTCCCAGCCTTCAGCATTAGAATTAACTTGTACTAATTTCAACATATTAAGATCAGCATCTCTAGGGAATTTATTTTCAATTCAAACTCAATGAGAAACAAGACATAGGACGTCAGTCAGACTATTTTTTGTCCACTCCCACCCCCTCACTACGATGCCATAGAAATCTTTCATCTTTTTTGCCTGCAGATGTGCAGCTCATGGAAATGTGCCTGCTAATGGGCTACATGCAGGTCACTGAGATTCAGGTAGTTTTGATACAGCTTTTTCATGGTATTAGCAACCTGCAACAGTCACTGAAAATAGACCTCAAAACTGAGCCTTTCCCATTTTTCAGAGGACCAACTATTGAGTGAGGTCTACCAAACAAAATCGCATCACTGTATGAAAAGAGATGGAGAGCCATATCCAGTAGAGTGGAGTAACACACTGACTTTCTACTAACCTGGGTGGAGGAAGACACTTTTCTTCTTTCTCCAGATAGCGAGCCTGTGTTAACGCAATACCACTATTCATGCACTAGAAATAAAGAAAATACGGCAGTTGTCAACCTGTGAAGTTCTGATGGCATATTCCCTTGATAACCAAATACTTATCAGTAACTTTTCTTAAACTTGTGTCAGGATGACTGTAAGTTCTTTCCCAAATGGAGGTTTGTAAGGTTATGCAAATCCATCTCTAATTTCAATATTGCATTAGCACATAAAATAGGTGAGGGTGTAGTATCTTTAGTTTTCATGTCTAATCAGGCAAACACAAGGTATTAAATAGGCAATTAAATCATGTTTAAACATATTTTCAAGGCAAATAACCAGAATTTCTTTTTATTGTGCAATCTTGTTTACCTGCCACCTGATATATATATATATATGTAAAGCCTCTCCATCAACCTTTGTCTCCTTCATGAGGGAGAAAGAGAATCATTGTGTATTAGAAGCTCAAAATACTACAGCTAGAACATGCGATTCTTCACAGAAAAAAGGAGAAGAGCTTCACGGACTCAAAGAAGCCAAGTTTGACCTCAAATCATTAAAGTATACCACCAGATATCTGTTCTTATAAACATTATAAAAGTTGTCTATAAATCAGTTCTACATGCAAATTTGAGTTTTCAAGTACATAACAGAAAATAACTAATTCCCTTAAGTCAAAGGTCTAATATATATTTTTAATCCAGTGCTACAGACACAAGGATCTACAGCAAGAAATAGAAGATGATCTTAAATACAGCCCTATAATCAGCAAAGAAACTGTTACTTGCAGGGTTCCTGCAAGGCATTTCAACAAGTTACTCAACAAGCCTCTCTACCCCTCATTTAATATTAACATTCAAAGACAATGATATATTTTAGTTGCCACGGGGACACTTACATAGTCCACAACTCTTTTAAGTAACTTCACATCATTTTCTCGAGATCCACAGCTTTCCTCCAACTGTAAGTGCAATGCTGGAGAAAAAGATTCTCCCACTACTTTTAAGCCAGAAATCCTGAAACAAATGAAAAACTTTTGATGCACATCCCACTCAAAGACACGTGTGGGGAGTTCTAGATAGTGTTTCCCCTTTCTAGGTGGTGAGTGAGAAAAGAAGGATATTTCACTTTACTAATACTAATGTAGACAAAACATATGTGCACTTCAGCCTGCAATATATAAAGATAACACAACTTTCCAAGCAACTTCTTTCCTAAGGAGTTTCAGTAAACTTGTTTTGGAAAAAGGATTAATAACTCAGAAATTCTTAAAGTATCCCTATGAAGACGTGGGTGAAATGTTTGTGTTAGGCCAGTATGTTGCTGATAAAAACACAGCTAACTAGGTCAAGTCTTTGGAGTTTACATTAAGAAAATGAATAAAAATAAACAATAAATCTTTTTATCTACTTAAGGGATAAGAAGGTACAAGGTTAATTTTTTTTGCAAGATTTCTGATTTTAAATTATTTCCTGCAGCCAATCTTTACAATATCATCTGTCATCTAGTCAAAAGCTCCTCTAAAAATAGTCAGATGACTAGAATTGTTCCCCCGTCTGTACAAAGGGACAGTTGTTAATTGGGTTCCTAGAATGTGATTGAATGACTGACATTTGTCATTGTCCTGACACATTACACACATTCTGGATTGAGTAATTCCCCTCCAATATCCAAGCAAGACTCTGGTCTCCAAAATTAACAGGTCACATAAATGCATTTCAACAATCAGTTGAATTTTTATTTCCAGACTTTGTTGAGCTTGACTAACACATTTTAAGAAGATCAGGATTATTCGATGGTAGGATCCTTCCAAAGAAACTAGTATAATCAATCACACACTAGAAATTTTGCATAAGTGTTTTTAAATGTTACTGATTTCTGTAATATGTAACAGAAAATGGTTGAAGAAAAAGAATTAAAAAATACAAGTGCACAATTACACATACAACAAACAGGCCTTGAATAGTCACAGTAATTGATGTATTTTTTTAGTACCAAAACCTGTCAGGAAACAAGAGGAATTATTCAGTATGGCCATATTTTAAAACAGCATAGTGTTAGGAAATTTTAAATGTCATTTTTCAGATAAATTCTTGCGATTTCCTATGTGCCTCCAGAACAATGGCTACTTGTATTACTCTATGACATTCAAGTCCCATATGTATGAACGATATTGTATTAAAGGTGACTGAAAGGTGCATTGAGATGTCTGAAAGAGTATCTGCCCAGCAGTATCCCACATGCTTTTCCTTAGACAATTTTTAAAATCGACACTTTGTCTCACTGAGAGCTATCACACTCTCCTAAAGATTTAAATTGTGTAAGAGCTTGCAAACTTCCTAATTAGCATTAAGGTATAATATAATTTCAAAACTGTAACAGATTTTAAAAACTTGGATATTTTTTAAGTACCCTAACAGAAGTAGTTGGGGAAGGATGATTTTCTTCCTTTAATACATACATAATTTAGTGTACATATTCCAGCCTAAGCATCTGCAAAACCAGAAACAGATTTGGGTAAGAAGAGTTCTTCAAAGTTGGCATTATAAAGGCATAGACAAATAAAAGCCAAAAAAGACCCAAACCCCATACTTACCCCTGTAAAGCTTTGTGAATGTGTTCGCATTTAGCCCGGAGAGTCTGAAAAATGTCTACATACAGAAAAACAGACAGGCTTAGATATCCTATTTCTGCTTCACATTTTTTAAGATTTCAAAAATAGCATTTGGAGTAGAACTAAGATATGAGTATCTATTGAACTACTAAGTCTCTTCAGTAATCTTCCTGATGTTCCCAATTCCCAACTCCCACAGGAAATAAGAGGCTTTTAAGACCTGACATATGCACTACTTCCCTTTTCCTCATTACTCCAGCTGCACTGGTTCATGGTCATATGGAAATGATAACACAAATACTTGGTAATGGGATTGAAATGGCAAGTCCAACTTACAAACATCCATAAAATATCTACTGCCATGCAGACTCTACTCATAGGACCTTTCCCCAATTCACTGTAGATTCTTAAAGAGAAAACTGACTGCTGGATCTGCAAACCTTGGCTCTTTTCCTTGGTGAAAGCTGACCCTCCACTAGGTCTAACAGTCCTGTAACTTATTCTTAATTTTTTCCTGATTTTATTTCACTTTAGAGGACTCCGCATGGGCTACTCAATAATTATGATTTATTTGTGACAAATTAAATACTGCACTTCTGCAGCTGTTCTCCAATTTGTTAATGCAAATGAAGGTTAAAAACCAAATGTACACAATTTGGCCAATTTTGTTCTCATATGCCTCTCAGCCCCTTCACACCCTAAAAAAAAACAAAAGTCTTTCCCTGGTGGTTAGAATTTGGTGCTCCCACCATTGTGGCCTGGGTTCAATTCCCTGTCAGAAAGAAAGTGATTTTTCAAGGCCAGGTTGGATGGGGCACTGGGCAACCTGGTCTAGGTGTCCCTGCTGTGGCCATGGCAGGTGGCTGGAACTAGATGATCTTTAGGGTCTGTTCCTACTCAAGCCAGTCTGTGATTTTAGCAACAAGTGCAATTCTCTCGACTTCTACAGCAGAAACTCTTGCCTGACAACTTTATCCAAGTGGCCTATATTTGGTCCTGCCAAAATTGCAGGCAGTTTGCACCATGCTCATTCCTGAGACTCTTGCCTGAACGCTTAATTGGAGAAGATAAAGAACATTAATTATGCAGTGTAAGTGGAAAGGAAACGGTTGTTCAGTCCTGAGGACATACATTCCCATTTGTTTCTATCTAACCTTCTCTTCCTCCATTTGTCTTGAAGGACTTTTTTTTCAAGGAAAAAGTGTATCACTGATCTATAAAACAGAATAGAAGTTTCTTATTTACTTTGTAAAAATAATCTCCGTCCTCCTAGCCTCAGCTAACTCGCTCATTTTCAGCTCTACGAAAGAAAGGGGAGGTAACACTGAAGAGAAAAGCGGGGTGGGAAATGACATGAAGGAAAAAAATGCAGGTAAAAATTAATTTGCTGAAAAATAAGAAGGACTTCAGAGTAAATAGGTGAAGAATCACAGCAAGGAGAAGTACAAGTTGCTAGTTTTGGGTGAAGAAAGCCTGAGGAATAACATTTTCCTGAATTAAGTACCTGGATTATCTTCCATAATATTCAGAGCCTCAATAGCAGCAGCAGCTAGCAAAGGAGGCAGGGATGCAGAAAAGCAGTAACCTTGACCAGACAATCTCTGTGGTGGGTGGGGGGAAAAGACAAATTTTTGTTTAAAGCAGTTCAGGCAACATTCTAAAAGTTCATTCATGTACGTATGAACAACTTTTCGCCTCCACACCTGTAGGTACATAGAAGGATTTCAAAGTAGTTCTCCAATTCATCTACAGTATTTCATAGAAGGTAGTTTATGGAATCAAATATTGCATAATCATTTATATCATCATACTCCTTGTAAATTGATATTAGTAACTAGATTTCATTTCTAAGTAAGTAATCATATCACACTCTTTAAAATGAGACCTGGCTTACCTGATGGTCAATAATAAAAGATCTTCCACAGCAAAATCCTCCAATAGAAGCCAGTGAATTTTCCATGTTTGCACTAATAAGATCTATATCATCAATCTGTCAGTTAAATCAACAAGTTATTAAGAGATGCTTTTGATTACATGAAGGCTATTTATAAGTTAAATCTGTTAAAGATATATCTTGTTTCACATGATCATGAATACTAGAGAAGATTCACCAAACTATCGCAATCAAGAAAATGAAGCTACAAATAATAATTTTAAGCAATACAGAAATTATTTTAGAAATTGAGATTTACAGATCTGTAAATAATTTTCATTGGACCTCTCTTTCCCAGGCATTGCAATGTGAAGAACACAAACAGACAGAAGAAATTATTTTAATACTGGTGGCAATTCCACAAAGCACTCAGTGTGACAGAGTCCTTTAAGAAACGCCCCCCACTGTAGTCAGCAGGAGGTAGAATGTCACTAAAATTAAGTACAAGCATATTGAAAAGAATTTTAACCTTAGAGACACAATCGTCTTATTTCACTTCATAGCTGCAAGTATTTTCTTTTTTTTGCTAGGCTCTGAAAGAGCGTGTCTATAAATTAATTTAACAAAAAAATCAGTTAACCAAAAATTAATTTAACATAGAAGTCAATTAATCAGATAGTAGTTGCCAAGCATCTCAATAACACTGTTGGTTTTCTTTTCTAAATTAGTTTTTTCTTTTCTACACTTGGTAGCAAGACACTCAAAGTGAAAACAACAGGACACAGAGGAAGACAGAATGGATTCTAAGAATTTGCTATTTCATTTCCAAGCTGAACTCAGACACTATCAGAATCTAGTGAGAGGTGCTCCGCACTACAACACTGGCAAACAAAGAGCATTTCTTCCTTCCCCTCAGCCTTTGGTACCAAACAACTGCAAGGATACCGTTTTGGATTTCCAAAGTACTCCTCAGCTGTATAAACAGCACAGGAGGGAGACCTTTGAGAAAATAGTTTGGCTGAATCTGCTGATAAAGTAGAATGACAACATCTTTGAAAGAACCATTAAGATTTTATCCTAATTTTTCCCACTGGAGTAAAAGGCAATAGAGCAAAGTAGGCTGCCTATACACTGCAAGATTTTTCTGACTTACTCCTAGACCTAAATATTTCTGTGTCAGATTGACACTGCAATCGCCATCTGAGCGTCCAAAACAAGGATAGACTTATGCATTGTAAAAATTCTTCCGTTATCATCCTCACTTAAGATAAGCAAAATCATTTCAAGTAAGCACATGAAAGAAGAGTGCCCAGACTTGAAGACTTTAAGACTGATAAAGAAAAAAACCAATGTTTATATTTCTATTGTACCCTATTAAACACTGTTAATGCCACAGGTATTAGAAAACAATTGCGCAGTTTGCTTCTGTACAAATCTCTCATTCATAAAAAAAAAGCACGTACATTTATTCCAAAGTGTTCAGTAATTCCTCTTCCATGTTCTCCAAGGACTCCAAAAGAAAGGCTCTCCTCCAAAAATATTCTAACTTTGTATTTATACTTCAACTTTATCTAAATCAAAGAAAATTATACAAAATACGAGTTAAGCCCATCAGAATCTGGTAACAAAATGCATGGGGGAGATAAGGTAAAGAAAGACAAGGACAGTATTCTGAATACTGCACAAATGCCAGTTCAAGAGTTGTATTCCATCATTAAGACATTTTAAAAGCCTTCGAAATTATTCCACCATGTAATACTAGAGCAAATTTCATATATGTTCATATATAAAAAAAATTAATTTTTTTTAACAGATTATGAAATACTTTCAAAATGATACATTTTCATAGCATTTCTTCCACTGTCTTCTAGAATAGTCTTCACAAAAAGCCATTTTATACTGAACAGCAAATGTTTTCCTTGGAGTCACTGTTTCTGACAGCTGTGTGAAGGTTTCTTTGAAATGTTAACACAGTTAAATGATTCAGTATGGTACACTGTCGCTGAAAACACAATATCTTTTACTGGTTAAAAATTAATATTATAACCAGATACTAATTTCTAAGTCTCAATAGCTTCAGATCCTAATCAGAAGTTTCAAAACAAGGTCAGATTAGAGATTACCATTTCATGAACATATGAGAAAGAGGAAGGTTAACAAAAAAACTGCATGCAGAGCTTTTCTATGTAGGCTTAATTACACAATACCATTATTTCATTAACATTTCATATGTAGTTCAGAAGGCAAACCAAAACCACTTACCAACTCTGGAAGAGGGCAAATGTCTCCTGTGTTCATATACAATCCTTCCACTACAATAAACCTTCGAGTTACACGGGCCTTCCGAGGATTCTTCCGAGAAAGACATGATTTCAGTTCATATCAATTTTTGCTAACAAGCAAAGCTATAAAGCTTTTGATAGGGAAGGTTTTTTTGAAGGGAATGGTCTCTTTTTCAAAGCTG
The DNA here is from genome assembly GCF_047495875.1 of Pithys albifrons albifrons. Taxonomy (NCBI): domain Eukaryota; kingdom Metazoa; phylum Chordata; class Aves; order Passeriformes; family Thamnophilidae; genus Pithys; species Pithys albifrons. The sequence continues at coordinate 75,941,114 of NC_092497.1, read as the reverse complement.
TTACTTTAGTTTAAACTAAATTTAATTTTTCATGTAACAAAAGTTGAAATGTCTCATTGGACTACTCTGTATTTTTATTTAATTTATTTTGTAATAATTTTAAAGCTTTTGACTGATAACACAAGATTTAAGACACCTTGTTTTGCAACAATTCACAACCAATCCATTTGAACTTCATCAATAAAATACAAACAATGCAACCAGAGAACAAATACTACAGATTTTGCTCTCTATTACACTGAGCATTAGTCTAAGTCTTCACAAGACTTTTCAACAGGTGGTTTGAGCACAATGCAGCACAAACTTCTCACAAATAGTATCTTCATAAAACACAATATGTAAATATTCATAACACTCAAATTACAAAGTCCCTGTCTCATCTCTGCACAACACAGGCCATAAAAAGATCTTGCACTTGTTTCTGCCTAAAATTCAGGGATGTAATTTGAGTTTTGCTGTTTTAAAATGTTATTCCCTCTGTTATTTACTTTAAACCTTATTGATATTTTCTGATATTACGTCATGCTTCTTATATTTTTCAGTTCTTGTAAAAACATTCAGAACAAAGACTCAGCAAACAGCTGTTTGACTTTTCTGAGTGATAGGTACCAAACTAGTCACAGTCCACTCCACATGCTGTACCAACTCTAGTGGTATGATCTACCCTTTTCTGGTCAGTACATCTTAATTATACACACATGGTCTGTATTAAGTTCTTGTCCACCAACCTTATGTTCACATTCAGCTAATTACATTAAGAAACTTTAACCATGTAGCTAATTCAAAGCACTCTGCTCTAACAAACCAAATGTGTTACACAAATTAGTCTGACAACCACATCTAAAAATTCATGTAAAGAGTATCTGACAGAATGTATTTGCCACGAAAATATGTTAACCAGTATGTTATCTGTAAATTTGCTATTAATTGGATCCATTACTGCTTCACATAGATGTTAAGCTGATTGATAGTTTATCTACTTTATTTTTTCTGGGAGTTATCCCAAAATCAGCTGTCTTCCAATTGCCTGTAACTTGCCAGCATTCTGTGAACAAACCATACAATCATGATAGCTATCCAGTTAATTCTTTTAAAACTCATTTAACAAAGTTATCTGTACTCTCAGTAACAGCCTTTTTGGACACCCTTTCACATTACTGTCAGAATGAGAAGCAAGCCATCAAACTGACTCAAATTCTTCAAGAGAGAGAACATCTCAAGAGTTGAATGCAAGATAGGTGAAGACCAAGTTAAAAGTCAACCACACTGACTTTATAAAGTTTGACATTTTTGTGTTGATTTTATAGTATGGCATTTGAAATGATAATTAACTTGCATGGTTAGCAGGTAAATGCAGCTGCACAAATTTCTCAGAGACCCGGAAAATGCTCTGTCACAGTCTTTAAAAAAAATTAAAATATCTCATTTCAATTACCTGCCCATAAAGACACTCCCCTACTACTAATGCCTATGAGCTCAATTCTAGTGGTTGATCAGACAAATACCAATAAATAAACACACATATTTTAAAATCATCTTAACTACATAAACAACATTAACTCTTCCATAGAGATTTATGGAAACTGAGGAAGTGCCTACAAGCACTGCATCCCTTCAATTACTTGACCCAGTAAAAAAATGTGGGGGAGAGGGTACAAGAGGGTACAAATATTTCTTCAAAGGAATGCTACCTTTTGATCTTCAGTCTCTTGTTCTTTCAACAGTCGTTCAAGGTCAGCCATATCATTATGCTTAAATAACTTGATGTTACTACGAGATGCTTGTAATCCCTTCTGAATAGCAAAACAGGCAGCTTCATCTCTGTAAATACAGTGAACACTTCTAAGTCTGCACTCGGTTTAACAACTATTCAAAGAAAGCTGGCTGTTAGGACTATCCTGCTTTTGAACAGATTTTTGGACTTAGGTGTAGATAAAACCAAATTTTTTAAAGCACTGTATATTTTATTTACATTTTGAAAATCCACTTCCAAAGTTTCTCAATTCTTCTGTGCACTACAGCCTCTAAAAGCAAGCCAAGAGGTTTTTTTCTTCAAGTGTGCACTGGTCCTTTTCTTTGCATGTGACAGCAGTTTGAGCACAATATTCCATGGACCAGGAACAATACCATGATAATCATCCCAGAAACTCCATTTGCTGTGGGTCTCAGAAAAAAAAGTTCAAAGATGCGCCTGTTACATTTATAGCACTCCTCCAAATATTCAAAGCCTCCTTTCTAACGTCCTTTGGGAAAGGACTTTAAAAATACAGATCTCTGTGTTCAAAGAACAACCCACCATTTTTAAGTGTTAGAACAGCAAATTTTGAAGGATGATGTGATATGCAATTTCACAGCTTTTTAAGTCAACCAATTCTGTAAAAGTGGCAACTAAATCAAAACTTCTGCACAGGTTAAATACTGTAATTTCAATCGAGCTGCTGTCAAATGTGGGGAGATCTTCTGGCAGTGAGAACTTGAAACAGTAGGAGACAACTAAATACAGGACACAGTGGCATCCTTGAATACTGTGCACGATCCTAGTCATTTTTCTCAAAAACACTGAGCAAACATATAATCAACATATGGCCAATAATCAAAAATGACCAAAAAGCATGATTAAATTTATGAAAGAACTTCTGCAGAGAAGCCAAATAGGCTGCAAGCTTCACACTTAGAAAAGAGAGCAGCAAAGAAAGGTTTTGGCAGAGAAATACTGAAGTATCAGTGTGTTGTGGCTTAACCACAGCAGGCAGCTAAACCCCACACAGCCCCTCACTCACTCCTCCCATGAAGAAAATGCACCAATTCCCTGCCTAAAATTCAAATGCATCAATTGAAATTAGTAGGCATTATATTCAACACAGGGATTTCTTCGTATTTTTCATAAAATGTTCAAGTTGAACTGTGAAACTGCATATCAGAGAAACATTATGGATATTAAAGACCTAAGGTACTAAAAGAATTGAAAGGTTGAAGGAAAATGCATCAACTTTTAAATAAATCTAAGGCATCTTTGGCTCTAAAAGTTGCATATTGTTAATTGTTTCTCCTGGTTTTTTACTCTTCCCTAGACAAATTAGCACTGGCTACTCTCAGGGACCAGATAGATATTGGTCTTGCCAAATCCTTTTTTTGACCCTGATAGCTCTTCTTGTATTATTTTAACATATACCAACATTTATCCAACTAATCTATTGCAAATAGGCATGAGAGGAAACAACTGCCCTGGGAAAAAAGTGAAAAGCCATCAGGAAACAGGAGAAAAACAAGTATGACTGTACAGTTTATTAAGAAGAAAATTAGGTATTAGAGTTCTGTTAGTTCTTGAATGCATCAAGTTATTTTGCTTTTTTTTCAGCTGAGTGCCCAAGTCTGCACTTTCATGATACAAGCAGTAACTGATTTCAAGTATTTGGCAAAGAAAATATATTTGAGCTTGACATACTTGATCAAAATCAGCAATATTTTAAAATGTTCAACTTAATATGATTAACAATCATGACAAATTCAAAGGAAACCTCTTTAATTTAGAATTTCCCAAGTAGAAAACAAGACTTACACAAACACGATGTCCCCTCTCTTTGAGTATGCAGGAATAGCACTGGCAATTGTTGCAAATCCATACGAGTATATAATAGCTTCCTCAGTCCTCATGAACTTTGCCAGCCGTTCTTCTAATTCTAAGTGCACATCTATTTCAGAGAAAAATTGAGAAAATCTTAGATAGCTAATTTGTTTTCATATCAGAAAGACTACCATTGCTTTTAGCAATCATCTAACGGAAGCAAACAGAACATTTATTTGTAGGAAGGGTACTGAAACCAGTAACTTCCCAAAACCCAGTTGCAACCAACCCATCTTCAGTTAAACTGACAAGTAACCTGATATTAATCACAAGTTTTGAGAGATCTGAAAATTTTTATGCAACATGTTTCTCTAATGTTCTTATGCAATGGTAGCTAAAATCTACTTGTGATTAGACCCCAAGTAAATGATGCAGGATTCCTGGACTGTGACTAGAAAGCACAGTTACTACAGTCAGACAAAAAATTATGTACTTTATAGCAATTATTGAGGTCCTATTGGCAGGTCAGTTCTTCCAAGCTGATGCTCTCACTACACAAGCACAACTATCATTATAACAGAAAACTGCTCCTGTCAGACTGCAAATCACAAACCACTTCCTGAATGCATTTCAGTCAATTGAAAAGGTCACATCTCCAAGCTAGAGATACTCACCCTTAAGATAAATTGACACACTTACAAGCAGAAACAGTTCCCAAATTGATCTGGTCAAAGTGACCCATGATAGAAATCAAATATTAAAAAGGTTATGTAAATCCCACATAGTGAGTGGATTGTTGCTGCAGAAAGGTAAGCACAGCATTAAGTATTCTGCCAAAGCAAAATAAACTGTCTCAGACAAACTGTTATTTCCATCCTCTAACTCTCTTATCACCACCTGCGTCTGCTAGCAATAGTCAGAGAATTATGCCTGTTATCAAGTGTTATTAGGGGAAACAAGATCTGAACTACTTTTGACTGGGGGAAATAATGTTTTGTTGGAGTGTCAAAGGCCACATACACAATTTAATGGAAGGATGGTCTTGTCATCTTTTTCAGGTTTTCAGGTTGCATCCTTCTTACTGAGCTTTATTCAGCAACAACCACCACTACAGTAGCCAAGGCTGAAGTAAAAACAGTGGGCAAAAGAAGTATTGTCAGCAATAACAGCAAATGAATATATTCAGATTTATCCTGCAGATAAAATTTTAAAAGCCTTATGTTGGGGTCATCATTTGTGGCACTGAAGAGGGGGAGTTAAATGATGGTCTGCACAGAGCAGGCACAGCAGCATCAGAAGGTTTGAACAAAGAGCTCAGCATTATTTTTAGTTACAGCTTCACCTTTTATCTCTTCTTGTATCCAACATCTCATGACACTATTGGCTAGTCATTTCAGCTAAGCATACATGGAAACGTTCTACTGTCTACAAGGTATCCCACATTCCACAGGTGGCTCTCTGCTCCTTAAGGGTGCACTTATCAATTACCTCAGACAGGAGATACACACTGTCATCCCCACAGCCTAAGTAAATTCTGTCAAGGGCATGAACATTTGCGTTCAAAATGACACAAGGCTGATGCACAATTATATAAGTGAATGAATGCTTTGTATAACTGTGAGGTTGGAAAGTGTTAAGGCAGTATACTTAAGATCTCATCGTGATAAAAACAGAGTAACTATCTGGCTCTCTTATTCTTTGTTTTAATGTTTAGCTTTGGTCTGGTTACATCACTCAGATTAGCCTAGCTTAACTGAAAACTGCAACCACCACCTAAAGTAAACTTGGACAGAGACAGATAAGACTGGAACAGCTTATGAATTATGAAACCTTAATAAAGATAGATAATATTGTTACTAACTGCTATGACGAGCCTACTTTAGAGCCTTGCATGTGCTCACAGGCAAGTCAAAAGCAGAAGTGAGACCAAATCCCACATATTTTATTTGACAGGTAGACCCAATCCTCACAGTACTACAAACCTTGTGTCTGATAAGCAATCAACAGTAGCCTTAAAAACCCCACCACCAAACAAGTGATACACCACTCACCTGTCATTATGGAGAAAATAACCACAAACAATCAGTTCCGTGTGAATATACAGTTATCTCAAGCTCATCAGAGGATGAAGGCACAAATACAATTTTCAGGAATAAAACACAAAGGAAAAATGTCTCAATAGGGACTCACTAAATCTATTCAATAACTTCAAACTGGCACAGGTACATAGAATCAAGTCTGCACTCAAAACAAATTATACCAGGATGTCTATGTTTCAAATAAGGAGATTTATAATATTGATAGGAAACACCAGCTCCTAAAAGGGAAGAAGTCTGAGCAGTAACAACTGAGAATTACCAAATAAATTCGACATATTTAAGAAAGAGGAAACTGTATATTTCTGCACAGAACATGACTTATTTACTAAAGTCACAACACATGAAAAATTGTGTGAAAAGTTTACATCACACAATATTAATGATGCAAGAAGTGTTCTCAGATTCACAATCCTGCAATACTCAAATGTTACAGGTCAGATGAAAATGGGAAGACAGTCTGGGATTGAACAAGTACAGCAGAAGTTTGTCTCCCATTTCACATCGAGTCTCCATTACTGTATCTGTAAAAGATGGTATCTCAAATAGGTGAGTATAACATCTTTTCTAGTGACGTCATACAGCCATACCACAGATCAGATCTGCTACTTTGTGAAATGAAGCACCTACAAAACTCAGAAGCCAATGAACAGCAAAGCTACACAGTTTGCAACTCAAGATTAGACTTCCAAGGAGGACAGAAAACAAGCCAAGGAATTTCTCACTTACCAGAGAAAGTCAACTTTTAGCTAGTCTGTTTCAAACAATTATTAGACAGAAACAAAGTGAAAGACTTCAAAAAACTTAAAACAAACTTGGACTCAAAAGGTGGGATGCATTAGTGGTTTGTTTTTTTCAGGGGCAGAGGGGGAAAGTCTGTATGAATTCTAACAGGCTGCTGCTGAACTGTGATTGGTGACGGAATCCTAAAACTTTCCTAAAAGCTCTACCTCTCCCAATCAATACCAGTACCTTCCTTAAAAACGAATTATGGTTCTAAGCTAATGAACAATCTGTAAGACTGATATTAAAGAGACAACCCTGTTCTGATATACAGACTTCTTCCAAATCAAATGAAGTACCCAGCTGATCACCTAAAGTACTAGCCTGATGAACCAAGAAAAGTTATGTTCTTGAATTCAAGTCAAGGCTACAGGAAGCCTACTCTGAAATAACTTTGAGTATAGACACACTCTGAATTCCATCACCTCTGCAAAGAGACTGGAAAGTTCACACGATGAGTTGATGGTTTCAGTCTGCAACTCTGCAGATATTCATGTATTACTCTTAGGTTTACATGGTTTACACGCAAAATATAAATGCCTGTAAAGAACTATTTCCAGGGCTTGGTGCTTAAAAACTTCCTTCTTTTTAAAAAGAATGAAAAGGCACCCCACCTGAGTAACACCTGGCATGTCATAAAACCTCTCAATTACAACACTGAAGTGATCAGTAATGGAAAACTTCACTTTGATTACAACACTAGATAAACCAGTCATCTTAATCACAGAAATCAGACTGCCCTCTTGTGGTCTACTCAGAAACCCTAATTTACACTTTTATTTACACTTAACATTCACCATGCTTTATTAATTCTAATAGGTTTATTTTCTCTTTCTACTATGGTGACCGAAAATAAAACAGATCATAAAAATTGCAATTCTCCTCCTGGATTACCATTAGAAAGAGTAAGAAAGTAGATGAAATAATAAGAAATCAAGCAAGGAAAAATAAATGCTACCAATCCTCAATAATTACAGTGAGATGTGTGTTAGAGGATAACTGTTCTTCAAAGCAGCAGAAATAATTTGTTGCTTATATACAGGATTATTTTGGCTGACTTACCAAACTAGTCTAAGCACCTTTAAAGGTAGAACAAAGAAAGTTACTCACCAAAAGTACCATAGAATCCTCTCGGTCCACAAGTGCCAACACCATATTTCTTCAGAGATGCCTGGGCTGCACTCTTTAACAGGAAAGAATTACAGGAAATATTTTTACACCTCATCCATGGATAAGCTTTTGAGACACATAACATGAGACCTGCTTTACATAAAGTGCAATAATGTACTGATTTCTAAGAATTAATTTCACATCATAACTATTTGAGACAAGTCTTTAGGCATAATTTGCTTTAAATAACTTTAATACTTAAGCACATTAAATACTACTTTAACTTGATAATCAGCTAGTATGCAGAAAGTGCACCAAGATTAGACTTCAGCAAAAAATAAAAACTTTAACAGCACAAAATTACAAGGTTTATAATCTTCCTTTGTATGTTCTTGATGAAGTTCGTCCTTGCTGAAGTTATTCTTTATGTCAAGATAACACACAAAGTAAAGGAGGAATAATCACACAAATACAGTAATTGGAAGACCTCACCTTAACCTTTTCATTATCCAAAAGTCCAAGAAAGTTAAATGATGCAAAGTTTACACATTCCTTGCCATTAACAGTGATTATATGGGTGGGAGGGCTGAAAAAGAATTAAAGACCTGTCGTTATGAATGAACAGCTACTGTTTCTATAAACAGTCAAACAGCACAGTTTTGTTTTTCAATAACATCAGGCACACAGATTTTTCAAGTCTCTTCTTCAACTTCTTCCTTTGCAGCTGTCAATCAATATTAGTGTCAAGTCACAAATACACTACTGTACTCAGCAAAAACACTATTCCTGCAATTTAATAAAGAAACTGCTAATATGTATCTGAGATATTTAATAATTCCTTGTTGAAAATGCAACCAATAGGAAGTTGACTCCAGAGGAGATAAAGCTTTTTCTTTAAAATCCAAGTGATACGTATTTGCAGGAAGGAATCCTACAAATAAAAAGGAAATTTCATTGCTCTCACTTCCATGAGAAAAGTGAATTTAAAACCAATGTTTTTGTCATAAAGCAAACTCACAATACCAATCTTGTACTCACAGGGCTACTGAAATATAGGTAGTAGCTATAAGTAGACAATAGTGTTGTATTAGCTATCACCTCAAGCCTCTAATTCTGTTTGAGCAGTAAACACAGGAAACACAAAGTGTGAAAACACACATTATTAGCAAATGAGCATGAGCACAATATATATGAAGCAAAGGGCAGAGAAATTTTCTGTCCTAAAAATGTATGATTTAGATAAAGCTGTTAAAAATTGAAGAAATAGTTATTACCTCTAATCACAAGCATCATGTCTGTATGCTTCATTCTATAAGCAAGCTTGTTTTACAAATTATACACATACACAGACACTTACAAATACAACAAATTCAAAAGTTTCCATTAATGGCTCAGAGTGTTGAGAAGTCCCAAATCCATGTTAAACATAAAACCTTATGTCTGCCCATTTCTGTGTGCAGCACCAAATATTACAGTTGAGATCCTATACTATTCCTCAGATACAACAGTTCTAACAAGCTTTTCACAGGTGGAAATTAGCACTAAGCAATTTTCTCTATCAAAATTAAACAGGGCTCCTCAAATGTTAAATGTCTGTGCACAGCTGCTCCAAATCTGGTGGCTGACAATGTCAATGGGTACATTTGGTGTACAAAGCAAATAAACTTAAGTACAAACTATTCACTGCATATTAGGAAAAACACCGAACTGCTTCAAATTTCCTTCAAAAAACTCCATTATTTTGTTTTATATCTGTTCTCTTTAAAAAATTAAGCCCATTGGTTGCTTCACCTAAGCAATGGCAAAAACTTACAGAACAGATTTGGAAAGTTTTCTGCTAACACAGTGTATGTGCCGAGCATCTTTTGAATGCTGAACCTGCCCCCACAAAGGAGCTATCAATGCAGAGCATCTTCTGCACAGCAGCAGTATTATAGAAATGTGCAGCAAAGTGTCTTGGGGAACTGACTGACAGTAAAAACACACCTGAATCTGTTCATCTGTCTAGGTGATCAAGGAGCTGTACCAAACTCTGGATGTCCGATTAAACGAAACAACTACGTAGGTTCACAAGCACAAACAGACATATATACACACACACACACACACACACACACACACACACACACACACAGACACACACATGTATACTTATGTATTTTGGCACTATCATGAGATTCTGTATAGTCCCAGCATATTATCAAATCTGGTAAATTCACAACAATTTCCGCCACAGCTCCACCTCTCAAACCTAAAACACACACTAATGTTCACCAACAACTTGGCCCTTACAAAGCTGCAGCCCTCATGAAAACAGAGCCACACTTTGTTACCAGAATTTTACCCAAACCTTCTAAAGGAACACTCCTGATTAGGCAGAAAACACTAAAGGAAAAGCTTATTTCCGTGAATAATTATAAACAAAACACGGATGCTGACAGCATCATAAAACCTGCCTTGCAATGTCAAAAATAATTAGTCTTCGCAAAAGGAGAACACTGAAACACTTAATTTCTTTATCTTTTCATGTATCTCCCTTCCTGTAGCATAACACTGTTCATTAGGTAATAAACAGAATTTCAAGCTATATTCAAAAAGCTTGCAAGCAAATCCTTCAGGAACTGTCTTTTTAAGAACTGAAAGCATGCCAACTGTTCTTGGACCTGTTGCTTAAATGTTGCATGTATTCAAAAATCACTTGAAGACAATAAAGAAGCCACCATGATGTGACTTATTTTAAAGCATAACAAAAATCAGTATTAAAATTTTGGAGATGTACTGCTTTAGGAAATAGATTTACATTTTCTGAGTAAGTTCTTGTACGACTAAGTTGTCTTGCATAGGCTAGTTCACAGAAAGGCTACTACAAGAAGTAACTAATATCTTGACTGTCAAGGGTAACTTCTTCACCATTGATTCAAGATGGATCACTTTTTCTGTTTGGACAAGTCTCTGCATTTTTGGCTTTGCTTATCATTTGGCAGCTTCCCTGGGATTATGCAAGTGTTCAGAAGGAAGGAGCATATTAACACAGGGCACAGACAGCATTGCATATGGAGGGAGGAGGAAGTCTGCCTCCCACACACAGTGGGTCAAATTTTTTGAAGTATTTGTTGTTTTCAAAATGGTTATGAGCTTTTATAAACCCTATCCACATATACTATAAATATGCAGTATTACTAAGATTAGTGACCTGGTAAGGCTCTGGAAGGGGTTGCTCGGAGAAGCTGTGGATGACTCATTCCTAGAAGCAACACGCAACCTGGTCTAGTGGAAGGTGTCCCTACCTACGACAAGAGGGTTGGAATGAGAGGATCTTTAAAGATCTCTTACAACCCAAACCAGTTTATTATTAGGATTTCTGTAAATCAGCATTCACAATAGACATTAAGACATGCAAATCACTGAAAAACAGACTACCTCAACAGCATGAACAGAGTCACTCTAAAATCAGGATGTAGACATTTTTCTTTCTGTATTAATTCTGATACATGGGCTAAGCTCATACTCAAAGTTACAGTTCCATAGCTGTTAAGCAACTTGAGGGAAAGCAGTCACTTCGCAGTGGAAATACACGACAAATGTCAAGTTTTCCCCACAGCCAGTATTAAGTTTAACAGCCACAAGATATTAACATTTTGTCACAATGTATTTCCTAGATGTAAGCACTGGAAAGTTCTACATAATTAAACATTTTCTGAATCACTCTAAAAGATACATTTGTTCAGTTTCTTTTTAAACATCAAACACTAACTCCACAGTACTGCCTGTTTCCAAATTCTGAATAATAACAGAAGGACTGTTCACATCACAGTTGATTAAAACAGACACTCCTTTTCTACGGCAGACTTTTTTGTGGTGGCAGAACTATCAAAATGGACCTCACTGTGACAGCAAATAATGGTACTCTGTCACTAAATTATTTCAAACTATTAGTGTTTCTGGAAGGATATTAAAGTGGATATTACGGTACAATAAATCATATTATGGTAAAAGTTACTAACATATAAACCTGGAACTTGTGAGAAGAAATGTCAAAACAATTTCTGAAATACTGTGAGTCTTGCCTATGTCAGTACACATTTTAAATGCCTTGTAACATGCAACAAACTAATGCTGAGCCATAAACTCCTCACAAAACAGTATTACCATCCAGCATCTCCAATTCTGATTGTCCATAGAGGAACAGCTTTTCATGACGTGCCAAATGGCTAGACACAGAAGCAGTTTCTTCTTAAATGAGAAACAAGAAGGCGGTAAACCACTTTTGGAGGTCCAAGTCCACACATTCAGAAAAAATGAAACAAATTACTACCAAACAATACAGACTCAGTGGAGGCAAAGATACAATATTAATTCCAACCCCTAATACTGAAAAAAAGAATTAATGAAAATACATAAAATAAGAAAGTTGTTCTTAGTAAGACAGTCTTCATAATGTTTCAAAACCAAGACCATCTCTTCAGTGGCAAATTCAGATGTGCTGTATAAAAAAGCAATTCATTTATGAAAAGTTTTAAGGATATGAAAATGCTTTGTAAGCAATTTTGCTTAAAAATATGGACATCAAGTATTTGAGGTTTTTAAAAAATAAATAAATTATTTTGGTTACATTTACCCTGAAACAATGTTGTAATTGAGAGCTGGGTGATCTTTTGGCACAGGAGGTACAAGCGGCTCTGGCTGCCATTCTTCAATCAACTCTTCTTTTTCCTGATCAGGGGAATAGAAATAACTGTTGAAAAAGAGAATTCCCCTAGAAAATACACTGTACAATAATAAACATTTGATAACAATTGCATTAGAAATTATGTATGCTAGTACCTATCACCTTTCTGAGACATTTAGAATTGCTATTATCTCAGGATGTTCAAATGGGGGGCTCTGAATTCTTGAAAAGGAAGAAGATATAAAGAAACAGACCAGTTGCGCCTGTGAACTAAGGATTTTATAGGATAATAAAGAGATGAGATACTAACATGGTGTTCCTGTCAAATTTTAATGAATTTCAATATGTTAATTATAAAATCCTCCTCTACAGTTTATGTAATTGAATACAAGTTACATAAAAACTGACTATAAATCACCTCACTTTACATTCTCAAGTCTTCAACAGTGCTGTTTCAACAACAGTGGCATTAAAATACTTAGCAAAGTAACAAGTATGTGAGCAGGATACACTGGACAAAACCTGCCAAATGCTCAAGCAAAGGTAACGACTATCAAAGCACCGATCCCACAGCTACCCATAGAGGAACACTGAGTGTACAGTAACTTTCAAAGTGCTTTTAGACTACTTGGAAAAGACTTGGTTATACGATTTTTCTGAAGGACATACAGTGGACCAGCAGAACAAGTGCATTAGACTAGTTCCCCATAAATTAGCCACCACTCAGGTAACGCACCAAAACCATCGTTCATACCATGAGAGCAGAACTTTCACAGAGGATTATTTACTAGTACAGCAATACACACCTGATAACCTGTGGATAACACACTAACTTCAAATGGTATGACTACAATGACTCTGTATTTCTGGATTTCAAAAAGGCTGCTTATGCAAAGTTGCTTATTCCAATAACAAAATATTAAATTCTGCAACTTATTTTTAAAAACACCACAGCAATATTTTTCCCTATCTTTTTCCAAATATACTTTTCAAAGCTTTTGAAGTACAAAACCAAACTAAGATATTAAAAAAAAAAAAGGAAATTATATTTAACAATACAATTAGTTTCCTGCATTTTTGTCACTTTCCTTTTGGGAAGCTAATAAGTAACTTTGTTTCCAGATATTTCCAGAGTATTAATTAATATCCCAGGAAGTCCACAAAGGCTGATTTCTGAACACGAATGCAAATTTCAAGAGCCTTGCATTTGAGATCCTTTTTACGTGAGCACAGTCACTAGCGTTTTTAATATTCTGCAGAAGTACTTTAATTATCTTTTTATTTAACATTTTCATGTTAGTTTATTACTGAAATTTAACCCATGGGGCATACATTTTAAAGAAATAAATTGCCATTAATGTGTGTAATGTGTGTAAGAGAACTCAATATAGTCAATATTTTGAAGTGGCTACATTTACGTCAGAAAAGATGTTTAGTTTCTCTGCCCATCATTGGATAGACTCCAGCTGGAGCCTTCCACACAGTTATATATGTGATGAAATGCTGTTTCACATATTAAGGAAAACAATAAAGTTGAGGGGGTTTATTATTTTACCCTGTACTAGTGCCATTCATAGTATGTCAAATAGCAGATTTTAATGCTTCAATTTAAAAAATGCCAGCAGGTAACTAAGCACCAGAGAAAAGAACAATGATAAATTAGACAGTGCATAAATACTATTGACTACTATTTATTACTGCATTCTATTAGAAACCCTCAGGTTTGATATGACTCAGTAAATACAACAAAAACCCTATGAGAGCAACTTAGATGATGACACACCCTAAAAAGATTAACATGCAACACAGTATCCAAATTGTGCAAAAATGAGTACCCAAATTCAGATTAATCTCAGAGCAGAACCACAACCACAGCCAAAGGCAGACAGAGCTAATTCCATCCTTGTCTCACAACATTAGTGTGCATTTCTATACCACATCATTATCTGGTGAGGGGGAAAAAAATTGAAGACATAATTTTACACTTAAGTCTGCTGACCCACAGCACTACAAGTCAGCAGCTGCTACAGCAGAGTCCTCTCTCCGTCACACATTCCTGTTCCATGTATTAGCAGAGGCAGTTACAAAATCAGACAAAAACCTTATTCAGATCCAAGTGAAAAATAACTCAGCAAAAGATGGATGGGATGTACAGCTAAACTAGAACCCACAACAAAGCAGTCTCAACTCCAGCCTAGACTGGCTGATGCTAATGGGAAACTATAGTCCGACTTAAAATTCCCCAGCAGTATCTTATACCTTTCCGCAAGATTTCAAACAGACTTCTGACAATCATAAGGCAGGATATGTGCTCATGCTGCCTTCACTCTGCTCCTACAGCAGTCCGTACAGTAGTCATTGTCAAAAGGTCCCAAATCCTTGATGTAAACAGTTCTTCATTCATTTTAGAGCATGGGTTCGTGGCTGGGGTTTTTTCTGTTCTGTGGTTTTGGGGGGCCCAGGGTTTGGGGGGTTTGCTGGTTTTTTTGTTTTGTTTGGGGTGCTTTTTTGGGAGGGTGTTGGGGTTTTTTTCATTTTAATTAGGCAGCAGAATAAACACACTGAAAAGTGTTGCAGCCTGTCAGTTATGGAAGGATAAATAAGAAAAGCATTAGATGACATCAAATGCCTTACAAGGGAAGGACTCGGGAAGACGGTGTTTCTTCTGTTCAAAATCTGAATACAGAGAACATTTGAACAGCTTTTATACAAAATAGTTCAAAGGCAGAGAAGGCAACATAACATCACCTTTCTTCAAAGAAGGCAGAATCAAAGCTGTGTAATCACGTGCTTTTATTTTTCATTGAAGTCTATTTTTTCGAACTAAGTGTGCAAAATATCAAACAGCTGAGTAACTGAAGCACAAGTTCAATTAAAATATCTTTGCCATGAAGTCTAGTAGTAAGAACAGTAGTATTTATAGATGAACACTATAACTACAATAAATTAGCATAGACCAGGTGCAACTGAGAATCTAAAGATAAGGAGTAATTCCTTATTACCACTTCTTTCCCCCATTCATACGAAGTTCAAGAAGTTTCTACTCTTCCCTTGAGAATGTTTGCTGCAGACAAACTAACAGCACAGGGGACACATCACAGATGAGATGTGGCAATATCCTGATTTTCCTCTTAACACAACTTAGAACATACACAAGTCTAATCCTCATTTCAAATAACACCATTTCATTAATTCTAGCCCACATTTTACCACCACATCCATTACACAGCATTTTCCTTTTTGATGGACATAGGAACATAAAAGACAACTATTTGCATGTTTTCATCTTATGTCTTCTGTTTTCACAAGTACTTAGCACAGACAGTAGTTTACTGAAAGCTTCTGTGATAGAAGTTCCTTTACTATGGTGGGGGATTGGAGGTATTGATGACAAAAATGAGTACAAATTTCAATCCCAACCAGCCATCCACTGCAGACAGCACAGTCCAAACTCCTTCCATTCACCAAAGCATCTCCACACACTAGTCTGATGACTATTTAGGGCAAACACAAACATCTCCCTCTGACCAAAAAGACAAAGTAGATACAGACTTTCATGTAGTGACCCCACATCAGAGCACTTTCATCTTCTACCTCCTAAACAGGCCAAATGTCACACCACTATTAATCAGAAAAACTTTAATCTTCAAACATATACAGAAACTAGATTTTTAATTCACACTGTAACATCCTCAATATATAATTGATTTACTTATTTCTCTTTAGACCACTGCACTGAAAATATCCACCTGATAAAAACAATGAACTCAAAACTTTTTATTTCCAGTCTCTTGGACTGTAATAAAAGTGAACTCATCTCTCACTCTTCCTCTTTCTCTTTTATAATAGTTTTTAATTTATATAAGCAACAAATAGACTATAAATAACATTATAAAACATATATATATGTTACAGCTAATATAAACACTAAAATATATGTTTGCAAGCATTTATTTTATAATTTCTTTTATAAATTATAATATATGAACTTTTTCATACATTTAGCTTTAGGCTTTCTGGCTCTCTGAACCCTAACTCAAACTTCTAATCAAAGTTTTGTGCTAAGGCTGAAGTCCCCACTTCCATGGGTGTCTCAGATCAGAAAGTGTGTTGAGCAGAAATGTTGGTGTCCCAGGCATGACTTTTCCAGCCCAACTACCCCTTGGACTCTGGAGTTTCTGGTTCTCTGAAACTGAATCCTATACATAATAGAATCTTGCATACATTTGTGTATATGCATAAAAACATTTTAAATACACCTATCTAAATACATAGAGATGCCCACACATACATACAAAATGGTATTGGGTTGGTTGTATTTTATTGGTTGTGGGGTTTACTTTTTAAATTTTTGGGTAAGAAAAATACTTGGGTGTAAACACATTCAACCCAAATTATTAAAAAAGTTGCCTTGTGACCCTCCTTCTTAAGAAGGGGTAGGAATTTTGTTCATACAATACCATACACACATCTGTCTTAATATCTAAAGATTAATAATATTTTTATTTATTAATCCTCAAAACCCAGGTCTTCAGTTTAACAGTATTTATAGACTCACATATCATCACAGCATAAACTAGCACAAATAATGCCCATACTAGCTAGAAATTTCTCTCTTTCAAATTATGCTGAAATACAAGAGAAATTTTACCTACACAGGGAGTCTTGGTTTAAAATCACTGAAAACCTTTACAAGAACTAACTACACCTGCTCTTCTATGTAGAACAACATCTGATTAGTCTGTGAATGCTGTTCCTGCAAGACAGAGCTGTTGTCTACGTATTTTTCAGCCTTGCATTAAACATTCACCTCCAACAGGAATTTCCCCCCTCCTGACTAGTAACACTCAAATAAAACACTTCCCATGTGACTACAGCAGTAGGAATTCTAAAAGCAAAGAAAACAACTATTCCTCCCATTTACAAATGGTAAGATGTGACTACTAGTAGAACTTCAGAGATTTTGAGAGAAAAGTTCAGTATCCCTACTGCAGAGTAAAATCATAGAATCATAGAATCGATTGGGTTGGAAAAGACCTCCAAGATCATCGAGTCCAACCCTTGGTCCAACTCTAGCTCATTTACTAGATCATGGCACCCAGCGCCACGTCCAATCTGCATTTAAAGATCTCTAGGGATGGTGAATCCACCACCTCTCCGGGCAGCCCATTCCAATGCCTGATTACTCTCTCTGTAAAAAATTTTTTTCTGATATCCAACTTAAATTTCCCCTGGCAGAGCTTAAGCCCATGCCCCCTTGTTCTATTGCTGAGTGCCTGGGAGAAGAGACCAGCCCCCACCTGGCTATAACTTCCCTTCAGGTAGTTATAGACAGTGATGAGGTCACCTCTGAGCCTCCTCTTCTCCAGGCTAAACAACCCCAGCTCCCTCAGCCTCTCCCCATAGGACTTGTGCTCCAGTCCCTTCACCAGCCTTGTTGCTCTTCTCTGGACCTGCTCCAGCATCTCAATATCCTTTCTGAACTGAGGGGCCCAGAACTGAACACAGTACTCAAGGTGTGGCCTCACCAATGCAGAGTACAGGGGAAGGATCACTTCCCTGGTCCTGCTGGCCACGCTATTTTTCATACAGGACAGGATCCCATTGGCCTTCTTGGCCACCTGGGCACACTGTTGACTCATGTTGAGCTTCCTGTCAATTAGTACTCCAAGGTCCTTTTCTGCCTGGCTGCTCTCCAGCCACTCTGTGCCCAGCCTGTAGCGCTGCAGGGGGTTGTTGTGGCCAAAGTGCAGGACCCGGCACTTGGCCTTGTTGAACTTCATCCCATTGGAATCAGCCCATCTCTCAAGTCTATCCAGATCCCTCTGCAGAGCCCTCCTGCCTTCCAGCAGGTCGACACTCCCTCCCAACTTGGTGTCATCAGCAAATTTGCTGATGATGGACTCAATCCCCTCATCTAAATCATCAATAAAGATGTTAAACAGGACTGGACCCAACACAGACCCCTGGGGAACACCACTGGTGACTGGCCGCCAGCTGGATGCAGCTCCGTTCACCAGCACTCTCTGGGCCCGACCCTCCAGCCAGCTCTTAATCCAGGAGAGGCTACACTTGTCTAAGCCATGGGCTACCAGCTTTTTCAGGAGTATATTATGGGAGACAGTATCAAAGGCCTTGCTGAAGTCCAGATAGACCACATCCACAGCCTTCCCCTCATCCACCAGGTGGGTCACCTGATCGTAGAAAGAGATCAGGTTGGTCAGACAGGACCTGCCCCTCCTAAACCCATGCTGGCTGGGTCTAATCCCTTGTCCACCCTGAAGGTGCTGTGTGATTGCACTCAGGATGAACTGCTCCATAACCCTGCCAGGCACAGAGGTCAGGCTGACAGGCCTGTAGTTGCCAGGGTCCTGCTTGCAGCCCTTTTTGTGGATTGGGGTGACATTCGCCAACCTCCAATCATCTGGGACCTCCCCAGAGAGCCAGGACTGTTGGAAGATGATGGAGAGCGGTTTGGCAAGCTCTTCTGCCAGCTCCTTCATCACCCTGGGATGGATCCCATCTGGTCCCATAGACTTGTTAGGATCCAGCTGGCTCAGTAAGTCGGTCACTATTTCCTCCTGGAATACAGGAGGGGTATTCAGCTCCCTCTCCCTGTCTACCAGCTCCAGAGGCCAGTTGTCTTGAGGGCCACCTGTCTTACTGGTGAAAACTGAGGCAAAGTAGGTGTTAAGTACCTCAGCCTTCTCCTCATCTTCCTTAACTATATTTCCCTCCAAGTCCAACAGAGAATGGAGGTTTTCCTTGCCCCTCTTTTTGTTATTAATGTATTTATAAAAGGACTTTTTGTTATCCCTAACTGAAATAGCCAAATTTACTTCAAATTCCACTTTTCTTTCCCTAATTTTTTTCCTGCATGACCTAGCTCTATCTGTAAATTCTTCATAAGTAGCCAGCCCTTTTTTCCATAGTCTGTAAACTTTCTTTTTATCCCTGATTTCTTGCAGAATCTCCCTATTTAACCAAGCTGGCTGTCTTCCCCTCCGGCTGGCCTTTCGGCACACTGGGACAGCCTGTTGCTGTGCATTCAAAATCTCCCTCTTAAAACATGTCCATCCCTCCTGGACCCCCTTACCTTTAAGGGTTGTTTCCCAGGGTATGCTCTGAATCAGTTCTTTGAATAGGCCAAAATCTGCTCTCCGAAAGTCCAAGGTAGAGGTTTTAATGGTGACTCTCCTTACATCCCTGAGGACTGAAAATTCTATTATTTCATGGTCACTATGCCCCAGGCGGCCTCCAACCACTACATCATCTACCAGCCCCTCTCTGTTTGTAAATAGTAGGTCTAGCAGGGCCTTCCCCCTGGTAGGCTCATTTACCAGTTGATGAGGGAAATTGTCCTCTATACACTCCAGGAACCTCCTTGACTGCCTCTTCTCTGCAGTATGAAGCTCCCAGCAGATATCTGGCAGGTTAAAGTCACCCACAAGAACAAGGGCTGGAGATTTTGAGACATCTGCCAGCTGCTTGTAGAATAATTCATCCCCTTCATCATCCTGGTTGGGTGGTCTGTAACAGACACCCACAAGGGTGTCAGCCTTGTTGGCCTTGCCCCTGATTCTGGCCCACAGGCACTCAACCTTGTCACTGCTGACCTCAACTCCTGTACAGCACCTTCCTTTCATGCATGGTTAGACGATGCCGTGCAAATTCCCACAGCCTGTTTCAGTCCTCATTGTCACTTTGCTCCTCTGTAGGTTTTACTTTGCATGAAAAGCCCATATCCATCTATGTCCAGGATCCTGCCTGGTCATAGACTTATTTATGCTTCCCACAATGCCAGGAACTGACAGTGTCAGAGATGTACTCCACCTTTTTAGTTACTTATTTGGGAGATCTTGTTATTTTGAATCAGTAGGAATACATACAAACACTGCTATCAAATGATGACAGTCAATCAGTTGGAAGCTGATTTCTACACTGAATTTCGTAGTACTCTTGCTACACATTTGACTGGACCCAGAAGCCACCTTCACAGTGGATTTCTTCACTTTTTTAGAAGTGTGACTCCTAAGTGCACTAGGTTGCACAATGTATCATCTGCTTCTGGTTCCCCAGGACAGACGTGTTCCAACAGATCACATTAAGATGGCTGTGCAATAGTGGTATTCTTCATTAACATTTATTACACAGAACCAGCTCTGCTCTGTCAGCATCCTCAACAACAATTCACAGAGAAGCTTCAAGTACCACCACATGAGAAGCTGGCATAAGGTAGTGTAAGCTCTAACCACCTGAGCTGGCCCATATCTAGTGGCTTTCTGGTGTGGTGAAGACTGGACACCACAGCACAACTCAAACTAGAACAAGTCAGAAGGCAAATGAGCAGTCTCCTTGCTGGCACGTTACTGCACGTAGCTCAACACACACACACACACACACACACACACACACACACACAAGCCTGGCTGCGTGGGGTCCCACATTTTATGAAAGACTGTACAGGCTCTGGCTGTGGTGATGGTAACTTTCTTTGTAGCAGCTCGTATGTTTGTAAAACATGCATGTGTTTTACATCTGTGACCAAAACAATGCTGGTAACACACTAAAGTTGTAGCATTTGCTGGACAGTCTGCACAGTGCTACAGCCTTCTGTTTCACACTGTCCCCACAGAAATAGACTTGTGGATACCCTAGAGACAGAGAGGGGACACAAATCAGGCACAAGACCTGAACTAACCAAACATGTATTTCATACCATATGATGTCACACAGAAATAAAAGGGAGAAGAAGGGGTTTAGAGAAGACAGACATGTTTTCCCTGGGAACTTGCTGGTACTGGTCCATTCACAGGAGGTGTTGAATGACCACTTTCACATCACTTGTCTTGTTCCTCTCGTCCACTTTTCCATTGCTTATTAAATATTTTTTTATTTACTCACAAGGTTTCTTGGTTTTACTCTTCCTTTCCTGTGTGAGCAGCTGTGCAGTGTTAAGCTGCCTACTGGAGTTAACCTGTAACCCAGACTAGTGTCAGTTGTCTGTGGACTTTTAGTGATGACTAAGGAGGAGGAATGTCTCTGTGTTCTCCACAGCTATTCCCCTACAGAAAGTAAATGAACTCTTTTCACAGCAATTATCTACCTTGTAGAAAAACCATCACTCAATGCCTCTGATGTAACAGTTTGTTTTACCTCCTCCAGCTGTAGAAGAGATATTCACACTCTGACTTCACTGCTGCTTTTAGGTTTACTTCCAATAAACTATCTGTAGACAAGACATTCCCTTCCAAATACAGTTCTCCAATGGAAAACACTACTTTCAACTGCAGCAGTCAACAGGAAAGCCAGTTACACTAACCTGCACCTCATTCATGGTTAGCCAACCTGAACAAACCATCAGAACTGAGAGAATTCCCCCATGCCGTTTTTTCACATCAAGATAAAGGTAACAAAAAGCTAGAGGTGTTTTAACACCTCAAGTCAAACCCTCTCCTGCAACATAGCTCACAGCACTCCTCAATTTTTTTCTTCTGTACCTTCCAATGCAAATCAATGTATCTAGTCTATATGAAATGCAATTCTTGCTCACTTTGGATTTTTTCTAGCATTCACATTCCTTTTCACCCTTTAACCTCAGTAAAGTTTGTATAAATCTCATCAGAAGAATCACAGCAATAAAGTTTTTGCATGCTTCTGTTTTTCAGAAAGCCTGTTAACTGCTGTTCTGTCAGTGAACTTTAAAACTGTCATCCTGCAAACAGAGGGTTATTTAAGCATAAACCATTTCCAAATGCTTTTCCCTCTTCTGATCCCTTTCCAAGCTCCTGCTTCCACTGAACTTTAGCAGACCAGTCACATGTGTAATCTCTGAAGTCTTCATTGCCCCCAGGTGAGAAAACACAGAAGAATTTTCTTCCCCACATATCACTGTTAGAGGTTTGTCTAAGCACTTTCTAAATACCTCAATTTCCGCAAAATGGTCTGTGACAAATGAATACGACAACGTGCAGTTGGATGGCAACATCCAAGATGCACATTGAGACACCTGAGTGAAATCCAACTTTGAAAGGAAAATGTAGTGTTCAGCTTTTTCAGGTCACCAATTATGCAACAGATGCAAAGAGCCTTTTCCCACCATCTTCTAGAAGAGAGAATGAACATTTAAAAGAAAAACAAATTATCCTTCAAAGTAGCAGAGATCAAAACCATCTGATGCAGGAAAACTCTTACTAAATGAACTACACTAGTTTCTTGATTGACATTCAGAGAACACTGTAAAGCTGCAACATATCTTCCTAGATGATCTGAACACTACATGTTTCACTGCACTGGAGCTCCATTTGTGTTCACTCCTCCTCTGTATGTTCTTTTTATTAGACAAATACATTCCCAAGGAAGAAAACTGCTGCTGAACTACGAAGTTTTGAGGAACCTACCGTAAAGTCTCAGAGTTATTACTCACAGACACCATATATACACACACTGATCATTTTCCTACCCTCTACATTCTTACAATTCATTTTGCTTGCTGGGGTGTTTTTAGCATAGCTTCCATTTCTAAAATAAAGCCATCCGTTGAGTAGAGGCAATGCCAGCTTTTCAGAGGTTAGAAGGCACTGTCACATCAGCTCTTTCTCATTTCTCAGACTCTCAAACACAGCGCTACTCGAAAAGTATAAACCGAAGCATTTAAGCACTAAGCACTTTCTGAACCTAAAGTAAGCTCACCCTTCAAAATTCCAAGAAAAAAACAGCACCATTTGTAATGCAGCAGGGGTTCAACAGCCAAATATATCAATAGTTATCAACAGTTTCTCTGCAGAAAAATCTTTTTCCATCATACCTTAAGTGTTAGATCAGATCGTTCTTGAAGCTTATATGTCTTGGAGAAAAGAAGTCTGATTATCCATAGAATTAGAATTCCTTCTAAAATGAGATGGTAAGCAGGGGCCTGAAAATAAAAACACAGAAACAAGTCTACACAGAATTCTATTTGAAGCAGTGTGACACAATCCAACAGTTTTGTCCCACTCAGAAAAAAACTCCAAGGCTGATCATCAGCTGATATGTATTTCTAAATCAGTAAAAAATGTAATTATATGAAAGTTGACTGCTTTGTAGCTACAACTCATAGCTATTAAAACTTGAGTTTGAATGGATTTAGTCTGTGGTTCATAAACAAAGCACACTAATACTTTATTTCAGTTCCAAACATGCACATAATTTAAATATTGAGAGTGATGGCAGTTAAGTCATACAGGTTGCACCAGTCATTACCTGTGAAGGCAGAATGCTTTCAAAACAAGCAGAAGTATCCTGAGAGCCTGAAGGTCTGTGTCATCTATACACAGTCACTCCAACCCTCCATTCTTCTAACTTAGATTCCAGCAGCAGCAACAGCTACTATTATTTTCAAGAAAGATAAGTCTTTCCTCATAGCCAACTTCTGTCAGTTGCACAGGTACTTCAATCAGGTATAAACCAACTGAGTCACCACAAGTAGTTTTGTCCTTCGGTCATTTAAGAGGACACACTGTTTGGGAATGTATAAAGCAAATGAGAACACAGAGCTGATCCCAGTTAAAGTTAGCCTCTTTGGGTGCTTGGAGGAAGGAAAGCTCATTTCCTCTGACAGCACAGCTAGTTTGAAGAACATGTGGAGTTATGGCATCAGCACTGGACACTTAGTATTAATGACGAATTTAGTTATTCCATTTCAGAAAGGCTCCTGTCTACTTTAAAAGACTTGAAGTGCACACAAGTGAACACATTACACTCCCTCTCAAGTCAGGGAAAGAGACTCCACACATCAACATTTTCTGGTGTGACCTGACCTGCCAACAAAGAAAGTTGAACATACCACCTATTCAGAAATTAAAGGAAACTGAACACAAGTTTTTAAAACCAGGGGGAATCTCATGCCATATCAAACTGCAAATAACAAATCTACCTTTTGTAGAATAATTTTTAGTTTACCAAACATATTAAGAATACATAGATACACAGTAACATGTAAAGAATACATACTATACTAACACAGAGGTCCCTGTGCTTTTCAGTGCCTAAAATTGTACTGAATTCAGTGCACTAGAGTGTCCTACCTGCTTCATTAGTTAAGCTATATTAGCTACTTCTATACTTGGACTGCAAATCCTTGCACAAATTCTTAAAAAGTTACCACCCTTTGCCAGAGGAAGGGAGACAAGAACACCGCCTATCATTAGCACATCCTTCTTATCATCACTGAACGAAGTCTGGGTACAAAAAAACACTGCTGATTCCCTCCAGGAGGGAACTCAAGCCTAAACATCTAAATGATGTTTCTTCCTTTACGAACACCATTTTAAAGTTACAAACCCTAACCCCCGTGCTCAGAAAAACACCGCGAACCTTAAGGCTGAACGCTCTGTAAGCGCCTAAATGTCGCTTTATAAACGTAACAGGACGTGTGTCGCTTTCCCCCACACAGGCGCGGTGCTCACAGGCCGCTCAGGCTCCGGGAGCGCAGCCCGACAGGCGCGGGGTTGACCCGCTCCCGGCTCCGGACCCAGCGCCCACCGCGCTTGGGGAATCAGCCCCGGCGTCTCCTCCTCGCTCCCTGCGCCCCACACCCCGCTCACGCCCCTCTCACACCGCGCTCAGGCCGACCCCGCTCGGCGTCGCACCTCGTAAAAGGCCTGGACCATCTCCACGAGCACCCACTGCTGCCCCGCGCCCGCCGCCGCCATTGCCGCACCCGCCGCTTCCGCCTCTCTGCGCGCCCGCGCGCTCCTCGGGGGCGGGGCCGGGGCGGGGCTGGGGAGCGCGCGCCCCCCGCGGCGGTGCAGGGAGGCGGATGCGACGTGCGGGGTACGGGGTGCGGGGGAGCGGGGCCGGAGCGGCACCCGCACGGAATCACGGAATAGGTCAGGCTGGAAGGGACCACCTTCCTGCCCAAGCAGGGCCATCCTGGAGCACATGGCACAGGAAATGCGTCCAGACAGTTCCTGAAAGTCTCCAGTGAGAGAGACTCCACTACCTCTCTGGGCAGTCTGTTCCGGTGCACATTAAAGAAGTACTTCCTCATGTTCAGGTGGAATTCCCTGAGCATCAGTTTCTGCCTGTTGCTTCTTGCCCTATTGCTCAGCACCACTGAGAAGAGCCGGGCTCCATCCTCTTGATATCCCCCCTCTTTGGATGCTTGCATACATTGATGCACCTTCAGTGTTGAATAGGTGAACTTAGCTATAAGTTGGACTTGCCTAAGCAGATAAACATGGATGCGTCCGCGTGTACTTCCTCACCACATTTCAAACCTGGTCCTGTCTGCTGAACGCACACATGCACACAGGCTGTCTCAGCCCTGTGCTGCCCCAGGCTGGAATGGGGCAAGGGGCAGAGCCTGTGCTTTGGGACCTCCTCGACATATGTTAATTACATTTGCCACCTCTATTCCCGTAACTGGTGACTTCACTGCTGGAAGGAACAATTGGTCAAATACTTAGCTAATGAACAGAACAGCAAAAGCAAACCCTGAGTATAGTGGAAATATTGAGTAAAGTCATATAAAAGTAGAAATTACTTCTTTGAGAGTCTTGACAGAGTGAGAGGCCCTAAAAGCCAAAGATTGCTGGGGAGAGAAAAAGACTATTGGTGAAAACCTTGCACAGGTGCAGCTGGATGTGGGGAGGTGACCAAGACACCATGAGTAGCTGTGCAGCACTTGAGCAATTGCTTAAAAAGCAGTAGAGAGGAAGGGGAGCTGGAAAGAAGACTGCTTAGGAAGTGAGATAGCTGTTAAAGGAGATATTTGAGAACTGTTTCACTGAGGGTAAACAGCTGTGGATGGGTTCTGATGGTCTTCTGGGAGAGCACAATGGAAGCACACCCTTTGGGACCTCATTCTCTGGTCCACACAGATTAGAGAAACTGAGGCAACAGTTGATAGCAAACAGATGATAGCAAAAGCCTTGTGGCTTTTGCTAACTGCAGACAAATAGATTACAATTTTACAGTAGCAGACAGTTAAAATCAGTGAACTTCACTTTCGCACTAGCTGAAATCAATGGTAATTCATCTCCCTGAGTTTCTGAGCTTCATGATACACTTTGTTGAATTCCAAGCTCTATACAGTAAAGAGAAAAATGTGGTTTGAGGCTATCTGAAAAGTCAAGACAGACAATAAATGTCTCTTTTGTCTTTTGGCTGCTTGAAGACTGCTATGTTCACTGTTATGTAATTTGTGGCCATTATGTTATTCTCCAGTCTTGGACTCTTGGGAGATGACTGCTACTACTAGCCTCAAAAGACTGTGTTTGCTATGCAGTCCCAAATTGCCTCCAGAGGAGTGGGCCACACTAGTTGTATTGATGGACAGCAGATGGAGTTAAATCCCTGCTCTCACCATCAGATTCTGACTTTCAGTGTTTGACATAGATGTGTATGATTGGGAGACTAAGAAATGCATTTTTTGTCAAACTGAATGAATTGTTTCCATCATGAAATGCGGTGACATTAATAACGTACTAACCAGTAATTCTTCTGGCAGTGAATTCAGAGTTCCTGGCCTGGATTATCATAGCACTTGATCTCTCATGATAATGAGACACCCCTATTGTTCAGCAGTTTCATTGTCTCAACACAGGGCAGCTGCTGCTTATTGCTTAAGGCTGCGTTACTTCTGACAGTAATAAGATAGGGAGGTGAAAGAAGTCCTTTGCAGTGGCAGTTTATGACTGGGAAGAACAAGGACAGGAAAAGCATCCTAAGTCTGTCAGTGGACTTAGAAGTTCTAACAAAAGCTGTTGAGATAGTACCCTATGGAAATTCCCGATTTGCATGTGTCATATTTTGTCTTCCCCCCCATGCACTCCATTTGCACAGTATTCCTAATTGCTCTTATTCTGGACCTCCCTCACCAACCCACACATTTCCCACACCCTGATTTGAATTCCCAGCTCAGTTCCCCTAGGTCAACAAGTGGCATGACAGTTACCTGTCATAGTTTTCCAGTCACTCCAGAAGCAGAAACTTAGGACTTGGTATGGCTATCAAGAATTTTATTTTTTTTCCTAAAAATCCAGATGTAGCCAGTGCCAGTTATCTTCTGTCCTTTTTTCTATTAGCTCTTTCTCTGGCTTCTTAATTTTTGGTTTGTTAAGTATGAGACAGATAATAGGAGCTCCTAATGACCTGGTATTGACAAAAATGGGGGAGAATGGTGTTAAGAAGTGACACATAACTGTGAGGGGATGGCAGCACTACCTTCCATCCTACCTGTATTGCTGTGTTAGAGGTACACACATGGTCAGAAGAGAAATGTGGGAACTGATGGGAGTAGATCCTGAGAGTCATTCACTTACCCTCTGCCTCCTCCAACAGTATACACAGAAAGGGGATAATAGCCTTGGAGATTAGGGGCATAATGGAGCGTTTGCAACCATTCTCATACATTCTGTGTGATGAAAGCTTGATTTACATTATTGTGGGTTTAGTGTGCCTAGTTGTAACATTGGCTCTGTGGTTATACTCAAAAAATTACCAAAAAAAAAAAAAAGTGCTGGGAGCTCAATTCTGTGATGGCAAAGAGAATAGCAGGATAGTACTAGTTAGGTTTTTCTTTTTAGTTTTTAGAGTTGCTGCTCCACTAAGATGATGCTGGCAGCAAGCACAGAAAATGTCTGAAGTCATTTGAAAGCTGAATATTAAGCCCAGAAGTTGTGTCTCAGCTGCTAGTGGGAAAGATGATGTAAGAGTACTATGCAAGTGCCAAGAAGAGCTGGAATATCAAGTTCTGTAACTTACCTGTTTTGTGAAGGAGTAAATGTGCATAAGGCAAATGGAGCACAGGATAAATTTAGTGTTATCTCAATCTGTGCAGTACTGCATCTTGAAAATGTGCTTAATCTATAATGAATTTGCTTTGTATTAACCAGCAGAAACTTGTCACAGGTCTGCCTGGGAAATGTCTGGAGATTTCAATCTTTTACACAAGTTTTGTGAAAGAGTAAGAACACCTAGTGATCAAAGCACTGGTGCATTCTAACTATTTCAAAATAACCCATGGCATCTTGAACAACTCTAGTGACAAAGTGGCATAAAGTAGAAATGCTGTAATATTTTCCTGGCATACAATGGTGACCAAATTTAACCTCAACTATTTGGAGTTAATGGCTACTGTAACTAAGTAAGAGAGGCCAGAGTCTTCTTTTTAAAGTATCCTGCCAAAGGTGAACCTTTGGAATGAAAGTCTAACATATCAGATATAGGCATAGTGTGTGTCCTGCCTATGCCTCTTTTCAGTGCTTGTTCCCCAGGTGGGTTTGGCAGCACTGGATTAAGCACTTAAATTTCCATTACATTGCAGAACTCGGGATTTTAAAGTGGAACTGACAAGAGATAGGCCCAGTTATGTGATGACTAAAGAAAACTTGTATTAGAAACTTTAAGAGCTGCTCAGCCAGGCTGTGAGGACCACTGACAAAACAGACACTGTATAAATTGGAATGTTTGATTTGTAGAGAACCAGTTAGCCATATGTTGCAACATTGCTGTTGCAGAGCTAGGTTTTATATCCTGTGTGGTTAAATCCCACATATCTATGATTCAAGACTTGAGACATATTCCCTTAAGGG
Source organism: Pithys albifrons albifrons (assembly GCF_047495875.1). Taxonomy (NCBI): domain Eukaryota; kingdom Metazoa; phylum Chordata; class Aves; order Passeriformes; family Thamnophilidae; genus Pithys; species Pithys albifrons. Next base: position 75,912,314 of record NC_092497.1, on the reverse strand, counting down.
ATTTGCAGGCTAGAAGTTTCAGCTGGCTTAGCTGCCTGTACTACACAAGAAAGTAGATGAGTGGCTCATTTGTTTCACTCCCCTGCCTCAACACGCAGCTGAACTGCTGTTCAGCTTTTGCTTCAAAACCTTGGTCTAAACATCACATTATTTAGTCCAAATTGTGTCAGTTTAAATCTCTTGTATTTTAGAAATACAAGCACTGTATTAAATTGAACAGTTTCAAATTTGTGTTCCCTTCTTTTTGTCCCACTTTTTTTCTCATACTACATTGACTAATTGCTGTTTCCATTAGTGTATTTGAATTAGAAATGTGGCAGACATTATGAGCAGACTTGTACACAAGTCTGATGGAGTTAAATCAGGTTGTCCACAATGAAGTTAGGGTCACTTGAGCAGGAGAGTAATTCAGTCAAAATAAATAATACAGTGTATTGTCACATGGAAATTGTCAAAACTGACTAGTTTCAAATCTATGTGCAGAGTGATACATCATAAAAATATGTGTCTGCATGAGACTGACTTCTTCTAGGCTGAAAAGAATCTTTCATGTGCAATTTTTATAAGTGGTCTAACGGACTAATCTGAAATTAATCTTATGTGGTACATGACATTAACATATGCAAGGGAGAGCTTGAGACCTGCAAGATGAGAAAGAAAAGTACAATTGGCATAAATTCTAAGCACCACTAAGGTGTCCAACAGATGAGATTTTTCTCTGAAGGTTCACATTCCACATCTCTTTTAGCTATCACCATGCAGGCTTTGTCTCCTGGGAAGGAAAACAGGAGACAGTCAAAGAATAATCAACCATGGGTCAATTACATTTATTTACCTGAAGGTTTGAACTCCAGCCTCTTACAAAATATCTTAGACACTCTCTTGTTTTCAGTGTTTTCCATACTTTCTATTTGGATGTAGAAGTTTCAAAGGAGTACTTCACCTTCTGATGCTCTGACTAGGTAGACAGCTATCTGTTAATGCAATCCAAATAGAACTCTGTGTGGTTACATGAAGATCACACTTGTTTGTACAAATCCTTCTACTTTTATAGCACTGTTAGCCCCTGCCTCTTATATAAAAATGGAGTCTCTAGTGAGTTCTTTTGCAACAACGAGCCATGGAGTCATTATTTGCAGGTTTTTCTGAGGCACAAAGCTTTAGACATTGCACTACTGAGAAGCATGAAATTGCAATATATGCAGCCTTCACTTAGTTGCAACTAGATGCCTCACAGAAAGATTCATAAAAGTCAGATGAATTGAAAATTTGTTTGTTCTGGTCAGATACACATATATTTTGAAGTAAGATAATTAATTTTGTTGAAAATGCTGCAGTGTTTACCATAGATTTCATTTGCTGGAAAGAATAGGCAGATGAATAGGCAACTCACAAACATGATAGCCTCCTACTTCAGTTTTAAAAGAGATCTTAAGCAGAGCCTGTGAAAGACTGTATCTATATCAGAGACAAGCTTTTTCCTCTACTGTACTGTCATTGTAAGTGCTCCCCAAAATGAGGCTTAAGAGTGTGGTTCAGATGTAGTCAATCCTATGGAAACAATGTGTACTGGATTTAAAGTTGTGTTTTTAAGATTAAGGGGACAATTTTGTCCTCTTGATATGAAGAAATGCAATAATACCTATGTTTGAGCACCGGCCTTAATGAATGGCTTTGGATCAGATATCACAGGCCCAGTTCCTAGTCCTAAATTTCAATGCATGTTAACTCCATTCAGGTAGCAGATCAAGTTTAAAAGACTAGCAATAGATTTAGCCTTCTCATTCTCTCACAGTTAATTGACAATACATCTTTGTGATGAAAAATAGAAGAGAGCTATTAAACTTTTTGAGGCTTGCAATATTACAGAACTCAGATCAAAGCTGGGATAAAGCTGTGCTCTGTGCAGTGGCTATTTTTGTTAGCCTTATTAAAAATGGTATGATTCCAGATAGTTGCAGATTTTGGTGAAAGCAAACACATCTTTTAATCCTACCTTTATTGTTCACATGGTTCTGGTAGATCCTTACATCCACATAACACTGCAGGGCACTGAAGTATTTTAGTATCCCACTGTCTTAATCACCTCAGTCTGAATATTTGTTTGAAGTTTAAGCAAACTGTAAATCTAAACAAACTATTTCCAGGAGCTTGAAGAGTTGGTTGAATTGTCTATGAGAACATAATCTTTTTTCCCTTAATGACTGGGAAAATTACATCACTGAGGTCTGCAGAATATTGTACTCTTGGTAACACCATTGTGCTGATTGCAGCAAGTATTGACTACAAATGTAGTCACTGACTCTATGGCATCTTCTACTGATGGTGGGACTTTTTCTCTATTTTTATTTCAGTTCAGCTCCTTTGCTGTTACGTGGCTCTGCATTTTAGTGGCAACAGCGCAGTCTGCACTGTGTGACTGCAAAACTCTAACTAGCATGTTTGATTTTAGAGTTTCTAAAGGTGGTGTTATCACAGCAGGATAAAATTTGAAAAGATATGGTAACTTCAGGTTTTTAATGCATGGTTTTTACCATGGAGTTTGCTCCCCTGAAGGTACATATGTAGAATTGCATGTAAAAGAAGCAACTAAATTTTATTCAGAAAAGTGCAAAGTACTTCCTTGCCAGCTCATCTTTCTTGCCAATCTACTGAAGCACACAAAGGCTCTGTATTGATTGCAGATCCCTGTAACACATTCCAGAACACTAGCTGAAGTACTTTGAGGTAAAATGTGTGTGCATGTGTTGGCAGAGCTAGTCAAGTCTAACAGGCAACACCTTGCATATATTTGCTACCCAGAGAGTTGCAATATAAGTGCTATGTATTCAGACCAGATGTGGCTGAAAACATTTTTGAATTGGTAGAGCAATGCTCTTTTAAGCTCTGAAGTTCTTACTTGGCTTTTAAACCACATGATTTTACCTGAGTAAGGCCTGAATTAAAAACACAGTTCATCATTCAACAGCTGTTTCATAGCCAGTTAGTGGAATACAAACTGTCTTCTCCATAGTCATCCCAGATGTTTCACAAAACTAAGTGATTGTACACAGTTAACATGTAAAAGATAAAATAAACTGGATAAAATGATAATGTTAGGGAATAAAGTGACTTAGAACCCCTCCACACACTTTTCCCATGAAGTAACTGTTGGCATATACCTTCCAGAGAGACCTGAACAGTAAACAGGGAATTGAGACAATGCAGTCCTTGTTGATGAGTGTTGGTGCCTTTGTAAGACAGCACCTCATCTCTGACATCTCTGAAAATCTAAGTGAATGTTTGCTGAAATCAGAGAAAAAATAACTTGTTTTTTTGAAGCTTTTCACAATATCAGTGTCCTCTTCAGCATTAGAGAACACTGGTTTTGAAGCTTCACTTCTGTAAGATATTTGCACTGGAAAACGGTCTGCTGTATGCAATTATTTATGTCAGCAGCTGAAGCTAGTGTGCAGTTTCAAGTGAAAATACTGGCACAACTTAGCTTGTGATCCAGCTGAATATTCTCCTAATTATTCCTGATTACCCTAAGTGGCTTGTTTCTTTTCTCTTAATGGAAATTGCTTCAATTTTGTAGTTATAATGGTAGGATATTTTTAGTACAAATGCCTATTTATACCATTGCTTCATTTTAGAAGTCACAGTAAAAATGAGAGAGCTGATGTCTTCTGAGAAAAGCAGTGGGCTGGAGCTTACCTAGCATGTGCGTTTTGGGTTTTGAAAACAAGGAGGCTATTTTTCTGATGGTGTGAATGACCCTTCCCCCAAAAACAGGACTTCGAGCCACGTTAGTGTAGGGTAAGATAAAAAGTAAAGGTCCTTTAATAACACAGGGCCTACAGCCCACAGGAATACAGGATGACATGCATGTGTCTTAGTTCTTGTTTCCATGGCTTTTATAATAAGATCCCTCCAATCATTGCTTTACACATTTCTCAGTCCAGCCCCAGTCCCACCCCTGGTCCAACCCCCTGGAATTGGTTCCGGGGTCGTCAAGACCCTCTGTCTTCATAACCTCTTCTTCCTCAGGCACACAAAGGTCTCTTGGAGTTCATCCAATTCTGGCTTTTGGGTCACTCTGACCTATGTTTATGTTTCATTCTGTAGGCCTTCTGATATCCTTCAGCTCTTTACCTTGGAAAGGAGTCTAAACAAGATTAATTAACTAAAGGAATTTGAGCTCCCTGTTCTGGGACAGGGGTAGTGATAGAAAGGCATTAAACTTAAACTGTTAGAAATATTAACCCTCTAAAAATCTACAACTACTGTGTTCCTAAAATCTACAAAATGTGAAAATCAGAACAAAACCCCTTTGGCATCATTTCAGTTGCTGTTTCTCCTTTGTGGTCTGCGCTGCTTAGTCACATTCTGAGTGATTATTTAAAATCTTGACTCTAGTCTTAATTAACATGTGAGATGAAAAAAGAGCTTATAGGCAGCTGGTCTTTGCTTAAATGTAGTAACAAAATGAAACAATTCTCCAGAGATAATTATTTTTCCAGGAGACAGCAAAAAGATTAGAGCATTAACCAAATAGAGAAGCCTGTGACATGAGAGCTCACTTTCTTCAACTAGTACCAATAACAAAACCCACTGATTGATGCAAATGCAAATACTTGATTCTTTGGGGGTGGCAAAAAATCTCTACAAAAGTCTGATAAATGCCTCATTCTTGAAAAAAGATACTTTTTGCTAAATTGTCGTGCAAAGAAGCCAATGAACTTTAACAGCTCTGGTGGTTGCTATCAAACCCAAGAAGTAAAGTAATCCAATCACTATCTGTCCTGGTAGGTTTTCTGTGTTTTTCGCATTGTAACACCTTTACTTTCTGCCAAAAACAGACAACCATAGATAACATTCAGAAGTACTGCCAGGCAAATCTTAGTTCCTTCTGCACCTGGTAGGTAAAAAGTCTTGGTGTGATTCTTTGGATTGTGCCTGTATTTATGTAGAAATAAAAGAAAACCATTAGGCAGATTTTGCAGCATTTGTCCTTAAGTAGTACCTGAAAATTCTGTGTTGAGTTTTGTGATGCTGTAGCATTACCTGTGTTTGTTTCTGCTCCAAGCACTGGTGAAATAAAAATCTTGCATTGTTTAATTGTCCAATGGTCTTAACACGAATTGGGTGGCTTGTGCATATTTCAAGGCTTTTTGTGTATCTTTCATCAGGAAGTGAGTGAGACAGTAAGAATTTGGAATTGTGGCACAAGCATTCCCAGACACATTTTTTTTTATTCCATATGGAGAAACAAATGTGTAAAAACCCTTTGCAAAATTGCAGTATATTTACAAGTGTTTTTTCTGTTAAATGTTTCAACCAAAATCGGACATATGTGGCTAGAGAAACAAGCCTCTTTCCCCCCTCCCTTAACCATGATGCTGTTGCCTCATAGAGAAACTTGAGCAAAACTTCAGCAGCAGATTTTTGTCTGCAAGAGACTACAAAAGTACACTGCAGGTTTTGAAAAAACATCATGATTGGATAGATCCTGAAATCTTGCCAACAAAGCTATTCTTGTTGAGTACTGTAAATTTCTGTAACTCCATTGAAGTAGCTCTGGCATCTAACATTGTCTGTCTACAACTTCTGACTCCAAAGGATCACTCTTGCTCCCACTAACTTAGAAGAGCTGTAGTGTTCTAGTATTCAAAGCCATGAACTTATGCTTACTGAAGCAATGCATACTGGGAAATTAATTTAGCTACCCTTTGAAATTCATTATCAAGGCTAGGCTTTGCGAATGAAGATTTGGGAAGGGCTCTACCCATGTAGGTGTGTCCTTTGAGCCCGCCCAGTGGATTTTTTAGGTGAGGCACAGCATGCGCAGAACTGGCCGACCCTTTAACTCTTAAAGTTCATCTGCCACGGCCGAGCGAGCTTGGACAGTGACAGTGAAGTCCTCTGGACTAGAACCTACAGTACCCGGTATTCCCAGGAGGTCTCCCATCCAAGTACTAACTGAGGCTGACCTTGCTGATCTTCTGAGACCTGATGGGATAAAATCCAAATTTTTCCAGTTATTATACTTGCTTTCTGATTTGGTCTCTAACCTGCCAAAACCAGGATCTAAGGATGGATATTTAAGTGCACAACTTCAAAAGATCAAGTGCTGCATTAGGGAATAATTGTTTTTAAACACCAGTAAAGAAATCCCAGAGGAATGTCTCCTATTGATTGTTCATGATTTCTGTGATAAATTCGCAAAGTTGCGTATGAATAACCACCCTCCTTCTTTCTTTTCTTTTTTGGTTTTTTTGTTTGTTTGTTTGTTTGTTTTGGGGTTTTTTGTTTGAAAGCATGAAGTAAAAACTGATTTGCAATTCACAGGATGTTGATATTTTCTCCAGTCCTTCAGACTTGCATTTACGAAAACATAATAGCAACATATTTTGCCTATCTCCAGAACTTTGTGGAAGAAAGTAAAGTAAAAATGCTATGCTGTTCTGCAGATGAAAACTCTTCGTGCATTTTACAACCACTAGCTCTTTTTACAAATACAAGTGTTGAGCACAAGGGGACATCTGCTGCCAGTGAGAGGCAGTGCACTGAAGGTGCTTCGCCCTATAGTTCGCACAATAATGTTATAGGAAAGTAAAAATAACAGAGAGGTAATTACCTATTGCAACTAAATTATTTCTAATGTGTATGGAACTTGTGTAGTACTGATTAGCAGCCTTGAGCCAGAAAAGGCAACAGGTAATACTAACAGAATTTTTAGAAGTTGTTTCAGTGGTGGAAGAGTGTCACAGTGATTGTCAGGGGAATTTTAGATTGGGGCACAGTGATATTTCCCTGCAAAAATGATGTACTATTTATTCCACACATCTTGTCTATTTGCAATTATGTAATTTTCACAAAACATACTTATGTTAGTTTTGCATTTAGAAAATCTGTACTGCAGTATCTATCACTAGACAGCTGCTCAAGCTTCTTTCAAATGTACATTTCTCTATTTTAATGGTGTTTACTCTTTGGGATAGCTAAGAAAATGGGTTTCTTGCCAGTAAAAATATTTCCTATTAATCGGGGCATTTAACCTAAAAGTCAACAAACAAACAAATTACTGTAAAGACAAAACTAAAATGTTAGAAAGAGTTGTGTTGATCATGTCTGTCACTGGGATTTTTCGAATATCTTTTGACTTCCCAATGTAGCACATCTTCAATGTATTCACTGTCACAATTGTAACAGCATTTCATGTGCTTTGCTGATAAAAATATTGTAGCAGTCAGGAACTGTTTAAGCTCATCTAGCTAAGGCAATTTTAAAGAAGACAAATCAAAATAATAAGGATCAGAAAAATAATGTGGAAAAGATACCAGTGCTCTGAACTATATGGACTGACTCCCTTTTTAAAAGGCTTCATATAAAAACAAACAATCAATCAAACAAACAAACATCCCACAAAATACAAAAATGTTAAGAAGGTTCAGGACAGCATGCATCCCCCTTCTGCTGGATGTTGATCTTGTAAGATGGCAGCTGTGATTAAATATATTAATGACAGAAAAAGAGAGCATACACACAAAATGAGGCTACCATAAACACTATACATAGATCTTAATACTGCTCAAAAATAAAACATGCTGTTGCTTGGTGCCTCGCATGAAGTACCTGTAATACTGAGCTTGATGCATATCTGGATTTCCACATGAAAATCCAGCTACTGGGGTGTCATGTCTGGCACTCCTGTGGCGGAGCACAAGACTGTCTCCCACACACTGTAATACTGCAGTTGTGCACAGGGAACTCTTGAGATGTGCACTGCCACCCACAAAGGGAACACTGCTGACTCAGTGATGCTTGTCAGGCTGAGTCAGAATGAATTTCCCTTTGGTTGGAGCAAAGCTCTGATAAGTTAATATTCTATGTGTGCCAGAAGAACCCTAACAGCAAAAGCAAATCCTCTTGAAAACAGAGCTCTTTAGAGCACTTTTCTCCCAGGGGAAAATAGAAAGTACAAACAACATAAGGCAGATGTTATCCATGCTGGTTTAAGCCCTGGCAGAAGCTCAGACACTGTGTGAATAGGTGCTGAGTGAGAACACACAAGCAACAGAACAGTGGTCTTCTGACAGGGATTGCAAGGTGCTGAAATGGAAAGACACATTGATATTGTGGAAAACCTTATGCTTGGATTATAGGGAAATAGACTGTTGAAGGGGAGCTTAACATAGGGAGCTTAACATGTGAAGAATAACTCATTGCCTGTTTTTTATTACTCGAGTCATGGAAGTTGGCTCACAAACATTTCATGACTGTTTAGCACCCTTAAATTTAATATAAATTAATGTTTTTTCTTGGTTTTCATTTTTTCTTTTTGAGGGAAGAGTTCATGTTTTTTTCAGGAGCAGCAGAGGTCAGATGTTTTTGCTTTTAGCCCTGTTGATCCGCATGCTAGTCAAGAAATTAGTAAAGATTTTATTTGGAGAGGAAAAAATGCAGTTGTCAAATTTCTGGTTTGATAATGGGTAGGGACCAGAAGAAAAAACAAGCTATTTTGTAATTCTGGGCCCAGTTTTTGGGGTTAGACAATCAAGACAGTTTTCTGCTTTTATGAAATGTATTTTGTATTTTCTTTTAAGTTGGTAAACATGAATGTCCTAAAGTAATGACTGTCCCCCAAAGCATTATCTTTTTCCTTTCTCAATCTGGGAGTTTTATTAATGCTGTTAAGGAATTTTTCTATAATAGTTTAAAAATTAAAAAGAACTAATTTAGAAAGGAAGATCAAGCCACAAATGATTAAATACTGACACCATTCCACTGGAAAAAAACCCATCATTCCTGACACACTGTCCTACATTCTTTCAGTGGCTAGTAACTAATTCCTGACTGTCCTGGTGTGAGGCATATTGTCTTAACCATGAGGACTTCTCTCCTCTCTCCACTGTTCAGTGTTTCTGTGTTTTGGTGATCATCACTTGCCCTTCCCAGTTTAATATAAATGTCTTGTGACAGCTTGGTCTCCACATAAAAAGCTTAGTTTGCATATATTTATGTTTCACAGCTGACTAATTAGTTTTCTCTTTGACCTACTGCAAAACATTAGCCAAGGATGTTTTGAGCAATATCTATAGTAAGTCATGCTGTGAGCAACATTCCTTTGCTTCTATTTTTTCAAGTTCTTTGGAAATGATGAATGTATGTCTGACCCAATTCTTCCTAAAAACATCAGTTTGTATCAGTACTAATCATACAGTAACCAGATACTACCCATGTGAAGCAGTGACTTAAAAACTTGTTCTCTTTGGACTGGTTTATCTAGGGACAGTCTTTTATGCTTAATATAAATATTTTGTTGTTGTGCAAGTGCTTTTAAACAACATTGTGCAAAAGGAACAATGCCAAGTAGTAATATCCCATTATCAGAGAGTATAAGTGGAAATCCTTGATGAAAAGGAGTAAGGCCTGAATTTACAAAAAGACCCTTAAAATCTTAGTTTTGTGGAAACTTTGTAGGCAAAATTACCCAACTAAAACATAGCATGTTCTGTTCTTTTACCTGGACCTAGCCTATTGATTAAGTTTGCTGTACCATGCACTAGAAGTTATAAATCAGGTAGAAGTAGGCATACGAATAGGGCGAGATGGTAACAAGCCAAGATTTTTTGCACAAAATTTGGCTGGGTCACTGATGAAAGGGAATTAGTCAAGTCAGTCTGAGGAAGACTTACAAAAAGCCCCAATAAGTGAAGATGAAGAATGGAACTACCCACCCAAAACCGATGCCAAGAGAAGACACCGCCCAGACTCTGCCCAGACTCTGCGTATCATCAATATGTAATGAGATGTTGAATTACATGAATAATGTATGAGAAGATGTTGTAATCACCTAGATTTAGATGTATAAATGAACACGCTTTTGAACCTGTGCTTGGAAGTGAGTTTGTGGAGTGCAAAGTGCCTCACTTCCCTGCGCAGAAATAAATACTTGCTGCTAATGGAGTTCCACTTTTATCTTAGCAGTTCTTTTCTGGCGTTTTTTGCTATCACTTGGTTAATTTAAAAAGGTGATGTTTAACTTGGAACTGAGCTACACTGTCACCTTAAGAGGGCAAAGTAGAAGGTTTCCTAGTACACTTACCATGTCTGTGTATAGAGATCAGCCAGGTAACGTCAGATGTATCTATTTCCTTACCACCTTAACCACTGATACAGGGACCCCTCAAGAAAATGGATTTTATCCCTTCTCCATAAAATCATATGGTCTTTCCTAATTTTTAATCAGACCTGTACTAATTTTATATTTTATATTAACTTTTGATTTTAGCTTGTAGTCAAGTTTGTCAGATATCTTAACCATGCATAGCTTTAGACAAAGAAGAATTTAACCCTGTAACTGTAAGATGAACTTTAGGAAATAAACCAAAAAGCTTAACAGCTGAGCTGCAAGAAATAAATCAGAAAACGTGTCTAGGTTAGAGGCCTGAAGCTGTAACATTGTTTAGTCAAAAGGACATATAGAGCTGCAGAGATAAGAGCAGACCCTGAGAGCTGTTAAGAGTCACTTGAAATTTACTGCTTAACTTTGGGGAGGAGTTTTCAGTTGTAACTAACTATATAAACCTGGAAACACAAAAGTCTCCTTGAACATGACATTGGTGGAGTTAACCCTGGATGTTCCCAGTGCTGATTAAAAGGGAGGATTTTGTTCTATTCTATTGGATTTAATTGTTTCTTAACTCACCATCTTGTGTAGTCAAATAAGAAAATTTAGGTAAGTTTTCTGAACTTTTTTGTAGTAGTGGCTCCATAGGAACTAACCTTCAGATGTCCTTATAAGTTTGTGTCTTTGAATTTAATGTCAGTCCTGATGTAAATTTTTCTGGATTTAGGTTAAATTGAGATTCCTTGACATTGTAGTATAATTTTTAGCCAAACTAGGTTTGAATTTAGTACTGCAGTTATTTTTCTTCATGCTGTAAAATAATACTGTGGGTAGAAATACCACAGGTGCTTGTACAGTACCCACCTCACTTACATCTGGGACAGAACAAAAAGGTGTCCTGTTTCTTCAGAGTTGAACAGCTTGCTTCTCCAGCCATTAGTTTGCCATGACTACTTTTTTTTTGTACATGAAACAAATACCTGTGTCTACTTTTCACAGGACTTTCTTTGACTTTGTTCAGCAACTGAGCCATAGCAGGAATTTACAAGCACTGCAAAATGCAAGAGTTTTTAACAAACATGAAATAACTTTGTTGCCCCCTCTAAATCTCCAGGGAAATCATCCTCTGCACTCTGCCAGCAGAGCATGTTTTTGCTAGTTGGGCAGCTGCTGAGTTGTGGTGGTTTCTGTTATGCAAACCGGTCTGTGTGCCTCCCTCATTCTGTTAATTATGTTTGGTTGCTGTCACATTGGTGCCTTAGGTTGTTAGCCATTTGGGGCAGAGCTGGGTCTCTGATAGGGGTCTTGCCTAGCTACAGTATGAGGAGCCAATGTACCCTGAAGGACTATTGCGTGCTGCTGCAGTGCAGAAAACATAGTGGGGGAAGGTACTGAAGGACGAGCTATTTATAGGTGCTCTTGACTAGTGCACAGGTAATGCATCTGCGTGCATTTACACATCTGAATGAGTTTTTCTTTTGAAAATTGAGAGTCAGGACTTTAGGTGATATAAACCATCTGCTGCAGTGACTAAAAAGAGAGTTTCTGAAAGATGATGGTCTGCCTTATCTTCCCACATTTAAGGGTTGGCAATTAAGAAAGTCACTGTACTCTGAGAAGGCTCTGATTGTCATGAGCGCAACCTCACCTTCTATGTTGATCCACTCTTTTTCTACTCTTCTTAATTTTTCTTTCACTAAACAAGTGAGAAACCAGCCAAATATCATTCAAATACATTGATACAAGGAGAGCTCCAAATATTTCTTTTTAACTGCTCATAATTTCAATTTTATCCTGCCAATATGCTGTCAAGTGTCAAGTATTTTGGAGGCTATGGCAGAACCACCCTCTTTTCTGTGCCCTTAGTAAAAAATGTACTGCTAGCTGCTGCTGAACGTCTGCATAGTAAGATGGCCAGTTTTAAATAGACTTTACTTCTTGGACTGGAAACTAGCAGTTTGTTCCTCAACCTATATATGTATTTCAGCCAAGTACTGACATGTGGAAGTCATGGCCAATTTAGCTATTCTTCTGTAGTTTAATCTGCCAGTGTTCATAAGTAAGCACACATCTGTATGTGAATTACTAATGAAAATGAAGGATGGAGTAGACATAAAGCTAGAAAAGATCATGCTACCCACCCTAATCTGAACACAATTATTATTTCAGGGCTACTAATAAAGTGTACAAGTCTCCCCAGTGAAACGAGCAGACTCTGTAAATTAAGTTGCGCAATGTATCTTCCCAGTCTTTCTTGAAGTCAGTCCAGAAAATTTCTGCAAGGGAAGATGTAACTGAGGAATTATTAAAATGATCTAATGATGTTATCTCCTATTTCTATGGTTACTTCCTAGCCTGAAGGGGAAGAAATCTTACAAACAAGTATCAACGTGCAAGTGCACTGACAGTTGACATTCCAGTCTTACAAGCTTTCAAGCTTCCTTATTCAAACCTGTTAAACTTATACACAGTTTACACCAGCGGTGAATTACCTTTTTTCTCTTAAATTTCTTCTTATGAATATACACCCTATCTCAAATGTATTTTAAGCCATATTAAAGGAAATTGATATGGTACTGATGAAAAATTAACTAGAATTAGCAGATCTCAACAGAATTACATACTCTCATTTTCAGTCACTCAAATATTTATTTCATTAGTTTTTTTCTTATTCCTCACTCTGGCGAAGCAAAAATGAATTGCATTAATTACATCAGGATTAGCAAGTATTTTTCTATAAAACTGGTGTGGTAGTTCTTGCCACTAGAGAGCAGATTTGAACTATAAAAAGTAATGTATCCTCACCAGAGGTGTCACAAGGTTGGGAATAGCAACCTGTAGATAGAACCTCACAATACGCATATATTAATATCTTCTTTTCAAAGGGACTTTGATTCCTCCCTGATTGTTACAAATTTTTTCTTTCAGAAACTGTAATGGTTAAAAATTATCTGTGTTTGAGAACTTCAATGGAACTACAATTCTCTTCATGTTAACCTGAAATTCAGAAAAGAACATAACATTATTCGTACTGTTTCAAGTACACTACCCTGGTAAATGCTGTATGAACTGATGGAAACTGAGCAGCTCAAATTATTTTATGTCTAATTCTTAAATGTTTTTCTCCCTTAAGTCAACTTTTTTTTTTCTTCTTCTTCTCTCAGACATTCCAGTAAGTTGTTGTACTAGAATTAACATAGAAATATCTCTCAGCTATTGAGGTATTGCAAAGTATCTGTGGTGGGTCAACGTGGACTTTCGCAGTATGTTTTTAAACTTTTCTGCCTGTGAAATAAAAATTTCACAAAATCAGAAAAGGGAAACTCAGAAACCCTGTTTGTTGTTCAAAACCACCACAAAACTGTAATATTTGGGGGATAATTCTGAGTCTGTTAAAATGAGTAGTTGTGCTAATTGTTTGATAAAATAGGCCCAGATTTTACTGTGGGGCATATAATCCTTACATTCTGTTGCATCCCTCAACTGAGGACAGTTAAGAGATATGACAAGTGGTATTCTTTGATATGTAATTTGTATTTATTTTGAGATACTTTTTGGCATATATTTGGATACATATTTTATATATGTTTTGTATACAAATGTATATTTTTAAATGCTTCAAAGTATTCTTCTTGCTTCACTAGTCCAGCTCAGTGAAGTGCTGCTGAACAAATCACAAACTGACACAGTGAGTGTGGCAATAAGGTTTCAAAGGCCAACAGTGGTCTACCCCTTTCATTATTCTATATAGTACATGTTCTTCCTGTGTAGTTTGCTAGCTGGGCTGGGAGACCAACATGCAATATCCTGTGATCATGCACTGCAGAATGCTTGAAGAACTTCAACAGTGATTTTTTTTCTATTCAGTTTTCTTTGTTGTGTTCTGTCAATTAAAACACATGTACTGATGACAAAAAGCTGTATTATAGTTCTGAAGATTTGAAAAAAATATCTGTATCACAGGCAAAGAATGTTTTAAGACTTCTATAATGTCATTTAGCATTACTATATAGATTCTAAGAAGTACAGAGGGTCTAGCCCTTATAAATGTGTAGCTTTTCGTGAGGGGTGTATTGACTATTAAGAGCACAAAAATTTCAGGTTAAATAATCATCTGTGAGTTATGTGACAGATCCCTTCTCTGAAGGGATTGAAACATTTATTTCACTTAATCTTGTTAAACTCAAAAAGTGGATGAACATATTCTTGAATGTTCTCAGGCAGATACTTTTTCTACATTTTGGCTGAAGCTACCATAGAAAAACAATTTAAATTGATATGCGTAAAACATGACTAGGAAAAGGAATTAGAATGCATGTTCTCAGAAAATTTCAACTCTAAGAGCTTATGTAACTCAGATGTTCTCAATCTGCTGCTGTACTGTATCCATATTCCCAATGATAGTTTCATGGTTCTTGCTTTTGGGATATTCACTTGCTACTGGAGAACAAGATGTCTGGGAGCAGAAGGCAAATCTGTGTACTGTCCAGGAATACCCAGCTTGTTGTCTGGTATACAATAAATAGCAATTATATAATTGCCTTTTAAATATTATGATTTAATGATATTCCAATATCATTTTTGCAGGGTTGGAGGTTCCCATGAGTAACAAACAGAATGGTGAGATCCAATTCTCTTTAGCATTTCAGAAAGGAGGCAAGAAAGAATCATCAGATATGGCTCATTCTTGTCGTAAGAAAGGCAATAAGGTGATGTCTCATTTGCTTTCTTCCTAAACAATCAAACAGTATGTTCACTTTGTCATTCCATGTGGTTTGTTTTCCTCTCTGCCCTTAGAGGTTTAAATATACTAGCAGAGGTCACAGTCCTTGTCTAGCAATTTCTCCTTTTGTGACTGGGATCTGGTTATTCTGCAAACAGCACTGGCCTCTCATAACCGTAAGTCCTGCTAATGTCATCTCGCAGATGTCACCTAGAATTCAGTGAGGGATGAACTGGACTATGCAGCAGCTGCTGGCAGAATCTGTTGAGCAGCTCAGGTCATAGTTGCTTCTATGTCAGGGAAAGTTTAGGTTGGATATTAGAAAAGGTTCTTCACCTAGACAGTGGTTGGGCACTGGAAGAGGCTCCCCAGGACAGTGGTCACAGCGCCAAGTCTGACAGACTTCAAGAAATGTTTGGACAATGCTCTCAGGCACATGATGTGACTCTTGGAGAGGGTCCTGTGCAGGAAGAGGAGTTGGACTCGATGATCCTTGTGGGTCTCTTCTGATACAGCATATTCTGTGATTCTAATCCTTTAAGGCAGCTATATAGTTACAAGCATTAAGGCGAAAAGTTTAAGCAAAATTTATGCCTACTATGTCTAACTTAACTATGTTAGGATTCTCAACTGGATGTAGAGAGGACTATGGTTTAAGTATTATCACTTTGTTTAATTGACGTGCATACAACCCTGCTATAAGGAAGGCAGAAGGGCCTGTTTGTATAATCTTGTGCCAAAGCTGATAAGCCTCATCCTAAGCTTGGGCAACTCATCAGAAACCAACTATAGCCCTGAAATACTTATCACAGTATGAAAGTGTTTTAGGTGTAAGTCAAATTAATGTTTGTTTGGGCACTAATAAAGACAAATCTATGGTGCTGAGTAGGCAGCATATTACTGGACTTAATTATAATTACAGTATGTGCAACTACCATTTTCCCCTCACTTTATCATTAATGACAAGAAAGTGGGACCGAAAGGAATAATATTGTCTGGTTAGAGGCTTTATAACTGAAATTCTATTTATTGCCATCAACACAATGGGAAATTCTGATTTATTATATTACATCAGGAAAAAAGGAAGCAAAGTACAACTTCCTTCTGTTTTAGGTTATCCAGCTGAATTTTCCAATGTTTTCTGGTTTGCAGAAGCTAATGTGCTAGGTCTCATGATTTGCTTCTGGTGACATGGTACAGCCATGTTTTTAAGGCTGCCAGAAGTCAGAATATATCTTCTACTATTAGATAGAACAAATTCAGCCTATATTAATTGACTCCTTAGATAGTCACATGTATAGCTTAGGCAACGGTAGGTTGTTATACAGAGTGATTCTAGGCACTGATATGTAGTGGGTCATGGAAAGTGAACTTGCATGTGCTGGTTTTGAAGCAAGCTGGAGCTCTTGCTGCTCTTCCTTCTATTCCATTTGCAACTTCTGTCTGTCCTCTGTCGTGCAGTTTTCATCCGAAAATGAGCTTATCATGGAAATGCCAAGTACAGACACCCACATATTTTGGAAAAATAGATGTGTAGCTAGTCAGAAACACCTGTTTATTGCAGAAAAGTGTGATTTCTTCCTGTGGTGTCAACTCTTGCTGTTCCAGAAGGATCTTTGAGATTCAGGGCAAAAATAGTAGGGGCTATTTTAAAATTTTGATGTTAATTGACTGCTATCAGCCAGTGACCTAGTTCCAAGGGAGAACAGTTTCAAAGGATTTCTGAGACTTTCTAATATCCCTATTGCTGCCTTGTGCCAGAAAGTTCTAGGAATAAATCATGGCATTTACCTTGTGCTTCTGTCTTATGAAGTATGGTTGCATAATGTGAAACTGTATGTTATGAGCCTTCTAATAACAGCACTTAAAAATTATAACCCTGGTTTTCTTCCTGGAGTAGTGCTCTTCAAGAGTATCTTCAAAGACTAGCTAATATTAAATAATCAAACAAAGACATCTTGAGGTATTTCTATTGTGAAAGTGCCAGACAACAAAGATATACTGACAAATCAATATTATTAATATATATTAGAATATGTTATAGGAAAAATGTATTGTAGATGTTGAAATTAAATCAGAATACATAAGCTTCAGTTGATATGATTAATGCAGATTTTTAAGGTTGCTTGAAGTTTGTCATGTGTGTTTATTTCTTAAACCAGGGAGGAGTCCAGTAAAAACTTAAGTAAGGATCCTAACTATTGCTTCTGTCTCTCCTCTGAAGGCCTGCAGACCTCCAGCTTAGTAAACATGGCTGTTTAGTGCAATATAGTCTTGCAGTGCTGGTGAATTTTTTTTAACCTTATGTTGATAGATAAAAGAAATTTTGCTGCATATGTGATAACACTTTTAATTGCTGTGCAGCAATTAATACATTAGCCTGGAACTCAGGAGAAAGAGATTCAATGCACAGGTGCATATTTCTTAATGTCTCAATCTCATTTCTCTCTCAGAAAAGTGCGGATAATTTTATTTTTCTGGGGAGAAATGTCATAGTATTTTGAGGTGCTCACGTGCTACAGAATCAGCGTGACTGACTACAAAATCTTAATATTTGCACAGAAGAGACAGCAAAGGAAGGATCATTATTTTCTCTTTGCCTTGTAAATGCTCAAGGACATTGAAATAAGCCTCCTATATTGAATGTGAGAAGAAAAATCCATGTAGATGATATACTTGCTACAAACCTTAGTATAGATAGTGAACAAGAAGAAAATTGTAGTTTTGTTTATCTGACATACCAGTATATCTCTACAATGTTTTTTAAATACTAACAGTAGGCTTTCAAGGTAATATTTCTGAAATATTTCTATCCCAAGACAAGTTCAAAAAAACTAAGTAGTGTTATCTGCCATTACCAACAGTCATATTGCTACCACGCTTTTATTCACCTCACTGTTGACTTATGTGAGTTTAAAATTATGTACATTTTTTTCCGAACATAAAATTTAGGCCATTGCTTTGGTCTGTACCTTAAAATATTGAATAGTATTGAAGTTACAAGGTTCTTTATGTAGAGCTGATGGGTTTCTCAGATGTCAAGGTCTCTTTCCTTTGAAGATAATGGAAGAGTTATTTTTAAAACAGTAAGATATTTAAAAAGCATTGTGAACTTCCTTTCAAACTATTCCAGTTTAATTTATATAACCATGTAACTTCTTTTTTCTTTTTATCACTTGTTAAAGACATATGATTTACAATATTTAGTATTGTGCAATGGTGCTTTTGAAGAAATGCATTGTATTTTTGAAAGTGAAGTAAAGAACTGATTGCATGAAATAAAAAAACCTTCTGGCTATTGGTTCTTCATTCATAGCTTGAACATAAGTTGAAAGAATTTTTTTCTTCTTCAGACACCCCCATTAATGTCCATGTGTCACAGAGCCAATTCTTCTTTGTGCCGCCTAGTTCACTTCTTCCAGAAGAGACCTTGGAGGAAGAGACAGGTAGTTTTGGAAAAATCACTGCAGACTGCTTATGCTACTAAATAAAAGTGGTTTGGTTTTTGGTTTGTTTTTTTTTTTTTTTTAAAGAGGGGGGAAAAGCCTTTATGAGTATTAACACCCTTTACTAATAAAATGGTTTGCACTTCTGCAGTATGAATTATTCATGTTCATGATTCATTTACAAAATCCTGGAAAATCCTTCTTCTATTACTTCTATTGAGCTTACTTGAACCAGAGATCTGAAAAGTTTAAGTTCTTTGAAGAATCCATGGCTGTATGCTTTAGCCCTTTATTATATTTACAATAAAACACATATAATTAGAACTGAAATCCAGAGCCATCTTCATCTCAATACTGTGTAAATGAAAAAGTGACATCAGTTGGATGCTTTCGCAATCAGCACTTCAAAACTGAAGCGTGCATTCAAGAAACACACCAGTCCCAATAACTCATCAATGTTTAAATGAACAGGGAAGCTTGGGGAGGTATACCTGCGCTAAGGTTATTGAATGTGTAGAATTGGGGGTTTATGGTAAACTGCAGGATCAGCCCCGCTGTGCACAGGTGTGGCTTCAATGTTGATAATAGTGAAGTACACCCGCACATCCACCCCACTGTCTCCCCCAGCCTCTAAATTTAAAATTGTTCAAAAAAAATCTTCATAGTCTTATTTACCTCCTCTGATAAGCATGGACAGCAAAGGCATGAAGTGCAGCACAGCAATGCACCCTGAAACATACACCAAACCAGGATGTACATTGTAGCCATTAGTGGGTAAGAGGATTTTGCCAACACAAAAGCAGTGAAGCTGCTGTGGGTTGTTGGTGCTGCTTGCTCTTACTGGAATGGGGTGTTGCTGAAAGCTGCCATCAATAAGTAAGAGATTCAGGACCAAATCAATTTCTGTAGATCCTAGAAGATCAAAATAACCACGGCAAACTGATTTCAGAGCATTCTTATTCCATCCTGTCTGGTGCTTTCATAGAAGGAGGGAAAATTGTTCTCTTGCTAAAAGCAAGCACAAGAAGGATCATGGCTGTAGTCTAATTCTGATTTTGAAAAGCCTTGGCTTGTTTCCAGGCTCTGGGTTTTTTTTGTTGGTTTGGTTGGGAATTTTGGGCTGTTTTTGATGGGAGTGATGGATCAAGCTTGTTTGTTGTTTGGGGGGTGTGGGGTGGATGTTTATTATTTTCTTTTGGTTTTAAAAATGCTTAGCGCAAAATCAGGTTTTAGTGTTAAGTTAGGTTATGAAGGAGATAGTAAGCTTGAAGACATGCTGGAGTCTTGATCTGTTCCAGTGAAACTAAGAACTGAGTATAATTTCGTTGGTACCCTACTATTGAGTAGTTTGTCAGTTATTACAGAATAAAAACAGTGAGATCATCCTTGCATCCTCTGGCCTAATCCTTTGACAAACTATCAAAAGTACAATTTTACTGCACTGCTAACCTGGAGGACCTGCTTGTTGCTTGGGTTCCAAACACATGTGGGTTCTTGGCAGCTTTCCATCCTATTATGGTCTTGAAAGGATACTTTGCTGAAGTTGAATTTTGTCTTCCAGCAGCATTTGATTAAGATTTGTCCCTCTGAGGTTAAGCTTTAAAACTGTCAGTAAGTCTGTTGTCGAACTTAGTTTTCACAAGCAATTGCTACATGGAGCTGACAAAATACTCTATCAGAATATTACCAGTTTTGGTACAAATCTGTGAGTATTTCTTCATTATTAGTAAATCTGTAGTGGCTGTAACTGGTAAAACAAACATAACCATCTCACATTCTGTGTTCAGCTTGTACTGATGACTCAAGCTCTTTTCCTACACAGAATGAAGTCTGGATTACTAACTAAACCACAGGTCCTTTCCCACCAGGCAATGCATAGTATCGTAAGTGGTGTTTAATGCACAATCCACAGTATAAGATACTGCTGGAGCAAGGCTGCCTCTCTATCCCTTACTTATTCTAGCCAAACCGCATGAAAGCCTGGGTTAAAATGCTGTATCAAGTTATTCCTAAATTGTATCACTATTATGGTATAGCTTTGTGTCAGCAAAGATGCCTCAGCATTTTAACGGTGAAGTAATTTCCTGAATTTAACTTAGCTATAGAAGGTGACATAAATTGCCCAGAAATTACACTCAGAGGCAGAAGGAAAGAGGACCGATGCAGCAATTTCTCTTTCCCAGGTTTCTCCTTGTTGGGTTTTTTTTTGGTTTGTTTGGTTGGTTGGCCGGTTGAGGTTTTTTGGTTAGTTTTGGTAGCGTCCCAAGATTATTCTGTTCAACAAAACACTAGGTACTTTAGTTGCCAGTATCCAAACCTGCATGCAGTGAATTTGGGCTTCATCTTCATAAAAACTCTAGGCCAACAGTCAAATGCTGATCTTGGTGACAAGTCTGCAAACCCAAAAAGATTGAGTCAGTCACAACGAAGCCATTCCACATAAACTATGTTTAATGGATTTGAATTTGGCCTGCTTACTAATTCTTTTTACTGTACTATTAGTGGAAAGTGAAAAGAGAAAATGAGAGAATTCTTGTCCAAGGATAATAGTTCCCTTAGTTGCCTAGGAAAATATATACAGGAAGTAAGCAGAAGAACAAGTTTTTTGCAACAGTTACAGCACCTCAGTGATGCTGACAGGATGACAGTAGAATTCATCACAATATATTAATTACTTTCTTCTAAAATAATATTTTATTTAGGAACTTTATTGGGTCAGATGAAAATTATTGATCTGTAAATTTATGTATTACTTCCTTTCCCTGTGAGAAAGATTTTATGGCACACATGTTCACAGAGATTTTCTAGGCATCTGTCTGTCATGGTTTGGAGTTTAGGAATGGTACTTCCTAGTTCAGTGTCCCCACCAAGACTCTCCAAAATTACACGATGTTCTCTTTCACTCCCTTCCTTTCCCCTCTATCTCCCCACAGGGAGATGGAGAGGAGAATTTGAGGAAAAAAAGGCAGAAATCACCTTGAACTAAGAGCAATTTACTGGAAATAGCAATGAGATAAGAAAAGGAACAGTAACAGCAACAATACCAATGACAGAGGGTACAAGAAAAGAAAGGATTCACATGGCAAAAAGTCCTGATAAGAGACAGTATCCAGCAGCCATATTTTCTCCCTGGAAAAAAGTCCCACCTGCAGCCAGCAATGAGGTGAGGTGGTATAGAATAACCTCTGGGTCCTAATCACTCTTCTTCTCACCTACTGCAAAAAACTAACCATGTCCTGACCAGAACCAGGAGACTGTCTCAAGAAGTTGTAGCAATGTTAACAGAAGACAGTGAATTAAGATCTTCACTAAATTCAGTGCAGAACCTAAAGCATGGAATTTTTATGATTTGTGTTTATTAGGCTGTCAGATTACATATGTACAGAGATTTTTCTGAATCAGTCATCATTACATAGTTAGCTAATTCTCTGTTTAAGGGCAATGGAGAATGTCTCACTGAAGAGACTGATCTGGCAGCACGTTAGTTGAATAACTTCTGCTAGCAGTGGTTTAAAATTGCAGGATTTGAATGAATACTAAGTAAGTTTGCAGGTGGAAGGGAGAGAGGCCCCCTGAGACACCTCAACAAAAATTTGAGGTCTGGGCATTCATCAGCTCTATGATCTTTAACCAGTGTAAGTGCTAAATTCTGCACCTAGGACAGGGCAGTCCTGCATGTTCATACAGATTGTGGAACAAGATGATGGAGAGCTGTGCCACAGAAAGCAGCCTGGGGATCCGGGTCAACAGCAAGTTGAATCTGCGTCAGCAGTGCCCTGGCAGCCAGGAGGGCCAACCATGTCCTGGGGGACATCAGGCACAGCATCACCAGCCAGTTGAGGGAGAGGATTGTCCCGCTCTGCTCTGCATTGGGGCAGCCTCACCTTGAATATTGTGTGCAGTTTTGGGCACCACAATATAAAAAATATATTAATCTATTAAAGAGTGTCCAAAGGAGGGCAACAAAGATCATTAAGGGTCTAGAGGGAAAGCTGTATGAGAAGTGACTGAGGTCAGTTGGTCTGTTCAGCCTGGAGAAGAGGAGACTGAGGGAAGAGGAGACCTCATGGCAGTCTACAACTTCCTTGTGAGAGGAGGAAGAGGGTCAGGCACTGTTCTTCTCTCCGGGATGACCACTGACAAGACCCAAGGAAATGGTCTGAAGTTGTCAGGGGAGACTTAGGTTGAATATTAGAAAAAGGTTCTGTACCTAGAGGGTGATTGGGCTCCCCAGGACAATGGTCACAGTCCCAAGCCTGACAGAGTTCAAGAAGTGTTTGGACAATACTCATGGTGTGATTCTTGGAGTTGTCCTGTACAGGGCCAGGAGCTGGACTTTGATGTTCCCTGGGGGTCCCTTCTGACTCAGATTATTCTGTGATTCTATATATGTTTAGTGAGTCCTGAACTCATCTCCACCTGTCCTTCACTTGACACTAAGCCTTTGAAAATTGGTATTATGTAGTTTGTTGTCTTGGTTTGAGATAAGCAACTGCCAACCTCCCCAAGCACAGAGAGAAAAGCCTCCCTCCTAACACCAGGGAAAGGGAGGAAAAGAGAGGGGAAAGAAAAAAACACTTCAAACTGCATTTATACTAAATCTACATATATTTTTCACAGAAAGAAAGAGACAATAACAATTAGAAGAGAGTACAAATATACACTCACACAAGTCTGCAAGAAGTTCCCCACCTCAACTTCTTAACGAACACACAAATTCTACTGTCCTAACTACACTTTACTTAAGAAGGAGCTTATTCCCCAGGGAGACAAACCCAAGCAAAAAGGAAAGACCCAGAACAACACATTTTACTTTCCTGAGGTACCCTGTGAGCCAGTGGTGGGCCTGGTCCTCTCCATCCCCCCTGGGACAGCATCGTGCATCCTCCCAAGAGGAGGGCTGAGAAGCAACTGACTTAACCACTCCCACACTGGTTCCTACTTCCCTGGAGATGATGTCATAATGTGGTATGGAATACAAACTTACTGGCTAGAAGAGGTCAGCTGTCAGCTCAGCTCAGCTCAAGTCAGCTGACAGCTTCGGCCTAGTCCAGACTTCAGAGCCCAAATTTAGGCCCACCTAGGTGAACCCATAACATTCTCCACCCCTTATTCCATACCGTATTATGTCACTCATATCTTAGGTTCTCATGCTTAAACACTCTTTATTTTTCCAGGGCTGTTTTCCACCCCTCCATAATGTGGCTAAGAGTCCATTAGGATGGGGTAGATATTTCAGATGGGAACAAATCAGTTCAACTCAGGTCATCTTTTCTGATGATTCATGTCTTTCACTAAGGTTACCATCCTCTCCTCAGGAGTCTCTAGTTTCCCACTGGGGTTAGAATAGTGTTCACAGTCAGATCCACCCCTTGGCCTCATCCACCTACAGGTGGTCTGGGGCATCATAGGCCCATTGAGCCAGGAAGAACCCTTCCCCAGCCAGTCCAGGGTGTGATGTTCTTCATCGGCTCGGCTCTTGGGCACATCAGCACTCACACGACGGGTTTTCAAAGATTCAACTCAAATGGCAGTGTCCCACCACACATCAACAGCTTACGCAGGCTTCTCTTCATGTCTTTCTCCTCGGTCACACAGAAGTACTACAGTTCACCATGTGACCCATCCCCCTTAGCAGCAGTCCTAACAGCTTTGGCAGCCTCGGAAGCAGCCCCGACAGCAGCACAAGCAAGAAGCAGAGGCAGAAGCAGCCCAGGTGGCTCACCAGCCCTGGCTCGCTCGCAGCCCTGGCTCGGCTCGCAGCCTCTCATGGCTCGCGGCCTCTCATGGCTCACAGCCTCTCACGGCTCGTGGCCTCTCACGGCTCGCAGCCTCTCATGGCTCGCTGCCTCTCATGGCTCACAGCCTCTCACGGCTCGTGGCCTCTCACGGCTCGCAGCCTCTCATGGCTCGCTGCCTCTCATGGCTCACAGCCTCTCACGGCTCGCGGCCTCTCACGGCTCGCAGCCTCCCCCGGCTCGCTCGCAGCCCTGGCGGCAGCTCCGCCAGTGACAGCTCTGGCTCCTGCGGGTCGCTCAGCACTGCGGGCGCTGGTTCCGGGCGCCGCATCTGTAGGGTTCTCTGCAGGAGGTTCCGCAGCACCTCTTTTCCCTGTTCACTGGGGTCTCACAATGGCAAGCACGCTTCACAACTGTGGATAACCTTAAGAATAGTGTTCACGGTTAAATCCACCCCTCGACTTTATCCACCTACAGGTGGCCTGAGGCACCATGGGCCCATCGAGCCAGGAACAACTCCTCCCCATGCCAGTCCAGGCGAGATGCTCCTCATCAGCTCGGCTCCTGGGCACATCAGCATTCACATGATGACTCCTCAGGGATTCAAATCAAACAGCCATGTCTTGCCACACACGAACAGCTTACATGGGCCTCTCTTTTCTGCAGTGGCTACATTCACAGCAGGCACCAGTCGAGCTGTTTGAACTCACAAAGACAGTGAAACAGTGAAAACGAGCATTCAACAGTAAGGGAGAGTTGTTTACATTTTCTGTTCTGGATGTACTTAAACAAGGCAGTTATCACTCTATGTTTCTACAACAATCCTCCCGGGAAGCCTGCCAAGATCCTGGGACACCTGCCAAGGTCCTCCGTCGCTCCCGGGTTTCGGCACCATTAAACTGTCTTGGTTTGAGATAAGCAACTGCCAACCCCCCCAAGCACAGAGAGGAAAGCCTCCCTCCTAACACCAGGGAAAGGGAGGAAAAGAGAGAGGAAAGAAAAAAAAACACTTCAAACTGCATTTATACTAAATCTACATATATTTTTCACAGAAAGAAAGAAAGAGACAATAACAATTAGAAGAGAGTACAAATATACACTCACACAAATCTGCAACAAGTTCCCCACCTCAACTTCTTAATGAACACACAAATTCTACTGTCCTAACTACACATTACTTAAGAAGGAGCTTATTCCCCAGAGAGACAAACCCAAGCAAAAAGGAAAGACCCAGAACAACACATTTTACTTTCCTGAGGTACCCTGTGAGCCAGTGGTGGGCCTGGTCCTCTCCATCCCCCCTGGGACAGCATCGTGCATCCTCCCAAGAGGAGGGCTGAGAAGCAACTGACTTAACCACTCCCACTCTGGTTCCTACTTCCCTGGAGATGACGTCATAATGTGGTATGGAATACAAAATTACTGGCTAGAAGAGGTCAGCTGTCAGCTCAGCTCAGCTCAAGTCAGCTGACAGCTTCGGCCTAGTCCAGACTTCAGAGCCCAAATTTAGGCCCACCTAGGTGAACCCATAAGATTTGTAAACTGCTCTAATACTTCGGATTCCTTAGTGACTTCAGACTGAACTTTGCACAGAAGGAAACTTAAAGAATAGAAAAGGGAAAGGGTAAATAAGAAGCCCTTGAACAAAAACCACTTTAAGGAAACTAAATAGTGAAAATAGTAGGTAAGAAATGCCTTTTTCTGAATCTGTTTGTGGCAAGATATTCCCTGTCTAGAATGGTGGTCTCCTCTGCCTGTGCTCCATGCCATTCCCATTGTTCCTCAGGAAACATCTTTGTTGTTCATAAGAAATATCAGTCTAAAAGCTTCAAAGACCACTTGTGCAACACTACTGATTTTCTACATATTGCTGCATGTGATAGAATGTCAGCCTTAAGCTTATGCATGCCCTTCAGGAAGGAAAACAATTATATTTCAGATGCACACTCAAAAAGAAAAAAAAAGAAAAAACCCAAACCAATCAGAAAACCCAAATCACAGTCACCTCTCTCCCCTCTCAAGATACTAATTTTCCACCAAATACCAGGCAACTTGGGTATGTTAGCATCTGTGTGAAGCACTGGTGACTTAGAATTATGTGTTTCGCTTTTTAATAAATACAATAAACTTACTTTCTGATGCCAGTGAATTAGACTGCCATTTGTTTTTTCAGATAATGAATCAGAGAAAAAATATTACAACGTAATTCTAGATTTTTATAGTTCTGGCCAAGTCTTATTATTTTAGATGCAGTTCTCAGGATCATACATGGTGATGTTGTGCTACAGGAGGAAATCTGTTAGCATTGGATGAGAAAAAAAATCTCTTTTCACCTTCCTCTGTCTGATCAGGTGGGGTGGGTTGACCTTGGCTGAACACCAGGTGCCCACTGAGCCACTCCATCACTCTCCTTCCCAGTCAGACAGGAGAGAGAGAATAAGATGGAAAATGACTCGTAGACTGGTATAAGGCAGTTTATTAAAGCAAAAGCAAAAGTTTGTATGTGCACAAGCAAAGAGGAAAATTGTAAGGTTTATTCTGTACGTACCATCAGCAGTGGTGTCTGGCCACTTCACAGGAAGCAGGGCTTCAGCATATGTACTGGTTGCTCAGAAGACAAACATTGTAAATATGAGTGCTCCCTCTTTCTCCTCCTTCCCTTAGCTTTTATATCATACATCATATGGTACGGAATATCCCTTTGTTTAGTTTGGGTCATCTGGCCTACTTGTGTCCCTTACTTGGTTTTGTTAATTGTGATTTTGCAGCAGTCTCACAAACTTCACAATTAACAAAACTGGGAGAGAATATGACAGGGGAAGAGGCCAGAGGACAGGCAGGCAACTGCCACCATCAGTTTTGCCAGGAATGTCTCTATGTGCTGGTTTAAAGGTAAATCGGCAGAAGAAGTGAACCCAACACAAAAGATGTTATAAGTCAGAGTTAAAATTTACTGAAAATATTGCAATAAATGCAATGATACAAAGAGAAATTGGTTTTGACCCACAAAATCCAGAAGTATAACCAGCCCCCTGGGGCACAAACACAGTGGTGTTCATTAGCCCCTATGCTGAGCCCCACGTTGTTCCCCTGAGTCCCAAGTAAAAAGAAGGGAAAGAAAACCTGTTGGTGCAGATGATGGTTGTAGTCTGGTCGAGAGTGGTGGTTGCAGTCCTATCGAGGTTCTGGTCCTCCTCTGGATCCAGCAAGTGGTCCCAGAAGTCCCCAAACCCCAACAGTATATGTGCTCAGGTTCAGGTAGGAACGCCCAGTACCTTGCCTGGGGTGGGGAGTTCCACAATGAGTGATCTCACTCTGTGAGTCCTGGGGTATTTTTGGAATCGTTGATGGCCCATTAGAAGACATGACCCCTCAGGCTGGGTGTGAAGGTGCCTACTGTGAGGAGCTAAAGTCTAGCCCAACTAAACCCATTACACCTGCATAGCTGGGCATACTACATTGTGCTTATATATAGGAGGATAAACACAAGCAACCCCTGACTTTACATGTATGTCAGGTAGATGTATTGCCCTTTTTAACTGCTACTTTGCACTCTATAGGTGATGAAGATGCCAAGTTCTATGCAAATACTCATTAGAAAACATCCCATTTCACCTGGGAACATCCAACTTACAAAATTATCAAAAACTGGGCTACAGGTGGATCAGGAGACAGGAGGATTTTATAACTGCTGAGCAAAACATTGCCAGGCTAAGTCAGTATGGCGTCAATAGCTTTTGCTGGTGACTAAGCCTTTAGGATAGGATAGTGCTTACTTTTTGCCACAAAAAAATTTTGCCTTATGGCAGTACCACAGAAACCATCCAGGATGCACAGTTTAAGACAGAAAAGATAGATAACAGGTCTTTCTAACTTACAGTACTGCTCAGAGCTTTGATTTATCTGTAGAAGGAATGAGTGCAGTGCTAGCACTAATGCTCTATGTGGTTTCACAAGATAAGTCTGCTGTCCAAGACAAAGCCTTTATCTGATCAGCAATTCAAATCTATCTGCAAATGCTAGGTCAGCAGGTTAATTGGAAATTTGTGACTGGTTGGATAATCCAGGAAAACTAGAATGATGTCCTCCAGGTTTGTATTTGTGAGACACGAGGACACTGAGGTCAGTAAATCAAAGACTTTAGAGAAGCATCCCCAAATTTCTTCAATTCCTGTGTCAGCAGAGCACTGTTATTGTTTAGCATTTTGAGATTTACTGCCAAAAAGAAACCTCTAAAGTAAACTCCCCCAGGGCTTGTGATTTTACAATTCTAAACAGCATAACAATACTTTTTGTAGTTTTATCACTCTGCTGCCTGAGGCCAGCAAAATGCCCTTCTGGAAGGTTTACTTCCTCAGAATGATTTAGGACAGGGTATTGGAATTACAAACATGCTCAGAAACCATGAAAAAATTGATCTGTATAAAAAGGAGAACCAAAAGGAAAGGGGTTTGCTTGGGCAGACATCTCATTCTTTTGTTTTCCTCCTCCTGCTGCTACAGCAAACCAACAGGTTCCTTCTGCACAGTGATTTGTTGCTCCTGTAGCTCTGGCAGCACATTATTAATTGTTCTTGGTACATCTTCTCCAGTTGTTCCTTGGCAAGACCCTTCCTGTGGCCCTACTGATCACTCAGTCCTTAGTGAAATGATTGAAATGTGTGTGCTTTTGGAAAGGCATATGTAATGATTATCCAGGCAGTCCCTTGGTGGTAGCTTTAGGCAAAATAAGAACAGTGTGACTAACACCCATGTTTTGTGCTCTTGCTTGCTATTGTCCTAGTTGAGCAGGAGGGACTACTTGACACTGTGTGGGGGATGGTCAAAGCTGTGTATTCTACCCCCTCTATTCATTCCCCAAGGACAATGGGCCATTAGCAGCAGCTGCCCAGGGAGTCATTATCACCTTCACACTCAGTCTGAGGGGGTGGAGCTGCTAATGGGCCATCAACAGCTCAACACCCCCTGGCTCCCAGAGTTAATCACCCATTGTGTGAGTCCCCGCCCAGGGGGAGGGACTGGGTGCTCCCTGAGGGTACATAAGTGGTGTGTAAGAAGACCTCAGGAACTTCTCATTGGATCCAGAGGAGCAGCAGGACCTCGACAGGAGGAGATCCCCGCTCTCGCCCAGACCACAGCCCTCACTTGCACCAACAGGTTTTTCATTTCCTTTTGCTCTGGACTTGGGGGAGCCACAGGGGTCTCAGCACAAGGGCAAACAAACCCCCTTGGGTTTGTGCCCCAGGACACTGGGTTATACTGCTGGGGTTTTGTGAGTTGAAAGCAATTTCCCTTGTGTGTCAGTGTTGTTATTGTAATATTATTATTAAATTTTAGCTCTGACTTATAATCTCTCTCGTGGTGAGTTCATTTCCCCTGCTGGTTCACCTTTAAACCAGCACAGCTATATACCACAGAATACAGTAATGCTTCCAAGCTTTTGTCTCTCTTCCATTAAAGAATTTTATTTTAAATGCTTTCACAAGCTTCTAGGATGGTCTTTTCCAAAACTTAAAATATACTTTAAGCCATTTTCTTTTAATTTATCTTCCTCATTTTTTGTAGGTTATTAACTTTAGTTGCCTTTAACACCATGAGGCAAACACTCTAGAGTGTCTGGAGACTAAATACACTCATGTTGTGCAAAGCTCTCCTCTTTGTTTCTAAGCTTCCTGCCTCATGCTAGGCCAGATTCTTCAATCAAGAAGTGCAAAGGGGTAAAAAAATCCCATGGTGTATGCAAAGACAAACTGATGCTTTAAGTCATACACTTTTTAAGTCTGCTTTTACACTTCCTTTAACACCTTAGCCAATTTTCTGTCAGTAGAATTTCTGTGCTCCAGAGCAATAGTCACATGGGAAAATGTTTCCAGTGCATGTTCTGTGCTGTGACATACCTTACTTTTCAGTAACTGAATATGAAAGTAGAGATAATTCTTGCTACCTGCTGAGCTCGCTCTGTAGCTTTGGCCTGTTTGGAGTAAACCTGTTTCCTGTCCCCTCCTTCATGTTTTGTTGAATCAACAGTTTCTGCCAGTTCTTAGATGATATGTCATATTTGGTTAGCAAATAGTCAAAACAGATTTAATTTTGTTGTTTAAGATTTCCTCTGAAAAGTTCTGTATATGGAGAGAAAGAGGATCTGCCAACATCACTGTCAGAAACCTCTGCTCAAAGCAGCTAAAAAAATTTCATTGTCAAATATCATACCTCATTTTTTGTGAGGCAATAAATGCAGGGTGACTTGACTGAACTGCTGTTGGTGTAAAGCATATTTAATTTCCCCAATTTGACCTTTCATGCTAAAAATAAGTGCTTTATTTTTAACAATGCTGCTGGGAATTCAAAATAAGAGAAGATATTTTGGTGGCATATCACTGTTCCACCACCTGTGTGCATGATTTTAGCCCAGAATGTTGACATCTTTGTCCATCAAGATAAATAACTCCATTGTTGTTTGGGTTCTTTGTCCAATATGCTTTTTAACACTCTACTGCAACATAGCAACTAGACACTCATACAGCTGATTACACAGGGTTTCTTTCTTCATCAAATGCCACAGGGTAATTTCTTGTTAATAATGCAGTAAGTCCAGTAATTTAATATATCTCAAGATTTAGAGTAGGCTTTTTGATGTTACTAAAAGGCAAATTTTTCACTAGTTTCTCTATTTTATCTAATAAAATTAGAGAAGGAGTTTTTGGTTTTGTCTTTTTAATCTTAGAGATTGAAAAGAAAACTGGCATATTGAATATGCAACACTTTGTGAATTACCTGCTACAATACTTCAGAAGAAACTGTGATGGCCTTCATGACCTCTTCTTCCTTCTAAGTTGCTAAAAAGTTCCTTTAGAAAGCTGAAATGCAATTTTGTGTTGTCAGACATATATTTGAAAATATGAAGAAGCTTATGTTTCAGCAATCTACTCCATGTATTTTCATCTAGCATTTTTCTCTTTGCATACATGGGAGTCATTAAATCTCTTGCTTGCAGTAGCCTCTTTTTGCTGATTGAGAGATTCAGCATTCCACAGGCTTGCTACAGCCTGAGACAAACCTGCCAGTCAACAGAACTGCTGACTTAAGGTACAAAATAAATAAAACTTTTACTAAGGGAGTGTTTTTCTACCTTTCTGTATGTATACTCCATTATTTGACTAAAAGACATATGACTGTTGAGCTTTTCTTCCGCCTGAGGACTTGGCTCATGAAATGCCACAGTTACCCTCATCTAGTCTCCTTATAGCAGGAACTCCTTGCTAATACCATTTCTGCATTGATGGCCTTGTCTGAGCTAGGCAAAAAACTTTTCCTTTAGCAAAGGGGTTTGGAAAAACTGAAGTCCTTTGATGCCTCTGACCAAGAGAAAGGTGACACACTGGATCTCTTGATGTAGCAAAGGGGCAGGAAAGAAGAAAAACTTTTGAGGAGGAATGACAGAGAAACCATTGCGGTTTTCCTTTAAACTAGCTTTTTAATTACATCAGATGCTACCTAGAATGTACTAAGTCCTCTGGTTTGTATTTTCATTACTGTGAGTTGGCTTGTGGAAAAGAAAAAGAACTAGATTAATACCCGTTCAAAGCTTGGACTGGTGCACCCATCACCTAGAGAAAAACTATGGTGACGTAAAACTTATTTATCCAGCAATTCAATGTACATGTCAGTTATATTTTGTGATAGAATGAAAAGGGAGGGTAAAGCCTATAAATGTGGCTTGTTTTAAGGACTGATGAAAGGAAATCACAGACCATTTCTGAAGAAATACTTTTCAGTTTGGCCTGTT
The DNA here is from genome assembly GCF_047495875.1 of Pithys albifrons albifrons. Classification (NCBI taxonomy): domain Eukaryota; kingdom Metazoa; phylum Chordata; class Aves; order Passeriformes; family Thamnophilidae; genus Pithys; species Pithys albifrons. Next base: position 75,880,508 of record NC_092497.1, on the reverse strand, counting down.
ACCTCCTTCTCAGAAGATCATGCACCCGAAGGCACTAAATTTTCAGGAGGGGAATTAAAAGGGAGGTTCTTTGGTTTTTTGATCTGACTCCTGAAAGTAATGTTTATCTCTTTTTTTGTTGGTTCAAATTGCTCTGAGAGCTTACAGTGACTATTCTGACAACTCAGAGCCTGTTGAAAATGCTGTCTTCAGTCTGAGCTGGAGCCTCTAGGCAGAATTGTATTACAAAATAATATTCCACATACTACATGGCTGATTCTATAGATATCCTAAAGTACTCACTTTCTGTCAAAAGTAATTTTAAGTACAATAATTATTTAACAAGCTTGACTTTGCAAATGTAATCTGGAGATTGCTGCTAATACACTTCTCTGTCCCATACACTGTTGTCTGTCATTGAGGTTATGCATCCACTATTTATTCACGCTTTACAAGTCAGGATTGCAGCCTAGTCTTCTGGCATTGTTTGAAAATTTAGTTGGCTTCAGCAGTTAGGAAAAATTTATACTTGAACAGAGACTTAAGAAGTGTACCAGCACCATTATTAGCTTGTGACACTAAGTTCTTGTATATTGGGTTTGCTTTTAAGTGGAAGGCAAGAGTGGAAAAACAGAAAAATATTAGAATGACCTGACTCTGTTGCTCTCAGTCTTTGCCCTTCACTTCTTCCTCCCACAGTCCCCAAAACTGTCAACAAGAAATGACCTCCAAGTTTCACTTTTAAATAACTGTCCCTTCTCATTTTAAAGCAAACATTATGGTGTTTGTGCTGGCATGTGGCAGTGGTTTTCTTAATTCAGCAAGACTGATAATGATCTTTATAGATATTTGTTAGCCCAGTTATGTAGTCTGTTATTGAAAATGTAAGTGCAAAACAACATCAACTAAGGAAAGGAAAAAGGCCAACCAAACCAAAACTACACTTTTTGCATTCTTGGAAGGCACTTTCTGACCTTCTGGCTCCTCTTTTGACATATTCTGGCCAGTCTGTCCAAAAACCTCACAAAAGATGTGCAACACTTTCAAAAGTGTCTATAATTAGGATCCAGGGGTTTACAGGAGCACTGACAGCTAACATCTCAGAGTACGTGTGGATCATACACATACGTTTCTTACTGCATTTACTGTTATGAGTCATGGAAAAGAAATGAATGGGTGCTCCAGCACATTGTCGAAAACTGCAGCAGCCAAGTTCCTGTTGGTAGTACTTGCTTGCTTGCATATGTGTATTGTGTAGAGGCAGATTCACTTTAATCTGCAGTCTGGATATAGAGGGTAAATACCTTATGAAAGAAAGAAAGTCCACATGGAGGAATACCAAATACAGGCACATGATACCTCAGGTGTCTCATCAGCTACTGGATGAGAAATGTACATTTTGCACAAACTATTCAATCCTGGCTCATATTGACAAAACTCTTTTTTAAAAGAGTTTACCCATATGTGAAATACAGAAAAGGAATTAGAGAAACCTGAGTATACCTGCTGGCAAGAAGAACAAAGAGATGTTAGAATATTATCCATGGTTATTACCTTTTATTTCAGTCCACATATATATGTTTGTATTGTGAATGTTGGAAGTTTTTGATGTTAGTAGCTGCTCACTGCATTAGGTCCCTATTTTCTCTTAGCTGTCCTCAGGCTCCACACAACCCTCAGCCTAACAGCTGAGTTCTCAGCTGTCCTTTGAGCTCACTGCATTGTGCATCGTTTATTTGTTCTCATGAGATACGCTGATAGAGTGCTGTTTCCTCATCCGTAGCAAAACTCTTACCTAAAGAACCAAATCCATATAAAGAAAATACAGGAAAAGAATTGACTGTGTACTTAGCAGTTTGTTTTGTAACAGGCACATTCCCATCACTATTACTTGTGGAACAGGTCAGCAGTGGTTGAGGAAATCACTGTATTCTGCACAAATCCTTGAATTTCAAGTGCAAAAGTACTATGTACAATGTTATTGTTTTGTGAGTCTCTGTGCTCTGTCATGGACTTGAGAACTCTTAATATTAAAAACTCATCTTCCTTGCATCTTTCCTCAAGTGTTTAAAGACTTCTCAAGCACTCAGTAAAAACTCACAGATTAAGTATGGATAATCAAGGCACCCATAAATTTCCACTCTGATATGCACCACAGACCTATCTGCCTGAAGAAGCTCCTTTTTCTTGGGGTCTAAGAGAAGCTTACCCAAAGGAGGAGCTATGGAAATAACTCTAACATCAGAGGTCAAATACTTCATTGCTATTAATGAAAAACCTGTATAATATGAGCAAGAGTAATGGGACATGTCTTCTAGAGAATCTAATTATTGAACCCTAGAAGATATAGTTGCTGGTAGCTTACCACACGTGCACCTACTGCTGTAGTTCCAGATGTTTTGCTCATATTCACTCATCTATACCTCTTCCCCTGCCTCTTTTTTTTCTATGTCAAAAGTTGAGAAAAAAGAATGTATTCTTTGCATTATCTTTTTTGTGGTCATGCATAGAACAATAGGAAAAAGAGACACACCCCATGATGCTCTGCAACAACACCATGCTAAAATAGTGCCAAAGAGAGGGAAAGGAAAATCATCATGAGCAGCACATGGAGAAAAAAAATTAAGGGAACTATCAAAGCGGAGAGCCAAGGCATAAAGAGCATAAAGTGACAGTAGTAGTAGAATAGCCAGAGCTTTGGCTACAGGGTCAGACATAAGAGCCAGCAGGATCACAGAGGGACTTGAAGGGGAAGAAGAGAGAACTGGGAAAGTGACTCCTTCTGATGCTCCTGACCAAAGCTCTGACCTTCCATTCAGACCACAGGAGAGCTTTAAAAATGCTTTTGTTCTTAAGCCTTTTTTCAAGCCTCCTCCGTCATGTTTTGTGCAATGCAGCTCAAGAGGAGATTGGAACTGATTTCACCAGTATAGGAGGAGCATAGAAGCAAGTAGGAGGCTGAGGGGAAAATCAGTTGCTGCGCAGATATCTTGAAGTTTGCTGTGCTATGGACTGGCATAAGAAAAATGAGTTTTATTGGAAGATTAAATGCATGTGTGATGTTTTTCCTGCCCTATATCTGCCATGTACCTTGCTCTGCTTCTTTTTTTTAAAAGTGCTACCTCTATTACCTCTTTCCTGAAGGAAGCAGAGGCCTTACCTGTGTGCTGGCTCTTTTTAAGAGTCTGAGGTGTGCAGACACATGGAGTAAAGGAAGGGGAAAATTGGGCAGCATGTAGATTGATGGAGCAATTGCACCCAGAGGTCACACCACCACCATTCTCAGTGTGCAGAAACAGGAGAGACAGCAGAGCTGCATAAAACAGAGAACAGCTATTTCGTTTGTAGCTGACCAGAATATCCTCAGTGTAAATGACTTCATCAAGAATTGCAATGATTGCCCTGTAAATTGGTAGGTAGTTTTCACATCCGGTCTCAAAATATTTCATGTGCCTTCAGAGCTGATTTCTCATCCTAGGTGACAATTTGGAGAAACACACTTATGAGCTTTGCTGTTGTATGAAGTGTATATTGACAGGGCTGAGGTGTGGGGATCTTTATTTTCCTGGTGTTGGTAGGACTTTTAAATGTTGTGCTGGAAACCAGATGGTCCTGGTGGAGGAGCATTTCAAGGCAAAACAATTGCAGGACTCAGAGTGGGAAACACTCATTCATTCTGCCATTCCTGAGTGGAGAGGGACTGGAGCCTTCCCAAGAGCAATGGCAGAATCAGAGCAGCATGAGGCCCTTGAGGTTATACTGTGAATGTGATGTGCTCCATGTGGTTCTCACTCTTTAAGCTTTGGGCTGTTCATTCCACCTTGGTCCTATGTGTTCTCCAGTGCTAGGATCAGCCTTAGGACAAGAAAGTTGGAGTGAGATGTGAGGACAAAGCACTTCAGGAAGACCTGAGCTAAGGCTGAAAGGCCAATTGTGCTGTCTTCGTATTTAATAACATCTCATGTAACCTCTCTCACAAGCAGTAGAGCCAGTGAAGGTTCCGATAATCAGTATCAGGCTGATGCATGACCTGAGAAGGAATGCTTATGCATGTACTGTTTTGTTCCATGTACACTCTTCTTGTACAGCATATTCAAAACCAGTATGTTTCCCATCTAGTTCAGAATTGTCTTTATTCCATCTAGCCAGAATAAAAATGGTAGCATACAACAGCTCTTTGAATTTATTTATAGGGAAGTAACAGAGATGGAAGATGCCCAAAATCAGCAAGGTTTTTCAACTGTGCTTGCCAGGTTAGCTCCTTGAAAGGTCTAAGGGAGACAAGAGAAGGAGAAGCAGAATATAGCCAGACTTGTTTGAAAATGGTAGTCTGAGTCATGCATTTTCTTCTTCCTCATTCATGTTTTTGTGCTAACTAGTTCTTATTTCTGAGGGTCAAATGCAGAAGAAAACTTGTAACTGTTTTCTTCGTCATGCACATATTTATTAAAACTTATTTCTGTCTTGCTGAAGGGGAAGGAGGAAAAAGCAGTCTCTAGTTACTTCTTTTGGTTTGGTCCTCAGAGATTTGGACAGTCTTAAGGGACATGCAGAAAAGCTTTTGTGTTTCTGAGGTGGTAATTATCCTAGGGCAGTAAAATGCTTCTCAGCGTGGCTAGTGGGAAATGGGTAGGTCGTAGGCTCTGGCTGGAACTGGTGCTAAAATGCTTGGGAGCAAGGCTCACAGCTAGAAACAAGGAGATACAGTGCAAGAGGAGGTGGGGGTGCCAGCATAAAGTCATGGGCACTGCCAGTTAGGATTTTCAGTTTCAGTTGAAGTGAAAGATTACAACAGACAGTAATATGGTACATATGGCACTGTGTCAAACAAGTAACTCTATTTTACCCTTTAGAAGGAATGCTGTTTTCTGCTGCCTTTTTTGCCTTTTCTTTGATCTGAGGGCCCCATGATTGTCATCACAGAGCTAATCATAGCAGGTGCTAAAATCTGACTGCTCTGCTGGAACACACAACCCAGAGGAAGAGAGGCTCATGGTGCAGATGGGAGCATGGCAGGAGTCCCAGGCTCACTCAGCTCAACCAAGCCAATCATTGTAAACTGATTTGTAGCAGTTTATCAAGTGTTTGGGATCTAGTGGATAAGCAATGTTATACTGGGGTTTTCCTTCATTTACACCGTTTTTCAGGACTTCAGATTGTTTAATGCCAAATGCTCAGTGAGAAATGGGGTTGGCCTAAGTTTGTCATGTGAGACAAATCTCTCTGAAACTGCAGTGTTCTGCAGTGGCAAGAATGCAATGTCAAGGGGGAATAAAAAAACATACAGGTTTTTATTATTTTTGTCTAGATTCATGTGTTTCTATTTTTCTCTTGTAATGAAAAAGCTACACACCAGCCAGATCACTGTGCTTCTCACTAGTTCATGATGCTTTCCTCTAGAGACATATGTTAGAGGACCAAGGGCAGCAGCTCACAGAGACTTACATGGCTACTCACATCACCATTTGCAGTATGCTAGAGAACCTCTGAACCCTTGTATAATTCTGTACTTGTTGAAGTCATCAATATTCTCTCAGAGGCAGGCCAGCTGTTAGTATGAATGCGGGTAGCTGACATCTTACAGTACCTGTTCTGTGCAGTGTTTTGAAGAAAAGAAAGCTTAGCACTCACCAGTTCACCTTGTCTAAAAGAGGATAATATCTGTCCATCACATTTTAAAAATAAGCACTCAGGTGTAAAGGAGAGCTTAACTCCAGGGGTATACTGGTTTATGCAGCAAGGTTCTGATATCAGGGAGGACTGCAGGGTTTGCCTCTGTTTGATGCTGCCAGAAGCTGTCCTCATGTCATACAGAGCCAGTTCCAGTTGGCTCTCAGATGGGCCTGCTGCTGGCCAAAGCTGAGCCCATCAGAAACAGTGGTAGCCCCTCTGTGATAACATATTTGAGACAGGATGAAAAACTATTCTGTACAACAGTAGCTGGGAGAGAGGAGAGAAAACATGAGTGAAAGGGCTTTGTAGACACAAAGGTCAGTGAAAGAGGGGGAGGAGATGCTGTGGACAGCAGAGATATCCTGCTGACACTGATGAAGACTATGATGAGGCAGGCTGTCCCTGTGCAGCCCGTGGAGCTACACAGTGGAGCAGGTATCCGCTGCAGCTGGTGGAGGGCCCAAGCTGGAGCAGGTGAATTAGTCTGAAGAATGTTGTGACCCCATGGAAAACCCATGCAGAAGCAGAGTATTCTCAGGACCTGTGGCCCCAAGGTGGACCCAGGCTGGAGGAGTCTACTCCTGAAGGACTGCTCCCTGTGGAAGCCACCCACTCCAAAGCAGTTTATGAAGGACTGTAGCCCAGGAGAAGGACCCATGTTGGAGAAGTTCATGGAAGACTGCCTCTTGTGAGAGGGACCCCATGCTGGAGTAGGGGAACAGTGTAAGGAGTCCTGTTCTGGAGGAGGAAGGAGCAATAGGGTCAACATGTGATGAATTAATCCCATTCCCTGCTCCCTCTATACCCCTGCAGGGGAGGCAGTAGAGACTTTGGGAGTGAAGTTAAGCCTGGGAAAAAGGGAGGGGTGGGGGAAAGGTGTTGTAATATTCAGTGTTTATTTCCCATTATCCTATTCTGGTTTGATTTGAAATAAATTAATTTCCCCAAGTCAAGCCTGTTTTGCTCTAGATGATAATTGCTGAGTGATCCTTCCCTGGCCCTCTCTTGACACATGAGCCTTTTGATGTATTTTCTTTTACCTGCCCAGCTGAGCAAGGGAGGGATAGAGCAGCTGTGGTGGACATCTGGCATCAAGCCATAGCTGGCAAACGGACACAAGGGTCAAGGCCAGCAGTACTATATAGCTGTTTTTCAGTGTTATAATTCTTCAGACTATACAGCAAGACAAGAGACAAGCTGATGAGGAAATCAGAGTTGCACAAAGGCTCCTGCAACCAAGTAAATACTTCAGTTCATTAGCAGGCATCACTGTAGTCACCTACATGCTCCTGCTAAAGGAGGCTACAGAGTTCAGTTTCCAGTTTTTCATTAGCTACAACTCGTGTCACTTAGCCTACCATCTTCTTTGAGTCCTGATGCTGACAGTCATCTGCCAGCTGAGACTTTCCACACTGTCATGTTTTCATTAGCCCAGAAGGACCAGGTGCCTGCCCCAAAAGTGTTCCCTTCTTCATGGACAAGCTCTGGGACCACTCCGAAGACTTGTCCCATTTTTCTATATCTAGGCTGTTTTACCTGACCAAAATAAGTTAGGGGAGCCTGAAAGTGCAGTAGCTGCTGAATTTCCCTTTTCTCACTTCCAAGAACTGCTGCCAAAGCTGGCTTACATTTGTTGGATTTTATAGAGCTATTTGCACAGCCTAAAAGCAGCTGGGCATCCACGCTGTGGGTATGATATTTTACAGAGCTGCTGACCCTGCAGCACACACCTTTTAGTGCACTTTTACCTCCAGGCATGCTGGGATTTTTTCTATTGCTTTCCATAACCCACAAATCCAAACATAAAACTCACTTGCTGACTAAAGAACCACAATCAAAATCAATATTGACCTCGCATTTAACCATGGCAGTAAAATGGCAAGACCTGAAGCATTTAGCTCTGACAAGGACATGGTGTCAATATTCACAATAGCAGTCCTTAATTAATCACCCTGTTTGTAAGAAAAATAGGTGTTATATTTTTGACACCTCTCTTCTCATAGGCAAGGGCTTAAGATGGTATTATATCAATGTTGCTGATCACTGGGGCTGACTAAGGGGATATCTTAGTGTTGTGCACCACCTCTCTGATGATCGCATGCAGGCACACAGAGGTATTTGTTAAAACCATGCAAGATTACAGAGTCAGAGCCTGCCCTGTAAAAGTGAGTTGCAGTGACCTCTGATAAGACAAGTTGTTCTGTTCTGGTTTAGTTCCCGTAGCCCTTGTTCAAATAAATCTTTTCATTAAAACAATTGAATTTTTTTGACAAGGATGCTATGACCCTTCTTACTTTTCCTCAGAAGATTTAGTTTTTCTTACTTTGTGGTAATTGCATGAACAGTAAAGAACTCTCTTGTTACCCTGCTGCTTCTGAAACAGTCTTATCTTTCTGACTACAGAACACAGGCAAAGGACAAGGCAATTAGTTTATGGAAAAAGTGACTGATTTTATATATAATTATTAACAAAAAATTAACAAGTTTTTCTTTTTCAAAGTGACTATTATACCCTGTGTGCTTTGGCACTTCACTAGAAATCCATGAAGTGACTTTTCAATAAGTATTGCTGAGGTGAGGATGAGGTATGGGATGCCAGTCATTTGATGCAATGCTACAAAAGCAAAATGTGGCACTGCTGTTACCCTTCAGAGGATGTTAATCCCCAAGGAAATACCAAAACACTGGTAATGCTAGTTCAGGACCATTGTGGGTATCTCAGGGCAGCTCTCCGATGTTTGCTATTTCAAGTCTCACTTAAATTATCTTCTGCTGCACATTTCTGATGAGCCATGTAAATGGGACTATGATGCCATTTGTGATGTGAGAATTAAGACTTACCTCAGATGTGAAACAAGAGTAGTACAGAAATTCTTTAGAATAGCTCTCTGTAGTGCAAAACTTTAAGTAGTACACAGTAAAGGAATAAAAATGCAGATAATGTATTGGATCAGAAATTTGGGCAACAGGTTGTACAGAGGAAAAAGCAGAGCAATGAAATCCTGAACCATGGAAATGTATTCTCAGTTCTGTAAAATCCTCTAAACTCTTTGCAGCCCTCTGATTCTGGGTCCTCTTGGCCTGATTACAAAAGGCCATTCTCATTTGTGGGTTCATTTATGGTCAGAGAATTGGACTCTAGGTTTCTCAACTGAGAAAGAGTCCAGAGTGCTGTGAAACTGGCTTTATCATGGGGCAATGAGCTATCTGAAGCAATTGCCCATCCAGCAAGGCCAGTGCTCACTTTCTAATTAGCTGTTTATTACAACTTTTTTAAGCATGTCATAATATGAATATTAATATTGCAACTAATGGGGCAGGGTGAGGGCAGGTTATGGGTCCTGTGGCATAGTTTGTTGGACAGGACTGTGGAAATTTCTTACTTACAGAGAAGTTTAAATTTAGAAGGCATATCTGTCAGTCCTATGGAGGATTTTTCGTCATGGGTGTGGGTAGCTTTCCTCAGTGAGAAAGCTATCCAAATGAGCAGCTGCACATACTTGATCAGGGTTTTTCCAAGCAGTGACAGCACTGACTATTGTATTGATAATAACTAGCTTCTGTCACCCTCACATTAGCTGACTGAGCTGGCATAACCCCACTATATGGGGGCAGGGAGAAAGAAGACCTGACTTATCCTTTGCACAGAGTTAACCAAGTGTTCTTACTTAGAAAATCTGATTTGAAAAGGGCTTTCCTAACTCAGTGCAGACCTATGCAAATCTGCACTGAGGAAGGTAGCAGTGCTGCCCAGGAATGTGATGCAAATGACTCACCTAGTGTGGGGTGAGGCAGGGGGAGTCTGGGGGTGCCCCACCTGTCCCTGGAGCAGAGCAGCTGCTGTGGTGGCACATGTTGGGGTGAGTCACACTGCTGCAGACTCTGCTGGCCCACAGAGAAGGTGAGCTGGGGGACACTGCACTTGCATCAGGCATCACCTGCCAGAGGCTGAAATGCCTGCAAGCACTGACAAAAACATTTGGTCCCTTGCACTAAATGGCTTTGGCAGTATAGGTTAGGATACCATGTCTGTCCTATCAGTGTGGTGCTGGCCTTCACATTGCTGTTGGACGTATGTCTGAAGTGCTCCTGTGCAGAGGGTGGACTCTCATACAGCAGCTGAGAAGTGCCTCATGCTCCCAGAAACTGCTAGGCACTCATTCTTAGAGAAGAAATCATTATGTCTCCTTATAGCATATACACTGGGGACAGTATGGGCCACTGCATCTACATAGGTCATAAAGTTTAATTTTGCTCTAAGTGATTGTGTAAGCATGTTTTAAGAGCTGAAAGTCCTACTTAAAAGTGCTTTTGTACACAGTCATCCTTAGCAGTTCAAGGTTTTACAAAGTTTTTGCATTAGTCACAGTGTTTCCCTCTGTCATATATTTCCATGCTCTGGTTGTGATTCCGAGAATTGAGTGAGGAAGCTCTTAACCTAATCACAGCATGGCAATTTAATTCCTTTCCATGGACTGAGTTTGGTGCATTTTAGCAGCTTGAACAAAACAGCATATGTACAACTGCAGAGAGATGTAAACAGATAGAAGTGAGTGGTTCTTCTACTCAGTAAAAAGAAATACTCAGACTTGGACACATAGCAGTAGGTCTAAGTATCATCCTAATGTTGTCCAGCTCCAACTAATGAGTTTGAAAACATAGTTTGCATTGAATACAGACTTTGAAAATTGTCAAAAAGAGCATTTTCTAGGTCTATTTCCCATGAAGTCCTATTGCCTTGGGCTGCTCCTATCGCCTGTAATGACAGATCCTGATTATGCCAGCTACAAACTAAATGTCTGTTGCAACTTACAAAAAGATTGTTTGACTTGGAACCTACTACCTAAAACACTGAAAAATGAATAAGCCTTGCAGCACTGGGTTCTGGTTTTGTGGCTGCTGCCAATAGCTGCTTCTTGAAAAGAATGCCGTGGGGAATTGGCCTGGTTAGAGTGCTAGGTCATCTATCAAAGTTTACCCTTCTCCCTTGCTCATTCTCCATTCTTTTCACTCGCCCACTATTAATATCTGCCTTTCCCACAGTCCTCCATCCTTCCAAACCCAGTGCTTCTTGCTGAAATGTGACCATTGATTCCTTATGTTTACCCTTGGAAATATTTTTCTGCTTTATGAGCAAGAATCAGAATGCTGCACAATGCCCCCATATCAACACATTATTTCTGCTGCTTAATGCACACACCATACACAAGGTAATTGTTGCTGCTCCAGTAGGTGAAACTGTGATAAATGGAAAAAGTGCCAAAACATACATTAGCATTAACCACCTGGAAAGCGTACTCTTCCCAAAGGAGTATAGTTCTTTGAATGTTTTATTGATTCTGTGAAGATGACTTCCTAAGAAAACCTATTTCAGAATAGTCCTTTCCCCCGAGTTGCCACATTTCAAGTAATACCCATTTTCCTCCTCAAGGTGATGCTTTAAGAACTGGCCTTGCACAACAGCCAACCTCACACAATTGATGAGGAATTGTGGCGACAGGAGGTGCAAAGATTAACTCAAGCTCCTGTGTGGTGCATTAGGGCTTCTCACATCATTGTTCTATCAACAGGAGTCATTAATTTCAGCTTCCCACAAGGAAATGCTCAATTATAATAATATATGTTGATTTCAAATCAATGATAACCTACAAAGGCTAATAGTGAGAGATTTAAAAAACAAACTAAAAGCCAACAGCCCCTTCCTGGCACTGAAGGCATAGCATGGGCAAAACAAAGCACATTCCTGGGAAACAATTGTCCAGGACTCTAGCATGCAGAGCACTGGTAGAAGACTAGGATTCCTGGAAGGCTGACGTCAATATTTGAAGCTTTCTTACTGCTTAACATTTTGAGGAAATATGACATGTATCCATAGTGGGTGGTTCCCTGTTTCATGCTGAAACAACTCTCTCTCACCCTCAAAGTCACTGCTGGACTACTAAAGCTTACCATGACCCCTGCATATACCTACTGACACCTTCTTGAACTGTTGGAAAATCAGGGTAAACTAATTTCAGTGTTACCTACCAGATCTCCAGCCCTGCTCTGTGCATGTGTCATGGCATACCAGAAGTGTCTTCTATAGCAAGCCAAGGCCAAGGTCAAAAGTGACATCCACTTCAGCTGAAAAAACTGATAAGCCAAATGCAACACTCTACTTTTATTTTCCGCTAACAGGCTCTGTTACTATCCTGTATCCAAAACCAGATCATCAAATTTTTTGAAAAAAACACAAACAACAAACTGTAAACTTGTCTATAGACAATGCATGCCATAAAAACCTGACACAAATGCCTAAATAGCTTCAAATCAATGCCCCTTTTGCATGACAGCTCAGTCATTAATAAATGGGGTTATACCCATCTGTAGCATATTTAAGTAAGCCAGCCTGGTATTCACCAATACACTGCCAACTCAACCACCACTCTGAGTTTTCTGGGCTTAATAAAAAACCTGTTTGAAGTCTGAACTCATCATTTCTACTGACTTATGGGAAGGCAGAAAGTTATGGTAAAAGGGATCCCAAAATGAAAAGTACTCTTTCCAGTGGACATATTTGCAGCCACAGGGGCAGTTGAACTTTGTCACTAAGATAAATGTTCTGTGGGTTGGTTGTTTGTTTGTTTTCAAATCAGAAAGCTTGACGCTTTTTCACACCTAGGCTAAGTTATCAATGTTCCCCGTAAGAGACAACACTCACTCCCCTGCTTACTCTGGAAAAGCATTAAGAAACTGATTTAGGTTAAAACTAACCAATTTTGCCATAAACCCCCAACCTTTACTTTTTGGGGTCAGAGTCAGCAAAGCAGCCAAATCAGTGTCAGTGCTAGCACAGACTGTAAGAGTAAGTAGATGGTATCAGTTCAAATCAGTTTTATTAGTATGCCTTTGAAGTAGTTCTACTGATCACTGGCAGAACCAGCACATAATTCTTATTAAGCTTTCCATGTCAGTCACTGAGTATGGATTTACAGCATCTTTTCTTTATGACATACCTTTGTAGACAGTCCTAAGTTTCTCTAACATCAAAAACTGAAGAAAAGAACCCTCTAGTTAATTAGTAGTGATTTAGTATCTCATGGCTTTATCTCTGTTTCCCTTTAGAACCCTACTTGCCATTTAGCTGCCTTTTTTCCTCAACTGGCAAATTTAATGAACTTGGCATGAGCTAAGAATTCATTATCAGTTTTTAAAACAATTTAGCATGAAATTCCATGTAATAAATTAGTGCTTAGGGCATTAACTTTGAGCGTGTCAAAAATAAAAATTAATGGAGCCAAATATAGAGTAGACAATATTGTGCCTTGCAGGTATTTTTAATGCAGATGAGCATATTACGAGGACAATTAAGTCTTCTAGTGATCACCCCAGTAATCTGCATCACAATCAAGAAAGTAACACGCATATGAATTCCAATCAAAAGGAAAGATTTCCAATGTATTTTTCAAGAAATTTTTCCTTCCTTTCAGAAACCCCTGGCATACATGCTCAATCAATGCAACCATACTGCTGATAAAATTAATAGTTTAATCCACTTGGCAGCAAAGCAGGCAAGTGACACGAAAGAAACTCAAGCCTGGAAATGTCTATTGACACTAATAGCTTACTCTTCAGAGAATTTTGAACACAAATTTGTCTGTAAGATGCAAGTGTTTTTCTAATGAAAATGTAATTTATGAAAAAGAAAAATGGTAGGCAAACAACTGAAAGAAGACATTTATTGAATCAAAGTCAATACTTTCCTTTTAATATCTACAAGCCAACACTGAACTGACTTTATTCAAGAATGAACATAATGTACAAAAAAGTATGTCTGTTATAAAAATATGTCAATTTTTTTTCCTGGCTATTGAGGTGAAAACATTTTGGCAAGTGCAACATAGGTTTGGCAAGCAAATTTAAGCCGTTATTACCAGTAACAAAGATCAAATAATTTTGTAATAGTTTTGTATTATAATTAAGAGTCATTCATAAAATGGTATTGGAAATGTTAACCCCTAAAAAAATGTATCACTGCACTGCCATGTGTTTATGCACCCAGACAATTGAATCTGTTGATCTTCTGTCATCAGGACTCAGTACCTTTATCACTGAATACTATCCAACCTAATTTGAACTATTCAACCAGGTAAGTGACATCTACCACCACAATACAACTTAGGGAAGGCTTTTTACGAACTGAGAGAGAAAATTAGATAGGTTCATACATGTTTAAATCAACCGGACAGCTGCTGCAATGTGAAATCAGGGAAAGGATGGAAATAGATTAAAGAATCACTTATGACAACAACCCACATGCATGTTTTCATATAAAAATGGATTTGATTAGGCTTAGTTATGCCTTGTTTGGATGCTTTGGGGTTTTTTTTCACATAACAATTTAATAGAACCAGGACTCAAATAATTGGTTTCTCTCAAACCACCAAAAGAAGCAAAAAAAGGGAGGGACCATTTACAGAGATAATCTGAAAACAGTGCAGTATTAAAATGCAGTTTCACAACATGTGAAAGAAACATGTTTTGGAACCTGAGCGAAAGGCATTTTACTGACTTAGTAAAAAGTCACCCTGTATGTTGTTTTCATTGGCACCTGCCAGATTAGTATGTTGCTCTTAGCAACTTCCATGGCCCCTTAATATTCAGTACACAGAAACTGCCAACTACTTAGAAAGATCTACTAAACTTCTCAGCTAATATTGCAGGCAGTCTGACATGCTGCTACTGGAAATCAACATACAGCTTAAAATTAAGGAAAACTGTAGAAAAAAAAAGCAGCCAAACATGTTGCTCTCCTTTTCAAATAGACTAAAGCAATTCCACAGCACTTAGATACGGTACTACACTGGTTTACAGTCTCAAGGTCAGCTCTTTCAAAATAAATATACTGAACATTTACAACAAATGCCTCATGAATGCGAGTTCTCTCTTTATTATTTCAAGATCAGTTGTATGAAAACTAAAATGAAGACATAATGAAGCAGCTAAGTTACAAGTCCTTTTTCAGAAACAGGCATGACTTGGTGCCACAGCAAAATTTTTCACATCTGCAGTAAGCATTTTTTTTTCTTTTAGCACCAAGCAGGCCACAATACAAAGCAACCTCACAAAGCATGCGGTCATCTACACTGTTGATTTTGTATGAAATAATTATTTGTGCTTGCAGGTCTTAGACCTTTCAAAAATGGGTATGACCATTAGATGATTGAAGACATTAATGAAAATTCATTCACTTCTATATTACTTGAGTGGAGAAAAGATTAAAAGACTATAAAGCAACAATGTTGCAAATTAGTATTTGTGAAGAATGTGGAAAGCTAAGATTGGTGCTTTAATTTGCCTTAAAACAAACAAAAAGTGAAACCCAATCCTAAACGGCTCTACATCCGTGATACTGGTAGAGGCCAATGCGTGCATGCCACTGAAAGGCACAGTCGGACCAATCTGATAAATGGCATCATCAGAGCAAAACAGCAACTTTTCACTGGACTAATCACAAAGGCTGAACAACGAGCCATCACTTCTCTTGTCATGAGCACAAAAAGCAGTCACCAAGGCAAAAGAGAGGACACAGGAAAGAAGATACTGGAACTCGCATAAATCTGAAAGATAAAACCACAAGTTTGAGCTTTCTGAGTGACCATTTTCCAACTGTAACACTGCTATTCATTGATTTAACACCATACATTTTACAGAACAATTGCAAAACCAGTACTCTAATCATCATAAAATTCTTCTGAGAGTTCTTCTGCTTTATAACTAACCTCACTTGCATAGATTAGTCTACAATGTCATCTTTGGTTAAAACAGGCTTACGGACAGACTGATATAGTCATAACAATCTCTTGTTCATTGTGTTAAGAAATTAGCATGTTTACATGATATCTAATTTTTTACTTGGAAATGAATTTAAAAATTGGTCATCAAAAAGGGACAGCTTTTTAGAGGGAGCTAATTACGAAGCAGAATGACAGTTTTTCCTAGTACTCTAACAGTGCCTAAAAAACAGAGTACAATACTTACTGGAAAAAATATCCCCAAGGCTATCCTGCCTTTGTGTCTACAAGCTGCATCTGAACATTTGCAGACATACCACCTCCATAGCCTCCCTTGGATTGCATTTGGTTCTGAATTGAGCTGACCTGGAACAGAAGGGAAAAAGGAGGCAGAGGAAAGAAGAAATACAGTTAGTCAGCTATGGCATCTTCTTGCTTCCAATTTTTCTTCTCTAGTTTTCAAGTGCTCCTTTAACAGTAAAGCTACATTACTTTTGCATGACGATATGTGCAGCAAAGGCTTAATGGAATTTTGACTTCTGCACATAGCTCACAGGAGAGATGGAGGAACTGGTGATGAGGTAGAAGTCTTTCCTCTCTCCCAAATAAAAGTGACTGATTCAGGCTTTCTCTGATCCACTTGATGAAGCAAAAAATAAATATAAAAAAATCAGATCTCTTACTGACATTGCCTCCACCTGACAAACTGTAATATATCTTGTTATATGGAAAATGTTCCTTCTCAACTATGATAAACCAGAGAAGTTAACACCTTTAACACCCCCCACCAATTCCCAAGACACGCACATTCTACTAGGACTTTCAATGCCTCTATTAAAAAAACTCCCCAAACAGGAATCCAGAGTTCTTTCCTGCTTGTGTTGTGTGAGACAACATAATCATGTCCAAGTGCCTACATAAAGACAATTAGAGCCTGAAAAGTTTGGCCCTTTCTCTCTGCACCACAGAGCATATAAAACAACTACAAAATGAGCATAAAATAACATTCACTCAAGGCTATGCCTACAGGGCACTACTTGTAATTATTTCATGTACGCTCCTTAACAGAGACCTAAAAACATCACTGGAAAGCTGTATTAAAACAGCACAGGAGAAATATTTCCAAGTGGCTTGCATGATATTCTCCCTGCCTATAAAGACAAAAGAAGTCATTTTTTTTTTCTATAGCAAAGCAAAAAATATGCACACATATAAATGAAGCAGCAAGACTCTTTCTTCCACACAGTTTTTCATACCTATGTGACAAAAGAGCCTGGTTTTTTTGATCTTTATCTTCAACAATAGGGCATATAGCAACACTATGTAAAAGATTGTCTTTTTAGGTATTTAAGCAGTGCAATGTAAAACCATTTTATACCTTGGCCTTTTGTTAAATTAACCAGTACATCTGCAGCAAAGAAATATTATCATCTCATTTTAGTTCAGGGAAAAGGGTTCAGAACCAGTATTCTAGTGCATCTAACATCAGAGACTACAAACTCACTAAGGACGTGTGGAGAACTGCAAGCGCACTCATGGGGATATTTTTAAGAACTTTCACATTTCCCCAGGCTGCTTTTCTTCTTCACTAAGCATCTTCTGTTGCCCATTGAAACAATCAGAGTTTGACTTCATTAGTTTCTTCAGAAAACAGTTAATCTACATGTAAATGTATTCACGAGAGTGAGTGAAGGATGGCTACACTTTCATCTCAATGAACACTGTCTCCAGTGGAAAAGAACTAGAAAAACCTTCAGGCCGTGTCACCTTTTACCCCGACAACTTGCCTGTGGGACTTTAAAATTCTGGAGAGCAGCAAGACAACACAAATTGCAAGGCTAAAGTGTAAATTTTTATCAGTACTTCTAAAGATTAGAACAACTTTTCTGGTTCCTGAGTCACACACAGGTATGTTTGGTTGGTTTGTAAGGAAGTACCAGTCTAAAATAAAGAGCCTGTTGCACTTAAAGTAGAGAATGTAACAAATTAAACTCGACTGCATTAAGGATTCAGTGGCTATTTTGTATATGAAAGTCTTTGTAGGAGACATACAATGTGAAAAACTCTGAACAAAAAGCAGGTCTAACATTTGTAGCCTTAAAAGGTGCTGCTCTTTCTGAAGCACCCTCTTTTTGAGGCAGTTTGAGTTACAAGAACAAGTACTATGAAATGCAAATTATTATTTTCTTTCCCAAAGATCTCACTGCCTTTCTTTGGTGATAAATAAGAGCAAGGTTCTTCTCTTTTATGTTTAATTTAGATGGGATAAGGATTTTGGAAGGTAAAGAGGATTGTACCAAGTAAAGATCATACAAATTGTTGTGCTGCTTATCTGTTTCATTAATTTCCTTCTTTCTTTTTCTCTATCCACTTTTCAGGATTAAGAAACAGCACAAATGGACATTGAGGAAGGAAACAATGGAAAATTACATGAAATACATTAAAACAAAGACTAGACTGGAGAATATAAATCAGAAGAACATAGGAGGAGATTTCACCATGTTGTATGAATGTAAAATAAGGAAGAAAGGAATGGGAATGAAAAAGAACCAGTACAGCAGTGGACTACTGCTGCATAGGTACAGCTTTGACAAAAGACCAAGGCACTCTACAGAGAAGGCAAATAAAATAGCCAAATAATTCAGCAGGCAGAAAACTACTCACTCAAAATCATAGGGATATGTAATGAAGAATAAAAAAAGGCACAGAGCAGACAGAAAGTGGATGAAGAAGCAAATTTATACAGGAAATTCTAATTAAGTTCCAGATATTCTCCTAGGGTGTTCAGAGAAGAGAAGGTACAAGGTGGTTTCTGAAGGACCACAATGTTCACAGTATAAATGAAAATTCTGCAGCAGAAAAAGATGTAGAGGTTAACAATGTAATATTGGAAATCACACTGCGAAGAATGAACACAGAGACAGTGTGTACGTATGTATGGATGGCCAGACTTTGTGAACGCAGATTTGGGAAGGGCTCTCCCCACGTGGGTGTGCCCTTCCAGCCTGCACAGTGGATTTTTTAGAGGAGGCACAGCATGCACAGAACTGGCCCCACCGTTTCAGTCCTGAGGTCCATCGGCCATGGCCGAGCGAGCTTGGACAGTGACAGTGAAGTCCTCAGGACTGTCACAGCACTTGGTACTAACCAGGGCTGACCCTGCTGAGCATCCGAGATCTGACGGGATGGGATGGCAGGGAGGCATTGAACTGCCAGGGGACGGTCCCACTGAGACTCAAACTCAGGACCCTGGGATTCAGATTCCAGAGTGCTCTCCTTTACACCACGGGACCGCCCCCAACCATCACAGAGGAGGCAGAAAATAGGCAGTGTGAAAAAAGTAGAGATTTGAGCTTCTGGACCAAGAGGGGGCAGAAAAATTATTATTTTTTGCACACAGACACTTTCTGTGGGATCAGAAAAATCTCTCTTGCCACTGATGCAGCATGTTATCCAAATGAAAAAAAAAGTGAAAGAGCTAGTAATGGACATTCAAAATGAAAAAAATTATGCAGAGAAACAATAATTACCCACTATCTGGAGATAAACTGAACATTACGCAAGGGAAAGGTGAAGGCAAGCAGCAGGAAAGTGTGAAGTTTAAAAAGAAAGCTTCAGGCAAATGCCACAAACCTCACATGAGGTAGCTTAGTTGTGAGAATGAGGAAGGTTCCCACAGGAGAGACAACAAATATTTAAAAAGCAAAAGCCATGATAAAAAGTAAAAAAACCCCTGCTCAGTTTAATATCATTTTATAATCTCAATTTGTAATGCTTTAAATATTAACATAATATATTGCACTAAGTAATTAGCTTTAACTAGATTTTATCAAGTTGAATCTGTGTTTGGCTATTTATCTTGCTTACAGATGTTTTAGCACAAATAACTTTCAGTTCACTACACTGTTTCTGCAAAAATGTAGTGTATTGTTTGCTATGTCAAATTTTTTAGTTTTGCCCTTCCCCATTACATGCTGAGTTACAAAAGTTTGTCTGATCTCAGTAAGATCAACTTAAACTAGTTGAAACTACAAATGACCTCACCTGACTACAATGAAACTCTTTTCTTTACAGCTCTGCTTTCTATTCTGATAACTTCTGACAGAGATTTTTCTTCTCCTTTGTCAATAAGTATTTTTCATCTCCAAATATGTTTTCCTTTACAGAGGATTATTGAAATCAAGAAGTATGTTTCATCATTATCTACATACAACCCTTTCCTATATATTATTGACCTTAAAGAAATTGACCTTTCACAGAAATTTGAAGCTGTACAAGATAAGTCTATTTCCATAATCATCTATCTTAGCCCCTGTTTTTCCACTTTCAGAGACGTAAAAATATTTCTTGCTCCTATCATCTACAGGAAGCCACAGAACTTTACCTGTGACATTGCTTGCTCTGGAAATAATTCACCCTGCAAATAGGGCTACAGAGTATAGGAAAACCTCAGTAACAACACACACAAAAAAATGTGCGTGCACTGTAAACCAAGGTAAGCTAGAGTTCCACATGAACTATATTTAAAACAGCTTAAAGCATTTAAGGTAAGAAATCTAGTCAGTCGTAAGACACAAACTTTTCCATATTATACTCTAGTATATTTTCAAATAAACCTCTATTTTGGTTCATACATTACATCAGAATGAATTCTTAGTTTACAAAGTATTCTGTACAATTTACACAGCTTCTAAAATGCACTGTCAATAAATATAGGAATTAAAAAAAAATATATTCCATTGAATACAAGTGTTTAGGACCTGTATACAGATTCTTATAGTTGAAAGACTCATTCCTTCAGCCTCAATATACATATATAGTGCTCTTGTATTCTGTCTAAAATGAATTTATGCTCATCTGGTCATGCTTACTGAATTCATTCCACTGAATAGGTCTCCCGATCCTACATGAGCTGTGTGAACAAAGTTTGTTGGCTCCCCAATCATGCTTCGATCAATCCGCCGTCGTCTTTTCTGAAAGGAAGGTGAAGAAAATATCTCGCTGAGATTTATTGTAAAGGCAAAATCAATATGTGTCACAAATGTAGAAATTAACCCTCTATGGGGTATTGAATAAACCATAACATATTTCTATAGCGTCAAAAAGCAGAGACCAAAATCTGAGATTAACCAAGACACTGGTAATACCATCTTTTGTCTTCTGATTCCTATACTGTGAGACAGAAGACTTGCTTAACCTCTGCTTCTGATTTCTCAGAGTCACAGCTTTATTTTTTTATTAATGTAATAACACACAAATAAAAAATTAGAAGCAGTAAAGACTTCCTCTAACAAAACCTGCTTTGGTTACCTGCCTCCAGCTAAGCATTGCAACTAAAGGAACAAAAAAAGAAAATCTTATCCTCATTTCTTAGGCCAAAGTCAGGGAGCTTACACAGAGCAGTGCGTAGTCACCACATGCCCATATTCTGAAAAATGCGTGTGCTTGGAAAAATAAAATACCTGTGAAGCACAGTATCAGTAGCTCAGTTTTAGGTGTGTTGTACAAAATAGAGTTTAACATCTATGAAACTACTTGAGCTCAAGTAAAACCTTCCCATCATCTTGAAGTCCACTTAGTCTCATTTTTAATGATCTCCATTTGTAATCTGCACTGAGATCATAAGACCACACAGACTCAACACACGGAGTTATATACCTCATGAGTGGGCTAGCTGCTACTGAAACATAACTACAGATTAAACCTTTATGAATCAGAGCCCACAACTATGACAATACATCATAAAGTTTAGCCAGCAAGTGCAAAACATAGTTAATCCTGTCCTTCACCTTTTTCCCTGTTAAAAAACCAGATTTTAGTTAGTTTCCATATCTTATTGCATCATATGAATAGCTGGGATGAGGAGGAACACATAAAATTCTTGCACAGAAACAGCTAACTACAATGACCTGATCTGTGCCAAAACTATTAGCAAATTCTCTAATTAAAAAAAAAATTACAAGATCAATCAAATAAAATATTCCCGCTGTAAAAACATCTTCATGTAGTTCAAGAACTTTCACCGAAAAAATGTCTATGGAAATTAACTCAAGAGTCACAATTATAGAAAACATTAGTATAGTTCACAGAGTCATAAATAGCCACAACAGAATCTATTACCGTGTCCCACCAATGTGTCAATAATTCAGTCTGGAACTCAAGCTCACTATACATACAGCATAGGATTTCTTAGGTTATGTATGACATCAGCTAGTAAAGAACATGTGACTAACTTGGGGAAATATACCCCACAGCAGCCTTGTGCTTCCACTGCTCAACTGACACATTCAGGAGAATCTCTTGTAGATATGAGGATTATTTGAAGTTCACACTGCTGTATGTACACAATGTAGTACTGTAATATGCTGTGACAATGACAGAAAGAAGATTTAGAGAGCTGTATGAAACGCACTGCTCCAAATGAAACACTTAAAATTGCTTCAGGTTTTCAATAGTTGCTCCACTCTCCCAGTTAAAAAAAATTATATATGTAATCAGTACATCCATGATTTCTTCATTTCAGTAAAGCTTTGAAATGTAAGGGTTTGATGCAGAGAAAATGCAGACAAGTTAAGAATTTTGAATTTCTTTTTCTTGTTCGTCTGTTTTGCAAATAATCAAACTCTTTCTTGGGGCAACTGATTTCCTCCCTTTACTTGTTGCTAAGATCACTGGCTTAGAGTGCTGAATCTTGTGAATGACTGTAAATGATTCTCCACTAATCATCAGCTAGTCAACCAGTAACCACTAATTAAACTGCATTGCCATAAACACATGTTTCTTATCTTAAATGAGTTCCTTATCAGAGGCCATCAACCTGATACACCCTGGAATGTGCCTACTGATGCAAGCTCCATGAAGCAATGGAACAGTATTTAAATGCTCTGCTACATTACGACCAGAAAGTAGTTCACTCTAAAAGCAAATAAAAAATAGTTTTGTTTTTTGGTGGTTTTTTCCAATCTTTTTTTTCCCCTGCAGATGCACCCAGTTTGCATTTACATTACTGTTTTAGCATTGATCATGAGAATCAGAAGCAAGTTTCCCAGTCCCCACTTACCATGATTCAATTTAATTTCAGACTAACCTTGGAGTGTACAAATTAGACTTTTTTTTGGATGAAGTTAACTAGAACACTAACTGATGCCCTTCCATTACTAAGGGACATTGAGCCCAATGAACCAGGTAAGTCAGGCTGGAGAAGACAATGAAAGACATTTAATGCATGCCATGATTTCCCAACACCAACTGTTCTGCTCTTCTACTAGGATATGCTGTTTGTATAGACACAAAATCAACCAAAACCAAAATGACCAATTAGGATGCATAAATGGACATGGGAATATTGTAAAAAGTCATGTCTTTGTGAGGAATATAACGCAGAAGTAGTAAGGGAACATGTCTGGAAAGGTTATAAAGATTTTACAGAGGGCACCATAGACATTAGCTTTGCCAGGATTTTGTTGTGAAGTTGTATTTTCTGAGTGCCTGTACCTGTGGAATACCAGAATGCAGTATCACTGCTCCATAAAAATTAACACACAAGATGGATTCTTCAGTAAATCTGATTTGAAAGAAGCTGAGAAGCAGTTCATCTCTTACTTAGGAAGAAATTAAATGTGCAATTATGCTCATTTCCCTCTCTGTATCCTTTGCATCTTTCCATGCTTGCTCCTAGTGAGAGTCACAAGCCTGTTAGTGTGATTGTTGTGATAGAGATTTATTTAGGTTATGTCCTGGGAGTTAAAAATACTGTGCTTGGGAACTGGCGACTGTCTTCTGAAGAGCCACAGAAGTTGTGGCTGACCAGCTGAGATAATGACAGTGACTTTCAGGAGGGGAAGACTTATAAAATACTGTGTTAAAACAAACAAACAAACAACAACAACAACAAAAAACCAAAACAAAAAAACCCCACAAACTCAAAACACCTTGACATGGCCTACCAAAATTTAATTTCACTAACCTGCACCTGTACCCCAAACTCTGCTTGGTATCATACCATAAATAATTAGTCTTAGAACATATTTACACACCGCTAACCTAGTAATGAGTAGTAATGAGATCTGACCATAAAGGTCATCAATAAAACAAATGAATGTTTAAGATGCCAGTGCAGAGAACTCAATATACACCACTCCTGCTGAACATTTGTATCATCTAAAGGTTTGTTTTCAAGATGTTCCTGACAGAGTAAGTATGCTTCAACTCTGTCAGTCTAACTGCAATGAGACTGTGTCCTGTATCTGTTCCTTTTGGATTTTTAACTAGGAGGGGGGAAATAGAAGAAAGTTCATATTAACACAATCTAACTTATCTGTTATCTTTTTTGTTAGTTTAGGTCAAATTACTGAAACATTTGGTACCAATGGGCAAAAAAGTTTAAAATCTATATTGAAGTATATGAATTTTTTTACTCTTTGCCTCGTTCCAAGGCATTTACCCCATTACTAAGGGGGCAAGAGGTGAGAAGGAGCACAAAGATGAGATGAGAGCAAAAGAACTTCAGAAAGAATCCTGAAAGTGGTATATGCAATGTTACCATTTAATGATTTTACTCAGTGTGTTGCCTTGACAAAAAACCTGCAGAATTTGGATTGCAAAGCACATACCAGGTAATCTTCACACCATGAAAGTAGAACTAATCTTTAAACAGAAGCAGAAGAGATGCAGGTTTCTGTGTTAAATGCCTGAGAGGAATGGAAGCAACCTGAGGACCCATCCAAGAAGCTTTGCCCTGAGTGTATACTAGATGCAATGAAACAGGATCACACTTAGGTTAACATAGAAATAAAGTAAAATTGGATCTTTTCTATTCTTAAACTGCAAGTGATGCTTTACACCCACACTGGGTAGTATTTCCTTCAAAGCACCAGATTAGAATTCAGCCAGCCACCAACAGTTGCATCACATAAATTATTTTAACCCTGCAAGGTTCTTGAAACTTTAAACCATTTTAAATTTTTGTCTTAGAAGTAAATTTAATTATACCACGTATTCAACCGGCCCTCCAGCATAGCCACTAACATTTTACTGAAACACTGTTTTTAATAGCTCAAAGGACTACTTATTGAAAAAAAAACCTGTAATTTGTTTCTTTAAACAAACAATCACCACTGGTGGATCCAGAGGTATGTACAATTCCATTTTGATTCCCCCTATTTTTGGCTTTCAGAGAAGTAGTGATCTTTTTTTTCACTATGTCCAAATTTTGGCCAGAGGTAGGGCTGTGCTTCTTTAGCTCAAGCCACTTCCTAAGTGATGGCAACAGTTCTGAATTATACAAGTTTTCTGCCTGTATATTTACACATGAGAAAGAGAAGGTTTGGAAAATTTTCTCCTTCACACAGCTATGAATCTCTCTCTGTTCTTCATGAGAGACCATCTCAAAAAACTCAGAAAGACAGAACATGCAGAGTAACGTCAAGGTCTCAAAAATAGCAAAAAACTATTTAAGTGATGTCACTTAGATTCTAGGAAGCCGATAATTATTTTTCTGGAAGATGCTAAGAGTTGAAGTTGCAAATTAAGTCAAACAGAGTATCATAAAAAGGTATTCCAAAGTGAAGTGCCAATCCATAAACACTGGGAACCAAAAGCAAAGAAATTCCTTAGAATGGCCGAAGAGCATGTTCTACTAAATCTACACCAGATTTTTTGAGATAGCTGATAGAAACATATCATGAATCCAAGTCTCAAAGGACCCTGCAACATAAAAGCCTCCATGGATTTTACCTGCAGAAGGCTCTCAGCCCCATCAGCCCTCAAATGAAAGAGGCATTAGTGCAGAGGAGGAACGTGCACTCTAAGCATAAAGCAGTACATGGGGAAAACTGATGAAATTCAGAGGGAATGGTAAGTTATTGCCATATTGTTTCGAAAATGGTGCTTCTTTATTAAAATTCATACATATGGGCACTTTTCTTGCATTGCCTTCCCATTTATCTCCATTTTGCAAACAAGGAAAACTGCCAACTCTTTTTTCCACATAGCAATGCTCTTTATCCAGCTGTATGTTGTCCTGGCTTTTCATATTTTAGGATCTCAGTAAACTGAAAAAAAACAGCCAACAGAATGCCCACAGCTCTCAACATCTACATAAGCAACAAATCAGTGCCAGGGGCAGGCTGGATCTTTGCACCTCACATTTAGAATAACAAAATTTGGTTATTTTAAGCCATAGGCAGTAAATTTTTGTTTTAATCATTCTTCCCTAAAACTAACAAAGACACAGTTGTGCTTCTATTGAGGAGAACTTTTTTTAATTATTACTTATTAATGTTATCAAGATATCACAAATAAAGCATAACTTTCCTACTGCCAATGTTGTAGCATTTACCCAAATATTACGTATCATTTTTCATAACTTTTTATATATATGTAGTTTTTTCCTATATAGCATGCAGTAAAAATACATATAGCACACTGAATTTATGTATTACATAAATTCTATCAAGATATCATGTATTTCATGGACTTTTTTTCAGTAATTTTGTATTTATCTGTGTTCCAAAAAGTGTAGAAAGCAAATAGCATGATGATCTGATACATTTAGCCTAATTCTCTGCAACGTGCTTCCAATCAGATCCAAGTCAATATGTATAAATAGATACATAAAATGGCAAGTGATGCACCTTCCTATTTTTGACCAATTTTGTCTTGTCTTTCTAATTATCTGCATAAGAGAAATTTTGGTCCAAATTTGTCATAATTTCTCCTTATTTTGCAAGATACTCTTTATTACGTTTCATCATGTATTGTTTTGGCTTGATATATAAACAAGAAAAAAACCACTATGTACCATGCTTTGACACCTCAACTGATGCAGAGTAAAAGCATCAGCTTCCTAAGATTAATTTCCCAGTCTTGTATCAGTCTCTTCTCTAATTTCAGACTATTAAAAATGGCATCAAATACAGTAAGAAGCAATTCACTTTGATACTTCTTCACAAGCTTGACTTTAAAGTAACAGTATGATAACTTGAACATATTCAAATAACTTTAAACAATATCATCTAATTTTTCATTACACTAGGAAATCTAGCACTAATACATATTTCCATACTAAACCAATCCAAATCCCAAACTCTCCTAAAAGAAAATAAATCCCCCTAAAGCTACCACAACTGCCATTCTTATGATAGAGAGGGGAAATGTAAACATCTGGTTTTCCACTGTATCTGTATGACACACTTGTTTCCACTATATTTTGTTTTCAAGCTATATGGGTACACTATCAAGACAGTGATAATATAGATATGATATGGATTATTTTTTTAACTAAATAGGAACTATCAGATTTATATGGAGACTCATGCCTACTGAGTTTGACTTTTCAGAAAAAAACCTTTGGAGAATTTCTGTTACCATTTATTCTAGTGTTAATTTCAGGATTACCCAACGCAAAAAGTAAAACTCTTAGTCTGTAGATTTACTTTCTGGGTTCTTTGTCACCAATCGTGATAGGTGTTTCATAACTCTTGCTTGAGGACAAAGTGATCTATTAAACTTTACAATGACAGAATCTGTTGAAACAGAGATGTTTGCTAGCTTTGTATTGAAGAACTCAGCTGAAACTTCAAAAGCAGTGCAGGCCAAAGAAAAAAAGCTAAGACAGAAACCTAAGGAAGTCAAGAACAACCATTTCAAGATGGGGGATTTGTATGGTTAAAGGAGAAACTGAAAGAGAGAAAACATCCTTTGCTCTACTTTTCTTCTTTGATCTTTCTTACTTTTTATATCTGCTCTGAAAGAACAGCAGCAGCAAAAGTGTCTCTGTGTTGTGGCACCCAGCTGATCCTCCACACACTAACACAAATGAAGGGCTAGGTACTTGCTCAGGAAAGGAAGTATTTCATCACACTGTAGAGGTGGCTTTCTGTCCTCCCACACACATGCTGTTCTGCTTCCAAAATGGTCTCATATGCACAGGATGGCTGCCTGTCTCTCAAAACAAGATGTGGTCTGAGTGACGTGCCTGGGTTCCCAATATCGACCCATCAAAATTGCCTAAAAAGGCTGTTGTTTCTTTCAAAAAAACTCTACGTAAGTGGGCTGTAGGAGCAACGGTGTCCCTTGTATTTGTTTTTGTGCTTGTATGTCCAAGGTACACCTCTCCACACTTTCCTCCCTAATAAGGAACCTGCAGGTTTATGTTAAAAACAAAAAGCATGTATGCATATAAAGCTGGAATCTTCCCATCTCTAGCAGTTAGATCATTAGGAAGCAAACTAATACTCTGAAACCAATGGCTGGATGTGTAAGATTGTCATAAAGCCAGTGTGATATTTTTGAAGATGAAAAGGCTGCACACTTGCTAAACATTCTCCCAAATACTGTATTTTCAATTTTTTTCAGCTTTTAAAATTTGTAAGTTTACACTGCAAAGTTCATCTTTTGTATAGTAATTGCAGTTTGTATGAAAGCTGATGAAATTAAAGAGGCACCATACAGAGTAATGTTAAAATTCCAGCCAGCACTAGCATATGCTTAAAGTTTTGAAGATATAATTCCATTTTTGAACCATAAAGTGACAATGACCATTTGAACTGCAGGAGACCACAGACTCTCAATAAGCAAGGATGAAGGACTAGGCCTGTAAGTTTCAAATGCTTCATGTCAGAAGGAATGCTGTATAGAAGAAACAGAAAAGCACAACTGAGATAATATGCAAGAGAAATTGAAATGCTAGCCACTCCCTCCAAACAGCCATATTTCAGTCACTGATTAATTCTAAAGCAGTAACACGTGGTACCTAAGCCCAGCATCAGGATGTTCTGACCAATGCTGTGACCTTCATCCACTGCAAAACACCACAGCTGCTGCCCTTACTATCACATTTTATTCTGTCTTCTAGCAGATTGCTTAAAGATTCTTGGCGGATTAAGGATCTTACAAACTACAGCTTGATCAGACCAGAAGCAGGAGGAAACCAGTTTTCATGCCACCTCTGAAGCAACAGAGATAAGAAGCAGGCCTCCAGCACACTCAGCTTTCATCAAATTTCCAAAAATTCAGGATGCATCATGACTTCCTAGCTAAAGGAATTAGGAAATTGAGATCAAGGATTGCAAAGGGATAAATTTTTAAATAATGCTTACATTATCATCTAATAAACTGAATATCAAATGTACACTGGATTAAGCTTTTATGGC
This sequence comes from Pithys albifrons albifrons, assembly GCF_047495875.1. Lineage (NCBI taxonomy): Eukaryota > Metazoa > Chordata > Aves > Passeriformes > Thamnophilidae > Pithys > Pithys albifrons. The sequence continues at coordinate 75,851,929 of NC_092497.1, read as the reverse complement.
AAAATCACTTGGCAAGTGCTCACTGACTCTAGTGGGAAAAAAAAAAGAGTTATTAAATCATTAAAAAACAGAAGTAAAGGGAAAAAGAAGAATCTAAAATGGCAAAACTGACTATCAAATCTTCCAGACTGATTTAAAGTTCAATTTCACATTAAGTTAATCTATTTCATAAATTAATACAAACTGGATGGCATATTATCTCAAACAGGTCCTTTGCTTTTAACGAATTCAGCGCCTTCTTGAATTTTTTGTAGTATAAACTTTGTCATTTGTTTACACAATATGCCACTATATTACGATGACATTGTTAGTCATAGTATGACAAAACTAGCAATTGTAGCCTATGTTTTCTAAATAAACAGGAAAAAACTGCCAGATGAGATCAAATGACTCTGAAAGACAGTAGGTCTTTTAAGAAATGTGTTTAGCTCACATATCAAAGGAAACTTGTTTCACTCCAGATGCTTAAACCAACTTTAAGTCACACAGTAAATCTGAATACGTTCCTTTGTATAGCATTTAAGCACTCCTTTTCAAATACACATTAGTACAATTTTAGAGATGACATTCAGAAGATTCACCTTGACTGTCACTTGGTACCACAGACTTATTTATCTTTCTAATAATTCTATTTTAATTACTTTTTCTGATTAATGTCTCTAGCCTAATTAAAAAAAATTCACACACACACACCTCAACAGCCATGTAGGATAGTAATACTTGGTTTCTAGTATAGTAATCATAGTTCTTTAATGTCTTTAGGCTATGAAGTCTGATTGTAGATTAACAGGTATGTCATCAAGTATAAGGACAGCAGACCATGATGAAAAATAACAAGTCATAAAAATCTCAGAATTATCTGAACTGTAAGAGACCTTAAAGATCATCTAGTTCCAATTCCCTTCCCAGCACCTACCACTAAACCAGGTTGCTCAAAGTCCCTTTCAGAGTTGTGGCAGCAACAACTTCTCTGAACCATCTGTTCCAGTTCCTCACCACCCTCACAGTTAAGAGCTTCCTACTCCAAACTAACTCAGTTAAAAGCCATTCCTCCTTGTCCTATCACTGCTTGCTCTTGAAAAAAGTCTCTCTCTAACCTTTGTAGGCCCCCTTGTCTGTGACACTAGGTGTATTACCTCAGCAAACACCAGAACTTAACATATTAACTCTCTTCTTACAGCTGCCTCGCTGAGTAACTTTCAACAGGTTAGCTGTTTCTTGGATCCAGAGCTTATTACCAGCCTACTCAGCAGGAAACAGTTAATCACTACTCCTTCGGAGTGAATCCAGACCTGCGATACAGGTAAGGGTCAAAAATTCTGCTGCACAGGGCACACAGAAAGAGAGACTGAAACAGTGGGTTTGTTTCACCTAAAGAAGAGACATCTGTTTGTGGTCTTAATAGTCTTCCACTATCTAAGAGGAGGATAGAGAAGACAGATGGACTTGAAGGTGCACAGTGATAGTCTGAGAATTCACAACTTGAAGTTCCAACACAGAAAATGTATATGTATGGATTTGGGCAGGGCTCTCCCCACATGGGTGTGTCCCCTTCTGCCTGCGCAGTGGATTTTTTAGATGAGGCACAGCGTGTGCAGAACTGGCCCCACCGTTTAAGTCCTGAGGTCCATCTGCCACGGCTGAGCGAGCTCGGACAGTGACAGTGAAGGCCTCGGGACTGTCACAGCAGCTGGTACTAACCGGGGCTGACCCTGTTGAGCATCCGAGATGTGACGGGATGGGATGGCAGGGAGGCATTGAACTGCCTGGTATGGTCTCCACTGAGACTCAAACTCACGACCTTGTGATCAGAGTCTGGAGTGCTCACGGGACCACCCTAACATAGAAAATACTGCTTAAATAAACATATACAGTAAATAGTTATGTAGTAGATGGTCAAACACTGGACCAAAACTCCGGTGGATTTGAAAGTCCATCCTTTGAGATCCCCAGAACACAACTGGGCATGGTCCCACAAAAAGCAAGTCTACTTGGTTCTGCTTTAAGCTGATGCACTGCACTAGGTGGCACCTAGAGTTGTCTTGTAACCAAGATTATTTTCCAAATCTCTAACTTCAGATGGTGATAAAGAAGAAAACAGAGCAGACTGGAATTGACTTTCCTGTATATTCTCCCCAGCAATCAAAACCATCATGACGTAAAACAGAGGTTAAACAAATGAAGCAGAGATGTACCACAATAAAAACCTTCTGGAACCTTCTAATAGCTTCTAATAAAAATTAAATCCCAAAGTTCTGATAACAACATGACACGAACTGCATCATGTTGAGCTTTCTTTCCTTTCACTCACTGACCTTTCCCAATAAGAACACAAGAAATACTTGAAAACATCTAGCATGATGAGAGCTGTAGCTCTCTAGAGGACATATGTCAGGACTGTATGTACCCCCTCCTGCTCAGACAAATTGATGTCTCTTACCCTCCAGCTACAACACAAACAAAAGCTCTGGGTGTCCTTAAATACATTATGTATTGAAATAGTTTTGTTAAGAAATTGTATTTCATGCTCGCAAATCCTCTAGACTTCATCTACAGCTAGCTGACAAATAAAAACAGGTTTGTTTTGTACTGTGCAGGTATCTGCACGCATCTTCATCTGATGGAAGCACACATGTTGTATAAGGTACAAGCCTTCCGTATGCCATTTACACTCTGCATAATCCTCTAAACCAGAATGATAAGCACATACTAAACTCCACTGCAGAAAAGTAAAAGAGCAAAAAATAGACGGAAATATTAGCTCTGAAGAGGTAATAGCCACTGTCAGACACAGGATCCTCAGTCCCACTGACTATACAAAACCAATCCCTTACTAAGTCTAACAATTCCTCTGGACCAGCTAGTTAAAACATCCACTGCACTGGAAGGTACTAGCTCTAAATGCATTGTCATATGTGCTCACATGCCTGAACACTGTAATACCCCTTTAACTATGACAATTAATCAGGGCACATGTTGTATTTTCAGAAAACCCCTGCATGCAACTCACAGTAATTCCCTTACTGGGAGACAATGGATCTTCACAAGTTATGGCACTGGTATTTTTCAGCAGTAGGAAATGAGTGGAAGCTCTAGTACTTGCACTGCAGGCAAAAACAAAGCCACAATATTTAATAGCAATATCCTCAAGAGTCAAGAAACACGCACACAGTGAGTTCATCAACTTTTAAATATTTTCTGTGAGTATCATCTCAAAAACTTGGCATTACTTTGCCCAGATAGCAGCAGCTTCTTAGTTTTTTATACACACACACACACACACACACACACACACACACACACACACACACACACACACACACAATATGAAATACCTAAATATTTGTCTGGTTTTCTAATGGTGTACTGTACTATTACTTCTCAGTGAAGTTTTATCAAAACGCATGTGCTCTGATTGAAGATACTTTCACTTTTTTATATATATCCCTTTCTACAGGAAGTAATCCCATTAGTTTTGTGTGTGTCAGCCTGTGAGATACACTCCTGACTGCTGACCTTTCTAGCCATCTTCTCATTGGCATTTCCTTGCTGAAGTTATTCGTCACCTGAGTGAACTCAACAGTATCTTCAGGTTTTCCCTGCTGCTCCAAAGCCATCCTGACCAGCTACCTCCCCAGCAGATGAATGCTGTCACATGGCCTTGGATACTCTGTTTTGCAGCAGCGAGAAGCATTCATAAGCATGGAATCACAATTTCCTTCACTGACATCCCATTTCTTGCTCCTGTGAAGACTTTTGCAAAGCTCCCAGATCTGACTCTAAGTGTTAGAAATCTGTTCACCTAGTTCATTTTAGGTAAGTCACTGGAAAAAATTGCATCCCAAAATACATTATAGTCTGACAGCCTGTCTCTGCTTGCTCTTAAAACATGAAGGCAGAAAGGGGACAGAGCCTACACAAGGGAAGTAGGAACAGCCTCTGTTCTTCCCATACGAACAAAAATAGTCACAGATATGAGAAGTCATTCCACTAGTGGACATGGAAATGATGGCACTATACAAAAAATTAGAAAAAGACAATATAACAAGCAGCCAGGACAATTTAGCAACAGATGGCCCAGTAGAATGCTTAGGGATGTTTACATGCTGAGCCCTCATTTAGCATGGCTAGAAGCAACTCTTGTAGAGTAGTCCACCAGCAACTCTTTACAAATGTTCAAATCAACAGCTGCACTTAGACTCAAGTCAGCTTTCCGCTCAGCTTTTGACATACTCAGATAGTATCTGACACCCAGCAGCAACACAAAAGCCTGTGCCTGAAGTGTGGCAGATACACCCAAAAGACAGGAGGGAAGTTGTTCAGGAGCTAATTAACAAGTTCCAACAGAAGCACGGCAGCAAAGAAGAGCAACATGGTGTGCCATTGCAAATCTGTAGGTTCAAAATACAATAAAGAAAAAAGCAATTGTGAGGGAAAACTTGTCTAACATTGTAAGCCCACCTATTTCATTACAAGAAGGAACACAAAATGGAAGCCTTTTCAAGGAGTGTTCTGCTTTCCTTGGCAAAACAAAGGAATCCTTACTGCCTTGTCCAGTGTCCCATCAAAAGCAAAACATCAGTTCCAAACATGCCCAGGCACCTTTGTATAGTCTTGCTGAGGCATGCCACAATTCCACAGGTCTTGAGTGTAAAAAGTTATTAACTATTTTAATTTCATCAAGTCAGAAAGTGCCCCATAATCCTTATTTATTTGTTAAATTCTTCTACACTTAAATCAGTGTTGTTGAAAAGAAATATTCAGGAGCAGTAGCAGAAATAGCTCCTTCCTGTTCCACTAGCTGCACTATAAAGACAAAGAAATTTTGTAGAGGGCAGTCTCAGATACAATCACTACTTGTACTTTACTGCTAGACTCATGAGTAGAATCAACAACATATCACACAGTCATTTTTAGAGGCACTGTTGGCTGCTCATATCATTCAGAAACACCTTTCTACTTACTAATCCATTTCTGTGGCCAGCCTATCCCTCCTCATCTTGCAGATTTTCTGCACTAAGTTATTTATGATAAATTTATTCCTGCAAAAGCAGATTTTCTATTATTGCCTTATTGTGTTTTTTACTTGCATACTTTTTATACCATTTCGTACTATTCCTTTAGCCTAGTACTGGCAATTCTAAAGTTGGATTTACTGCAGAAATCAGGGAAGTGGCTTTCTTAGTGTGTCAGATCTACTGATCTTCCCAGAATAAAACCGTACGTTGGAGCTTCTTGCGACAGGAAGAATAGGAAAGCATGGTTCTTTGTCAGCTAATCAGGAAGCTTTAGCATTGCAACACTGAGCACCATGGAGATCTTTCCTTTAGGGTCATGTGTCATTGTCAACTTCAGGGCAATTGCTTCCCAGTTCTCTGCAAGTGTAGTCAGCTTCTACCAAAATCAAGATACAGCCAACATCAGCTTCTGGTTACAGACTGACAGGCACTGGCAGTAAAAGTCAGAATGAAAAGTAGAAAGGGCAATAAACATACAGAGGAAAATCAGATTTTCTGAAGAGCTGCAGGCTGGGAATTTCTAAACTTGCTGCATAACAGTCATTTATAGTAAATATTTTTTCTTTCACTCTTTAGGAAATGAAATTATGTGATATCTAAAAAGACACAATACAACTCCATTTTCCCAACAACTAGAGTTATGAACAGAGAATTGAATAGTAATTGTTCTAGGAGGATATATATAATTCATAAATTAAGAGAAACACCAATAACTAAACTAAAATATTACCAACACCACTGTGTGTTTTATAACTTGAGTGTCAGGTACCCTTTACTAACACACAGGTCTTCGGTGGACTATGGCAGCTTACACCAATAAAAAAGATAAGTTTTGAGCCACTGTCTCGACAGCATGACAACTGCCAAATATTGATTGTATCAGACTACTTAAGAGTTCCCTATACCACACTGTCATCATGCCACACTGTCATCAGGCTATACCACTCAGAAACATGTTTCATGACCAAGGCACCCAATTTGCAAGAAGTTAATTTTCTTCCCAGATTTCCCACACGTTTTCTATGCCTCAGCCTTTCTTTACTATTTCATCAAGTTTCCCTGAAGTTCTGTGAATATTCACAGACAGAGGCATTAGAGCAGCCACCTGCACCTATGGTCATTAACGGACATAGACACATGCTTCTCAACCGCGGCAAACCTCTACACCATGGAGAGCTGTACACTAACTACATCAAAATAATTTACGGCAAGAAGAAATGTATTGATGCCGAAAGGGTTTTTTTAACTTTTCAATTTTCATATTTTGTAGATTTTGGAGACACAGTAGATGCAATGCTGTAGATTTTAGTGAATTAATATTTAGCAGCTTGTAGCACAAAGTCCTTCTATCTCTACCCCTGCTCCAGAACAGGCAGCTGAGATCTGCCAGCTGTTTAGTCTCTTCCTCAAGGTACCAGATTAAAGCATATCAGAAGAGAACATAAACATGGAGCAGTGTGACCCGAAGCCCTGGAGAGCGTCCAAGAGACCTTTGTGTGCTGAAGAAGAGGAGGTGGATGAAGACAGAGGGTCCCAACGACCCCAGCCCCAATTCAACAGGGGCGGGAACTGGGAGGGGACAGAGGTGGAACTGGACATGTGGACAGTAGTGATTGGATAGGTTATATTATAAAAGCTATAGAACTTAGAGCTTGCGCGCGCGCGCGTCGATGTATTCCTGGATGAGCGGGGTTGCTCATTAAAGAGCCTGCCCATTATCTTATCTGCTACAAAACTTGGCTTGGAGTCTTTTTTACAGACTTTTACGGCAACAGTATCAACATGAAAGGTCTCACTTTCTATAGGTAGATTCTGAGCTGTCTACCATGGAACTGGTACAACGCCAGTTGTCCTATAAAGGGGCTATAAGGTAGTTATAATGCTACCCTACAGAGAGAACCTCTTTAACCTTTCTGTTGACATGTCTGGAAATAGCACATTAGAAATATTTTTGAGTATCAGAAGGCTGTGGTGGTCCTGATGTCCCCTGGCATTTCCTCCATGTCCCTTCCTTCACTGCCAGCTGGAATAAACACTCGCTGACTGGGTCTGCACATGAGACATTTCAATCTTCAGGTCACTGGCATTTACAGCCCACCGCTCACTTCTCAGGAGCCCTCCTCCCTGCCTCTGTTCTTTGTGTTTCTCTGCTGCAGTAAAATTTAACCTCTGTCCTGGTCCCCTATAAAGGTATTGGTCAACTGTGCCACTTGACAATCATTTGGGGAGGAACTTTACCCAAATGCTGCTGGCTTTTCTTACTGGAAAGATGTCGGAGGAGACCCGCTGATAGAAAGACTCCAGAAGCTGCACAGCTCGAAGACAACGGAACACAATGAAGCTTTTGGCTGTCTCCTCACCTTTCTTTGTCCTAAATTATCTGTAGCAGCTACACCAAAATCTCTCCTTAAAAACAAAGTAAGTTGCTATATCTCTTCAGAAACCTAAAAAGCTTGACTTCACTGAAACAATGTATACTTGGTTTATGTTCTGGCTGCTTTTATGCAAAACCAAACATTACAGCTTCTGAAGTGACTGTAGGCCTCTCTATAACTTCATTATAGACAATAGAAAACATGATGTTCTCAGGTTTAAAGTGTTAATTTTAATATACTGAAAAGGCAAACACATTTTAAGTACAGTTTATGAATCTAATGTTCATTTAAGCTCAAGGGAAAACAGAAAATTCTTTACTAAGGACAGCACAAAGGTGTTCATTTTCCAGCTGCAAGGCTAAAAAAATCAGGATGTGGAAAAACACATGTATTATCAAGACACTCAACACTCCCTCTTACGGATCACTAAGGAAAAAAATTGAGAAACCCAGACCTTTCTGCCCTACCAACAGTTTCCCTGCAGCCTTCATTTTCAGACCACTCTTCTGTGTTCAGAGATTGTACACTTAGCATTTGTTTTTGTTTAAGAAACTAAACCACATAAATTTGCATGAACCACAATGTAGAACTTGCATGTGGCTGTCTGTCTGGGCAACAGTAACAGCATGAACCATACCACAGTCAGTGCATCCTTCAGCATTTCTTGTCTTAAGCATTATAAACATAAGTGTCTGCTGTGTTTGGTCATAAAAAATAATTTGTCAGTAATACTTAGCCCTGCAATGCCTGCAGAGCCAACTCTGCTAAGAGCCTAAGCTGAATTCTATTCCTTCTTGGGCATGACCAAATTATTTACTAAATTCCAGTGAGCTGAAGCAGAGGGATTGTTCACAGAAAACGTATCTTACCAGTGTGGGAAAAAGATTGAGCTTGACTCTCTGAACCCTGAGGGAGCTTGTAGACTTGAAAACTGGAAGTTTTATTTATTTTCAAAAGTGGTTCCTTGTAAGAGTCAATCACTAGATTTACATTTTAGTGATCAAAAACTAACCATTTGGTAAAACAGGTTTTAGAGCTGTGTTTCAGAACATGCCTCAAAGGGAAAGCTTTACCTGTCATTTATACAAGCACAACAAAACCAAATATAATCCTCTCATTCCCTTTATTGTTTTTATTTCATTTTCACTGCAGAAAAATGTGAGCTGACTAATTCTCTAAATTCACTAAATTATGTAAGTTGTTATGTATTTTAAGGTACAGGTCACTTTTCCCATTATATGGAAGTAGACCAGACTGATATAAGCTTTTATGTGTGAACATTATTTACACTGGTGTCAAGATAGTTAGAAGGAGACAAAGATATTGAAGAGCATAATTTTGGTGATATGAAACATGCTACCAGCAGCAGACAAGGAGAATAATTTTACTGTCTTCCATGGATGATCAAGATGGTCTCACATTTGTAAAACGTTATGGCAGATATTCCACAGCAGTTATTTCACATGAATGTTGGTCACTTCAGAAACTCTTATTCTTTTATAATCTAGCTAGACACAGAAAAGCTCTTTACAGTGAGCATCAAGTAAGTAAAAAAAAAAAGTACATGTAATCCAGAATTAGCATCAACCATTTTAAAATTTGACTAGAATAATTTTTTTGCACATAAAAACTACTATTAAAGATCCAAGAGTATCTTGGCAGAAAGCAGGATCCAGGCAAGCACCAAGAAAAACACTCTGGCAGTTGGTTTTTGCTGTTATTTAGCAGATTATTCCTAAAACACACAAAAAGAACCCAAAATAATCAACTAAACACTAAAACCCAGCCTACCATCCAATAAATCCGCTAGGATATGTAAACGAACATAGGTGCATGTATGTAACATACTGGATTGCCTGTGTTTGTAGTAGCAGCTTGGCATTGCTAAACTTGTAAAAAGAAGAAATGCCAACACAAGAACAGGCATGATGATCTACAGAACAACAGGCAAAAGAGCTTACAAGGCCTTTCATTTTCCATGGAAGAGTATCAAATGCATGTTTTCTCCTTTTAAAACTAGATCTAAGCTTTACAGATGAAATTACTCTTTGGCTTCTAATGCAAAGAAGGGAAGATGAGGGGGGTATGAAAAAAACTACAATGTGTGTTGCATGTAATAAAGAAACCAGACTTGTAGAGAGAACTGGGGCTACTTAATACTTTCATAAACTATTTTAAACCTCTCAAAGATGTCTAAGTCCATTATGTTATGTGGCTATTCACTTTTTTGCAAGCTAACCATGAAAACAGTGTAAATCGTCCTGATTGTGACATCACCTCTAAAATTCCATAGTTCTGTGTAACCTCCAATTAACATCTATTCATAAATCCTGTTGAAGTCTTTTCATCTGTTTCATTACAATTCAATTCATTTTTCTCTACCCACCACGTGATCCTGTATGTACCAAATAATTTTTCTTTTCTTTCTTCATTTAAGGTCCCAGGCTCTGAAGCCACTGATGGACCACCATACAGCTCTCCAAATAACCTGCCTGACATCTTCCAGCTGTAAAACAAGGATAGCAACATTCACCTTTTGAATTAGTGAGGCCTGAACTGCAAGAATACTGAACTCAGCATCAGTGGCAGAACCTGGGAGAGTTTCAGCAGAGGCAAGACTTGATCCTGTGCTTAAAGCAGCCTGAGGCCAGAGTAAGAGAATGCTAAAAATTTCCAGAGCATTTACCTACACTCAGTGGTCACGCGACACTGCTCATGGGAAATGTTTTTAAGTAAGTCCAACACTTTCAAAGGTCACAATTTCTTTTAACAATATGAAACTACAAAGCTCTGTGCTGCACCACAGGGGTGAAGGTAAACGTGGAGAGAATGCAGATTGATAAGTTACTTTTTCCTATGCACTGCACTGAGAGGAGCTCTGCATCTCTGCTCCAGAGGTGGAAATGTCCAGCTGAATGAGCAGTAGAGCATGATCTGCTACCCCATGTCAACAAAGAAGGGCTGAACTGAGCAAACTTAAAAGACTAATGAGAATTTGGTCCCAATTAATTTCAAAATCTCTGGAGATAAGATAGCCATGTACCAACTCGAAACCATCTTGTGCAGGTTAGAAATACATAAACCGTAATGCAATCCTGCCAAAGATACGGCAAAATTAAAACTGTGATTTGGGAGCACCCCAGTACCAGAACAAACAAACCATGAACTAGGTAGTCCTTTATGATACACCATCAAGCACAACAGGTGGTTATAGTCATAGTGAAAATGTCATACCACAAGCAAGAGAAACATACAATTATGAAGACCCTGTACCTGCTAAAGACTACATATTATAAACCCACACTGTTTTCTGGGCCTGAATGAGCTGAAGTTAGAATTGCAAGAAGAGAGATAATGTAGCATAAAACAATTTAAAAAAAATTCCATGTGAGCCTCACCCCTTTTGATGTTAGATCACTTTCAGAGCAGGACAGTTAAAAAATCACTCAGTGCCACACATTTGTTTGAGGGAGGAAACACAAACAGAGATGGTATCTTTCCTTCGCTACAATAAACTATAGCTCTCTTGAGGATACACCCAAGTAGCTAAAAAAACTCTCTAAAACTGTTTGAAAAACTTAAAACGTAAAGGGCTCAGAGAGCCATCACTTCCCTGAATCTGTATCAGAGCGCAGTTCACAGCTTCAGCTTTTCTGCCCAACCTTCACTCTTCTATTCTTCTCACTATGTACAGGATATACACTCAGAATCACAGAAATCAACATTTTAAAGTGATCAGATAAGCTACTTCGAAGATGAAGGCAAGAAAATCATTGCAAGTGGTTACATATTAAAGTCTGTGGCTTAATGTGTACCTTATAAATTCAGGATTTTTGAGAATACCTGAAGAATAGCTATAACACAAATAAATGAGAATTTTGGTATCATGCATGTCTCATGCCTAAGTAAGTGTCAAGGCAGGAACTGCAGAGCCAACTATTTGAGGAACAGTCTGTAAAAGGAAAACTTTCAGCATTGTGAAATGTTCACATTGGGAACTGAAAATATAAGTGCAGGCAGAGATTTTTAAAACAGCCATTTAAAAATTTGTATTTTGTGACTTGCATGTTAGTCATAAGAATTATTTCCAACAGAATATTTGAGATCCATTCTAGAAAAGTTACGATAAAAATACAGTAAGATAGCAGTGGAGGAAGCTTCTCGTCTCAAGACTCCCTTTCAAATCAAAACCAGTTAAAGCTAAAAGGCTGAACACTTAGCTTCAGGGCAGTGACTGACATCTCTATTCACTAACACAAAGCATGCTTCCATATAGTGTAAGTGAAAGTGCACATCTCCCAGACTATGTCCAAAATACCTCTGCTTCTAGCTGTTAGCAAGTAGAAATAAACCTAAAAATAAGCCCCTAAATCTTCATGCTTGCCCATCTCCCCTGCTACAACACAAAAAGCAGCAGAACAGGGGAAAACCAGCTGAACTGTCACGCATTAAGACACTCCAAAAATTTCATGGCTTTGTATCTTTATCTTCCATTAAAAAAAATTACAAAAACTACAGTGGAATTGGTAATTTCAAAAATGCTTCAGCGTAGTCATCAAGAGTGATTGTAAAAACAAAAGAAAGAAACTCAACTTTTGCTAGGCAGTATCAACTAGTTCTTGTGGCAGCTCTTTGTGACACATACCAGGGTTTTGCTCTTGAAGTTGTCTTCTCACAGAAAAATTTGGAGATTTAAGAGAACCAAGCACTTCAAGGGCTCTAACACTGGTATCCAGATCAACAAATAGCACAATCTACTTTCTCCCCATGTTTAAGTGGAAAGCCTGAGCTCTGTAGAGCCTGCAGATATTAAAAGCATATTACGTCCTCCTTCAAGTATGTTGATAATAGCAAGACATATTCTCATCAGCAGAAAGTTGGCATAATACTTGTTTCCAGCCTTCCCCAAAGAGCTATTTTCCATGTCATCAACTATTATTAAGTACACAGCATCAATACAACTAATAAAAAACTAAAAACTTCACAGCCATCATTAAATATTCAGTTAATTTTCATTCAGGTATTTATACATAAACATAAAATGCTACCTTTTGGGGTTTTTTTCTAGATACTTGAATACCACAATGAAACTTTTAAGGCATGCGGGAGCTAACTTAAAGGTAATAGAAAAGCCTAAACCAGCTCTATCAGGCTGAAATCCACACAAGCAGATCAAGTTTTAGAAACAGAAGCCAAGCATTTTGCTGCTTATTTAACTCTGTTGCTCCCTTTGATAAAGTGTTACCTCAAGCTACTTCTAAACAACAGCACTGAATAGGAAAAAGAAGGAATTTGAAACATCTGAACTGGCAGCTCAATATTTAACTCAATAGGACAACTCTGAAATCTGATGGCTCTCTAAAGCTGCTGCCTTTTCCATGAGTCTTTCATAGGCTTATTCAATGCAGTAGGTTGATCAAATGTAATGAAAAAGAGAGCTTGAGTTTTAGTCATTTTAAGCCTGGAGTTGCATTTTCACAGCACTGTGGTACTGAACAGGGAGCCTGCACCACTATTTCTTCAGTAGCAAAGACCTTGTTTGCTATGCATGCTTATTGAGGGTGATTTATTCTGCAGTTGTTTGGCATACTGAATTCTTCACTATCTTCACTGTGTTCCAGTTTTTAAGACTTGTACAAATTGCAGTGTTAGATGTATTATTAGCTGAATCTATGACTCCTTCTCCAGAAAGAAAGCTAGGGCTGACAATATCCATCAGTGGTTGATTTCCTTAAGTAACGAGGGTCAATATCATTTATGCCTTCTGTAGCAGTCAGCATTCAGTTCAGTTGATAAATACAGCAGTACGTGCAGCATTTTTTCAACCTCTATTTTAAGATGGGCCTCCTCACTCCATCTTTTAATTCTGTTTCATACATCAAAAGAGACATTAAGGAAACTTCTGTTTCCAAACCACTTTAAACACTTATGGCATAGCATGCAACAAACCATAATAACTCCTTGACAAAACACAAAATGGAAATCATCTTAACAAAAGACAAGCAACAAACCAGCAACTAATTAACTAGAGGAGGAAGCCTGGAGCCAGAAGGAAGAAATCAGTTTATTCTTTTATAGCAGAGCAGTAATTTTACTACAAGCAAATTGAAAAGCTCTGGCCCAAACCAGGTCAGAGTGCACCAGATCATGTGTAAAGACTTCTCCGATCAAAAATTAACTTCACAGGTTAAAAATGGACAGAACAGGGAAAAGAAGTATAGGAAAATAACAGACTCCTGGTGTACGCAACAAGCTCAGCCTAAGAAAGAAATCACAGCCATCTCTGAAAGCCTGTAAGATAAAAGGCTTTCTAAACTTCTCTTATCAAGCAATGCATCTGGCAGTGGGGATTTGGCAGTTTACTGAAGTATGCAATGGATGAGATGATAGAGAGAACACATGGGAAGAATAATCTTGCACTAGAAATGCAAAATCAGCTTATAGAACCTATAAAGGGTATCAGTAGGAGGTGTAAGAAACCTGATGCAATCACAGAAACTGCTACTCGTCTCAAAATAGAAGTTGAATTGTAAGAGATTGAATTCAGGCTACTTGCACAATCAAAAGAACCTGAACATAAATATTAAGACATTAATTTAAACACCTCCTTGCTATCATGAAAACAGATATTAAAGCACTAGTTGTCTGAAGCATTTATTGTGCTAAAATATATTATCAATCAAAAAACCCTTAGAAGTTCATACAAGAATACCTTCTCGTGATTTTTGCTTGGATTCTACCATGGTAAAATCCTTAGGCTATTAAAAAGCAAGATCTAAGCCACTATCAGCAACATGATTTTTTCAACTGCATCTCTAATTAGTTTTGTTTCTTGAATACTTGTTTTCTTTATCAACCTACTTCAGAGAAGCTTAAGAGATTCAAACATGCACCTTCCATGATCAAGAGTATTGGATACATCAAGCGAAAAAGTTAGCCAACAAAATAACATTTTAAGAAAGACCTTAGAACACTGCTTTCTAACGCAATTGTTTTTATTTCACAGTAGCAGGATGCATCCATTTAAGCAAGGACAGAAAACAAAAAGCTGTGCTGTGATACATATCACTAAAAGATGATAGTAATATTTGAATACTGTCTTTTAATTAAGGAACCTCACAGTGAACTAGTATATAACTGCAACATTGTTACTGTTCTGCTCTGGGGTATGCTATTCGAGAAGTAATGGCAGTGAGATTTGGTAAGTAGTATGTTCTTACTGCGTAAAATTGTCTAAAAGGACTCATGCATTGTCCTAGCTCAGCAGCCAGGACCAGTTTATCACTGTGTGGGTGCGACCAAGGCTGTGTATTCTAAACCCTCCATGTCATTGCTCATGAACTGTTAACAATGGACCATTTGCAGCAGCTGCCCAGGGCACACCTGACCCCCCTCAGGCTGTGAGCTGGGTGTCAAAAAAGCCTGTGAGGTAACAGCTGTGATAACTCCCCTCCAGAGAGTCATTGGCACCTTCACACTCAGCCTGAGCGGTCATGTCTGATAATGGGCCATCAACAGTTCCAAAAATATCCCATGACTCACAGAGTCAGATCACCCATTGTGGAACTCCCCACCCTGGGGGAGGTACTAGGCATTCCCACCTGAACCTGAGGGTATATAATCTTGGGGTTTGGAGACCTCTGGGTCCACTCATCTGAACCAGAGGAGGACCAGAACCTCAACAGGACTGTGACCACCACTCTCGACCAGACGGTGACCTTCATCTGAACCAACAGGTTTATTCCCTTCCTTTTACTTTGGACCCAGAGGAACCATGTGGTGCTCAGCACAGGGGCAACGAACACCATTCTGTTTGTGCCCCAGATTGCTGGGTTATACTTCTGGGTTTTGTGGGTCAAAACCAAATTCTCTTTCTATCACTGCATTTACTGTAGTATTTTTATTAAATATCAATAATATTAATCAATATTTATAATAATAATTATATTATTATAATAATTATATTATTATTAATAAATTATAATTAATAATATGATCTCTTTCGCGTTGGGTTCATTTCTCCTGCCAGTTTACCTTTAAACCAGCACATGCAGGTACAGAGTTTTCACTTTAAGTGCACCTTAGCTGAAAAGAATAGAGATGCTGTAATTGAAGATTAGTACTGTATGCTACTATACTATAGTATACTATACTTTTGCCAGAAAAAGAAGACACAGTTCTCCTATCCTGGATTTTAGGCAAAAATTCCTTAGCTTGGATGCTATAAATATCACAGAAACATTTATCTACCAGAAGTTTCGTTTTATTCCCTCCTCCAGTGAAGAGATTTAACATTTATGTCACTATCTGTGACATTAAAGGTGTCTAAGATACCAGCCCAGCAACTGCCAAAAAATGAGAAAAAAGTTCATTTTTCAGAAAATGCCACCAGGCAGAAGGAGGGGATCTAGGAGATGGGGCAGAATGGAAGCAGGCTGCTGTTTGTGGTGGCAGCCAAGTCCCCTCCCAGCCTGCCTCACCTTCCCAGATGCCCTTATACAACAGACATGAGGCCCTGGAACTCCATAGACAGCAACTGATGATGTGGACAATATTTTCCTCCTTTCTCAGGTGCTGATCCTCTTTTCTCTGGTGACCAGTGAGAAGACCTGAGGGAATAGCATGAAGTTGTGCCAGCAGTTGTGTGGGCTGGATATTAAGAAAAGGTTTTTCACCGAGAGGGTGAGGCCTGGAAGAGGCTTCCCAGGGAGGTGGTCACAGCACCAAGCCTGCTAGAGTTCAAGAAGCATTGGGACAATGTTCTGAGGCACATGGTGTGACTCTTGGGGCTGTCCTGGGCAGGGGTAAGAGTTGGATTTGATGATCCTTGTGGGTCACTTCCGACTCAGGATATTCCACAATAAGAGTAAGTTTAAAAACAGAAGAAACACTTTGAACATTGTTTAGAACAAGCAGCAAATTAAGTTAACTTCCTGCTTTTAAGCTCTATTTTGAGAGGCTGTTGGTTGTCGGTCTTGCTGAAAGATTGTATTAGTCCTTCCACAGAAGTACACTTAACATGTAATGGCTGAATGTGAAAGTAATGGCTAGGACAGGATTAGGCAGGCCATGAAGAAACTGAGATGAAGGAGTTAAAAATGAAAGAAGGCAAATGAGAAGGATGAAACTGGGCAAATTAGGCATTTCTTCCAAGAAACTGGACTCTAGTAACAGGCTGAGTGCACAGAAGCGGAATGACAAGTAAATTTTATGCAAGTTTGTATGTTTCACTTAGCTTGTGATAAAACAAGGCAATAAGTAACAGTATTTTGGGGCTAAAAACTAGCATGTTTTCCAATACGTAGTTCTCCCAAACATGGGATCATACAACACCTGCAGAGACAGGAAAAACTGCTTCCTTACCACTTGACTCATTTATCAATTTGCCTCACACTTACAGTACATGCTTTGCTACACGTCAGAGAAGGAAAACATTCCTGTACTCACACTGATTAAACATCCCTCTTAGTGCAACAGTGTATGGCAGAACAACGGCTGTATAACACAACACATCAAAATGAGATGAGTAACTCAGGGCAAAGAACAATTAAGTGCCTTTTGTCAAGCCGGCTAAGAAGGGCACACATCTTTTTTTTTTTTTCTGACATGCATCCTGACAACTTTTGGGCACTTTATAACAAGTAAGTCTCCTACAACATTTGAAAGGCAGATTTCAGAAACTAGGTCAGTGCCCAGCAATGTGCTATTAGTATCTTAAACACAAGGATGGTTTTAACTACCGAGCAAATGCACACTACTGTATCAGCAGAAACATTAAAAAAATGGGTTGCTTCCCTTTACTCCACTTTTGAAGTAAATTCTCCACCTGCTCCATGAGTCACAACCCACAGATCTCCACATGCTACATTAACATAAGTGTATTTCTTGGGCAGTAACTTAAATGTATCATAAAGCTTGAGTTTGTAAGTACTAAGCCTCAGCATTCTCAAAACCAATAGAATATTCAATTTTTCTATCTGAAATATTTTAAACTGTCATAGCTTATTCAAATATACGCTCAAAAACCAAGGCAAATAACTTTGGCTATATATGGATGCAGCTAGCAGTTTTAAAGGATTGCATGGTATTCAAGCAACAGGAGAGGATTGCAGCTTCCCACGTTGGTATCTCAGAGTTCATCTCCCACAGCTCTTTGCTTGACTAAGATTGAGATAAGGTTGCTCTGTAGTTCAAAATGTTAATGGTCACACTTTAATATTTGCATGCCATCCAAGGTTCAGTGTGGGATTCAGGCTTTGCAACAACACCTAATATGAGATTTTTACTTTTTTTTAAATCCTTTGGCTTTTCTAATGCCAAATATTATCATTTGAGGATATTAACATTGAGTTTTCTCTACTTGCTCTGGGATTCTCCTGGTCACTGTAATAACAGCATTTCTGTTGGCAGTAATTGAGCTTTTTTTCATGTATTTGTAAGATCACTGTCATTTATATACATTTATTTAACTTGATCCGGGGGCCACACTATACAATCATTTTTCTCACAGTGCTAATTCCACCTTCATTCAGGTAGACTTTCTCCCAACAGCACAGGACTCAGAAACATACTTTAAAATTACTTAAAATACATGAAACCCAAGAATGTTTACACACTTTCCAGATTTTTTGTTTTCCTTACATATACTTTGAAATGTTATTTTATCCAACTGTTTGCTATGTATTTTTTTACATAAGAGCTACAATACGAGTGCATCCCTTCACTCTTTTATTTACTCTAAAAATTAACACAATGACTAAAGCTGAAACCTTTGATTAAATTAAGGCAGTGGAGGACTGGATTTCACTTTGAACTTTTTAACGGAATCATTTCCTTTTATCATCATTCTCTAGCCACACCCGCAGGCAAGCCTTAAGCCATACAGATGTCAGGACATTTACAGATTTCCACTAAAAAGTTATTAACTACAGAATGATAGTTTACATCCTCTTCACCCCTCCCATTCCCTTTTCTTCAATTCAAACAAATACAGGGTGTTTCAAGGACTTTGGATAGATTTGACCTTAAGGACAGGAAAATATCTGTACAACAGGAGTTTAGAACAGACTATTTTTTGTCCCCGACAAAGCAGGATGTTAATTAATTCTCACCAAGCCTGGCTGAACAGCACTAATTTAAAAAGCCATAAGAAAACCAGAAAATGTGAACAATGTATGTAATTTTATAAAAACAAAGCAGCGCCAATATCATACTTACAGGCTGAGGCTGTTCTGCAATACAGCAGTTGAAACACAACCAAAACTCACTCATTGTTTACAGTGGGAATACAGATGAAAAGCAGGACTCAACCTCCTAAGTCTGCTTGCAGGTAGCAAGTTCTTCAAACAGGTTTATTTATTATGGCTCCAATGTGAATATCTTTTTTTCTGTTGAGCTCTTCTCCAAAGACAAGTCAGTCTCAGGACAAACAACTTGAAGGCAAAAAACTAATGTCAGAGTCTTCTTTCAGAAGGTTGTTCCCAGCACCACAGAAACGTTACATATGCTTCTTTGGTTCCTAGCGTTAATGTGAACCTGAAAACATAAGTACATTACATTAAAAAGATAGAATACACAGAGTATCAAGCTTCCAGACAGCCACCCACACCACTGATTTCTTGGTAATATCCTTAATCACAGACTAAATCATGTGCTTATTTCTATGGTGACTACCAAAAACGGTATATACCATAAAATCCTTATGAGGCTTACATTTCCACTTTGCTTAGATGAAGTAATATTATGAACTGTTGTCCAATCTTTGGCAGTCAGCTTGGTTTGTTTTATTTCTGACTTTCAACTGTCATTTTAAAAGTGATATTCGCCCATACACCCCTTTAAACTTCTTAGGGAATTGTGCTTATTGACATCGTATTTCTCAATGGAAAAGTTATCCATTTGCAGTGTGAGGTTTAACTCTATTTACCCTCAACCTTGTCACAAAATTGTCAGTCAAAGGTATGCTTTCCTAAATGTTGAGGAAACAAATAAATTTCTGTATATGGAAAGTTTGCAAAATGGCTGGACTTGGTCAACACAATCTGTTCTCCTTACACTCTTTTCTGCCCTATGCCTCATGTACAACTGACTTCAAAATAGGATATTGTAGAGTTTGAAACTGTTTCCTTAAATCTCAGAAGTTCCTCAAGTGGAACAAGTAAGGCTCCAGATTCCAATCATTCCTTTGCTACATTAATGTTTATTGATAAATCTCCATTCAGGTTTCTTTCAGTAGGAAAGTAATAAAAATTTCTCAGAGATTTCACTTATCTTAGCATTTATCATAAACTTTACTTTATGAGATAGCAAGATAATAAGTGCTCAGAAGTTTTTACATGCATCCTCCTTAATTCTATATATGACTGCATCTTCACTCACAGAAATGTTTGCATGCATCATTATTTCAATGCATTTCCTCACAGTATGAAGTGGTTTGGAAACTCCATGGGATGCATAAAACTAAACATATATATACATATATATATCTGTATACACAGAGGGAGAAAGGGGGGGGGGGGGGGAGGGGGGAGAGAGGAGGGGGGGGAGAGGGGAGGGGGGAGAGAGAGGGAGATGGGGGGAGGGGGGGAGGGGGGGAGAGGGGGGGAGAGGGGGGCAAAGGGGGGAGGGGGGGAGATGGGGGGAGAGGGGGGCAAAGGGGGGAGGGGGGGAGGGGGGAGGCGGGGAGAGAGAGAGAGAGAGGCGGGGAGAGAGAGAGAGAGAGAGAGGCGGGGAGAGAGAGAGAGAGAGGCGGGGAGAGAGAGAGAGAGAGGCGGGGAGAGAGAGAGAGAGAGGCGGGAGAGAGAGAGAGAGAGGCGGGGAGAGAGAGAGAGAGAGGCGGGGAGAGAGAGAGAGAGAGGCGGGGAGAGAGAGAGAGAGAGGCGGGGAGAGAGAGAGAGAGAGGCGGGGGAGAGAGAGAGAGAGGCGGGGAGAGAGAGAGAGAGGCGGGGAGAGAGAGAGAGAGGCGGGGAGAGAGAGAGAGAGGCGGGGAGAGAGAGAGAGAGGCGGGGAGAGAGAGAGAGGCGGAGAGAGAGAGAGAGGCAGAGAGAGAGAGAGAGAGAGAGGCGGGGCGAGGAGAGGGGGGAAGGGGGGAAGGGGGGAGGGGGGGGAGAGAGGGGGGAGAGAGGGGGGGAGAGGGGGGAGAGGGATGGGGGAGAGAGGGGGGAGAGAGGGGGGGAGAGAGGGGGGGAGAGGAGAGGGGGGGAGAGGAGAGGGGGGGAGAGGAGAGGGGGGGAGAGGAGAGGGGGGAGAGGGGAGGGGGGAGAGGGGAGGGGGGAGAGGGGAGGGGGGAGAGGGGAGGGGGGAGAGAGGGGGGAGAGGGGAGGGGGGAGAGAGGGGGGAGAGGGGAGGGGGGAGAGAGGGGGGGAGAGGGGGGGAGAGGGGGGAGAGAGGGGGGGAGAGGGGGGGAGAGGGGGGGAGAGAGGGGGGGAGAGAGGGGGGGAGAGAGGGGGGAGAGAGGGGGGGAGAGAGGGGGGGAGGGGGGGGAGAGAGGGGGGGGAGAGGGGGGGGGAGAGGGGGGGGAGGGGGGGGGAGAGGGGGGGGAGAGGGGGGGGAGGGGGGGGGAGGGGGGGGAGAGGGGGGGAGAGGGGGGGAGAGGGGGGGGAGAGGGGGGGAGAGGGGAGGGGGGAGAGGGGAGGGGGGAGAGGGGAGGGGGGAGAGGGGAGGGGGGAGAGGGGAGGGGGGAGAGAGGGGGGAGAGAGGGGGGAGAGGGGAGGGGGGAGAGAGGGGGGAGAGGGGAGGGGGGAGAGAGGGGGGAGAGAGGGGGGGAGAGGGGGGGAGAGGGGGGGAGAGGGGGGGGAGAGGGGGGGGGAGGGGGGGAGGGGGGGAGGGGGGGGGAGAGGGGGGGGGAGGGGGGGGGAGAGAGAGGGGGGAGAGAGAGGGGGGGGAGAGAGGGGGGGAGAGGGGGGGGAGAGAGAGGGGGGGGAGAGGGGGGGGAAGAGAGAGGGGGGGAGAGAGGGGGGGGGAGAGAGGGGGGGAGAGAGAGGGGGGGGGAGAGAGAGGGGGGGAGAGAGAGGGGGGGGTGAGAGAGGGGGGGGAGAGAGAGGGGGGGAGAGAGGGGGGGGGAGAGAGAGGGGGGGGAGAGAGGGGGGGGGAGAGAGAGGGGGGGGAGAGAGAGGGGGGGGAGAGAGAGGGGGGGGAGAGAGAGGGGGGGGAGAGAGAGGGGGGGAGAGAGAGGGGGGAGAGGGGGGGGAGAGAGGGGGGGGTGAGAGAGGGGGGGGAGAGAGTGGGGGGGTGAGAGGGGGGGGGAGAGGGGGGGGGGTGAGGGGGGGGGGAGAGTGGGGGGGAGAGAGTGGGGGGGTGAGAGGGGGGGAGAGAGAGGGGGGGTGAGTGAGGGGGGGAGAGTGAGGGGGTGAGTGGGGGGGAGAGAGGGGGGGGTGAGAGGGGGGGAGTGAGGGGGGGTGAGAGGGGGGGGGAGTGAGGGGGGGGAGGAGGGGGGGGAGAGAGGGGGGGAGTGGGGGGGTGTGAGGGGGGGGAGAGAGGGGGGGGAGGGGGGGGGAGAGGGGGGGGGAGAGGGGGGGGGGAGAGTGGGGGGGGGAGAGAGGGGGGGGGGAGAGAGGGGGGGGGAGAGCTCGACTAACAAAGAAAACCTTAACAAGCAAATAGTGCAGTCTTGACACTTGCATACTACATAAATTTCCTTTCTAAACTTCATTATGTAACAAAATCAGAACTAAAATATCGTTAACTCCTGTTAAGCATGTAACATTTGACAATTCCAGTCCAGTAACTGCACAGCTTATGACTCCTTAACATGTGGCTGGTGTACTTCTGAGAAGATCGGCTCCAAGTTGTTCTGAAATACAGCAATGTTCCCCCATTGCTATCTGCTCAGATTATGAGAAACTGAGAAATCACATACTCAAAGTCAGCATTTTGAAGTCTAATATATCATAAGTTGATCAAGTCATAAATGGATACAGTGCAGTGAGCTTCTCTTGCTGTGCAAGTGCCCCAGTATTCTGATTTGTGACTCCTGAAATTCTGACACTTGTATTATTGCTTCCTTACAATCTCTTTTTGAAGAAGTCCAGATTTCACATATTAAATTCTGGTTCTCATCAAGGGTTAACTTTCATCCGGTTGTTACATTCCGGTACAGAAGATGTACATGGTAAGGGCAGGGAAATTCCTCTTGTCAACTCATCTCTAGGCTTGCTCACTGATAGCTGGCACGTTCCCCTAGCTCACTGCAGCTTTAAGCACTGTGCTGAGATGAAGCCCTGGGAACAAACATGAAGCGCTTGTGCATACTCCTGTGAGCCTGGAAAGATCTTCCTGGTTAAGGAATGCTCAAGGGCGCAGAAGTCTTTCTGCACCCAGCCACCCTCAGCATGCAGGACTTGTGACCTTCTATACAGAGTTCTCTTCCAAACTGACTCCCCACATAAAATCAAAAGCTGCTGAATAACAAAGCCAACATAGAGATTGTGAATAACAGTCTCTGATAACACATTCATTCTTAAAAATATATTTTATCTTCTAAAGCATTTACAGTGCTAAATTCGCCTTTAGTTTCATGGCTCTGCAATCACTAACACCACTTCTTCAAACTGTTGGCTTTTAATAAAAGAGCACCTCTTAAAAGGCAAACAGATGCTTTACAGTGTTTGTTAGAGCTACAGAATTTCATACTCCACCCCAGTCTGTTAAATATGATTTTTACAGTGGCAAAATTAATACAAAATATCAGGTATAAATCTGCTGCAACAAAATGGAAAGAAAAAGCAAACTGAACAACACTTATCACTGCTGTGATGTCAATGACAACACACTAGAAACTTGTCTTACACTGCTACTTGCTTGTTTAAAGAACAAGTTGAAACAGGAAAATTCTGATGTTCTCTTCCAAATTACTGGTTCTAAAGAAAGAAAGAAAGAAAAAAGCACCATACTGACCGACCTACCTACTGACTACTCAGGTAATTACGCAGTATCAGCACACTAGCAATGTCATGGGAAAAGTTTTCCTCCAAAGCCTGAACTGCACCTCAAACTTAGCTGCAATTTATGAGGTCCCAAAATACATGCAGTTTTTCACAGCTAGTTCTCTGCTTTGTCAGGATTAAGATTTGAATCACAGAACTACAGAATGGTCTGGGTTGGAAGGGACCTTAAAGATAGTTTTGTTCAAGCCTGTCTGTCATGGGAAGGAACACCTTCCACCAGACCAAGTTACTCAGGTCCCCATCCAACCTGTGCCAGTGTCCACCACCCTACTATGGCACTGTTTGAAAGTGTTGCTTCATTTGTCTGCATAGACTTGCCAGATGAATAGAACAACAGAGGGTGACGAATACAGTTCATGACAACAGCTCTGCCGCCCTTTGCTTTTGATGCAGTTTATGGTGCTCAGAGTTGCAGTACACTGTAGAGCTCATGTGGAAAAGACAGGGCACTTACTATGTCTGAACTGCTAAGTTTATCAAGTGATGAGTGGTGAAACACTTATGTGCTTTTCCCAGGTAAACTTTCTGAAACCTGAATGCAATTTATTTTAGGGAGTGTGACTCACACAGCAAGACCACACAGGACTATGATGCTGAACAACTCTGTCACATTTTAAAGGCTTTTATACCTTATTTATGACTTCAATTTTATACCACTTATAGAAAATCCAAATTGGAATGAAGTAATTAAGATATTAAAAAAATACATTGTTTAATATTTAAAATGAAAACCAATAAGGTACTTTTCATTACTGCACAGTGGCTGGTCTGCTGCAAAACCCAAAACTACTCCATATTGTTAAATACCAGTCATACAGGCAGTAAGTGCAAACACAGCATTAATGAATAATGGGAGCAGAGCACATTCGGTTCACTATCACCCATTTTTCTTACTAAAGCAGATGTACTTCTCTGTGGGAAATATACAGAGCAGGAGAGAAGAAAAGGTAAACAAAGAAATCAATTTTCCCTCCAAGCTCTTTATGTTTGCTGATAAAAAGCAGGTTAGACAGTATTTACCTTAGCAGATCCAAATAGTAATACGCTATGGAGGGTCAATTAGAATAAAGCTACTTATTAATTCTACAGCCTAAGAACTGCTGCTGTTTTTAAAAAACATCTGTATAGTTCCTTTTAAGGGTGAACCATCTATATCCTCTGACTGCATACTGTTCACTGTGGCTTCAAACAGGAAGTGTGGTAACAACACTCTTTTGACAAATGCTTGAAGCAAATAAAGCCACAGGAAGAGAGAAAAAAGTGACAACAGATATAAGTATCTGAACTTAACTAGATTTGCTCCAAAACTCAGACTACTATTTAAAGAGAATGAGGGGAAAAGGAAAAAAAACCAAACAAACAAATGAAAAAGCAACCAACAACCAAACAGTGAACAAAAATCATAATTAAACATGCTGTGTCATGGTATGTCATGACACAACATGAGGTACCATAACATGCACATGTATGCAAAAACTCCTAACAGGCCTACTACTAGTGTTTTAGTCTCAAGAATGAAATTTACAATAATTCTTAATATGGGAGATTCATTCTGTAAAATACGTGGTTGTTTTGGTCTGCTTATTTTGCCTTAAAGGTTTTGAAAAACTGTAATTTGTTTAAATCCTGCAAGCTTTAAGTATAAAATAATCAGTTCTTTAAATCTCTATTGTAGCCACAACATTTCCTCCTGATGATGACTATATAAAAGTCAAGTGACAGCCAGAAAAGAGGGGAAAGAGGATTAAGGTGTGTCCAAATCAACAGAGAGAGGTTGCACTGGTGCACACTTTCATACACTTACAGCTCAAGCAACTGCAGGATGCTCGCTCTCTGCCTCCTGAAGGAAGTGAGAAGTATTTATTCTCTTGCCAGCCTTATTTTTTAAAATAAAACAATCTACAAGAAGCAAGATGCTTTAAACAAACACAGCCTATGGGGAAAGTTGCCTTTGTGCATGAATTTTGTATCAGAAACTATCAACAGGGCACTGCACTTAGAGAAACATTCTTCCTCCCTTCACTGCTACCAGAACAGGCACTTTGGGGGACTTTGGCATTCAAATTAATGCACCAATTCTCTTTTGCACTTTGACATCCTGAGAAACCTGAGCAGGAAGGAACTCTTGTCAGACAAAAGACAGACAACATTCACCACTGACTCAGGCTGAATAAGGCTGAAATCCCTTCTTCATATCCTCATAATTTTCCCATATTGATTGTGCTGCAACCCACACCCAAGTGCTTTAGGGTTTAGTTTCAAGACTAAGAATCTTCTTCAAAATTTCTGTTAGACTTTCTTGTACATTTTCAAACTCTGAACACACAGGTCCTGACCTTGTGAAAAGGTTATTTTATTCATGTCTTTATGATACAGTTTTGCATAGTATGACTAAATCTATTTATACAATTTTATAATAGGGTTTTATTTTGGGATTATTGGCCATTTGGAGTCAGTTCTTACTTTTTGCCCCTATTTATACTGAAATGGTTTTCCTTAGTATGTTTCCTTAAGCAGCTTAGAAATAGGTTGTACTTCAAATCAAGCTCAACACAAATTAATAGCCATAAATGACTACTACTACAACAGTACATTGCTTCTGAGTTAAAAGTTTGAAAGACTGAAGAAAATGAAGAAATAGCATAAAAGTAATATTATGGATTAGTTAGAGGAGATGCATGCATAGATTTTTTAAAATTGTTTTTGTCATTAATAGAATAGAGTCTAGATTTAGGAACAATCACATTCACTGGAACCAGAACACCTCCAGCTTTTGCGTTTCCAGTTTGTAGGAAGCCATCACAAGTTTCCCTGCAACAAATGTACCCACCTGGGATAACAGATGGGAGTGTAAAAAAAGATACAGGAAAGAAACCACAGCAGGTGTGTAAGGAGAAATATTAGGCTTTTCCTATCAGGTCACTGATGGCATGAGAGGGAGCTATAAAGAAGGTGAAGACAGGAAAGCACATCATTCTGTCAAGGAAAGAACAGTTTACCAAGTGTGACAGTATACACGTTTCTGAATGTCAGTGGGGAGCTTACAGCAGAAAACCTTTAAACAATTTTTTAAATTTTTTTTTTAACTCCCACCTGCAATTGCCCAAGTTTTACTCTGCAACCATTCAGTTTAATTATTTCAGCTAAGGGGCCCAGCTCTTGAAAGGTCCTTACTATTTGGTACACAGAACCAAAAAATGAAACAGATAGTACAGCACTAGTCGCAATAGAATTTCCCATGCCTAATTCAAAACACAAAAGTGTAGTTTTTCAGGACCAAACCAAGTCTATCAGGCAATACAGTGTCAGTGACTGACTGAACAAGGCAGGTAAACTTTTCTACAACACTGACATTTCAAAGCTTCTTCCTGTCTTCAATTAATAATTACTCTTTATATACATGAGTTCAATGCTCCTTTCTGAGACAGCTAATACATAGCTCATACTATTCCCCTCACACACATGCACACAGGAACCTACTTCTCTTGAAACCACAGCACTGAACATCTAGTAGTTCTGCACTATGAAACTATAGGAAGACTTAACAGAAAACTAATTGTTCAACATTATTTACTATATAACAGGAAAGCAAGACAAAAACTACATAAGTATGTTCTGTCCTACCTAAGACATAGTCTAGGTGTATTTTGCCCTACCTTCAAAAACAGTCAGGTAAGAACAAGTGAGAAGCCCTTGAGAATTGACTCCTACAGTTTCAAAAATCTGATTTCATAATGACTTCCCACTTACATCAAAAAAATAAATCCTGTTAGTCAAATTTTAATTGGTTAATGGTTGGAACACATAAATTTTCAGGCTAGTGAACCAAAAGCAAATTTGCAGGTGTCAGCTTCTAAGATAAGAATGGAATTTGTCCATAGACCTTGAGCGGGTGCAGAAGCAATAGAAGAAGCCTGCAGAAGTTCTGTGGAAGAATACATCTAAAGAGTCTTTTTATAAAGTTAAAATAAGTTATATAGAAACTGCTTGAATCCACCAATTTTATGAAATATACATTACTTAATATTTAGCTATAGCCGTGGGATGTTAGACAGTCTGGATGGTGTAAGTTTTAGAGTTGTGTGTAACTGTGTAGAAACATAGTCCTGTGTAAAATTCCTCTTGTAGTTAGTATGTCCCTACACATGAGTAGATAAATTGAGTTAATGTAAACATAGTTTGTTCCCTTCTGTTCTTCTTCCACAATTCCTCAAGTAACTGTAACCTATGATAAAGAGGACAATGAAATAAACCACCAGAAAAAAAACCCCTAAAATTAGATGCAGTCAAGTGCTTTATTTAACGATAAGAGGTAGAAGCCTCTTAAAGCCTCTCATAAAGGCACATGGTAACTGTGTCTGTGGAAATTCAGGCATTGAGATAGTCAATAACATGTTCTTCCTAAGTGGCAAGCCCTACTGAAGGTAACACAAGTGTTTTTCTCAGCTGGTCTCTTTGTCAATTCTAGCAGGTAATATGAGGTAGAGTGTTAAACAGGGCAAAGTAATGGTTCAAGGCGAGCTGTCATCAAGGTACCATTTCCATAAAGAACGAAAAACACCCTCCTCCAAAACAAACCTCCCGACCTCTGTGAAGAACCCTCAGTTATTACTTCTAAAGTAATGATGGGCAATCTACAGCATTTGCATGCAGAGAGATCATAGTATTAAAAACAGAACCGCATTAAAAAGAACAGAATAGCTGATGCTCATTGCAAAGGACACAACAGACCAACAAGACAGAGACTCTTACTTGTTTTTAATGTGACAATAGATAAAAAGTATTATTTGCAGCATATATAATATCCTTTTTTTCCATAGGAAACAAGTATATCAAAGCAATTTTCACAGAAGGTTCAGGATAGAGGAATAAGTCTGAACAACTGGAGAAAAGGCCATTAAAACTCCAAGGAGTACACAGAGGCAAAGTTTCACCTGTCAAAAAAATCAATCACTATGGCACAACACAACAGCAGATTTTAACTAGCTATTGTAAAAGAGGATTGCAACACAAATCTGACATTGTATCTAAAGACATTTCAGCGCACTTCAGCAAAGTACTGCTTTCACTTCTGTTACCCCCAGTGCAGGTTTGCAGCCCGGGGTGCAGTGACAATTTACACACCAAGATAAGGTATTTCTGTTTCCTTGTTCTATTTTGCAGCTCCAGTTGGAGCTGATTTCAGCACAGCTGCTGAGCTGGCTTTGTTAGTTTCTTCCTTATCTTGAGAGTTCTGCCAAAGTCCTTGTGGTCTGTGAATTCTGCTTTGTTTTTGTCTACTCCCCAAGCTTTGTTAACTTCTCCTTAAGTCTGAGGTCATTGAGGCATGTCAGGCCTTAACACATAATGAGGCTGTTCTACTAACAAGTAATTTATCTAATACCTGGACATCACTTTTTCACCTCCCACTCAAGTACAAAACAATTATGAAACCAATTACAGTAAGCAGAAGCAGCATCACATTTTGGAACGCTAAGCTCACTCAGTCACCCAGTGACACTATCTAGGATCACATACGCCTGTTTGAAAAGCCAGATGAAACACCACTGTTCAAGCCATCCCTGGCACCCGACAATGCGATGTTTCAAACGGGAAGAGTGCATCAGCTGAAGCAGCGTGTCTCTGCTTTAGCTTTCAGTTCCAAAGCTTGCAAGGAACAAGAACAGCAACAGCTTTTTATTCAAAGTGCAACACGACTGTATACTTTTAATCTGCTAGCATTTAAGGCCCTACCATTTATTTATATTTATATTTATTCTCTCATCCTTTTGTCTACTATTAGCTGCTTTAGATGACTTGAACTCTGTGTGTGCACCCGCATGTGGGCACACAGGAGACTGTTTAAAGAAACTTAGAAGTTAAGACAAATCACATTTTCAAAGATACTTTGGATCATTCCAGAGTAAAACTGGAATTTAGGACTTATGGAGTGCGTACTCACAGAAGTTGTAGCAGAGACCTATAGCCCATTTTCTCGAGTATGGCAGTTCCCAGGAAGCAATACAGTCTACTGTTACTGTCCAGTGTCCTATACTTTCAAAACTCACATTAAATGACCTCTCTGGAGCTTAATAGAGGTGACATCTGTTGGCTTCAACTTCTGCTGCCCTCACTGGTTGCTCATTTGAAGATCACACACACAAGAACCACACAAGTCTGAATTAGCCTACAACTGGTCTGCAGTGGCATCAGGTTTTCCCTCTTAGACACTCCAAAGCAGTATATTAAACATTTGATTTCTTTTACAGAAGTCCAGCTTCAGACAGAAAATGATGCAGAAATACAAGCAATAAGGTAGGCAGGAGAAGTAGGATGTTACTGGGGCATATTGCAGAGCCAGAAAGTACAGAAATTTTAGAACTGGTGAGGGGTGGCAAGTGATAACTGGGTCTGTTTAGACTTCACTCTAAAAACAACCATAGGGAGCTGAGCCAGTACATAGAATGATAAAGCAAGTCTCAAAAAGAATGCTCTAGTCAGAAATCTGCATACATGTAAGAATGCTTACCATAGCATTATGTGTGCTTTCAAATCAGAACATGTGGAAAAAAAAATAACAGTCTGATAAATTGCCTGGCTTTCTCTTAGCTGTGCATCAATAGCCAGAGATCTGGCGGCACAGTACTGTGTAACATGCAGCACAAAGTGACACCTGGACAGGAGGATCAGGTTTCACCCTTGTCTAGCAGCATACAGCAAGAAATTATCTTCTTCCCCTGCCTCGAGACATTTCTTCAGTCACTTAAGGAAAAAACAAAATCTAGACGTAGCCATGGCAACAAAGAAATTTGGTTCATGTACCATAAGTTAAAGACACCGTAACACATAGAAGACTGTCCTAATTCTCTAACACTTGAACAATAGCAAAGAAAACAATGAAATGAAATACAACTACTAGGAAGTACAAGAGAGCTTCTAGACTTCCACAGCACAGGTAACACCTCTCAGCCATTTCTACACACAAGAAACCTACCAAATACCATGACTGCATGTGCATGCACGCATCCATACGAAGCCACACACAGAGTCTGTAATTAATAACTGCAGTATTAGTAAAGAATTTCTTTCCAATGGCTAAGGTCTTTGTGCTATATCCAGGAAGTATGAAAACAAACAGAAAGCTAACAAGCTTTTACCTCTACAAACCTCAGACAACCAGGCTGTATTAAAGAGAACCAGGGTCAGCTGGTAAAAATTTTGTATCTTAAACAGTTGCAGTCAGTATGAAATTACATTTTTCAAGTCAACAGCACCTTTTATTTTTTTGCTGAGAGGAACACTAATTTTTCATAACAGAATGAAATTCAGAGAGGCGAGAAAAATGAAGAAATTCCTAAGATTTTTTTCTCTCTGCAATTGCTTCCACCAAGCCATTACACATGCACACATAGGCATAGCTCATTAGTAGCAGTAACACCAGTACCAATACAGGTTTGTTTATCATACAGGAAATACTGTAATTCCCAAAATATCCTATTTGGGGACTACCTTCAAATTGTAGATTGATTCAGATGCTGCACATTAATTAAGAGGAAATACTGCTCTTTGCTTCTCCCTTTCCTAATCTGAGAGTCACTGCAAATAGTTCTCAATATTCAGCTGAATTTGACACTTGACTACAGAAAGCTCTTGCTGCTTACACTGATAAAATGTTTATCTCCACAATGAGAGTATGAAAAAAATGTAACTGCAAACAGAATCTTGAAAATCCTTACTGACTTTCATTTTGTGATAGATATTTGCTTACCAATATTCTGTTGGGAAGTGCGGATCAAGTTTGTTGTTTGGCAAGCCCACAACGGATGCACATGTTCTGACTGAAGAGGGCTTTCATTCAGGCTTCACAGACAAGGAGGTCTGACTGATGTCAGCCCTGCTGTGCAAGCCTCTGCTGTGCAAACCTCTTCACAGGGACTAAGGAATCTAGGCCATGTCTTACCAGGACCTAGCAGTACCAGCCTGAGATGACTGTGATGGTGTAACCAACCCCTCACCCTTCCCTTCTCCAAGCTGAACAAACCAAGTGACTTCAGACACTCTTCCAAAGTATTGCCCTCAAGACCGTCTACTGTCTTGGTCACCCTTTCCTTTCTAATAACTATATATCCTTCTTAAATGATGGGGCTCAAAAGGGCATACATTACACAACTGGAGGCTGCACCACTGCAGTGCAGAGCAGGACACAATCACCTTCCTCCCCTTGCTGGCAGTGCTGTCCCTAATGCACCCCAAGGCACACTGCTAAAGAATGTTCAACTTGACATCAACCCAAACCCCAATCTCCTTCCAGCATTCTGAGTGGCTCTGCTTTTCAGACTCATCTCCCAGTTTGTACATTCAAGTAGCATTACCTCACCTCAGATGCAAAATCAGGCACTTGCTCTTGTTAAACTACATACCATTTGTGATTGCCCAGCCCTCTAGTCTATCCAGGTATCTCTGTAAGGCCTCCTCTCCCCCCTCAAGGGAGTCCACAGGTCCTCCTGATTTAGTAAATCAGTAAAATTTAGTAAATTGGTAAAATTATTTAATATAATGTAACTGACTCAATACCTACATCCAGATTCCTTATAAAAATCTCAAAGTGCACTGGGCTTAAGATGGATCTGTGAGAAACCCCACTTGTGACAGGGTCCCAAGTCTGATTTTCTCCCATTCACTATTACTCTCCGTGCTCAACCTGTGAGCCAGTTGCTCACCCACCACATGGTGGTGTGTCAGCTGTGGCCTGGACATTTTGTCCAGAAGGATTCTGTAAGACAGTGTCAAAAAAGATTACATCAATTGGCTTCTCTTGGTCAGCTGGGTGGGTTACTTTGTTGTAAAAGGAAATCAGGTCTGTCCTAACAGATCTTCTCCCTCATGAACTCATGCTGTCTGTGACTGACAACTCTGTTGTCCTTCAGGTGTTTTCCAGTAACTCTCATACCAGGTACTGAAATGAGACTGACATTCCTGTAGTTACTATGGTCTTCTTTCTTACCCTTCTTGAAAATTGCATTAAATCACTGCTTAGTTCCCATTCAATTACTGCTTAATTGATTACCATGCAATTTGCATTCAACCACTGATTAATTTGATCATCATTTAATCACTAATAAAACGTTTTTACTTAACATTATAACCATGACGCCTCTTAATGCACCTGCAACCCATGTAATTTTATACACTGGACAAGAACTTTAACAAAGAGAGTTTAATTATAAGTTATTAAAATTTAAATAAGATAGAGATGTGCAATTTTAAAACCAAAAGCCACTATGCTGTCTTTTCTACATATGTAGAAAAATAGCTAAGTACATACAGTCAGTTTAAAACAAAAATACATGGTGCACAAATTGCCAACACCTAAATGCAATTTCAATGAAGATACCAGAATTATTGACCTAGTTAAGAAACAAAGGGCTGTACAAAAAAGCAAGTTTCAAAATGTACCAGAAACTTTTAACAAAGTATGTATTCTCAGGGGAACAGTTACTGCTGTTCTGAAATCTGAACCCAAAAGAAGCTAAATTGTCTCCTCAGAAAAGACCTGTCTGTCTTGCCAAGGAACACTGAATTGTGTTCCCTGTGTATCCACAAAAAGTTCACGGCCTGGTAAAAATGCCTATTTGGAAAATGTCCTGGGGGTCATATCTCATTAGTGAAGTAGAACTCCCCTGGAGTTTTACAGCCAAAGTAAAACCACTGTAAATCTCAAATGGTTTGGCTTTCACAGGAAATGCAGTGGTTATGGCTTACTTACATTTTTATGTACCCAAGGAGCAGAAAAGGCTAGAATAAAGGTGTGTCAAGGCTACAAGCTATTTTTCCAACAAGCTTTAAGCTAGATTGTTCACACCTGTAAATGTTACACTGGTTCATTTCAATTTCCCAAACTGAACGCCACTGACAAAACCATAAGCAATGTTCATCTACTAATTAGAAAACTTACATGTCTCAGTTCTTAATCTGTGTCTCATCGTGAAGTAGTAAGCAGGCAATGTGAAAAGCCTATTCTGACACCAAGTAACCACAGGATGACACTATTTGAACCCCACAAGAACTTCTAGTGATATTAACAACAGCTGCTTCAAAATTGTATTGTAATACAATAGACAGAAAATACCAATATAACATGTAGTTACAAACATCCCCTTAAAAAATAGGCATAACACAGATAGGACATGATTTTATGGATGTAAATTCAGTCTGTCAACAATTTAAAGAACTTTCATTAATAAATTGCAGATTATATTATGTCACAAACTGTCCAATCTCATCCAAGAGCCTTCTAACAATATGTGTTTGAAATGCTTCACAACATAAATAACTGGTCCTGTACATTCTAAGTTTTGGT
This sequence comes from Pithys albifrons albifrons, assembly GCF_047495875.1. Taxonomy (NCBI): domain Eukaryota; kingdom Metazoa; phylum Chordata; class Aves; order Passeriformes; family Thamnophilidae; genus Pithys; species Pithys albifrons. Next base: position 75,818,253 of record NC_092497.1, on the reverse strand, counting down.
TTTTATAACAAAACCAAAAAACTCCTCTATTTCTTAAACCACCAAAATCACATTCCTCTGAAATTAACTGTAAAAAGTACACTTTCTCAAACTAAAGATGCTTTTAAGAATATATCTGGATTTGGCAGGTGGTCTCTTGTCTGCCCTTAAGATACCAATTTTCTTGACTGTGCCTATTTCATGATCAGTTTCAAAGTTTTCTGCAACATAGAAGAATTTGCATTGTTTAAGGATTGGGCTGTGTGACAGCAGGGGAAGATAAGCAGATGAACAGGTAAACTGGGAAGATCTGGAGCAGCTTCTTGGCCAAGGGTGCAAGTGGGTAGGTGTGTGCAGCCACCAGGCACCAACGTGCTGCCTGCAGACCAGCCTGCCTCCCAGGAGGCAGGCCCCCAGTCAGGGACCCTCACTCAGCTTTCCAACCCCCAGGTACAACCTCACTAATGTCCTGTACATCTGCAAGCCTCCTCTGTGCAGGTAACTGGCAACTTTTTTAAAATATGGAGGAGAAAACAGATGGATACTTAGATTACTAAGGTTTCATTTTTCTCACCAGTAACAAAATCTGATTCACTTATATCACATTTACTCATTTATTCTGTCTGCATAAGTGCTTCACCCAGTTGGCTTTGATGTACTCATGCATCTGATGGTAGTTCTCTTCCTTGAAAATGCCTTTTATTTGCTCTTAAGCATATTTTGCACTAGAAACTCCCTTCCTATTCTCCCAATACATGAAGCTCATGTCACACAATAAAAATTCTGTTCACCGGAGGCAGAATACGACATTTTCAAAGTAGAGTCAATCCACGGTCAGCTACTCAATACAAACCAGTTGTACAGTATTTTCGCTCCTAATGGCACAAGCCTGGGAGGGCCGACGGGGTTGGCACAGAGAAAAACAAAGTACACGAAAAGACATGAAGAATAATATGATAGGAGAATTACTTTCAGGCTCCAGTCTCAATGCAACTAGCAGACAGGAAAGAGAAGATACACCCTGCCACTGACCTCTCCTACTGAAAATCTTAGTGCTGCAGCTTTCAGTGCTACATTTGCTACAATGCAAATAGTTTTACTTTGAATGAGAGGTCATTGCAACATTTTAAAAAGTCATTCTAATTCAAAGAGTACACACAGTTTTAAATACGCTCTGCGTTTCTATCCAGGACAATAAAGAAGATTTAAATAACATGACATTTTTTGCTCAATAATTGCCAACCTTATTGTTGGTAGAAGATGTTTTATGTACACTATAACTCAACTCGCAGCAAAGCTATGTGCTTCACAATTTAGTGCAGTTTGAACACCACTACTGTATCCTGATACCAGGTGCTCAGAAAACAGATGTTGTGAATGCAGTGTTTGTGCTATCTGCAGTCTTAACTAGGCTCCAAATTCATTTAACAAAAATTAACAAGATGTCTGGCTCTTCTTATCAGGCTTGGTTCCTTAGACTGACCAGATGGTTCTGTTCTGAATTAGTAAGTAGCTACCACAACAGCACAAGATCTTCTCAAAAAATCCCAACCCCCCAAAAAAATTCTCGAAACAATGACATTGCAATCCTCCCTGCCTCCAAATAAGGGAATTTCATTCTTTACCTCAAAGCCAGACAGCATTTCCTGCTTACTTCTTATTAGCTTTCAGTTAGTTGTACTCCCACACTACAACTTCTGCCTTTAAAAGTTTGTTCTTAAAATAATTCACAGATAGTAACCAAGTTATTAACAAAGAAGTCAGAAAACATGGTCTATAAAGCGGGTTGGGGGAGATAACCAAGAACACACTGGATATGAAACTAGATTTGCCATGTTGTTTGAGGAGTGGTATCACATACAAGCATTGTGCTACACTTAATCCACATTCCGTGATGGCACCTCTGGAGGTGCCAAGTGTGGCTGTATGTGAGGGATCTGACTTTCACAACCAAAGCAGTGGCACTTACACCAGACAGGATTATGAGGAAGACAACAGAAAGTGAGCCTGGACCAGCTACTGTTAAGTTCCCCATAAAGACATGACCCAGATTCCCCTAACCCCAGAGCACAGCCCCTCCCCAAATGTCTCTCCCTGCCTCTCACATGCTCTGTACATCAAACTCTGCATGGGCATCCGTGTACAGTTGATAGTTGGCCATCAAGAGCTAGATCTAACTTTGCTTTTAAGATGTGACAATTGCAAAGCACAGCCATGTCATAGAACCTAGTTAAAAATTATTCAGGCAAGTATTTTTCCTCCTAAAATTTCTGGCATATTGCTATCTTGAATGAAGAAATCAGAGCTGCATTATGTCAAAACTAAAAGAACTATTTCCAGGTTATCATAACAAATAACCCCCTGGATTTAAAAGATCTTGGGTTTGTTCTAAATTAGTGTTTTACAGTAACACGGTGCTCATAAATGTGCTTCATTCAATCAAACACATCTATGAGCACAGTGTTGTTATTGAACATTGACTTATTTTGTGAAGAACTACTGCAGAGCACCTACAGAAGCTCAGAGCATGGTGCCAACTCAGACACTTTGTATGGCGCCTGTGTTTCTATTTCACAGAAAGACACTTGCTCTGAAGGGAAAAAGAAGTGCCTAAGATGAACAGATGTGGATTGCTCATTTAGTTGATGCCAGGTAGAACACCCAGTGTTAAATCAATATTTTTAATCACTGAGAGCAATTAAGAGACTAGTGCAGTGTTGACACCAATAAATGAAAAATCAAAGTTAAATTACAAAGAATAAACATGAGATCAAGTGATCTAGCTTACTTATCAAGCATAGCAGTTTTTTATTTGCATGACCATGCTTTCAAATGAAAGATGGAAGCATAAAATACAACTTTAATTGGAAAAATAATTATTATGCCCAAAACACAAATTACTGTTGCTATAAGCGGGCAATTACTTCCAAACACAGGTTTGCAAAACAGCACTTCTGTACTCTGATACTGCTCTAGTTCAGCAGCCAGGACCAGTTTTATCACTGTGTGGAAGTGACCAAAGCTGTGTGTTCTAAACCCTTTATGTCACTTTTCATGAACTGTTAACAATGGACCATTTGCAGCAGCTGCCCAGGGCACACCTGACCCTTCAGGATGTCAGCTGAGTGTTAAAGAAGCCTGTGAGATAAGAGCTGTGATAACTCCCCTCTGGGGAGTCATTAGCACCTTCACACCCAGCCTGAGGGGTCATGTCTGCTGATGGGCCATCAAGGATTCCAAAAATACCCCATGACTCACAGAGTTAGATCACGCATTGTGGAACTCCCTGCCCTGGGGGAGGAACTGGGCATTCCCACCTGAACTCCATCTTGAGGTTCGGAGACTTCTGGGACCACTCACCTGATTCAGAGAAGGACCAGAACCTCATCCATCATCTGCAGTAACAGGTTTCTTTCCTTTCCTTTTACTCTGGACTCAGGAGAACCACATGGGGCTCAGCACAGGGGCCAACAAACACCATTGTGTTTGTGCCCCAGGCTGCTGGGTTATACTATTGGGGTTTGTGGGTTAAAACCAATTTCTCTTTGTATCACTGAATTTATTTTAATATTTTCATTAAATTGTAACTCTGACTTATAAGCTCTTTTGTGTTGGGTTTATTTCTCCTGCTGGTTTACCTTTAAACCCACACAGACACCCAGCCTCCAGGTCCCCTTCCTACTCTAACACAATTTACCCAAGTTAAATGCTATAGGAGAAAATGGAGCTATTATCAGAAAAGCACTTCCTATTTTCCCCTAAATTGCAGAACAGTCTCAGTAGGCAAATAGTGGAAATTTTATCACGGTTCTGTTTGAAGGAAATTAAAACGTCCTTAATACATATTAAAAAGTTACATTAACAAAAAATTAAAATTAATTTCAATAACCATTTAAAGACTTAGCACAAACTTTGAGAAATAGTATCAAGCAGGTAAGTAAACCACAATTTTTCTCCTGAACTTACTATATTCCCAGCATTTTAGCAAGGGGCATAACTCATCATCTTGAGCCCCAGTGCCTTGTTTGATATAGTTTGTGAAGTCAGTTTTCAGATCGGCTTGTAATAGCAAAGGGTGGTAATTACTGTAAGAAAACATCATGCACACATATAAAGATCTTTGAGTAAAATCAAATACTGTGAATTCTATTTCTGACTACTTAACAGGAGTTAGTTTAATTGCTAAAAACAAACAAGATGAGAAACGGGGGATTTCTGACAGGCTCTCGAGCCTTAGCCATGACCATCCTGACCTCTTCCACTTTACATATGTAGGAAAGAGGCCTGAGAACAGTATTATTTTATAACACAAGGTAGCCAGGACATTCTTAGTCAACGTAGTTGTAAGCACGTGCCTTACCACAGTTTTATAGATTTTAACATATGTCTTTTCACTCAGGTAGGACATCGAAATTACTCTGAGATGCTAAAGACAGAGGGCAACCCTTCAATCTTTCAACAGGCCAATCAATGTTTACTAGTTTTCCAAATTCTGTACATTAATCTTTTAAATTTTTATGAATAGGTATGTTCTTTAGCCGAAGTTTTTCTGAACTCTGCTCACAGAACTCTGCAATTGTCATAAATTACTTTCATCTGTGATTGATTTTAAAAAAACTCCACACATCTGTCTTGGTATCTGCTTTTGTTGCATTCCAGTAATACAACTACAAAGATAAACATTCAGACCACTTAATGATTATATCATTATTTTTAAAGGGAGTCTTTTCAGTTACTCAATTTTGCTGCTCAGAACAAATATAACAAATGGTCTTTTGAATGTCTGGCAGTAACACATGTTGATTGTCATATACAATAATTTCAAGAAAAGATTAGGTTTAATCCTTCTTTAGGCAGGAAAGACTGATTGTAGTAGGCCATATTATAAATATATTGCAGTGGCTGTAGTATCCACAGATCCTACTTCTCCACTGGACATGAAAAATTACAGTATCCACATGGGGAGTTAAAGAGTATGTTACCTATTCAGTTTTATGTTCTTTTAGTAGTTTCATTTCCCTTATGTCAACCTTGTTTTGTGTATTAATAAAAGCTCTGTAGTATCCTCAGCAGCCCTTTGACAAAACCTCATTGTACGACCTTCTAAAAAACTCTAAATGGACACAGTGAAGTCTGTTCTTTAGGTAACATTAATATACCACATATGCAGTTGTTAAACTTCTCAACTCTTACTTGCCAGGCACATGCGAAGCAAAGACACCCCAAAAATATGAGAGAAGATTTGTCATCTTTGCTACAATGATGTAACAACACACAACTAAAACTGTGCCAGGTAACACTACATTTCTTACTGTTTATTAATACATGAGTCTGTGTAAGTCACTAGAAATTTGTATTTTATTTTGAAGGGATTTTCATATGACATGACAGGATTTTAAAATGCCTAATCTTTTTCTCAAGATAAAGACTTCATGCTTATGGCTTGAGAATACAACTAAGAGTCAAAAGCCGTGCATGTCAGACAAGTAACACAAGAAAAACAGGCTAAAGAAACAAAATACGGTTTGGAAAGAAAGCTTAGTTATTAATACTGACCTACAGAAGTCACCTGGAAACCCAAAAACATTTACTGATGGATATATTTGCTAGAACTGCATTTCTTTGCATGATTGCTCTTTGTCAAGCAGGATTAAGTTGAAAGCAAATTCTTAATCAGTCAAAACAACACATAAATAAATAGCTAAGTCATTGGTTGACTTGTGGCCACTAATACGCTTGTTTTTTGTACTGCTTTGTGTTTAACCAAATGTTCAGTCTTCTATTTTTTCCTCTCTTTTTTTTTTCTTGTATGTGGGGGGGTTTGGTTTGATTGGGTTGGGGTTTTTGTAAACTAAGCAGCAGAAAAAAATCTCCCCTGAAGTTTCAAAGTTCATTGTGTAGATGGCCTGCTTTGTAATTACTAGCTACAAACAGAAACAGTGATAACTAGATCAGTGTGCTTCCAGTCTGAAAAGGCCTCCACAACACCATTATCCAATATTCTACATAGAGACCTTATAATGTCATAATTGAATTTAACCTCTAGTCTCTTTTGTGATTTACACTTTTAATAGGCATTCAAATGCCATTTGAAGAAAATAAATAATGCAGTATCCATTAGTGCCCTTAGAAAGTTATTCTGATCATTAAACCAGCCAAGTCTCAGAAATACATCCCTTCATTTCCTTAAAATTCACAAAAAATTTCTTATTCCTCCCTCTCCCCTTCTTAGCTCTTTTTTCCCCTTTCTCAAAGAACATTCTCTTTACCTCCTCACTTTTCAAAAGGCAGGGTACAGGAAGAAGTACAAAGAAGCATCTGGAAGGATGCACATTGGGGGAGATCATACATCACTAGCTGCCTACTACCACTTTCATTATGTATGACATCCCAAGTAAAGACATATAATACATTGTTTTCTTTTTAAATAAAATGTTCAATATTTTGTAGTACTTTTCCCTACTTTATAATCTATCTTGACATTTGTCCAGTGGGTGGATGCCATATATTTTGGGGGGATTTAATTAATAAATACTCTCTTGATCATGTCTATTAATTTCGCTTCTGCAGAATGATCTATCTAGTACAGCTCAAATCTTAAAGAAATAAAGATACTAGAGTAACAGAAGGTGAAGAATTTGGAAAAACTGAACCCCAAACTACTAAGCATATTCCTTAACTTTTCCCTCAGGATATTTGCACTATTCTGCTGCTTGTAAGGCTGAAACTGGTATTAGAATTCTGTGCAACTTTTATCTTCCTCCTGGTATTTCTAACAAACAAAACAATCACCCTCAAGGTGTGTCAGGCTGCCAAATTCTCAGTCTCTAATGGTTTTTTCTTTGTGCTGCCTCTGTTCTTCCTGCGGTTCTGCACTGTGAAGCAAGCATCTTAAATCCTGGGGATGGCAGGGATAGGAGCCAAAAGATGGAAAACAAAATAGAGAGAAAACACAAAACAACCGTTTCGTGCTGCATCCACCTCTTTATACAGTGATCATGAAAAACAGCCCTTCATGCAGAGCTACGTACGTTCTTCATGCTATGGAGTCCTTTTACATTTACATTCCCAGAATCTCTGTTAAAAGAGGAGCCTGTATCTTCTGCTCTTGGTCTGTGTTGTCCAGGTCTATGAACTAGCTCAGCACAGTCTTAGTACATTGCTCCTACCTACTTCTTGCTTTCTCTTCTTCCTCAGGAATACCTGTACTTCTCTTTTCTGAGAGTCCATCTGGCAAGGAAAAAGGATTCACTAGATACTGTATTTTGTACTGGTCAAAACAGTATCTACTTACAGCAGATGTTATCAGTGTGAAATAAAATCTTATTATTTTAAGATGGTACAGCAACAAAATTACATTCTTTTTCCCACTGTGGGCACTTCAGTTCTGCCATCATGTCACCTGGCAATATTTGCTTATCCACACTGAATGAACACTTTCAAATACAAAGACCTAGCTCTGGAGAATTTGTCCGTGAGGGAGGAAAAGGAATAAATGAGATTATTTATAAGAAAACACACTTGAAAACAGTATCATAAATTGTGATATGGATCAGAGGCATACTGTCTCCACACTCTTACAATAGTTTAGTTACCTTCTTATCAACAGGTAAGGGAGTCAGACAAAATACACACACAAAATACTGCCCTATTCTTTCCAACTTTCCAACCTTCTTCTGACCTCAGCAGAACGCCTAAAGGAAGCCTAAAAAATAAACAGTATTTTGATCATGGCCAAAACAATCATAACAATCATGGCATTAAACAATCATAGAGTTCTTCTGCTGATAAACTTGAAAGGTTGTGAATAACAAAGTATGATACTTGTGCTGCTCTGCTACGAAAAGAATGCTACTTCCACACAGAGTATGACTCTCAATAAACATAAGCATGAAGACTCAAGTGTTTTTCACATCATCAAAACCATTTGCTCACTTGAAACAGGGAAATGCAAGTTCCTTTACTCAAGATCAACAGCAGAATTTTTTCAGACAGCCAACACAAGAGGCAACTTTTTATATCATACATGACAAAACCATAAGGAAAATGGCAGTGGCAACCATTGCAGCTCTTCCTATCAGGAAAAATTATCAGGTTCCTCTAAGACCTGAATAAGCCACAGACAGCACAGTAAATTACGAGGCTTAGCTCCTGATGGATTTCACATCAGATCCTTCAAGTTTAAGCTTGGAAAGAAATGCTTTCCCAACACCACCCACTCTATTCCTACCATCTGCTGTCTTAATTCTGCTCTTCTGACAGTTAAACTCAATTAACTAGAGTTATTTCTCTTGGTAAATACTTACTTCCTTAGACCAAAAGGTAAATATGTATTCAGAAGTATCATCCTGGCTCCAACTGTTATTATGGAGAAAAAAGACAAACCACTAGAAATTCCTAACATACAAACCCACTACCTTTACTGGAAGTGCCATGGTCAGAACATGCTTCCCTTTTGAGGCACAGGCATAGTGTCATTAAACACAATGGAACTTTGTCCCATGCCAGCATTGCAGCAATTTGGAGATACAAACCACTAAGTAGCACAGCAGCTTCATTCTCTCTCAAGAACTGCTGTGGCAAATGACCAAAAAACAGCAATTAGACAAGTTTTGGAAGGACAAAATTAGCCCAGACTGTATGTATACGTATGGCTAGGCTTCATGAAGCCTGTGGAAGGGCTCTTGGGTGTGTCCTTGGAGTGTGCACAGAATTGTTTACAAACAGAGAGGGGCTGGTGGATGATGTAGTGGTTGGAGGCCGCCTGGGGCATAGTGACCATGAAATAATAGAATTTTCGGTCCTCAGGGATGTAAGGAGAGCCATCATTAAAACCTCTGCTCTGGATTTCCAGAGAGCAGATTTTGGCCTATTCAAAAAACTGATTCAGAGCATACCCTGGGAAACAACCCTTAAAGGCAAGGGGGTCCAGGAGGGATGGACATGTTTTAAGAAGGAAATTTTGAATGCACATCAACAGGCTGTCCCAGCGTGCCAAAAGGGCAGCCGGAGGGGAAGACGGCCAGCTTGGTTAAATAGGGAGATTCTGGAAGAAATCAGGGCTAAAAAGAAAGTTTACAGACTATGGAAAAAAGGGCTGGCTACTTAGGAAGAATTTACAGATAGAGCTAGGTCATGCAGGAAAAAAATTAGGGAGAGAAAAGTGGAATTTGAAGTAAATTTGGCTATTTCAGTTAGGGATAACAAAAAGTCCTTTTATAAATACATTAATAACAAAAGGAGGGGCAAGGAAAATCTCCATTCTCTGTTGGACTTGGAGGGAAATATAGTTAAGGAAGATGAGGAGAAGGCTGAGGTACTTAACACCTACTTTGCCTCAGTTTTGAGCAGTAGGACAGGTGGCCCTCAAGACAACTGGCCTCTGGAGCTGGTAGACAGGGAGAGGGAGCTGAATAGCCCTCCTGTATTCCAGGAGGAAATAGTTACTGACTTACTGAGCCAGCTGGATCCTAACAAGTCTATGGGACCAGACAGGATCCATCCCAGGGTGATGAGGGAGCTGGCAGAAGAGCTTGCCAAACCTCTCTCCATCATCTTCCAACAGTCCTGGCTCTCTGGGGAGGTCCCAGATGATTGGAGGTTGGCGAATGTCACCCCAATCCACAAAAAGGGCTGCAAGCAGGACCCTGGAAACTCCAGGCCTGTCAGCCTGACCTCCGTGCCTGGCAGGGTTATGGAGCAGTTCATCCTGAGTGCAATCACACAGCACCTTCAGGGTGGACAAGGGATTAGGACCCAGCCAGCATGGGTTTAGGAGGGGCAGGTCCTGTCTGACCAACCTGATCTCTTTTTATGATCAGGTGACCCACCTGGTGGGTGAGGGGAAGGCTGTGAATGTGTCTGTCTCGACTTCAGCAAGGCCTTTGACACTGTCTCCCATAATATACTCCTGGAAAAGCTGGTAGCCCATGGCCTGGACAAGTGTACCCTCTCCTGGATTAAGAGCTGGCTGGAGGGTCGGGCCCAGAGAGTGCTGGTGAACGGAGCTGCATCCAGCTGGCGGCCGGTCACCAGTGGTGTTCCCCAGGGGTCTGTGTTGGGTCCAGTCCTGTTTAAGATCTTTATTGATGATTTAGATGAGGGGATTTGAGTCCATCATCAGCAAATTTGCTGATGACAATAAGCTGAGAGGGAGTGTCGACCTGCTGGAAGGCAGGAGGGCTCTGCAGAGGGATCTGGATAGACTTGAGAGATGGGCTGATTCCAATGGGATGAAGTTCAATAAGGCCAAGTGCCGGGTCCTGCACTTTGGCCACAACAACCCCCTGCAGCGCTATAGGCTGGGCACAGAGTGGCTGGAGAGCAGCCAGGCAGAAAGGGACCTGGGGTACTAACTGACAGGAAGCTCAACATGAGCCAACAGTGTGCCCAGGTGGCCAAGAAGGCCAATGGGATCCTGTCCTGTATCAAAAATAGTGTGGCCAGCAGGATCAGGGAAGTGATCCTTCCCCTGTACTCTGCGTCGGTGAGGCCACACCTTGAGTACTGTGTTCAGTTCTGGGCCCCTCAGTTCAGAAAGGATATTGAGGGGCTGGAGCGAGTCCAGAGAAGAGCAACAAGGCTGGTGAAGGGACTGGAGAACAAGCCCTATGGGGAGAGGCTGAGGGAGCTGGGGTTGTTTAGCCTGGAGAAGAGGAGGCTCAGAGGTGACCTCATCACTGTCTAGAACTACCTGAAGGGAAGTTCTAGCCAGGTGGGGGGTGGTCTCTTCTCCCAGGCACTCAGCAATAGGACAAGGGGGCACGGGCTTAAGTTCTGCCAGGGGAAATTTAAGTTGGATATCAGAAAAAAATTCTTTCCAGAGAGAGTAATCAGGCATTGGAATGGGCTGCCCAGAGAGGTGGTGGATTCACCATTCCTAGAGATTTTTAAACGCAGATTAGACGTGGCGCTGAGTGCCATGATCTAGTAAATGGACTGGAGTTGGACCAAGGGTTGGACTCGATGATCTTGGAGGTCTTTTCCAATCCAATCGATTCTATGATTCTAACTGGCCCCATTCTTTGCTCCTCAGGTTCATCTGCCATGGCCAAGCAAGCTCAGGTGGTGACAGTGAAGTGAAGTCCTCGGGACTAGAATCTGCAGCCCCCGGTATTCCTAGGAGGTCTCCCATCCAAGTACTAACCGGGGCTAACCCTGCTGAGCTTCTGAGATCTGACGGGATTGGGCATCAGGGTGGCATTTAACTGCCTACAGCCCAAACTAGCATGCTTCTTTTTACAAAAGAGGTACAATGGCAGAAGTTTTCACTTTGAGAGAAGATGCACTATTTTCTTCAGTCCTAAGGAGACAATTTCCCCTATTCCCAATTACTCTGAACTCCTAAGTAGCTTTGCAACCACTTTTGAACAAGACATTGTAATATATTTGAAGAACATATATAATTGGTAAATATCTTCTTAGTGACGTTCACAAACTTTATGGTAAGCATTCTTTCTGCACACTACGGGATTGCTGTGAAACTCCACCAACACTGACAACTTCAGCTGTAAAATTCAGTGAAAGCCTCTCTGTTCAAGGGAAGAAAAAGAAAGGTATTTTCTGCTTTCACACTTTTCTTAATTTTGTCTGGTATTGTTTGTTTCTAAATATTTGCGAACATCATATTATTTCATTTGCATAACCTTTCTAGAGAAGGGTCTGGAGATGAGTTATTATGATTTTGCTGGAGTTTACAATCCTATCTGCACATAGAACCGACTTAAGTGAATCAACCCAAATTAAAGACAAGCAGTAACTACTTTGACTAAACTGTCAAACAGCTGCACAGTGACAATTCAGCCTGCCATTCAAAGGTTCTCTGTTTTGTATGAGATCCCATTTCCTCCAGTGTCACACAAGTGCTCGTTTTTAATTTTCTGTGTGTGGGTGGGGGACATTTTCCTTGTATCTGCTGACAAAGATTTTTTGTGTACGTTTGAAAACAAAAAAGCCAAAACACACACCAATTCTTTTGCCTGGGATAACAATTTTTATCTGAAAGTCATGATTAAGGTGTAAGAAGTAAGCATTTAGATAAAAGCTGCAGTTGCTCTTGAACATGTGTTTCCATTATGGTTGCTCCTTCTCAAATAAAGGAAAAGGACTGTTAAAGAGCACAACAGAACTTCAAATCTATAGCTTTGCTTTCAACAGAAACTTCTGAAAAGAGCATAAGATACAGCTGCTAAATCTAAAATTTAAGTACAGCTTCAAATCTTCTCCCAGTGCAAAACATTTCCCTCACTTTTCCTACCCCTCAAAAAAACCCACAGAGAATTCTACAATTTGAGACGCAAGGTGTCTCCAAATACTTGTGTGAGACCTTTCCCTTTGCACTTTACAAAAAGTCAAGAAATAATCCTAGTGAAGAAATGTGTTCTCCCTGGCTTTCAACTTCCATTCTCTTTCATTGCTCAAAGTGAATACAGAACAAGTGAGGGAAGAGGCAAAATAAAAAAAAATAAAAAAAGAAAAGCCAAGGAAATAGTAACTCATTCAAGCTACAATCAATCTTCATTAACTCTTGTCTGGAAAAGTTTAAGGTGATGGTGCACGAGCCTTTCATCCAGCTCATGTCCTGTACAGGAGCACAGTCAGTGGAAGGGAACATAGTTCTGACTTGCAATTGCCTCAGGTCAGCACTTTGGCCTGATTCAGAGAACGTTCTGGAACCATCACATCTGCTGCTCCATTTGCTCTGGGCTCTGACTTACAATCAGCTTGTAGCATAGACATTATAGATTGCATCTAGGAGGTAAGAAATCGGAAGAGAGAACAAACAAAAGACTGTACATAATTTGCTAAAAAATGCCTAGTGCATTTGTCAAAAGACTGGAAAACAGAATAAAAAGTAACAAAATTTCCACATCACCATTCCTTGCTACAGTAACTAGATGAGCATAATAGAGTCAGTAACAGGACCTTCACTGACAAGATGCACTTCTTTCCTAAGTGGAATTGATTTCCCCTTTCTCCCCAAAAATAAGGGGCGATGCCTCATATGAGAGGTTCAGCACAAAAGCCAGATATGGCTGCAGTCCTTTCACACAGAATAATTAGTCACTGCCCCAAAGCCTTCTTTGTCTGCCACTCGGGCACAGATCATGTGGTTTAAGGTATTCATTATTCAGTCTCTCCCTCGAACACACACTCTCTCTCTCCCAGACATGCAGCCTTAACTGTGGCTTGTGAATCACTATCCACAGCTAAGGCAATTAATGGAGTCTATCACATTCACATCAGTAGCATTACCCCCAGCTCATTAATGGAACTTCCCGTGCAAATAGATCAGACTGCCCCATCTTAAAAATGAAATATATAACATTAATTTCTCTAGAAAATATCTGTCACAATAAGTATCACCACCCTACAAGTACCAGTGCAAACATAAATATCCCAACGACTATATACATGCCTACACATTTTTAAAAATAAATGAGAAATCATGGCTTCTTCAAGGATTTTGTGCACCTGTGCTACAAAAATCAGCTCATACTGACTTTTTTCATGCTTTTTAACTGGTTACAATGAATTGTTCATTCTATCAGACCAACACTGAGAATTCTCCAGAAAACAGACTATCAAGACTCTAAAAGCAACAAACATAAAACACTGGCAAGTCTTTACTCATGATTTATCTACATATTAAAACTCCAAAAAATAAATTTCACTGGAAGGGTCAAAATAAAAAACCACAGGAAGAAAAACAGGCACACAGGTTCATGTCAATACTATGCTACTCATTTAATTTGCTCATCCCCAACCCTCTGGCCATCCTGCATTGGGAAGTTGCTCTCATTCTTTTCACCAGGCCCTTGTTGCCAGGGCTGCAGCTGCACAGCCCATTGTTGTTGAAGCACATGTCTCTAGAGGGAGACACAAAGGGTTTCATTATCTGCTCCTCTGAGCAGGCACAGCAACCACCAGATTAGACCATTCCCCCTTCTGCCCCTCCCGTCATGCGGGCCAGCCAGCCATGCTGCCAGACATGACCTTGTCCATGTGAAGAGCTGCACAAGGCACAGGTGCCCCAGCTCAGCTCCCTGTCCCCATCACAGCCTGCTCCCCTCCAGGGATGCTCTTCAGAAGCTGCTAATTTATGGTCCACTCTTTGACTCATGACTTCATGGGAAGCTTGCACTGCAGTTCAATTTAAGAACTAGTGAGATGAGATCTGTATTTTTAAAACCAGTAGGAACAGTCTTCTAATATGTCCGATCTTCCAGAAAGAACTCTGCTTAAAAGTCTTAGCCTTCTCTGGGACATAAAGATTAAAGACAGAAAACACAAAAGGACTCAATAACTGAATCAACATTCTGTGCTGTGACCTCACTGTTCATTCACATGGAACTACCTTCCCAGGGCTCAATTTAAACCTTTTTTGGCTTTAACAGCTGGATTCATTCTATGAACACATTTACATGGTTGTGCCACTTGTGAAGGAGAAGGATATGGGCAGTGTTGCCATTCAGAAAATGTAGGTAAATAAATAAATAATATTTTTAAAAATCAAAATATTTAAAAACTATTTGTTTCTTGGACTGGTTTTGGTACCATGTTGCTTGTCAATATGCTGTCAGCAATTTCCTATAAAGATGTTGTTTAGCACTCCTAGTGTCAGAAGAAAAAACAAGCAGAAATAATTGTTTTTTATTTTGGACTCTTTCTCAAGGCAAAAAATTGACTGCTGAAGAGCAGAAAGGCATTAACTCTTCATGAGAACCCCGAATACAAACACAACTCATAAAACATGTTTTTTAAGACTAGGTTCAAATGAGTAGTTTACAGTGGAAACAGAGTATTTACTGCATGGTAAGCAAGCTAAAGTGATCTTTAGTTTTACATTAATAGCATATGCAGAGCTTATATGAGGTACAAAAGCATTCTCACATAGGGTGTCAGACTCACACCAAAAGGTGGAAATAAAATCAGTTTTTCTAGGCCTTAACTAGAGGTAAAACTAGTTTTTCACTTAATGTCATCACATCGGCAGTTCTGTACCTGAAGGTCTGCCTCTTTACACAGCAGACAGTGCAGGAAACATCTGGGATATTGCCAGCTCTGACGAAATCAAGTCTCCATAGAAGGCAATATGAATTGCAGCCTTTTCTGCCCATCAGATTATCAGATCATGCTGGCAAGGTTATGCACTTACCACACTCCTTCACATGCAGGGGATTATGACTTCAGATACAGCCCGAAACTAAAACACTGCTACCTGTCCTGTGATCTGACAATGGTGACCTAGCACAGAAAGGACCACATACAGAAGTATGCTGTTTTAACTCTGTGTTAACAAAGGACAGCCTAGTCTACTTCATGGTAGTAACCTTTTGAGAAATAAGTTAGATCTTCTCTAATGTGTTTCCCCTTGGCACATCTGCTGAGGTCTTTGAGCCCCATATGGTTATTTCTGAAGGGCACAAAGAAAAGCAGAGATGAAGAAACCTAATTTCTTCAAGGAAATAAGTTCACATCTTGAAAAAAAACAACACACATACAGTTAACTGTCTCAGTTCTGAGTAAAGCATTTAATCCTGAAAAATACAATTGGTATTATTCAAGGACCATGAGTGAAATACATCGAGTGCAACAAAGTTTTTCTTCTAATGTAGAATTTGTGATGCCTTAACTTACAATTGTGGGCTTTCTTCCATGTGAATATCTCAAATATTTCAAGTAGGAACAAAATAAGATCAAGAAAAGATAAGATGCCATGCTTACTCATAAAACTATGTATTTTAATACTTGATTCCACCTGCTCTCTTATCTAGCCTTATCTCATACCTCTCTCTCCCTGCCTCCTGTTGTATAGCTCTGTAATTGTGGTGGTATAACAACTAGTAGAAAGAATTTCCATTTCCATGTTGAAGATACCTACCAGCTAGAGTTCAAGGCAAAAAACCCAAACAATAAAACATGTTATTACACGTTACACAGCACACACAGCCGAAGTAACTAGAAGAATAAAGAGGGATAAAAGAGAAGCAGTAGAATAAGACACAGTGATGCTGCAATAACTGCAGTTCTTGAATATGTAATGTTGGGAATAATGATAACATTTGTCAAAAGAGAGTAAATCTGTTTTTTATGTTACTAGTAAATCCATTTTTAAATATTTGAAATTAACTAGTATGTGTGTATATTTTCATATAGGTAACTGATATTTCAAGCATTCCAATTGTTTTAGTGAGATGTGCACAGAACTACCACCCTCAAATCAAATGTTGATTTAACTTCCTTTATCATATATTGATATCCCAGATAGCTGTAAAATTTAGACAGTGTTGGTAACACCAGTCAGCACACAGTGGTCAACTGATGGGGAAAGAGACAAAGTGTTTAGGATTTCTGCAAAAGTTTTGAAAACAATAGTCTAAAATATTTTCTTTCACTTCTTGATGAATATCCTATTTTACTATAATATTGAAAATGCAGTATCTCAAAAGTTAAGTACTTTCTAAATGTCCACATACTGATAGCATAATAATGAAATAGTGAAAAGCTTTTCAGGAGCTTTTCTGAGAAGTTACTACACTGAACTTGTCAAATGACAGGCTTTTGTTCTTTTTGTAACTGCATGTTTTTAGTAACTGTGCTATTGACCACATCCTCAGAACATTATCCGTTTCTGCTTATCGACCTATTACTTGTGGATGTATGTGAGTCTTCCTTCTAGAGGATTCTCAACTGTCTGGAAAAAAAACAAAACCAGGCAGTGAAATAAACAAAAAACCACTTCCACACTCGAGCTCAGCTTGAGCTGTCAAATTAGCAATTGCTGCCGTGCTACTCTATTGTTGAAGTTTACAGTAAGCACATGCTATGTAACTTCATTAAACATACATGGGAAATGAAAGTATATCAACATCTAGAGACTGGAACACGCACATGCTTTTGTAATATTTTGGGATACATAGCAAAGACTTTCCTGCAACAGATATTTACACCTGGGAATTTGACACCTTTTTACACTAGTCACAGCAAACTAATACATTCAAGAGTCTCCAAAATTACATTAAAAGTCCCTTCCAACCTAAACCATTCTGTGGTTTCTAACACCGACCAAGTACCCTGCCTTTAAAGTTTTTGCAAGTCAGTTTTTGCAGAGCTATCAACCTTTCCCAAGTCTTTTAAAATAGCAGGAGTTACACCCTACAAAGGGCTTCATAATGTAACATTATCCAGCAGCCTTCAAATTCTTGGTCCAACTAACAGCATCACCACAGCAGTGTTATCCACTACAGCTATACTGAGATACAGTCAGCAGAAAGGAACAGGAAGAGGAAGAAAGGTAACAGAACAGCTTAGTGTTATATTAGAGGTTACAGGAAAGGCTACAGTTATAATGGGGGAAAGAGAGAGGAAGAGGAGAAGCAAGGCAAGCATACCAGAGCAAAAGAAACTGCACTTATGAAACCGGTCTGAAGTTTACATACAACATAAAGTAACTGGGCAGGAGATTTGTTTGTTTCCAAGCAAATAAAAAAAGAAGTGAAACTAAAAGCACAACAGATAACCTACTACATTAAGAAGCTTTGCTGAAATCTATCTAAATGTCCACAGCCCAAGACAGTTGCAGGAGATATTGAGGAGCTAGACGGAGAACAGAAGAAAGAGGGTATAGAAACCAAAGGAACCATCACATTTGTAAGAGAGCACTTGTTGACAAAATCGTTCTCTAGACTGGGTTATCTGAGGGTAAATAATTTTCATGGTAGATCATATTTTTCTTCCATGGCAACTGTAACAATGAGAAATTTCAGCAATCTTCCATGAGTTTGTTTTCCCTACAACAGATAAATCAAGTAATAACATCTGTATAAAAACTAGTCTGGGAATCCACACTATAATGAGCTGAGACCAGAAATTCATGTCACTTTTCATTTTGTTGTGAAGTCACAGGGCATTAGAAGGCAGAAAACATTCAATACAGCGGTCTATCGTGGCATCTCAAAACTAGGACCCTTATGTTAGAAGCATCTCAAAACTCAACTGGCAAGTTAGGTAGCTACATTTTCAGATGTGCCAAGGACCCAGCAGTTCCCACTCCAAGCCTGACAGACTTTTTTGAGATGCAGGTGCTATTCAACTACAGATTTGGCTTGCTATTTACAAATCAAACAATTCCTCTGGCACTCCTGCCCCAGCAATAATGAATTACAATGCTTCTCTCTGCCTACAATACCTCTTCTGCATGAGGCAATTAACATGTTTCCATATCTATATATATGTATATCTATATCTATCTCTATAAATACTATTGCAAATAACTATCACCCATGTAGTGTTCTTTAAGAGAAGGTATTTCACATTTCCTTATTATCACAGTAAAAGCATCTTCCCCACAATACTGGCACTAACTTTATAGAATAGTCTTAAAAAGAGGAGGTAGGCTGGCATTACCATTCTCACTTTTAATTCACTACTATTAACTAAAAAGCAAACAAAACCACAGCGAAGCCAATGTAACTCCCCACCACTATTTTCCTGCCTGAGCCAACTCAAAAGTAGCATTCCTCTTCTGCCTACCAATGGGACTCAAAGAAGTTACAGCTTGAGGTCACTCTTCCAGGTCTTCCAGCTCCGCATCAATGAGCAAATGTGCTCAGGACATATAAATGCAGTCCTGCCTCTGGATGTAATTAATACTTAAGGCCACAGGACCTTGCTCTTCTCTGCACTGGTGTGGCCTCACCTGGAACATTGTGTGCAGTTTTGTGAACCACAATATGAGAATGATATTAAGCCATTAGAGAGTGTCCAAAGGAGGGCAACGAAGAAGGTGAAGGGCCTTGAGGGAAATCCGGATGAGGAGCAGCTGAGAGCACTTGCTGTGTTCAGCCTGCAGAAGAGATTAAGGGAGACCTCACTGGAATCTACAAGTTTCTTGTGAGGGGAAGAGGAGAGGCTGTCACTGATCTCTTGTCTGTCGTTACTAGTGACAGAATCCAAGAGAATGGCCTGAAGTTGTGTCAGGGGAGGTTTAGCTTGGATATTAGAAAGAGATTCTTCACCCAGAGGGTGGTTGAGCACTGCACAGGCTCCCCAGGGCAGTGGTTACAGCATCAAGCCTGACAGAGTTCAAGAGCCATTTGGATGGCACTCGCAGGCATGTGGTGTGACTCCTGGGGATGATCCTGTGCAGGACTAAGGGTTGAACTTTGATGATCCTTGTGGATCACTTCCAACTCAGCATATACTACGATTCTGAGTCTGCGAATGAGAAAGTAACTGTTGACAGATACTTGAAATGAAGTGTAACAAACCAGTCCCAAATGAAAGGTCAGCCATGCATAACACAGTCAGAAAGAGGCACAGATCTACTATGGAACAGGAATAATGGAAATACTGGCCTATTTACCTTTCCACCCCAATTTACTCAATAACAGAAAACATTCCTGAAAGGATTAATAACTGGGAATGAAGAAAGACTAGAAGGATTAAAGACTGATATACATTTCAATACAGAGAAAGATTTAAATAGAAGATGTGCTTTTTTTGAATTGACTCAGTCAAAAGAAGAAATGAGATTCTTGAAAAATGCTATAGCCACTAGCTCATGTTTAAGGAGTCAGAAGCAAAGAGAAATTGCTTCACTCATTATATTTTAAAAAGGAAATTACATAACTGAGTGATGTCTTGTGGTAAGCCTAATATGATTTGAATAAAGCACATTCTAAAAAACTAGATCACTCTCCTGGACACGAGAGCAACTCAACCAAACAATTCTGGACATGAGTGAACATGCAAATTAGGTGCCCATGAAAAAACAAGATGTCTGTGAAATCTGAATGTCCAAAGCTAAATGTTGGTATCAGGACAGTATTTTGAATCTACGTGCCAAAATTCTGAACAAGTGCTTATTGAAACACATCACTCCTTCTAGGAACACAGTTTAAAGTGTTTTATCTAATAAGGGAGTACTCAGTAAGTTGTGCACAACATTAAGAAACAAAGCAAGAATATAATGCACTCTGTGTTCTTCAGTGTGCTGTAGCAACTGTTAGTCCAAAAGACATCAGAGTGCAAGAGTATTTTCTGTGACAAAGATGAAACTAAAAGTTAAATTCTGCCATTAATACAAGTTTGATCATAACTTGCTCTTCTCTTCTTGATATTAGATCATTCATGTAGGAGACAATATTATTCTTCCTCCTTTGAAGAAAGTGCTGCCATGGTTAAAAGTCCCACTCAGAATTCAAGAACAACATTAAAGTATGTTAAGGGAAACAGATTATATATCTCTGCTTTTGTTCACTTTTAGCCTGCTATAAAGATCAGGTTCTTACACTTCACAAGAGCTCTTCTTTACCTCAGAGCTATCTAACTTACTAGGTTTTAAGTATTTCAAGTAATTTTATGCTGCAGAATAGGGTTGCTTAATTATTTCATACCTATAGCAATTTGACTGCATAACATGTGTGGCAGCTTTACTGAATGGATAGGCATTGCCCCTTGGGGGGTAACTACAAATCTGATGTACAGGAGACAAACAGTAACCACTAAACAATTTGTGGCAAGGACTGTTAACACTCAGCCTGGGCTCTGCCAGGAAACAGGATGTCAATGTTCAAGTAGTCCAAGGACATTGTCCTTGGCATTCTCTCTCCAGACAGCACTTTTTCCCATTAAGTATTACTCGAACTTGGGGCATTTTCTGTGGAGAGGTGATTATTCACAGTGGAAAAAGCCAGAATTATATTCTTAGGCTTTGTGCCTTAACTCCAAAATGGCAGATTGTTTCCTTGCATAAAATCATATATAAAAACAAAAATTTGTTTGCAAAGTACAGTGTGTGTGTAAGAGAGCAGGAAACATATACAGGTTTTTCAGAATGCCATAGTTCACCCTGTACTAAGATTAGCCAATTTAAGGAAATCTAAGCAAAAGATTACAGTATATGACTGTGCTTCCAAAAAGGAAAATAAGACCTTATAGAAAAGAACTACCCAATCTGTTAGAGATATTTTAAATATCATTATAAAGTGCACTCTATAGCTAGTCCAAAGTCTAAATATAAAACCTCAAAAATGAAGGATCTCTCAGGTTAGATATTCAGTATTTCAAATTACAGAAACTGAACATCATGCAGGTGTATTTCCAATTATAATTTCTTTGTGGGCCGTGTGCTTTCCTTCTCTTCCCCACTACAACTCAGAGAAGGACAAACCACTTTAAGTATCTAATTTAGAAGTCAACCAACATACCTGACACACTTTTCTTGCCTACTTTTCACATACTATACTCTTCATACAGACAGTTGTAATGAAAGCTGGCTTCTAAGACTGCAATTCTCTTACTGACAGTCTTTGATTCCTAACTTTCCCCTGTTTTATGGTTTCCCGTGGCACAAAGCTTCAGAGAATTTGTGCTTCATGTACCACTTTTCCATGAAAAGTGAGAGCAAAACTTGCACTGTGGAGTTCTAATATAGTTCATCTGGAAAAGCTGTGTTCTACCTTAACATGCAAATATGCTGTTTCAGGAGGAAAAAAAAAAGAGATTTTAAAGATCTGTGTGAGAAGCTGAATCAGTCATGAAGTCCAGTTGTACCTCAGTGACTTGGGGAAGAAGTAGAAGACAGTCAGATACAAACACAGATGCTACAAGAGACAGCAGTAATGAAACGTGAGTGTTTACACAAATGGGCATCTGAAATGGAATAACAGAAGGACAGTTTTATTCCTGTGTTATTTGCATTATTCTACATAATTGATGCAATAACAAGAACTCAGGGGTTAAGGGCAGAAGTTAAGCTAAACTGAAAACCAAAATTCCTTCATGAAACAAAATGTTGAAATTCAACACCTTTTGTGAAGTTTTCTTCTTCTGTCCTTAAAATGAACAGCACTGAACAAAATTTCAGTTATACAAATCAACTAAAATTTCTCTTTATGGCTCTGTTTGAAATTCATTCATCAATTATTAAATTGGAAATTAGATTATACAGAATTGATGAAAGTGTGGTGGATGACATCTAAACATTTCCATAGACAAGAAACCAAAATCCATTAAAATCTTGCTCAGAAAAGCCAGACCATGAACCAAATTTGAAAACCATATACTGAAAAAGCTAAGTGACAAAAATGACATAATTCAGATTTTGAAGCTATGTGGACTTTCCTGTGGTGGCATCAAGACATCCACAGAACACTCAAACAGTCCAATAACATTTTAGGTAGGACTCCTGGCTGCAGGAGTGTACTGCAGAAGTGTTGCACAAGCTTTTAGTGCTAGACATGAAAGGAACAAAGGCTTCCTGGACAAATTCAAGTCATTTATTGGTATAAAAGCATTTACCTAAAATTCATTACCATTTTTATATGACTTCCAGAAGGGTGAAAAGAAAATTTTTTCTGTCTTTTTCCCCACCCCATTATTACAGAACTTCAGTGAAATAGCAATACTAGAACAGAAAAGTTGAGGAAAACACTTTTTTTAGGTTCCTCCAGGTTTGCTCCAAACAGTTGGAAAGTAAATATGCTTCAGAGTATCATGAGACCAGATGAGAAATACACTAAGTATTGAAGAAGAGCCACAAGTCTTAATGCTTCTACTTCGCATACTGGAAGTACATCTACCAAGCACATGGTCAAAGTCATGCAACAAAAAACACTGGCATGTGAACAAAGATGCAAATCTACCCACACAATTGCAGTGGGGCAGAGGAAGGAAAAGTTGTAGAGTTCTAGGTAAAGAGGGAGCAGGAAATGGCCCCAGAGCGCTGTCCTGCATCACTCTCTTACAATATATCAGTTTGAACCTCAAAAACTTAGGATAAACAAAGAAAAATATTAGGTCTTAGGGCTAAGGATAAAATAAAAGGACTTTTGGTTTTTTAAGACTGGAATAGGGCATATTGTGAGATGTTTATGGAGATTTTACTCTCAACACCTTCATAGCTGCCAGGAAGGCAAGTCAGGAAGGCTGTACTTCCTGACTTGTGACTGAAGCTTCCTGCAGACACTCCCAGAGCACATACAGAAAAGGCAGCCAACAGGTTAGGAACACCCAGTGCACTTCACTTGTTCCTGGCACAAGAATGAAATATACGTATTTTTGCACTGTGGAATTCTCTTTGCTCTATCTGCTCCTGTTCCACTGGGGATCACCACTGACTGAGCTAATACTCCAGAAGTTCTTTCTCGCCCCCACTTGGCCTTCCTGCAGCAGCCCTCATCCATGCCTGTGCTCTCCTTCTCCCTGTGCCTTTCCTTCTGCCCCTTCCACCCATTTTCACTGGGTGGGATTTTTTTTGTCATGGAATTTTACGAGGTTGGTAGTTTTTTCGGATATTTAAAAATTACCTTATTGGCCTACTGTTTCCTTCTTCTCTCTCCCCCCTCCTAACAGAGCCTCAAGGGCAGAGATTCCCCACCTGTACAGTCCATTCGCATTGTGCAAAAGAACAGTTTTTCACAGGGTGGGTATATAAACGTGAGGGGATGCTCCTGACCCACAGCAGCAAGAAGGAAGCCAGAGAAAGAACTGCAGGGCGAGCAAGAGAGGCTGCAGCTCCTGGTCCCACTTTAGGATGCCATTTTCACCTGCGTTTCACATGCTACTAACACAACTACTTCCTTGTCACATACTTCTCCAGGGTAAATTCATATGCAGACTCTGTCTTCCCCAGCCTCTCTGGATGAAACATTTTACAAGTAATTATGAAATCAGAACAAAAAAGACCAGATGATAACAAAAAGGAAGAGTAAAACATGAAGGATAAGCCCAAACATGTCTGGTATCTTCAGTCACACTGGAAACACTTCCGAGTTGCCAAATGAAGTGGGGGAAGGGAGAGAGAATTACACACTACATGAATGGTGCTCAGAAGCACAAAGCATTAGGTAAAATAGAAAGACACTTGTTATGTAGTTCCTGAGTAATGAAATTGAGACCTAAGCCTGCAAAACACTACGTTGAGAACTGTGCAACATGTTCCAAAAGTTACACCTCTTTCTGAGGAAAGAGCATATGTAAGAGATTTTTTATGCACATTTCCTAAAGTACCGATACCCTCCAGAATCCTTTTCCACAGTTCATTTGGATTTTTAGATAAAAATAGGACAACAGTAAAGAAAAATATTTAATGAGAATACATAAGCTTCTAAAATTAAAGTTTTTATATAGAACTGAACTCATAAGAAACCAGCAATAGTTTCAGAGTTTAACTCTTCCATCTGTATTCATGTAATTCACAGTCATTAGCCTTACATAAATGTGCTACAATTATTATCACTTGCTAAAGTCAATTAGGAATAGATCTATCTCAGAAACTTGGTGGAGGCAAATTCAGCTCATTAAAAACACTGGCCATTCATATACATTATTGAATACCACGGTAAAACATGCATACTTGATGGGAATCACAAAGCAGTGAAGGAAAGGAAGCTAGATGGGTCCTTAAAATCAGAGCAGACCAAGATAAACAACAGCATATTATACAAAACCACAAATTAAATCACTGAAGCCATGAAAGGTATTACACAAAGAACACCAAAAGAATTTTGCCATTTTATTTAAGAATTACACATTTGAGATCTATTTAGGAGTCTTACTTAAAATAAAGGTATAGAAATGTGAATTGGACATAACTAGCAAATCCATTGAGAATTTACATCGATTAAGAAAACTGGGAAGGGAAATTAGATAAAGTGTATGAGGCTGCACAAACCGTGAATACCAGAGTATGTTCAGGCAACAAGACAATGCTGTCAAAAATAATCTGTTAACTTAATTGTACCTGGACCTCCTGCCAAAATTAGTCTCAATTAAGTATGAATATTAATCAGTTTTTATTATGAGCACAAAGTACATTTGCTCATCGTAAGTCTGCAGGACTTCTTATCAGGGGCTTCTCACCAGGCATTTGAAATGCTGCTTAGAATTCACAAGAAGTGCCATGAAACCAGATCCCATCTTCTTAAGCTTAAAATCTGTATCACGCTTTGATGATCAGTATTGGTACCACAATGAATATTCACAGATCTGTCACCAACGTTTACATCAATATTTAAAGTGAGAAGTAAAATGGCAGTATTGCCTACCTGATATCCCCAACTTCAGTTACTCTAGTCGTTTCTTTAAGCAGCAAGTTATTCAGTGAAGATATCCCCAAATCTAGAGAGTAAGGAAAAACGAAAAAAATTACATGACTATCAATTACAGCTCCTAATGCAAATTATTCACAATGAAGAGCAATCTAACTTCATGTTTCCAGGAAAAAAACAACTACCAACAGGGAGAGTCAGGAGCTTCTCCAGCAATTTTTTGTAAAGTGTGTCAGAATGGCTGAACTACTTCCATTTATGAACGAATTCAAGCATAAGAGGCACAGCAGTGTTGGGAGAAACTTCCACTGACTTGTGACTCTCTGGTCTTTATTCTTTACTCTTATATCCCTGTATGTTTAAACACTGTTTAAAATACATAAATAATTTTTATACATATACATACGTATGACAGTTATATGAAGTAAATAAGTAACAGGTCTACAAAAGCAGTAACTACTTTGTTTTGGCTGTTTCCTTTGCTAGGGTCAGACTAATGTTGGCAGAAGCATGTGGAAAGGCCCTGGATAAGTTTCATATTCCAACAATTTTTTGCAAGATTAGCTAGATAATCTCTCTTAGCGATCAGACTTCAGATTACTGGTAATATCAGGTAGTTCAGGGAGGAACTGGTTTGTACTAAATCCCAATAAAAATGTGTAACTTGGCAGTTAAATGTGATGATATGTGTGAGGTTTAGCAAACAAGTTTGTTATTGAATTATCATCCATGACATCTGTTACCAAGTTCAGTAGTTCTCAGCTAAAGGAAGGATGGATTACAAGTACTGCAGGCAATAACAGAAAGGAAACACATTCATAAGAGCTGGCTCTGAGCGACAAGAAGAATCACTGCTACTTGAAGTAGTATCAGATTATTTACTGCTATTAAACCTGTTTCAAAAACCCCTGCAAACACAATAAACCAGAACACACCCTGTATTTACAGAGCATCCACCTGTAACGACGAACTGTCACTACAGCATTTATGTATCAGAAAAGGGCTTCAAAAGAAACAGAAGCTGCAATGAAAGCTGAAAACAGAAAAAAAATCCATTTCACACTTCAAACGTGCATGTAAAAATAAGGTAAATGTAGTATTAGATTAAATTTTATGCGTTTCCTATCGTAGGGTAATGTTTTGCAGATTTTATTTTCAAACAAAAGCAAAACAAGCCCACAAACAAAAAGCCGCACCTCTCTACTACACTTGAGATACCTTATGTTTTAACATTCACAGTACATGAACACCTAATTTTTACATCCTTTTGAAAGCTACTAAAAGCAGAAATGGAAAAAATATAAAGGATTACTCTTGCACCTGCTATATAATGTTCATCCCCATAGATATATATAGTATATACACACAGATTTACAATCATCCTCCAATTTCAGCCAATGGTAAAGTCATATACATACAGAAAATCAGATAGCCAGTAAAGCATATTTTATTATTTCATTATGAAGCTTATAACTGGTACACCAATTCATTTAACAGAGCCATAATGAATGTGAACAGTGTCAGTAAATGTCAATGATTTCAGAGCGATGCATATTTGGCACCCAAAGAGCCATAAAGCACATAACATTAAAGGTAAGTTGAGAAACAAAAAACTCATGAAAGTTCATTTTAGTTTCTCCTACTCCTATCAGAGGCATATAAGTCTCAAAATTAGAGTCCTTTAGAGAACAAACTAGACACAGAGTTTACACTTAGATACATATTTAGGAGGAAGATACTTCTATTCACCAACTCAGCCTAGAAGAGGACTTAGGACAGTGGCCTACTTAAACTCATCTCTGAACATCTTTTCTCCTTCTCAAACTCTGTGTGCAAGAGATCATTAGAAGATAGCAAGCTTAAAGACATTTCAATCCTTTAAAATATTTGCATTTACTTCAGCTGGCATCCAGAAAGCTCCCCAAGGAAAAAAAAAGGCAAATAATTCTCTTGGAAACTAGGCAGTAGTCAGACACCTAAAAGACTGACCTCCAGGTCATGTTTATCTGTGCTGGCATCAGACTTTCCTATTTCTCCTTTGTTCTAATGGAATTCCTTGGCTCATTAGTGACACACGTGTCTACTTGGAACATGAACGGACAATGCTGTACGAACACACTCAGGAGAGGACTGAAAAACACCTTGGTCAAAGCCTGAAGTGCAGAAATTCAGCTACATAAGGAGTGAAAATTTTTATTTCATTCTAATTAGACACACTAAATTTTTAGTACACAGAAACTCATTACATATTACAATGTTTGAGAGGCTAAGCCTTTCTAAAGTGAAGGAAAAATTATCTCTGCCCTAATACTTCTTTCTCAAATTATTTACTCCCATAAAGGCTTTCCTTTTTTTTTTCTAAGGGAACAGCTGAAAGAGTCTAATAGTGTCAGGAGTTTTGGTAGGAGGAAGGTGCATTTAGTAGCTTTTTCAGAAGCAGTTACTGTGTTTTCACACCTGCCAATATAGACTTTGAGAACCTGACAAGAATAACTTCACTGATATATCGAATAAAGGATGTAATTTATTTAAATTTTTTTCTTCAAAACCTAGTATGATTAAACCCTTAGCTGCCTGCTTAGCAATCACCCTGTGTGGTACTACAAATCCTGTACACAACACACAGGTTGAGAGAACTGATGCAACAAAAAAGAATCTCATCCCGTAGTTTCCTGTTTTAAGTCCTACGAATTCTCAAGTTCTGTCTTTTGAACACCTAGAAAGAGCAATAGTCTGTAGTGGACATTAAACACCTCCCTCCCCAACAAGCAAAAAAAGGCCTAGCAAGTCATTAGATATACAAATGACTCTCCAGCCTACACAGGTGCTCAGCCTTCACAAAAACAGCCTTGACAAAACATAACTTCTTTTTCTAAGACAAAGACTGTCAGAGTCATCACTTCCCACACTCACGCTCTCTAAGGGAAGCCTGGCATTTTGAAGGAAAAATTCCACAATAATAAGTGTTATAGCTATGACAGATTGTGTACAACAAGTGAATAGCATTGTAGAAACAAAATACACCAAGTAATATGAGTGCACACACAGATGGCTCAGATCTACAAATTACTGTACAAGATCAGGACAGTCTGACCGTTCATGTCATGCCAGGCTAATGACTCTGCTCAGCTGGTGGCACAGACAGCTCTCATGAGCCTCCTCTGACTCATCTGAACTCTGATGATGTGAGAGCATATCAATTCCACATCCTTCTTGATGGTTTTGCTTTAGGGTTTATCTGTGCAATGAAGGAGCGATGAAGCCAGCTCTCTCAGGTGATCTAACACAAAAGCCATGACTCGGACTGCACTTTGAACCCATATCAATGCCTCTGTAATTCTCGACAGCAGTGGATCAGCATTTTTAAACTAGTAAGTTAACTCATTAAAATTTCATAGAATCATAGAATATCCTAGGCTGGAAGAGACCTATGTGGATAATCAAAGTCCAGCTTCTGGTCCTGCACTAGACAACCCCAAGAGTTTCACCATGTACCTAAGAGTATTATTCAAACACTTCTTGAACTCTGTCAGGCTTGGTGCTGTGACCACTGCCCTAGGGATCCTGTTCCAGTGCCCAACCACACTCTGGGTGAGGAATCTCTTCCTAATATCCAATTTAAACCTCCCTGACACAAATTCAAGCCATTCTCTTGGATTCTGTCATTGATCACCACAGAGAAGAGATCAGTGCCTGCCCCTCCTCTTCCCCTCATGAGGAAGTTGTAACTGCAGTGAGGTCTTCCCTCAGTCTCCCTTCACCATATTCATAGTTCTAAGACAATAAAAGTAGTAATGGAGAAAATAAATCACTATTCATCCAAGTCTCTTAATTTTTTCCAATTTATTTAGACTACAGTAGTAGTAAAGAGGCAAGAAAAGTCCAGTTTAACTTCTGTCCACTCTTCCTATAAATTCATAGGCATTTATAATTTTATCTGCCATCATCAATGACTGAGGAAGGGCAATTAAGAACCAGTTTCAGCAATCTAGAACATAACACAGTTCCTCTTAAAAAAAATAATTAAACTAGTATTGATGACACTTCAGAACTAATTCTGTGCCTGAAGCAATAATTGCATGTACAAAAGAATCCAGACAGGCTTACCCCTACCTAAAATCAAGAACCTTAAACATTCACAGTAAGTTCACAGAAATCACCAGGACATGCACTGTCAGTAGTAGGCATCCTTTGCAGGTAACTCTAGTTGCAAAATACTGACTTAAGAATATCCATAAGTTCTCAGAGAGGGAATAAAGAAAGCTTGAAGTTTCTTCACTAGATTTCAAGATTACCATATGCCATTTTCTGAACAGAAAGGAGATGCAGTAATTACTCACATATCTGATTATTTCAGTGCATTTGTTTCAGAATCACGAAAAAAAAAAGCCAAAAATAATACAATTAAAAATTAGAATGAGTTTTAACTCCATCATATTACTTTGTTTTTAATTAAGCAAAGAACATATCTACGTCAAAGAACAAGCAGTGCTAGTGCCACTGAGCATATGTAATATTAACAGATTCTGTTAATGCAGACTCTGACTTTAGCCTTCCTCCCCCATGCACACACACACATTACCATGGTGATGTGCAAGATTTGCTGCCTGGGTTTTTGGAACAGTACAGTATTTGAAATGCCCTCAGCATCTTTGAATAGATTCAAACGCAAATTAAGTTACATTTAAAGAAACAATAAGTCACAAATAGTTTGATAAAGTTGTCTGTACAGAACAACACTGACAAAAGCATCTTAGTATGACCTCAATCAGTATAAATAAAGCAACAAAGCTTTCACACCATGCTTTCTGTCCTTGAAAGAAATTAAATGAAGTTTTAAGAATCTGAAAATAGAAATAGCATATATACAGTATACAAAGCATAAATCTATAATCACCCATTATCTCTGTCAATATTTGAGTAGCTATCTGTAGAACTGTCACTTTCAGAACAACATATTTAATGGAATTTCTAATTTAAATACGACATACTGTTTCACTAAAATGCACACTTGGACTTTGAACTATAATAAATCTGTGCCTGCTGTGCGTTTTTCCCAAGTAGGATCACTCTTAATGCAGTTTCCTTTCATTTATTATAGCTTTCAACACTAATAAATAATAATTTTAAAAATCTTAAGAAATAAGGATAATCCTACTGTGAATATGCACATATCCCAACAACATAGAGGGCAAAGGCTGGGAGCAAATGTGACAATTGTTGATTCTTTGTGTTGCTACTAAACTACAAATACATTAACAAAAGGTATGAAGGGACCATTCCCTGCTCCCTTCTGCCTTCCCTTAAAAATTAGAGGTAACTTAAAACACATATTCTTAAACCTTTCTTCCCATCCACCGTACATTAACTTCTTGGATATGTCAACACCAAATACAATTGGTAAACTTCTGCTTCTGAAGTACTTAGACACACTTTTGGCTGGAGGAAACACCTTATATTTTACCTCAAAATCTGTTTATACAGTTCAAATAAATGACTACTCTTAACTTGAAATTATTGTCTTACATCAATGTTAATTTTTTTAATTATATCAAGGCAGAACTAAAGAACTAATAAGCGTATAAAACTCAACTTATTAGAAAAAAACTTTAGTGCAAAAAATCAGGGCAAGATACCATTTACTTGAGAGGTTAAGAGGGGAAATAGGCAGCTGAGCTCAAATGAGAAACTGTTCCCTGGAAGCTTTAAAGGAGTAGGTGCAATTCCTTCGGAAACTTGTGTTTGATGCTAATAGCTGCATCATGTGGGGCCAACTAAGAGACGTTATCAGTCAGCACAAGAATTACTGAACATGAACTGCAAGATATCAGCAACCAATAAATGTAACAAGGCACTTTATGCATACAGTAGTTGGTTAAAACTTGGTTGTAATAATGCCAAGGTCATGGGTTCAATCCCCTGTGTGGGCCATTGACTTAAGAGTTGGACTCGATGATCCTTGTGGGTCCCTTCCAACTCAGAATAGTCTGTGATTCTGTGATTCAGTATTTAGTAATATAATTCTTTTGACAAGGAAGCCAGATGCAATGTAGAAAAGTCCTATTTTTACACAAGATTTAAACAGCTGGTCTCCAAATTCAGTGGGTGAATACAAGAATAAGATCCCCTTCCAAAAAGGCAGTGAGGGAAAAATATATCAAGCCCATACAAGACAAGCCAGTATTTTAAGACAGAATTAAGACAGAAATCACAGGCCTCATTCAAAAGGCAGACATGTTTATTTTTCCTATAAAGACAATCAGGATTTTGACTGAGGTGGCTTTGGTGACAACATACTTTCTATTCTGTGGAAAGAAAATTTTCCCAAGGAAGCATTTCTGAACTCTGTATAGCAACTGATAAAGTTCAAGGCACATACAGTGAGAAAAAAACAAGTTGAATTGTACTGCAATTTGTAAAAAAGATACCAAAATACTCAGCATGCAGACTGTAATCAGTTATTTGGTTCATGCTCTTGTACTGTTTATATACTGACAGAACAAATAGTTCTCTTTTAGCCTAAACGGCAAGAGATACTTACAGTATTTCATCCCTGCTTGCCTAAAGTGCAACTCTAAATACTGTAACTGTTTAGCTGTGAAAAATTATTGCATCGCAGTGGTCATCACCACATGCAATATTCTCCCAGCATTACAAGCCCCTTATTGTTTAGATCAAAGTTTCTCATTTACTTCAGAGATGAATTGCGATTTCTCCTCCAGTACATCAACCCCAACATAGAGGCATTGGTTTATACAGTGCAAACAAAACTCATTACTGGCCATGACACTTCTGTTACAATTTAAAAATGGTGGGGAAAAGATTCAAATTCTCTTCAGTGAAGGACTGAGTTCACAGCTTTCAGATCAAGTCCTCCGGTCACTGCAACAGACATTTGAGATTACTAGACGACAGCCCATAATGTGATCTGTATTTTCAACATCACCCAAATAATCCATCAACTGAACATAACCCACAGAGACCAACTTCAGTACTTAGTTGAATATAGCTTAGCCATAACTTCGAAGCAAGCTGAACAGCAGCCAGCTGTCAGCACCTTGCTTTCTCCCATGCACTGCTCATGCCCTACTGCACCTGTAGAGAGAAGGCATCAGTTCTCCCTCTTTCATCTCACAACGAATACTGTCAATTTGCCTGGACAGAAAGCTAACTAAATCAGAGGAGAAAGTTAATACAGTTCAGTCATGTTTCCAGGAAGCCTGCAAAACCCGCTGACAATCACACTGACATCTTACATCCTCCTCCTTACACTTCCTTCCTAAGCCCTTCTCTTAATGAGACACTGACAGAGAACATGTAAGACTGCTTTTGAAGTAGGTCTGCACTCCTTCTACATGAGCAAGAGAGCTCCTCTTCCCCTTGCAGTTTAGGTGATGTCAACAGAAACTACTGTTAGAACAAAAGGAGTCCTCAGGAACAGTTACCCATCTATGTAACATGCACTGAGCACAGACCCTCTTGTAGGACCCCTACCAGCCTAACTTTCGTACATTCAGTTTCTTACAAACAGCAGTTTTCTTGCTGCTAAACTTCCTCTTCAATTCATGCTTTAAGTCCCCACTTCAACATGCTCATGCAGCTATTTGATTGCTCTCCTACCCACTTTCATTTGCTTCAGGTTCCTCCTTCCTTGAACTTGTCATTACTTCTCAACATCTAATCATGTAAGAGGGACTTGCTTCTTCAAAATTAGATCAAACCGTTAAGTGACTGTGAATATTCAAAAGCCTCTTTTCAGATCTACTGAAGTTTTTTAAAGAAATATAATCTAATTCACCCATCTCAGGATCAATATCCTTCAGAGCAGCATTTCTCTTCCCACTCTCCCCTTTATTTTCCTCCCAGGCTTGGCTACAGGAAGGAACACCATGTCCCTGTTTTTCTAATGCATCCCCATCTAGTTTATTCAAAAACTTATTCTTAAAAAAAATCACTTATTTCTGCAGTCGTCATGTACACTTTGCTTCAGTAGTTTTTAACACAAAAGTAATACGGCAAGACAGCTACAATACTAAAAAAACTCCTTCATGTTAACCCTGCTTTATACTTTAAGAATAGATTAAATTGCATTGGAAGACAGGCATTCATGTTTCAGCTATGTTTGTGGAGTAAACAGCAGCCAATTCCGTACAGTCCTTCAACATATATAAGAAAACATTTCTCTCATTTTTTGAAGTATCAAAATACTGACTAACATTTTCACAATATCCTCAATTCTTTTAAAACTCTTCATTTGCTTTACAGGTCAATACTAAAATTAGGAGACACAACACAACTAACATTAAACAGATACAGTAGTTACTAGGAAACAGTAAGTTTTAATGAATACGACACAGGGAGGTACAACAGGGCAGCACAAAGCGACATGCTAGTCTTCATCCATTTTCTCTATGTGCACACAGGCATGTAGAAGGAGAAACAGATACCCAGAGGTAAGGCGGTGACCAAAGATAACAGGGTCATTCAGACGTATGTTTATGCAAGGCAACATACTATTAGCTAGAACCATATCTAGTAAAAACATGTGTTGCAGTAATTAAGATAAACTATTCAGTACCTGGACTCAGGCTGTGTAATCAAGAGCTGCAACTGAGTTGCTGAAAACTAATTTGAATAGTCAAAGTATCACTCAAAAATAAGTGAGTATTAATCACACTTGAATATGATCCACTCAGTGACACTGATCCAGTGGGTTTCTGCCCAGAGCAAGATATTCTCTTCAGTATTATGGTACGCTAAGTTTGCATCTAATCTGTCACTCCACATCAAGTAAAGTTCACTGAAAATGAAAGTAATAACAACAAAATCAACAAGAGAGATATTTCCAGGATACTTCAACACTGGGGGCTTTTTATACATTATCGACTACTTTAATATCACATGATGCTTCAGGCCTACAGGTTGGTCTATAAATCTCACTAAGCAAAGCAAGTTATCTCAGTGCTAGTCCTAAAATTAGTCTGAAAAAAAACCTGAACTCCAAGGAACTGCCATCTCAATTACATACCATAGAATGAAATACATCTTTCTCCTCAATAGTGCAAAGAAAAAAGTATTTTTTTAATAGTTTGCTATAATTCTAGCAAGAAGAAACTAAAGAGGCAAAAAAAGAAAACCCTTCACACACTATCTCTGAGGGTCAAAAGGTCTAATGCAAATAAGGGTCTGTGCAAGCTTGCTCTAAAAAGCTTGCTCAAGTTAGCAGGTGTTACATGGACTCTTCCAGAGTAGACAATCAATTACAGCAACAACTGTTGATTAGTGTTATTTCATCACTACAAACCATTACTCCTAGAAATGCAGGATAGTGTCAATTCACTTCTTTTAGGGAAAAGATATGAAATGAGACATTTAATACTTGTTGCTTACTGTAATCCCTACATAGCAATTAATCTGATTACATCCATAGCACATGATCACCACTCTAGGGTTAGTTTTATCACTGCAATGAAAGCTGGTATCTAGGTAAAAAAATGCACAGTAAAATCTTTAGAAAGACATCCAATTTCTCATCTTCCTTTCCTGTTTCTAAATTAACTCATTTTTCAAATATTTTTCATAGCAGAAACTATGATAGGATGTCCAAAACATTTGCAACTATCTTTCCCCTATCACAACCAGTCAGCATGTCCATAAGGCTTCCCACAGACCACCACACTGCAAGCCAAGCCACCACAGAACTTTGAGCACTCACATAAGGTCCAAATTACTAGTAGCAGGCCTCAAATCAAATTTATTTTGTCGAGTTACATGATAGCATAAGTAAATTAGTAATTACTTTTCAGTAAAACAGCCTTTAAATCAAAGATTATGCACCACAGAGCTGTAACATTTCTGGACAAGCTACAACAGAGTTCTCCATTCCTCTGGCATACAAATGCCATATAATATTTCCTGGACTGCACAATGCAATTTCTAAGCTATACAACTTTGATTTAGATATACAGAAACTTGACCACGAAGTTTCTTGAACATTGAATAATGGATATCCATTAGCAAAATCCCCTTAGATAGTCAGACAGCTATATCCAGGTTTTAGTTTCTCACTCGAAGCTAATGGGAGAAACCAAATCTAAAAGAGAAATGATGCAATTATTGACATAAAATTCAGTCTATGTACATATTACAATTATACAGTGAATTATCTCATTGCTTATTTAAGCTGCTACTTATTTCATTAGTGGCTGTTATCATTTGCTTGACCAGTTTCTGCAACTTCACCTACAACCATCCCATTTGCCCTTCAAAAACATTATTATAGTAGAAGTCTAGCATTTAATTACATCTTTCAAAATCCCATCTATATTTCAAAATCATAAAAAACAACTCTTAGAAAGATATTTGTACCTTCAGTGAGCTACTATTAAACCTATTACCTAAACAAAATGTATTAAATATTCCTTATGAGTGAGGAAAAAACAGCATCTAACCGCACATACTTCAGTCAAATACACAGAAACACACTAGTATTACGTTTACACCTGTTTCCTTAAAAGGTGACTGTCAGATCATGAGGATTAAGACCGGTCACCAAAACTGTATCTAGAGCAAGAGCCTAAGCAAACCCAAGCTTAAGGCAACCCCTTCCCCCAGATTTTACACATATTCTTTACTTTTCCATTTTTAACCTTATCACAGCCCAGGAGGGACATATATTTATAATGGGCATAGTAAAGTCTGCTTTGGGTTTCACTTAAATTACTTCTCTAGTTTTTCCTCAGATACACGAAGTAATTACTCCATTCATGAATCCAAGTTCAGAAATAAAATCGGAAGACTTACAGTTTAGTGCATATCCAGCTTCAGAGTTCAAAGTCACAGAGTCTCAACGTTCTCCTGGACTATGAAAGGAAGAGTTACAATTCCGGTAAGAGCACATGGGTCACACACACGGAGTAACTGCCCGAAAATCACACGACTAACTCAGGAGACAAGCGCCACATTTCAAATAACCGCATTAAATACTAATTTACTTCTCTGAGTGCGCACTAAAGTCATAGCTGTTATACGTCAGCGCCCCTCCTTCCCGGCTCGGGCGGCCTTATACGGCTCCGGCAGCACCGCGGGACTCTCCGTGGGGACGGAGACAGGGGCGGGAGGGAGAGGAGGAGGCGTCGCGGCATCCCCGCCCGGCACCACGCCCAGCGCCGGGCACAGCCCGAGCCGCGGCCGCGCCCTCCACCTGCCCCCGGCAGCGGCACAGCAGCACCTGCCTGCCCGCCGCAGCGCTAGGAAGGGCCGGGCACACACGACCATCCAAAAAGCAAAATAAGAAACACAATCCCCAGCCCCAAAAAAAGGAAAAATCAACACCTCATTTTTTATTTTTTTTCGCCAATCAAAAAATGTGTTGCTTGCTCCTGCTCGCTCGAGCCGTCAGGCGCGATCCCCGCGGAGCATCACCCGCCGTCCGCACTGCACTGCCCGCTCCCGGAGCCTCCCCCGCCCCGCCCCGGCCCGGCCCCGCCACCCCCGGGCACCTCTCTCGG
Organism: Pithys albifrons albifrons; assembly: GCF_047495875.1. Classification (NCBI taxonomy): domain Eukaryota; kingdom Metazoa; phylum Chordata; class Aves; order Passeriformes; family Thamnophilidae; genus Pithys; species Pithys albifrons. The sequence goes on along the minus strand of NC_092497.1, from coordinate 75,781,709 downwards.
CCCTCGCTCTGCGCCGCCCGGTCGCGGGGTCGGTAGCGGAACCAGCGGCGGCCGCAGGCGGCGGCAGCGCTGCCTCCCCATCCCTCTCCGCGGCCCCGGGGCAAAGGCGCGGCCACAGCGCAGCCCAGCCCAGCGGCAGGTACAGGGAAGGGCAGCGGGAGCGGGTCCCCGCACCCCTGCCCCGACACTCACCGCTGGCCACGGCGGCGCCCGCTCCTTTGTCTGCCCGCCGCGCCCCGGCACCTCCGTCTCCCGCTGCCGGGCGCCCGCGCCCCCTCCCCGGTGGGCCGGGGGCGGAGGAGGAGGCAGCCGAGATCCGCGGAGGAGGCCGCTACCGCCCGGCGGTCACATGCAGCGGGCGGGCGCGGCGCAGGCTCCGGGTGGCTCCCCGGGAGCCCGGCCGGCGGCGTCCGAGGCGAGCTCGGGGGTGAAGATGGCGACCTCGGCGGCGCGGGGAGGGAATCCCCGGCCCGGCCCGCTCCGCTCCGCGCTGCCGGCTGGGCTGGGCGCGCCGGCGAGGGGAGGGGACAAGGCGCGGCTGCCGCTGCCCGTCAGCGCTATCGCGGTGCCGCCGCTCCTCCTCCGCCGCCGCCGCGCGTTCAAACACCGCCCGCGGCGCTGCCCGCGCACCGCTGGGCACCCCAGCGCGGGGGCTACCCGGACCCTACCGACTTCCAAAATGTGCTGCCATCACCAAGGCACGGGGGAGTTGCGCACAGCAGGTCCCCAAAGCTGGTGTGGTTGTGGTCGGACCTCTAGGAAAAGAGAAGAGGGTCTGGCTTCTGACGTCCCTCTGTTGGCATCAGCAAACCCACTCTGCCCGTCAGTAAAATTTCCTCGTCCTACATCTCCATTCTCCCTGGCAGTCACTTCACTCGATGACACGGAGGTGATGGCTCGCCATGGGTTCAAATAGGTCCCACTGCAACTCTTGAAGAGAGCTATTGCCACTCCGTTCTACTGGATCATACATGGTCTTTTAAAAGCAAAAAAGAGGGGGGAAATGCAAAAGGTGGCAAGCACTACTCAGGTATGAAACATGATGAATGTGCAAGATCGAGTATCAAGCCTTGCTGGGAGAAGTATGGCTGGCAGCTCTGCTCAGTGACACTGTGGTGCTGTCGAGTTGTGGCTCTCCACATAAAAACAGGCTGCCATCTACCTATGCTCTACTTGTCCCGGTTTTGCACATCATCCGTGGTTCAGTGAGTTAAAATGAGTTAAAATGGAAAATGTGGCAGTGCTAATGAGTTACTAGTAACCTGAATTTGGATAATACCACAGGAAAGGTGATTAGAGACAACAGTTAGGGGAGTGGAAAATTGCCTGGTCTATCCCTAAATCCACAAACTTGTATAAAATAATGTAAAAACTTTATCATGCATGTAAAAAAAAATTAAAACATTTTGATCTCTGTTTTTAGCCGATATGTCGCTGACATTGACACTGAACTAGCAATATAGATTTTTTGACTGACATTTGTTTTTTACTATATTTCCAGACTGTTTTTTTTACGATTTTGGACATTTTTATAAAAGGGGTTTGTGTCCACTTGGGTACCAGATGGGCTTATGTCTCATTTGCCTTCAGAAGTGTCTGCATCCGGCATGCCCTGCCACTGATCTACCATTGCAGAGACAGTCACTTAAAACCAGTGTCAACTCAACACCCTGCTGGTGGTGTTTCTGCTCCATTTGTTTAGATGATGAATGCCCTTATTTAGAATCATAGAATCAATAAGCCAGGAGGAGACCTTTAAGATCATCCAGTCCAACCATCAACCCAGCACTACCCCTTAGCCCTTAAACCACGTCACCCAGCAAACAGATTCAGATGCCTTTTAAATACTTCTGGGGATGGTGACTCCAGCATCTCCCTGAGAAATCTGTTCCGATTCCTGACCACCCTACTAGTGATTTTTTTCTAATATCTAATCTGAATCTCCCCTGTCTCAGCTTAAGACCATTTCTTCTACTGCTCTCACTGCAGGTGTGGCATAGGAGACCAGCCCCTACCTCACTGCAACCTCCTTTTAGGTAGCTGTAGAGAGCAATGTGGTCATCACTGAGCCTGTTCTTTCTTTAGACTAAACAAACCTCAGCTCCCGCAGCCATTCCTCATAAGGCATGTTTCCTAGACCCTTATCAAGCCTTCTTGCCCTTCTCTGGAACGCTCCTGCACCTTAATGCCCTTTTTAAAGTCAGAGGCCTGGAATTGAACACAGCACACAAGATGCAGCTCCACCAGTGCTGAGTACAGGGGGATGATCACTGTCCTGGTCCTCCTAGCCTCAGCTATTCTTGGTACAAGCCAAGATGCCATTGGTCTTCTTGGCCATCTGGTCACACTACTGGCTCATTTTTAGCCGGCTGTCCAACTGCACCCCCAAATCCTTTTCTGCAGAACAGCTTTCAAGCCACTCCTCCCCAGAGAGAAAGAATTACTATCCCCACTTTCAAGATGAGAAATTGCAACGTAAAGGGGCAGTATAGCTCGCCTCAGTTTTAACTCTTGAGTGTGGATCCAGTCAGTCTAAACCCCAAGTTCATTTTCTTTTTCAAGCTCTCTTTCTCAGGACTCCATTCCTGAAAAATTATTGGGAGAAGGAATAAAGCAATCCTGAAGAGGACATGCTACAAGAAATTCTGTTGAACTTGAGAAAAAAAAATAAGGTGTAGTTAAATTGGAAGGTTGAGAGTAGGCATAGTTACACAGAAAGTGTCAGCAGAAACATCATCCTGGTTTTGTAAGCCTATGAACCAATAAGGCGAACACCATGCAATGTGTTGCTTCAATTTATATATTTAAGATGCAAGAAGTTCCTGTTTTTATTGGTTAAATTTCATGCAGGAATAGGTGAATTGGAGAAACATCTTTGGCCAAAGCAGCTAACACAGTAACAATATCCTGAAGGACTGTCTGCCTTAGGAGTACCGTTATAGTCTAAGGAGTTGTGACATTTTCTTCAGACACTGTTGTAACAAATGGTATGAACTGCTCCCCACAGAAATTCCTCTCAAGAAACAAAGTGCCTGCATCCCCAGTCTGTGTTAGATGGTTTCAGTACGACTGCAGAGTTCCAGCATCCCCACTGTCATATGTGTCAATAGACACCAGAACACCAAAAGTGACATTTGTAGCCAGTAGCATAAACCTCTCAGAAGCCAGCTTCTTCAAACCAGGTCCAGCAGCCGAGTCAGAAGATTCATCTATATTGTGAAAGCACGTGCTAAACACTGGTCAGAAGACAGTTATGTGCCAGGCTGCTTCTGGCAGCAATGGTACATATTTAGCTGCCGTCATTACTAATAGAGTACTGATCACACTGAGATGATGTGTGAGAGAACAAACTGTGTATAGAGCCAGCCATGCTTACAAATAAACTCAATTAGGCCTTCAACAGATTGAGTGAGTGGGACAAATGTGCTCTGACCAACAGTTTATGTTCTGCTTTATTATAGTTAGGTCTTCAAAAGCACAGTCATGTTGCCTTTACCACTTTCCAAGCATCTCTCTTGTGTCCTGAGTAAACACAGACAATTCTGATTTCCTTCCCCAGTGCTCATGACCACTCCAGAAGGTGAGTCCAGTCATAGCTACCAGCTTAAGAGATCAGCACAGTGAGTGGAGGTGGTGGGGGCAGAGAAGAAAGGCTAACTTCTTGCTTGTCTTCTTTTATGCTAAAAGAAGCTGCTGGGGATATTCACTTTCCACTGTTTCCTGAACAAGCCAAAGTAAGGAAAAACTTGTTTTTTGGGTTTTCTTTGTTTTTTTTTTTTTCCCATAAGAGGCAGAATTTTCACCTAGAAGTCCCAGTAAAGTCTCTGAAACTGCATGCAATTTGGATATAAGTCTCTCTGTGCAGATTGATAACTGTCCATGTGGAAGCTGATGCACCATGCCCTCTCGCTTAAGGCTTTATAGATATATCTTTTTCTGAATTAGAACCAGAGAACTGAAACACAATCTGAGGTGCTCTTTTGCCAAGTATCTGAAGTGGATTTACCACTCACCAAAGAGGTGTAGAGAGATGGAAAACAATGGGTGTTCTCTTGACTCAGTCAGTTCTCACTTAACATGTAAAGACCTGAATCTGGCAAAGTAGCTCAGAGATTTTCTGCACAATAAAAACAAAATTCTTAAACAAAAGAAGCTCACCAAGCGAAAATCCAGTGGGATTTTTTCAGATGATAGTACCGTTTCTATCAGAAAGGAGCTTTGCTAAGTACCTGCAGTGGTATAATTGCTTCATTGAGAGCTTGCAATGAAAGACCTGCATGATACCTTCATTTATTGTTCTTTTATTCTGACAGAAATGAAACTCCAAAAACAATAGCATTTTTTACACTTACAAGAACCTCACTGATCACTAGGTTTCTAATATATTTTCTGTAGGTTCCCTTAGTTTTTATTCTGGCTTTGGAAATTCATAATTATTTGACATGAATCTTTATTTCCTCTCTCACCCTCTGGCTATCTGGTCTGTTTAGGCTGCATATTTCTGTGATGTTTGTGCACCATTTGCACATTGCCCAGTATTAAGCAACTCCCTTTTTTCGGCTTCTCTGCTTGCTATTGTGATACAAACAATAAATAATTCCAGAGTTTTAAAATTCATTGTTATTTCAGAAGCTCTAGGGCCTTTGGTTTTCTGTTTATGAAAATACAGTTTTATTGGTTTTACCAGAGACTGGGGACATTTCATTAAGCACAGTAAAAATCAGGCTTTGCACTTTACTGGCATTGCAACATGGTACTATGAAAACAGGTAGAATGGTCTGGGAATAGGAAGAAACACCCTGGAATCTTTTATGACATCTAATTTTTCTTACCATTGCTGTTAATATTTCTAGGTCATTTTTTAAAGGCACAGAGAGTTTTATAGACTTATCTCACTAGTGCTGCTAGCTAGGTTTAAATATTTTCCTGGGAAGCTTTTATTTGTCTGGGGAAAACTCCTCTGAAGTCAACATGAGCTTTGGGTAAGTGGCTTACTAGGCCTCTGAACCACTTACCATCATTTTCTCTAGCACCCAGCCAGCACTTTGAAAGCTGATATGGTGACTTTTTATTGCTTTTTGAGTTCATTTTCTTATTAGATTTTTTCTTTTTTAATTGCCATTTCCATGAGACATTTAAACTCATTGTTTTTTTGAATGCTACCATAGCAGTCCTGTTCTGAACTGCAAATGAGGTGTACTTACATTCTGTCTGCTGTCCCTGCAATAGAACCAGGTCAGCATAACTGAGGACTAATGACAGGATGGCAAGTCTTCATCTAGTAACAATAAAACACTCAAATTCTTTTTCTTATTTTAAGGTGTTCAAGCCTGTTTTGCCACTATGATCAGAATAAAAGGAATACTGAAAGAAAACTGGTATTCCTAATACTTTCAGAATAATTCTATTTCCAACTTCAAAAAATACAGTAAGATGCTGTATCTGGTGTCAGGGATATTTTTTGCTTCTAAGGTGAATTCTGTTTTATCTGTTAAATGTTCTCTGGTTCCTAAACATAAGGAATTGCTTCTATCTGATGCTGACCTTAAAACTTGAATCTCTTAGTGGAAGACATGTCACTGTCTTCAGTGAGACCAGTTTTTCACCTTGCGAAACAATTCAACTTCCTAACAGCGTGCTTGCTGTGTGTGTTTGGGCATTTTTCTTTCTATATCAGGGGCTTTGACATTCAGCCCTATCTTACCAAATACAGTGTATTTTTTTGCTTTGATTTGTTTTGGTTTTGTCCTACACAGTTTATTGTAGCTAGTTAAATTTAATTATTTAATTTTAAGCAAGTGTTCTTTCTGTTCATAGTCCTATGCAGCTGAGGGATAGGTAATACTGAAAACCTGTTTGCAGCTGTATTTGGCTGTGCCATCAACTACTCCATTAAGATATTAAATACTTCCTTGTTTCTGTAACTGGCAGTAAGTTATCTAAGTAAGTAACTTATATATTGTTGGTATTTTTAATCTCTTGACAACCGGCAAGATTAATTTGGAATTGCTTTCACACCTAGGCCACCACAAATTGAAAAAATTTTTTTTTTTTTACTGAACATTTATCTTCAAGAGCATCTGAACAGTGACTGTATGCTCTGAAACATATGCTCTTTGCACTTGCAGCTGGGATTTCGGAGAGTGTTGAGTACAGGTGTTTATTTTGTGTCCATACAACTGGTCAAAAGAGGTGGGGCTGACAAGAGAATTAGTTGATGTGCTAGGGAAAACATGCTCAGCTTTTTCTAGAACAGGAATCCAAGTTGCCTCAAAACTTAAACTCAGATGCTATTCATGCCCCAGAAGATGAGTGTGTGAGGTTACAGATGGTTTTTATCACCATGCCATCAGCCTCACTGATTCATTCTTGGGAAAGGTGAAGTTTTGCATGTCCAGCTGCACTGCCAGACAGAGAGAATTTGTTATTACAGAGTCTGCCCGGGCCCGCAACAGAACACCTGCCCATGATTTGATGCAAGAAATGAGAGACTTAGTCAAGGGTTCGTGGCAACTGAGCAATTTATTAACATGGCGGACAACTTTTATAAGGTATGGGTGGATCGAGGGTGCAGGATGGGTGGAACATGGAAATGAAGGAGTTGGGACAACCATATACAGAAAAGTAGTGCAATGCACCAAATATAAACCAATGGAAAGGCAAGAAGGTAAGCAATAGGGAAACATAGGCGAGGTTCTGGAACTGTCATAACTGGGGAATATGAAAATAAGATAAAGGACCATAAAATCCAAAATTTTTCTATAACAAGAACTGTAAAAACATTAAACAATAGTCTCTTTGGTAATAGTGTCCATGGATTCTGAATGCTCAATCCACTGTCAAAAGTTGTCTCCTCCAACATCTGCTTTTTTTATTACTGAACTGAACAAGCCCAGTGATGTAGCAAATAACATTGACAAAGGTGTAGGAGAATGTTTTAGTGAAGTGGAAATGGATGTTAGCATCCATTCTGAATGCTAGTCTCAGATTTGCAAAGGGAAGAGATGTCTCAATCTGTGCCAAAACTACAAAAGGACAAATGTATGCATGTATGTTGAAATATGACTAAGGTGGACTATCAATAAGAAAAGAGTATGAAGTTCCATGAGCAGTGTAACCCATATATTCTAGTTCTTAAGAGGGTCTATCCTGTGATTGATTCCCTGGTGTCTCATAAAAAGTCATATGACTAAAGTTTTCCTTGCAATGAAGACATTCACAAAGTCTGTACTGTGTGATTTCTCCACAGCCTAAAAAAATCTCGTGGACAGTATTTCTCTTATCTCTTGGGCTACCTCTTTTACACAAACTTGTAGGGATTTACAAAGCTGGGACTTTATAATAAACACAGATAAATTAAGTTCAGGTAAGAAGACACTTATGCATCCACAAAAAAAAAAACAAACGAATAAAATACCACAAAAATCAATCACACACCTAAAAATCAACCAGTGAAAAAAACCCACAAAAAACAACAACAAAGCCAAACTCCTCCAAACCAAAAACACCACCAAAAAGAAAACCCCAACCAAAAAGCTCTAGCATAACACTGAGGAAGAAATCAAATAGAATGTCAGGAAAATAGCTGTAGAGAAATCTCAGATTTTCACATTTTTATGTTTGGGAGAATTGGCCTAGAAAATGGGACTACCCAATTATCCAACTAACATGATGAAAATCATACTTGCCATAGGCAGCCAGAATAGATTTTTTTCCAGCTTTGTGCCTTTAACAATATGTGAAGACAATAAGATCTGCCAGCTAATTGCACTGTATCCCAAATATTTTTTTAAACTCTATTTCCACACTGTGTTGAGTGATTGCCTTTTCTCCCCTATGGCACAAAATTGAGAAGGCAGCATTTAATAATCTATCTTCTCTTCCTTTACTAGTCTGTAGTTAATATATTTCCTTTCCTCAGGAAACCATGCAAAACATGGGAAGATTTCCTCAGATATAAATGAGCTCTCTGCAGCAATATTTCTGTCTAACATATCAGAGCATCAGAATATTTAACCTCAATTAAATACAATCCTACTAATTTAAAAGAGTAGGACAAAAACTATATACAAATATATTTCTAAAATAAGGAGATTTAAGGCCTTGGAAATTCTGCTGATAAAAATGTTCACTTGTTCAAATTAATTCATAAGTTGCAAATTAAAACATAATCAGTTACGGCTTTCTGAGGAGTGTCAGAAGAAGTGGGTTTCAGAAATATGAGCCCTCAGTGGGAGCAGCTGGCTGCTGTGCCTTCAGAGTTTTATTTGGCAGCCAGCAGCAGGTACAGTGTAGTAGGCTGGTACTGGTGTAACGTGGATGAGATGGTCAGAGCTTCCTTTCTACTGCAGTGGCATTGGTATCGGTCTCCATTCAGTGGGTCAAAACTCTTTATTACGATAAACACTGTGAATGGCACCGAAAGTAGTTTAAACTGACATTTATTGCTCTGTGTTGTATTGCACATATTCTTGAAATTTCCTTTTTTTTTTTTTTGTGGGACATCAACAGTAGCATAGCAGGAGGTGATTGCAGTCCCCTTGCAATCACTCAAAGAAATCTTAGGCCATTCAGAATTTACTGCTTGTACCCAAGTCTTACCTCCATCGTATTATGGAACTGTTTAAAGAAAAGCAATGAAACAACCACACTAATACAAGAAAGTGAAAAACTTCAGGAATGTACATCTGATTTTCACCTTTAAATAGAAGCTAATTGGCAATTTTAGTAAAGTATGATGGGCTCTGAGTAACTCCAGAGAAAAAAACAGACACTGCATGATAAGACTGGGTGGACAAACTTAAAAACAATCTAGGCCTCAAATGGAAAGTAAATGTAATTCAGGTTCCAAATTAGGAGCCCGATCTGGGACATGCTCTGGATATTGAACCCCCATCAAAATCTACAGCAACTTTAGCAACATCTCTTATTAAAAAGCAATATGACTTCTATCATGTCTGAGTAGATTTCAGTTATTTATTACAGTACATTTAATTCTGTAAACAAAAGACTCTAGTGTAGGTACAATTCATAAGCAAAGCAAGAATACTACCAGAACAGGTTCAGCAGTGTTAACAGGCTAAATAATTGCTAAATAATACAATAGATACTTTTCCAACATCGCTAAAATAGTCCAAGCAAACTGTTGATGAATTGGTTTCAACTTTGAAAATCCCTGACAAAGAGACTGATTACAGTATGCATAAGTAAACAACAACAAAAAAAAAACCGAAACCAAGAGCAAACATACAAAAGCAGTTTAAAAAAAAAAAGAATTACAGTGAAAATATGTAGGACAGCAGCAGGGAAAAACTATATAAAATGTCCTACCCATTTATACATTTAGGAAAACATTCCAAGGATTTTTGTGCTGAATACCTCACTGAAACTGTTGAGGGTCTTTTCCACAAACAACCCATAGCTGAGCTGTACATGTCAATGATACCTTAATAGGACTGTGCCCTGAAGGATATAAGGATGTATAATTCTGAAAAGTCAGTATGTACTTAAGTGCTTTGTGTCCACCATATGATTGCTTCCCTTTTGGTTTCTGTATTTTTAGCCCTATTGATCCAAATATACATTTGGAAACAGATTAACCATCACTTGTTTCACTAAGACCGTGGAAAGCCTACATGTCTCACAAAACCAGAACCAGCTGAGAAATCCCAGTTTTTAGCACAATCCATTGCTCTATCCAGGGAGCAGGGAATTCAAAATATGGAAGGGTATCACACAAGATGTTGTTACGGGCTTTATTGGGTAGAGGAGGGTGGATAGGACACCAAAAGCAAAGAGTTGTGTGTGGAGGACTAGGAATGGCACTCTGTTTCATGATCCCACCCCGTGCTTACAGTTTTGGCAGCATCTGGTTACATATAGTAGTTCAATTTTAAGTAGTGCCCATGGCACTTCAAGTGTTGATAGTCAGATCTGAGCTTAAAACTAAATGTTGCTGTAAAAGTTGGTACAGTTTACCCATGCAATGTGGGATCATGCTTAAAAACAATTTAAATTCTCTCAAGCACTAAGCTTTTGTTTAAAGGTATTTTTTTAAAGTAAACAAAAAATAAATGGTGGAGGAACTGGACTTCACACAAATCTATGAGATTCACAGTGAAGACATTTATTACACATAGCACAGTTTATATATCGTTAGAACTACAGCTTCTTGGCTAAAAAGAGTTACACAACACCATGCTAGAAACTTCAATTGGTTAGAACCCATTATCTCACAAGTCCAATGTTTATAGTAACTTATCCTAGATGTTTTCAAGAACCTTTCCAGTGTGCTGTGAGAAACCTGAGGAGCTCCTATGAGAAACTAACTCCCCCGAGCAGCTGTGACTTGTTTATTCTTAGCCGCCTTCAGTCTCACAGGGTCTTCTATAGATCAGAATTGCTCACTTTTGATTTTACTGTACCAACATTTTTAACCTGTATTCTGCCAGTGCTAAAGCAACTTCAGCAATGTGGAAAACAAGTGGGAACAACAGCAAAGACATGCTGCTGGCAACTAATGCTGCTCAGACCTGTTCCACATGCTGCCAGACCTTTCCCTGTAACATTACATCAGCAGATTCACACCACTCAGGAAAGGTTGAAAATTTTTGATGAAAACATTTTTTAGCCTCTAGCAAATGTTTACAAATTGGTATTGTAAGATATTTTATAGGGGCAAACTGACTTTAATATGTCAGCATATGACAATGGATGCTTAAACAAAAAATGTACTAACTCAAACTCATTTGGGTCATAGAACAGATTTAGAGTGCTCTTGAAAGTTTTTTTCCCAAGCAATTCCAGATTTGGAAAAATTGTGAGATTTTCTGATAGGTGAAATTCTTTATCTCCCATGCCACTTCCTCAAGAATGAAGATGTATTTATAACCTGATGAAAGAATAGGAAATATTAATGCAAGGATGCATCCTAGAGACCTATTTCTGTTCCCAGTGAAATCAATTTAACAATTCCCATTGACTTCAACGGGAACTGGATTAAGCCTAGTTAGTTTTAAAGGAAGTATAATAGGAAAATAGATGTCTACCTTGGGCAAAAAGAGTACGGGGGACTTTCAAAGTATCAAATTAGGGACATAGAGTTGTGTTCCATTTATTATGCCCAGGTAATCCAGTGTGGGAGCAGAACAACTAAATAAGCTCTGGTCTTCCTTTAAAAATTTCCTACTACCAAATGAGACATGTAGCACAAACACATACACACACAATCCCAACCTCAAGCCCGCTCTTGAATCTGAAAAGTTCCTCCCTGCTTTCCCAAAACTCCCCTTGCATTGAACAGTTCTTATAATCCATGAACAGGACAGATTCTCTTTCAGACAGTGCCTCACCTGTCCCACCTCTATCTCCTAACCTCCCACATATCCCCAAATTCCTCACCAGCATGGCAGTACAAAAAGCAGAAAAGACCTTGGCCTTCAGCACAAATCCAAAACACAGATCTATAGCAGCCACTACAAAGAAAATTAACTCTACCCCAGCCCAAACCAGCACACCTTGGTACCAGTCTGATAGTTCCAGGCTACCCACGAAAAGACAAATCTTTCCACCCAGGTTTTTATCAAAATGGTCCATTTCAACCCATTTTGATGCTGAAAAAAATGCCTTTGCTGGTGCTCCATTCATGCTGAACTGTAATCCAGAAGAAAAAAAATTTAATAAAATTGGGCCACAAGCATATTTTCTGACAGGTTCTTTTTGTGTGTGTGTGTTTTTTTCTAATTGTTTATTTTGCTTATAGCAATTTTTCTTTTCAATTACTGTGGATTCAGAAATTTCCAATTAATTCACATCTACATTTGTCTTCCAAAACCTTCACAATGTGTGTAGTGTAAACATTGGGTCCTCTGCATTGAGTGTTTTGCTCTGCTGCACTGCTGCTGCTGCACCATGTTACTTCCTCATGTAGCAACTTTGTGAACGATTCCAGATTTAGTGTAAGCACATCACACAGCAAACTGTAGCAACACATGGGTGGAACTTGGCCAGCGTGTTAGACTTTCTGTCTTTTCTAAACAGCCCTGACATAATGTGTACTCTATTATAATGACTAAGTATGGATTTGCATATGTAACTTTGTCAAAGTTTGAAAGAAACTTCTAATCTGGCTCAGAACTCAGAATCATTGGTTTCCCAGCCTATATTCAGGACATCACTACAGTCCCACTCTGCAGATAGGATATTTATCTATTTTCACATTTGAAAAAGACAACTAGAGCTGGATCCTCATTTAGCAATACAAAAAAGAAAACTGCATTTGTGTATACTTGTTTAAGTTTCAGATAAACTTATATTTTTGAGATCTCAAAATAAAGAAATGCCCTAAAATTAAGTTCTGCCACTTGAATTCACTGATGTACAAAAGTAGATGTAAATTGAACAGCTGTGCATAGAATATTTCACTTCAATATTGTTCAAAAAATTAGACTGTTGGACCCTGGCCATACAAGGACTGTTTGACTGTTGTACTTATATTCTCTACAGAGAATGAATAAATATTTATATCAAATACACATGCATGCATGCACAGTTGACAGAGAGAATGAACCAGTTTCATGAGGCTCCAACAACCATCAACTTCTGTGAGGGCATAAAGGATGGAGAAGTGCCTTTCAGTCTGAGTCAGTGATGTGTACTAGCAAGAGCACATTGACAAATAACAGTGTGTAAATATTAACTAATCCTAAATTAATCTTTGAAAACTGTAACAGAGCGAGTGGTTCATCAAAGAGATCCCCATTTTTGCTACTTTATTCCTTTTTGTGTCAGTGGTTCTGCTGCAATTTGTATTGTATTTTTGAGTCATTGCCAATGCTGCTATCTGGAGAAAAACAACAGAAGCAACTTTAGCTATTGCTGTCTTTATATGGCCACAATATGATAACACTGCAAGGCTGTTAATTCTGCAAGCAGACTTTTTCTCATTTCTTGCTGCTATTATCCCTGGAAAATAACTATTGCAGAGAATGTTGTGCATAGCTGTGTAATTTCCAATCAGGCTGGCAGCAAGGTGCTATAGAAAGCTATGTTCTTAGCTGCTGCTTCTCCTACATGCCTTTTCCAGTTGTCCCTTGGGTCTGCTGTCAGTGCTGAAGTGGGTTTACAATTGTGAAGTTATACACCTCCTGCAGCAATGCAGAAGTGAAAGAAAGAGCTACTAAGAGGGATGAGTGAAAGTACCTATGGAAGAAGGAACCCTTCTTCAGTATCCTGTTCAACCAGGGAATAATCTCCTTGACTTTTCTTTTGTCTGGGCTAAACTGAAAGAACATTCATTCTTTGATGATGCAAAGGGTCCCCTGGTCTGTTAACCACAGAAAGGGTATAAAACACAAATTCTCTGGCTTTTTTTGGAACACACATTTTGGTGAACAGACAAAATGCACTGCAAGCAGTCCTCTGTGATTCAGGCCTGCAAGCAAACTCAGGAAGATTGTGTAGTACTTTGCTAATGTTTGGATCTCAGGAGACTTCTGTAGGCTTTAGTTTTCCTTTTCAATTTTTCCATGGAAATATAACTGCCATAAGTCTAATACATTACTAAGGCTTTAGCCCTTTACACATTCATGTCAAACTTCATCTAGACAAGTTGTCTAATTCATTTAGCATGCCTGAAAATGCAAAGCTACTTGTGTCTGACATTGCCTGTCGCAGTGCTCTACCTTGTGCTGCTTACATTGACCAAGAGGCTGTTGTGAAGGGAGTGCAGGTAGAGCAGTAGTCAAACCCTACATACATGACCTGGCAGTCTGCCTCCAGACCAACAATTTCACCTCACACATGACTTGTGGGCAACTGTAGAATGGAAATCAATCTGCCTCATGAGTTAAAAAGGTGTATTCATCTTCTTTCTCCCCTTCTATGAGAACAGTTAGATTGCCTTTAGTAAGACTGTTCACAAAGTTGCATGCAGATTGAAGTCCTGCTGTGCATGGAGAAGAAAATACGAAATGCTGGTACTGCTCTAAGTTGTTTCACTTCTCTGTCTGATAGAAGAATTCATATGTAAGTTTAGGTTTTTATTATTGTTAAAAGCTTCAGTGTGAGGAGGAAATTAAGTATGTAAGGAAGTGGCATTTATTCATTCATTCACAGATGAACTGGTGAACATAAGGGGAGGCTAAGGATTTTGCATATGTTTTAAGCCTTAAAATGTCTTGTTACTAGACAGAAACTTATTATGCAAAGAAATACTTGTACTGCTTTATGTAATCTGATGTAGTTTATTAACAGTCTAAGTTTAACAAAGGTATTTTTATTTTCAGGAAGTCACAGTTTGTATGATTTAAACATGAACGCATGGAAGACAACCCTGGGGAAACTAAGCCCATATCTGGAAATGAAGCAGAAGATCCCTCATGCCAGTTGTAAATTTAACAAAATCTGTTGGCAGAAGCCAGAACTAGTAATTTTCATGATCCCATCTTACTCAACATTGTACTTTTCTCACCAGTAAACATTCTCCTCTGTTTATTAGTGGTTTAAGCCTTATGCTCATAATTTACTGCTTCTTATAGTTCTACTATCCTGTAAATGTAATGAAGTATCTCTGTTATATAAAAAAGCAGGTGTAAGTAATTAGATGCCTTCCAAAGTGAGAGTCAGTTAGATAAAGGTCATGAGATTTAGTCTTCTTGAAGTACATTCTCAGCTCTGTCACCAATTTTATCTAAGACTTTCAATAAACCACTTAACCTCTCTGCATCTGTTTCTTCACCTGTAAAGTGAGAATGCTAATACTTTCCAAACTCACCAACTCCATTTTATAAAGTAAGTACCTTTGCAACTCATGAGGACAGAATGTCTCTCAAGAGCCAGATGTTACTGCCCAGGCCTTAATGAACTCATGTGTGACCTGGCGGATTATGCATCAGGCTGACTGTGGCTACTTTGCAGGTTAATACTCAAAAGTGGAGGCTATAATCACTTCATTGTAGAACTTGATAGTTTGTAGATCTGGAGGTTATTTAACAGGTAATTTTATTAGCAGATATCATATACTAATCTGTCAGGGAATATTTCAAACAGCCAAAGTATGACTAATTTTATATTTTTTCCCTAGGGATTTAATCCATTAAAATTGCCAGTCTTTTTTTTTTTTTTTGGTGTGTCTTGAAACTGAACATAATTTTTAGAATATATACTGTTTGACTCTTGATTTGAAGAATTTCTGGATCTGAGAAACATATGGAGGATTTGGGGAAAGTGGAGAATGATGCTGAGAAGAAGTACTATATTTTATTGGTATTTATTACCACCAACTTCTATATATGGAGGCAGTTGTTACTTCCTTTAATGGGCTTAATTTCATTCTAGTGCCCACATACTTGCTTTGCATCAAGCATGCCTTCCTGGAAACATTGATTATGAATCAGGGTATTTCTTACAACTATTCTGAGTACAGCTTTTAGAAAGCCAAGAAATCCCTTCTTTCCCAAGGTGTTTCACACACAAACAAACAAATTAAAAACGCTACTAATATAAAAATTAATGTTTTCTACAAACTTTGCTACAGTGAACAAAAAGAAACATGTTTATACTCTATCTAATGCAAAGTGTTTTTTTAATGCTATTCATCACATGGTAAACAAAGAAATTTTATGTGATAAATGCTCATAACTCTCTGGGACCAGGCAGGCAGACACCATAGAGCAAGACAGCAGCTCCACAAATAAATATGCTCAGATAATTTTAAATGGAAGTATAGGCTGTGAGGGATGCTGGAGGGGGTAAACTAGTGCTCATTTATTCTCCCTCAGTAATGAGGATTTAACTTTTCCTGTCTACTAGCTGTCTACTAGTACCTTAGAGGACCTGAAGCCAGACTGCAAATGTCCAGCTGTAATTGAAACAAACAAATAAAAAAACCCCAAAATCCCAAACAAACAAAACCCTAAAAAAACCACAATGAACCCCCTCCAGATCCCCAAAAAACCAAACACCAAAACAAAAAAAAGAGAAAGATTCAATTTATAATAGTCACATCTACCTAGTAAACACAGAGGCATAAGTTGTCTGTGGCTTCTTATGACTTTTGCAAACCAAAAGTGAGATTCCTCATGAAACAGGTCACTGACTGTTTTTTCCACGCATTTTGTTATCCCCTGGGAGACAGGAACAGCACTGTGCCGATCCTGAGTGAGGGTATGGTCTCAGTGTCACCCTGAGCTGGTCTTAGGCCATGCTGATGTTAAGAGAAGAAATTCTCCTCCTCTGTGACATCCAGCTGCTCAAGCTTGCCATGTGTTTGCATGGTTGTAGGGGTCCTTCAGCCATGAGACATATCAACCCTCTGTCTTACTGAAGGCCAATGTTTCCCTGGTTTTCAGCCACATCAACAAATCTTTCTGGCTTTCCAATCAATTCCTAATTCTGCTGGGAAAGAGAACATGTACCTGGGAGCAAGACATCTTCATCCTTTTCAGTGACAACTCCATCACAGAGTAGTATTAACCCAACAACCATATTATGCTAAGTGTCTTGAACACATTTTGCTCCACTGGAAGCGCTACTGGGGCTTATGTCTGCAGTGTTCCCTCCCATAACTTCCATCAACTTTATATTTGAAAGATAGTTTTGTCAAACACAGCCTGATAGTGTCAGCATCTGGTTAAGCCAAATTCAACCACAACCATTACACTTTCATGAGAACCCTGCATGTAGAAGCAGGAACCCTTTGGGTCTCTCCTTATGCCCCTGCAAGAGCACTAGCCCTACACAGCTGAGGTAAGGTCTGGCTTGTGCTGTTGAGCAAGAAACCCACATAGACACAGTTCAAACCCTGAAATGAGCTCAACACTCACAAGAGCAGCTACACAGGGTCAGAACCTCACGATCTAAGAGTAACCTGATGGCTCAAGACATGAAAGAATTATGTACACATAAATATGCAAGCGTACACAGAACATGTACCATTTTATTAACAATATAATAATAATTTTCAGAGCTTCTTTTAGAACAAGGTAAAGGCAAAGAGGCTGTATTTTTTCCTTATATTTATGTTGTAGAAGTGTACAGCATCAAAAAGCACACATCACAACTCTTAAAGGGATTTATAAACTTACAGAAATTTTTTGTATAAAATTCGCTATCCTGTTGAGGGCATGGCAAATTCTCCTTGATACTGTTATGGGCAGTGCATGTCTGCTAAAAGATTATTGCTCAGAAAGTATTTTCCATGTGACTATTTTGCAGTAGCACAATGATGCTGTATGTGATTCATCAGAGAATTATAACATTGCACCACATCTCACTGGCTCAACTTTAATGTCTAACAAAACGTCCTGCTGTGAGAAGAAGAAAAAATAGAGCAGTATTTGGTCCCTGCAGATGTATTCTTCAGCTCCCACATTTCCTATTCCAGATACAAAGCCCTAAAATTCCTACTGTTTCACTGTGAAAAAAACATGAAAGCAGCCTTTTCAAGCCTAATATATCACAAGCTGGCAATACTGCTGTAATGAAGACATTTTATGTGTAATGTGTTGGGGAGTGCGTACACAAAAGTGCAAATCACAAAGGTACAAGTCTCCTCATATAAGAGAGGAGGGTTCTAAAACTGGGCATTACAAGACAAATAATATGAAGTAGAGTTATTTGTAGAAGACATGGACCAAAATAACAGGAACATGATCTCGAGCACTGAAGCCCAATGAGAAGTATAAGCAGGACCTTTCTCCCCAAACAGTGTTGTTACATCCGTATCAGATACACACTATGAAAAATGGACTTGACATTCACAATATTACCGCAATTCCCAGACCTTTGTCTTTCTGCCAGGCTTTTTGTCCCAGTCTTAGATCTGTTGACATGTTATGGAAAAGCCAAGAGGCAGACAGGGGTTTTCTTCTCACCAATTAGTGAAAAAAACCCCATGTAATTTCATGCATCTTATTCTCTGGGGGCAAATTAATTTAAAGATGAGAAATGAGAACTGTCTCTGCTGATACATCTGCACATAGACAAGGCTGTCCAGGCACATAAGCACATCCCTGAGTGCATACTGAAAAACAGTGGCTTTAAACAGATAGCTCTTCGTTCCACTAAGAATGACATACTCCCCCCTAAGGAAACTCTCCAATGCCATCTGTGCTGGTTTAAAGGTAAACCAACAGGAGGAATGGACCCACCACAAGAGAGATTATAAGTCAGTTACAATTTAATGAATGATGTTACCATAAATACACTGACACAAAGAGAAATTGCTTTCAAATCACAAAACCCAGCAGTATAACCCAGTGTCCTGGGGCACAAACCCAAAGGGGTTTGTCAGCCCTTGTGCTGAGACCCATGTGGCTCCCCCAAGTTCAAAGCAAAAGGAAATGAAAAACCTGTTGGTGCAAGTGATGGCTGTAGTCCGGTCAAGAGTGGTGGTCTCCTGCTGTCAAGGTCCTGCTGCTCCTCTGGATCCAATGAGAAGTTCCTGAGGTCTTACCCACCACTTATGTACCCTCAGGGAGCACCCAGTCCCTCCCCCAGGGTGGGAACTCACACAGTGGGTCATTAACTCTGGGAGCCAGGGGGTATTGAACTGTTGATGGCCCATTGCAGCCACGCCCCCTCAGGCTGGGTGTGAAGGTGCTGACTCCCTGGGCAGCTGCTGCTAATGTTCCATTGTCCTTGGGAAATGAATAGAAGGGGTAGAATACACAGCTTTGATCAACCCCACACAGTGATAGCTGGTCCCACCTGCTGAACTAGGACACCATCATACCTTTTCCTTTCTCCTAATCCCCATTCACAGGTTTGCTTGTGTCCAGCTGCAAGCAGGTGCTATTCTGCTTCTTTGGCTATTCACATTGCATGTTCTGTTCCAGTTTAAGTGTCCTCTTTATTGTGGCTATGTGCATAGCTGCTGACCACTCATATTCACTTCTTCCATTGCCCAGCTCTCACTCCACCCCTTTGCCCTGGTATTATGCAGGGTACTGAGGCAAGTAATGGTGCCATCTCTGGTTATTCTTTATAGCCACGGTATTAAGTGCACACTCTGCTACTTGTCTGCTGTGGATGCAAATGCACTTCCAACATTGCTAAGTTTTACAGTGGTGCTGTTCCTACTGCTAAATGCAGAAGACAAAAGAGAGACACAGAAATGTAACTGTGGTGTCACACAGACAGCACTGTGGCTCTCTGACTAGGTTTCTCTGCCTTTGGAACTATAACCTGCTCTAGTCCTTTTTGCTGACAACGACTATTTTTTACCGTCAGTTGCCATTTATGCTTGGACCATTAATGCACTGTGGATACACAGCCAACAGTCATCCTGTCACTTAGCCAGACATCTGCCTACTTGGTGGCATCTGACCTCTCCTTCGCTTTGAACCAGACAGTGTAGGCAGGTTTCATTACATTCCCTGGTGCCTCTGTGTTGCCACACAGATGGATTCTCCATATCCTGACGTGGATAACTCACTCCTACCTCAGCCCCAGATGTTTTTTTCAGACTGCATATGTCAACAGCTAATTTCATGAAGGGAGGAAAGGAGTGGAGTTATTACTATCAAAACAATTTTGTGCTTGCAGGGTAAATACTTTGGACATAAAAACTTGAAAGTAGGACAAGAGTGATAAGAAACAGATCTCAATCAGATATTAATTTCCTGTTTTCTGCTCAAAACAGTCCTATGTCACAATCAGTGCTGTATTTCTATCCTAGTTAGGCCAAGGATACTTCATCATAAACATTACCCATTTCTATAATCAGAATGAGGAAAGAAAAACACACAAAATATTTTTTCTACAGAAGATTTTAAGACCTGCTCTCTTTCTTTTGTTTTGGTGACCAAACTGTTAGCATAAATTCCCACAACCTAATACCATGATTACTAAAACTTCCTTTTCTTTGGCTCCCCACTGCCACTTAATCTATAAAGCACATCTTAAAACTGCAACTTGGCTATAAACTTGACCTTGCCAAACCTCTTCATTAAGTGCAGCTCAAGGCTGGTGTTCTGATTTCCTAGTCAAGTGAGAGCCAGCTTCTCCCCAGGAATTCAGCCTCTACTTCACCTCATCCTCACTCTCACCCTCACCCTCACCCTCACCCTCACTCTCCACACTGCTGGGCTGCTACCATTATGTCAGAGCTTTCTTTTCTTGCAGTTGCCCTTGGTCCCTTTCTGATCAAGTCTGAGTTTTTGTTTCATGAAAATCTCTCCTTAGTTACCACTTATATTTCATACTTCTCAGTTTATGTGTCTCTGTTCATGAAATGTCTATACATGTTGAAAAATAAGACTTGTGTTAGGCTAAGCAGATAGGTCAAGATTTTGCTATACCCAGCACCATTTCTACCTTTGTTGCATTATGCTTTAAACTAATAAGGCATCCTCCTCTGGCATTTGCTTTTACTACTTTTAAAAATTATAAATAGTTGTAATTGTTATTCATTTAACAGTAGGTTTTGCCTTTGCAAAATTTGGCCTAAACCACTCAACTAATCTTTTTGGAGACTATGAAGAAACAGTCAAATATCACTAAGTATTCAAATTCAACAGACTACCATTTTTGAGACTTTAGTCAGGTTTTTGTCATTTTCTTTGTCCATTTAATAACTATAGCTCTACCCTAAACACCTGGCCTATCAAGCTGAGACTTGGATAAAAAAATCCACCTTTGAAGTACCCAATCTGACTAGTTTTACAACTGTGACATGTATAAAGACTAACAGACACATACTTCCTTTTGCTTAATTTATTGCTGTTGACATTCAAATATCACGTAGTCAATTTGCCTCCAGCACAAAAAACTTTAAAATTAAAAAAATCTATAAATAAAATAATAATTGAAAAATAGTTTCTATCCTACACTAGTGCTCCTACCAAGAAGGAATAATGAAGAAATCTTCAGGATTCTAGGACTGTACCTGATCCTCAGCCTTTATACCACAATCAAAATGCAAATATAATCTTCATAGTGATACAGCATTTGCAATTTAAATCCAATACTTGCCTATACGTAATGCAACAACAGGGACAAATCTGGACTTCTTGAATTGATTGTGGCTTGCAAACAGTTCAGCTATGGGGAGTACTTGTTGCTGATAGATTTCCAATAAGAGAAGGCTGCTGGATCATGTCAAGTTCTTCGGCTAAAGAAGAAATAACAAGAAAGAGTTTCTGTGGTCAGTATCATCAGCTTTTCCTCACTGTTCCTCAGCTTGCTGCACTCACCTGGCTTAACTGATAGGGAAACTTCAACCAGGAAGCTGAGGGGAATTACAAAACCCCTGTGGATTTCCAGGGCTTTGGAGTCAGCTGTTGAGAAATGTTTTGATCTTTCCAGAAATCCTCTGCAATTTTGTCTTATCCAGTTCTTCATATTGTGTCATTGTCTATATTCCATAAATGCCCTGTCACCTCCTTGACCTTCCCCAGTACCCTCTCCCTCTGCTTATGTACAGGCACTGAGAATGGCCCTGCCTGGCTCTGGTCATTGCCAACCACGCCTGTCTAACAGCGCTAGGGGCCAGAGACTGACCAAGGTGCTGGGAGGATCCAGTCTTGTCTGTCAAGATTATGGGAAAGGCTACCAAGGCAGCAGCAGTATTTGGGATATTGAAACTGTGACTAGTCTAGGGGCTGAGAATGACTATGTAAGAACATTAGGACACTAAAAAGTGCAGCACTACCAAATCCTGCACAGCATGCTTCTACGTGTCAGTAATAGCAGTTGTTGGTTGAGTGTGGGTATAATTAGTCCTTCCCACTCCTATGCCATGCACTTCTTTGAGCAGTGCCCCAGGGACTGCCTTGCTTGCCTCTCACCTTGTTTCATGCATTGGGCTCGTTAGGGTCTGCTGGAAATAGGCCAGAATACTGTCTGCCATTTGGAGCTCTGAGAAACCAATTCCAAAATATAGCCCCAGGTTTTTACCTAGAATTCCAGGGATCAGTTCTCCATTCACATCTCTAGCTTCCTGCCTTTTCTGAAAGGACACATTATTACACATAACAAAGGAGCCAAGAGCACAGATGAAAGCTATAAAACAACTGTATGTTGGTGTTTGTGTTTGATGTGTTTGTGTTCATCTAAGGTTGTTTTAGGATGTTCAGGCACACGGACAGAAAACTAGAATACTTCATTTTGTCAAATGTACAGTTTAAAAAATCAAACACATAGTTCAAATTACTCCTTAGGTCAGCTAATATCTGTAAAAACATTAATAAACCATACGTAAAGGCATAAAGATGAGCATAACAAGTGAGGGAAGTTAAAACACTTTGATGTTGATGCATCATCTGATTTGGTTTTTTGAAGCAGCATATTCACAGCTGCACAGCTGTGCAAGCATTCAGTAGTGTGAGGTTTTTTGACAATTTTTTTGCTCCATACTAAAATGTCATGTACAAGTGCAGGTTAGAATATCTGAAAGCGGCTTTTTTGATGCTCTCTGCTGCTGGTTCTGTGACTATATCTATATGGACTCTTACCACCACACACATAGAAATATATAAATTTAACTATATTAGAACCAGCCACATTGTCAAAAGAGATAAAACACACAAGACATGAAACAAAAAGCTAGTTTCTCTGCAAATAAATCAATCACCACAGTGAAGATCTATACAGATATTTTCCAGGGTAAAAATTTCAAGTGGGTCCAGAAATTAAATGAGTGGTTACTCATTCTTTCTATTGATTTTAGACAACCAAGTACCCAAAGGCCTCCAGTGCAAACAAGAGCTTGGCACACTTTGAAGATTATGGCAAATTCTGCTTGCTTTATGCTCACAGATTAATTCAATGATATTGCTTCTGTACACAAGGCAGGAAAAATTTACTCCTGAGTTCCTTATTTCCTTGGCAAACTGTCCTTATAATACACACTGACAGTTCTGCAAGCTTTTAAGGAGTGAATTTAATTGGGCTGTTTATATAAACGAGAGCATGTATTTGCTCAAATGTTGCCTCTTTCAAATTTTATGCCAGAACTGGAATTTTCATTTAAAGTCATGCTCTAAGGAAGTAAGACACTCCTTAGCAAAAACCGTCTCCCATTGGTGCAGCAGTAATGGTGTGGGTGAGGGCTACACAAACAGGGGTTTTAAAATTGTATTTCCATACAGCACCTTTATACTTCCCTGTTGTGAGACTGATGGGTAAAGATAAGGCAACAAGAACCACTGGCCTTTCTGGTTTTAATGGACCCAGGATATCCACAGTGATTTGCATGTTGCCCATACAACTATCTGGCATGGAATAGGCTGCTGTTAACTCTTCTCATAGTTCAGCAGGGGTAGAAAAAAACATTAATCACTCAAAAAGAGTCCTCTGAGATGTTTGGTACATGGTTAGCATTAATCCTTATATATTTACAAAACAGAAGAATTGTGGTTCTCAGATAGCAAGAAAATGACAAAAGTCTTGAGGGAAGAAGACTAAGACAGATAGTGGTCAACAGACAGAAAAGATAGAGAAAAAAGACATTTTTCTGTACATAGCCTAAGTATGTTCTGACTACTGTACCAAAGTCAGAGGTTGCTGCGGTCCAATATTACACAGGTAAGCAGAACCAGAACTTCGTACTTACAAAACCACTCTGACATTCCTAGAATAGCTGTTGAATGAACCTGAAACAGGGGGAGTGGAAACAATGGAATCCCATTGATTCTAGTGGGATTGAATTTCCTCACATTTAGCCTGGTGGAACTGTCAGCAGATTCCCTGCAAATAGCTTCTAGCTGTTATTTTTTCATGAGTAGTATGTTCAGAATCCATCTGCTGGGTAAGGATCAAACAACCCATGCTAATACAGTGTTAACAGCCAGTATTTGACAATGTCTGTGAAACTGGCTCTGTACAGAGCACAGTGTAATGTCTTTGCATAGCATGGTTTTGGTAGTGGAGAGGCTACAGAGGTGGCTTCTGTGAAAAAATGCCAGAAGCTTCCCCTATGTCCAATCGTGCCAGTGCCAGCCAGCTCCAAGAGACACCCACCACTGACCACAGTCAAGCCCATCAGTGATGGTGCTGGCACTTCTGGGATAACGTATTTAAGAAAGGGAAAAAACCTCCATACAGCAGCAATCAGAGCCAGAGTAGAGAGGAGTGAGAACATAGGAGAGCAACAGCCCTGCAGACTCCAAGGCTGGTGAAGAAGGAAGGGCAGGATGTGCTCCAGGTCCTCAGATTCCCCTCAGCCCATGGTGCAGCCCATGGTGACATAGGCTGTGGCCCAGCAGCCCATGGGGTTCCACAGTGAGCAGATATCCATCTGCAGCCCACAGAGGACTTCACAGTGGAGAATATTGATGCACCTGAAGGAGACTGTGACCCTGTGGGAAGCCCAAGCTGCAGTAGGCCCTGTGTGAGGTGAGATGAAGCCCATGCTGGAATAGGTTTGTTGGCAGGACTTGTGATTCCACAGGGGACTCATGCTGGAGCAGTCTGTTCCTGAAGGACTGCACCTCCTGAAAGGCACCCATACTGGAGCAATTTGTGAAGAACTGTAGCCTATGGGAAGGACTCATGTTGGAGAAATGTGTGGAGGATTGTCTTCTATGGGAGAAACTCCACTCTGTAGCAAGGAAAAAGTCTAAGGAGGAAGGAGCAGCAGAAACCATGTGTGATGAACAGAACACATTCCTTGCCACCCTGCACCACTGATGTGGAGGAGGTAGAGAAAATCAAAACTACAGTTAAGTCTGGAAGGATGGCAAGGGTGAGGGGAAGGTTTTTTAAGATTTGGTTTTATTTTCTCTTTATCCTACTCCTGATTTTATTTGTAATAAATTCAACTCATTTTCCCAAGTTGAGCTGTTTTGCCCGTGATGGTAACAGGTGAGTGATCCCTCCCTGCCCCTTTTCTCAACACACAAGCCTTTTGTTAAATTTTCTCTCCCCTGTCTAGTTGAGGATGAGATGGATAGAGGGGCTTTGCTGGGTACCCTGCATCTTGAAAATGTCAACCCTCCACATACAGGTAGCAGTCAAAAATGCAACGTTCAAACATAAACTATTAAGACAAAAAATAGTCTAGCATCTCACACAATTCTCATTTTATGTAATATGGCAGGATGACTTCCTACGGTGGAGACCATGAACTACAAAGGGCTATTGCAGATGGGTGTACTCCTACAGAAGCAACAGCAGCACGACATCTTTTTCGTACTGTCTCCTTATCTCCTAATTTTCTCGTAAGCAGTGGTGGAGATGTAAGGATCTCCTTCCTCAGCTTCTGCTACCTTCAGTGCTGTTGAGCACATTGCTTCTACATTACTTTAACATACATGTAATATAGGCAGTACAACTCATTATTTTACCAGCTCCCAGCTGAATCCTTATTTCTACTCATTCTAATGTCTCTTCTGAATATGCCTTGATACTGTGGGACTTCAGACTTCAAACATCCCAAAAAAGGATGTTCATTTTCCAGAAGGCAATACTTTGCTATGATAAGTCATTGATCACAGTCTAATTGACATCAGTGAGAATGGCACTTCATGCTTTTCTTGATACTCAGCATGTATTTTCCCCATTTCCTCTTAGCCCCAGTTTATAGGCTGTCAAACTGTCCCAGCCTTACCTTTCCTTCTGAGGGCATACATTTGAAGGGTACTCATATCATGAAAGTATGCTATTTTACACCTGTCAGAACTGCAGCTTATTCCTCTTAATTTCCTTATGTATATGGATATTTCCTTGGAAATAAGTGTTTAGCTAATCTTAGTTTATTCCTAACTTCACATCGGAATGAATATAAACCACTCTTTAACTGTTCAATAAGTATTAAGGTAGCTTTTGCACCTCTATTTAGCAACCCTTAGCAATTTCCACTTAGGAAACAGTCTTCTAAGTAAAATAAAAATAATGAAAGAACAAAATTCTTCATATTTTTTCTTGTTGCTTAAATTTACAGTCACATTACTTCCACAGAGGTGGGTTTTTAGGATTCATTACTGGGTTGTCCATCCCTTCCAAAAAGCACTATAAACAGTGCCATTTCCCTCAGACGTAGGATTCCTTCTTCCATACTCTTCCAGGTTACCATAAGGTGATGTTCCTGCAGGATGTCTCTATAAACAGACTTCTCTCTTATGCTTTTTAGAAGCCTAGTCCAGAGTGAAAGGGGTTTTGATTCTCTCACAATGCCTGTTCAATAGCCACATCCTGGGCCAGAGCCCCCAAAAACCTGGCTTCACCAGCATCAAGTTTAAAGGTTTCACCCATAAGGTCCCAAACTCAGATCAACCAAGTCAGGATAGGCTTGCCTGGGTGTCGAGCAATGTCTTTCCACAAACCACGGAGGCTATCAAATGACAACTTGGTAATGACCTCTGGCTCTGGGTCTGCTTGCTGTGAAGGTGCTGCTACCCCCTCATTGTCCACTGGATGAACTGATTTGGTCTTATATTTCTTTTTCTGGATAGGGGCAACTTCCATTGGCTTGGACTGTTATCCAGGTTTAGCCATGTCCTGCATCTCTGTGGCATCAGGGGTTTTACACTCTTCCTTTTCCCCCTGCACTGGGCTGGGCTTCTGATTGCATTTTTGAAAAGCCCTGGCCGTACCTTCAAACATAAGGTAGGCCATAATGACACAAACTTGCAGACAAAACACAAAGAGCAAGATATCTCTGGTATCTACAGAGAATTTAAGCTTCTTAAAAGCTGTTGTAGCAAACTTCAAGGGGAATGTGTGAAGAGTTGGGAGAAAATACTCCCCTGTGTTCCTTCCCAAGGGTCAGTACCATTATCACTAAACCCCCAGAGGTCACAATTTAAGTTAGGGAGGACTACAGCCTTGAAAACACATTCCAAATGAGATCTGCAGGCATTGAATTCATAACACCATAAAACCAAAGTAAGAACTCGATATTAATTGCAGCTATTTGAGTTTTACTTATCGATTTGTTGATGAGATTTAAACCTACCATACCTATTGGCATGAATTTGTACCAGCATAAAGCAAATATATTGTACAGGATGGTCCTGATGGACCCAACAGGCAATGCACACATAGTGACACAAGAACTGTTATACTACTTTACCTGAACCCCACATTGAGCACCAAGTAATGTCCTAGTTTAAAGGAAACCAAAGTGTGTATTTAAACTAGAGAAGGGAACTTCTCAATAACCAACACTACACCCCTTTTAAATTTAAAAAGAATTTTGATTAGAAAATGTATATAAGAAGAATAACTGTTCTTAGCGCCAAAAAAACCCCACACCCCCCAAAAACTGTAATTCCTCCTGGTGCAATTATATTTCCAGATAGTAAGTGGCAGTGTCACACCTCCAAGATCACTTCTCAATCTTTTCCTATGAAGGCAGAGACAAGGGTGGTGTTTGACTCATGTGGTGGCAGGATGGAGCCTTTTCTGTGGGGAAGAGCACTCTCTCCTTGCAGCCAAAGTTGGTCCCCAGGAAAGAAAGTCTGCAGCTTATCCCAAGGCAGCTGTGACCTTCCTCTCTCTCCTCTCTCTCTGAAGATCAGTCTGGCCAGAGACTGAGAGGGGAAGGCGAAGACCAGAGCCAGCAGGAGCTCTCACCAGCCCAGCAAACAGTGGCTTCCAGTCACAGCAACTGCCCCCAAAATGAAGCGAAACCAGCACACAGGAAAAGCCTCTCCCCCTCCCAGGTGCTGGGTGTCTGTTCCTCACCTCTGCCCCACCATTAAGTTGGAATCTAATCATCAACCCGTCTTTTGTTCTCAGTCCTGGCACTTCAACTCCCAACATCCTTTGAGCAGGTAGGGAGAGAAAAACTTCCTGAAGGACTACTCCCCCCACCAACTTTCTTTGTCTGAAACTTTAATATTTCACTAGTGTAAAAGTCGTCCTTAATATTTCTTTACTCCTTTTACTCTTCCTTCTATGCATTTTAATGCTCTTGCCCTCATTCATATGGTCATTCATTTTATATTTCATTTATTGGTTTGACAGCAGCTAGACTCACCTCAGCAACTACTGGACAATACTGCAGGGTCCAGTGAGACCACCTGTCTGCTTGTATTTTCACAAAGCATTTTCAGACGAAAATTCCAAAGGAAACCACCTGCATAATTAAATAATAATGAAAAAATCTATCGTATTCTTAACATCAAAGGGAGAGTCCTTCAGGGACTATTTCCAGCTAGGTAAGGATTCCTTCTTTGCCTTTTCTCAGTACTACGATGTTATAGCAATCTCTTCCATGCTGACACAGTATAATATGGTACAGTGTAACAGGCCAAACTGCTAAAGGAGTTTACTATATATTATGTAGTCTTTGAAATCACATCCAAAAGCATTACAGCCTGGAAGCCACACTCTTCAAGCTGTGACACAGATAGACACAGCTATGTGTGAAAAATGCAGGTTTGTACCTTCTCGTTAAAACCACAGGTTTTTCATGGGCAGTTTGTACCGAGTCTCTGAAAAATCTTTGAAAAAACTGACTTCAGACTGTACTTCTAAGCATCAGGCGAAAACCTGAAACAAAGGATTGTAGCCTTCCCAAACAAAAAATGCATGAATAGACAGATAAAAGATCCACACACAGCAACATCAGTGCTGCTTCATCTGCTGGTGGACAGCAACAGTCCAAACAATAAATACACACTTAGAAAGGGAAGAAAACACTGCAATGACCTTTTTGATTTTTGCTTTACAAACTTAACTGGAAAAAGTGCTGAGCATTGTGTGGTTCACTGCCTGCTTGCTTTCACTTCCACAGTTCTAGTGCACAGTGAGCAGAATGACAGAAGTCCCATGCTCAGCTACAGAGATGTCTTTCAGCTGGAAAGTGCAGTTGAGGGCAGCTGAGTCAATTTTCATCCATAGTCACTGACCTCAGAGCACAGGGCTGCTCCTACTACAGCAGCGGGTGTAACAGTAGAACTGTTCCTACTTTTATTGCCTAACTCAAAGCCTGCCATCCTCTCCCCCAGCTTCTTGTTGCTGAAGTTCCACCAGCTGTTTACTTAATCCTGAATAAACCTGGATTCAACCCATAGCCTCTCATAGATGAAATGGAAAGCTGAAGCACATACTGCAAGAAAAAGGAAAGCATAATTTGAAAAGTAGATGCTTTTACTCCTCCACCTGATGCAAAACAGATTATTGAAGTTCTAATTAAATGGAAATATTTGTTCATGAAAAGAGTAAATTACTGCTATTTTTGAAATTATAAAGACATGACCCTCCTCTCTTTTCCCATTTTCAGACTTATTCTTGCTCGTACCAAAAAAAAAAAAAAAAAAGACACAGGAAGGCAGAATTCTAAAAAGTGAATAAATCTATCACAAAAGCTTCACTTCTGAAGTCTTTCAACAGAATTAGATATTTGGATATCTACACTGCAGATTTACCCAATAGAAGGTACACATATGACTATATTTTCTTAAGAGTTATTAAAACATCAACTGTTAAATCACAGAATTATAGAACCATCAAGGTTGGAAGAGACCTTCAAGATCATCCAGTCCAACCATCAACCCAGCACTACCACTTTAACCCTTTAGCCACTAAACCACATCACCCAGCAACAGATCCCAGATGCTTCCTAAACACCTCCAGGGATGGTGACTCCAGTACCTCCCTGGGAAACCTATTCCCATTCCTGAGCACCCTACCAGTGATTTTTTTTCCTATATCTAATCTGAATCTCCCCTGTCTCAGTTTAAGGCCATTTTCTCTACTCTCATTGCAGGTGTGGCATAGGAGACCAGCCACCACCTCACTACAACCTCCTTTTAGGTAGCTGTAGAGAGCAATGAGGTCACTGTTGACCCTCCTCTTCTCTAGACTTAAACCCAGCTCCCTCAGCCATTGCTCATTAAGACACATTTTCTAGATCCTTCACAAGCCTTGCTGCCCTTCTCTGGACACACTGCAGCACCTCAATGTGCTTAATACTGAATACCATACCAAATTCATGTTCCAATTTGTGCTTTGTGTTAAGTAATTAATTTCTCATAAAGCTAAATATCAAAGATTTGACAGTCCACCAAAATTCAGAGTTTAGGATTAAATTTTGAAAGTAGTTTAGAAAGTGTTACTTAAGGCTGGGAAGTACAAGGCCTCAGCTTTTCCTGTAAGTTGGTCAGCCTTTATTTTTACTTTTCAATTGTGAATATTTTTTTTTGCCTTTTGTAAAGGAAGTTTAATGAACTGCCAGTACTTGAAGCTTATTTACAGGTCCATTGTGATACAAACAGGACTAATAATACTATGTGGCATTCAGATTACTTCAGCTCCTTCAGCCAACAGGATCTCTAAGGAAAAGCAAAAATGCTAATGCTAGGTTTAGTTACTGAAGTTGTCACAGGTTTGCTGGTCTCATATTACCTGAAAAACTGTCTGAAGACTTGGCTCCTTAGCGAAGGTACTAGCCACTTTTCCAAATTAAATTTTTAATGCTACTTCTGGATCAACTCTGTGGAGTCACTCTGTGGTTCAAAATCATTCCCTGTAACAATAGCAACTAAATGGTTTCTTGACCAAAGTGCAAAGGAACAAAGAAGGGCATTAATTTGGCCCTGATAAATTAGAAAAGCTACTTTGTTTCACCTGAAGACCATAAAGAGTTCAACTCAAAACCTACTCATACAAATAAAATCAATTCATAGACTAAATCTATGACCTATGTTTCATGAAAATAAGGCTATAACAAATATTTTAATATGCTTGATCCCCATCCTGATCTACTGCTTGCAGAAAAAAGCAACTGAAGAAACCCTGTATTTTGAAACTGATAAATAAAGGAAAGGTGGTGTAACAGTTCGTTTTGGATACATGCCCAGAATAAAGATAAATACACAAAATAACACACTACAAATTGTTTTTATTATAATACCAGTTAGTGGCAATGACAAAAAAAAAATGGATTAAGTCTTTAATAGTTAATTCAAAGAAGTAAAACAAGAGTAAATTACTTAATATTTGTTAAGACAGGTTAGCAAAGAGAGAATAGAAGAACCAAAATTCTTAATACTCATAAAGGATACAAAAGGATACAGTATAGTTGAGATATAGTTGATGGGGCAGCAGTTACTTCCTATCCCTGATGCTTACTCGAGCAGATTTGTATGTATGGCAGTTAAATGTCTCCCTGACATCCAATCCCATCAGATCTCAGAAGCTAAGCAGGGTCAGCCCCGGATTAGTACTTGGATGGGAGACCTCCTGGGAAATGCCAGGTGCTGTAGGTTCTAGTCCTGAGAACTTCACTGGCACCGTCCAAGCTCGCTTGGCCGTGGCAGATGGACCTCAGGACTTAAACGGTGGGGCCAGTTCTGCGCACGCTGAGCCTCACCTAAAAAATCCACTGAGCAGGCTGGAAGGGCACACCCACGTGGGGACAGCCCTTCCCAAATCTTCGTTCGCGAAGTTTGGCCATACATACTCGAGCAGACAGGCCAGGACTACCAGGATTGGCAGAAGCTGGACGGCATCCATGCTTAGTGGGTGTCCCTGCAGAGCTAACACGGGCTCGGTGGAAGGATGGGTGTTGCTCAGCTCTCCCACTCCTGGTGTCCTTATTTATCGGCTACTCATTACACTACATCACATCTAGTGTTATACAGTTACTTTGTATACTACTCTGCCTAGTTTCTCAGCACGTACTTTCTCACCCTTCTATGCTCCATTGATCATCTAAATTTAAATGTACCCCCTCACAGGTGGTTAGCGCAAACCCAAAACTTAGTATTTAATCAGGAAATACTCTTTGGATGTATTTAATGCTTTCAATAAAACTACGGTGTATATGAAGTCAACATTTCATGAAAGAGAACACCAAAGGAGAAGGCTCTAACAGACGCATCTCTGGTAGATGATGTCAAAAGTTGAAATGCTTAAAATTTTTTTATGTGGAAGCATTGAGGTGTCATCTGTTCGGCCAAACTCTATATTCATGTAACTATGGAAGGCAGATCTGAAACTCTCCTGTGAAATACAGAGTCCTGCTAAGCAGTTCTGCTAATGTCTCTCTTCAGGTCATGGAGGCATCTTCAGACAGCAACACACTGCAGTCAGATCACACTGGCACCCTGGCTGTGGCAGCTGAACTGCAGCAGGTGTGAACAGGCAGTGAGGCCTTTCCAACAGCATTTCCTGTCTGCTCACAGAAGACCTCTAATAATGTTTTTGACACAGACATACTTAAACTACAGTTTAAAGAACTATTATCTTTAAGCCTTATTTTTAAAGACTAATGATACAAACTATGGAAGGAAAGGCACATATATTTGCTTTTAAAATTCTGCAGTTCCAGTAAATCTGAGAAAGGTTAATGTGATTCAATCAAGTTATTGTGCGACTATTAAATTACAGTCTGTGTTGTAAAGAACCAACCTTTTCCTCTGGCAAGCCATTAGTTAAAACTTGTTAAAAATTTGCAGAGGGACTGCAATAGTAGTTCCTTAGTTATTACTGACATTAATTAAAGAAAATAAAGACATAGATGAGCACACGGCCATCAAATCCAAATCTTAAGTGGACGGGATCAAACTTGTGACTATGCTTTGATCAACTGAGCTAATCTCAGGGTCCACTGAGGGAGACCTCACAACCCCTCTGGTCCATCCTTTCCAGTGTTCGATCACCTACACAATAAGGAAGTTCATGTTAGGTAGAACTTCCTGTGCATCAGTTTCTGCACGTTGCTTCTCATCCTGTTGCTTGGCAGAAGAGCCTGGCTCTGTCCTCTCGGCACCCGCCCTTAACTACTCGTGTGTCCCACCCAGGTATGGGCAGCTCGGACGCGACGCTGTGGCGCAGCCGGACCCACGCGACTTGCCCCGCAGCCGCCGCAGCCGCGAGACCCCCCCGCGGCGGGGCGGGCCCGACGCTCGCTCTCGCTCCGCCCGGAGGGGGCGGCGCCTGCGCGGGCCGGGCGGTGCGGGGCGGGTGGCTGCGGTGCGGTGCGGGCAGGTCCTGTTGCCGCCGCCGCATGAGGCCGGGGGTGCGCAGCGCGGAGCCGCCGTACAGCGCCCCCGCCTGAGCGCCGCGGGGTGAGTGAGGGCTGCCCGTCCGCCGCGAGGGCGAGGCCCGCGTTCGTCCGGACATCACCGTCCGCAGCGCGGAGCGGGCCGCAGCGGGGCACGGCCGCGCCGGAGCCGGGAGCGGGGCGGGGCTCACCCGTGCCGGCTGCCCGCGGCTGCCGGACTGTACCTGCCGGGGAGCGCGAGGGCCTGCGGGGCCTCCTGGGCCGCGGCGGGTCTGTGCGGGAGCCGCGCCCTGAGCTCTCGCACCGGCGGGGATGGGTGCAGGCCTCACGGTAGGAGCGGTGCCGGTTTCGGGGCCCGGCCTGGTCGGCGCCGGCGGTGGTCACGGGGCGAGCTGCTCTCCGTGTCGCCGTGCGGTGTGCGGCTGGTTTCGGGCGCCCTGCCCGCCCCGTCGGGCGGCCCTGCTGTAGCGAAGGCTGCAGGTGACCCGGCCCTGCCAGCCTCCGAACGCAGCGGCTTTGTGCCCCTGCCCCGCCCCAGGGAGCACCCGGCGTGGGCATTGCATGGAAACCACGGCGGTTGGAGTGGCATTTGCCTCCTGTGCCGTGCGACCTGCCCTGCCCAACGTCTGCTTGACTTACCTCTCCGGGGGATGGGGGGGGTGTGTGTGTTAACTTTTCGGTGGGTTTGGGGTTGGAGCATTTTTTCCTCCCTCTTTTCCTGCCTTCTCTTTCAGTGCTGGAAATCTCATATCACATGTTTCTCTCTAGGTGTCAGTTCAAAGGCTCGACAGAGAAGGTCTGACAAATAGGTTGCGTATTGGGGTGGGGTGGTGTTTTAATTCAGTCTAAGCTGTTTTCACGCACTGTGCTTTGTCAGATGTTAAGGAATTCTGAGCTGATACTTAGAGCAGTAAGCTTTCTGTAGACAGAGATTGAATTCCTCTGTGTACCTCTATGGTGTAAAAACAGTATGAAACTTCTGTAATAGCCTTGTGGTGTGAAAGTTGATTTTTATTTATTTTTCCATCATGAGAGAATTAGCTTTCCAACGGGTGTATTCCCACAAAAGATTGTTACTTTAGAGAAAATCATGTGTGCACTGCCGTTATAGGTTCTATTTCATTAAGAGGTTTCCTTGTTTTGCAGGTAGCTTTCAGTGTGTGTTTTTTATAATGCTGGATGCTGCTAATGGGATAGCCCCACCTTCTGGTTAATCCTTTAGTAAAATCATTCTTGTGACAGAAGAGTTTTTCTAGAAATTATACCTAATGCTGTATGTTGTGAGTGGAAGTCTGTGCTGGAATATCTTATTTCCTGGGCTGAGGAGTAGCAGGACAATCTCCTTTTCTGGAGACCTTCTTACTTACCATCAAGATAATTTTAACACATAGTTTCTGATGCTTCAGTTCACTACTGGGATTTTTTTTACGCTGACGTAAATTAAGGGAAGGGGTTTTTTTTCTTTTTTTTTCCAAAAGGGGAGGAAGTGCTTGCAAACCAATGAATAGTCTTGATGTGTGAAGTGACACCTGATCTTGTGTAAAATGATGCTTGATCTCAGGCTTAACTTTCAGTTCAGGTTGTTGGAGGTGGCGGTGCTCATATTCATGTTCGAAAAGTTCACAAATTGTCTTCCAAATGGAAGCTTTTGAACTTGAAAAATACTCAGTTGTCTTGGTAGAAGATGAATATTAGTTAACTGCTGCTCGGGGCAACATCTCTGAAATTATATGTGCTACAATTAAAGGGGAAAAATTCAGGAGTATGGCTCTCTGAAGTCCTTTTGGCTTACAGAGGAATCTTGCTATTTCACCTTGTGTTTAGGTTTTAGTTTAGGAAAGACATTCAGCTTGTCACTCAACAGCTTGTCAGCAATGTATCTTATAATTAGAGACTTTGCAGTCTTTAACATTCATAGTGATACGCTGCTAGGCATGCCTGGGGATCACCTGTTTGTTGGCTCTTGATGTGTTATTTGAAACATCTTGGATTCCTGTATCTGTGAGCTGCTTGCTCTTAGGAGTTTGCTCCTGTGATACGAATTGCTAATATGTCTGGGAGAACTGAATGCTGCTCAGGTCACCCTGGCTTTGGAGTATAACTGCAGTAACTGAAGTGCTGAAACCCCTTAAACAACTTAGAGGGGAAGTCAGGCTTCTTGGAGTTGAGTGTGAGAATGCTGAACAAGGCAGCTGCTTGTGCGAGTGCTTAGGAGGGATTTGTAATGGCTGTGTGTCTCTGGGTGTTCGCAAGCCCTGCCACTATCTACAGCTTAACTGTCCAATATCCTGTGCTAAGCATCAAGAAGATTATGAACCGTCCTGTGTGTGTCCTGAATACATGGATGATTCAGCATGGTTTGCATTTGGAAATAGTTTTGTAACAGTTAACCATAGAAAGAATGGAAGTAGTGTGAAGGAGGGGAACTCTTTCTTTTGCAACAGCTGCAGAGGTGACAGTCCTGAAACATTTAATGCATTACAAGGCCCATGTACATTTTCACAGCATCTTTTATAAAGCTTAAAATTTATGAGAATGTCCAGGGTTTTACATACTGGAGGTAGGTAATACTGTTTTAATTGCTCCAAGTGTAATTGGTAAGCTAAATGGTAAAAATGAAGGTTTAAAAGTCAGAACAGTATTATGGGTTTGTGATGATTGGTGTTATTGTGCACTAATGCGGTTGAAGGGCTTGAAGTATGTTTGTGCAGATAAATATGCAACATGGAACCATGGATTTTTTTTCTTTTTTTTTTTTTTAATCTGGATTAAAAGCAGGATTGAGGGTTTGTTTTAACTCAGCTAGTGAACTAGCAAGTTTAGATGTTTGTGTTCATTTCTCTACAGACTGACCTTTATCATCAAGACAGTGTAAACTAAAGGAGCAGTCACTGGTGCTGGAAAACACTTCTGACATTTGTCACTGTATTAACGAAGCTTTTCCAAGAGCTGGCTAAAGTTACTAGATTTGCAGTTCTTGTTTTTGGTGTAGGGACATGCTTAGTTTCTGCAATGCTTGTCCTTTTCCTCCTGGCTATTTTTATTCCTTCCCTCTCCCTCCCTGTGCCATTCACCTTCTACCTAGTGAAAGGGTTATGCTTAGATGGGCAAAAATTAGCTGACTTTTGCAGTATTTCTGCAGTCTTAAATCATGTAAGCTTTGAACATGACACTATGTCACCCTGGTAATAGCAAGTTTGTCATCTCTTGAAGTAACCCTATGCTTGCAATGCCAGTAACTTTCTAGGAGCTTCTTTCCAGACAAGAAATTAAGTAGTGTTTTTTTATTTTGCTCTTTTTCTGGCAAATACTTTCCTTTCTTTCTTTCTTTGGGATTCGTTATTGGATCTTTACAGCTTTATTAGCTACATGTGTCAGTCTTTATACAGTTCGGTGTACTGGTGGTCATAGCTGCATGACATAGTTGGCAAGCTGATGTAAAGAGCTTTGGTGCTTCAGCCTTCTGGGAAGCTTTATGTATGTCATTCTGAATGCCTGATTAGATGCTGCAGTTTGTCTGCTCATGTCAAAAAGTCAGCACTTTGCTACAATGCAGCAATGGGTAAGCTAACCAGCTGACATTTTGTTCTCTAACATAAATATTCATAGGAAATTGTATAAGGGAAAGGCACTAACTG
Source organism: Pithys albifrons albifrons (assembly GCF_047495875.1). Lineage (NCBI taxonomy): Eukaryota > Metazoa > Chordata > Aves > Passeriformes > Thamnophilidae > Pithys > Pithys albifrons. Next base: position 75,745,175 of record NC_092497.1, on the reverse strand, counting down.
ATTTTCAGAAGTATTTTTTCATTGGCTGGTAAAGGTTGTTAGCCTTTTAATTTTGTTTTACATTTAAGAAAATCAGACTCTCTTCCACCAAAAACTTCTTTTTTTTTTTTCTACTTAGAAGAATTGGTTAGGTTTAGTCATTAGAAAAAGGATTAATGTCTGCCATTTCCACATAATGTTTTACAATTATATCTGGAAGAAAAGTATCTCTAGTTTTTCTACTATTTTGAACATACTTCTCATGGAAGAAATATTTCTAATGTACCTTTAGGTATATTATAATATTTTGATGGCACTAAAAGCTTTTTGTACTGCTGCTTGTTAGCATATTAGGAAGAGATAATTGTTTAGTGTCTACTCGAAGCTATTCCATCCTATTTTACAAATTAATTATAGAAATAGCTGGTTCTGAAAATTGTGTATCTCTGGGCTTTTGACTAGGACTTTAATTCCTATGAAATTTCTGCAAAGTAAGATTTGGCATAGGATAGGAAACCTATGCTTTTGTTTTTCAGTTCTTGTAGAAGAAGGTTCAGGAACTGAGCTAGGAATAGTCAACTTCAGAAAACAAATTTTCGCTATCACGTTAGTTCTTATTCCTTATATATGTAGTTGTGTTTACTAGATTGAGGTTGAGTATGATGTACTGTTTGCCAACTTGCATCTTGGTTGTGAAGCTTGAAGGATTTCCTCAGGTTTTCAATCACTGGAGTTTTAAGTTGATTTATAGGTAACCAAAACCTGTATCTGTTGTACTGTGGATTGAGCTCACAGGATTCAAAGCAGTTCAAACTCTGGCCTCTTCATATAGCCTGTGAGATTTTTAATGTAAAATTAGGTCTTATGTTTTTATTAGTGAAAGTGTTCATATCCAATAACCTCACTAGTTTGTGTGGCTTTGAAATAGAACTGCTTTCTTTGAAAAAAAAAAGGCACAACCAACCAGCTTTTTAAAAAGATACTTGTGGAAGTTGTCACTTGAGACTCTGAACTGGAAAACAGTATGCCCTGTGTGAAAGAGTAGAGGATTAAATAGTCAGGGAGGCTACTTAAGGTATAATTGGTAAGCCTTTTGCAAAGGGACAGTCCTCCTTAAGGTACAAGAGGATGAGATAGTGGAGCTGTCAGTAGCAGTGGCCAGTTCTTACTGCTGTCAAAGGAGGAGCATTCTGCTGTCCTGGTGAATGTTTTTTTGTTTAATGTCTAGTAATATATGGCTGTTTCCCATATTGTGGTGGGTATTTATGTGGTTTTGCTGTATTTAGAATGCTGGTTGTCATGGTGTTGACCTGCTTTCTACAAACTTTTTGGATAGGTTGCATTGGGTACTGAGATGGTGGCCTTGCTGTCATATGTTGCTGCTTATCCTAAATTTTGAACACAGACCCTATTCATGCAAGTGTAAATTTACTTGGGTAAATAGTCTGTTCCTGCAAACAATTTACTTTTATGTTTAAAAATGTGAACCACAAGTAGCATTTTGGAATTAAAATTGCATGCAGCACAAAGAATGCTGAAGTCTTTTTACATGGTTTTGTTTAAACAGACTTGTAAGTGTCTTGAAGAAGAATATTTTGAAAAGCTTCTGAGACTTTGGGGTATGTGAAATGAGATGCTATGAAAGGTTAGTTTGCTTCTGGTTTAATCTGCATTGGACTGGGGGAACCCCCTCACTATAAATAATTTCGTCCTAACATCTAGCAACATGAAAAGGCAGAGGGAGATTGCAGAGAATCCAGCATATATCAGCTTGGAGTTTTAACTAGTCAACAACTCCTTTTTCTCATCTGCTCTCCTCCAACTTGAGATGCTTTTATTCAGTTGTTGTTGGTTCTTTAAAAGCAGAACTGATGCCAATTTTTCCTCTGCTCTTCTACCATGGTCAGGAAAGTGATATGAAATTTGTTTAAAATGTGTGTTTAAATTGAGATTCATTCACCTTGTGCCTCTACCTTTCTATCCTTTATTCAAAGTAAGGATAATATTAAGAGTTTTAAATTAGTTTGGAAGTTGCTTTTTTGCATTACCTAGTAAAATGTTAGAGAAACTTTTTTTAATATGCATAAATTTTCCACCACAACTCTCTAGATTACTGCAATGTGCATTTCTGGATCTTCTCATGTCTTCCTTGCTCCTCATTGTTTTTTTGTTTAGGTTTTGAAGGGATTTTGGTTTGGATTGGTTTTTTTCAGAGGTTCTTGTGCTTGTTCTTATGTGCTCGACTTTTCCCCTTGACCTGGAGCATTAGTAAGGACTTAGCGCTTATTAAATACTTTGTGGTGAATTTAAACAAACAAATGAAGACCTTGCAGTTCAAGATAGTTCAGCTCAGTAGCTGGCTCCACTTGTACAGTAGTTCAGTACACTATAATATATAGACACTCTTGGCACTGGCAGAGTGTTCATCATTTGTATGACAGTGGGTCAATGCTGCAAGCAAAACACACTCAGACACTTGAATTCAATAGTCCAATATCTCCCCCCACCCCCCATAAGACCTGCAACCTGGTTCAAAAGTTCAGACTTGTTAATTCCTTAAATTGTGTGTATTGTGGTGGACACAGCTATTCTCTTCTGACTATTTTCTTTAAAGGATTTCAAGATAGTTTACACTTGGAGGGTTCTTGGACAAACCTAGGACACCTGTTAACTTGAGTCAAGCTGGGCTTCTGGTGAAAGGCTAAACATTTGCTTCCTGGCTGCTGGGAAAAGATTCTGTTTTCATGTAAGTCTGTAAATAAGATTACTTCATCCTTCATCTGCTTTAGTCTTTTAGCAATTGCAGTCTGGAATTTCATCATCATCATCGTGGCTGGGCTTTGCAAACGCAGATTTGGGAAGGGCTGTCCCCACGTGGGTGTTCCCTTCCAGCCTGCACAGGGGATTTTTTAGGGGAGGCTCAGCGTGCGCGGAACTGGCCCCACCGTTTCAGTCTTAAGGTCCCACGGCCGAGCTTGGACGGTGACAGTGAAGTCCTCAGGACTAGAACCTACAGCCTCTGGTATTCCCAGGAGGTCTCCCATCCAAGTACTAATCCGGGGCTGACCCTGCTGAGCTTCTGAGATCTGACGGGATCGGGTGTCAGGGTGGAATGGCTGTAGTTAGACTGGAATTTGCCACTAATAAAAACTTGTATTTGCTGAAAACCAAGGATTTTTGAGAGGTTTTACACCTTTCTTTTGGGGCAAGGAAAAGGGAGCCACTGTGTGTCTGTATTTGACTGAATTTCTTGCCTATATTTCCCATAAGAAAAGTACTTAATCATATTAATTTTTGGCACCCATATCTTTGAACATCCATTTTCCCCTTTATTCTTTCTTCTGTGTTTAAACTAACCTGTGCTCTTGGAGAATACTGTTTTGTTTTTTTTTTTTCACAGGGGGGGAGTATTTGTCATTCATACTAGATCTCAAATTGAAGTCCTTAGGTTCAGTTAATGGTCCTGTAGTCTGCAACATTAATTGCTTGGAGGCACCATTTGAGGAAGTGTTGTGCCCTGAGGACACTATGTCCTTAAATGGATAGGAAACTTGAGTTCTTAGCATGATATGGTTTCTGTCCAAGAAATATATTCAGGTCTTGCTTAAATAAGAACACTGAACACTTCATGTTTCTCACTGTGCCTCTAGTCTATAGATATATGAAATGGCAGTCAGAAATAAGTATGTTGTGGCATCTTATAACATTGTCAAGTTAAGTTCAAAAAAGTTTATTTACTGGCTTCACCAAAAAGTTTACTCGATAAAATTCCATCATGGGTGGAAAATAATGTCTCTTAAATGACTGATATAAATTTCTGTTCTATTATAATCAGACTTTCTGAGCTTTGGTAAGGCTGGATTGTAATACAGAATCATAATCCATACTTACAATGCAATAGTTTACTTTAAAAGCTGGATCAAATACTTTGACGAGAGAAGAGCTTGTGACAGTGTGGGGAAGTGCAATCAGTGTGAATTATTTACCATTTTTAGTGTAGAGACGTTCATTACAGTGGGAGCATTTCATCATTTAAGAACAAAAGATGTTGACAGTATGAAGTTGTTGAATATTTTCCAGGTTATCAGAGATGGGAATTTGAAGAATCATCTATCCGATATGAACAAAGTGAAAACATCCTCTGAAAAAAGGTAAATTTAAAACTATAGTACCTCTCAACATCAGGCTATTTCAGATTTGTGAAAAAAAAACAATCTTTATCTTAATAATAAGATAAATAAAATACATTAAGCTGACACTACTATAGGAGAAACTTGTATTATTGTGGGTCCCTGGTAAGAATGTGTAAGCTGATGTCCTGAAACAGTGTAGGAGTCAATCCTGATAGCACAAAGTAGCTTCACATTTAATAAATAACTTTTTTAATTTAAATTTTCAGTTACTGTTAGATGTATTCAAATATAAAATACACATTAAATATAATTGAGAAATCCATTAATTTAGTAATTTCATCACATATTGGCAAAACATAAAGTGATATCTACTGAAGGAATTAAAGAACAAGTTTTTAATACTTTGTAAGAAGCCATGAATTTGTCATGTGTGTCATTCTGCAACTATCCTGCCATCCAACACATAGCTAGAACAAACAAGAGTGGGATTGTAGAAGATGTCAAGTTGAAAAGTTGTGTTTGTTCCATCATGTTAACTTGTTTTAGCAAGTATTTGAAAAGTTTATGAGGTTATCTCAGGAATGCTGCTAAGCATTAGGAAACTATTGAAAGGCTTTCAATCTTACATTTTCTTAAGAGAGGACAGGTTAAACCACCTTGTTAAATCAATCCTTCTAATCAGATTTAAAAAAAAGTAAAGGCAGCCAAATAGGAAATCTCTGATTTAGTATTATTTCTCTTAAGTATCCATTATTTTCTGAGTAGGTGAATTTGCATGAAGAGCATGCTCTACTGTGGATTAGTTTTGTATCTTGGAATCTATTTAAAATTTGAATTTAAATTCTTGTATATGGAGTCATCTTTGCTTTTGCTGACTTGGAGTGGAGTGGCTCGATCTCAGAGACTGGTTGTTCTTGTTTGTGTGAGGGGTGGATCAAAAGAAATAGTAAAGAAACCATTATGTTTTCTGTTTGTGGTTTATTAGCCCCTTAGGCATTATGGTAAGTAAAGCAAACTGTGTTAGCAATGAATATTCTTGAAAATTCTACAAATTATAATGCATATAGTACACTATCATAAAAAATATTAGGTTTTTTCAGAGTGGCTCCTTAGGTACCATTTTTTCTTCTTTAGTTATAGAGATTAATTTTCCATCCTTGCAATGCAAAACAGTTGTTCCTTAAGTCTTGAATAAGTTATGATGACTCTGTGTACAGAGATAGCTGTGAACTTATCAAAAGTATCAGCTGTCTAAAGATTATTTGGTAACTGTGGAAGTGGTTGAGAAAAAAAAAGTTTGAATTTATTTGTGCTGGAATAAAATTGGAACAAACTCATGAGAAGCCTGCCTATTTTAAAATAAGTTTTTAAATGCTACTGGAACATGCCAAAATACAGAAGATCTGTTTGCTGTGGGGGAGGAAGAAACTCCCTTATACATCAGTGCAAATGATAGTTTACACTGCAAACAGTAGTTTCAGGTACAGTTGGGAAACTGATATGCTTCATTTGACTATTGTATTTTGTAAGGCTTCTTGCAAGATGAATAGCTGAAAACCATCCTAAGATAACAGAATTTTGTTAAGTTGCTTGGCTACCATTAGGGTTATCTTTCTCATTGTGAACAGACAGGCAGAAAGCTCTGATGATGGGAATTTGCAGAGTGAAAGTGGCATACAGTGAGTAGTGAAGAGTTGTGAATCTAGCACTTCATAATCAGAGTTAGAATGCTTAAATCTTTTGGGAGTGGAAAAATGTCACGGCAGTGATGCCAAAGGGATTTTGTTCTGATTTTCACATTTTGTAGATTTTAAGAATACAGTAGTTGTAGATTTTTAGAGGGTTAATATTTCTAACAGTCTAAGTTTAATGCCTTTCTATCACTACCCCTGTCCCAGAACAGGGAGCTCAAATTCCTTTAGTTAATTAATCTTGTTTAGACTCCTTTCCAAGGTAGAGCTGAAGGATATCAGAAGGCCTACAGAATGAAACATAAACATAGGTCAGAGTGACCCAGAAGTCAGAACTGGATGAACTCCAAGAGACCTTTGTGTGCCCGAGGAAGAAGAGCTGATGAAGACAGAGGGTCTTGATGACCCCAGACCCAATTCCAGGGGGTTGGACCAGGGGTGGAACCAGGGCTGAACTGAGAAATGTGTAAAGCAATGATTGGAGGGATCTTATTATAAAAGCCATGGAAACAAGAACTGGGACACATGCATGTCATCCTGTATTCCTGTGGGCTGTAGGCCCTGTGTTATTAAAGGACCTTTACTTTTTATCTTACCCTACACTAACGTGCTCAGAGTCCTGTTTTGGGGGGAAGGGCCATTTCACGGCATCAGCAGTGAGGGATCTTTCTTTAAGAAGATGTTTTCTTGTTGAGAAGTTCTCTTGCAAACATGCTCAGTCTGGGCATGTATCCTCTGTATCTGCTTGTAGCTTTCCTAACCAGAGAAGGAGGAAACCCACAAAGCTGTCTGGTTAGCTAGAGTAATACTGTAAGCTTTGGCAACAGCTGAGATGATAGCAAGGGTGTTCAGTGCTTCCTTTCTGCGAGCAGAGTGGTGGTGTGAGGGGCATTTGAGCTGTGGCATTTGAATGTGGGATGCAAAAAGAGTTTCCTGCCTATTGAGACACGAACTGTACAGGGTCAAATAAACCCGGTAAACTTTACCTCAAGATGCTTAAAGAAGGTCTAAATCCATGCATTTGTTGTCTTTGAACAGAATAAGGCACTGACTGGCTGGCTACCAGACCAGTTGTAGCTGATGGCTGTCAGAAGGAAACAGTGCACAGTTTATTTCTGGATGTGCTCTTTCTTTCTCCATCTGCTTACAGCTATGATTGGAAACATTCTGGTTTTCCACTAATTATCTGTAACAGAAGGAAGTTCTTGTTAAAATTGCAGACAACTTGAAGCTGGAAAGATCTGCAAAACTACTGGAGTACCATATAATTTCAAAATACTCTTGTGAAATGCAGATAATGGTTAAGAATATTTGATGGAAATATCTGCAAGATACTGTGCTTAGAGAGGTATATGACTGGAATGGATGTAGTAAAAAGTGCCAGAAGTATTAAGATAAAACTTCAGGCTGAAAAACTTATGAATGAATGGATACAAAGTGTTAGAATGAAATTGCCTCTGTTATTGAATGATCTTTATTAAAGGTCATTAAGTACTGTTTTGGCATATGTGTGCTATGGAGGGTAGCTGTGGTGTTTATCCCACTCTGAATAGTTTTGATGGCGCTACGAAGTTTCTTCTGGTGCTCCCTAGTCATGATGTTGTAATAACTCAAGATAATAGTAACTCTATGTAACCCTCAGCGACTACAGAGCCTTCTTGTGAGCAGGCTTTAGAATGGGTGGGATGAAAAATGCCACCTGGAGTAACAAGAAGGGTTCCTCGCATTGTGGGAAAACTAGTCTCATACTGTCTCTACCGTATGTACCAGTAACAAGCTCAGGCTCTCAGGGCAGCTGGAGACCTGGATAGCTGCATGTTGGTGTGTGAGATTTGTTTGGGTCATCACATTGATTCTGTCAGTGGCTTTAGACTGCGTTGAAATCATAGTTCTCTTCTAGTTTGATGGATGATGACTCCAATATACTGGATACTCCAGTCAGAATTCCTGTGACTGGGCTATGCATACCAGTTTGACTGCAGGTTTTCCGTGGTGGAGTGTCAGATGTCTCATTCCCCAAAGTAATTTATTCATGGTGCAGCAACACAGCAACAGCCCAAGCCGGTGCCTTCAAGGGGAGACCCTGAACAAGGGAACCCCGGGGCTTTTATACCCTCACAGTCTAAGTGTGGGAGAATCTTGGCTCTTCCTCCTGAGTCTTCAGCTCCTGCTGTGTCTTGCAGTGTCAGGTCACCATAAATGCTGGGCCACAGTCTTAGGGGTATTGATGTAAAGCTTTGCAGTTTCAGCAGCACATAGCTCTGGGAGAATACAGTTTTTATTGAGCCATTCTGACCATTTCCTTGCTGTTGGATTAAAAATACTGGATTCCATGGTGCACCTCTGGTTTGGAGAACAGTTTTCTAGATTTGGATCCTAAATGGTTTGTTGGTGAAAATATATGTATTTGTATTACAGATATGAGAAAGAGTGTCATTGCAAATTGGGCTTGCATTTTGTTCTTAGGTCAAATGGGTTGTCACAGCAGTATTACTGGTTCTGCTCCTGTGTGTCTGGCTGGCTGCCATAATTCGTGTCCTACAGCCTTTTTGATTCACTGTGCAGACATTGGAAATTGTCACAATTTTATAAACTCTGTATGTGTTAGTGTAGAATATTAATAAATAACAGTACAATTCTTATTTTAAGATGAAAACTCAGTCATAACTAAGAGGATATCAAGACTTGAATGTATATTTCACTGTCACCTGGTGTTAGTTTCAAGGGTGCTTCATTGGGTATGCTGAAGGCATGAATTTTATTTGACTGTATTTATGTTGGAAGACGTCTTGCAAGATGAATAGCCTAAAACCCTTCTAAAGATATCTCTGCTGTAATAAGCACTTACTGCTCTTGATAGAAACTCTGTAACCAGACAGAGATTATAACTCTAAATCTTAGAACTTGTTATACCACCCAGTACTGAGAGAGACTTACCCTAGCTAACTAAACCTCATAAAGCTTTTAGAAAGTATGGAGAAACTTCTGCTACATGCCAACTTCCTGTACATGTTAAATTGCTTACAGGCAACAGTGTTACTTGAATTTTGCAGGCTGCAGCAGTCAAAAATGGGGTTTGCTCTGTGTGGTAGTTTTGGCCTTGGCAAAATGCCAAGTATTACCTCGTAGATATCAGTCCCCCCTTTGTCAGAGGGGGAGGGAGAAGAAAAAACCTACAAACCTGCAATTTACAATAAGACATATTATATTTACACAGAAAATAAGAAATAAAAACAAAGCAATAAACACACACATACAAGGCTAACAGAAAATTGTCTACTTCCCCACAAATCAGCGATGAGGGCCCAGCCCCCTGGCACGCAGCAGTGGCAGTCCCCGAGGGCAGCGGCCATGAGAGAGAGAGAGAAGGTACCTCCTTCCTCTTTCTGTTGTATCTGGTTTGGCATCATATGGTATGAAATACCTCGTGGGTTAGCTAAAGTCAGCTGACAGCCTGTGTTCCAAATCAGCTCCCAGCCTGTGTCCCTTCCTGTATGTACCAATACAGAAACATAGGGCCTACTATGAGAAACTAAAATTTGTCGTAACTAAAACTATCACACTCTGATGTTTTACTGCCTGTAAATGAGTCGGAAAAGCTTTTTTTCAAACTGTATTTATTCAATTGGATGACCAGTGATACACCACAGTGGAAGTGATACATATACACACACATGCAGAAGTCGAAGCAGCAGTTCTCTTACACATTGGCTTACATGTTAGTTGACTGCACTCTTACTTGTTTTGATTGTGGAACTGGTGAAGATAACACCCTGTGTAAGTCTGTTAGTTTGTATACTGGATCAACAGAGTTTGTGGATTTCATTAGACTCATAGAATCGATTGTGTTGGAAAAGACCTCCGAGATCATCAAGTCCAACCCTTGGTCCAACTCCAGTCCATTTACTAGATCATGGCACTCAGTGCCATGTCCAATCTGCATTTAAAAATCTCCAGGGATGGTTAATCCACCACCTCTCTGGGCAGCCCATTCCAATGCCTGATTACTCTCTCTGGAAAGAGTTTTTTTTTGATATCCAACTTAAATTTCCCCTGGCAGAGCTTAAGCCCATGCCCCCCTGTCCTATTGCTGAGTGCCTGGGAGAAGAGACCTGCCCCCACCTGGCTAGAACTTCCCTTCAGGTAGTTATAGACAGTGATGAGGTCACCTCTGAGCCTCCTCTTCTCTGGGCTAAACAACCCCAGCTCCCTCAGCCTCTCCTCATAGGGCTTGTGCTCCAGTCCCTTCACCAGCCTTGTTGCTCTTTGGACCTGCTCCAGCACCTCAATATCCTTTCTGAACTGAGGGGCCCAGAATGAACACCATACTTAAGCTGTGGCCTCACCAATGCAGAGTACAGGGGAAGGATCACTTCCCTGGTCCTGCTGGCCACGCTATTTTTGATACAGGCCAGGATCCCATTGGCCTTCTTGGCCACCTGAGCACACTGTTGGCTCATGTTGAGCTTCCTGTCAATTGGTACCCCCAGGTCCCTTTCTGTCTGGCTGCTCTCCAGCCACTCTGTGCCCAGCCTGTAGTGCTGCAGGGGGTTGTTGTGGCCAAAGTGCAGGACCCGGCTCTTGGCCTTATTCAGCTTCATCCCGTTGGAATCAGCCCATCTCTCAAGTCTATCCAGATCCCTCTGCAGAGCCCTCCTGCCTTCCAGCAGGTCGACACTCCCTCCCAACTTGGTGTCATCAGCAAATTTGCTGATGATGGACTCAATCCCCTCATCTAAATCATCAGTAAAGATGTTAAACAGGACTGGACCCAACACAGACCCCTGGGGAACACCACTGGTGACCAGCTGACAGCTGGATGCAGCTCCGTTCACCAGCACTCTCTGGCCCCGACCCTCCAGCCAGCTCCTAATCCAGGAGAGGGTACACTTGTCCAAGGCATGGGCTACCAGCTTTTCCAGGAGTATATTATGGGAGACAGTGTCAAAGGCCTTGCTGAAGTGCAGATCGACCACATCCACAGCCTTCCCCTCATCCACCAGGTGGATCACTTGATCGTAAAAAGAGATCAGGTTGGTCAGACAGGACCTGCCCCTCCTAAACCCATGCTGGCTGGATCTAATTCCTTGTCCATCCTGAAGGTGCTGTGTGATTGCACTCAGGATGATCTGCTCCATAACCCTGCCAGGCACAGAGGTCAGGCTGACAGACCTGTAGTTGCCAGGGTCCTGCTTGCATCCCTTTTTGTGGATTGGGGTGACATTTGCCAACTTCCAATCATCTGGGACCTCCCCAGAGAGCCAGGACTGTTGGAAGATGATGGAGAGAGGTTTGGCAAGCTCTTCTGCAAGCTCCCGTATCACCCTGGGATGGATCCCATCTCGTCCCATAGACTTGTTAGGATCCAGCTGGCTCAGTAAGTCACTAACTATTTCCTCCTGGAATATGGGGTGGCCATTCAGCTCTCTCTCTCTCTGTCTACCAGCTGCAGAGGCCAGTTGTCTTGAGGGCCACCTGTCCTACTGGTAAAAACTGAGGCAGAGTAGGTGTTAAGTACCTCAGCCTTCTCGTCATCTTCCTTAACTATATTTCCCTCCAAGTCCAACAGAGAATGGAGGTTTTCCTTGCCCCTCCTTTTGTTATTAATGTATTTATAAAAGGACTTTTTGTTATCCCTAACTGAAATAGCCAAACTTACTTCAAATTCCACTTTTCTTTCCCTAATTTTTTTCCTGCATGACCTAGCTCTATCTGTAAATTCTTCGTAAGTAGCCAGCCCTTTTTTTCCATAGTCTGTAAACTTTCTTTTTATCCCTGATTTCTTTCAGAATCTCCCTATTTAACCAAGCTGGCCGTCTTCCCCTCCGGCTGCCCTTTAGGCACACTGGTATAGCCTGTTGTTGTGCACTCAAAATTTCCTGCTTGAAATATGTCCATCCCTCCTGGACCCCCTTGCCTTTAAGGGTTGTTTCCCAGGGTATGCTCTGAATCAGTTATTTGAATAGGCCAAAATCTGCCCTCTGAAAGTCCAGTGTAGAGGTTTTAATGGTGGCTCTCCTTACATCCCTGAGGACTGAAAATTCTATTATTTCATGGTCACTATGCCCCAGGCGGCCTCCAACCACTACATCATCCACCAGCCTCTCTCTGTTTGTAAACAGTAGGTCTAGCGGGGCCTTACCCCTGGTAGGATCATTTACCAGTTGATGAAGGAAATTGTCCTCTATACACTCCAGGAACCTCCTTGACTGCTTCTTCTCTGCAGTATGAAGCTCCCAGCAGATATCTGGCAGGTTAAAGTCACCCACAAGAAAAAGGACTGGAGATTTTGAGACATCTGCCAGCTGCTTGTAGAATAATTCATCTCCTTCATCATCCTGGTTGGGTGGTCTGTAACAGACTCCCACAAGGGTGGCAGCCTTGTTGGCCTTCCCCCTGATTCTGGCCCACAGGCACTCAATCTTGTCACTGCTGACCTCAACTTCAACAGAGTCAAGAGACTCTCTAACATATAAAGCCACCCCTCCACCTCTCCTTCCTTGCCTGTCCTTTCTGAAGAGCTTGTAGCCCCCCATAGCAGCACTCCAGTCATGTGAGTCATCCCACCATGTTTCTGTGACAGCAACTATGTCATAGTTTTCCTGCTGCACTGTGGCTTCCAGCTCCTCTTGTTTGTTTCCCATACTGCCTGCATTGGTGTACATGCACTTCAGCTGGGCCATTGATTTTACTCTCAACTCGGGCTCTAGGCCCTTAGGCCTATCTCTGGAGAGCCCAGTTGCTGTCCCTTTCCCTTCAAACCTAGTTTATAGCCCTCCTAATCAACCCTGCCAACTTATGGGCTACAGTTCTTTTGCCCTTCCTAGATAAATGGAGCCCATCTGCTTTGATGAGACTGGGCATCATGGAGTTTGCCCCATGATCAAAAACCCCAAAATTTTGACGATAGCACCAGTCCCTAAGCCACCTATTGGTAAGCTGGGCTTTCCTAAACCTCTCCTCATTCATCCCGGCTAGCACAGGAACTGAGGCAATTACTACCTGTGCTCCTGTCCCATGAAATGATTGGGCCATTGCCTTAAAATCTTTTTTAATTACCCTGGTACTCCTTTTATTGATGTCATCACTTCCAACCTGGACAACCAACAGCGGGTAATTGTCTGAGGGCTGAATAAGCTCAGGAAGTCTTTTAGTAATATCCCTCACCCTGGCCCCAGGAAGGCAGCAAACTTCCCTGTGGGACGGGTCTAGCCGACATAGAGGGCCGTCAGTTCCCCTCAAAAGGGAGTCTCTGATTACAACAACCCTTCTCTTTTTCCTCTTATCTGTAGTTGTAACCCATCCAGTAGACTGGGAGTAGCCAGAAGACCTTGTAACAAATCTTCCTCCTGACTGTCCTCCATCAGACTTTGTGAGTCCAGGGCCATAAACCTGTTTTTTTAGGGCACCCTGGCAGGTGAAAGGGGTCGAGAGGGGTGTTTTTGCCTCTCTGACCAGGCACCTGTTTCCATTCTTCCCCATCCATATGGTCCATTCTGTCTGCCTGATGGCAGGAGGGGGTGGGCTTCACCGCCTCCTGCTGGGCTTCCTTAGGAGTGGAAAGGGTGTGACTCCACCAGTCAATTTCCCTTTCACTCTCCCTTATGTTTCTGAGCCTATCGACCTCTTCCTTTAGCTCTGCCACCAGACTCAGCAAATCGTTCACCTGCTCACATCGTATGCAGGTGCTTCTCACACTGTCCTCTGGTAGCAGTTCCAGGCTCAAACAGTCTGTGCAGCCAGAGGCCTGAGTGGCTGCATCCTTTTTAGAGGGTTCTGTCTGTATTGACACCCCTTTACTGGAAACACGAGCAACAGCTTTCATTTTTTGGGAGGCATGACTGCCTTGAGCTGTGGGGAAAGGTAAAAAAAAAATAAAAGCCACACAAAATACCTTGATTTATGCCCTGCCTGTGCAAACTGCCGTGCAAGCTGCCGTGCCATGCCCTCACTGCCGTGCCACGCCCCTGTTTGCCCGTTCGTGTTCGCCGCGCTCCCTAGAGATGTTTTTAAAGCCTTCTCACTCTCCTGCTAATGAGCAAGCCACACCTCCAACTCACCTCTGAGTCACTTGCTGACAGTTGAAGGAGCAGCAAACAAAGCCTGGCTGGAAATAAAGTCCTGGGTTTATTTTGGAGCATTTCAAATAGATAAACAGAGGAGAAATAAACAAAAGAAAGCTTAAGCAAATAATAGTGGCTTTATACTACTCAGCCTGCTTTTGAGTGATGAGAAAGTATTGGAGTGAATATGCTTTACTTATACAAGGAAATTATCTAGCAAATAACTGAGAAGGTGATATGCTTACTTCACAATATAAAATTGCTTTGTTTTAAGGTCTTTAATTGATAAAACCATTTCTTACTCCTGGTGCTAACAGCTTGTAAGTATCATCTGTAGTCTGAAATTGGTTTTTGGCTATACTTTTCATTTAGATGCCAATATGAAAAAGTGAAAGTGATGGAAGCAGTTTCCTCAGCAGATCTTGTATCACTTTGCTTTCTTGGCAGTATAACCTTTGGCCTCAGCTGCCTAATTCTCTTGATTTTAACATTCTAGTAGAGTTAACACTAAGTGTGAAACCTGTACACAGAAGTAAAACACAAATCAAGAAGTAATAATGCCTCATTGTTATAAACAAAACTGACAGTATTTATATAGCTAATGTTGCAGACTTTAGTTTTATTGTAGAGGATTAGAACAATGTTTGTGTAAAATGGATTTATTGTTGACTTTTGCATAACCCTCATGTTACAAAAGTTAAAAGTCAATGTTGTTAATTCTTGAAAGTCATAATGTCCTGTAGTTAATTGAATGGCTGTAATTAAAATATTACACATTTGTCTAAAAATTACTTCCATTTAGGAATGAAAAATCTGTAAAGTATTCTGAATAATTGGTTTGATGTTAAACTGGAGAGCACATAAAACAGTTTCTAGGCTGACTCTGTTCAGACTACTATAAATATTTATAGTCATTCTTTCTTTGTAATTGCCTATCTATATGAACACCTGATTTGAAATTGTGTCTTCTATTAAAATACCTTTTCAAGGCAATTTTTTTTGGCAGGCCAAAATACCCTTGTGTTCAAAATGAATCCAGACCCTGAAAATAACTTTGGAAACCTCCCTAAAGTTTTTTCTTTAAAATTGTGTTCTTTTTCTTCAGTGGATGGGTACAAGTTTCCTCATTTTATGAGTAACAATCTTTTGTCCCACTTTGAAATGTCAGACAAATATTCTTTGGGATTGTTTGTAACCAGTTTTGAATTGAATGGCAGGTTTGATACAGTATCATGTCACTTAACATAACTTACTAAATACAAGTTACTCTAAATTATATAGACTAAAAATATTTGTACCTATATCTGCGCTTTACTTGCTGCAACTGATTTGTCCGTTCGCAGTTGCTCTTGGAGATGCTGTTACATATCATTAGTTGCTGCAATTCAGGCTTTGCAAATCTGTAAATTGGCCAGAATTAAGGAGAATTAAGCCTGTTTTACAATCAAGATAAAATATGAAGGTGAATTAGCCACTCCCATAACTCTGACATGGAGTTTCTGTTGTTAATGTTTTGTTTTCTCTGATCTAGACAGAAAAATTAAGGTAAAAAACCTTTCTTATAGTGTTTCTGCCAGTTCTCGGACTGTATCCCTGTTGTCACAGCTGGAGAAGATCAATTTAGACTCTGTATTGGGAGAATCAGACAATGCCAGATATGTTACCTCAAAGATCCTTCATCTGGTTCAGAGTCAAGGTAACTATCTAAGTTTTGTGGCTTTAATGGTTTCCCTTTTGAGCCTTCCTTATTGTGTATCTTCCTTTCTGGACTTTAATCTTTGTTTTTGTTTAGTGAACTTGACTATCCATCTGTTTTTGTCACTGCTTGTTGAAAGCACCTGCTTAAGACAATTGTTTATTGCTATCTGGTGTGGTACTGATTATGCTGAATTAATTTTATATTGTCAAACAGCTATAATTCAAGTAACAATTCATTTTATATATGTGTGTGTGCATATATGTATGAGAAGTAGAAGTTTCTGGAAGAAAACTTTCTTACTGATTTTTTCTTTACGTTTTTTTTTCTAGGGCATGACAAGATTATTGAACAAGCAAAAGCAAAAATTAGTTTTAAAATTGCTTAAGTTGTTACTTAGTTTCGTGTATGTAAAGATATACAGTTTTTAATAGGTTTTATTATTTGCAGTGTAGATATTCTGATAAATTTGTAGATTATCATGTTTGGTTTGATTTTTTTTTTGCAAGCTAATATTGATCTTTTTCTCACTGACAGAAAAAACCAGGAAGGAGATGACTTCTAAGGGTTCCACTGGAATAGAAATTATCCTGTCAACCCTAGAGGTAAAATCTTTTAATCTGTGTGGTTATGGGTGCATACCAAGTTTACATATTATCACTGGGCTTTGTATTATGAAATATGTTGTTACCCTCTGGAGTCTCCAAAACTTCTGTTGATCCATAATGATTAGATACTGTCTTTAAGTAACCTGCTTATGAATTTCTCTCAGTTATGTTTAAATATTCTAAGAAATTTTTTGTCACCTCTCAGTTCTAATTGACTCACCATATTACAAAGTAGATTTTAATTTTTTTTGTGGTTAATTCAGGTGCATAATGGGATGGTTATCTGGGTGGTTATACATCCTAAGTTCTACTTGATTTAGTGCTGGTAATTTCTCCTAGTTGTAAGTATCTAAACCACTGTATTAGACTGCTATGTTAATCAAAGATCTCTCTCTTTTTTATTGCAGAATACAAAAGATCCTCAAACTATTCTAAATATATTGAATATTCTCATTGAGGTGGTCTCAGTAGGTAGGTATTCATTATGGAGCCATACATGATTATATTGGTACATTATTCTTTGGGCACTTTTTGTTTGTTTTGAAAGGTTATTTTTATTGGTTTGGGTTTTTTTGTGAATTTTTTATTATTTTGGATTTTTGTTTGTAGTGATTTGCTAAAGAGGATTTATATGCAGAATTAAAAGAATGTGAACACTGAAGTCACTTTTCAAATAATCCTATACAAGTAATTTTTATTGCTGTATGTCTAAGTCCAGCATGTCCTTATATAGTTCAGTCTCGTATGAAGAAAATACTGTTGTTCTGAAGACTTCCTTTATGATAACTGTAGCTTAGATATTTAATTGTTCTTTGGCTTTAGACATACCAGTTCAATTTTAATTTCTAGGTGGTGGTCGGAGAGCAAGTGTCTTAGTTACCAAAGGAGGAACACAGATCTTACTACAGCTGCTTTTGACTGCCAGCAAAGACTCTCCACCAAATGAAGAACTAATGGTCCTTCTTCATACTCTTCTTGCCAAAATTGGTCCAAAAGGTGATATTATGGCTTCATATATTACAGTTTTATAATTGAAATTTAATAAAAAAATTTCTTTCTATTGTGTAAGCATCCATGTCCTCAGAATTGGTAGAGGAGAACAAAAGGAGTAAGAGGGGGAAAAGAATGGTGAAAAGTAGATATGCAGAGTTGACATTGGTAAAAGGAATTCAGTCATTTAACTTCTGTTTTTTTAATAATAATTTCAAAATTAGAGTGATTTATCTTGTATTTCTTTCTCATCAGACAAAAAGATTGGCATGAAAGCAAGAATAAATGGTGCTCTAAACATATCATTGAATTTAGTGAAGCAGAATTTGCAGAACCACAGGCTGATATTGCCATGTCTTCAAGTATTAAGAGTTTACTCAACGAACTGTAAGTATTGCAGATAATTATTTTCTTTCCCATGTGATATAAAGATTATAATATCAGATTTGAATGCTTATTTAATGTTAGATGTTGAAAATATTTTCAATCTGAGAATTTGCTCTTCACATCCTCAAATTGCTTAAATTCTAGAAAAAGCTGGTGAATTTTTAACCAGTCCTTTTGGATGTGTGAAATTTTGAGGCGTCTAATTTGTATCAATGCTGATGTTAAACCAGAAATGATGGTTAAATTATCTTTATTATTCATGATCATGTTTTTTATTTTTGTTATTTTATTTCTTTATTGCTAATTTGAAACTGGGTAACATAGGAAATATTTTATTTCTTAATTTAACCTTTTCCTTAATCCTTGTGTTCTACATTTGGGGTAATATTCTTCTGCAAAAGCTGAGGTATTTGGGCAGGCAGTAGGAAGTTGATGAAAAAAATCTGGTTCTTGCTGTGTCTCTACTGTCAGTTAGACAGTCGTAAGTTTTTCATTTGAGCTCAAAATGGTCATTAAGCTTCTTAAATAAGTGCAAGACATGGAAAGCATAGCCATGCTTGCTCCAGAGAACAGATTTGATCTGCAAGATTATCTTTTCAGGACATTCACATGAGCAGCTGTAATTCATAAAGCCATAATACTTTCAAAATGTTGAAGCTTTATGTCAGTTGAGCTATCTGATAATGAGGTAAAATGCTTCTAAACTGAAGAGTTTAATACAGATAGTTACATTACTTGCATTGCTTAGATGAAAACTTGCTTAATCCTGAAAAGGCAATATTGAACTGAGTATCTAATTTGGCTTCTGCTTCAATCAAGTCTGTCTTTCTGTATTTCCCACTCCTTATAAACAGAAAAAGCTGTAGTTCATAACATTCTGGAGAGTAGTACTGTTTAAAGTTTGTGTACAGTTACTATTAGAATAAGTCCTACGTTTTCTTAGATTCTGCTGTAATGTTGCTGCTAATGATGATGAAATTGCAACTGGGGTTCACATACTAAATTCTACAGTAATAACAGTATTTAGTGTGTTGAAGTCAATTCTTAGCTGCTCTCTTCCCACTTTGTTAGGAGTCCTTATTACTAAACTCAGTTAGGAATTGAATTTCTCTGCCTGTTTCAGCAGTTTTTATTTTCTGTGGCTTTTGGACTTCAGCCAGATACCCTTTCAGTGGGTATTTCTTGAACATAATAGATATTAGCAGAATTTCTTTTGTTCCCTTTCAAATAGATTACTTTTGTAATTTTTGTTTTCTGAGAATGTATGTTCATAACGTGTAGTTCAGGGAAGCTTATACCAGTTGGCATATTTAAATTTTATAGCAGACTCTTGTCTTTCGAACCCTAGTGAATATATCTGTCTATCACAGTATCACAGTAGCAAGTCTTAGACTTGAAATTTTTGAAAACCTGTTGTTTTGATAAGCTATGAATTAAGAAAGTTCTTTTTATGATGCATTTTAGTAACAAAGAAAGCAGAAACCTGTGTTGGAAGTAGCACATAATTTTATTTGTAAAGCAGTGATTAAGTTTCTCTTCTTTTCCAAGTTCTATCAAGCTGATTATGTGCAGAGTAGTGTCTGCTTCTTGTTGTATGTCTTAAAGCACAAGCATGTCTAGCATTTTTTGTACTTCAAAATTAACTTGTGTGAATTTTAGTTTATCGTTTTTTTTCTTTTGCCTTTCTTATTACATTATTTTAAAATGGATTACTTTTAACTCTTCCAGCTGTAAATGCAGTATCTTTGGGAAAGAATGGAGTAGTAGAACTGATGTTTAAGATCATTGGCCCTTTTAGTAAAAAGAACACTAGCCTTATGAAGTAAGTAAGGTCTCTTTAATATAGTGTATAATAAAATCTTGTATATGTTTCAGAACTTATTTGTAAATTATAAAGAATATTAGGAAACCAAACTTAATTAATATTTGAAGGTTAAAGGGAAGGCAGATGGGAAGGAGAACCACAAATCTGACAGTTTAATTTTACCTACTAGAGTAACATAAAATATTTGAATGTCTAGTTGCACTACTAGTAAAGTAATAAAAATATTATTTTTTGGTCTCTAATATTCCTGCATGGAAACTGTACAGTGATTATCCCCAAATCCTGACAAACAGATCAAGACAATTGCGTCATTTTTCAATTTGTTGAATTGACTTCTGCATCTGCTTTGTGCTTTTACTGTGACACTATCCCTTTTATTTGGTAATAAAATTTTCTTCTTGCTTTACTTCAAATCAGTACAGACTCTCAGACCAAGAACATAAAACACAGAGTAGGAAGCCCCAGCAATATCTGTCTATTGGGCCATTGTATTAAAAAAAAATAAAATACACGTGTAGCTGAAAGTGGTGACCTTAGATTCCCAACCCTGTGGAAGTTTTTTTGATTGCTTGGAGTTTGAGGTTTTTTCCTTGTTTTTTTTTCCAGCAAATTTAGGGTAAAAAATAGCTAAATGGATCTAACTGAAGATAGGCCTTCTTTCTACACTCTACCTTTTTGAAGTACAGACTTACAGAAAACCAAATTTCTCATCTGGTCAGGAAAATATTAATCTCATATTGTACATATTGAGTACACAACCATACTGCTATGTTATCAAAATCTGGTATTTGTGGTCACAGGAGTATCTTCCAAAAAAAAATGGCCCGCTCCTTTAAGCCTCAGCCTAAAATTAGGCATATGAACTTACTGTTTTATGATATAAGTAATCATGATATCCTTGTTCATGGTCTAAGATCAGATGCATGAAGTCTGTCTTCACAAAGAGGGGGAAAATAAGTATATACATTTTTAGTTGTACAGTTTGAGTTAATTGAAAAAAATCTTTGTGAACAAGAAAAATCTCACACTGACCATTTTGTATTGTAGTATGGATTGATGGGTGTTGCTCCTTAAGATTCTAATACACCACCAGTATTGACTGCAGTTTTCAAAAATAATGTCCTTTACTTTGTGGAAGTATGTGTTCCACTGTTAACAAAAACATGAATTTCAGAACTGTCACAGCCATTGAATGTCAGTCATAAACATTACATTGTCACAGTGTCTTTGCAAAGCTGGAAGTTTGGATAGCCATTCTGTTGATATTTTTAAGTTTTTCCATCAGACTTCAGATATAGCAGAGATATGTGATCTCTTAGTAAAATCAAATTTTAAAAGTGAAGCCTATGATACAGTTCAACTAGGAAGACATGAGGGTAGATGCTGCTTAAGTCTGTTAGCAGTAAATATCTTGTCTAGTTTTATAGTGTTGTAAATTAAGCTTACTGGTTGGTTGCTGTTTTGACTTTTCATGTTATGTTGACAGGGTTGCTTTAGACACACTTGCTGCATTGCTAAAATCAAGTAAGTGTTTGACTACAAGAAACTGTCTACTTGAGGTATATGTGTGTGTGTGTGTGTGTGTGTAAAGTAAAACTAACATCAAGTCTGTGGCTTAAACAAAATCCAGGCTAGGAAAGCTAGAAATAAGGTACAGTTTTATCTGCAGTCTCTGGTGCTTTATTTATATAGTATATAGAGATATGTTTAATAATTACCTAGTGTTTCTTCAGTTATGCAGCAGAAGGGCTGCATGGCTTCTCTAGAACTGATCTGGATCCAAGATGGAGAAATGGCCTTTTACATTCACTCACCTCAGTCCTTCAGTAATGCATATCTGTAACTTAACTCCTGTGCATCTTTTTTGTACATATATCTGAAAATATCTGTGGATGGCAGGGGAAAATACAGGTGTTCTTCAGTAATTCATCTGAGTAATTAGTACTGGGATCCTAATGACAAGTCTGTCAGTAATGCTCATGAAGTGGAATTAAAGGTAACAAAACAATGGTCTGTTTCCAGACATGAATTGTCTCAGCCACAAGCAGCTGATCCTCACAAATGGCATCTCTGCAGATTTTGAACCAGGATTGTAATTAGCAAGGAATTAAAATCTCATTTTCTCCAAACAGTTGTGTTAAAGCTACAGCATTCCTAGTAGTTCCAGTGGAGTTGGATAAGAACTGAGGTGTGATTAGATTTGCGGAAAACCATTCCAGACAAATGAGAGGAAATTTCTGTACTATCACAGGTTACTGACTTTACTCAGGTTTATTCGATTTGATCTTACAATTCACGTATTTACAAATTTTGAAATTTCTCTTTGGGAAATTCAGAGAAAGAAATATTTCCAAATAATTTTCAGTGCTCTATTCCGTAAATTGGCAGTTAGACTTTAATATTGGGGAGAAAAATGAAGTGTTGAAAAGATGTGCCTTTAAAAAAGGAGATCTTGTGCATTTATTTAGGGGTGTTTGACATTGTAGCTTCTTACACTTTATATAAGTAAATTTCTTCATAAAACCACTAATCTATGATGTGTATAATGCAGCTGACATACTAATTACCCAGTATTTGGGGTACAGGTATTATAAGTTTATCAAATTTGAGGGATAGTTGCTGCAAAACTGTATAGATTGCAAGGGAAAAAAAGTTTGTTTCAAATATTGTGTCCACACAGTGTGTGTGGATAGTGATAAGGTATGATTTGTAGAATTGTTTTTTTAAATTTTCTAGATGACAGGACCTTACAATTACCTTTAAGTGTAGTTCACACTATTCTTCTGGTAAATGATGAAAATTGCATGCAATATTCTGAGAATTAAGGTTAGACTACTGGACTCAATTCTTAAGTGATTTCTGTTTAGTTTGATGTAAAACTCTGCTAAGTGTGGCTAGAATACTACTTAAAATGAAACAAGTCACTTACTTGGGTAAAAATAATTTAAATATTGATTTGAAAGTAATACTGAAGTCATTGGTTAATTTTTAATTTTCTTTCCTAACTTTTTTTGCAAAGAAACAAATGCCAGGAGAGCAGTAGACAGAGGATATGTGCAGCTGCTTTTAACGATTTATGTTGATTGGCACCGTCATGATAGTCGACACAGATACATGCTGATACGTAAAGGAGTTTTGCAGTGCATTAAAAGTGTTACAAACATCAAACTCGGAAGGAAAGCATTTATTGATGCCAATGGGATGAAAATTCTTTACAATACTTCACAAGTAAGTTTATCATGGTTGGTTTTTTTTATGTAGTAGTTTTTGCCTCTTTGGCTTTAAAAAGGTTAATCATATTTCTTTTCTGGGATTTGTGATTATTCCTGATTATGGAAGTAAGCATTATTTTCTGTAACAGCCTGAAACAGAATGAAAGAGTACAGAATTAAATTCATATTTACTATTATTTTGCTGTGGCTATCTCTGGAAGGGATTGTTGAATTTAATTTTAAAATAGAGGGAGTGAGAATACCTTTAAATTTTGAAGTTTGGTATTTTTAAAAAGGTGAATTTGCGCTGATGGAAGTTTTTCTTTTCTTCAGAGGAGACATTAACAAATTTTTTTGTAAACAAAATACAGATTTCTAGAATTCATGAATATACAGTTTGATTATTAGTTTGATAAGACTTTTCATTATTTTCATGTTAATAGGAGTGCCTTGCAGTAAGAACTCTTGATCCTCTCGTCAACACTTCCAGCCTAATAATGAGAAAATGTTTTCCTAAAAATCGTCTTCCTTTACCAACAATTAAAAGTGCTTTCCATTTCCAACTCCCAGTTATTCCTGCCAGTGGTCCTGTTGCTCAACTGTACAGTTTGCCTCCTGATGGTATGGTAATTTTGTAGTACTTTGTCTCCGAGTATGTCCAATGCTGCTTTATGTAAGGTGGAATCTATTGCAGTTATTTGTGTTGTCCACAAAATTTGGACTCTGAGACTCTTCTTAATCTATGACTGTTAGTGTGGAGCCCCAGTTCTAGCATGAGATTTTAAGTGATGAAAATTTGGTCCACGTGTATGTAATTATGAAATAAAACAGAAAACAAGAACTAAAAAGTGATGTTCATCAAACTCTGAAGTGTAAAGAGTAGTCTGTATACAAACTTAAACGGTCTCTCATTTTAACTCACTTATCATATACATTCTGCTATGTGAAAAGTGATGTAGTGTATTCCTTTCTTCCTTACCCTGATAACTCAGGATGTGGTTGATTTAAGATTAACACGTGCCATTTGAAACACTGGCCTTTTTTAAATTGTGTTTTTTCCTTTATTTGCATGATGAAAAAGTAGAGCTGCTTTTTTGTTGCAGTCTCTTAGGAAAAACTTGTCTGCAAAGCATTTGTGTGGTGCTTTGTAGGAAATGGATTCAGCCCTTTGTAAACGCCTCTCATTATTTTCAGGTAACTAATTTTTAATGCATACTGATATAGTGGACCTGGGTAAGCAACTAATGAAGTTGCTGTCAGAAAGTTACTGTAAGATGAAGAGGCAAAGTCAGACTTACTGGTATCTTCTTATTCACAGTATCTCCTAAAACAAAATGTCATCATAGTCTGAAAGAAGTAAACTATCCTATGGAACTTCAAATGGGTCAGACTCTAACTCCAGGATTTGGAGTTTATGTTTTGTCTTACAGGTCTCAAAGTGTGTTTCAAAATCCACAGAAATTAAATCTACTAAATACAATATCTTTCGTACTCTATAGTACCTATTTAGAAAATTCCTAGTCTGGTGAAGGGAACGACTGATACGTTTGGGGGGTTTTTGATAGATTTCTTACTTTTTATAAAAAGAAGATCACCTAAGGAAATAAGATACATAGGATTCACTTTTAAAGGCAAAACTTCTGTATTAAAAGACATGAGGTGGGTAGGGGTCTTGGTTTTTTAAAAGTACAATCTTGTAGACTCAGTATTGTAAAAGCAATACATGTAATTATTCTGAATGCACTAGAAAATCAGTATAATTTTTAAACTTCTGAGTGAGCCTTTTATTGACAATCAGCAAATTTCCTCCATGGAAAACACTCTATGAGAAAACACAATAAAAACCCTGAGGACTAGTTTATTAGTTAGTTTTCACATTTTTTTCAAGTGGTAAGCAAAAAAGAAAATAAACCCAGAAAAGAGTTCTTTGAGTTTGCACATTGAATGTATAATCTGTCTTACCAAACTTTTTTGTATTTTAGTGGATGATGTAGTAGATGAAAGTGACGATAATGATGATGGTGAAACAGAATCAGAAATTGAAACTGAAAATGATGATGAGAAGGACCAACTTTTTAAGGTTGGTAGAGACAAAATTAATAGGCAAAAATCAAGCATAGCAATTTTTTATTTAAGTTGCTTGAATCATGTATATAGGCATATGTTCTAAGTGCTAAAAGGAGGATGTTTTCAGGGCAAATGCTAAAATTTAAAAAGCTCCTGAAACTTAAAGGAAGTGTGTACTGCCTGAAAATAAGAAAGAAAACCTTTCTTGTTCAGATTGGTTCAAGATTTTTAAGAAAATCTGTTTGCTTACACTTAATGTGTTGAGTAAAATCGGACAAAACTGCAAGCTCTTTTGGCAGTGTTGTGTTCCCCACTTGTGTTTCTCTCAGCCTGCTTTTCCTACATTAGCTGCTCAGCATGTAGGAGCTGCTCTAACTTTTTCCATCATTCTGGACTGGGATTGACCTGATCAGTGTTTCAGCAAGGTAGTAAGTTCAGCCAACTGTAGAGGTAGAAATCAAACCCCTCACTGTTGTACCACTTTGGGAAGTTATTGTCCTACTCTCCTGCCAGTCGGGACACAGATGGATATTTGATCAGAACTGCCTCATTCTGTATTTTTATATTGCAGGTATTTAGAAGTTAATTGAGTTGTCTGTCCATGGACTGGAAAGACAAGTTTTATTTAAGGGTCTCATGAGCCCTGATGAAGGAGTCTTCTTCTACAGAAGCAGTATTACTTTGTCACTGCAAGCAGATGAAGTCTCCACATTCCAAGTTGCAGTAGTCAAAATACACACAGATCTCATATAAAGTGTAGTCTGATATCTCTGTATAATAAATTGGTGTGAAAGCAAGAGAAGTGAGCTGTTTTAATATTTCTGTTGAAACTGAGACTTAAGCGTACTAATAAACCTGAGCTGCTTAAATCTTCATGGTGAAAGCTGCAGCTCAACTAATTTTAAAATAGTAGTATTCAGGTTTTAGAGCATGGCTGTGTAGGAGTAAAAGGTGAATGTTTCAGATTAATGTTTTAGAAGTATGTTAATTCTGGATACAAGATTAATTTGTTCTGGTCATCTTTCAGAATGATGATATTGAGACTGATATTAATAAACTGAAACCTAGACAGGAATTGGGAAGACCCATAGAAGAATTGAAAATGTATGAGCAGTTTTTCCCAGAACTTTCAGAAAACTTTCAGGTAAAGTATATGTTTCCCAGGACATTTCTTGTTTTGTCAGGTTGACTCTGGAATACACTTTGATGTTCTTTTTTTGGTGGATAGTTCCTCTAGCCAAGAAACATGGGTCTGCAGTTCTAGATCTACACAAGGGAGTGCTGTGTACTAAGTAAATTAATTAAACACTATGGTTACTTCAGTCTGACTGAGAAGGGGATTGTGGGCAGATACAAGGAAATTGTTTTCTGGTATCTCATTACTGGAGACGGCAGAAGTAAAATAGTAGGAAAGGACATGAGACTTCTGAGAGCTTCATTGTATTAGATACTTTCTTAAATGCTGTGCACCTGCTTGAAGCAGATGGTTAAAATATCTGGATCAAATACAATGACTTGATACTTTGTTATTGATGAGCTACTTCTTTATGGCTTTAACACCTTGTACAAGAAGGAACGTGGTTGCTAGGATAGCTTATAACACAATAACTGCTGACTTTTAAATTACATTTCTTTTGGATTATTAAAAAATTTACCTCAGGATCCTACAAGGAAAGAGGAAGGTTTCTAATGTGAATGGAACTTAGGAACTGTTTATGGTTTTTTGTTAATAATTTTTAACATTATTTTTTCACCTTTATTTTTAAGGAATGGGACTTAGTTTCCAAGGAACCAAAGCCTTTTGTACCTGATGCAAATTTGAGTGGACCTATTGTTGTTCCTACAGCCAGCGAGGAGCACTCTGTTGAAGCAAACCAGTCAACAAAAGGGATTGCTTTGAAGGAGAGCAATCCTTTATTGACAGAGGAGTACAATAGAAGGCCAGTTTTCCTGGAACTGCCAAAGAAAGACAGTATGAAAGACAGTTGTTCACATCAGCAAAATGATCAAAGAAACATGCTTCCATCGTGCCAGTGTCTAAGCCAAGAAATTGTGAAAGGCTTGGACAGAATCAGTCTGCAGAACAGTGTGAAAAATGATCAGTGTTATGGTACAGGATGTGTAGTGAACAAGGAAAACAAAGCTAGCCTTAGCACACTTGCTTGTAGTAAACCTTGTGAACATGTTTCACCCTGTGGAAGTAGCCTATTTGAAGGATCATCTGTCCATCTGGGAAAACTCTGCTGCACTGGAGTGGATTCAGAGGAGGAGGATTCCAGATCTAGTTCGTCAGGGGAACAAGTCATGCTTCAGGTTTCTGATGTATCACCAGTTCACGACTGTGATCTTTATATTGAAATGGTAAAAAGCACAAAGTCTATTCCAGAATATTCAGAAGTGGCCTATCCAGATTATTTTGGTCATATTCCACCGCCATTTAAGGAACCTATTCTGGAAAGGCCATATGGGGTGCAGAGGTGAGTTACTGTAATCCTTTCTTTGTTACTGTTTTTGTTCCCTTGAGGAACAGTCTTTAGGATCAGATTAACTAGATGATCTCCAGAGGTCCCTTCCAACCTTATTCTGTGATTAGCAGGCAGTGTTACAGTTTACTTTTGCATCTAAAACTGTTTTCAGTGAAAAGCCATTTGAAGGTAGGTGAGTAGGTATTGATCAGTGCAGAGCCAGTCTGATTCTGTAATTGCTAATTCACTAATTCAGTTTCTGAATACTATTCAGTTTACTTTATACATTCCCTTTCTACCTTCCTGCCATCTCCAATCTAAATTTTGTAGTTTGCAAAAAACAAACCATCCCACAAGACCCCACCACCAAACAAAAAAATCCCCAACTGAATGCAGTCTTGAGGTCTTAGCAAAGGTAGGACAGCTCAAAGATGCTTCAGCATCTTTCGTAGTTTGAAGATGCTTCAGCTCTTCTCTCTGCTCTGCTAAAAAGCTATCTTTCAGGAAAACATGGTGGAAAAAGTTAATATATTTCAGTGTTTGGTTTCAGAGTTTATAGTATAATAGAATTTAGAGGTAACAAATGCTAAGAATACAGTTTGTGTTAGATCTTGCAGAGTGGCACACAATAAACACAGAGGGAAAAATTAACAAAAAACCAACACATCAACACACTCGTTTATTTCTTCTCTGAGATGATGAGTGATGGGGACCGATGAGACACTTAAGAATAATTTGTAGAGGTTGTAGAGGTGGTATGAAGAGTTGGCTCAAATACATAATGAGTTACTGGAGACAATTGATCATGTTAGCAGAGTAAGACCTTGCACCTTCCTAATTCTGAAGTTGAATGCCTTCAGCTTTACACTTATAACTATAATCAACTTCATGAGATTCTTCATATTTACATTTAGATATTACAATGATTAAGAGGTTGTGTCTTTAGATGATAGGATTAAAATCCTTTATCTGTTTCACACATGTAATGAAAAAGTGATCTTTCCAGTAAAACGAACAGGTGCTGGAAACTAATGACATAATGAGTATACCATTTAGTATTGAAGGAGGAGAATCTATCCTATGCTATTTATTAAATAGATTCAGATGATTTAGAAGGGAGGTAGTGTTGAGTCAGGAATGACCTAAGAACAGCATTGTAAGAAAATCTTGAATATCCTCATATATGTTTTTGTAGTAATTAATAATTCTGAATTTTCCTGAACAAAACTGAATGATGTCAGATATAATTTGTCACTCTGGTGCTTGTTCTTAGATACAAAGCACTGTAATAACAAACCTTGTGTGGTCACACACAAAGCTCATTTGTAGACTGTAGACTCATTTGTAGAGATAATTTCAGGGTATATTTTAAAATATTTTATTTTTATAACTTCTTTAGGTCTTGTATGACACAAGAACGAAATATCATATAATATTGCTAACCTTGAATCAAAAATTATACATCACATTTTTAAGAAACACTGTTTTAAGAATTGAGTTTTCGACTAATGATTCTGTCTTGTTGCTGCAACATAACAAACTTCTGAGAAGGACATCTTTTTAAAAAGGGCCTAATCGTTTTAGGAATTCATAGTTTATAGGGCAGTGGTAAAAATGAGTTTAGTAGGGGACATGGAAAAGCTTTAAAGTCTTCTACAAATCTGTGTACAAACTCTTTTGACATTCAGTGGGATTTATGTTCTTCTTAATAGAAGCAGTTAAATACTGTACGTCAGCTAAGTCTTCTTTAGAAAACAAATGGTTGCTTTAATTCAGCCGTGCAATTTAAGAAAATACTGTGGTGGGTCTGAGGGGTTATTGAGTGGGTTTGCTTCATACTTTTATTAGAGTAACATGGTGCAGGATTTGAGGTTTTTATTAGTCTTGCAGTTTGCCAGGAATTGAAATGTTTTTGAATTTGTGCCTTGGAGTGCTTTTTTGTCTTGCCAAATTATTTTTATATGGAAAAATGAAACTGAGAATATCTGAAGTGTTTTACATTCCTCTATGTTTTAGGGAGAAAATTATGATATAGTTCAATACACTATAAATTTGGGTTTAAATTCCTACGTTCTTCCATTCCTTAAAAATTTAGGTTGAGTTTGTTTTTGTGTACACTTTAGTATTTTCTAATCATCAGGATCCACAAAGGACTAATCTATAAGAACATAGCTCACATCAACAGTGTTGGTTCTAGACTTTTTTTACTTTAATTATCTTGAAATAGCTTAATATTGTTTTTTTGGAACCTGAAAATGTCCACTACTGCTTTTCTTTTTTGTGTGCATCTTGAATATTATTTCTTCTTTCTTTTCATATACATTTGTTGTTATAATGGTATTTGAGTGCCATTTTTATTTATATAATATTTATTATGAATTTTCATAGATGGATTTTTGTCTTGGCAAAACTCTTGTGGCGATAGGAAGTATTATGACCTTTTAGAGCTGAGGCATGCCGAGATCTAAAGAGTTCTATACAATCAAGGGCAAGATCAAAAATCTGTAGTTCTGTCCTGAGCTGAACCTGTTCAGATAGACTGTGGTGAGTCAACCTCATCACAATTTTGGCACTACGTTGGACTTGTGAACTGTTTTCTTTTCCAGTTAGTTTAAATTTAAAAAGAGGTGCTAGAGTAGTGCACTTACCTTCTCTTTCTCATTTGGTAACAGTATTTATTTTGATTAAATTGAGAATTTCCAGCATAAATGTACTTTACTGCTCTGTTTCTGTGTTCTTCCTTGTTAATCTGCCTCCTTTTCTTCTTATTGCAGGTGCTGTGCAAGCTTTTCCCCACAGCTCTGCCACTATATTTCATTCTTGAACTGCAACACATTCTTATTTTTCCAAACCAGGATCTAGATACTGCCAGTTGTGCAATGGGTTTATGATCTGGATAAGCATACACCTGGCATTTGGCTGACATCACCAAATTAATTTTTATTTGTTACCTAGTTGATAAATGAACCTAGATCTCCAGAGGTGAAAAGTTAGTTCACTAGCACACTCACTGTACAACCTACTCTCTAAAACTCTTTGATTTTGGTTATGGTAGGACTCATATAAGTTACTAATGTTATCAAGTGTTGTCCTGGATTAAAGCATTAACATAAGTAATAACATTTGAGTAATTCCTGCTTCTGTTGTCAAGTATGAAACTGCAGGTTTTTTCACAAGATAAAACCCAGTGGGTTGTATGCATGAAAACTCATTTCCCTCACATGGAAATACTGGATTCAGTCAGCTTTGAATGCAGGTGTTGAAACTTAAGTACACAAATTTTTCTCACATAAATGAGGGTGAGGCTATGATCTCTCTGAACTGTACCACTGTCTTCATGTCAACTTTGTTAGTTTTCATTCCTCTATGAGGTAATTCTTCTTTTGTAATTGAGAACAGTATGTGAAAATGTAAATAAGAACTTTGCTTTTTATTTTAGGACAAAAATCTCTCAAGATATTGAAAGGCTGATTTATCAAAATGACATTATAGACAGAGTTGTGTATGACCTTGATAATATGAGGTAAGTATTTACCTTTCTAAAAACAACTTTCAACTCATACTCTAAGCGTATTCTACTTACTCTGTGATACAATTTGCAATATTTAAAGCAGATTTCATTAAAAGTTTTATCTGATGTAACAATGTTTTTGTTATCAAGGCTGCATTGAGAGGAAAATTCACAGTAGTTTCTGAATTGCCAAGTGACGACTAAAAGAAAAGAATTTGTTTTGGTTAAGTTTGTTTTATTTGTTTTGGTCTCTTTTTCTACTCAGTTGTTCAGTACCAGAGGAAGCAGATGTTTTGAAGTTTAATTCCAAGTTTGAATCCGGAAACCTGCGCAAAGTTATTCAGATCAGAAAGTAAGATATTTCAACTCATCTTTTCATGCTTTTTTAGGCCTTTTATTTCTGCTTCTTAAAGATTGATTTGTTTTTGTTAATCTTCAGAAATGAGTATGATCTAATTCTGAACTCGGATATAAATAGCAATCATTATCACCAATGGTTTTACTTTGAAGTCAGTGGAATGAAAACTGGCATTGGTTACCGATTTAACATCATCAACTGTGAAAAGTCAAACAGTCAGTTTAATTACGGTAAGATACATTTCCTATAAATTGAGAAGAAATACTTAAAAAAATACCCATACTAGACAGCTCAGCTGTTTCCTGCTGTCCTCCACAGGATCACTAGTATTCATGTTGATAGTTTACTTGCTTTATTTTAATAGTACTGGTAGAAAATGTTTTGAAGCTTCAGTTAAAAAAAGAAAAAATGTATCTTAAGCCACAGGCTGTCAGTTTTTAAAGTGAAGTTTTGTTGTGAGGCCAAAGTGGAAGAAACTTACTGGTGCAGTTACAATTACCCTAAGACCATTGGGCAGGGGAGCACAACACCAAAGCCTGTTGATTGGCAGAGGTCAGGAAAAATGACAGCTGGCATCATTAGTCCATTTCTGCATAGAGATATATTTTCAGATGTGAAAGTAAGCAGAGACATTGTAAAACAGTTTTGTCTTATTGATGGGAAGGAAAAATAAGTCTACTTTGAAATGCTGTGCTTCCTAAGCGACGCTTGCAGTCTCTAGCATGTTTGATGCATGTTCCTCATTATAAAGTACTGGCTTACTAAATAGGCTTTTTTTCCACTTGTCTAGGCACGTGTATGAGTTGTGTGTGTCAGTCAGCTGAAAACCATTTGTTTTGTAAAGTTTCTTTTTTTCTTGCTGTATATTCTGAAATTTGTCCTTTACGAAGGAAGAAGAGACATTTCTCCTCCCTTCCCAAATTTAAACTCTTTCTACAGAGTAATATTGCATTTTTTGTCATACACATATGTTCACATTGATCAAAGCATAGAACTCCAGGTAATTAACTAGCAGTAAAATGCTTTTAAATTATTTACTGGTCTTCATCAATTATCTTAGATCTTTTTTCATGTTTCATGTTCTTCCTTGATAGTTACTTTTTGTGGTTTTTAAGTACGCTGCCTGAATCAGTCAATGTGGCTGGCTAACTACCTAACCAGCAAATTATGTTCAATTAGTATGTATTATTTTTTCCACTAACTTCATATTACATATTCAAAGTAAGTATACTGCCCAAAAATGCATGATTTAAAGAGTTAACTGTTAAAAAAAAAGTTGTCCTGAAATTCAGTTGGTTTTCAGTTATTTATGTGAATGGATAATAGTATCAATTTTTTGTATTCTCTTTGAAGCCTTTTTGTAGTGTGAGTTAGATGGAGTGGGACCCAGGATTTCTTGTAGATTACCATTTATACTAACCTCATCTTTCATTTAAACATTTCATTTAGGTCTTGCAAAGGTCTGATTCTTTTCTTTAATTGTTAGTTTCTGGAAATCAGCAATCTTTTGTCACCTGGTTGAAAGAGCATATAATACCCAGGCAGTCATGAAAATATACTCTATTATAGTGAGTAAATAAGTATAGGTGAATTGTAGACTTGTACATAAGTAGTGACGTGGTTCATTACTACGAAGATATTTCTGTTTAATGTTAAGCATTGAAGTAAAATGCATGTTTTCTTTAAGGTATGCAGCCCCTTATGTATTCAGTTCAAGAAGCACTAGACTCTCGACCATGTTGGACTCGTGTTGGGACAGATATTTGTTACTATAAGTAAGTATGTGAATCAAACATAGCAAATCTTAATCTGAAGATTAGCAGGAGGTATAATGTTTGAGAAGAAATATTTGTTTCTACATTTGATAATTCTGTGTTATTCTGTTGTGAACAGAGTTTTCTTCTGAAGTTACTATGGAGAATAATAGAAGTGACAAAAATAAGCAGGGTCTTGATAAAAATATGCAGGGTCTTATTGTGAAAGCATGTTAATATTTAAGCTCTTCATATTTTATACTTTTCTCAGAAGTTGCACACTGTTTCAGAGAAAGTTTTAAGGGAATATATATATGCTTAATTGAAATCTTACTAGTGACTTCCAGCAATACTGACCACAAGGTCCTTGTGATGAGCCTCCTGTAATCTATGATGCAAGCTGTGTAAAGCAATCCTGGAACACAGGATGACATGGTACAGCATATCCATGTGTAATTCTTCATGTTGATAGCTGTTTGCTTACTTATTTTTGTTTGGTTTTGTTTGTTTTATTGTGTTGCTTGTTTTTGTTTGCTCATCTTTTCCAACATGGATGAATGTATGTCTCACTGCTATAAGATAGTATCTCTACAGCTGGTGGGAATCTGTGTATTTAACCTGGATGTACACAGAAGAGAAATACAATCACTAAAAGTCCTTCTGACACTTAGAACATGTCTTCAGAAATAATTAACAGTATGAAAAAATTTATTCTAATGCGTATGCTACCTTCATTTTTGCTTTAGGAATCACTTTTCAAGAAGTTCAATTGCTGCTGGAGGTCAGAAGGGAAAATCCTATTACACAATTACATTCACAGTGACTTTCCAACATAAAGATGATGTGTGCTACTTGGCTTACCATTATCCATATACATACTCAACTTTAAAGGTAGGAAGATTATATGTTACATAGTTAAATATTTCTAGTTTTAAAAAGTGTGAACCATAAGCATTCATGAGTGCATTCTTTTTGTTTCTTTTTATAAAACTTAAAATGCTCTTTAAAATGGACAGTTTTCATCAGGTTAGTGTTTAGACTGGCAAAGTGTGAATACTGTTCTAAAGAATAGTTGCTGGAAAAATAAAATTGATACTTGCTTGCAGGCTAAATGGGTTTTCTAGGAGTCATAAAGATGACTATGGCACCACAGCATTGCTCTTACGAGGAAAGGCTGAGAGAACTGGATCTTTTCAGCCTCAAGAAGAGACAACAGGGACATCAATATATATTATGTCTATATTATGTCTATAAGTCTCTGGAGGGAGGGTGCCAAGAGGATACAGCCAGGCCCTGCTCAGTGGTGCCCAGCAATAGGACAAGAGACAACAGACAGAAACTGATGCACAGGAAGTTCCTCCTTAACATAGGAAGAACTTCTTTACTGAGTAAGTGACCAAGCACAGGAACAGGTTGCCCAGATAGTCTGTGCAGTCTCCCTCACTGGGGATGTTAAAGAACCATCTGGACAGAATCTTGTGCACTGCGCTCTAGGATGGCCCTGTCTGAGGAGAGAGGTTGGAGCAGCTGATCCAGTGTGGTCCCTTTCAACATTACCTATTCTGTGATAATTGACTGAAAACAGTGCTAGTTGGATGAAGTATTTGTTTTTCAGTCAAATTTGAGTCAAATGACTCATATTGTGCTGTTCTACATATACTTCTTGATAAATGAGGTTACTATAATTAAAATAATCTCACTCATCTCACAGGTACTCTGTACTTGTGACTCTGCCCACTTGATATCCCTTCCTTGACCTGGGACCCCATACTGCCTGGGTAGTCCACCTTGAAGTTTGTTAGCAAATGGCATGTGCACCCTCCCTCGCACGCCTACTGTGGGGAAGATGTGCATGCTTTCCCACCACCCCTGGCAGGTGGTAGCAGGCATGTGGGTTTGTAAACCATGTTCCTATTCTAGGTGATGGCACTGAGAAATTTGCCCTTATCTCACCACCAGCTGTGTTTTGGGGGCACACAGTTCGTGCTTCAGTGATTGAACACCAACACCCTTTACTCAGTGCAGTATCTGGCACAGAGAGAGTTTCATTGCTGACACCACTGACTGAAAGGTGCCTACAGTGCCTATAGCTCCCAGGTGCTGGTGTCTCCTTTGATTCCAGCAGTAGCTGGGACATGGGACACAAAGTTTGTGGTACTCACAAAGATGCTTTTAAGACATGTGTCCTCTCCAGCTACTGATGCTGAGACTCTTGCTCACTCCAGTTGCAGACTGCAAATGCACTTGGACCTGTCTGGTTAGTTGCACTCACCTATATAGCACTTGCATGCACAGGATAGTGAGGCTGCTATGGAGAGAGAGGGATAGCTAAGGGCATACTGTAGGCATCAGGTGCTTGAGTTTTGTATAGTACCACAGCCCCCCCTCTTGAATTTCTCAAATCCTCAGGTTCCTCTGGTTTACTCCTTGTTCCTCAGGTGATTCTCTTCAGATCTGTCTGTAGATTCTTAATGGCCTGTCAGCGAGAGACTGGTGACTTTGGGTTTTGGTATTGTTTCTGTTGTGTCTGTTTGTTGATTCTTCCTCTACCTTGTTATCAGGTTTTGCAGTGAAAAGGTCTTTGATCAGATAACCTTAGTTAAGAGGTTCTTACCTTCCATATATACTTACAGTAATATATCTGTCCAGTAATGTACCCTCTCTGCCTTCGTCTTTCTTGAAGCAGTTGGAAAAACAGACTCTATAAAAAAAAGTATTCAATCAGATGTCAAAGATGCAGAGAATGATATTTCATGCTCAAAATTATGTTAGAAACTTGAACATTGTTTAGAACAACAAAAAGAAAGTTAAATAGTACCTTTGAAATGTGCTGTAATACGGGACTGCAAAGGATCTGAAGTATTTTTTCAATATTTTTGGGATGAAGATGCATCTTCAGAAGCTGGAATCTATGCACAACCCTCAACAGATATATTTTCGACAAGATGTTCTCTGTGAGACGCTGGCTGGCAACAGCTGCCCATTAGTCACTATTACAGCCATGCCAGAGTCCAATTACTATGAACATATCTGTCAATTCAGTAAGTATGACTTCTCTTTCTCATCAACGGAAAATAATGTAAAATTAATATTAAATGCTATGCATTGTAAAAATAGCAATGTAAAATAAGGTTAATAAATTTCTTGAAATTATGAGGCATCAGTATTCAGTGTTTGCTATGTATTTAATATTTATTTGTAGTAGCCAACTCAAGATATATCTAAGAGTATATATATTAATATATTTTAAATCTTTGTTGCTAGATGTTTTTGTATGTTACATTTTGCACACAACACTTCTTGGAAGAGTACCTGATGAGTAACTTCTTTCTCCACATGCTGAGGTTATTTGCTTGTCAAAAAAATCTTTCATAAACTACTGCGATTTGAAGTGAGCTTTAGTTGTAATAGCATTCCTGCTTTGTTTGTTCACCCCAGTATTTTTCTTGGCTATTAGGAAAAGTCATGAAAGTCCTATCAGAACTGCCAGCTCAAATTAGTTGTGACTTTACAATTGTCTGATTGAATCTGAAGCTCCACTGTGATAGTTCTGTAATTAGCAGTCCTTTTAAAAATTTGAGGCAAGCTCTATCAATAATACTTGTGCTCAGTAATACTCAAATCCCAAATACTATTTTTTACATTGTAATAAATATAACTGGCTGTTGTCTCTTTTTTCAATGTAACAATCTGTTTACTTAGCTTAAGTGATATTTTGCAATTTCAATGCATACTTCTTTTAGGGAATCGTCCTTATGTTTTCCTGTCTGCGCGTGTACATCCTGGGGAGACCAATGCAAGCTGGGTTATGAAGGGAACACTGGAATACCTTATGAGCAATAGTCCAAATGCCCAATGTTTACGGGAATCTTTTATTTTCAAAATTATTCCCATGCTCAATCCAGATGGTGTCATCAATGGAAAGTAAGCATACATTTACTTACAAATATATAACCTGTGCTACTAATTCTTTTGCATCATTATTTTAAAAAGAATAATTAAACTAATCCTGGAGAGATACAAATAGTATACTTAATGTGATAAAAATGAACAAATGCAATATTGCTAGGACTTTTGCATTTTTTTTGCTTTTTCAAAGGTAGTTGCATTGTGTCACAAATTTCAGTTTCATAAAAAATACTTTGTTTTCCATGGATGATAATCATTCCTGTGTGATGTGACATGACATTTTAATTGTCTGTCCAAACAACAGTCTTAGATATGTGTAGGAGTGTTCTATGAGACCACACCTGCATTTAGGAAAAATGAAACAAGTTCCCAGTCCTCATAAAAAAAATAAAGTCTTATATTTGAGAAAGCTTTTTACATGCATTTTTTATTTTTAGCTGTTGTCAAATGTTATTAAAAGAATAAAAGTTAGTAGGTGTGGAAGAGAAATGGTAAGAGAGTATCCTGGTTTGATTATTAATAGTAATTATTTCACTTACTGATACTTTTCTTAATAGATTTAAGGGATACTTCAGAACCTTTTGAAATTGCTATGAGTAAGCATTCCACAGTCTACATTACTTGATTACAGGGAATTCAAATGAAATGGAAGTTTTGCTATGATGAGTCTACAGTTTCTTCTCATGTAGTTATGGGTAATATTTTAAAGGTTTTGTGAACAAAATAATAAAAATAAAACCAATAATGGATTTCAGTAGAACTCTGTCTTTGTATATATAAAAGCATGTATATACTAGAACATCTGTAATGAAATAATTCAGGATACAGGGACAATTAAGAAATTTGTTCCAGCAGACAGAATCTAAAGTCAAATGTACTGAAGATGACTGCCCCAGTCATGCATTTCTGCAAGTTTAAAAGTTCTTGCTGATAGCTCACCTAATGCAGAGGAAATTTTAATTTGTTTTCAGGGTTTTTTGTTTGTCTTTTCTTTCTTGTTTTGCCTCATAGCTCCTCGTCTCCTAAAACCCTCATGTTTCAAGTATTAGATTTCTAGTTGGCATTAGTCTTTAAATTACAGAAGTCAAGACACCCAAACTGTAAAGATACCTTATGTTTGAAATTACTGATTTTGAACTAGCATTTGAATGGAATTGCAAGCCTTTAGTTTCAACAGCAAATGAACAATATTACAGTTGACTTTACATAAGAAGCTACTCATTTATTTTTTGTTTCTCTGTAACATAACTTAAAACACCCCAAACACTTCTATTATATGGCATGTTAGAAAATTGAAGTTTGTTTCTTGCCAGACTCCTTCCAAAGACGCAGTAGTGATGAGGAAATCTTGAGGTGGGGGGGAGGCTTATTTAAAAGTATGATAATACAGACTACATCATGCGTTTTTCCACCCCCCCCACAATAGCCACCGTTGCTCTTTAAGTGGAGAAGATTTAAACAGACAGTGGCAAAATCCAAATCCAGATCTGCATCCCACTATTTACCATGCTAAAGGGTTACTGCAATATCTGGCTGCTATAAAACGTTTACCTTTGGTAAGTATGTGTGTGTAAACAATTCTGAATCTTTTTAAATTTGTCTATGTAGCTAGTCTATAAATTAAGCATTTTAATATGGTCTTGTAAACCTTGTCACACTTAAATTTGACTTGAAGAACTAGTCTTCTGCAAACCTGTAGATATAAGTATGTTACACTGGCTAGGTGAGAAGGCTAAACCTTCCTGAGATGAATCCCTTGGGTTTTGTCTTAATGCACAATTTAATTATGTAAGGAATTGTGTTGCCTAATTCTTTGAAACTTTCAACAGTCCAAATGAAAAAAAACCCCTTCTATTACTTTCATAAAATGTTAATTCCATATGCCATGGTTTTATTTTGCAAAATGATTTATTGTAGGTCTACTGTGATTATCATGGTCATTCTCGTAAAAAGAATGTATTTATGTATGGCTGCAGCGTCAAGGAGACCATGTGGCATACAAGTGTTAATGCTGCCTCTTGTGACCTAGTGGAAGACCCCAGTTACAGAGTAAGTTTGACATTCATACCTCTTTCATTGGGCATGAATTTGGAGTATACTTTTCAAATAACTCCCTGATATTATTCTGTCCAAATAATGACTCTATAGCGTAAGGAGATTTATTTAAAATGGTCTCTTTTTAGTTCGTGAGTGTACTTTGAAGTATTTTGAGACCTTCAAATATTGTACAGAGAGCGCTTTTTTTTTATTGTTTCTTTTTACCAATAAGTAATTTTGTAATAAGTAATATTATGTTCAGAGACAATAGATGGAAAATGTGCTTCTGTGCATTCGTAATTACTGCATAAAAGAAGAGTCATTTAAGCATGGCAAACTATATTCTAGCAGCAAGAAAATAAAGATACAGGATTGTTCTGAGAAATGCTCATTTTTGTGTATGGAAATAGGCAAGATTCCTCATAGAAAGATTTGCAGTTAAGGCATGTGCTCCTAATTATATATCAACTTGCACAAAAACGTCTGCTGCATTGTCTAAACTTTCAAAAATGTCAAAAATTTAAAGTGTTACCTGTTTCTTCTGTGAATCTTCACTGCCACCTTGTGGCAACTGCAAACCTGTGTGACCTGAATGCATCCAGGCTCCCTGTGTTTTGAGAAGATGCACAGTTATCTTGAAAAGCACGTGAATGCATGACAAACCACTTGTTATGCATTCTTGAGGGTAAATGAGTACAAATGCTTTCTTTTTTTTTTCTTCAAACCCCCCTCACTTACAAAAAAAAAAGGCTATTGCTTCTCTGTTTTCTTGTGTGATTTCCTGGATGCTGAGTTGGATGCCATGCACGTCTGTTGCTCTAACACATTGATATGGGAGTTTTGTGGCTTCAGCCTGCACTGTTATAGTAGTAGACTACAGTCAGTAAGAGTTATGGGGAAAAAGCCTTTTTGTTTCAAAACACTGGACTGGAATGTTTGGGCAACATGACTAATGGTGTATGTGCTACTGAAATAATAAATTTGAAGGAGTCATATGTTTCATCTTTACTGACACAAATAAAACCTGGAAAAATAGTCATTTAGCATTACTCAAATAGATATAGTTGCATAACAGTTTCTTAAAGCTGTCCTTAAAACAGCCATACTGAACTTTGATTCATGTTCTTGAAGTTAAATATGCACCTAGTGCTTTCCAGAATACAAATGAATTTTATGTATTAATAAAGTACTGGTTTTGTTAAGTCTGAAAATGGAATTATTGAAACAGTCTGAAATGGAATTGAATTATTTTATGCTGTATGTGTTACATTTAGTTCAAGCAAGCTTAGTTTGGTGAATTAGGAGGAGATGATGATCAGCTGAAGAATTCTCTTGTATCCTGATTCTTACCCACATGCCTAAGCATTTTAGTGACTGAATCTGAAAAAAAGGATTTTAGGAAGTAGGAAAAGGCAAAACTTCAGATACTGTATTTAAAACTCAGGATGAAGATTTTTTTTCTGGTTACTTTAATAGTCAAACTGCAGCAA
The DNA here is from genome assembly GCF_047495875.1 of Pithys albifrons albifrons. Lineage (NCBI taxonomy): Eukaryota > Metazoa > Chordata > Aves > Passeriformes > Thamnophilidae > Pithys > Pithys albifrons. The sequence continues at coordinate 75,705,000 of NC_092497.1, read as the reverse complement.
AATTTTCTGGTAACAGTTTGTGATTATGTGGTCCCCTCTTGCTTCCTTCCATAATGGAAATAATTTCAAATTACTGTCCTGCAGACACTTCCCAAGATCTTGAGTCAGATTGCCCCAGCATTCTGCATGGGCAGCTGCAGCTTTGTGGTGGAAAAGTCCAAGGAATCTACAGCACGAGTTGTTGTTTGGAGAGAGATAGGAGTACAAAGGAGCTACACAATGGAAAGCACATTATGTGGATGTGACCAGGGCAAATATAAGGTAAGAAGATACATGAGCTAAACTTCTGTTTCTTTTTAGTTTCTTCCATTTGGATTGGTATCTTATTCTGTAACCCCACTTGCTTGCTTGCTTTGTTTAACTTCTAAAACCTTTTAAGGTCTAGGTACACTAATGACAGGATGAAATTACGTAGTTTGTAGTATTATATGTTGCATAACAGTTATGCTTATGGGCTGTTTTAACAAGATTAATATTAGTCATTGCTTGTAACGTGTATATGCATGTAATTATAAAAACCCAGAACTGTTCAGTCCCATAGATTATTAAAATTAAGTAGTAATCAATTCCAATACTACAATAAAATTTTCCTTTAAACGTGGCAATTTCAAACTTCACCATGGCTTTTTATGGTTCTTCAGCAGATATTTAGTAGTGTCCTTTACAGAATTTCCCTGCATAGCTGAAGAAACATCCTTATTAATCAAAGCACTTTCGTATCAGGTTACCAGCACTATAAATTACACATTATAGTTGTTTGACTTCTTGATTTAAAATGGTTTTTCATTTTCTTTTCTTGCAAAGTGTTAAGAGGGCTGAGCATTTGAGAACAAAATGTGACCCTGTTTGTAGTGTGTCAATAGTAGACAGCATTCATGGAAGAAGTTGGTTTCCTCTGCCTGAAAATAGAGTTTAGGAATGCTAAACAAGAAAATTCCCACAGGCATCAAAAAGTGCTTCACAGAAAGAGGATCAGGAGGCTAGGATCTATGATAGGGCAGGACAGAAACAAAAAAAAATTGGAACAAGGTATATTTAGTATAGTAATGTGTGCTCCAACATCCATGCTTGTCTCCCCAGACAGTAGGAAAACAGATATTTTGGCAGGACTTTCAGTGGGTCTGTAAGTACTAAATTTCGTTAATTAACAACAGAACTATTCCTGCTGTTGTCTGAATATTCCATTATTCCTCAGATTACATCATTATGGAGCTGTAAAATAAGATAACTTTTGAAATTACCAAAATTTCTTAAACATGAACCTTCATGCTTTAGTAGTGTTGCTACAGAAAGTTCTTAAGAAAAGTGAATTGAAGAGCTTTGTGAACAACCTTTCAAGATGCTTAAACCTCCTAAGCCCTTTTTCAGTAATAAAGGAAAATCTTCTGTATTCTGTGGAAGAAGTATTTAGTGAAAAGAAAAGAGCATTCCTCTATGTCATATAAACTAGCTGATGAGATAAAATTGATGTTCCGCCATTCATTTTATTTGGAATAAAACAATGTGTGAGGTCTTATTCATCCTCTGAACATACAGGAAGATTCTTAATTTTTTTCTTCACTATGATAACACTCAGACTTATTAAAAAATGTATATAAAAAGCCAAGATGACTGTATGGAACGAGGAAAGAGCATAGTTTCTCTAATGAGAAGCTGAAATAGATGGAAAGGCTCAGACCTGGACATTTCTCTTTGTTGTTTAGGGGTTTTTTGTGGAGAGAACGGGACTAGCTACTCTTTCCATAAGCTCATCTCAATAGATTACATATATTACTTCTAAAGGGAAGTTGAACTGTGGAAATTCTCTACCTCTCACTTCCCATTCAAAAGAATGTGAGAGTTCAGACTCGCAGGCACACAGACTGCACTGTGTATCATGTAAGGGTCCAAAGCACTTTTCCAGTTCTATTCTGGTTTGGTGTCATTGCTGAATTTTGTTCAAAGTGCAAAGACGATTATTCAGTAATTCAGTTCTTTGTGGAAGAAATACTGAGTCTTTCCGAAAGCTGGACAATAGCTGAGCATCAGTTTTTTTATTCTTTTTGATTTTATTTGGACAATGGTGATGCTAGACTATTGCCAGGCAAGAAGCTGTTGAATTGAAGTTAGCAATTCTTACTTAAATTTAATGTCTCTGCTAACAGAGTTATCTCTGGAAGCAATCTCTTTTAAACTGGTTACATGGAGACTTTGTAGTGTGTTGAGAATTAGTGCTGCAAATATTATTCTGTTGTCTGCAATTCAAGATGTTGAAAAACAAACTTTCAGGTGAAAAGATCTACTATGAAGCATAATTAAGATGCCACACAAAAGAACAAGGTCTTGGATAATTCAAGACATCTGAAATCTGAAATCAATCCCTTTCCTGATTAGAAATTAGTAAGTTTGGGAGTATTGCTCAAGTTTTAAGTTAATTGAAAAGTTTTTGTTATCTGGAAATTCTTTGACGTTCATGAAGAGAAGACTTTAGGAAATAAATAACAAACTTTTCAGTTACCATGATTATTCTGTCTCTAGATTTTGAGTTCTCATGAATGATTGTCTTTGTAGCCTCTGCCGAATAGCAACACAGAAGATCAGTATAATGTTTTCCTGTCTAGCTCACTTTTCCAAATCTTAATTTGGTTAAGTACATATTACAGGAATATTCTTCTCAACTTGAGGTCATAGTCTTGTTGTGCCTCTTCTTTGCATCTTTGCTTTCAGGTTACAAAGTTAATCATGGAGACACTCTTTTCATGTGAAGGTATCTTCATTACATGGTTGGTAAGAAAGACTTCAACCATCCATCTGAAATGTTACTGTCTGGAATAAAGACAATTGTATAAAATGTAACAGAAAAGAAACTACATTTAGTGCATGTGTTATAATAAAGCAGCTACTTCCAGGTGGCTTGTGCTTAAAATCAATGCCTCTTAACACTTAGAGAACTTTAATAGGCCACAGTTAAAGGAGCTAGAACAACAGTCGAAGATCATGAGAAGATCGAGAAAAGGAGTGTAATCATGGCTTCATGAAAATGAACTTCAGCTCAGGTCCCTTAGTGAGGGAAACTGATGACGATGGTTACCAGTATTATTTCCTGAAACAGACTTTGGGTCTCCTGTTTCATGGAAATTACGATGTTTGGCTGCTGGAAGAATAGCAGTGGATTAAGAAATTAGGTATTTGGCAGTTGTGTAGTATTGCATTTCCCTTACTATTTAAAGAAATGAGGGAAGTAAATCTAGACTTTGTCATGGGCTTTTACCACAATTGTGTAGATCCTTCAGGGTATTAAGTTCAAAGGTTATCCTCCAGGTGTTCCACAGTTATCCACCCTCAATCTAATCCATTTAGTTTTCTCTTTAGTTATATCATATTTCTGCTGTGCTGAAAATAGCAGCCATGGAACATGCACCACTGTCTTATCTGTCTAACAATTGTCTTTGCACTTCCCTTCATCCTATACTCTTGTTCCTTTTACAGCATATTCTGTCTGTAAGGAAACTGCCAACTAACATTTAGTTCTTCAGCAATAAGTGTAGACACTGATTGGAAAAGTTTCTGAATCATCAAGTTGTGCACATTAGTAATTTGTGTAACAGTGAGATTGCTGTTACCCTTCTCCATCCTCTTCTGCATACTTGTTGCCTCTTGTCCTTAATGTTATTTTAATCTCTTTAGGGCAGGGTCTTCCTGTGATTAGCATAGTGGACCCCCAACTATGATTGGGGTCTTCGAAAGTTAATGATGTGCAAACAAATACAAAACAAAAACAAAAAATTGGCCTCTGTGGATAAGGTACTGCACTGAGTGAGGAGAACTGATTTCTGTTCCCAGCGGGGTCAGTGACATGCTGAGAGACACTGTGCAAATCGCTTCAACCCTCTCTGCCTCCATTTCTCCATCAGTAAAGTGAGGATAATTCTTCCTTTATTAATAAGTGCTTTGAAACCTACAGCACAAAAGCATTATAAAAGAGGTAAGTAGTATTACTGTTAAGAATAATACTCAAATATCCAACTCTTGTTTACTGCTAACAGGTTTCAGTACCACTTGGCCAGAGGATGGCACTGTTTAGAATGGTGGATATTGCTTTATCTTTCTTGTTACTAAAAAGCACCTTGTTTCTGAAGACTGCCAAGGGAAAAAAAAAGAATCACAAGAATATCAAACTTTCTATCTATTAATTGTGTCTATGTTCAAAACAGTACATGAACAATGTGTGGGCTAAACCATTTCTGGAGCAACATACTTTCCTTTAAACTTTGCATTCTAAATGCAGTGTCAGTGTGGCAATACATACGAAGCTTGTGTGGGTTGTTTCTTGTTTAGTTTTTTGGTAAAACATTTCCTACTGCATTCTTTTTGCTTCGTGTATTTTTCCTACTTGGTGACTTAGCTTACCACCAGTTCCTGGCTCCTCTACTTCCCTGTTTGTTTTGTCAAAGCTTCTTTTTAACTAGTTTTTACAGTAAAAGGCTTAGAAAATCCAAGCTAAAACCGTTTTAAATTCTCCAGAGATACAGAAGTTGCACAAGGGGGAGATGGAGTGGGGTTATGCCACTGAATTTGCTAGTGTATATACAGTTAGTTCTAGCCAATTCCGTAGTTGTTGAGGGTCACTGTAGACCATACTCTTTTCATAAAGTAGTTGAGGTCAGAGGTTATGTCCCTGTATACTGCACTCCTGGCTAAATTAAAAGTGTAGAATTCCCAGATGGGAGGCTTTATCACATACGTGAACTTGGAGACCCTTTTGGAAGTTCTACCTCCTAAACAGTCTTTGCAGAGGAGAATGTCTGGGTATATCATTCAAGTTAGAAAATGGCTATGGCTTTTGATAATTTATTTGTTGGTTTTAATTACTAAATATGCAAATAAATGCTTCCCCAATTAACCTATGTAGCCACTAACTTATAGGAGGGAAAGAGACATCTGTGTTAAGGAGTAACTTTGATGCCTGAAATAGTCATATCTGTGTGTCAGAACATAGCACTGAACTTGATCATATGAATTCTCTTTTTTATTCTTATTAATGTAACTTACACTGAAGAATCTTGTATTCAAAGTTAATTTTTATAAATTTTGTCCCCAGCTTTTTATAATAATTTAGACTTATAGATTTGGACATGATCTCTGTCTCTCTTTCAATGCCTCTGTTAATACTGATGTGCTGGAAGTGTAGACTAGAAATGTCCAAAAATGGGGATGTGTCTGTTCAGACATAAAGGAATCATCTGAGTTAGATGATTATTTCTGAGTTGTGTCTGATATTCTTGCTAAGAGTTTACTCTACAGTTCTTATTTGTTCTGTCTTTAAACCAGGGGACTGTATAAAATAAAATAAAATAAAATATTGACTTAGAGAAATTCTGCATTATGTACCTATTTTGTATTTTTTAATTCTTATTTTCAAATTAGGGATTGCAGATAGGGACAAGAGAACTGGAGGAGATGGGAGCAAAGTTCTGTGTTGGTTTACTACGTTTAAAAAGAGTGGCCTCATCTTTGGAATACAGTCTGCCTTCTAGTCTGTTGGATATTGAAAATGAGCTGATTGAGTCAAGCTGTAAAGTGACAAGGTAGTACACATTTATTATATTTGCTTTCTGGGGAAGGAGGGGGAGAAATTGCAGTTTCTTAAGTGACATAAAGATTCTTTCAAAAATGTTCCTCCACACATAAAAAATAATGTTGATGTGTTGTGACCTCTTACTGTAACAATAATCTGAATATATTGAAAACCTAATGTGTTCATTCAATTCCTTCAAACTTTGTAAGAAAACAGTACAGACAGAGCTAGACTATAAGTCACATTTGTTGCTGGATTAAACACTGGCAAATTTAATGTCATTGTGGAGTTATTACAGGCTGTAAAACTCAGTAGAAGTTCTTAGGTCTCAGTTATCTCTTTGAAAGTGTTCATTTTAATATTTTTTTTTGTTGCTGACTACAGTATTAAAGACATGTTTAAACAGACTTTAGTATGTGAGTTAGAGCACTAAGAACTGTAAGTTTTTATTCCAAGCGGTTTTTTCCCTTTTTCTCCTCTAGTGGAGATATATAACAACACTTAAAGAATTTAAAACATGAGAAATAAAGTTTGGGTTGCAAAAGAAATCTATATGCTCAGTAGCCAGGTTACTAAGTTGCCATTTCTTAAAGCTATAGGTCGGTTTGCAGATGTATGTGCAGTATTGCATGTTTCCATTCATGTAATTTACTCAATTATACACATGTACATCGTGACTTGGGCTGCACAGCAAATAAGTGATTTCAAATGTACAAGCGTCTCTTTCTGATAATATGGTTAAAGAACTCAGAAAGCAAAGTCCCATACTTCAAAAAAGCATTACATTGGAAAAGAGTAAGATTATACACTATGTTTCCACTTGACATACTAAGAGATGAAAACATTTTTAGTGGCCTTGGCTGTAGCTCCAACTTAACTAAAACAATAGAGTGGAAATTTTGGGGGAGAAATGGAAAGTGTTACTGTTTTTATGCAGCTGAAACAAGGAGGTGCTCAAAAGTAAGACTTTATTTGGAAGTAAGATTAATGAGCAACTTTTCTGTTAATAGTGAAAAACTATCAGGACTATGGGAGGGCATCTATGGCACCCTATCAGAGGGGGAAATTATATTTATTTCCAGCATTTAAACACTGAAATGTTACTGTAATGTTGAATACTAAGAAAAACTTTCACTTATGTTCATGCTTAGCATTTTCAGATAATAGTAAAAGTGAAGTATAAGCTAAAAGGTGATAAGGGCAATAGGAGTAAATATAGGAGAGTGTCTTAAGGAGGTGGATAAAAGCATATGAAGATTAGCTGTGATGCGTACGTATCTCTCACTCCAGTGATGGTTGGATTCCCCAATATGATTTGATCACTACTGTGACATCAGGATGCTTGTATGGTTGGATTTTTACTGTTAGACAAAGTTTTGTGCTTGGGTAAGTCTGAGTTAGTGATTCCTGGAAGAGACAGGATCAGAAGGCAGCTTTGGTGTAACCAAAGAGGAGCTTTTACAAGTATGTAAGTAGTGAAAGGACCATTAGGGAAAATATGGCTGATAGCCGAATGGGGGAGGGGCCTGGTGACACACAACATGAAAAAGGCTGAGGTACTGAACACCGTCTTCACTGCAGTTTTTAGTAGAAAGACTAGAAAGTTCAGCTTTCAGTACTCAAAGGACCCAGTGACTGAGGAAAGTCTGGAGCAAGCAAGGCTTTTACCTGTGGTGGGAGAAGAACGGATTGGAAAATCGTTGGGCAAAGGTCCTGATAAGGTGCACCCATGCGCACCAAAAGAGCTCACTGATGTTGGTGCAAAGCCATTTTTGAATGGTCATGGTGATTGGGTCAGGTGCCCAAAGACTGGAGGAAAGCAAATGTCATAGCTGTGAACAAGGGGGAGGATCTAGGGAATTACAGGCTGGTCAATCTAACCTTGATCCCTGATAAGGTGATGAAACAACTAACCCTGCAAAGTATTTCTAGCCACATGAAGAGATTACCATGAGTAGTCAGGTCCCTTTCCACGGCACTGGCTTTCCAGCATCTCATTCCCCAGTCTGGACGAACACTGAGGGTTGTCCCATCCCAGCTGCAGAATCCGACTCTTTTCCCTGGCTGAACCTGGTTGGTGATTGCCCAGTCCTCTGATTTGTCAAGATTTCTCTGAAGGGCCTCCCAGTTTTGCGTCATCTGCAGACTTGCTTAGTATCTCTTCCAGTCCTGCATCCAAGTCATTTATGAAGATGTTGAAGAGCACAGGGCCTAAGATGGAGCCCTGTGGAACCCCTGGAGTGACAGGTCACCAGTCTGATGTTACTCCATTGCCTGTCACCCTCTGTGCTTGACCCTTGCGCCAGTTGCTCACTCACATCATTGCTGGGATGGCAGGAAAGGACTCTATTCTGGGGACCAGGGATTTCTCCTTATGGAGAAAATGCACTGGATGGAGTGGTCTGATATTGTTTATTGTTTGGGCATTGCCTTGTAAACAATTTCTTTCCTTAGACTTTTTGTTATTAATATAGTTGCTGTTTGTTTTATTCTCTCATTGCTGTAAGTTGTTCCTATATCAAACTGTAATTTTCACCTTGGTTCTTTTAGTGGGAGGGGAGAGGGGAAGTGGCACGTGGTTTTAGTGGGAGTGCTAAATTGGAGAATACCACTCCTAAGACAAAATATGCTTTAATAATTTTGCAGATAATAATTCTTCCATAAATACAGGCTGGCTGTTAGGCAATTTCACTTGAGAGCTATTGTGGATGGCCTCTTTCAGCCAGCACACGTGTTTCTTTAGTTCCCCTTGTGCATCGGTGCAGCATGAACTTCAAAATTTAGTGCCAACACGTTGCACCTATTCATCATGTGTTCCTGTTTTTGAAAGTTTTGCTTTTTTGTTTTTCATTTGCAACTACTATGATATGTTAATGAAGCTGTAATATTTTTCCCACCCATGTTATATCACTGTCAATTTCATTAGAACTAAGCTTCAGTATAAATGTGTCTCTCTGAAATATTAAACCTCAATTGCAGTCTTGTGAGTAATTAATCATGAGGGTGGCATTGAAAATCAGCCCCAGTAACTTTTTATTAGTAGCTGCCTCAGACACAGAATCTCTATTTTATATTGTCTCTTGGGAGAAAGTTAGCATCTCAATTCATGGGTAATTAATTAGTGGCTGTGCTTTGAAAAAAAATTATGTGCTGATTTTCTTAATGTAACTTTTGATGGCGTTGCCTTGAATGAGCACCTGTTGTACTGAGGAACGTCATACATGAGTGATGTGTGTGGAGAGAGGTATATGAATGAACACGCATAGTTCAGAATTCCTTCACCAGCTAAAATGCTTCATTAATCCAATTGTCTCTAGAAATATTAATATCTATGAGAATTAATTGCATGTAAAATATGATTGTGCTGGGATCAGAGGGAGGGAGAACTGCCTCTGACATGATTTGTATTTCATTGGTGGAAGCAAAGGGTGTGGAGGCTGTTTTAGCCTGAATTTTCTGAAGGCACTGATTAAAAGACTTAACTGCTGCAAAAACACAGTGTTGTTGGCTTTGCACATGTAAACACAGGTAAAAATAATATAAGGCTCATAATAAGGTTAATATTATTTAGACTGTACATAGAAATGTTTGTAAACTTGTTGTGTGAGGAAAGTAACTAGTACTCAGAAACTAAAAAAATATAGGAAGGTTTAGTCTCCATCTCAAAAGACCAGGTCATGAAAATCACAAAAATAATTGTACTGCAAGATAAAATTTTAGGTTGGGGAGAGGTCATTGAATAACTTTGTTCAATGTATTAAAAGTGAATTTGTATCTAGAAAAAATAACTAAAAAAATACTTTGCCCTGCTCAGGACCTTTGAATGTTACACAGCTATAAAGGGTGAAAGGTAATAACCAAATACTTCTTCATTGAAGTGGGAAAAAAAAATCAGTTTCTGTGATGTAAGAGTTCATGTTTTTAATCAGATAAGGAACATGGACATTAGAAATACTGAGCTGCATTGGAGAAATCTGTTAACAATTGTTTAGGTTTTTCTAATTCCTGATTTATTTCTTAAAGTTGTTAAATGTAAATCTAGGAACACTAAAATAGAAAAATACGTGACATGAAGAAAATAGATATGTTGCTCTAAGCGTTCATTTAGCAATACTATTTAATGGTAAGAATCTGTAATGGAAAAACTGAAGGTGTAAATTCCAACAACTTACATTTAAAATGCAGCATTAAGACTGAAATGTGTTATGTATTTGTACCTGGGTCTCTGAGCAACCTGGTCTAGTGAAAGGTGTCCCTGCCCACAGCAAGAGGGTTGGAACTAAATGATAATTAAGGTCACTTCCAACCCAAGCCTTTCTATAAGAAGCAAGAAACTATAATTTTTTTCACACTACCTCCACTATTAGGAATAAAAGTGCCCTATAATCATGTAAGTTTACACATTATCTTGCTTTATTCTTTTCTAAAGGGATCAATAGTGCTACAGGTGTAATTAAGAGATGATCTCATTTTTAGTTTCCAGAGGCTCAGAAGCAGAGTTCTGCTGTATACCTTAGGGCATCAAACTTTTTGTCTCAGTTACTTGGGAAAGTTTGTCTAGATAGAGCAGAGCAATTTTTTTCTGCTCCCCAGAAAATAGAGCCATGTGACAGTTGGTCCAGGTATCTCTGGAGTCCAAGTTTCCTACCTTTTGTAACAGTCACATTCTGTCTTGTCAGAAAATTCAAAAACTGGTACTCTTTATTCATGATGACACTCAAAGGGGAAGTCTTATTTATTTTTAGGGTATGGCTTGTATACAGAACACAGACATATACCATAAACCATGTTGTAATTAAAAGTCAGCTCTTTTACTAGGTAATGGAGATACCATATTACTCTGTTCTGGATATTATTAAAAATAAATTTTAACGTAACAGTATGTTTTAATGAATTTTGTTAAAATCCACTTTGTATTGTCTCAGGAAGTAGTGGGCATGGGTATAGTGGATATGTATTGATGAGATCATTCCTCTCAAAAAAACCATCAACAAAATAAGAGGATGAGGGATATTCAGCTTTTAAGAATTGTAGTTCAGCATGATTTTTCCCCTTGTCTTTCATAGTTCATCGGGGTTTTTGTGGGGATTGTATTTGGGAAGGGAAGGGATTTGATGTGTTTTGGTTGGGTTTTTGTTTTTTGTGGTTCTTGATGGGGTGGTGAAGGTAGGTTCTATTTAAGCAGTGGTTTTGTATAATCACTGCATTTTCAAGACTATTCTTTGTTTCCTTTGTACAAGAAATAAAAGACTGGGCAATGCCTCGAGATACTGCAGTTCATTCAGATTCCATAAACATTATTTTGCTTGTAACTGTGGGAGTGAAAGGCACTCCAGAACATTTTGCTAGAAGGCTTTAACTAATTTACATAGATAGGGTAAGTTCCAACCCCTAGTGATACCTCTAATAAAACTCAGCAGACTCTTTTCACACTTCCTAGTTCAATGATAATGAAATTTAGAGAAACCTGTGGCTGGTATTTCTAGGTACTCTTACAGCTAAAGTGCTGGGGATTTGGGCTACCTGGCTGTGTGAGACCTCACTGCGAATTGGAAAAAGTTTGGTAGGAGTTTTCTTGTCCCCCCCCGCCCTCCTCCATACCCCTCTAAATATCTGGATACATCTTTGTGCAGCAGAAGTCCCTCTCTGTTTCTTAGTGCTTTAAAAAGAAGATTTTTTGATTAATTTCTCTTGAAACCTCTCTGCCACGTCTGTGAATATGATCATTTGTCCTTTGATTCTATCCTTGTCTCCAGAGTGCTGACATTTTAGTTTCTGTATGGTCCTAGATCAGATACTAAAAAATCTTATCAGATGAGGTATTTATTCAGTATTGTTTCACCTGAGTGCTAGAAATATACAAAAAGCATATGTCCACAAAAATTTATAAAGCTAGTTTCTACTCCTCTTCAGAGACAGTCATGCATCAGAAGACAGTCATGCACTTCCTTGCTTTATATGCCCAAATTCCATTTCCACTGTTCTGTTATAGTGAAAGTACTGCTTATACGTTCCTTATACATACATGATTTGCTGCTATCATTACAGATGAATGAGAAGCTACCTACAGAAAATGCAGGTAAAAAGTTCATGAATAAGAGGTATAAAACAGTGGTTTTACACAGCTGTACTGTTCCTGTAGTGTGAGAGTAGAGCAATTAGTAAGATTGTGGTTATTTCCTTCATATTCTTTAAATTACTGGTATCACTTTTTACAAAAAACACAATGCTTTAGAGGATAAGCAGGCAAGTTTAAACACAGAAGCACTGATTTTATTTTTTGCAAAATTTTTTAAGAGTTTCTCAAATTCTTTTATGCTTTCACTAGTTGTACTTTAAATAACCAAGTACATGTTAATATTTTAGAGTATGCAACCCATATTTCGTTACACATAGGCTCAATTTTCATGAGTTCGTTTTAAGCCCTGTCTGAAACAGGAAATATAAAGCAATAAGCTTATTTATTTCCCTCTGACAGTGCACTTCAACATTTTATGTGATGAATTAAACACTTCATTTAATTCTTTCAAACCCACTTGCCAGTGTTTTCCCCCAGTTCCAAATGGAAAAGCGTAGGCTAAATGTAATATTAATCTTGTATTAAGAATTGTAGTTGTTGTGCTGACAGGTTCATTAAGGTCTGTATGCAATGAAGCAAAACCACGTGATTGCAGTCTACCTGTTAAGACTTACTAGACATTCTTTGCTCAAAAACTTGACCTCTTTTTGGAAATTCCTAGTCATTTCAGTATTCTGTTGAGGCTCATTGGTGTGTTCTAGAACATAGTGTGGTTTTGTTTGTTAATTTAATTTAATTTAATTATAGCAGAGAAGCAGACTGAGCTTTGGGACCCAGCATGTCTAGAAAATGGTGGAAAAAGTAGACAGCCAAATGGAGCTGTAGGAAGGGAAAAGCTTGATGAAAAATCCATTTCCTGTACTTAGTCTTACACTTGAGAAAAAAACCAGCAGACTGGTGAGGCAAGGAGTGGGGGGTATATGCTGAGAGTGTGTCTAATGTCTTGCAAAGGGTTTCTCCTAAGCTACCAAAAGCAAACTGGATTTGCCCTATTATTTCCCTCCCCCTTAATAACTCCTAAACTTTGCCCAGACATTTGCATATGTCTTATTGCCTTCCTCTAGGAGTAAAAGCTTTTCCTTCTTACTCTCCTCCAGGATTTCAGCTGTTCTTGACCTTTCTCACAGTACCTTAGGAGTACCACTTTTTTAGAAACAAGGCATCTTATGCTGCAGCTTTTGTCCTGTCTGTCCCTTTCAGAATATGGAAGAAAGAGCTATAAAAAATGAGACCCAGAATTCTATTGATGGGTCTGGTAGCAGTGCCTATGCATCAGGCTCGTCCTCTGGTGTAACTGAAAGAGATTGCTCTTAATTCTGTGCAGACTGTAGCATCAGAGTACTGTTTGTCTTCTCTAGGGCAAAATAAGTAAACTAATAATCTAGAAAAAAACCCTGAACAACTCGAAAAAAGTAAGTATGATGAACAGGCTACATAGTCTTCATACCATTCTTTAAGCTTTTCTATTACCTCTGGTGGTATGATCCAAATATTACCATGGGCTACAGTCAATGGTTGATGAATCCCAACTAATTTGATTCAGTTTTGAGTGTCACAAAATGTATTTCAGGGTGACAGCACAAAGAAAGTTGCTATTACTTGTTATTAAGCTGTGGAGCAAAATGTTTTAACTCCATTTTCTTAGGGATTAGAAAAGAGTTGGACATGTTCTCCTTTTTAGCCTTGGAAATTTTCTTGTAGAAGTGCCCTTACTACTTACAAAAAACACATAGAGAAGAGCTGCTGAAGGGGACAGCACATGCAGTTGCATGTGTGATGTTGCCTACTGTAGCAGCATTGCTGATCCCTGAAAGAGAGTATAGACCCTAAAAAAAAATTAAAAGGGAAATATAGAGAAACAATTCCTTTGTGATAGTTCCTAACTCCCTCATATAAGATTTTTTTGCTCTCCTGACAATGCAGTTTTAAAAGGAATCATTAGTTCTTTAGACTTTTCTCTCCTTCCTTTCCCAAATCCCCAAGTAGCTGCAATTCTTCGTAGGGAGTATTTGTTAATCTTTTGTTCCAAAGTTTTAAAATGTATTCACATCCCCTATAGTTTCAGAAAACTGCTGGACTCCATGGGATGGAAATTAGTAGTGGTTGTATCTGCTTATGGATTAATTTCTCTGTAATTCAGTCACATGGATAGTGTAAAATCCAAGTATAGCTTTTAAGGGACAATTAGAATTTTATTTTGAAAAACTATACCATGTTAGTGAAAGTTTATTAACTTCTAATATGTTCAGAGCATTAATGTAAATAAGAAAACATGTAGGAAGGTATTATCATTTAAAAAATCACAGAATCATAGAATGAGTCGAATTGGAAAGAACATTAATGATCACCTAGTTCCAAAGCCCCTGCTGTGGACAGGGATGCCATCCACTGGATCATGTTGCTCAAAGCCTCATTGAACCTTGCCTTGAACACTTCCAGGGATGGGATGTCCACCTGTTCCAGTGCCTTCCTTGTCCCAGGTGCAGCAGCTTGCACTTGGACTTGTTTGACTTCATAAGATTCCCATGGGCCCACTTCTCAAACTTTCTAGGTCCCTCAGGGTTGCATCCCATCCTTCTGCTGTGTCAGCTGCACTGCTGAGCTTGGTGTCGTCGGCAAACTTGCTGAGGGTACACTCGATCTCACTGTGTCATTGGTGAAGATATTAAAGGACACCAGTCTCAAGACAGATTCCTGCCAGACACCACTGGTCACCATTCTGCATGTGGACATGGAGACATTGACCACAGCTCTCTGGCTGCATCCATCCAGGCAATTCCTTATCCTCTGAATAGTCCACTCTTCAAACCCTTGTCTCTCCAATTTGGAGATAAGCAAGTCATGTGAGACCATGTCAAAAGACTTACAGAGGCGTAGGTAGACGGCACAAGTTGGTCTTCCCTTGTTGACTGTTGCAGTCATTCCATCCTAGAAGACCAACAGACAAGTCAGGCACGATTTGCCTTGAGTCTCCAACCGTGAGGATAGAGGAGACTATGTTCAACATCCTTCGAGGGACATGCAGTCTTTTTGGTATTTTGCAATGTTGTTATTGCAGCCTCATTCAACCCTACATGAAAAAATAGGAGTGGATAATAGTCCACTGGTTTTACCAGCCTTGGCAGTCTCTTTGTAAATGAATGAATGTGGCCCTGGTAGGCAGCAAACCTCCCTAGAGAGGTTGTCTGGATGGTAGTAATACTATACTGCATAATACTATACATCAGTCTCCAGATAGTTTGCTGCCTGGTGAGCTCCTTACACAACATGTCAACCTGCTCAGAAATTGGGATCAATCTGTGCACATTTGCACCTATGATACCCACCTCTGCCTTCAGGCCCCAGAGGGACTTTCAGATTGTGGAGTTCCCTGCATCTGAGGGTCTTGGGTAGCTCTTTTGGTCTTCAGGAAGTCTGTTTGGGTCTGGACACATACCAAGGTAGCTGTGGTCTCTCCAGGTTTCATGGCAGCTGTGATGTGTAGGTGCCTTTTTTGTTACAGAAGAAGCTTCCTTCCTCTTTCTTTCTGAATAGGATTAAGTGACCCTTCCTGTGTGCCCTTCCTTGAGAACTGCCGTGCCATACCCTAACTGCTGCACCACTGACTTCCATGCTTTCTGAGGTCGTTTAAATCTGCTGGCATCACTCTTGGGTCTCTCTCACTCATGTTTCCCTGACTGCAGGGACTCCCCTTGCCCTACTTGTTCTAGTGCTGAGCCTCCAGGATTTACCATGGCAGTTGCTGCTGTCACTGCTGTCTCTCTGTGCCTTGAAGCCTTAAGAGAAACTGCAGAAAACAGGACTCCAGATAACTTAGTGTGTGATAAGATAAAAACATTCCATTAATGTCCAGGCCTACGGCCTTCAGGAATACATGTTGACACCCCTCTGTCCGAACTGTGGCTTCATGGTTTTGATAATAATGTCTATCCAATCCCTGTTCACTTTTTCCTCAGTCTAGCCCCATCCCAGCCCTAGCACACCGATCCAGAATTGAGTCTGAGGGCATCTGGGATTCCCTCTTCATCATCTTCATCTTCCTTGCAGCACACAGGGCATGTGGAGACCCTTCCAGTGTTCTGGACTTTGAGGTCACTCTGCCAATGTTTATGTCTCGTAGCACAGGCTTTGAGATATTATTCAGCCTTCTGCCTTGAAAACAAGACTAAATAGCTTAAAGGAATCTTTAGGGGTTGATATGGAATAAGGGTTAGTATGCATAAACATTGAATATAGCTACTAGGAATACTGGTATACTAAAATCTGCATTTCATTACAATTACTGCTAAAATCTATAAAAATTAAAAATTAAAAAACCCTGAGGCATCACCTCTCTGACCTTAATAACTTAAGTGTGTTTTAATTAATAATTAAAATATGTTTAAAAAACAGTTTTATTAATTCCTAAATTTGATGTATTCAGTGGCAGGTGATGGAGAAAATTCTCTTTTCAATGAAAGAGATATTCTTAAAGTTCTTCATAAGCATGAAGACCGTAACATTACTTCGTGTATATTAGGCAGTATTTAGGAGTTCATCTTTTTACCAATCAAATTTTCTTTAGGTAAGATATATAGAACTTTAAGATTTCATATAGTGTTTTAACAGCCATGACTTCAAAGAAAATATACAGATTGTGGCATTGCTTACATTTCAGTACTGTAGTTGTGAGATAAACACCCTCTGCTAACCTGAGAAAAATAAGTTTCCTTTTAAAAGGAAAAGTGGGAGGTGCAGGGGTAGAGGAAGAAGGATTATTGAGCAAGTTAATTAGAAGGAGCTCAAGGGAAAAGTTAGGAAATGAAAACCCATAGAATCAGCAGGACAGCAGCTAAAAATATATTGTCACAAGATATGCTTAGGATGGGGAGCAGCAGGGAGGCAAGGAAAGAATTTGATTAAACAGCAAGAAATATTTTTCAGGTATTTTGATTGCTACATTTCTTGTGACCCAGCCTCAGTAAAATAGTGGAGTAATAATTACACTTTGCAGATTTATACTAACCTTTAGAATAGAGATTGCTGAAAAGTTAAATATGTAAGTTAACATTCGCTGCATCAGGAGAAAATGTGTCATGGCAAAGCAAACATACATGAGTGGTATGTGACACAGGTTTTTCCTTTGTGTAGAAAGTACTTGGATACAATTTTTTGAGGAATGAAAATTCAAGAAAGGGAGAGTGGAAAACTAATCTTAATAAATATTGTACTGATATTTATTTTCAGTAATAAATGATTGAGAAGTCATGGTGCGTTGCCCTAGAAGGTATTAGAAAGCTAAGGTTATTATGAAGCAGATTCAGAACAAGTTTGTATTTTAAAGGTTTATGTAGCTTTCTAAATATCTGTTCTAATCTTTGATCTATTCTAATGGAACTTTTCTTGAATAAGGCAAATAAACTATTAATAAATATATAATAATAAATATTTTATACAATAATAAATATATATTTGTCCTTGATAGAGCTCATTGTAGTTTTCTGTTTCAGTATTCAGAATTATTACTGAATATGGGGCCAACATTCAGGTTTAGTTGCTCCATTTCCTGTCAATTAAATTACACAGTCTATTCGCCAACTGTAGTGTGGTTTCCTTGTGTAAAAAAGCTAACAAATCAATAGTGATTAGAAGCAGAAATTGCAAAAAAGTCGTGGACTTACCAGGATGTGATACATCTAGTGAAGTCCCTTTCACTTGTTTCTTTAAAAAAATGAAATGTTTAAACTTTTTATTTCCCTAACTTCTTTTTTCCTTAGACAAAGTGTTGGTAGGACAAAAACACAGAAAAATTGTATTCCTTTGCTGATTCTACCACCAGTTCATCATGCAAAACATATATCCTTAGTGTGTGTTGGGTTCCCTGTCTGTGTAATGAAAGAGACTTTTTAGCAAAGGATCTGGTCATTTTCTTAATTCTTTATCTCTCCTAAATCAAAATAATTTTATTTTAAGCATGCAGTTAATTAACCAGCATAATGGGTTGTTGCCCTAGTTACTGCTTAAGTAACCTGCAATGTTTTGTGGAACTTTCCTTTGTGCATAGCTTGTTTAGTGAACCACGATACAGATCATTTTGAATATAAATATTTTTCTTCTTTTCTTTTTTGTTTTCCCTAAGCTAGGGAACAGTTTTTCTCTCATTATTTGAGTTAACTGTCAACAGCACAAAACATTATATTGTAGCATGTCATTGAGGCTACAGGTTACAGGTAGAGGAAGAATACTGTAAAATATATTTATATTGAATAGAGGCTGCATTGCAGATTTCAGGGGTTGCACTTAAGCTCCTAAAGGTTTAGAAAGATACAGTGATTAGTCCTTTTAATTATAAAGCCACAGCCGAGATAGGGTTTTGCATGCCTTAAGAGAAAATTCATCAAAATTAATATACAGGCATTTCTACAAGTTGTATGTGATATTTCTCAACAAGAACATTCTCACTGTTTTGTATGAGTTCTGTTTGATTTGGTTATTAAGTAAAATACATTACAAAACCTTCTTGGGGCTTAATCTCAATATAAAAATACCTACGAATTATTTTAGGAATACTTTAGCAATATTTAGTACTTTTAAGCAGGTAACTTTTTATGTCCCAAGTGAGGTTAGTATAATGGGTTCTGGAAAATGTCTCCTTTCCTTTTTCCATACCCCACCCGCTTCCACTTTAGGAAGGTGAAAGGATCAGGAAGTTGTATTTTAACCTTTTTCCAGTTAACAGTAAAGGTGTTAATACTGTTATTCTTGGAAGCCATTAATTAAGACCAGAGGCCATTTTCTGGGTGGTCACCCAGTTCCTGAAATTCATTGCTTCAAACTTGCCTGGTTTAACAACTTTTAGTTTTTACCTGCATGCAAATGTGTGACAACCTGATATATGTTAACTGATTCATATGGGAACTTAATCTTAGTTGTAACCATGACTTCTTGCTTTGTCATCTCTGATATTTGTAGAGTAATGGCTCACAATGCTTTTCAGTAAAATGTGTGTTTTGGTAAACTACAGAGGTTCCACAGTTGAATTTGCAGACTCTGTGTCTAAGTTTGTTTATACCCAATAGCAACAGCTGTGTCTTTATGTAGTTATATTCTTCTGCAGCAACTTCTGATAGTGCTGGGTTTACATTAAGTTCTTACAGGCCATTAGTGTAGATAATTTGTCGTGGCACATTTGGATAACAAGTTGTATATGACTGACTAATTAGTTCAAGGTCTTACAAAACATGGTTTGGGCTCCCAGTTGTTCTAACACAATTAAAAATTCAATACCATTTCAGGTAAACTGCTGCTTTCCCAAGGTAATTTTGGGATTATTTTATGCCAGGAAAGGGACAGAGCATGGTCTGAATGCAGTCTTCCAAGTAAAACCTTTAACATGATTCATGGAACTTCTTGTTCATTATAGCCCCACTACGTACGTTTTGGATGAAGATGAGCCTCGCTTCCTTGAAGAAGTTGATTACAGCGCAGAGAGTAATGATGATCAAGATACTGAATTAGCTGATAACATGGGTGATTATGAGGCAACTAACCAAGATGATGGGCTTTCAGACTCAGATTCAACAAGGATACTCCTTTCTTGAACCAGCTTTGCCTCCAGTAACAGGAAGTTAAGTATCGTGGATTTCCATAGTCATATACTTGCTGTTTTCTACAAAGGGGATAAAGCTTCAGTTAACACAAATTAACTGGGGCCTGCCTAGCTCAAGGACAATAAATATTTCTGACAAAATTGCATTTATTTATGGAGTTCTGTGTTTTCTTTTAGCACTGACTAGAAAAATTCATTTACCAGTTCATTTTTTACTAAATAGGACTGCATGGCTCTTCGTGACCTTAAACTCTACCTTAAGAAAAATGGATTATAATTTGTGGTGTGTTAGGGTACAGAAACTAATTTTTTGTGGTACAGTTCTTTGAGTTGCTTCTTAAAAAATACATACGTACAGATTTTATAAACTAATTTGTTATGTGTGTGTATATGCCCTTGTGTATTCTGAGGTGAAGGTTATTTTTCAACATTATTTCAAGGATACTTGATTGTGTTTGAAATAATGTAGTGCTTGGCTCTGAAACTATTCAATAATTACTACATTAAAAATGAGAACGTGATGTATGAATTTTTGCACTCGTTTCTTGCTTCTGATGTTTATATGATTTTGCCACAGTACTAGGTGAAATATTTAATGTCTGTTCAGAGTTCAGGAATTTTCCACAGTGACCAATGCAGCCTGTATTTAGAAGAGCTAGACCCTTGTATAAAACTCTCCTATAAAATAGGTATGATTTATTTTGAAGGAGTTTTCTTGTTAAGTGTACATGACTACAAGAACAGGTTAGGTACATACACTCCATTAATGTTCAGCTACCCAGCTGCTCCATTTTTCATGTTGAATAGGCACGTAGTTAAAAAGCGTTCACATTACTAGGGTCACATTAACTATATACCCCATTCAACTGCTTTAATAGGAAAGGTACATTTCAGTTTAAACCCTTTTTTACCTGATCACAGTCTAGTGTTCACACTGCTTTGAGGAGATTGGACTGTAACTTCCTGAGGTCTCTTCCAGCCTGAATTAGTTATTCTATGATTCTCATGTTTAAAATCAACCTGTCAGATCTGGGATTTATACTTTATCTTCTATCATCTGCTAATTCTTATTGCCTCTTGCCTCTGCTTAACATAAGATCTAATAGAGAAATGAAGTTGTACTCTGTTCTTTAGAGAATTGACATTTTTTGCAATGAAAAATACTTTTACAAAATTATTTTTATATGATGAGACCCAGGCATTCATTTTCTGTTGCATGTGCAAGGGCTTTAAGAACATGAAGAACAACATTTCTCAGTTGTAGTGGGTTTTTAACAGATGAGAACTTTATGCATGTTTACTCTTGCAAGTAGAACTGTATTTTGGAGGGGAAGAGTGCCTTTTGTAGAAGGATTTAAAAGGATAAATTTTAAGAGAATTAACTGTATCAATGATTATGAGCCAGCAGACAGATTTTCACCAAGATCTGGTCCTTCAAATGCAGCATTGTTTGGTAATGCCTGTCCATACCATCCTGATTCTGAAACTGGGGAAGGGGTTTTGATCCCTTGTGATACACTACTGTGTTTTTGTTTAAAGGCTTAAATTTTTCTTAATAAGCATGCAGTTTTGAGACATAAGGATGCAAAAGATGGAAAAGATGGAAACATCTGCATTCTTGTCCTTTTAAAAGCTTTTCTCTCTAATGAAAACTATCTTTCCTTGTGTTCTGTGAACTACATACTGTAAATAAGAAAATTTATTTAATACCCCATTGAAGAGGAGCCGAGCCCTCTGCATTGAAAACAGAGAAACTTGAATTATCTGTAAATCAGTCCAATGACAGCTCATATTGCCCTGTCAGTCTTACACTAATTATCTTCATAAATGGATTTTTATCCTTAAGGGGTCCTGGTTCAGTAGGAGTAGTATTCATAAATAAAATTATTCATAAATAAGGTGACAAATATCAGAGAGTGCAGGATTCCCATGTTATAACCCCATTGTGCATTTCTTCTTAGTTTTCATTGGAATTTGTATTAATCCTGGAGCGCTATTTTTATACTACAGGCAAGACTAGAAATATATTTCATCTGTTAGAAAGAATTGTGGCTTAACAGTACAAAATCATCTTTTCCTCGTCAGTCAATATGCATATATGTTCTTCTCATGTCTTCTACAGCTTTTAGTCTGTGCAAAGAAAGAATTATGAATTACTTACATGGCTCAGGATAATGTGTTTATACATTAGATTCTGATGCAGTATGCATTAAATGTTAGTCTGGCAGCTGCTGACCTGAGGTTCTACCAGTGCCATTCCAATGCAAGAGGTGAAACTTTTTCCTTATCTACACATTGTCAAAAATGCAAAGGTTATTACCTCTTACATGTTTTGTGGAATTTGCCTTTTGAAACGTAGTCTCCATTCGTACTCACAGGGATGCCCGTTCACAGGAAGAACTGCTGCAGTGGTAACTGCTTCACACTGTTTATCCCTTCTCTGCTGTATTATCGTTGCAGCAGTGTTGGCAGATATTCTGATGTTACGTGTTTTGGTGGGAAGTCGTGTGTAGCTGAAAATGGAATAGCTAACACTTGAGCACACACTCCCTTCTCCTACTATGGCATTCACCCCAAATAAATGGGTAGAATGATAGCAAAGAATGGCAGTGTCTTGGACCATCACAACTCAGTCATCTACCATCATCTATCCCAGACAGCTGACTGTTTTTATTCCATTGGCATTTCAACATGTTTCTGGTTTTAAATGATGCTGTTCACCATAAGCATGACTGATTTTGTATAGGCAAAGAACATATCCATATATCTTCCTCTTGTAGTAACAAAAAAGGAGACTATAAACAATAATTATTACATCTGTGTTATTTACTGTCTTGTTTCTAAGTAATTGCTAGACGATGAATTACTCTTTTCCCTTCCAGGTGTAATTCAAGTTGCAGCACAAATTTTGGTCTTGTGTCTTCACGGGTGACATCCCATGGTGTAATGTAACTTACAGCAGTTTGTGCTGAATCTTGCCTGGTCATTTTTCGAGGTGGATTGTTTTATCAGCCTGACTTATCAGGGAGAACTGGTTTGAATCCCAAATGAGACTGCAGAAGCAGTAAACACTTCACAAAATGCAAAGATGAAAGGTTTCAGACAGTTTCAGTTGTAATGCTGTGATAGACATAATTGTTGCAGTGTTATTATGCATGCCCCAAACAACAATACTTATTAATAAAATGCTTAATAAAGGTTGAATTACAATCTTTTGCTTCCCTATTATTGGTTAGTAATGATTACAGGATTTCTCATCATAGCATTTGCAGCAGTGTACCTACCTGTAAGGATGGGAGTGTGCAAGCATTTTAAACGGGAGAATATTTTTGTCAAATGCGCCACAGGCTTAGAGTAGCATTTGCATATTAATTGACTGACTTATAACTATCTTAAAAAGTTTAATATTTATCTATGTTACATATGAAGCTTATGAAGGCTTTGGATGAAACAAAATGAAGGTTATTGTAGAACAAATATGAGCCTTCTGTTGGGAGTCTTTCCCTCCTACACAGCTAATAGAATATTAATCTGATCTAGGAAGTGCACAAGTTTATTCCGCAGTAAGTCACCCCTTTGCAATTCAACTCAGATTGCAGTTGAGGACTCAGTTATTTTTACTATTTATATTTTTGAAGTAGCAATTTTAAGATTTTAGCAATTTTTTGAGGGAAAGCTTAAAATAAAGTAGATGCAGCTGTCTAAAAGAGCAAGTGATTACTAAGAATCATCAGTGTAACATTTGCAGATAGATTTGCATGCTACTTAACTATACATGTCATGTTACTTTAAGATGAACAACTTCCATCACAAGCTCTGTTGTCCAGACTCTTTTAGGCTATAGAAGAGTCACAGTGATTCTTAAATTAGTCTAAGGGTATCTTTCTTTGATCTCAACATTTCTAAGGTCATCAGGATGCAAAGCATTTGAGGTGACTCCTCGTCTTGTTTGCTGAAGTAAACTAACACTAGGTTGCTTTGAATTATGAGCTTTAAATATGAAATGTAAAACAGTTTTGACACCTAGTAAAGAACATATTATCTTAAATTATGGATGCCTTGTCTATTTTTAACCATATCATATAAAGAATTTATTCAGTCTCTGTAAAATACTTCATTACTAGGAAACACACATCCTTATTTCTTCTACTATTAAAAAAATTTAGGTTCTGTGGGTTTTTTACCTTTTTGTTTGGTTGTTTTTTTAAAGATCTTTAACTGCTAGCAGTTGTATTGATATCCCAGTCTAAGAAAACAATTCTTTTCTAAGGAAACTGGACAGAAGCCTTCCTTTCTAACTTTAAAGAAAGAGCACAACACTCTTGGTACAGCTTTTGAAGCCGTTCTGGAAGAGTTGTTACTGAAAAATATGGTTTATCAACAAAGGAAACAGCACACCATAGGTTTGTTGGTCCAAATTATGTGTTACCAAATGCCAACCAGCTGCTCCCCTTTGTTGCCTCTGCAACTTTCTTGCCACAAGATGTTTGTGCTGAGTGTGTGCCCTTGTTTGTAGCATGGGGTTATTTAGCATGCATCATTTTTCATGGTAGATTTGAAGAATATATACTAGCAGCACTGCACAGCACTACTGTAAATTTTCACTAGACCGAATGCTAACTAATAAAGGAACTTGACTAATAAAATTCCACGACAGTACTTCCATACATGAAATGCTGCTGTTAACATGGAGAGGGGAGATTGACTTATAACGACCGGAAATAGTACTCTTCTTTACACCGTCCCTTCAAATTTAGAAAGGTAAGATAATAAATGCACAAAAGGTTCTGCACAATTCTGTACAGGGTAAGAAATTTTATTCCAAACCCCAGACTACCTTTATCTGTCTCTTATCCTCACTTCAAAAGCGAAAAGTGCCCTTCCCAAATCTTTGTTCGCGAAGCCCAGCCATAACGATGTCAAAAGGAAAAGGTCTAGATTCTCTTGGCTTATATTTAGAGAATATTTCATTCTATTATTCAATTTTTAGTAGAGAATAATTCTATTCAATTTTTAGTCAGGTTTTTTTTCTCCTTTGTAAAAGGCAACTGGAATCTAAAAATTATGTCATCCTATTATTGAAGTCTTTATACAGCTTAATCTGCCTAAGGTGACTCAATTTAGGGTAAATTGTGAGCTTATTAGAAAAGCTGTCAAGGTCTTAATGGTGTTTGTCCCAGAACACATAAGTCCATGGACCAGAAATGGATGGGACAGGACCTTAGTTTTTACAGAACAGTCTTGCTTCCCTTTGAACTTGAAAATGAAACAGAGGTTATTTGCTTTCCAGGCAGCTGGGAAGGGCAATGCAGCCTTGGAGCTAAACCCCGTTTGGCTCAGCTCATGCTTTACAGCTTTCAGCCTTCTAAAAGTTTAACCCTAGCACCTGAAATAGCTCTGGGAGGCTACTGGCTTTCAAAGTTAAGTTTCGTTGCATTGGGGTGGTTTTTCTCCCCTTGATATGTTGCAGGCCACTGTCCTTAGCAAGTCTCACTTAGCCTTTCTGGGTTAAAGCAGAACTGTTGACTTCTCTGGTTAATTAGGGTAGCATAGCACGCTTTCAGATGGTAACCTTGCATTCATGCCCACTTTGTTCCCAAAAGAAAATGTGCATGAAAATATTTGGGCACAAAAATTATCTGAAGCACAGAGTAAGGAAGACAGATGATCTTTAATGCTTTGTATAGTATTTGCTTAATTGTACCATATTTACATACATCTTAATGATACAAGCAGCCCAGCTGACTCCTCAGATTAAAATGGTTCAGTTGTACATTTTGAGAACAAACTGGAATGATGTCCTGCACAAACTCTCAGGCAACAGTCTGCCTTAATAGTTGGCTTTGATCCATTATCCTACATAATTCAGTATAATATGCTGCCAAACGAAAAGGCCTAAACTGGGTCAGACAGTATTCCAAAGTAGCGTATGCCTAGGTATTTTTCCCTGTGAAGACTGTTGCAAATTTGCAGATTCTCTGCAACAGTCATTCTCCTGTTCTGGCTTATGAATAATCACAAAAGGCACCTGTTCAATTTTCACAGGTACTGTGCTTGTGTACACTTGTACATCAGTCCAGTTTAATCCAATTCTGCTCTAGGTTACTTTGTTCTTCTAAAGTATCCAGTCTAGTCAAGTCCATCTTTCAGTTAAAGAGATTAGCCAGTGACATTTCCCTTTTTTTTTGTATCTGACTTCACTGTTGAAAAAAGCTCTCTGTTATGAATCACAGCAGTCAGTATTGCTTAAAAACTCTGCTGTTATCAAATGTACACCTTGAGTATGATCTAGAATGAAAGAAGGCACCCCAAGTCACCTGTTTAAATACAGTAGCTTATTCTCAAATATGTCAGGTACTTGTTCCTTTTGGCCAATGTCTAGAACATAGGTAGAGAAAATTTTAGAAGAATAATTTTTCTGATCTATGAGCAAATTCAGAGACACATTAATTCTATAATTTCCTTTATGCTAAGCACCTGGACCCAAATTTTAAAAGGGTAATAGATCACATCTGATGTACTCACACAGGGGTGGCTCCTGGTCAGCTAATTCTATAAGGAAGCTGAGTCACTTGACATTCCCTCTCGCACAGCTTCTTGTGTTGGGGAGAAAGTGCTGTCAGTCACAGCAGAGGAAGAAATCTTCACCTAAACATGTTCACCTGGCTGTATCTGCCTCACAGACTCCAGATATTTGTGGACAGATTTTCTCCTGCTTCTCACCTGTGTGTGCTCTGTGGTACGGTGAGAGGGACAGAAGGATAAATTACAACTAGTCATTCTTAAGGATCACAAAGATCAGTGCTTGAGAGCATCCACTCTGCTCCATGACTTGTCCACCAGGGCAAGGTGGCTATGGGAGAAGTGCCCAATGGCAATGAAAGAAAAATGGAAGAAAGACAGATACAAGAAATATCTTTGGTCTGTGGACAGCAGAGGCAAATGGATCCTGAGGAAGGACTTGGCCACCTGTGAAACTCCTTTCCACAATCCCTACCTGAGCTTTCCAGCATGCCATGGCCAAGGGCTGGCCAGGTGCTGGGGGCCCTGATGCAGTACTGCTGCCTGTCCAGGGGCCAGGCTACTGGCACAACTGTGATAACAACACCACAGTGGTAATGCTGGAGGTAGAAGCAGGGGGTTTGAGTTGAGATCCTTGATGGGTTAAGGATTCAAGATAGAACATCTGCCTTGAAGTCTTAGGGGAAAACCAGAGAGCAGCTATGTGGGAGTCACTGTCTGAGCCACTGGTGCCAGGCTGTGGGTGGCAGGTGTCTCTCTGTGGGGCTGAACACTGTATAGAAGCCCACCCTGCCTGTAGAACCAGTGCCAATCTGGCCTTCAGAGCTTTCTTGGGGTGGTCAGCACATTAGGACTTTGGTTAGCAGATCACTAAATGCCAGCTGCCTTTTGTCCATGAGAGGTAGTGAAGAAAAACACAGAATCAGAATGTTTTTTGTGGTAAAAGACATCTAAGATCTTCAAGTCCAACCATTCACCTAACAGTGCCATGTCCACCTCCAAACCATGACCCTAAGAACCACATCTAAACCCCTTTCAAATGGCTCCAGGGATGGTTATTCAACCATTTCCCTGGGCAGCCCATTCCAGTACTTGGTAACCCTTTCAATCAATGCATTTGTCCTAATATCCAATCTAAAGCTCCCCTGATGCAACTTGAGACCATTTCCCCTTGTCCTGCCACTTATTACTTGGGAGAAAAGACCAGCCTCAACCTGACTACACCCTCCTTTCTGGTAGTTGTAGAGAGCAATAAGGTTCCCCCTAAGACTCCTTTTCTCCAGGTCAAACAACCCCAGCTTCCTCAGCTGCTGCTCATAAGATTTGTGCTCCAGACCCTTCACCAGTTCCATTGCCCTTCTCTGGACATACTCCAGCACCTCAACATCATTGTGAGGGGCCCAGAACTGAAAACAGGATTCATGGTGTGGCTTCACTAGTACTAAGTATAGAGGGACAATCCCTTTCCTGGTCCTGCTGCCGATGTTTCTGACACAAGCCAGGATGCCACTGGCCTTCTTCGCCACCTGAGTATACTTCTGGCTCATGTTCAGCCACTGCTGACCAGCACCTTTGGGTCCTTTTCTGCCATGCAGCTTTCTTGCCACTCTTCCACAGGCCTGTAGTGCTACATGGGGTTGTCATGACCCAAGAGCAGGACCCAGTACTTCTCTTACTCAATTTCATTCAATTTGCCTCAGCCCTTTGATCCAGCTTGTTCAGATTCATCTGCAGAGACTTCCTATACTCCAGCAGATCAACACTCTTACCTGAGCTGGTGTCATCTGCAAATTGATTGAGGATGCATTTGATCCTCTTCTCCAGGTCATTGATAAAGATATTAAACAGGACTGGGAGCAATTTTTTTAGGCTTTTAAGTTGTGTATATCCTGTTTTCAGTGTCTCTTGCACCCAGAATAAGATGTGTGAAAAAACAGACCCAGGGTCATAGTATGTCATAATGTCCTTGGCCTTCAGGAACAGAGCCACAGTCTGCATAAGATTCCCAGGTATATAGTTCTGTAAGCAGGAGGGCCAGGGATCCCAGGTAATTGCATATTTCTAGATTACAACTCACAGGTTCTTTTTCTACCATAGGCCCTCTTATAATCATACAGATTTTTAACTACTGACAGCTGTATTAATATCTCTCTAATAAAACAATTCTTATAACTTAAAATCATCACCTCTGTACTAGGATTTACCTACAAAGTAAGCCTGTTAAATTTGATTATTTACATCACTAGGATTTATGCTCACCATAGCAGTTGATTGTATGAATGGAATAATACAATTGGAGTGTGTCAATAAAACTTTAGGAGTATTTTCAAATGTGAAGGTGCAAAGACTGAGATCTGAGGTCTGAGATCACAGCTTTATGTGTGGGAAGCCTTATGTGTTGATTGAGCTCTGGGGTTTGCAGGAAGATACTTAAGTCAAATGTGCCTGCTGGAAGCTGATTAACTCTCAGGAAATTTGGAAAGACATCTTTCTCATTCCCAGGTGAAAGGCTTTATATGCCTCTAAGTGCTAAGGATTTAAACTATGTCAAAAGAGGAAGAAAAGAGGTTCAGGGATGGTAAAGCAAGGAGATGGCAAAGGGTTTTCAAATAGCTTAAATGTACTTATTTTCTGTGTCTAAAACAAAAGGGAGAGGTGGACATGGCACAGTGTAGGTACAACAAACTCAGTATAATTTAAGCAACCACAAAACTCTGAATTTCTAAAGTTCAGTTTCACAATGAATTTTTGAGCTAATTAAATTTCAGTATTGTCTTAATAGGAAAAAATTTTTCCTGGTATGCTGAGAGAAGAAGCAATACTTCTTCCTACAAAAGATCATCTACCACTTCAAGGATGTGTAGCATGAACACTAAACCTATTTTTATTCCTTCTTTTTAGTGATATCCTTTAGAGATTCATAATACATTTGTAATATAGGTCAATACTGTGAAAGAAACATACCATTTTCCAGCCCAAGGTTTGCAATTTGGGAAAAGCATTTATATTACATAATGTAAAGATATAAAATATTGATTGCTATAATAAAAGCAATGATGACTGATAGCACACTTAGAATGTGTTGCCTGATAGTATTACATATGTAAAAGATTCACATGCCCATATTATACCAGTTATGAGAATAATCTCTTGAGAAAGCTTGTAAAAAAGTGAAAAAGCAACCCATATGACATTTTTTGGAGTGTAGCATATTTCAAAGTTGGAAAACAGTTCCGGGGAAAATCTGTACCTCATTTTTACACAGAGTTCCTATCTACGCATCCTAAGTTTCTTTATTTTCACTGTACACACCTGGCTGCCAGTATCTTAGGACCAATTTAACAGTAGAAGACTGCACATCAGAGCTGTGGAAGTGTTGAAGGAGAAAACCACTGTTGTGGTCAGGAGGCTTTCCAGGCAGCCCTATGAGTAGCAACTAAAGGTCATATTTATGCTGTTTCTGGTGACCTTTTTGAATGGGTGTCTTTAGTGATGAGGCAAGCCTTGATCTAATGGAGTGGTAAAGGAGCTGTCCTTCAATAGGCATTGACCATGAAATGTTACCAAGAATCATTAAAACAGTATTTTCCTCTACCTTCTTCCTCTGATTAGTTGTATTGAATAGTCAGTGATTAACCTATGAATGAGGTGATACTGGAGGTATCTATATTATAGCAAAAATATCCAGTATGTTGCTATATATTGGCACCATTTCCAGGTTAATAGTTTTCTCATAGTGTAGAAAAAATATATGAACTATGCTAGTGAACCATGGAAAGGGTTTGTCACCTCTGCCATTGTTGTAGTTTTGATGTAAATTCTCTCCCTGCCAGTAACTCCGCATGCCATTAGTTAACAAAAGAAGTAGTTCACTACCACCAATTCCTTCTTGATCGTTTTGGGTGGGGGAGACTGGGGAAAGATGTGGTGGGAAACCGGCTTGGACTGTCTCTTTTGTTCTTGGAGACTACACACACTACACACGGCTCTGGTGGTGTGTGTGCTGCTGTGCGAGAGAAGCCGTTGCTGCTCCTCCTTGTGCTACGATGGAGTAAGCCAGTTTTTTCCCTGCCACAGCTGTTGCTGCTGGTTTCAGCATTGGGATCCCAGTCTCTGCTCCAGTCTCACTGCTGCCTGCAGTGTCGTGGCCTGCCCGCCCTGGCCACAGCAGTGACCTGGGAGAGAGAAGGCACAGCTGCTTTCCGAGACACGTTGCGGTTCTCTGTTTTCCAGCTTTCCTTCTTCGTTTGGAACAAGGGACACAGGGAGAGAGACGGAATTCATCTGAGTGCTCACCGCTCATCTGTCTCGCTGGAGAGGGACTGGGAGCTCACCCTGCAGCCAGCTGGGCTGTGACACAGACATTGCCCATAAGTGTAACTTTTCTCCAGGAGGAAACCTGCTGGTTTGGGGGTTGTTGTGTTTCAGGCTTTTTGTGTTGGGGAAGCAGATTGCTCTGGTCTGTTTACAATTATATCTATATCTATCAGTTAAGAACAGTTATGCTTCTTATATCCATTTTCTGATTAAAGTTCCTTTTCTTAAATTTGATAAAGAGTGATGTGATTATTGTGGAGGAATCCCCTCCCCCATTTGTGGATAAACATTTTGGTTCTTCCCCTCAAAACTAAGACAGCCATCAGCAAGTGTCAACAGCTCTAGGAAAGAAAGGAGGAACCATTTATTGACTAATCTAGCATCTAGAAGAGATTATTTAAAACCCTTCAGCAAAAGAGGTTTGTTTTGATTCCCTGCATTAATTGACCATATTTATCCAGTGTACGCAGATGTCACTATTTTCAATTTTGTTTAATATCTTCACTTCAATGAAGTCCTGTGACAGTTTTATCCCTGTGAAACTCTTGTGCTACAGTTTTTCCTGTCCTATTAAAGATTCGTTTGCTGTGTCTGAGACCATAGGTGTCCACAGTCCTCTTGTATTTCTACGTGGAAATGGTTACAGCCACAAGCCAGAGAAAATCCACAATGCATATTAAGACTTAATTGGTGTGCCAATAATGCCATTAAACTATTATTGTAAATTCAGAATTAACAGGTAGGAATCTACACAATGGAAGAGCAGGAGAGAAGAACTTTCTTAATTAAACATTTTGACTTCCCTAAATAAAAATAGCAGTGGTGAACATCATCATATTTTTAAAAAAACTAAAACTTTCTAAGAGTCCTGAGAGGAACTTGAGGATTTTGGTTTCAGAATACCTTTAATAGTGTGAAGTTAATAGTGCAGGAGATCCTGCACTGAACAATAAATTTACAACAATGTACCAAATAGTCACTCATTAAGAATACAGGGTCTTTTTCATGCAGTGAACAAGGCACAGATGCAAGGGAAAAAAGTTTATACCTAAAGATTGTATCCTAATTTATAAGCATATAAGGGCTAAACAGAGTCTGTACAGGCAACTTTAAAGTTATTGAATTCAGCTATATTACTAGACTACTGCAAA
The DNA here is from genome assembly GCF_047495875.1 of Pithys albifrons albifrons. NCBI lineage: Eukaryota > Metazoa > Chordata > Aves > Passeriformes > Thamnophilidae > Pithys > Pithys albifrons. The sequence goes on along the minus strand of NC_092497.1, from coordinate 75,673,786 downwards.
TTTATATGGAGCATAGAGTTAAGTCTTCCACTGCACTCCAGCAACCAGTAAATGCTGTGTCAGCTTTGCTGTCTTCAAATGATTTCATGAACTCAAAAATAGAATAGAAAAATCTCACAAGAACTTTTCCATCTCTGCATTAACATATGTACAACACATACATATTTTGACAGGGTAACTGCAAAATATTTACGTAATGAAAATCTCGAACTTCCCTAAGATGTCCCTATGCAAGAATTCAAACACCTCTTTTTATCTTGTGCTTATTTTCAAAGGGAAGAATGTAAAATAATAATGTTTAAAGCAGAATAAAAATAGTAACTTGCAAAAAGCAAACTTACCCCCAATGTTAAATCCCTCACTTGTTCTGAATATGATGCCGTAGGGGTTTTTAATTTTTTGGATTTTGTTTTCATTTTTATAGATTTTAGAAGTAACTGTAGTAACATGTAGATTTAGTGTCTTTATATTTCTAGCAGCTTAAGTTCAAGGTTTATACATGCAAACCTCTGCCACATATCAGTAGCTCAAATTTGGTTAAGCTGTTTAGACTTCTCTTCAAGGCAGAAAGCTGAAGAATATCAGAAGGCCTGAAGAATGAGACATAAACATGAGCCAACAACCTTGGGCCTAAGAACAGTGGAAAAGCTCCAAGGGCCCTATGTGTTCTGAGGAAGAGAAAAATGATGAAGACAGGGTCCCACTGACCCCAGACTCAAATCCTGAGGAGGTGTGACCAGGGGTAGGCGGGGGCTGAACTGAAAGATGTGTGAACTGGGGATTGGACAGACAATATTATAAAAACCATGGAAATCAGTGTTTGACGTGTTGATATGTATTCCTGTGGGCCCTAGGCCTGATATTAAAGGACTTTCACTTTTTATCTTATTCCACACTAATGTGGCTCTGAGTCCTGCTTTGCTGGAGTCTCTCAAGGTATCAATATAAATTGCTTTTCAAGTTTTTTAAATGGGCTGTTATTCATACTCTTTTTTCCTCCTTATGACAAAGCAAAAAGGAATAATTGATGTTTTGTTCTCCAGACCACGGGAGATACAAAGACTGAAAAAACAGAATCATAGAATAGAATCACAGAATCACAGAATCGATTGGGTTGGAAAAGACCTCAGAGATCATTGGTCCAACCCTTGGTCCAACTCCAGTCCATTTACTAGATCATGGCACTCACTGCCACGTCCAATCTCAGTTTAAAAACCTCCAGTGATGGTGAATCCACGGCCTCTCTGGTTAGGCCATTCCAATGTCTGATTACTCTCTCTGTAAAGAATTCTTTTCTGATCCTCTCTCTGTAAAGAATTTTTTTCTGATATCCAACTTAAATTTCCCCTGGCAGAGCTTAAGCCCGTGCCCCCTTGTCCTACTGCTGAGTGCCTGGGAAAAGAAGACCAACCCCCACCTGGCTAGAACTTCCCTTCAGGTAGTTATAGGCAGTGATGAAGTCACCTCTAAGCCTCCTCTTCTCCAGGCTAAACAACCCCAGCTCCCTCAGCCTCTCCCCATAGGACTTATGCTCCAGTCCCTTCACCAGCCTTGTTGCTGTTCTCTGGACCCACTCCAGCACCTCAATATCTTTCCTGAACTGAGGGGCCCAGAACTGAACACAATACTCAAGGTGTGGCCTCACCAACGCAGAGTACAGGGGAAGGATCACTTCCCTGGTCCTGCTGGCCACGCTATTTTTGATACAGGCCAGGATCCCATTGGCCTTCTTGGCCACCTGGGCTCACTGTTGGCTCATGTTGAGCTTCCTGTCAGTTAGTACCCCAAGGTCCCTTTCTGCCTGGCTGCTCTCCAGCCACTCTGTGCCCAGCCTGTAGTGCTGCAGGGGGTTGTTGTGGCCAAAGTGCAGGACCCGGCACTTGGCCTTATTGAACTTCAGCCCATCTCTCAAGTCTATCCAGATCCCTCTGCAGAGCCCTCCTGCCTTCCAGCAGGTCAACACTCCCTCCCAGCTTGGTGTCATCAGCAAATTTGCTGATGATGGACTCAATCCCCTCATCTAAATCATCAAGAAAGATGTTAAACAGGACTGGACCCAACGCAGACCCCTGGGGAACACCACTGGTGACTGGCCGCCAGCTGGATGCAGCTCCGTTCACCAGCACTCTCTGGGCCCGACCCTCCAGCCAGCTCCTAATCCAGGAGAGGGTACACTTGTCCAAAGCATGGGCTACCAGCTTTTCCAGGAGTATATTATGGGAGACAGTATCAAAGACCTTGCTGAAGTCCAGACAGACCACATTCACAGCCTTCCCCTCATCCACCAGGTGGGTCACCTGATCGTAAAAAGAGATCAGGTTGGTCAGACAGGACGTGCCCCTCCTAAACCCATGCTGGCTGGATCTAATCCCTTGTCCATCCTGCAGGTGCTGTGTGATTGCACTCAGGATGATCTGCTCCATAACCCTGCCAGGCACAGAGGTCAGGCTGACAGGCCTGTAGTTGCCAGGGTCAGCCTTACAGCCCTTTTTGTGGATTGGGGTGACATTTTCCAACCTCCAGTCATCTGGGGTCTTCTCAGAGAGCCAGGACTGTTGGAAGATGATGGAGAGCGGCTTGGCAAGCTCTTCTGCCAGCTCCCTCATCGTCCTGGAATGGATCCCATCTGGACCCATAGACTTGTGAGGATCCAGATGGCTCAGTCACTATTTCCTCCTGGAATTTAGGGGAGCTATTCAGCTCCCTCTGTCTACGTGCTCCAGAGGCCAGTTCTCTTGAGGGCCACCTGTCCTACTGGTAAAAACTGAGGCAAAGTAGGTGTTAAGTACCTCAGCCTTTTCCTCATGTTTGTTAACTATATTTTCCTCTAAGTCCAACAGAGAATGGAGGTTTTCCTTGCCCTTTCTTTTGTTATTAATGTATTTATCTTCTCCAGGGACACCTCCTTGTCACGGGGAAGAAGCTTGCGTGCCCTCATGAGGTTGAGAGCTATGCCGGAGGTGGTTTGTGCCACTGGTAGGGTCTCCCATGCCAGACAGGTCTCAGCTGAAGGGTCAGACAAAGGGTGTCCGCGGGCAGGATGGGCTCGCTAGCCGTCTGGCAACCATCCAACCCCAAACCTGGGCAGATGGAGCTCGCTTAGCCCTGTAAGGCCATCTATCAAAGAGAAGGATACTCTAACCAAACCTACATCCTGAGTTATTTGCTGTCATTGTCCAAGCTCGCTAGGCTGTTCAGATAAACCTTAGGAGTAAAGGGTGGGGCCAGTTCTGTGCACGCTGTCCCTCACCTAAAAAATCCATTGCACAGGCTTGAAGGGTTCACCCACATTGCAAACCTCTGTAGTGACAGGTGAGGATTGAAACCGTCAGGTAATAGGAAGCAGCTGGAAGCCGCAGACCCAACCCTGCATGCAGGCGGTTCAGGATATTGGTCATTCGAGATTGGCCCCGGAGATGACAGTCTCTTGCAGCAGCATCCTGAACGACCAAGCAGCCTTTTCTAAGGACAGCACTGCTTGCTCCACATGAAGAGGGGCCTAGCAAAGGTGTCCTAAACAAAGCTCATCTCTACACCCGGCTGGATAACCGCGGCCAACCAGCATCTTCCATGCGGTCAAACAAGAACAAAGAGAATTCAAAGGCATACACCTGCCTCCAAAGGTGTGTTCAAACTAACACTCGCATGTTGGAACATAAGAACCATGCTTGATACTGGGGATAGTGGATGTCCTGAGCATCGTTCTGCTCTAATTGCCCATGAACAGAACTCAACATCAGCATTGCTGCTCTCAGTGAAGTTTGCCTTCACGAGGAAGGCAGCCTTAAAGAACATGGTGCCGGCTACACACTCTACTGCTCAGGCAAACCCAAAACCGAAAGACACCTTTCAGGAGTTGGTTTCATGATTAAAAACTCCATTGCCTCCAAACTTGAAAATCTGACAACAGGTCATTCCGATCGCATTATGTCCTTACGCCTCCCATACACAACAAGCAACATGTTGTTCTTTTTGGCGTATATGCCCCAACTCTCCAAGCTGACCCAGCGGAAAAAGACAAATTCTACACCGACCTGCACCGCCTCACCCAAAAGGTTCCTGCAGATGATAAGATCATAATCCTTGGTGACTTCTATGCCAGAGTAAGTAAGAACTCTGAAGCCTGGAAAAGGAGTCCTGGGAAAGCATGGTGTTGGAAACTGCAACAACAATGGACTTCTCCTGCTAGAGTTTTGTGCAGAATCGCAGCTCACCATCACCAACACTGTCTTTCAACAGAAGGACAGCCTAAAGACAACCTGGTTGCATCCTCGATCCAAGCACTGGCACCTCATTGACTATGTCTTAGTCCAACAGAGAAATGCTGGTGATGTCCGTCATACTCGAGTGATGCCGAGTGCAGAATGTCAAACAGACCACAGCCTTGTGCACTGCAAACTTAACCTCCACTTCAAGCCCAAACCTTAGAGAGGTGGCATTCCAAGGAGGAGGCTCCAAGTTAACAATCTTCAAACAGGTACAGCGAGAGACAGCTTCCAGGGAAACCTTCAAACTAGACTTAAAGATAATCCCATAGATCCCTCTCCTGAAGCACTTTGACAGCATATTAAAAATTGCATCCTGCAGTCCTCTGAAGAGTCCCTAGGGTTCTCCTCCAAGAAAAACAAAGACTGGGTTGATGAAAACAATCAAGAGATCCATGAACTATTGAAGAAGAAGAGAACTGCTCACCAAGTACCCCTTGCTCAGCCATCTTGCCATATAAGAAAAGCCACCTTTCGTCTTGCATGCAGTAAGCTCCAACAGAAACTTCGAGACATCCAGAACAAATCGTGGCTCGACCTAGCAGAAAAGACACAACTATGGGCAGATTTGGGTGACTAAAGAGGATTCTATGAGGCTCTGAAAGCAGTGTACGGACCCACACACCAGGTTCAAAGCCCCCTACTCAGTGCAGATGGTCAAATACTTCTCACAGATAAAACCTCCATCCTGAACCGACGGTCTGAGCATTTTCAGACTCTCTTCAGTGCCAACTGTGTAGTCCAAGGCTCAGCAATTCTGCACATTACACAACAACTGGTGAAAACTGAATTGGATGCAGCCCCTACTATGGGACAGACACTTAAGGCCATACAGCAGGTGAAAACTGGCAAGGCAGCTGTGGTGGATGAAATTCCACCCGAAATCTGGAAGCATGGAGGTCAAGCACTTCATGCCAAATTTCACAGTGTTATGGGTTCACCTAGGTGGGCCTAGATTTGGGCTCTGAAGTCTGGACTAGGCCGAAGCTGTCAGCTGACTTGAGCTGGGCTGAGCTGACAGCTGACCTCTTCTAGCCAGTAAGTTTGTATTCCATTCCACATTATGACATCATCTCCAGGGAAGTAGGAACCAGTGTGGGAATGGTTAAGTCAGTTGCTTCTCAGCCCTCCTCTTGGGAGGACGCACGATGCTGCCCCAGGGGGGATGGAGAGGACCAGGCCCACCACTGGCTCACAGGGTACCTCAGGAAAGTAAAATGTGTTGTTCTGGGTCTTTCCTTTTTGCTTGGGTTTGTCTCCCTGGGGAATAAGCTCCTTCTTAAGTAATGTGTAGTTAGGACAGTAGAATTTGTGTGTTCGTTATGAAGCTGAGGTGGGGAACTTTTTGCAGACTTGTGTGAGTGTATATTTGTACTCTCTTCTAATTGTCTCTTTCTTTCTGTGAAAAATATATGTAGATTTAGTACAAATGCGGTTTGAAGTGTTTTTTTTCTTTCCCCTCTCTTTTCCTCCCTTTCCCTGGTGTTAGGAGGGAGGCTTTTCTCTCTGTGCTTGAGGGGGTTGGCAATTGCTTATCTCAAACCAAGACACACAGGCTTGTTGTGCATTGCTGGGAACAAGGGGATCTACCATCAGATCTCCATGACACAGTCATCATCACCTTCTTCAAGAAGAAAGGAGAAAAATCAGACTGCTCGAATTACCAAGGTATTATTTTGCTCTCCATTGCTGGTAAAATCTTTGCAAAAATACTTCTGAACAGATTAGTACCTGCTATCGCAGAAGAATTTCTACCTGAAAGCCAGTGTGATTTCCAAGCCAACAGAAGCACCACACACATGGTATTTGTTCCCAGACAACTACAAGAGAAGTGTAGGGAACAGAACAAAGGGCTCTGTGTAACCTTTGTTGACCTCACCAAAGCGTTTGACACTGTGAGCACAAAAGGCCTGTGGCAGATCTTGGAACATTTAGGATGTCCCCTCAAGTTCCTCAAAATGTTCATCCTGCTAGAGGAGGATCAAAGTGGTCAGGTCAGATATGGCGATGCACTCTCTAAAACCTTTCCAATAACCAGTGGTGTGAAACAAGGTTGCATTCTTGCACCAACTCTATTCACATTCTTCTTCAGCATGTTGCTCCAAAGAGTCACGGCAGAACTTGATGAAGAAAACAGCATCTACATCCGATATCGTACCGATGGAAGCCTATTCAACCTAAGGCGACTGAAAGCCCACACCAAGACCCTGAATCACCTTGTCCGTGAGCTGCTTTTTGCTGATGATGCCGCCCTCATTGCTCACACAGAAGCAGCTCTGCAGCACTTCACATCCTGCTTTGCAGAGGCTGCTGAGCTTTTTGGGCTGGAAGTCAGCTTGAAGAAGAGAGAAGTTCTCTACCAACCTGCACCTCAGGAAGTCTTCCATCATCCCCACATCCCCAATCCTAAACATCCACTGGTCTGATTACGTGACCAGTGTGTCTCTTCTTGAAGAGGTAGGGATCTTGAACAGGCAGGGTTCTTGGAGGCCATGCTGATGAGAAAGCAGCTGCACTTGGCAGGGCACCTCTCCAGAATGGAGGATCACCGCCTTCCAAAGATTGTGCTCTATGGAGAACTCACCACCGGCTGCCGCAAGAGAGGAGCCCGAAGAAGAGATATAAGGACTCCCTGAAACAACACCTCAGCCTTGGCCATATTGACTGCCATTAATGGTCCACTCTGGCCTCCAATTGGGATTCATGGAGACACACCATTCATGATGCTGCTGCTTCCTTTGAGAACACACACAGAGTCAGTCTTGAGGAAAAAAGACAACACAGAAAGAACTGTTCCTCACCAATATCACCTAAGGAGACTTTCCACTCTGCCTTTTGTGACCAGACCTGCCTATCCCGTATCGGTAATTTTTAGCCACCAGCACGCTTGCAGCAAGCGTGGGTAGTGCCCTTCCCAAATCTTCGTTCGCGAAGCCTGGCCATGATGATGAGTGTATTTATAGATGGACTGTTTGTTATCCCTAAAAGAATTAGCCAAATTAACTTCAAATTGCACTTTTCTTTCCCTGATTTTTTTCTGCGTGACCTAGCTATCTTCCTAGACTTTTATAAGTAGCCAGCCCTTTTTTCCCACAGTCCATAAACTTTCTTTTTATCCCTGATTTCTTCCTGAATTTTCCTATTTAACCAAGCCAGTTGTCTTCCCCTCCAGCTGGCCTTTTGGCACACTGGTATAGCGTGTTCCTGTGCACTCAAAATTTCCTGCTTGAAACATGTCCATCCCTCCTGGACCCCCTTGTTTTTAAGGGTTGTTTCCCAGGGTATGCTCTGAATTAGTCTTTTGAATAGGCCAATATCTGCCCTCCGGAAGTCCAGTGTAGAGGTTTTAATGATGCCTCTCCTTGCATCCCTGAGTATTGAAAATTCTATTATTTCATGGTCATTATGCCCCAGGTGGCCTCCAACCACTACATCAGCCACCAGCCCCTCTCTGTTTGTAAACAGTAGGTCTAGCGGGGCCTTACCCCTGGTAGGCTCTTTTACCAGTTGGCGAAGGAAATTGTTCTCTATACACTCCAGGAACCTCCTTGACTGCCTCTTCTCTGCAGTATGAAGCTCCCAGCAGACACCTGGCAGGTTAAAGTCACCCACAAAAACAAGGGCTGGAGATTTTGAGACATCCGCCAGCTGCTTGTAGAATAATTCATCTCCTTCATCATCCTGGTTGGGTGGTCTGTAACAGACACCCACAAGGGTGGCAGCCTTGTTGGCCTTCCCCCTGATTCTGGCCCACAGGCACTCAACCTTGTCACTGCTGACCTCAACTTCAACAGAGTCAAGAGACTCTCTAACATATAAAGCCACCCCTCCACCTCTCCTATCCTGTCTGTCCTTTCTGAAGAGCTTGTAGCCCCCCATAGCAGCACTCCAGTCATGTGAGTCATCCCACCATGTTTCTGTGACAGCAACTATGTCATAGTTTTCCTGCTGCACTGTGGCTTCCAGCTCCTCTTGTTTGTTTCCCATACTGTCTGCATTGGTGTACATGCACTTCAGCTGGGCCATTGATTTTACTCTCAACTTGGGCTCTACACCCGTAGGCTTATCTCTGGAGAGCCCAGTTTCAGCCCCTTTCCCCTTCAAACCTAGTTTAAAGCCCTCCCAACCAGCCCTGCCAACTTATGGGCTACAGTTCTTTTGCCCTTCCAAGATAAATGAAGCCCATCTGGTTTGAGGAGACTGGGCAACACGGAGTTTGCCCCATGATCAAAAACCCCAAAATTTTGATGATAGCACCAGTCCCCAAGGCACATATTGGTAAGCTGGGCTTTCCTAAACCTCTCCTCATTTATCTCCTCATTAATCTCCTCATTCATCCCGGCTAGCACAGGAACTGAGGCAATTACTACCTGTGCTCCTGTACCATGAAATCATTGGGCCATTGCCTTGAAATTTTTTTAATTACCCTGGTACTTCTTTCATTGATGTCATCACTTCCAACCTGTACAACCAACAGCAGGTAATAGTCTGAGGGTTTCATTAGTTAAGGAAGTTTCTTAGTAATATCCCTCACCCTGGCCCTGGGAAGGCAGCAAACCTCCCTGTGGGATGGGTCTGGCCGACATATAGGGCCGTTAGTTCCCATCAAAAGGGAGTCACCAATTACAACAACCCTTCTCTTTTTCCTCTTATCTCTAGTTGTAACCCGTCCAGTAGACTGGGGGTAACCTTGTAACAGAGCTTCCTCCTGACTGTCCTCCATCAGGCTTTTTGAGTCCAGGGCCATAAACCTGTTTTTTAGGGCACCCTGGTAGGTGAAAGGGGTCGAGAGGGGTGTTTTTGTCTCTATGACCAGGCACCTGTTTCCATTCCTCCCCATCCATATGGTCCATTCTGCCTGCCTGATGGCAGGAGGGGCTGGGCTTCACCACCTCCTGCTGGGCTTCCTTAGGAGTGGAAAGGGTGTGACTCCACCAGTCAATTTCCCTTTCACTCTCCCTGATGCTTTTGAGCCTTTCCACCTGTTCCTTTAGCTCTGCCACCAGACACAGCAAATCGTTCACCTGCTCACATCGCAAGCAGGTGCTTCTCACACTGTCCTCTGGTAGCAGTTCCAGGCTCAAACAGTCTATGCAGCCAGAGGCCTGAGTGGCTGCATCCTTTTTAGAGGATTCTATCTGTGTTGACACATCTCTACTGATAACAGGAGCAACAACTTTCATTTTTTTGGAAGCCATGACTGCCTTGAGTTATGGAGAAAAGAAAACAAAATAAAAAACAACTCACAAAACACCTGGGCTTGTGCTCTACCTGCTCACCCTGCCTGCGTGAACTGCCGTGCCAAGCCCTCACTGATGTGCCACGCCCCTGTTTGCCCGCTTCTGTTCGCTGCGCTCCAGGTTGCTCACGCTCCCCAGAGATGTTTTTAAAGCCTTCTCAACTCGCTGCTAATCAGCAAGCCACACCTCTCACTCACCTGATAACAGTTGGAGAAGCAGCAGCCAAATGCTAGCAGGAAAGAAGGAGGATTGGAAACTTGAAGTTTATTTTTGTTGTTTGGGATCCTAATTGAAGTTATGAAGGATCAAGTAGCTCTCTTCACTGTCACAAATAAATAAAAAAAATCATTCAGTTCTTCATTAGCCTAGAAATTGACCTCAGCAAGAATTAATCTTGGGATATCTGTAATGCAAACATGCAAAATTAAATTCGTGTCTGCCATTTTTTTCCCCTACAGTAACTGCTAAAAATACCAGAGAAATATAGACAATAAAAAGTCACTGCAATTGCTGTCCTCAACTTTTCTCAGTTTTGCAGAGGATACAACATCCTTTTGAAGTGAAAGCAGAATTAGCTGTTTGCCCTGAACTTAGGTCCTGGCCAGAAGTTTCAAAATTCTGGTTTTGAAAATAGCTCTGGCTTTACTTACAATGTCTTTTGAGACTTAATGGATCTCAATATGAGGATTGGTTTTAAAATAAAAGAGTGGAGGTTTAGGTTAATTTTTAAGAGGAAATTCTTTACTGTGGAAGTGGGGAGAAATTGCAACAGGTTGCCCAGAGAGGTTTTTGGACTCTCCATCCCTGGAATTGTTCAAGGCTGGGTTGCATGAGGCTTTGAGGAACATGGCCTAGTGGAGGGTGGCCTCCCTTCCTCATGGCAGGGAGTTTGGAACTACATGATCTTCAAGGTCTTTTCCAACACAAACCATGCTATGATAATACGAACAACCTAGCTTAATAGGTGAGAATTGAAATAATGGAATTTGTTAAGTGCTCAGCCTGCTTTCCAGAGGATAGATGTTCCCTCAGTCAAGTTCCCTCCTTTAAAAAATTTGATTTAGTTCTCCCTTTATTAAGAAGAAATAGAAAAAAAAAAAGAAGAAAGCACATTTGAAGGATGACAGTCACACTCTGAGCTTTTTTTTTCACAGCTTTGCTCTCCTCTCCAGATCTCGAAAATATGTTCCATACTGTGCCATCTCTCTTGAGAGAGGACATAGCAGCTGTGAGTCTGCGAGGAGCAGGGGACAGCACAACAGTTAAATGCTGTCTACCCGTAGTCAGGTCCCATGCACAGCAAACTGGGCATGTGGAGAGAGAGAAGTTTTTGGAAAGAATGTCCTGGGGGCTGGGACAGTGTTATGATCCTCCTATTAAAAGATATCTCTGCTCAAACTAAGGTGCAAATGAGACCATATGCCAAAGCCAATAGTATGGTTTATTTAACACTCAATATGAGGGAGGGAGGGAAAGAAAACTGAAGAGAGAGAGAAGAAGTGAGGGTGGGGGAGATAGAGCAGAGAAAGAGAGACAGAGATTAAGTAAATAGACAAAGATATCACCACCACATGGATACTGAGGACATCCCACTAGTTCCTTTTTCTTGTCTTCTCAGTGATGAAGGTCCCAAAGTCATGCTTCTGGGGTACCACTTTTATGCAGCTGAAGTCCCAGATATTCATGAGGCCTTCCAGATGTTCCCACAACTGGGGATGTCATGGGTGTAACCAGCTGTTTGTTTTCCCACAGTGTGCTCAGTGGAATTGCGTTGGTGTGTTCATTTCAAATCTTAACCTTCATTTAGGTTGTAATTAAGGCTTTCCTTTCTCACAGTTTTCCGTGTTGGGAACCTTTGTTTGGGTAGACTACCCACATTTGTCTTACCTGTCCTGGTTCCTGTTATTGCCAGTCTGTGTTTATTGTAAGTTCCTGTCATGGTGGCTCATCTTACTGGAATTTCCTTATTGGAGAGGTTTTTTTGAGAACATTTATTGCATTCTTTAATGGGGCATTTGGGGGGTAGGAGATGGTTCCTGCAGGTCCCTCTGAGCCCAGGAGTGTGAGAGAGATGCTTTCACTCAGAGAGACTGGAGGCAAAAACTAATTTATTGCACAATCACGAGGGTTTTATAGGATTCTGAAGGGAAGGTGCTGAACTTGGACAGGATTGGGTGAGGGCTCTGGAAGAGGGAGTTACTTGGGCACTCAGCTAGCCAATAGGAGAAATGGAAGGATCAAACCCAATAGAAACCCAGGGACTGGGGATAGACGAGTGAGATAACCAATGGGGTTAGGACAGAGGCAGAAATCAATAGGAGGGGCGGGTTCACCACTGGCACCTACATCGGCACCTCGAGACAGAGCGATCCTGAAGCGGGAACACCCTGGACCAGATCAGTGGAATCGCTCTGGCAGGTCCCAGCTACTGCCACTCAGCAGCAGCTGCAGCCACCATGGCGACTGCACTGGCAGCACGGGGTGGGGGGGTGGGGGGGGGAGAGGGCGGAAACATGCTCTGGGCAGGGCAGCCCCAACCCAGGAGACAATCCCTGCACCTCACTGGCACAATCATTCATCGGGAACAAAGTTACAGGGGGAACACACGGGAGAGGTGGCAACCATACAGGAGGGGTGACAATAAAATCTTTTGAAATAAAACCCGTACAGTAAAACCAAATAACTTTCAAACTCCCCCCACCAAAGTCTTCCATGTTTGTAGCTGGTACAGTCCGGGGAGTTTGCTGGCACTGTTTTCCATGTGGGTCTGTATCAGAACTTGTTCTTTCTGTATTTCATAGTCTGGTTTGTTCTCCACACTTTAAGTCCTGTCAGACAGTATAGAAACTTTGGAGGTGGTGATGTCCCCATGCAGCCCAGCACAGCCGAGGCATGCAGCTGGAACGGGGCAGGGGAAACAGAGCAGGATGAGGCTCTGTAGGCAGATACAAAGTAGCCAGGGCAGGCCAGGCCTCACTGCTTTGGGGCTGCACAGAGTGACAGAGGTCTGTCCTGGGATAAGAGCCCAGCTGCAGGGCACAGGATTTTCCTGGAGACCCCAAAATGCATTAGAGCAGCCTCACTCAGAGAGTGTCATGGGTTCATACCACACCACTCAGGCTCAGGAAAGATTCATATTAATTCTCTTGAAATGTGCTTCAAAATACTGGTTTGGGGGGATGGTGTGCCCCCCCTTTTCTTTATGCTTGTGTAATGTACAAAAGATAAAGTTCTGTGACACATGCCCACTCTTTCACAAGCACTGACCTCCAGAGAGTTTTGTAGAGTAGTCTGTGGAGACGAGAAAACAGATGGAGACCTGCAACAGCTATTTTTAAAATTTGTTCTGTTCTCATTTGGCTTACTACCATGGGGCAGTGGGGGTAGGATTTAAAGTTCATACAGTGTTTAAGTCTTTGGGGTTTTTTCTGTTTCTTTTAGATTGAAGGATTCTCATTAAACAAATTAATTTTCATCCGAAAGAAATAAAGAATAATGTTGTGGTTTGGGAACTTAACTCCACTGAAGATTCTGATTTTCCACAAGAAACTTCCCCTAGAAGGGGCAGGGTCTGAACTTTTAAATTTATTTCTTTAGTAGTCTAGCAGTCATTTTTCTTCACAAAAAAGATCTGTCTTCTATTTCAGTTTTATGTTTATGTTTCAAAACCATGAGCTGAACTAAGGGATTGCGTGACTGCTTTCTACTAGCATTGTTGTCCTTACCTCTTTGTGCTAAAAAGCAGTCAGGAAAATAGATGTTATTTCAAAGTCTTTGATAAGACCCTGGATTTTAATCTGTAAGGGGAGAATAGTTTATACAGTTGAAGCAGTTTTATCTCAGAATTAGATTAAGCCTATGAAAAATATTTCTTCTTCACTTTGAATTGTTCTTACAAATTATTTCTTCTATAACAACTTTGTAAGAATCAGTATCACTATGTGATTACATGTTATGAGAGTTAACAGGACATCTTAGGCTTTGATAACAAATAGGCTGTATAAACCATTCTGTCCTGTTGGATTAGACATCTTATTTTTTTGGAAATTTATAAAAATTATGGCATCAACGCGTGAAGAGGCAAATCATTGATGCTATTCTTTGTCATTGCTGCAGTCTTTAATTTTGGCATTTTATAATCTGATTTTATGCTTTCTCTTCCCATTTTTAATTGCAGTTTTTATTGCAATTGAAAAAATATAGCAGAAGTGATAAATTCTGTCAAACTATATTACAGATGAAATATAAGTGTAACATCTAAACATCTGTGCATTAAGTATTAATGAATCTTTTATTTTATAATTGACTGGTTCCTTTAGTACTTGATTGAGGACATCTGCTGGACTTAGTGTTGTAATAGGGAGAACACAGTGAATTCTGTGCACAGCTAAAGTGTGAACAATACTATGACCAGAGATACAGGCAGTTGGTAAGTATTTCGGTGTCTCTAATTAACTAGAAAGGACACTGCTGAATGACTTTGGTTAATTTAGTAAACTGCAGATCTGCTACCTGAGAAATAGACCCTATTATAAATGCTTGATAATAATGCATATGAAGAAAATACAGAGATTTGAGGTTGATTATATTTCATAATGGAACATGCCCAGGGCCTGAGCAATATCCTGTAATCCTGCAGTGTTACACCAAGCTTTTGCATGAGAGTAGAATTTATTTTACTATGAGTTAAGAGACATAATTAATGAAACAACTCCATAAAGCAAGGCAAACAGCACTGGTTATTTGTAATGTACTGCAAATTGGGAATTGCTTCAGTTCACTCCAGACTCACTAAGAAAATATTTTTTAGGATTTGATTAAAGTATTTGTATTTTGAAAAGGATTATCAAATTTTATAAGTCTATGGAATCTTACTTTTTGTATTTCGTAACAGTTTCATAAACTGAGCACATATAATTTTTAACACTTAGGGCATGTAGTATTCTAATTAACTTCTCTCTTTGCTTCCTTATGATTCTGACTGCATGTATTTAATATTCTCTTCTCTTGACTAACTGGTGCAGCATTGCTGTTCTAATTTAATAGTAAATATAAGAAAGTCACACATGCAGGGTGTGACATTGCAGCTGTAAGCATCTGGAAAAGCAATAAAAAGGAGAAATACCTTGTTCATTTACAGGCAGGAATAAAAATATCTGTGATGGATAATGTGAGTGGGTGGAAAGGCTCTGTCCCTCATTTAGCAGATCCTGTTTTAAGGGAACTGAGGATCCAGTATGCAGATTGGATCCAGCTCTCAGGGACATCTGCTGTCTCCCTGGGGCTCAGGTAACACACATTACTGGAAAACTCCAGTCTAATAAGGCCCTGTGATTACTGACTGCTATTGATTTTTGAAAGTGGCAGCAACAAAATAAAGAGGAGAAGTTGGAGGGCAATTGTCCTAGTTCAGCAGGAGGGACCAGCTAACCCTGTGTGGGGGTGATCAAACCTGTGTATTCCACCCCCTCTATTCATTCCCCAAGGTCAATGGGCCATTAGCACCAGCTGCCCAGGGAGCCATTATCACCTTCACACCCAGCCTGAGGGGGCGGAGCTGCTAATGGGCCATCAGCAGCTCAACACCCCCTGGCTCCCAGAGTTAATCACCCATTGTGTGAGTCCCCGCCCAGGGGGAGGGACTGAGTGCTCCCTGAGGGTACATAAGTGGTGGGTAAGAAGACCTCGGGAACCTCTTGTCGGATCCAGAGCAGCAGCAGGACCTTGACAGGAGGAGATCACCGCTCTCGCCCAGACCACAGCCCTCGCCTGCACCAACAGGTTTTTCTTTTCCTTTTGCTCTGGACTTGGGGGAAGCACAGGGGTCTCAGCCCAAGGGCAAACAAACCCCCTTGGGTTTGTGCCCCAGGACACTGGGTTATACTGCTGGGGTTTTGTGAGTTGAAAGCAATTTCCCTTGTGTGTCAGTGTTGTTATTGTAATATTATTATTAAATTTTAGGTCTGACTTATAATCTCTCTCGTGGTGAGTTCATTTCCCCTGCTGGTTCACCTTTAAACCAGCACAGCAATCAAAAGAGACTTCAGGGCCCTGGGATGATTGGTAGAGGGATCAGGAGCAGATGTAATGCTCTTCTTGATTCTTCCAATAATAAGGAATAATATTATTAGGAATAGGCAGATCCATCAGGTCAATGAATGGCTCCAAGGCTGGTGTAAGCAGAAAAATTTTGGGGGTTTTGACCATGGGATCCTCTACTCAACACCTCGTCTAACCCATGACAAGTTGCACCTTTCTCAGAAGGAAAAAAAGTTTTGGCAGATCAGCTGGTGGGGCTTGTTGACAGAGATTTAAACTTGCTTGGAAGGAGAAAACAGACAAAACCATGCCTGCCTGTGATGAGCGATGGACTGATGTGCCAAAACTTGAGAAAAGCAGCAGTCTTGGCATCCCTCAATCTGCCTCAAAGGTGTTGGCTACATGTACCACACTTGACATGTTTCTACACCAGAGCAGGCAGCATGAGGAACAAACAGATTTGACATGACTGGCATAAGTGAAACCTGGTGGGATGAGGCCTGTGACTGGAGTGCCCTGTTGGATGGTTATGGGCTCTTCAGAAGGGATAGGTAGGGCAGAAGAGGTGGAGGGGTGACACTGTACGTAATAGAAGGGTTAGAATATGTGGAGCTCACAACTGGCAAAGACACTGTTAAGAACCTCCGGGTGAGAATCAAGGAGCAAACAATGGGGATGTCATTGCGGGAGTCTGCTATAGAGCACCTAAACAGGATGATGATGCCAACAAACTATTCTTTGAGAAACTAAGGGACACTTCCAAGTCAACTGTCCTTGTCCTTGTGGAGGACTTCAACTTGGCAGGAATTAGCTGGGAGCATCTCACAGCTGGTACAATCTCATCTCAGGCTGCTCAGGGAATTAATAAGTAAAGTCCCCTGGGAAAATGTTTTCGCAGGAGCTGGGGGTCTTTCAGTGCCAGTCACTTTTCAAATATCACCTCCTAAAGGCACAGGAGCAAGTAATTCCCAAATGTCAGAAATCAAACAAGTGAGGCAGAAGGCCAGCTTGGGGAAGCAGGAATCTTCTCTAGGAAATAAGGCAAAAAAAGGTGTATATCCAGTGGAAGCAAGGTCAAGTGAAAAATTCAGAGATGCTGTAGGGAGGAAATTCATACAGCCAAAGCTCAACTGGAGCTGCAGCTGGCCAGAACTGTGTGAGGAACAATAAAAAGAATTTTTTCAAATACCTTAATGGGAGTAGGCCCTACAGAAATATCATTGGCCTATTACAAGTGTGTTACACCTCATAAACAGACACAGACGCAAGGCAGGGGTGTTTAATGTTTTCTTTGCCTTTGTCTTCAACACAGATGACAGACCAAGGAGATTTCAATACCCTGAGCTGGAGGACCATGGTTGTGAGAATGATCAACTCCCAGTCAGATCTGCTGCTTCAGCTGGATCCCTACAAATTTATTAGCCCTGATGGGATTCATCCAAGAATTGTCAAAGGGCTAGCTGATGTCATCAGACAACATCTCTTAATGATTTTTGAGCAGTCTTGGGAATCCAGACAGATCCCAGCTGACTGGAAGCTGGCAAACATTGCCCCAGTTTTCAAGAAGGGCAAGAAGGAGGACCCTGGAAACTA
Source organism: Pithys albifrons albifrons (assembly GCF_047495875.1). Taxonomy (NCBI): domain Eukaryota; kingdom Metazoa; phylum Chordata; class Aves; order Passeriformes; family Thamnophilidae; genus Pithys; species Pithys albifrons. The sequence continues at coordinate 75,656,649 of NC_092497.1, read as the reverse complement.
CAGTCCTGTCAGTCAGTCTCACTTTACTGCCTGGTAAAGTTATGGAGAATATTATTCTGGGACATATTGAAAAACACCTGAAAGACAAAGGTGTCATCAGTCACAGCCAGCACAGCCTCAGGAGAGGAAAGTCCTGCTTATCAACCCTGACTTCCTTCTATGACAAGGTAACCCATCTAGTTCAACATGGCAAGCCAGTTGATGTAATCTTTCTGGATTTCCTTAAAGCTTTCCATAGTGCCTCTCACAGGATCCTTCTGAACAAAATGTCCAGTGTACAGCTGGATAAACACACCATGTGGTGGAGCAGCAATTGGCTCGTGGGTCAAGCTTGGAGGGTGATAGTGAATGGGGTAACATCAGACTGGTGACCTGTCACTAGTGGGGTTCCACAGGGCTCCATCGTGAGCCCTGTGCTCTTCAACACCTTAAACGGCTTGGATGCAGGCCTGTAAGGGACACTGAGCAAGTTTGCAGGTGACACAAAACTGGGAGGAGCTGTTGACTCCCTCAAAGGCAGGGGGCCTGCAGGGAGACCTGGAAAGAGGACTGGGCAATCACCAACCATGTGAAGTTCCACAAGAGCACGTGCCGAATTCTGTGCCTGGGATGGGACAACCCTGGATGTTCATGCAGACTGGGGAATGAGATGCTGGAAAGCAGTGCCATGGAAATGGCCCTGAGGATCCTGGTCAATGGCAAGTTAAATCTGAGTCAGCAGTGTCCTGGCAGGCAGGAGGGCCAACCATATCCTGGGAGACGTCAGGCACAGCATCGCCAGCTGGTCGAGGGAGGGGATTGTCCTGCTCTGCTCTGCACTGGGGCAGCCTCACCTTGAATATTGTGTGCAGGTTTGGGCACTGCAATAGAGGAAAGATATTAAACTCTTAGAGAGTGTCCAAAGGAGGGTAACAAAAATGGTGAAGGGCTTTGATGGGAAGCTGTATGAGAAGCAGCTGAGGTCATTTGGTCTTGTCAGCCTGGAGAAGAGGAGACTGAGGGGAGACTTCATTGCAATTGCAACCCTTCCTTGTGAGGGAAATTGGAACAGCAAGTACCGACCTCTTCACTCCTGTGACCAGTGACGAGACCGGAAGGAATGGCCTGAAGTTGTGTTAGGGAAGGTTTAGGTTGGATTAGAAAAAGATTCTTTGACCAGAGGGGGGTTGGGCACTGGAACAGGATCCCCAGGGCAGTGGTTACAGCACTAAGCCTGGCAGAGTTCAAACAGCATTTGGACAATACTGTTGGGTACAAGCTATGATTTGGGGATGGTCTCATGCAGGGTCAGGAGCTGGGTCTATGATCCTTGAGAGTGCCTTCCTACTTGATATATTCTCTGATTCTGTGATACTTGTATATGGCCATTGGGACTGGGGATTCCATAGCAAGCTGCATCTGCTGCCAGGAAGTAGGGACTCAAAGAGATTTTGAAGCAGAGGTTGGCTCTGCCACCTAGCCACTTGCAGGATGTCAGTACACATGTGCAGTATATATCAGTCCAATGATATATTCTGTCTAAAACTGACAATGCAATTACAGTCTTGATTACCATCTGCTGTTTGGGTAAGTCACTGTCCCTTTTCATAATGTCCCTGTCAGCTCATTAACTGAACCTATTGATTCACTCTTCTTAGCTGTGTAAACCCAATGAAAAAACACACCTGAAAAAAGGCCAAGGGGCAGATTAAAATTTGTGAGATAATAGCTATAGCCTGTGCCTTAGAATTTCTTCCTAAGATTATTCTTTTAATTTTATAGCAAGTGGAAACCAAACATTCCCTTACATACCTGGGGAAAATGCCAGAATTGCCTATGGCTTGCATGTATGTGATGATAAGCTACCCCTACAGAGACCAACAGGATCTGCTGCTGCTTCCCATGTTCACAGAGGCAAGGTTAAGAGACTGTAGCCTTTAATTTTTCCTAAAAGTAGTGCCTTGTTCTGTCTATGGCATATGTTGGTCCACCTGAGACCAGATTATGTTATGGGTTACTTTCTCTCTGTTTGAGTTTTTGAAAACCAGGGAATGAACAGTACTGGACAAATGTGTGCTGCAGTTCATTGATCTTCTGTTTATGATTCTGAGACTGTTCCCCAGATCAAAGGATCATTAGTGATGCTTATTGTTGGGTTCAAATACCAATACTAACCTTGCTCTGTCTCAGGACTGTAGACCTTGGTAATGAAGAAAAGCTTCAGAAATGTCTGTAGGCTCTTTTTCAGATGGATAAGGTTGGATGTGTGCACAGGTGTGACAAGAGACAATAAAAAGATGTTCTGGTGCCTAAAACAAATTCGGAGGTTTGAGATCCCAGATGCAGCTGGCTAGCAAACTACCTGACACATTCACTAGCAAAAACCCACAAGCTTTTCTCATATAACCTCCTTCTGTCAGGTACTCCTCTATTGTTCTCTTTTATAATTAGCTCATTCATCACTGGCTATTTTAAGGAATAGAAGGAAGTAGTGGAGCATGTATTTACTTATGAAAGCCAATACAGCCAGTTTTAAGACTTACAACTGTATATGCAAGAGAAAGTAAAAAGGAAATTAAGCCATAACTTCAAAGAAAATCTGACATCCCTTGTACTGCAGCTGTGTGACTTTCTTCACTATGTTCTTCAGAGACTATTTAGTCTGTTTTACCAAATCAATGAATAAAAAACATCCTTCTGTGCAAGTACTGTGTTTTAAAACACTACTGAGATATGCCCAGCAATATATTTATTTGCCTTCACAATTTTCATGGACATTGTTTCCCAGGTTTATATATACACACACACACATATATTTATATTTACATATATATTCACACACATATATTTATATACACACACACACATATATATACACACACATTTGTATTTTTATACACAAACACACACACACATATTTACACACACACACACACACACACATATATTTGTACACACACACATTTACACACACAATTTTTATTTTTATACACACACATATTTATATTTTTATACACACACACACATATATACACACACATATATATATTTATACACACACATATATATATTTATATATACACACACACATATATATTTATATACACCCACACATATATATTTATACACACACACACATATATTTATACACATACACACACACACATATATATTTATACACACACAGACACACACACATATTTATACACATACACACACACACGTATATATTTATATATACACATACACACACATATATTTATACACACACACATATATATTTATACACACACATACACATACACACACAGATATATTTATACACACACATACATATATATTTATACACACACACACATATTTATACACACACACAAACACATATATTTATATACACACATACACACAGATATATATTTACACACACACACACAGAGATATATATTTACACACACACGCACATATATATACACACACACAGAGATATATATTTACACACACATATATATTTATACACACACAGATATATATTTACACACACACACATATATATATTTATATACACACACATAAATATATTTATACACACACATATATATTTATACACATACACACACATATATATATTTATACACACACACACATGTATTTATACATACACACACATATATGTATTTATACACACACACATATATATATATATTTATACACACACACATATTTATACACACACACACATATATTTATACATACACACATATATATTTATACACACACACACACATATATATATTTATACACACACACATATATTTATACATACACACACATATATATATTTATACACACACACACTCACACATATATATTTTTATACACACACACACACACATATATATTTATACACACACACATATTTATACATACACACACATATATATATTTATACACACACACACACACACATATATATTTATACACACACACATACACATACACACACACACATATATATTGTACTTTGGACTTGGGGGAAACCACATAGGGTTCATCACAGGGGTTAACAAACCCCTTTGTGCTTGTGCCCCAGGATGCTGGGTTATACTTCTGGGGTTTTGTGGGTTAAAACCAATTTTCCTCTTTGTGACGTTGCATTTATTGTAATATTGTTATTAAATTGTAACTCTGACTTATAATCTCTTTTGTGTTGCATTTATTTCTCCTGCCGGTTTACCTTTAAACCAGCTGTCTGGGTTGAGCCGACAAAACATCAACTGTCCAGGACAGAGTGAAAAGGGTTCCTCCTCCTCCCCAACCAGCTAAGGGAAAAAGAGGAGGGAGAGGGGGAAAAAGAACTCTTAACCAGGTTTATGCCGAAACTAACTCTAAGTATTTATACAGTAAAGAGAAAATTAAGAGAAAACTACAATATAACACACACACAAGTTTTATATATATATATATATATATATATATATATATATATATATATATATATATAAAACAAGAAATAGCTTCCCACTCCCCAATTAATACAAAGTGTATTACTCTAAATCTATAAGCACTAGTTGTCTGTACTCTAAGAGACACCCTGCAAGAAAGAGAAGGTATAACAACAAAATATTTCTACTTCTCTGAACTCAAACAAAATGCAAGTAGCGGCAGCAGGAGCAGGGCCCAACAGAGCAGAACAACTGCAGCAGTCTTCTCTGCACTCCAGCCATAATGGAACTGACCAAGCCACTCCCACACACTGGATTTTGCACCCTTTGAGATGATGTAGTATGGTATGGAATACAATATTACTCACTAGAAGAAGTCAGCTGTTAGCTAGCTCAGCCCAGCTCAAGTTAGTTGACAATTTCAGGCCTAGTCTGAACTTTAAAACCTAAATTTAGGCCCACCTGGCCAAACCCGTAACACCAGCATATTTCCTAAAGCACGTGGGAGGATTTTTTTCTATTTACTTCCTCCAACAAACTTTTTAAGTGTGTAGTATTAACCTAAAAGGCAAGCCTGGAAAACTTCTGACTGAAAGATAAATACTGTAGAACGCTCAGTATAGCTGAAAGCAAAAGTTTATAATAAAACCAGTTCAATAGACTTAATTCTTTTTGTTGTGGTAGTGGGAGGTTCTACAATAATGCAGTCTTCACGTAGTATTACATCACGTTCCTAGGCAACCTGGAGACAAATCATAGATATAAGATTACACATATCTGCATATGTCCTTTAGAATTACTACAAATGAATCCCTAGCAATATGATTGGGAATTAAATGAGGTAATCAGTTCACATCTCCATCTATGTTGGAAGTTGCATACTCTTAAACACTTTGGTTATCCTCCTGTTGCTGATTCCGTGTAATGCTATTATATACTCCGAGTGCTGTGTGGATGTTATCTTCACATGGCAGAAGCAAAAGGGGAGGGATCCTTTGTCTGTGACAGAAATTTGTTCATGAACCCTCTTGTTTATGGGCTAGGTGTGTACAAGAGAAGTCACAGCTTGGTTTCAGGTACCTTAAAGAGGAAAACCTGGGATTTGAATCTAAGCCAGACATTTGGAAAAAATGCATTTTAAGGATCTTGTTGCCAGACAAAACTATCTGGTTTAAAAATTGGAGTTCTAGTGGAGTCTGGAAAAGGATACTCAATGCACTAACCTTCACAAAAAGGCAATAAATGTCTTGGCCTGCTTACCGGTAATGTATCTCTGCTGAACTTACTGCTGCAACATTGATTCTACCATTTATTAATTCAAAATGAGTGGACAGTTTTCAGTGCGTTCTTTGTCTGTTTTCGCCCAAAATCAGGAATAAAATTACTTGTCTTTCCTAAATGTTTGACTCTTTCCTTTTGACATGAAAACTTTATTTAAATTGTTCTAGCCCATGGAAATATTGACAATAAAACCCTCTTCACTGTCTGCCAAAGCAAATGCTGCATCCTTTTCCATTCACCTTGTACTTTGTATTCACTAATGGGAGGATAATTGGACACAAATTCCATAATGCAACCAGTATATATGTGGGATTTTTGAAAAAGTTGTTATTTGCAAACTAATACATCAAGCTATATTTTTACAGTGCTACATACATGGGAAGTTTCTATTTAAGTTTCTATCTTAATTGTGCAGCTAATTTTCTACAAGAAATACGGCAATAACTGTAGTGCATCCTTGATTTTTGTCTTCTTGCTAGTGGTATTGTAGTTAAAATCTTTGTGTATATGTTGGAAGAAGGAATGTGGGGAAGCTGTGCTTTTTAAGATATTGACACCATCTTTGCAATGACTTGATGGTTCTAGAAGGCCACCTGAATAGGCTGAACCTGCTTTAGGAGAAATGTGGGTGCTTTAATTGACGTTTTCTTTGTTTTCTTGCAACCCAAAGTCAAAAGGACAGTTTCCAAACTAGTATGCAAAAAGAATATACTTAGATGTTTCATGTCAAAATGATTTCTTGAAGAAATGATTTCTTAGGCTGCTACAGTCTCAAAGCCATACACAGAGAAGTGAAACTCTTGTGAAAGAAAACAGGGCAGCAGGGCTAAGTTAGAGAGAAAGGTCCTGGAAAAAAAAATCCAAACCAAAAAACCCCAACAGAAACACTTACTGTAAAATGCCATTAGCTCATTTGCCCTCAGAATAACCTATCTTTCAAAATCAAGATGTTTTCCTTGCTTTCTGCTTACAACAAATTATATAAAAGGCAAAGAAAAACAAAAATAAGCATAATTAGTAAATCATGCAAAAGTTAATCCAAGACCTGGAGAAAAAATTGTTTCATACATTTTTTTAGGCTGATGGATTCAGCATCTGATGATTTGTATGAAAAACAATTAGAAACAGGACTTTCATTACTGCATTGTGCCTTTGATTCTCTCCTCAACTGTTACTTGTTTATTTGTTCAAGTTATCATGACTCTGAGTCATTTGTGATGTGTGCAGTAGCGCAACTGAGCTGACTGGAAGTAATTTGCAAGTGGTTCCCCCTAGATTAAATCAGAATATATGTCTCCTTATCATGGTGTTCCTCATGTGGAATCCACAGAAAAACTTCATTTTAGGGGCTGTGTTTCTTTTACCACATCCATTTCCACAGTGAGGCAGCTGAATAGACGAGATTACTTGTTGGGGAATATTACAGAGCATCTATTGGTTTGGCCCTGTGGGACTTTTGCTTAGCAAGGGTCATGATTTCCCTTCTCCCTCATCAGCTGTATCATCAACATCCATCTTCTGCTTCTTGCTCCTTTTCCTATTACAGCCTCTCCCAGCAGAGTGCTTGGTCTCCCTGTGCCAGCAGCATGCCTGTCCCCTGCATGCTTCTCTTCAAAGATTGCACTATGGCAAACCAAGTGTCTTTATCCTAATACTCTGTATTCTAGGTAAGGGGTGTCTACCACTGAACTTGTTAATGACTAGTTAATAAAGTAACTGATTGTGCATGTTTAATATAGCAAGGATACCAAATGGTGCTATCTGACAACTTTTCCATTGGAAAAAAGGTTAGAGCTGGCAGCTCTGACAGTAGTTCCTCCAGCAGGTAGAAGGATGTTGGCTCATATGGTAGTAGGTCCATTTTTCCCTCTGACTGCAGAGGACTGAAGTAATCCTTTCTCTCTGCTGTTTATCGACCCTCCAAAGGCTGGCTGCTAGCAGTCAAGTAGTGGTCATTACTACCATCAATGCTGCCCTTGGAGCTGGTAGCAGCAACCACAGAAGAAAAAAATAGAGCAATTTCAGGTTTTAAATCTGTAAATCAGCAGAAATATTTTAAAACTGTGGTGGCAGTTGGAAACTAAGGAGAGTGAGGCAAACTGAGAATTACTGGAAAGGGAAAGTTGGTTTCTGACTGCAGCATGTGTAGGGTGTGAGAAATTTTCTTCTCTGCCTCTTCCTTCTTCTTCTGGAAGTGATTTCTGTCACAAAGATATAGATATCTAAACTGGAAATACTGCAGATGAGGGAACACAGGAGCTCCTCTGGACACTCTGGAAATAGCAGAGGTCTGACACCTTCTGGTAAGTGATAACTCTACTAGTTTCTGCCTTTCGGCTCTTACTTTTTATTATCTTAAAGAAGCTTTAGACACTTTTGATTGTTTAAGAGTTTCATTTTGAGTTTGTATATGCTGTGGAGTAATTGGTGGGAGGTGTCTCACTCACTAAAAGCTATGAAAGCCTAGTAGTTAAATAAGGGACACTGCAAAATGGAAAATATTCCCTTGTAGAAAATACTCCAGAATTTTTCCATCTAGAGCTGCCATCTTGCTGACTGAGAAACAGCTAGAGGTATCCTTCCTGGCATCCTCTCTGCTGTGTTCTTAGGGAGAAACAGATGGTGCATTTCCTTGATAAGGGCTTCATGAGAGTTACACTGAAGAAGACTCTGCTTGGATACATGTGGCTCAACTATGGTGGAGTAAACTCTACCTCTCTCTTCCTCTTAAAGTTTGAGGGAACTGTCTTGGTCCAGAAGAAGCAAAAGCATGTCCTTATGGAGATAGCAGAGTCCACCCTTTTCAATGGGTATGTGGTCCTTGCTCTGACCTTTTAAAACAGCTTGCAAGCAATTAGTACCCATGACTAGTGATGCGTAATTAGTTCATGTAACTGTTGTTAATGTAGATGGTCTAAAAAATTTCATCATATTTATTGTTGCCCCTGTGTGCAAAGAAATTGATAAGTGAAAACACCACAAAAGAACTGCTAAGAGAAGGTTTTTGTATTCCGTTAGCAGCAGGTCTTTATTTCTGCGCAGGAAACAAGGCAGCGAAAATGCTGCAAAAACTTGCTTACCTGACAGGTGTCAAAGCAGGCTAATTTATATGTTTGAACATGAGTGATTACAACAGTTTTCATTCATTATGGAAAAGTTTACAACATCCCATTACATATTGTTTACAGAAGGGGTCTGGGCAGAGTCGGGGCGGTGTTTTCTTCTGGCATCAATTTTGGGGAGGAGTCCTTCTGTTCTTCATCCCCAAAAGAAGGGTCTGTTGCTTTGACCCAGGTTGCTTCTTTTCATAGGTGACCCAGCCAAAACTAGTAGAAAAAATCTTGGCTAGCTACCATTTTGCTCTGTTCATATGTCTGCCACTACCTGATTGATTGGCTCTAGGCTACAGTACGACGAACTAAGTGATGACCAAATCCTGGTAAAGAAAACAGAACATGCTTAGTGATAAAGATTGAGCAAACAGGCCTAAAACTTGGGGAGGGGGTTTGGGTATTGGCCCTAGTTCCTTCTCAGAAATAGAAAGCATCTGTTCCAAACATGGAAATCTGGATACTGCATTTGTTATAGGATCTGTTATCACCAGAGTGGTCAACGTTCTGGAGCCCAACCCATTCCTGATTGGATTTAATTTCATTGCTATTCCTTTGTTTGAGTGTAGGTAGATACAAATTTATTCTGTAGTCTTTTTATTATACTACTATTAGTGGCAAGTTCAGAGACTTAACATTTTCCCAAAGATTTTCAACAATTTCCTGCTTTTTAGGACAAGAGCCTTATTACCGCATACATTAAAACATCAGAGGGCCAAGCATCTGAGAACGGATGTTTAATAGAAACAAAGCCAACACTGTGATCATCTCTTCTTTTCTTTCTCTGAAAACTGGTGGCAGGCAAACAGAGATAAAAAAGTTAAATTACAAGATAAGTTTTTCTGCATATGGAAATACTGACTTTAACACTTTTGCCAACGTCTGTGGGTAATGATATAAGGAGGAAATGAAAGGAAAAGACAACAATGAAAATAGTGCAAAGAATAAGTAAGATTATTCTCTTTTCAAAATTGCTTTAACAATAATACTACATCTTTGTAATAATTTGGTGATCATTCACTCATTTGCTTAAGAAAGTAAAACTGTTCGGAAATGTTTAGCTGTGATTTCATCCTTTGATTTGTAAAATCAAAAATGATTCTCAAATGATTCTCATTAAATGTAAAAAGTCATAAGCTGAATATGTTGAAATCAGCTTAAAGCTTTCTTGACTTCAGTTGTATATCAATTCCTTTGACTTGTCCCCATTTTTGCCCCTTTATAGTTATTCTATATTCAATATACACATAGGAATAGGAGACCTAGGAGAAAGTATGGCTAGCATGTGTTTTCAAATGCTCTACCTTCCTTTTGAAATACGAGTTTCTTTTCAGATGCCTCACATAAAAATAACAGTGGGTTATGATACTTCTGACTTTGCATCTAAACAGCTTTACACAGATATTTATGTCTTTCAGATCATAAGATGTAGTCTCTAATACCAGAAAGGGATAGCTGATCACATTTCAAACCCCATTTCTGGTTTTGTACACAGAAAAGTCAATCTTGGCTTCTCACATCAATTTAAAAATAGCTGATTCTCTGTTTACAGGCAGGAAAACTGAAACATGGAATGACTGAAAGATTTGATCCTTCCACAGCAGATTGGAAATAAAAAATTTCCTGACTGAGCACTCTGCTACCACCAAAATGTGTAATTTCTCCTACTTTGGAACACTGATGTTTCTGAACTGACATGCCAAAACAATTGTCAAAGAAAACTAAAACTGGTGGTTTAGGGTAGGTGGTAAAGGACATACCCACTGGAAAAATAGATTTACCAAATTAAAGAAATTAATTTTTATTTCTAATGCAGTATTTGAGAAGGTACCTGAGCAGTTAATTTTATGTGTTTCTCACAAAATATGATAATTTCTCTCCCTCCTCCCCAATCTCCAGACAACAACTTTGCAGACCAGTGGGAACAGCATAAATATACCATATCTGGTTGTGCATTAGTGAAATAAATACAGGGAGAATCTCTCTTGGTAGGATATGATCTGTACTTAGTGGTTTTTCTGATTGCTGGGCTTTTCTTTTCATTGTTTCTGTTTCCTTAGTTTTTATTTATAATCACTAGAATGGCTGTTCTGTTTTCTCAGCTGAGGAACAGACTTGCTTGTCTCAGCTGCAAAACAGCAAACTGGGGGTAAGATGTTCCTTGCAGACTTAACATAGTCACTGCATTGAATGTGATTTCCTGTCAGTTGATCTGCTTCCCAGGCACGGGAATCTCTCTGGGTTGGCTGCAGAGGCAGTGTTGGGTCACTGATAGGGAACAACAGCTCTTCACAACCACCCCAGCAGCACCAGCAGTTACAAACAAGAATGAGGCTCATTTTGGGGAGACACCAGCCATAACAGAAAGCCCATCTATTCAGAAAGGCTTTATACAGAAGGTTTTTTAAAAAAGCAGAAAAGAAAGACCATTGCTGCACCTTGCCCACGTACTGACTGTAGTCAAGACACAAAATGCATCCCAGCATTCTTGATCCCCATTTCTGCATCCTTGGCTGCTGATCAATGCATATGCCCGTGTCTCTGGGGTGGGGTGAGGCTCCAAGGCATATATATCTGCCTCACGTGCGTGCAGCCAGAGCAACATGAGCAGGTGATAATTCACAGTTGCTTGTACCATGGCAAGAGCAAAACACAGATTAAAAATAAGATATAAGGCTGAAGTGTCAGGCCATTGGAAAACAAAATCACTGCTTAGGACCTGGTTTTGCAAAGGCACTGTGAGATGCCCAAACACAGGTGGACTGTCTGCCTGGATGCCTGGTTCTTGTGCTTTACATACCACTAGTAGGTGCTTCTTACTCAGTTTTTTATTTAGAATATTGGAGTTCTTATCATTCTTTCTTTATTCTTTACCCAAAAGAAATTAAATACTAAGTGGAAACACGTTTATTTTCCCCTATCATCAGTACATGTGCATTCCTGCTCTCTTGTGCTTTCTTTTCCTCTCTCTCTTTTGTGTTTCCATCTTCCTAGACAATCAATATTAGTGCTCACAGCTTTCCTTAACAGGACTGTTTTATTCTTTATAAAATTGAGACTTATAAAAGAAATAAATCTCACTATTGTTCTCTTGGAGTGCAGCTGTTTTAAACTGTGAACATGAGAGTTGAAATAGGTTTCCTCTCACAGTAACATTTATATTCTTTTCCTGACGCTTTTTCTTAGTATCGTGAGTATCTTCTGCTGACCAAGGGGAACAAAAGTCCTCTGCTCAGCACCTCTGAAGGTAAAATAATACTTGTGCAGCACAGAATAGGTACTGTTGTAGTATTTTTAAAATTTTGTTGCATTGAATAAAGAGCCATTAATCTCTAATTTCCAAGTTAATACTTCCATTTTCCCCTGTTCCTTCTCTCTCTGATATTTCTCCTACTACTGAGACATATTTTTACATTGAGGACTAATACTAATTAAGCCAGGCCTTATCACTTACCTTACCTGCTTCTTTTGGTCTTTTTCCTCAAGGATAAGCACAAAATAGTGGATAAAAACATCTGAGAAAGAGGCAAAATAGAGCTTGTCAAGTCTCATGAGGATGGCAACATATGAGACTTCCAGCATACAGAGGAATTTACTCTGACTTCTGCAAGCAAAAGTGAAATGGGTATCTGTATTTTTGCACTTGTTTGCACTGATTTTCCACTTGTTAAAATTATGGAGTAGTAGAATGGTGTTGTCTGCCTCTCCTCTCTATATCCAGACCCTTAAATAAAATATTTGGCTAAATATTAGTCTGATTTTTATCAGTGATATATACATAAATGTGATAGTCTCACTTTGTAGAACAGATCCTAGAATTTGGTATCTTAGTGGCTGAGAGCTGATCTATTCCCATTTTAACAAAAGATGTCTTTTTTCTTTTCCTGACATGAATAAATGATATTTAAAGAACAGCCAAGATATTACAAATGTTGCTGAAAACAGGAAGGGGTGAGTTCTCACTTTCATTTCAGAACATGTTGCTATAGGAAGCAATATCTGCTTCAGGTACGTGTGAAAAGCTGTACAAGAAAATAATCTCTTTTATGTTAATATTTGTAGGCAATAAACTGTCTTTGTTTCTATACTAGAGTGACTTCCCAGCCTTTCAGGAAAGCCTGCTTAACTATATATAAACACAAAATCTTCCCATGTTATGTTTACATCTTCTGTCTGTCCTGCAGCTAACATATCCTCTTGCATCTTTTAATGAAGACTGAAAACACTGGGAGACCTTATTATTATTTATAACCTTTCCTTTAACACATGGAAGAGCCTGGACCTGGTACTCAGTAAGAAAGAAAACATGAGAAGATGCTTTCCTTACCCCACTCCCCCATCCAGTCCCTCCCCTCCACCTTTTCCTTTCCCAGAGGAATAGGGTCATGAAAATGAAAATATGCAGGATGCAATGCCTGGGTAAACTTCTTGTGTGGAAGGAGCTGCCAATAGGAAGAACACCTGTAACAGGCTCTGTACTATCTCATTCTCACTCTGTCACTCCTATTATACACACAGACTACTTTTTGGAGAGTGCTGTTACAGACCTTTACTGCATATAATCCTTAGGGGCAACATGACACATCCAGAGGATATCTGACTCAGCCAGTAAGTACGTGCAGAAGTGTCTCAGAGCTGGTCTTCTCTCACCTTTCCTTGCATCCACAGCTCCATGGGAAGGTGTCCTAGTTCAGCAGGTGAGACCAGCTATCACTGTGTGGGGGTGATCAAAGCTGTGTATTCTACCCCCTCTACTCATTCCCCAAGGACAATGGACCATTAGCAGCAGCTGCCCAGGGAGCCATTAGCACCTTCACACCCAGCCTGAGGGGGTATGGCTGCTAAGGGGCCATCAATGGTTCAACAATACCCCCTGGCTCCCAGAGTTAATCCCCATTGTGTGAGTCCCGGCCCTGGGGGAGGGACTGGGTGCTCCCTGAGGGTACATAAGTGGTGGGTAAGACCTCAGAAGCTACTTGGTTTGATCCAGAGGAGCAGCAGGACCTTGACAGCAGGACACCACCGCTCTTGACTAGACTACGATCACTACTCTTGATCAGACTACAGCCACCACCTGCACCAACAGGTTTCTCACTTCTGTTTTTGCTTTGGACTTGGGGGGGGGGGAACCACATGTGTCTCAGCACAAAGGTTAACAAAACCCTTTGGGTTTGTGCCCCAGGACACTGGGTTATACTGCTGGGTTTTGTGATTTGAAAGCAAGTTCTCTTTGTGTCAGTGTATTTATGGTAACATCTTTCATTAAATTGTAACTCTGACTTATAATCTCTCTTGTGGTGGGTCCATTTCTCCTGCTGGTTTATCTTTAAACCAGCACAGAATGTTAAGTGTTTCCAGTGTTTAGCAGAGTTACTCACAGTGAGGTAGAAACACAGGACCTTGTGGATACTGTCCACAGACAGTATGAATCCATCCTTCATTCATCTTAATGTCAATTAATCTGACTTCAGGAAAAGCACCAGAAAGGAAATGAAGAAAGCTAGAGTTAAGTTCAAGTTTGAAGAGGAGAGCAGTCATCCAGATCTGAGTCTCAACCCCACTGCTGATAAGCACTTTATTTCTTGCTCCAAGACAGGTCTAAGTCCTGAAGAGAGGTGTTAAGAATGTGCTGGTCACATCATTCTTGTTTAGTCCAAGAGGAGCACAGTTTTAAGAGGGTATTTACAGCACAGGGCAATTAGAGAGAAAGTAGAGCATTTGCTGCAGCTGAGAAGGCAGCATTTTGGACAGCTGCCTTTAGAAATGGGAGGGCAAAATACCTCTCTCAAAGCTGTAAGGGCTTATGTGGTTTAAAGATGCTGAAAGAAAGCACAGGAAACATGAAATGGGTAAGATTAAGGAAAAGGGAGTGGAGAAAGGAGAATAATTCTGGTTAGAGAAACAGGCTTTGCTGCTGAATTTTGTTTCACCTGGAAGAGAGAAGGAAGACTGTTCCACTGATGTCTATGGCAAAGTTTACCTGCTGTAGAGTATTCACAAATATTGTTATTTATTTAGGCATAGCGCTAAATGAATTTTAAAGCCCAACTTCAGGAGTCTTTGATGCCACATTGTGATAGGTTTAGTTAGGCCAGGCTTTAGTTTCTTACAGCAGGCCCTATGTTTGTGTATTAGTGGATATAGGAAGGGGGGTGGGGGTGGGAGGGCTATGACATGCTGGAGAAAAATGCCTGGCACTGAAAATCATTCAACTCTCTCAAGTGCAGCTTACTATGAAGTCTTGGGAAAGACATCTAATGTACATTTAATGTGTGTCAAGTTATTCAGGATGAGTAATTGTTTTAAACATCTGTGAACTTCTGTGAAACGTACAGAGGAAAAGCATTTGGGAAGCTTGATCTGTAACCCTAGCCTGAGCCCTCCAATCAGTTATCCATATATTTCTGTCATGATTCGCTCCTAACTTTGTCTTTCTCCTGCCAGCCTTAAGACATGTGCATGAGCTTTGCCTGAGGTTGAATTATTTTTGAAACCTTGCGATGAAGAAAGTATAGCTACACTTGTTGAAATGTGACATGAGGGAGGAGGAGAGCCCTAAATAAACAAAAATGAGCAAATGAATCCTGGAGTTTTTATGTGAACATCTGGTAGTACCAAAGCCACATGAGGCCACGTCTGAATTTCTAATTCTAAGAAAGGACTTAATAAGTACAGTAAGCACTATTGTTAGTCTTGGTGAAATATGGCTGTGACTTAGCATAAATGAACTTTTGAAAGCCATAGTTTAAGTAATTCCAATTACAACAATGTTTTTAATCATGATTTGCTAAGCTTCCAACAGAAGTTTATATGTTTTGTTCATGTCTGGATGGCTGAGTAGTCTCCTTATTAAAAATACATGTAGTTAAAACTCTTGTCAATGGTTCCCAACAAGTCTCTTGCTGCTATTTTAACTTTGGCCCTGACCTTTACCAAAGCATAAGCAGAAGGTCATTTTAATGACAATTACTCAAATAATGGTAAGGAGATGTTTGGGAGTTTATAAGAAAATTTGAATCTTTAATTTGTTATTCAATTGTTTCTTAGTTATTGATTGCTTAATGATAGAGAGTACACTCTATGATATACAAAGCAAATGTCTAATTTTAGCATGAAGGTGATGTAATTCTCCCTTTAAACCACTGAAATGAAGTCACAGTAAACTAACTTTATCTGATTTGGACTTAAAATGAGAAAAAAATTTTCTAAAAGCCAACAAAATCTACCCTTGCATGCATGTACACAACCCCTGAAATCACTTGACGACCAATATCTGTATCTAAAACTACAACATAGCTACCAGTTTGGGCTAAAATTCAGTGTTGCTATGCCAAAAATAAAGCAGTTATCAGATTAAATCAGTGATGATTTCCTTCCCCAGCACTGATTTTAAAGGCTGAAAAAAGCACCACCCTAAATTTATATGGAAAACTGTGTGTTCTGAACAGTACAATAGACTTGTACTTAGTAAATCAGACTTGGAGGAAGGTATTTCTTATGCTACTTGTAACATTTCACAGGAAATACTTCTCTGGTTAGAGAAAGTTATGACATTAATACTAATACAAACAAGTTTCCTGAATACTCTGAAATCTGTGACTGTGGTTTTGCCTTGTGTGTGCAGTTGTCCTGCATAGTGTCAATGTAAATTACTCCAATTTAATTTGAACCTATATATCTTGATTGGTACCTGTCATCAGCTTTTTCAATGATCATCCATCAGTGTCAGAGCATTTGCCAAATAAAGCACAAATAAGTCCAAATAAAATATTAAAAGGTGTCTTTCTTTGTGGTGCTCATGGTGAAAAAAGATGGGCAATAGTTAAGTATTTCAGAGAACTGTTTTGAGTATGTTGCCAATATTTTTCTGAAGCATAAAGGAGAAGACTGTAGTGTTGTTTCCTTAAAATATTTTCTTCCTTCTGAGGCTTTTCTATGACTGCAAAATAGAGCTCTAGGGATATAAAACATTCACTGAGTAGAGTTCTGCCTGTTTTATTTTTCTTCACATATGTATACTAGCAATTTAGTTGAAAGGCAGTATCTGTAAAATACATACTGGTAGAAGAAAGGTGCATTCTCTCAATTTTTTCTTTTCACTGTGTAACTATACTGTTAAAAACACTCATGGAATATATATGCTATAAAAGGGTATTGTATGGAAAATCTGATGTAAGAGTAAGTGGCTTCACTGGTTAAACTCTCCTTTGGATTTATGTTGGTCTAACAAAAGGTGGAAATTTCCTAGGCATTGTATGTTTAGCTGAGGCTGATACAGTGCACTATGTATGGCAATGACTGTCTTGGAGAGTTTGGGCAGAATTAGAGGTTTTTTACTAAATGTTGTCAGAAGATCATATTTTGGATCAGAATATTTCTTCCATGGGGAGAATTCTGGAACTGACAACTTCACTTTGGCCAAAGCTCTTCTCCAGCTGATTTCCTACCTCCCAGATACTTACAGGGTGTAATTTTATGTGGTCTATTGCATTTGTTTTCTATTCAGAGGATTATGAGCAAGCTGATACACAGAAATTAAAAAAAAAATGCAACCACCTCCTGCCCCCCCAACAAAAGTTCTTTTAAAATTACTCTTCAGGGTTTTAGCAAAAAGCCACTGCCCAGCAAAAGTTTCTGCTATTAGCAATAACGCTGCTAATTATACTTTTTTGTGTATTAGGGCCAAATAATTGTCATGGTAGCAAAATGTAAATGGATTAAATGGTTTGCATTTAACATGACTTTCCTGCATTCTTTACAGCTGTTGTGGTATACACACACAAAAAAAGGATGAGGGAGTTGGGCCTGTTCAGCCTTGAGAAGAGATGACAGAAAGGGGACCTCATCAGTGCCCGTAAGTATCTGAAGGTTGACTGTCAAAGGATGGAGCCAGGGTCTTCTTAGTTGTGCCAAACAATAGGACAAGAGGCGATGAGCAGAAGCTGATGCACAATAAGTTCTGCCTGAACATGAGGAAGAGCAACTTTACTGTGTGGGTGACTGAGCATTGGAACAGATTTCCCAGAGAGGCTGTGGAGTCTCCCTCATTGAGGAAATTAAAGAATTGCCTGGACACAATTCTGTGCAAAGTGTCCTAGGATGCCCCTGCTTGAGGAGAGATAACCCAGTGTTGTCCTTTGCAACCCTACCCATTCTGTAATTCCGTGAAAACCAAAGTTTTCATCTCAGCTTGAAAAAGCTTTATACTTTGTGAAAAACCCCTATTTGAATTAGAAAGGATAGATTGCAGCTAAAACTATTGCTAAAAACTACCACCTGAATGGTGATGTAAACCCAGGCCCGGGTTACCTGCAATCCAACTAGGCAACTGTATGAAGAAAGCACGCTTAGAAAGAAAAGTGACTTTTCCACTGCTGCTAGGAGCAAAGGCCACACTTCCAACAGAACAGATGTACTCCTGCAGATCTCTGCCTGGCCAAAAAACACCTTGAATTTCGGCTAGACTTAGAGCTAGCATGAAACAAAACACAATCTGTATGTTTTATAGCAGAACAACACAGTATACATCATCTCATATTAGTAATGTATGTGTTTCCTTGCACAGTGCTTGAATAGTGATTCTCAAGCCCTTCATTGGGCAGACATCCCACTGATGACCAGCTATTTGAGGAGGAACTGAAGTGCTTCAAACACCATTAAGCAGATAAACACTCTATAACTTCTCATGTGGGAAAATACGATTACAAGTGTAGACTTGTATTGAAATTACTTGTTCCTCGATCCTATTTGCAGTTTTGGTTTCCTACCCAATTCATCTGTGCCTATGGGACCGAGTAAACATTCGACTTCACAAGATGCTAAACTCCTTTACCAGCCACTGAAATTGAAACTGAATTCACAGTTCTGTGAATATTAATAAATGGAGTAAGGCTCTTCACTCTCTCTTTACAGAACCAGACTCAGTGATTAAAAAAGCCAATTGTAACACCTTTTCATAGGCAAAATGGAGCTGTAGCCCTTAGAAATAGTTCTGTTTCAAGTGACTTTGAGATCTTCAGCTTTTGTTCCTCCTGGTGCAATTGTTTTAACTGAATTTTGGCATTAAATAAGTGATTCATGTGAGGTAGTAATTTCTTTTACAGGAGGTGAAGAATAACAAGGAGACCAGTAGTAGCTGATGGAATTAGAACTGGAGTCTGAAGCCCATGGTGTTTGTGCAAACCTGAAAAAAACAGATCCTTTAATCAGAAGTAGAGCATGAAGAATTCTGTTGGAAGCAGACACAAGGAAGTTATGTTTAAAACTATGTTTAAATGCTCCTGAAAGAATTTTCTCTGAAGCAGACTTGAAAAGGAAGAGGGAGTGACAAGTGATTCCACATGCCTTTTTTTAAAAAATTACTTCTTTTTTCCCAAGATTGCTGAAATCAATTTCCCTTAATGGACCTGACCCAACTACTGTTCTGCATTAAGGAAACAGGTCTTCTGCTTGGTCTGTTCTCAACAAATGGCAGAGTATATCTGAAAGACAATTTTTCACTTCTACTTTGTCATATTTATTTGTTCCATTCCTGTTTTAAATTGATGACTTGGCTAATCTAGAATTAAAAGGCCTACGCAGAGCTCTCTCAGCTCTAGTTGGCTTTAACTAGAATTTTAAAGTGATATTATCTTACAAGTCAAAGTTGATATTTATAGAGTTCAAAACATAATCACGAGAAGGAAAACAATAGACTCTTCTTGGCCAAAGAAGCAAGTCGGAACTTTTTAAATGGTTTTACAATATGAAGTACAATTTCTACAAAACAACATTGTATCAGCAAACTTTGTTTGTCTGAGATACAATATGTTGATGTTTCATATAGCATCAGACCAAGTGCCTTTGAAATATTCTGTACTGTTCAAACAACCCTAAATATTTCTCTCCTATTAATTCAATTAGGATGGATTTCCCCTCTGTAGCAAGCTGTTTCTTGGGAATACCACTCTGTTCAGCTCTGATGCAGTGTTGTCCTTCTGTTGGCTAACAGCCTGCTGCTCTCTGACTGCAGACTGCATGGGAGATCCAATCTGGCCCACAAGGGCCTTTATGAAAACCTAATAAACTACAACTCATGTGGTCAGTGATACAACAGGCCTATGTCCGTGAGCATCTGCATGAGTTTCTGAGTGTGTGAGGAAGTGTTCAAATAACAACAGCATAAAGTAGTCCATATTTTTTCCTTTAGTAGGACTTATGCAACCCGTACATTGACATGGGCTTGCAGAATACACTGGAAACAAAGAGGTAGCATATGAACTAATTATGTCACACTGCCTGATGCTGATTAGCTAAAACTGTACTCTTGCTGAGATAATTGCTGTAGTAGTTTCAGTGCAATGTTCCTTAAGCAATGTTAGACATAAGTTGCTTCCAGTAAGAACATTTTCTAGCCTTTTTAACAAAAGCATTACTTTCTGTAAGATCAAATGTATGC
This sequence comes from Pithys albifrons albifrons, assembly GCF_047495875.1. Classification (NCBI taxonomy): domain Eukaryota; kingdom Metazoa; phylum Chordata; class Aves; order Passeriformes; family Thamnophilidae; genus Pithys; species Pithys albifrons. The sequence goes on along the minus strand of NC_092497.1, from coordinate 75,636,400 downwards.
TGACTAGTTTTACCTTAAATGGTCAGTTTTCCTGTTGTTCTGATGAGTAGCTGAAATGCAGAAGCATTTGACTTTCATCAATGTATGAGATAAAATCCACACTCTTTCAATGTAATATGGTCCTGGATACCTGTTGTGTCAAAAGAAGTAGGAAATTATTCTAGGTGAGAAATTACTCTATGTAGGAAGAGGTAGGAAATGACTCTAGATGGCTGTCTGTATAGTAAAACAAATATACAAGGTAGTACAGGATGGTTGCAGTTTAGCCAAGTTAGAAATTTTCCTTGCTACCATTTTTGCAAGGGATTTCTAAAAGACAATTGTAGGATGTCCATGGATTTCCCTGAAAAACACAAAAGAAGTGTGTTGCCATCCCTGTATCTAAACAACAGTATTTTTTGATTGTTCAGGCAAAGAGTAATTATTTACTGTGAAGGGTTGACGTCATAAGAAAGAATAAGAAGAAGTCTGGGGGTTGAGATAAGGACAAGGAGATCACTTACCAACTACAAACACATGCAAACCAGATTTGACTTTGGGAAAATTAATCTATTGCCAATTGAAAGAAGAGCATAATGGTGAGATACAAAGACAAAAACTAAAACAATTTCCCCTCCAACCCCACATGCTCAGCTTCACTTCTTGCCTTCTGACTCTTCTACCTCTCAATGCAGAAGGATGAGGAATGTGGGTTTGTGGTTAGTTCCTAATAATTCCTCTCTGATAATTCTTGCTCCTTCCACTGCTGCCTTTATTCAGCATAGGATCCCTCCCACAGGATACAATCCTTCATGAACTTCTGCAGCATGGGTTCTTTCTGTGGACTGCAGTCTTACAAGAACTGCTCTAGTGTGGGTCCCTCACATGGGATACAGTTCTTCAGGAACTGACTGCTTCAGCATGGATCCCCTATGGATTCACAGGTCCTGTCAGAAAACCTGCTCCTGTGTGAACTCCTCTTCACAGGCTGCAGTTTTCCTTCTGAACATGTCCAACTGATGTGGTGTGGGGTGCTGCATGGGATGCTTCTCCATGGTTTACACCACAAGCTTCAGGGAACCCTCTGCTCCAGCACCTGAAGCCCCTACTTGCCCTCCTGCACTGACCTCCTGCTCTGTAGAGCTGATGCTAACATATTTTTCTCACTTCTCTCTCTCAAAACTGGCGAAAGATGTTTTTATCCTTACTTAAATACATTTTTCCAGAGTCACCACCAGCTGGACTGATGGGCTGCTTACCTCTGACCAGTGGGTGTGCCATTTGACCACAGACTTTTTTTTGTGTTACCTGTACCAGTGCAGACCAATAAACCCCCTTGAGCACAAAATCCTTTGACTGCACATGAGAATTTCTCATCCCAAAGGATGCTTGTCTTCTACAACTCAGCTCACACCTTCTTTGCTTCTCATGAGAAAATGCTGTAGTTCTTGCTAGGAGTCCCTGGTTCCCATGCTATGACCCGTGTTTTGTGTCCATAAAGCCCTGCATTTGTGAGTAACACGGTGCATTGTTTTGTCCCAAGTGACAGCAGTGATAAGTTATATGAGCTGTGTTTTGGGTGACAGGAACAGATTAGATGGCATGGTTTTGAGCTACTATAAGGATGAGGGAATTCAATGACTGCTTAGTATTTTGAGGTGGAGAAGACAGGTCCAGAAGCAATGAGAGAGAAGGTATTTCCCAGGTCATTGCAACAGTCAATGAACTCACATCTGAAAAGGTTGTTGTTACACTCTGCCCTGCAAGGCAAAAATGTCTTTTCTTTCTGACTAATAAATCTGTTGGGGTGAATTAAATAAATAGTAGATGATCAGTGTTTACAGATGCATATAGTGTTTGTTTAAAACAATTTGTTTGCAAAGGAAAACAAAATATGTAGCAATTTTGATTGTTATTACCTATAGAAATATAGGAATATAAAAGCATAAATATATCACCCAAGAAAATGTATAAGGGAGAAGAAAGAAAGAGAGAGAGAAAATAGGAGTTAAAATATGTAAGGGAAAAATGAGAAAGAGAGAACAAAAGTAAGAGTTTATATTCACAACCCAGAGATCTCTGACAAACTGGATTGCTGTTGATAGTATTGGTATGTCTTAGTCTGTCAGGCCACAGTGGGGGAAAGAAGGCAGTGAAATATAAAGTCAGATGCATTTATATGCCCTAAGAAACCTTTCTGGTATATTCCCCATGTGTTTGTTGGAGGGGTGCTGTTTTTATGCAGCCATGATGGTTTTTCAGAGGCTGCAGGTGCTGGGTTTTGCATAGTCATTTAGACTTGGGTGTGGGGATGCTTCAGAGGCACCCCTGCTAACAGTGAGGCCTTCTTTGGTGTGGTGGTGGGTGTGTGCACAGGGGGTCTGGCTCCAGCCTTTGACATGGCCTGGCTCATAGGAGTTAAGCATCACATACCAGAGGCTTGACCCCAGGCCTCCACAAAGCTAACAGCTTGTGGGCTTTGGAGTCCTCCCCTCAGCCTATATCTTCAATATCCTTATATTCAATATTCAATTATCTTCAGAGGCAGGAGGCTTATTCAGTAGCAATGTTTTAAGGCAATTAAAAAAATCTAATTTCTCATAGATGTTGATCCAAATTGGAAAATAAGGATGTTTCCTGCTGCTCCTGTTGTTCACACTTATTTAGAAAACTATCCAGCCTCTGATTTCTGGGTGAGTTTTGTGTAAGGAAGTGAGAAGATGGTTCACTGGGATGATATGGATAATGAGCTCACTGCTACATGCCCATTCCTGCAGCCCTGGAATTCTAACAGTACTGCACTGGACTGCAGAGCACTGGCTGTATGTGATTGAAGGGGAGATTTCCTTGTGAGAGCAAACCTATTATGGAGTTCCTACAAAAACGGACAAAGGAAAAGCCATGAATATCATCTATCTGGACTTCTGTTATGTCTTTGTCATGATGTTCCACGACTTCGTTCTACCTAAATTGAGAAGATATGGATTTGATGGATAGCCCACTCAATGGATTAAGAATTGTTTAGATGAAGAATCATAGAATATGCCAAGGGACTCACAAGGATCATCGAGTCCAACTCCTGTCCCTGCATGGAACCATCCCCAAGAGTCATATCATATGCCTGAGAGTATCATTCAAACACTTGAACTCTGCCAGACTTGGTGTCGTGACCACTTTCCTGAGGAACCTCTTTCAGTACCCACCTACCCTCCAGGTGAAGAACCTCTTAGTAATACCTAACCTAAACCTCCCCTGATGCAACTTCAGGCCATTCCCTCAGGTTCTGTCACTGGTCACCACAGAGAAGAGATCAGTGCCAGCCCCTTCTTCCCATCAGGAAGTTGGAGATTGGAATGAGGTCTCCCCTTAGTCTCCACTAGGCTGACAAGACCAAGTGCCCTCAGCCACTTGTCATATGGCTTCCCCTCAAGGCCCTTCACCATCTTTGTTGCCCTCCTTTGAACACTTTCTAAGAGCTTAATATAGTTCTTATATTATGGCACCCCAAACTGCACACAGTTTTCAAGGTGAGGCTGCCCCAGTGCATGGCAGAGCAGAATAATCCCCTCCCATGACTGGCTGGTGACGTTGTGCCTGATGCCTCCCAGGACACAGTTGCCCCTCCTGGCTGCCAGAGCACTGCTGACTCATATTCAACTTGCCATCGACCAGGATCCCCAGGTCCTTTTCCAGGGCACTGCTTTTCTGCACTCAAAACCATACAGAGAACATGCATTAACTTTAAACTGCAACAAGTCTCTCATGCAGGTGGCTTGTAGAATTCAGGGTGCCTTTCACTGCTATCTTTCTCTGGGGTCTATTTCACAGTGTATTCCCACAGAAAGGGACCTGGGGGTTTGGACTGACAGGAGGCTGAACATGAGCTGGTAGTGTGCCCATGTGACCAAGAAGGCCAACAGGATCCTGTCCTGTATCAAGAATAATGTGGCCAGCAGGACAAGGGAAGTGATCCTTCTCCTGTATTCAGTGCTGGTGAGGCCACACCTTGAGTATTGTGTTCAGTTCTGGGCCCCTCAGTTCAGGAAAGATACTGAGGTGCTGGAGCGGATCCAGAGAAGAGCAACAAGGCTGGTGAAGGGACTTGAGCACAAGTCCTATGAGGAGAGGCTGAGTGAGCTAGGATTGCTTAGTCTGGAGAAGAGGAGGCTCAGGGGAGACCTTATCACTCTCTACAACTACCTGAAAGGAGAGTGTAGACAAGTGAGGGTTGGTCTCTTCTCCCAGGCAACCAGCAGTAGGACAAGAGGGCACAGGCTTAAGCTCTGCCAGGGTAGGCTCAGCTTGGATATTAGAAATTCTTTAGAGAGTAATTAGGCATGGGAATGGCCTGACTAGAGAGGTGGTGGGTTCACCATCACTGGAGGTTTTTAAGATGAAACTGGATGTGGCACTCAGTGTCATGATTTAGTATTCAAAGTGATGCTGGATCAAGGGTTGGACTTGATGATCTCAGAGGTCTCTTCTAACCCAGTTGATTCTATGAGTCTATGAATTTAGATCTGATAGAAGAATTTTTTCTATTATGAAGATGGTAAAACACTGGCACAGGTTACCCAGAGAGGTGATAGGTGCCCCATCCCTGGAAACATTGAAGGTCATGTTAAATGAGGCTCTGAGCAACCTGATATAAAGATGACCCTGCTCATTGCAAAGGGGTTGGAGTAGATGATATCTGGAGGTCCATTCCAACACAAAGTGTTCTATGATTTTATGATTTATTCATCTACCCATACATACATGCTGACAGTGTATTGGTAAAATCAAGGGTGTATTAAATCAGGTTATATTCAAGTAAAGGTGTTTTCTTGCCTTAATATCATTGTAAATCAAGATGCCTAGATTCACTGAGATCATATCCATGGATGCCAGAATGCATGAAGAATATTGCGGGTGGCTGGATTATATTGCTAAATTCTACTTTACACTTCTAAAAGACGGGCAAGCATTGATACTCTTAATAAGGAATACACTGAGCGGGGAGAGGTGATTTCTTCTCTTGGCTTACTCAGTTGCTATAATTGGTGAATTTAGGCTATCCCATTGACTTTATTGTGTTTATCACTCCTCTGATTTCCCATCTGTTTGCGTTTCTTTTTTAACACTTATTTCAGTCATTGTGTTATGCTGTAGACTGAACTTCAGATCAGAAAAATTATTTGCAAGGAATGGACAATGTTATGTTTCTAAAAAAATGTATTTAATAATTCCTAATATTTACCAGTTCACAGCTGTTCACATTCACATATTATCTTAAAATAGTTGCCATGAGTTCACTTTGCACTGCTGTTACACAAAACTGTAGGTTGCCATTCATTAAGAGAGAATAAATTCAAGTCTATATGGGTGAATCCCATCTCAATACCTTAATCTACCTTTAGACCCCTGTAATAGAAACACATGATACACAGAGAGCTTTGGTGTCTCCATTACCAGAAGTCAAATAATGACCATTTACTGGGATTCTATCATATTACAGGAAAACACCCCGTGGTAATTTGAACCAGTACAGTCATTAAAACAAAATTCCTTGAAATATTAGTCCATTTTTATTGTTCATGTGTTGACTTAACTCAGATTAGAAGGTCAGACTCTCCAGATTGCTTTTCACTTCTGTCTTAGTGAAAGATGAATAGTTTAATTTTCTCACTAATATTTTCACTTGTATGACGTGATTGTCCAACCCTCTCCTTAGCACTATCTCAATGTTACATTAATTTCCTGGTGACTATTTTATGTTACTTAACTCTTGTCTTCTCAGTTTTTCAAGTATAATTCTTTCTAAATTCAGGATGCTCATAACTTCTTGGCTAAATGGAGGGTGAGAGTGGATTTTTTCCCATCCCCCAATTACAGCAGTGATACCAGGAATGCTAAGATGTGTTCAGGGACTGTCATTTCAGCAGTAAATACCTTCTACATGTCAGACAGTTCAAAATCCACTCAGATAAAAAAAAAAAAAAAAAAAAAAAAAAGCTTGGATTACTAATGTGTTGTAGTGAAAAGGCTGGGCTTTCTGTATCTATCTGAGGCATTCCTCTAGTGCTTCTTTCAGCTATGTACAATATACATGTCACCAAAAAACTGCATGTATTAGTATTACAGAAGCCACACACAGTCATAAAGCACAGGCAGGGTTGCAGAGACCTAATTCCCAATATAAATAACATGAACTAGGTAGTTTGGCTGAAGACATGTTAATTTCATAGCAATAACAATCCTCTTGAAATTATGATCACTGCAGAAAATGTAAGACAAAAAGCCTTCCATATGTTTTGCAATTTCCCAGAATATAACAAAGCCTCTTCATTTTCCCCTCCTTTTAATCTTTTATTATGCTGTGTTTTTCTTCAGGGCTTGCTAGGCTCTTTCGTCAGATACCGGATTTACTGGCACTTACTACTACAACTGCAGACCAGTGTTTTGTTAGGCTACCCACAGAGACCACGCAGAATGCTTGGGGTTAACAAGGCTTCTCATATGTGTAAAAATGCATTGCATATTTCAAGGTATCTCTTCTTCTGTGTGCTTCTCAGATGGGAAAGGAAGAGTTAAAAAAAACAGCTGAAAAGTGAAAGCATCAAATACAAACCCATCTTTTCTCACCTAGTAAAATGTTTGCAAGGAAGATGAGGTTTATTTCCAGGCTGAAATGACGTTCACACCACGTTTGCTTGGAAACGTTTTGCTCTTTCAATGGCATGCTTTGGTTGGTAAACAACCATTAAAATTCTGAGCAGATCTGCATAGCTTGCAGGAAACCTCTCAAAACAGCTGCAGCCTCCTTTCAGCAGATGGGAATTAATAATAGCCTTTGTTCTCCAGGTTCTTTCATTTTTACCCACAAAATGGGGTAAAAGCTGCTTGTCCTAGACCAGTGGTGCCCACAGGAGTGTGTCTCCTCCTGTGGTGTAAGCTCTGGGTTGAGGATGGGGACGGGAGAGTGTGTGTGGCACTAGCTTCTGTCTTTCTCCTCCTCCTTGCTTGACCCTTGGAAATAACAGCATCAAGTCCAGCTTATACAGTGAGATGTAGACCTCCTCTCACTCCTTACCTCTCTTCCATCTCTCCTTTAGGTGCAGGTGAGCCCATTGAGGATGCTTTTAGTGCCTGCTGTGTCTCCAGGAGATGTGCATTTGAGATTGAGGGTACATCTTGGTGCATGGCCAAAGTGCCACCATAGGCTTTGGAATTTCCATCAAAGGATGATGGTGCATCACTGGCATGGGTGATAGGCTCATCCCTGTTGGGTAAGAAAAGCTGACAACTGGTGTGAGGCATTTCTGAGCCCTGGGCTTGGAGTCAACCCCTGGCTTCTGTAGGTGCCTGCATTGACAAGGGGTGAGGGTCTATATCAGCAGGTGACTCTCACTGAGCTATTCTTTATTGACCCAGAATATATTATTTTGACTGCCACAGCTACAAATTTCTGCTAAAATGTCTGGCTGGCCCCTTTGTTTTATCATTTTGCACTGAAACTATTGTCTCTCGTAATGGATGAATTTCCAAGTATGTCTCTTGATGCCCAAAAGACCTAGGGGCTGAGCTGAGCCAACGTCTCCATCACCCAGAGTCACCCCTAATCCTTGCTGCCTGCATCCTTTGAAGCGTCCCTGTGCCTTGGACTTTTGTCCCTATGGATTGGGACCTGACAATTGTAGAAGTCACCAGCCTCTCTGTGATGGACAGCACTGCACCCTGAGACCAAACGGCACTGAAGACAAGAGGGAAGAACGTGAGATGCAGAGATAAAAGTTCGTGGCTCCCCGAGGAGACGAGAACATGCCAAAATCTTCCCGTTCAATGGCACCTTTCCCAGCATCCCAGCATATACTGTACAGCGAGGCTTCGTGAACAAAGATTTGGGAAAGGCTCTCCCCACATGGGTGTGTCCCTCGAACCTGCGCAGTGGATTTTTAAGGTGAGGAACAGCGTGCGTGGAACTGGCCCTACTGTTTAAGTCCTAAGGTCCATTTGCCACGGCCGAGCGAGCTTGGACGGTGACAGGGAAGTCGTCAGGACTAGAACCTACAGCCCCCGGTATTCCCAGGAGGTCTCCCATCCAAGTACCATCCAGGCCTGACGCTGCTCAGCTTCCGAGATCTGATGGGATCGGGTGTCAAGGAGGCATTTAACTGTCTCAGCGTCCCTATACGGGAGGATAAACAAGCAGCGCTCGGCACAGGCTGGGGGCGAGGTGAAGCCTCGAGGGTCTCCTGTCGCCGGGGCGAGGGTCAGAGCGGGGAGCGGGAGGAGTGTCCCTCACCAGCAGCACCTGCAGCCGCCACAGCTCCACCGCAGCAGCCCCGCAGACCCGCAATCCTCGCAGATCCACAGTCCCAGCAGGATCCACAGCCTCTGCAGTCCCGCAGCCCCCACAATCCCCGCAGCCCCGCAGTCTCCGCGGTCCCGAGACCCTTCCCCCGCTCCCCATCAGAGGGCGCTCTGCCGCCGCCTTTGTGCGGGGCGGTGGCTCCAGGGCGTCCCGTTCTCCGCCGATCCCGCTCCCATTCCCCTGAGAAGGCCCTGGCCGCAGTAGCGTTGCCACCCACTCCGTGGCGGTTAACAGGATTAGCCAAGTTCTCTGTTACGACTCTTAAATGTTGTTAATTTGCTTCTACTGCTATGTTTAATTTCTATTTAGGAACCTAAAAGCAGTGTTTCAATATTGTGATTCCCTCATCCTTCTGTTTTAAAATACAGAACGAACAAATCTTTCTTGCTGACTAGTAGAATCTGCAGAACACATCCCTGAATGACAAGCTTTTTGCAGTGCAAGCTGCTAGGGTCTGCTGAATGTCTTTCATACTTACTTTATTCAAGAGGGGGAACATGTTTGTCAGTCATTTTTAATTTCAGTAATTTCCTTGCATTGTTTGGAATTGTTTAGGCTCTTTAATTTTTTATGTACATGTTGATGACTCATGCCTCAAAATCTTTTTACTCCAACTATTGTCAGATGCCCAACTGTACAAGGATGTGAGGTACTCAGATGGCAGTACTGTAAGTGTTGCAGAAAAACAAGGAAAGATTTTCTGCATACTAAAATCTCAAAGAAACTGAAATTCTTTTCTTGTTCTCTTTGCCTACCACTGTTCTGATACTATACTATTTCTTCATAGCAAAAAAATAATCACGGGATATGAGAATTATTGCCATGTGTCTGCTCTTTTTTTTCTTTCTTCGTGAAATAAAAGCACGAAAGACACTCATGCTGCTTGATGGCAAATAGATTAAGCTATCAACTTAAGGCCAAAAGGAAGCATTTTGGCACGGCAGCATGACATCTCAACATCCAGCAATATATGTATATTCTGTACTAGCTAGGGATGTATCCTGTATTGTACTTAGAAGCCAGCACCTCCACTTTATTAGTGTTTAATGTTTTGCCATCAGCCAAGGAATAGTCTACAATGTTAGACTTCCAAAGTTTTGGGAGTTCAAAGAGTTCTCAGATAAAACTGGTTTTGCTTATTGTCTCATGAGCACCAAGGCTGTTGTCCAGACAGGTCCCAGTTGTCCTCCAGATTCCAAAGTCTCCAACGGATCGGCAGGAGGGCAGTAAGCAATTCAGACTGATCACCATCAGCAACCATCTAATGCTGCTGCTCTTTTCTGATGACTCATATAATAGCCTTGTTTCATTCCATTTTTTAGAGAGAACAAACATTTTATAGAGAATGGAAGGAAAAAGGCAACAGAAGCAAACTGAAAATGTTTATACTTTCTAAGGGAAACAAAAGTCAAGATGTCTTTCAAGGATAACTGATCTGTGGGTACATTGCTTGGGATGCAATCAGGTACTGTGTCTGAAGTGCTCTCAAGATAAATTTAACAGAAGTTAATATTAGACCTCCATTTCATCTCAAATTTGTAAATATTTAGTTATTTAGACACATCACTTAGCTACCTGACTCCTAAGATAGTAGAAATCAAAGAAATAAACCCCAAATCCTTGTAAATTCCATCACAAGATGCACTGTAATTCTGTATATTATTTCCTTCTAAACAGTTTGCTAAAGGAAGAAATATACATGGAAATGCAAAGAGAAGCTTATATTCTGCCAAACAGGAAGAAGATTAGTTTACAGGGGTGCATATTCATATCAATTTTAATTGAGTCTGATTATAACTACCACTATTCATACAATGCTTGCAGTAGAGGACACATATGTGATACACAGCTTGTCAGGTACTTACAATGGTGAAAACTGTTGTAAAACATCTGCTTTGCTTTGCTGGAAAAGTCTGCTCACATTTCAGGGGAAAGTCCCAGAACAAACAATGAAAGAAGGAAAAACTGTATTTTTTGTATTTTTCTGCCTTAAAACTAAAGCGAATAGTGAAACATATTTTAAAAGTTACACTCCAAAGAATTCTGTTGTAAAATGGGAAGTCTTATGGTTCAGAATCAAGAATAATAAAATCAAATAACCCAAACCAGTGAACGGTAGTTGGATAATACCAGAATCCATGTATATAGAGTAATTAGGCAGTTAAATAACACCCTGACGCCTGACCCCATCAGATCTCAGAAGCTCAGCAGGATGAACCCCTGTTAGTACTTGGATGGGAGACCTCCTGGGAATACCGGGGACTGTAGGTTCTAGTCCTGAGGACTTCACTGTCACCGTCCAAGCTCGCTCGGCCGTGGCAGATGAACCTCAGGACTTAAACAGTGGGGCCAGTTCTGTGCACGCTGAGCCTCACCTAAAATCCACTGCGCAGGCTGGAAGGGCACACCCACGTGGGGACAGCCCTGCCCAAGTCTGCCTTTGCAAAGCCGAGACATCATCATCATAGGCAGCTGATGATTCCAGAGAGAAAAGAACTCTTAAAGCAAAATGTATTGCCTCCATCAGATATGTGAGGACAAATAGAAAGGATTTTATCAGTATTCTGGGGAATAGTAGTACTTGTTAGAAAGTCTATCTGTTAATAAATCAGAATGGAGATTAACAGAGACTTAGCATGATTGAAACAGTGAACTTGGTTGCATTAATCTGAACAAATATAATACACACAATGGATGGAGGAAAAAAGGCTGTATATGTGAAAGGAAATAACTTCAAAAAAAGGGAGATGAACCAAGATATTGAAAAACTAGACACATATGGGTCACCTGAATGACACATGCTGAGGTGTTAAAGATACTGTTTCCTGAATAATTTTCTATCACTTGCAACTATTAGAAGAGAGTGGGCAAACTGGAAGTGCTGAAAGATGGAAAGAAAGGAAATATCTCACTCCTTTTCTAAAATAGAAAACAGACCAATTCTAGCAATTTTTTCTGGGTCTATGAGTTCCAGCTCTCCCCAAACGGTAAGAGTCTGTAGAAGTACCCCTTCCCTCCTTTATCCTCTCTCTGTCTCGGCACAAGGAAACACCTCAGCTCCTCAAGACCAAGTTTAACTTAAATTATATGTAAGCTTAGATGTAAGTGGTTATTTGGGTCTGTGCCCCTGAGAAGAAAATTATTTCTGAATGTTTCTGAAAGATGCTTGGCATTGGAAGATGAACAAGCAGATATACATGAGATGCTGGAGAAAGAGATGAATGGGATATAAATGCTATTTTGCTTGATATTAAACATCTGGGATTAGCACAGCAAAATGCAGATGATCTGAAAACAAATAGAGTGAAAATATGTTGGTACAGCACATCACAGTTTCAAGAGTAAAGCCAAAAATCTGCAGCAGGATTAAAAAAAATTACAAAAATAACCCTATTCCTCAGGCAGGAGGGTATTGATTTTGTCTTTTGTATGCTGAATAAACTGGGGAGGTACAAAAGAAATAATGAGATTCATTTGCTATTTTTAATATGCAGCAATGAATTTTAGTCCCTAAAGTGCCCCAGCGGGTGTAGATGTGATTGTGGAATAAAGAGAGGCATGGAAATTCAAAATGATGAACAGCTCAACAAAAAGTTGCAATCTACTGGCATTATGAAGAATATCAGGATATTATTAATTGTGGTAATTTTTTTCCTGCTCCAAGAGAGCTCTTCTCTTTTGGGAATGTAAATATACTCACAGCAGCTTTATTAGAGGGTTTTCATAAACTAAGTTTCATTAAAGGGAAGATCTGCAGCATTTCATCATGCCCCTAATGTCTGATTTGGACAGATCAGCTCCTTGATCTAAGCTTCTGATACTTGTGTAGCCCTGATTCAGGGAAGCATTTATATTCAGAAGCAGCCCTTAGTATCAAACACAGACACAAGCGATTTTCGAAATGGGAAAGGCCTCAAAGACATAGTTAAATTCTTGCTTGGCTCAGGGGTTGCTTGCTGTCTTTTGTGATGCTTTGAAATAGAAACAAAAGTGACTATTACAGAGGTATGAGCTGTGAACTGCAGCAGTTCCAGCTGGAGAAACCCTCCTCTCTGAGTTTCTTTCTGTCCTTGTATATCCAGATTCTAAAGTAATTGTGACCCTGCTTTTACTAGGTTTATTTCCTTTTCTTCCTTGAGGACCTAGCAGTGCATAAAAACCCCAAATCCAGCTAACAAATAACCCACACCAAAAGCAAGTGTATACGTAAGAATTATAAGTTCAGGTGTTGAATGGAAAGGAGTATCTCCAGGTCTTATCTAGGAGAAATTTTATCTTGTGGGAATAACACTGTTTCACGTGAGGTTTTCATTCAGCAGTGCTTTACTTCCATGGAATAACTCGTGTGATGTCTGCAGTGCATGATTTCCCATCCTGAAAATCCAAAATTCCCTTTTCTATTTGTAGGCCAGTGTGAGGCAGGGATGGCCTTTCCGGTGGATCAGACTGGAGTCTGCCAAGGAGCATCCCAAGGAAGGGAGGTCTGACCTGCTTTAGGACACAAGGAGGTACAGGGACACACATGTGTGGGGCATGGAGCTGCCCCGCTGCTGAAGGCCCACAGGGGAGGGGTGCAGGGCCATGGAGTGCAGGGAAGAAGAGGGAGCTTTTCTGCTTCTGCTTCTCCATTTTCCCTTATCTTGTCATCTCCTTTTCTCCTCAAAATGTTCCTTGCTCAGCCCCCACAGAGCCACAGGGAACCTCACCCACTCTACTTATTTTTGCCTTATGGCATGTGGGCAGGTATACCTGCCCTGTGTGCCTCAGCTCAGCACTGCATCATGGAGCAAGCACTTTTGTTCAGAGGTCTTTTTAAAGCTATTAAAATTAAAACAACAATAACCAAAAAGCCCCAAACACACAAAACCTCACAAAACAAAACATAAAAAACCAAGAAAAAAACATGCACCCTCAGCCTGAATAGCAGCATTTCTATCATCTGTTGTCATGACACACAGCTGACGTGGGAACACGGCAGTAAGGCTGACTGCTATATGGGTTTAATTTTGGTGCAGAAATTTGCTAGAAGAAGCTTTCAAAAATATCTCTGGGTGGGAGGAAAACAGGTAGGTGCTGGTTATGTGTATGAAGCAGGAGGAAATAGCTGTCAATCTTACCTAAGCATTACTCTGCATCTATCAGCCCTTTGGTACCCTCTCTACTCAACAGGGGAAATAAATTATACCATCTGTCACTGCTCCTCGCTCCTGTTTCTTCTGGAGAAGGTGCTGGTAAGCCACAGAATGCAGAAAAACTGAGCATAGGAGGACTGAATAGAACCATGGTTGTCTGGCTCAAAATGCACCCTCCCCATGTGATTTCAGTGAAGATGTCGATACAGGAAGGCGTTCATCCACTGGGGCCACGCCCCAGTGAAATCCCCTCAGGAGACACTTCTGGGACAGTAGGATCTGAAATGACAACTGACACGGAAGACAGGTGGTCAGTAGTGTATGGTCTGTAGGAACTCCTAGGTTAAACCTAATCTCTTGTCCATGTAGGTGTGAGTGTGGACTCAGTTCAGCCTGTTCAGGTGGTCCATTCAGCTCTGTGTTCCTATGCTACATACACACTTTTCTGTCCCTCTTAGTGTACCTGGGTTAGTCAGACCTATTCTCATTTCCAGGCACTCCTGAGCTATTACAGTTTCTGCTCCATATGAAAGAGTGCAGGTGTTCAGAAATATTCTCTAAAAATCACTCTACTAAGCCACTTGGAACTCATTTTCTTTTACTGCAATTACTCTTTATTAGTACATTTCTCATCTGTTAGTCATCTTGACTAATGACTTTACTCATCTATACTAGTTTATTCACATGTTTCGATACTTTCCTGGATCATAGGAACATTTTGTGATTTAATTAATTAATTAATCATGAGCTCAGAGGTCTTTGAATGAAAAGTATTATGTTTTATAAGAGCAAAATACTACAATTACATGACCAAAACCCATGACTTAATGTAGGGATTTTCTTTCTTCTCCACATTTGGTGTTTGGACATCCATGATGACTGTGATAACTAGATGACTAGGATAACTATGATGACTAGGATAACTAGATAACTATGGTGACAAAACTGGAACCCCCAGCAATAAGAAGTTTGAAAGAAGACATACACACTGTTGCAGGGTGGTAGTGTGTACTGAGATGGAGGCAGAGGAAGAAAAGGAAGAGATTGCTAGGAGAGGAGGTGGACTGGAACAGAAGAACATTTAAGTCTCTGTGAGCAGAGTAATTCAGAGTGCCTCTTGTGGAGTCAAGCTTGCATCTAATGTAGTCATAAAGCCAAGATAACAAGCCAAAGCATTTTATTTTATCCCATTTTCATTGTATTTCAACTCATTCTGGAAACCTGGCTCTTCCCATACCTATGTCTCTGTTTCCCCATTGTGTGAAATTTGCCCTTTGGGCGTCCCAAAGGAAAAGCCTTGTTGAGTGGACAATTGGATAGCAAGGTATCCTTTGCATCTTCACTTAGCTTTTTGGTTTTAATCCCCTCTCTTTGGACTCCTCTGAATCTCGTGCTGCTTTCTGTTTCCAGCCTCTACACTGCATATCCCATAATGTGCTCAATAAAATTGAATAGTTTCCACTTAGAATTCTAAAAATGGTTTGCCATTTCCAGAAAGTGACAGTATCAATATTATCGTCAGTCTCTTATGCAAATTGCCACCCTGTTGCTACTTACCAAAATATCTCATATTTCTCTGAAATCAGGCTCCACATTCTTCCACTCAGATGCTTTGGAACTCCTGATCTTTCTACTAGAGGTGTCCAACCATTGGCATTCATTTTATTGCTGGCCAGAGTAGATCTTAATTATATAAGTGATATGAACAGTCATCCACTGGGGAACTGCCCTTGCTACCCTCCCCTTTGTGTATGAAGAGAAAATAAGAGAACCAAGATAGTTTGTCTGAATTCTTGTCAGGTTTTTTGTTGGTTTTTTTTTTTTTTGTTGTTGTTATAGTTTTGGTTTTGTGTGTGGAGGTTTGTTTTGTTTTGTTTAATTTTTTTAATTATTATTTTCTTGTCCTTTCTTTTCCTGTCTAAATTCTAGAGGGCTGGGAAAAAAATCAATTCTGTGTTTGTCATTAGGGAAATATAACCCTCTGGGAAAAATATAAGCTCTGGCTGTAGGGGCGATCTAGCTTCCCATGCTAAACAAAGACATTGATTTTCCCTTCCTCCTAGTTATTGCACTTCACGTAATTTTTTTCAAGCCACCTTGAAAAGACAACCTGGAAAAACATTCTTCCTATATAAACAATTCCATCTTTAGTAGAAAATTTGCTTTCCTTTACACAAGTAGTAGCCATGTGCTCTCGGTGAGAGTACCCTAAAAGAGAAAGGACACAATTACATTTTTAAGAAGTGTATTTTCTCTTTAAATTCTCTGCTGCCTGCTCCAAACTGAAGACAAAATGACTGCCTGTCTGAAGACAGCAGATGTCTCAGAGGTGTAAATGCTCACCAGCCTTGAGTCAAAGCCCCAGCATAGCTGAATACCCTACTGTACAGAGACAATGTTGACTGTCTTTGTGTTTGTTTGCTATTTTTGTGGGGGAGTGGAAAATGCTAGTGAGGTTTAAACACCTCTTTAGAGTTATTACAAGATACTGTGCAAATACATTTATTTTTCCCTGGTAAGCAGTCATGAAATGGACATTTGCGTATCAGAATGAAACAGTTCCATAGGAGGTCTTGATATCACTCATCTAATCTCCAAATTTAACGCATCAAACTGGTTAAATAAGTAACTTTTTGGAGATTTCTAAATATAAATTTACCTGAGAACTTTTCCAGACTTTATGGTAAATAATTTTTTCTTTTATAGAGATTGGGGGTTTGTTTAAAAGCTATGATTACCTGAATAAATAATTGTGATATAACCAAGTAATGAACACATTAAATGTACTTATTTCTAACATTCTTCCTTGTAAAAATGCTTATTGGCAAGCTGAATCAGCCATTTAAGATTTTATAATCTGTCATGAGATACTTCACCCACCTACTTAGGAGAAAAAAATAAAACAAAAAATAAAACAGATACAAAACTTATGGTCAACAAAACTGTCATACTTCTTAAGAATGTTTATTACAATATAGTCTGACAAAAAAAATGAAATTAAAATTCAAAATCAACTCTGTGTCCTTAATTCACCCCTTCGTGCTTTCCTTATTATCATGCAGAAGAACACAGCCATTTCTGCCGTGAATCTTTGTGACACAGAGCTTCCCTGCTGCATTTTCAAGACTTATTCTGGCTGTTAGCTACCTCGGGAACTGTTACGGTAAGTCATCTAGTCCATCTCTGCCAAAGTGCAGTTAATCCTTACTGCACATTTGCAAGGGCTTGTCCCACGTAGTGTAAATGCTCTGTGTAAGCTGGTTTACCCTTTATCTTTTCTTAACCATTGCATTATTTTTTCTCCCTAGGATGTTAAAAAATAGGTTTAATCAAGGTCTTCCCCCTCACTTCAATAATTTTGTACTAAAAATAGTGTTTGGTATTTCCCTGCAGCTGCACAATGTTCTTCCTTTCTTTCCCAGAAGCTAGCATCTGGAATTATTATCCTTTTCTCTGCCATTTTGAAGCAGGGCAAGAAGTACTCCCCAGCCTTTGACCACACTTTTGGGATGGGTTCTTTATCCCTTCTTTCCCCTTGCAGGGCTGTTATGCTCTGCCACCTTCTTGGGAGTACCATCTGCTCAGTTTATCTGTCTGGCTGTGCTTCTTCATGTCCCAGCACTCACAGTTAAAAGCAAGCAAAAGTTTATTCTAAGAGTGGTTTAAGGTCAGACACTGTCCATCTCTTTCTGTCTTTATTTGTAGCTCCTACCTTGTAGATCCTGACTGAAAACCCGCGTAATGACTCAAGCTAAAAGCGCATGTCTTGGGTACATTTTTTTCTCTGAAAAAACATTCAGGTTATTCTGCCTTTGTAATCTCTTCACAGGACAGAGCATCTAAAGACCCAAAACTATTTTTTGTCACCCTTCTGCCAGCCCCAGCATCTTTGTTACTGCCTGACCCAGGTTCTTCCTGTAAAGCCCACAAGATATAACTTGGTTGTGATTAAGGTTTCTAGGGTCTTCATGACTGGCTGCTGCCATGGTTTACAGGCTCAGAAGTGAGGCACAGATGCTCAGCAAAGATAGTGCATGTCATAGTCACATGTGTCAGAGCAAGCCCATGAGAAGTTTCCTGCCTTGCCATGCCTTTGGCATGTAACCATTTGTTCAGACCACTTCTTTCTCACTTGAGGAAATGATTTTTCAGCTTACTCTCTGTCTGTGTTCTCAGAAATTTTTCTCCCTTAAATTTATTTTTTTTTCTAAGTTGGGGAAGAAGAATAGAAGGAAGAAGCAGAGAGGGTATTTTCAGAACTTTCATTTTCATTGATGTATAATATGTAAATTATGAAGAACACTATTGGGAATATATTTATTAAAAGTAAGTAGCAGTATGACTTGGTACAGCCAATCACCAAGAAAGAGATGATAGGGTATTACTGTGGAGTCCACTCTGCTATTATGAAGCTGGGAATAAAATGCAATATTTAGTAACAGCCGTTAACATTTCCTTTATTTTATTTCCCTAACCTTTAACTGTGATGTGAAACTGAAGCAGGAAGGAACTGCTTATTAGCCTTGCTAAGGGTATTGCTCATGGCAATTCTGAACGGCTCTGCTGGCATTCAGAGGACTGAACAAGGCACAAGCTGATTTTGGAGACTGTGATGGAGCAGAGTCAATATGAAGTTCCTAAATATTGCCTGAATCTAAAACAAGTATCTGGAAGTCAGATATCCATTGTTTTATATTTATAGGAAATTTTGCTTGGATGCCTTGATTTCATTGATACTACAAATATTTAAATGCTAAGCACAAACATTTATATTGCTATTAATAGTACAAAGAGGAGAGTGAAAAACCTGATCTATCTGTCCTTAGAGAACTGAGCATACTTTTTTCTGCTTATTATCTTGCACTTTTAGTGCTGAACAGACCAGAGTAATTAATAAGAATTTTCTTCAGAATTTACCCTTTTTAAAGAACAGTAGCCTCCCCATTCTGCATGTGAGTAAACAAAAAACAGAGGCAGTGCCTATTTGTCTAGCATTCAGATTAACTGAAGCAGGAGCCAGACTGCTTTCTCTGACACAGGTATGGAGAAGAACAAAATTAATTTCAGCCAGCCAGTGCCAGAGAGCAACACAGGAGGGAATATCAACATTTTCCAGCCACTTCTGATTTCTCTTGCCTAGTGATCTGGGGTTAGTCTGTGCAGGGACAGGACCTAAAGGAAAGTTAATAAAATTCTATTTAAATGTGTTGGTTAAATTGCATTACCTCACTCAGATTACTTTTTATTTTTAAATTTAAAATAGGCCTTAATTCTGTTTCTTTTAATTCACTTTTCAATGTACTGTGGTTTACCTGGTCCAATTTAAATCCACACCCTTAATTAACTCAGTTTACCTTTCCTCAGCATCCTCACATAGGCAGGACCTAATTTTGTCTAAGTATGAAGCAATATTCTACCCTCTCTTCTCAGTGTCAATGAAAGATTTCTTATTCCTGCCCTTCACATGTGCTGCCATCACACAGTTAATATAACCAGCTGTTAAAAAGGTCTATGATATTAGCAGCTTTTGTCTATACAGAGTTACCTAAAAACCTGATGATTAAATAGAATGTCTGAAAGAACACGCTGAGATAGTAATTCACAGAGTAAAAATGTTGAAATGGTGGAGTAATTATAGCCTGCAAAATCCAAAAACCCCAGTGTGACCACCTGTGGGACTTGTGGTTTCATTAAGGTAAAGGGACTGAAGAGAGGGTGTGAATATGGACTTTCAAAAATTGTTTTCCTGGCACAGGAATGAGGAAGATCTCGGTTTGCATTTGGTGGCAGTGCTCTCCTGCCCTGCCAACAGCCCTGGCTGCCTGCACTGTGCTGCTGCCTGCAGAAGACCTGGAGAGGGAGTGATGGCTCTGCACAACCCAAGGCTCATAACCTGTCTAATATTGTTTTCCTAATTAATTTTAAATACCGTTCCTCTGCTGTAATAGGGCTCTGCTCTTTTAGAGCTTTGATTGCTGTCTAAAGGATTTCCTAAAAAGAAAAAGGGAAAGGAGGTGGTGAAAATGGGGGGAAAGGTTTGTAGTTACTATACTAACAGTCATCTCTGTTATTTGTAGTCGCTTGAGAGTAAGGATAGGTGGTGGAAGAGATATGGAAGAGAAGTCTTAGGGCCATATGTGGTGTTTAATTTCTGCCTGGCACAGCACTGCTCCTCATGGACTGGCCCCACTTTTTCCTGCTCCTTTCCTCGTCTTCCATTCTCCTTCCGTTTTTCTTCCTTCCCTTCCTTTCTCCTCCCCATCTTCACACCTAGGCTGTACTCCTTTTGGAAAAATGCTGTGCCCTCCCCACTCCTAGATGTGACATGTTAAAAGTAAGGAATCACACCAGCCAACAGCAAACAACACCCATTGCCAAGGTATTTATTCCTTCTTCTCCTCTCCAAAAAGACAGGACAGCTGGTGCTGAAGGTCAGGTTAACTGTCAGTGACAGCGCCAGAAACAACAGGTTGCTCTCAAAATGGAATTCTGATCCTTATAGGACTCACCAAAATTACAAAGATTGAGGCTACCAAACCTGAGCTGTTATCTGTCCTTCAATAAGACATCCATAGCACTGGAAATAGTGTCCTTCAAATGACCTGTGCAATGACAATCTTGCATTTAGATTGTGTTCTTACTCTGATGGTAACAGATCAGAGTCTTCTAGTACCTCTTTAGGATGAACTCACTGATGGGTCTTGCAGCATATGGTAATACAGACCTACTCATCCCCCTAATCTATTGAAATAGAAGATAATGAATGTGGTGTTGTGAAGTCTTACCATTTTATTATGAATTTCATAGCATTAGATGTTTTTATCAATGCTTCAGTTTTCATTCACATGACGTAGAGAAGCTCATCTCTGTCCTTTCAAAGGGAATGTGTGGCTTTTCTGTTTTGTGTGAAACAGATTGAAAATATGAAAAACAGGGGCTTTAATTGCCATTTGTCCAGGAAAATGTAAGGCACATCAGTTTTATGATTTTTGCAGGTTTAAGATGAGCAGTGGTCAAGATTAGTGGTGTTGTCTCTGCTTCAGCTGCACAGACACATTTTGAGTATAACAAAGTAAAATATGTGAGCCTGTGCAGCTGATCCCTCAAGGTTCATTGGTTGGTACCCCACTATGGTGGAAAAAGCTATGCAATCAGGGAACAATAATGTTGGCAACAAAAAAGAAAAGAAGGGTAAAATCTGATCATGTGTAAGAACAAGATTGTAAAATTTAGAATAGAGAGAATCTGGAAGTTTCCTTATAAAAGTAGCAGGAGAAGGAAATGAAATGGTTTTTAAATGCACTTTTTTCTGAGAAGGAGGCAAGGTTGACCAGACCAGGCACAGACCAGACAGCTCTTTATCTACTCATAGTTGGAGGTTGATTATGCACCATGCAAGTACATACTCCTTTCTAGGTGCAGAGGTTAAATATTTGATGCTTAAATAGGCAAAAGCACACAAATCATCTCCTTATCATGACATACAGTGAAAGGTGAGGCTAATACAGTTTCTGTGGCTGCCTGGTGCCAGTCATTCAGCAGCAAACATTGTTCCTGGATTTATCTATCAGAAGAGATGAGCCTCATTGCTTTTACAGTTCAATGATGCTCCTGATCAGCCCAATCTCAGTAATGAACAAAGGCTGTGAAATAACTTGTGTCCTCTGTTACAGACAAACAAGCAAGAACACCACCACTTAAGGAAGCAATATAAATAATGAATGAGTAGAGAAATATGGTCCTTTCTGACAGAAATGATACTGGTTTTAATTTGTGTTTATGGCACCTAAAGTAATGGGCACATAAAATATGCATGGAGAGAGAGAACCAGGAAGAAAATCCCTCCAGGACCCAACCACAATCCCCTGGATCCCGACCAAAACTTGCAATGAGAAAAATTGTAATGAGGCAAAAAGAAAACTCCTGCAGGAAGAGAAAACAATAAACACTGGAAAAATACAGTGCATATCTTTCTCTGGTGCCAGATACACTACTTGGAAATGAAAACACTTTTTAGGAAATGAGTTCAAAGTGTAATATTGCCTAGTGAGACAGTCTTCAGCATTTGGTATAATGAAGTCAAAACTTCATGGAAGGATAGCATTTCAGTGCTGGTTGTGTATACATAGTCCTTGCTTAAAAAATCTGAAACCCTCTTTCAGGACTCACTAAGGTGGCTTTCTTCTGTATTTAAAAACTGTATGTCATGAATCAGATTAAAATAAGGATGTAATGTCATCTTGAATCATCCTCTGGAAAACTACATTGTTTTGCTAATTTTTTTTCCTGAAAAACATTTTAGAAATTTGTAAAATGACTAAAATAATTTTAGCTTTCATAGCTGAAATTACATTTCCTGGACTTTTTTAAAATCTACAGAATCTCTAGAGGTGTTAATGTGTCTCAATATGATGAATAGGGCTGTAAAACTGTGCATTTTTTAGATTGAGTTCCTGAACAATAATGTCCCAAACTTGCAGTTAATCAGACTGACTAGAGGATGGGGATTTTCCTAGAACAACAGTGCAAACATTTTTGTTTGATCTTGGCCATAGAACATGATTGCCCAAAATAGCACATACAATTTTCATACCTGAAAACAACAGGCTATGTTTTTCAGCAGTGCTTGGAATGGAGGGGAATGCTGGTGTTACTTACTTGAATTTAAAATGAGGATTTTTCTAAATCAAAATTTCCACAGAAGTGAAATGGTAGCATAAATTTCATAGCAGGACTATCATAATAAGACGGTTGTACTTGCTCTTCAACAATAGCTTAAAGCCATATGGCTAGAACCCCTGTATGTGTGTAACCTGTGTATCAAAATCGCATCTCCATAGACTGTCTTATTCATCAAGCTATTATGGATCATGGAAAGACTGTACTGAAAATGGTTAGTTCCAAAGGAACTGAAAGATAATAGTCTCTGAGTAGGTGAAAGGTTATAGTAAAAAAGAGAAAAAGACTGGTCCATAACAAGAAATAAGTCAGAGACAAAACTTTTTAAAGGTAAGGATAGCAAGGGAGTAAATGTTCTGATTATCAAATGTCTACTACCACTGAGATGTTAAAAGAAGTTGGAGGGAAATTCTGTCCTGCATGCCTTTGGCACAGGCAATTCTGCAGGATCATGCCATTAACAGGCATATGGGCAGAAGATGAAGAAGGACACTGCTAGAAGTCTCTATCAAACCACTGGTTCAATGAGCTAATGAAATAAACCCACAAAACTGCTTGACAGTTCTTGGAAGTATTCAAGTTATGGATTGCCCTAACAGTACTTATCTAAATCAAAGCAATGTCTAAGTCAGAAGGGCACTGTGATGTGCAGTGTCCAGCTTCCAGGATGTAAAGGCCTTTGTGCAAATCCTCACTGTGTTTGCGTCCTTCTTGGCTGAAAGATTTTGTTCATACAAAACATAAAGCATCAGCAGTCAAGAGTGAGTCGAGTTGTACTGGACACAAGAAAACACAGACAGGCCAGGAGTTCAAGCCTGGGCTTACCTGGGAGTTTCAGCTGTTTCAGGGTTCTGATGACTGTACTGGGAGGTGAAACTGGAACAGTTCCTCTGTGTTTTGTTACAAAAGCCTAAAAAAACATTTGAGAATGCATCTATCAGGGTTTTTGGTTTTTTTCTGAAAAGAGATACTTGAAGTACTCATGAATTATTGTATCATTTTTATTTCAGCTGAAAGTCCTCTGCAAGTCCCATCTGAATCTGCTGAGAAGTCTGGCCACTTAACACCTTCATTTTCCAAAGAATTTGCTGAAAATGAAAGAAAAAAAAAAGGAGAAAGGCCCATCCCTAGTGACAAAACCATTTGTTTGCAAGAATTTCTCACAGATGGCACAAGAATTTCTTGTTAATGTCTTTTGGTCAGATCGTTTTGTTTTACAAAATGGAATGTGTCTCTATCTAACTCAGTCTCTCTTTTACTGATGTTTCAGAAATTCTTTTGTTTGCACAAAAAGTGTACTGAGGCTATGGCCTTGCCAAAATGTATCAACAGGATATAAGATTGGATCTTCAGCTGTTGGAAATCAGTATATCTACATGATTTAAGTGGTTTATATAGGCATTAGCTGGCATGAAATGCATATTCATTTCTGCAGGGGCAAAATAGGAGCTCAGTATTCCTCTGCAAGGACTCCCAGACAGTGATTTCTCATTCTGACCCATTTCTTTTTTCCAAAACAGTCCACAAAATCCATTCTGTGACATTCAGCAAGTACTGGCTCACAAGCACTCTATCAGAAAAGGCTCAGCAAACCTGAGATTCACTGAGTAGGTAAGGAGGGCTGTAAAGAAATGTCCTTTCCAGTACTCTGATGAGAAGCACAAACAGGCAAAACTGTTCTTTGCTCAGATGCTGACTTTTGACTGTGGATTTCATACTGAAAGGCCTTTTGAGCTGAGGGCAGTATAAAATGCAAAAATGCCAAACTATTGGTAGAGATTTGTATGCCCCTTAGTTGTACTTCAAAGGGGTGTCTGTACAGTGAGCATGGATCAGACCTTACTGTGGAGATATATGTACTATGTGCAAATATGCTTGTTAATATCTCTTGGTCTGGAAAGCTAAACTAAGAGGTTACATTTGATTGTCTGGAAAACCAAATCCTCTCCCCCCAGCACGTGTTACTGTAATTCTTGTTGCATTGTTCTCTGCAGGAATCCTGAGCTTAAAGCAAACCAAGACAATTGTTGCTCAGCAAATCCCGTGTTAACAGTAAAAGCCACAAAGCTAAGTAAGAGAAAGAAAAGCACAACTATCACTGCAAAATCTGTGTTATTTTCAAAAGACAGCACTTTGCTTTGTTCCAAGGCTTTTGTTTTATTCTCATCTGTGCTGTAGTGAAAAATGGTAGCCTCAAGAGGCAGCATTTGGTGTCACAAGAGCTTATTAATACTTGCTAACAGTAAAGCCAGTGACGAATTTGCAGAAACCTTCCAAACTCTTTCCAAAGGGGACTAGGTTGGGGCTAGATCTACTTTATAAATTGTAGCGGGGCTGCCTTGGCCCCTTTCATGTGCATCTTATAAAAGGTAGTCTGGGATTCATAATACCAAGACATCTCTGCTGGTCAGGTACGTAAGACATCCTCAAGAATATCTTCTTTAGACTGCTAGCGTTTCAAATGGAACAACATCCTCAGCCGCAACACATTTCCACTGTCCCACCTAAACCTGTTATGGGTTATGCTTGATTGAAGGTCTAGTCTGTTTGGTGGTGCTGGAGTAATCCTACCAAGGAAGAATATGATTCTGGAAGACCAGTACTTGTGAGTGTCTTAGAAATCCATGAACTAGATTCCCTTTTCTTGTGCAATTGCAAAAGGCAATGTGGTAGATTTTGTGCTATGAATTAAAGTCAGTTCTGCTAGGATGGTCTAATGCCTGAAAATTCTTAAACAAATGTTAACAGATCCACCATTTTTGCATTCCATATAAAAAAAAAGCACATGCAACTTGAAAACACACTTATTTAAAGAACTGCTAACTACTTTTACACTGCCCTTCAGCTGAATACTTTTCCAACGAGCAAAAAAGTAAAGCAAAAAGAAAGAAGACTTGTAAAGAACCAACACAACCCCAGTTTTATCATGCACAGCTCTAAAATAAGCAGATCTTTCTTGATAAATCACTTAGATTATTTGAATTTTGGCCATGAAAGTGAGTCTTCCTGGAAGAAATTACTTTTTCTTTGCAGTGTGAAGACAGAATTTCCTAGAACATGGGCAGGGCAAGAGCTAAATCCCTGATTAGTGTTATTAAGGACATTGTTATGAAATAGAATTCTTTGTAGTTCTCTGGAGGAGGGAATTTCTTGCCACAGACACTGCACTATTTCAACAGCTATTTAATAAAAGCACATCCAAATGTATTTGTTTGGCCAGTTTTCTCTCCTCTTTTATGGAGCAGGAAGTTTCAGACTATATGGTTTTTGAAAAGCCCATGTGGAAATTGCACTGAAAAGACTTGCTTTGAAGTAATGGCATTCTTATATTTTAACTTACTGAAATAATGATTTGAAACACAAGGTTTCACTTCCATATGTTGATTCAACACAATGTTTTTCTTCTACCACACAAAAATTAGAACATCGGTAACATCAGAAAATACTAGCACTGTCCCCCAAAATACAAAATGTCCATGTGATCCCATCATCACTGGGGAAATGTTTCAGTGGAAAGTATTAGCCACTGTCAGAGTTCATAAAAAGATTCTTCCCACTGATTTTAACTCTTTATTACTTTCCAGGAGAGGACATTTTTTTACATGACTTTTTCTTTTTCTTTTTTTTTTTTTTTTTAGTCTTAGAGTAGAAAACCAGAGGGTTTTTTCAGTTATGTGCAGAGAAAATTTAAAATGGAAAAACATCCAAAGTCTGCTGAGGATCTAGAATTTAATGTGGAATGTTGACCTTTTGCATGTGGGATGAAAGTATCACACTGAAATTTCAGATCAGTGCCAACTTCAGCACTGATTTTTTTCAGTTCAACTGGTAATTGGCCATGAATTGCACCAAAGTTGCCAAATTCATTTCCCAAACAGGCCCAAGTGACTAGCCCTGACTCCATGCAACTGCAAGGATTTGAGAGGTACACACTGCCTATTCAATCATGCCTTCTCCCTAGAAACTTGCCTGGCATTAGGCACCTTATGACTATCAAATATTTATCATATTGTCAGATGATAAAACAAGGGCTAATTGATGTTTTCTGTAGCAGAGCCAAACAATGTAGGCAATTTGATAAGTGGTGAGAGAGTTTCCTCAACACTTCAAGGAATGGAGCTTCTCAGCCCAATGTCTTCTTATTTATCAAAAGCCCCATTCATCTACACAAAGTTGTAAAGCAAAGGAGAAGGTATTTGCTATGCATCCTACAGATTGGAAAGAGGGACACCGTGCTGCAGAGCTACCCATATTGACCAGGCAGTGCAGGGACAGCCAGGTCTGAGCACAGGCACCAAAGGTCTTTTAGGTGGCCTCTGTCACTGCAGCCACAACAGGAGGGGAAGGAATAGTGTTAGGATCCAAAACATTTTGAGCTAAGATAGAAAGCCACCACAACCTTTAGAGAAAGGATGCTAGCAGCAGCTCTGGCTTAAGGCTGGAAGACTGTTTTCTGTGATTGTCATGGTGTGATGGTCCTTTTGATCCAGGAAATCAGGTCACACAGGAGGAAAAAAAACTCCAACAACAACGAGATCCCAGTCATCTAAACAAGAAAACAAAAGGAAACACCATCCACATTAAATTAAGGTTCAGATTGTTCCTATTTTGACTTGTTAATTCATCCACCCAGGTCCTTCCAACACGATTTTTGCTGCACAAAGATCTTGGGGTATCTAAAGAAATAAGGGTTTCGGTTCTGGAAATGGTTAGTAAAAATTTTGTCTTTCACTTTCCTATGCATTTTCCAGCTGGAAATTCATGTTCCAGTGCCTTAGATGCTGTGGTAGTGACTTTGAGAGGGAAAGTTTTAAATAAGTTGCAAGATGGCAGCTGTTTATGATAGCCAACTGGGTATATATTTATGTATATCTGAAGGTTATGGTGAATTACTTGGTTTTGATGCCTATGTTTGAAAGTTATTTAAGGATTGGGTTGATTGTAATGTGGAACACAAAGGGATAGAGTTTGTTCTGTCCGTGGGGATATAACTCCAGATCTGTGGCCAGCTATTCCTAGGAGCTTTGCAAAGCCAAAAAGAAATTAAAAATGCAGTTGAAGAGATGTCACTCTTGGTCAATGCTATGTGAAGTTCAGTGAATAGTTGTGAGCACTATCACTTACCCTGGAAGAAATGCTCCTGCAGTCCTCTGACTCTTCTTTCATGTCAACTACTCTTTGGGATAGCTTGTGCCATTGGGCCAGATTTTGAATGGAAGTGTCCTGGTTTTATTTTCACATTGACCTCCAAGGATAGTGTATTGTTTCCTTGCAGAACATTTCCCACAATGTTTAAAACTTACCTTAAAAAAGGAGAATGGTTTTGTTTTGCCATGAAGATAGGTGTAAATATCAAGAGCAGGAACAGATAAAACAATAAATATTCAAAACTTTGAATTATGCTTCATTTTGGAATACCTTCTTCTAGAGTGTGCAGATTCAGAGATGTGTGACTTTCCCTTGGTACTGAAAACCAGGAGGGTTTTTTGCAAGTCATCTGATCACATGGCATGGTGTTATTCAAATCCTTTTCCACACTAAGATGTTGGGAAAGGTCTCTTTCTCTCTCTGACACAGACTGCAGCTGTTTTAGAAAAACAAATCGCTGTAACTTCTGGGATGATTTCTGTTGCAGAGAAGTAACAAGCTGACTGACAGCCAAGTGCATGATCATGGTCTTGACATACTTGCAGGTGTGTCCCACTTAGAGGAAAAGGCAGGAAAGTGTATGAGCTTTGTGTGTGTGCATTTGTTCATCCTGAGTTTCTGTTGTGATGAGTCTGGTGCTCTGTCAAGCTAAACTTCTAATCCTGGCACTGAAGTGCTATTTCAAAGCCTTTTCTTGGTTTGCACAGAGGAAGTTCAACCAAGTAAAACATGCCGGACCCCCTACAGGGGGACCTTCTATGGAAAATCCTTTTTTACTGTGGAGTGGCACAGCAACAGGACCCTTGGCGTTCAAGCGTGGCTTAAGCTCCAACAATTCTGTTGTAAAGTACTTGGTTGTAAGACCAGGTCTCTTTAGTACAAGAGGAAAATATTGGCTTTATGGCTTTCCTGAACATGCATGTTTTGCTGATTTGGACTCAGAAGAACTACTTACAGTTCTGGGTGCTCTCATGAAATAGAATCTATGGCAGCATGTACCAATACAGAGATACTACATAGTGCAATAGATGGTATGAGCTGGTATAAACCCTGTACAAACAGGTATATTCTTCTTCCAGACAGAGATAAAGACAAGGAATTAAGGAAATGTTCTTATGTTACCTTTTAGATTATTCCATACCTCTTACATATAGTAAGAGGTGATTCCAGAGAGGAGGAGGGGAGTTGAAATCTGTGTTCTTATGGTATATCTGATAGAACCAATTTTGTGATAATGAGAGGTGTTATTTAAAAATATACTTTCCACTCACCTCTGTATACATTTATTTCTTTACTGTAATTCTGTACACACAACAGAACTAAGTCAGTTCTGGCTGTCATTCCACATGTGTCCATGCTAAGTCAGTCACTGCTTTTGTTTTACACAGGAGCTGACAAGCAAGAAAAATATGGGAATGCTGCTCACAACATTTGCTGGTCAAGAAGGCACCTTCCGAACTCCCAGAATTAACCTCCAAACTTTGTTTACCTAAGAAACCTGCTTCATTGTCCAAAATATGTGAATCAGAAGCACTAGGTGTCATGGTTTAGGAATGGTAGTCTATAATTTGGTGTCACCCACCCCAAGAACATAAAACCACATGCTCCATAAAACCACATAAAACTTCCTTGCTTCCTTTCCCCTCACCCCTTCCATCTGTGGGTGGCCAGAGAGGAGAATTGGAGGCACAAAAGGCAAAAATCACAGGCTCAGATAAGAACAATTTACTGGTAACAGCAATGAGATAAGAAAACAAATAGTAACAGTAACAATATAACACTATAAAAAATGTGTGCCAAAAAAAGAGTGGAGAGCTTGACCCAACCACAGCCATGCCACCCAAGCTGCTCCCTCCAGTTGTGACCAGCATTATCCCACCACTCTGTTCACTGCATTTGCTTCACTGGAAAAGAAACACCCAAAGCAAGAGACAGTTTGTTTTCCCCACCCCTGGCAATGACATAGGATGGTATTGAATAAGATCCATGACTTCGCCACACTCACACATCTCCAGGCTCTGCCCTATCAGAGCTGATCTAGGCCAAGGACACTAAGTCCACAGGTTTTTGTTATAACCCTTTGGGAGAAAACATAAAAGTACATGTGAGGATTCTGATTGTATGTCAGTTTTAGCAAGGAAGTATGCTTTTGTGTTAAAGCAGTAGGCGGGAATTAAAGATAATCTCTTGCAGTTTATGGTCTCTGTTGCAAGTTTCCACACTAAGTTTTGGGATTTTAGCACTATTCTACATCTGAAAAGGTGGAAACCTTGACAGTAAAACACCAGCTCCGCAGTGAATATAGGGAAAGGTTTGGCAATGAATGCCTTGTGATACAAGATGGGTTCATTTACTGTTTCTGAGCCCCATTACAGAGGTTTCCAGTTTGCCTGGAAAGATCAGTGCTGTCATTGTAGGCAGCGGTTGCAAAGTCTTATATGAGAGGCCATGTTTTAGAGCCAGTTCTTTTGGGGTTTAGCAATATCATTAGACTATGGGACTCATAATTGCATGACCTCTGACTTCTGATTTTCAGACTCTGCTGAGGAATTTACTCACCATTCAAAATCTTTGCCAGATGAGTACAAAAAGGGTTGTGCAATGTAACACACTTCTGCCTGCTCAGTATAGTTATTCTGTGTTCAAACATTGCACCTGAATCAGCAGTTCAAAACACTTGAGCTTTTCTGTTCCACTTGAAATTAACCCCAGGTTACTGGTGATCCACGGGACCTCTCCTGGCAAGGTACATACCAGTGGAAGATGGAAAAAAAAAAAGAAGGAACAAAAGGCTTTTAACTTGCTGCGCAAATGATAATGATAGAGTGCCTTCAAACTGCACTGGGGTTTTTGAAAATCACAGGAGTGCAAAAAGGTCACCCATAGATATTTGAATTATTAACACAGGTTTAACCATTAAAGAAAGATGTATTGATAGAATATCAATGTGATTAATTATTTAGTTACAGAAAGTACAGCATAGAAAACAAATTAAGTATTCCCCACAGTTTGTGGAAGATACATCTTGAATAAATGCATCATAAAAAGGTCTGTTACCACAAGACTTAGTATTAACAGATGATCTTATTGTATCATGGAAAATGTGTTTATGTTGGTTGTATTTATTTTGATTACAAGATGAGCCTTCAGCAGTTGATCTGTAGTGAGACACGATGGAGAAAACCACAAAAAGCCAGCTTTGTGTTCAGTGGAAAATGTGGCAGCTGTTTAGCTTGTGGTTTTCAGACAAATAGGTTTTCAACAGAAATGTGTGCAGCTATTTGAAGAAGAAAAGCCACCTAGTAAAATATCTCACACACGCTATTTTCTGTGTCTCCAGTAAGCACCTTCTGACTGCATTGCTAATGCAGATCCTGTGGCAAGATCAGAACATCTTTCTCCTAGTCTTTATTGGCAGGAAAAAAAAATATTGTGTTCTTGGAACCTGTAGCTCACTTTTTTTTTTGTCTACTAAATATTTATTTTGTCAAATAAAATCTTGAACTGTTGCATATTTACTTTGTCATACACTCATGACTGAAATTCCTTCAAATTTTGATTCCCATGTGTGATTATTGCACAGTTTCTTCACTCATTGGTTAGTTATCCAAACAATTAAAGCCAATTTTTAACATTAAGTCCATAGAAGAAAAAATAAGAACGATGTATTTTTTTCTCTGTATATGATATTAGAAACATTGAATTAGTAAGCACAGTTTTGGGAAAATGTCCTAAATCCTGCCTTCATTTTATTTATAGTTTATGAACACTTTAAAGCTATGTGCCAAATACTCAGTACTGTGTTTCTTTGACAGCAAGCTGCACACGCTTCTCTGTCTGGTGTCGGAGGACTTACCAGAGCAGGTTAGCTATCTGCTAGTGTTTTCCATGCCTAGAGAGAAACAGGATAAAGGCTGCCAATATATGTATACATGCTGTTCCCTTGTTTGAGGCAAACCAAAAGACTAGTATGTCCTCTTCCCCAGGAACCTCTTTCCTAGCTGTAGCCTCAAGGGGACACTCCTGATGACTGGGAAGCAAAGGAGTGTTCACAGGCACCAGGGAGCCAGAGGGGAGAGAGAGTCCAAAGACAACTTTGGACAGCAAGTGACTGTAACATAATTGGGGGCCAGGAGAGTTTGGATACCTCTGAGTATAACCTCAGGATTGATCTGAACTGCGACACCAGTATTGAACTACACACACCTTATTCATGATGAGTTCAAGACGAAAAAAATACTCTCAGTTATCTTTATATCACTGTACTTTTCAGGTGCCAGAAAATATATTTTCATTCTGGTGTAAAGGCATGAGATAATATTGAATGTAGTCAATTGGAAAATCCAACTGGAAAGTTGGTATGCATGTAGAGAAAAGAAAAAGAGGAAAACACGGGAATAAAAACATTAAAAAGTATAACTACATATTTGTAACCAGGAATTGTACAAGCAATTCTCATTGTGCTAGAAATTAAACAGAAAGCTAAACAGTGATACAGCAGATGACATCTAGTCTCTATAGCATCCAAAACCTCTATAGTGTCAGATATTTTTGTGGTTCTGTTTGTTTTTGTTTGTTGTGTGAAGACTTTCAGCTTGTCAGTCATGCATAGTATTTCACCAATGTATTAGTATTAAAACACAGCAATCATTCTGGAATTCATACTGCAGTTTATGTTTTTGGCAATAGCAGTTGTCCAGCAAATACAGGATGGCCAATTCTGGGCTTCCCAGGAAAATCAGGCTCCAGGCTGGCTTAGAAGCAGATCTCCCATGCATCTCACTCAGGAGGTCACAAAAGGCATTGGGGTACAATTCGAACTGTAACCATGTCACAAATCAAAAATCTATCTTTAGCCCAGTGGGGCACAGGCAACCCTCAGCTGGGGTTACTCCGGTCCAGCAGGGCTCTCGCAGACCTCATCCTGCTGGCTCGTCTTGGAGTGTAGTGACAGGGCAACAAAGGCAATATTTGTGCCATGGCCTTGAGGTGTGAAACACAGGGAGGCTGTGTAAGGAAGCTTGTAGTGTTTTGGAGGAGAGCTCTCTGTACCTTGGTCCACAATTTTAGGGGACTTAATGAATAATTTAGTTCTAATAGACTGTTGGGACTTCTCACATTTAAGTCTTCTGCCAGCTAATAATACTTAGTACGTGTATTACTCTTCACATCTGCAAAGCACTTTACAAACATTAACTAATTAAGCCTCACAACACTCTGGGGAGGTAAGTATAAGTAAGTTATTATTGTTAAGTAAGGAAGGCTCTTGGCAGTCCTCTTAGTAGAATTCTCAGGGGAGATCCTAATCCTCCATGCTGCAGCCCTTTCTGATACTGAATCCCTCTTGTGAGTTGCACTGGCAGAGTGAATTCAGAAAGGAAGGCACAGTCCCACTCCTTGCACTTCCATAAGGAAATTTTATATACTCTGCAATTGCTTACTTACCTCCTTCACCAACAGCTTTAGGAATGGCATAAGTCTTCCGTGACTCTTCTTCTCGGTCTCCCTCCTTCCATAGAACCCAGCATCTCGAAAGATTGCAGTGATCACAAAGGTAATATTGATTTTCTTGGAGAAGTCAGAAAGCTCTGGGAAAAAAAGGCAAACATACAACACTTTTAAGAACACAGTATGGGAAAATCACATGAATTTTCTAGTTAGGCAATGTCAGTAAAAACAACATCAACCTCCCACCTTCCAGAAGAACTTTGCCACAAAACCTGCACCAGTTTTCTTGACTTGCACAGAAGTTTCTGACAACATCTCCTGCAGGGGTGCTGTGCATAGAGGTCTGAAAACACAGTCAGCTGTGACCAGCTGAGACTTTGGGAAGTGCATGTCACAAGCAAGAAAGTTTGCTCCCCACAACAATAAATGAATTTCTGATAGGGGAACACCATGGCTTTGATGAAAGCTAATGTTTCCATAGAAAAAACACATGACCAGAAATGAAACCACTGCTCAGCAGAGTTCCTTGTGAGGACTTAGAATTTAGCATTTATAGTTAAACAGTGCTGCTAATGCACCACATTGAACAGACACTTTGAAGATCTGACAGGGGGACTGAGAGAAAACAGAATGGGAGCTGCTCTGTCAGTCACTTTCTTTTCTATGGCAACCAGCTGGTTGTTTTTATCACTTATTATTTACCATTAAAACAAAAAACCCCAAACCCTAAAGACCTCCATGGTCAGGAAAAAAAGCAAAAATTGCCTTTGGGGACTTTGAAAACTTTCTGTGGTTTGATACATACTTAAGTTGATGGTTTTTAATAAATCTCTTCACTTCCTCTTCCAGCCACCACAGCTGCCATATTAAAATGATCAAGCTGACCACAGATTTACTAAACAGAAATATACAGTTCACTTAGTCTTTAAACCACATAAATACCAAAGAGGGATTTCTCCAGTTTCCAGCATTCATCTTGAAACTACTGCTTAATGTTCAATCATTAGACCTCAGGCTTTCTTTCACACAACCCATAAGCAGGCACTTAGGATCCCAGTCATCTTCAGCTAGAAGTGAAATGAGTATGCCCTGTGCAGTAGAGCACCAAGGACAAGTTTCTAGTAATGCTGAAGAACCTTGAAAGGGTTAGATAAATAGAAAAAGGTGCAACATGCTTGAAGGTAATCTGACCTTTTGGAGATCCTTGTTTTCCAGGGGCTGTGTGTGTCTACTTAACAATGTGTTTTCAAGGGAACAAGCCTGCATGCCCTTCACTGCAGCATATATTGACTTCTGTGCTTTAACAGCATGTAATGTTGTCTTTTGCTATTGTTTGAGAGGGACACATGTGTACTTTTGCATATGTGCATTTATTTGCCTAGGTGTTCTCTGCAGGGTGGGGAGAAATCAAAGATAAACACCCTTGAGAAAGACTTTTACATCTGAAGTTCTCCAGTTGTTAAAAACCCCCAATTTAAAGACACATTTGACTGCCCTCACAGTAAGCAACCAGGGAGCAGAGCAGTAGCATAGCTGTCAACAGAGACAATGCTACACTTTACTCCAGACATTTTGTGCATGAAGCAAGCTCCTCACAAAGACCAATCCACTCCATGCTACCCTTTGGCAGGTTCTCCATTCATCATGACCCCTATATAATACATGACAGGACTAAGCAAACAACTGGCATATGGTAACCACTGCTTATTGTGCTCGTCTCTAATGGCTTCCAAGACTTTTCGCTCTTCTCATCTGCTCATTACATCCATCTGCTATCTATTGTCTTATGACTCAAATTAGGCCTTGAATGGATGTGTGTGGAAGGATGGAAATAAATTTATTGTATGGTTGTACAATCTCTAGAACAGCTGGACAATATCCATGAGCAATACTGAAGGACAATCAGTATGGCAGAGAATTTGAGAAACAAAATGAGAAAAGAAGTGATAGGTCTTTTTGCTTTAGCTGAGGCCCTGAAAGCATTGGAAGCATATGTCTCATGGGAGGGAGGGACAGTTAGCCACCATGCCAAGATTAACCACACACATTAACACAGGTAGCTCAGATGATGACAGGTTTTGAGGCTTCTCCAACGTATGTCAGGACAGTGTTGTTTTGATTATTCTGGGAGCAGCATAGGAGAAAGCCTTTTTTCATGCACTGTGAAGGATCAGATGCTCCCAGGTATTGCTGTGTGCCCCAAGGACCTGAGAGCATCTTGAACTGCCTTTATAAGCACATGTGGCTTGCTACAGACCACCAGAGAGACTTGCACACACCAATATGATATTGAAAGCAAAATCCAACTTTATTCTAAGTACGCAACACATTTAACCCTGAAAACCACGCCCCATGCATGTTACACGTCTCTGCAAGCCATCTCATAGGTCACAGGCTGCTGTCCATATGTAGAATCCAGTCCTGATCGAGGAAAGGGCAGGAACCGTCCCAGGGTGCTGTCCCAGACTTGTATCTTGTTTTTCTCTCATCCTGGGGCGACTCCCTCATCATGTGGTCCTTAGGTGACCCTGATGCCGTGAATGACCCTTCCCCCCAAAAACAGGACTTCGAGCCACGTTAGTGTAGGGTAAGATAAAAAGTAAAGGTCCTTTAATAACACAGGGCCTACAGCCCACAGGAATACAGGATGACATGCATGTGTCTCAGTTCTTGTTTCCATGGCTTTTATAATAAGATCCTTCCAATCATTGCTTTACACATTTCTCAGTCCAGCCCCAGTCCCACCCCTGGTCCAACCCCCTGGAATTGGGTCTGGGGTTGTCAAGACCCTCTGTCTTCATCAACTCTTCTTCCTCAGGCACAAAAAGATCTCTTGGAGCTCATCCAATTCTGGCTTTTGGGTCACTCTGACTTGTGTTTATGTTTCATTCTGTAGGCCTTCTGATATCCTTCAGCTCTTTACCTTGGAAAGGAGTCTAAACAAGATTAATTAACTAAAGGAATTTGAGCTCCCTGTTCTGGGACAGGGGTAGTGATAGAAAGGCATTAAACTTAAACTGTTAGAAATATTAACCCTCTAAAAATCTACAACTACTGTGTTCCTAAAATCTACAAAATGTGAAAATCAGAACAAAAACCCTTTCGGCATCAAGTCCCCCCTTTAGAAACAGACAAAACTCAAAAATTTTGTCTCGCTTCTACTACTTAAACTTAGCATTACACTAAATATAAAGAAAAACTACAGTATTAAATCTTACAGTTAGCTATAATGCAAAACACTAATGATAAACATAACTAAAGAGTTGGTTAAGTTCAGTAACCATGAAGTAGGTTTGTGAAGACTTTGCAAGAGTTACTTGATTTAAAGTACCACATGAGACAAACTCTGGACCTTTCTGAAGCTGCAATAGCATCTGAGGTCTGATTTTGGATAATTTCAATGACAGTGTTTTTCTAATTGACTTACTTTTAGAGATGGAATCTCCAGGTCTTTGGAATTCCATAGGATTTTCTAAAGTTTGTTTCATTCATCAAAATGCCAATTAGGGCTAATTGCTTTTCTCATCAGTTGCTGGTATTTGAACACAAATACAGCAGTCAGTTTTTGAAGGATTTTAGATATGTGACTAGGGTCACATGCAAGTTTTGATTTCAAATTTCAGCTAAATTCATAATGCAAATTTAGCAATTTTTTTGGTGTTTCAGCTAAAGCCAAATGCAATTACAAATTTTAGTTCCTAACCTAATTCATGGTTAGTAGCAATGCAAACAATACATACAAAAAGTAATTTAAGAAAGTAGTAGTCTCTGTTGCCCTTGTTCTAGGGGCAGAGGACTTCTGTCCTGCAGTAAGTCCAGGAAACCTGCCATGCAAAGAAAGCAGTCTATTTTGTCTTTTAGGATGACATCAGGTTGTTAATCTTTGAAGTGGTCCTGGAGTCTGTATCACAGGGGTACAATTCTGTCTTTGACTGTGGTGTAGTTAGTTGACAGTACTTGAGATGACTCTCTCTAGTCAGCATGCAGATGTCAGTGTCCCATCTTTCAACAGTTCTCAGTTTGGAACAGGAATGTCCAATTTCATGGGCTTCTGGAGTTTCTGCAAAGTAAAAGTCTAGACCATTTAATAATTTTGCAAACCAAATTTTCTTATGTGAATATGAAGAATCAATGAAACAGTTGTTTCTCTGCCTTAGTTATAGGCAAGGCTTGGGTATGTAAGATGTCTTATGTCTCTCGTATCTCTTCACAAATTTTGCTAATTTGAGTTTAGGAGTGTGCAATTTTGCAAATCCCAGGCAATTTTCAAAGGAATCTCGAATTTCAGAATTCTTGCATTTTGACAATACAAAAAGCAGATTCAGCTTTTATAACATGAAGGGGTTGACTGCTAGCCATGAATGCATGGGCCCATCAGGAACTTTCCACCAGCAAGGTGTGTCTGGAGTTTCTGTAACACCACACATCATCTTGGCACTACTAATTGCTCCTCACAGCGTGCTTGCATTCTCTGAGTGTATTTCAGGCCCTATCGAGGTCAGACCATCCTGCCACAGCCTGCCTTGACCACAGTCAGTCCTCTCCACCTCATGGAGTAGATATGCAGGAGCTTCTTGCCTCTGTGTATAAAAGCATTTTCACTGCTAAATTGTATATGTTAGCATGTTAAATAACAATGGCATCTTCACGTATTGTGAGCCATAATGCAGGTTTCTAAAAGATTATTTTGCTGAAAGAAATTCAAGAGACATAAGAGCATGAAAAAGTTTTCAGGACAAGACTGAAATTCACTTAATTAAGCTAAAATAAGGTACAAGCATCACTTAGATGACTTAAACAAGCTATTCAGCTATGATGTTACCAGTTCATTTCAAAGATTGCAGGCTTAGATGTAACTCAATGTTCATGAGAGAGTCTACGAAATCAGTTCTTTTAATCTTTCAGCTGCACTGTTGTGACTCAGTTACTTGCTTGTCTTGTAACACAGGACACACAGAACTTGTTTCGCTTTTCTTTTGCGAGGCTCAGTGCTTCACACAATGTAACAGACACTAGATGATAAGATGTTAGAGACAAACTCAAAATAAACAAATTTGAAGTTACAATCATACAACCTCCGTGTAGAAT
This sequence comes from Pithys albifrons albifrons, assembly GCF_047495875.1. Classification (NCBI taxonomy): domain Eukaryota; kingdom Metazoa; phylum Chordata; class Aves; order Passeriformes; family Thamnophilidae; genus Pithys; species Pithys albifrons. The sequence continues at coordinate 75,598,573 of NC_092497.1, read as the reverse complement.
TTTTGAACCAGGTTTAGAGAAATTTTTCTTACATGTAACAGCAATTAAAGAGAAGACACAGTTGTTCTACACAAAGCTTGCACAATGATGTTTTCATCAACTTTGCTCTCAGATTGGATTCTTGAGAGGCATGTCCTTCAGGTCTGGTGGTGACAGACTCCTTGGTTGTCTGCAAATAATCATATTCTTACAGCAGATGGTTGGTTCACATTAAAGGCAAAAATACATAGGTGGCAACTATTGATTGATTTTGTACCAGTATGATACTGGTCCTAGTTTTCAGCAGCCTCAGAGCTATGCTGAGACAGACATGCTACAAGCTGGAGCAGCTTAGAGCAAGCTCAGAACACAGAGACTACCAGAGAAAGCTGTGGGTTCGCTTTGCCAATCTGTCTCGGTGTATCAGGTGTTGAGGCTTCTCTAAAATTGGAAATGAGAAAATTGCAAACACAGACAGAATCTTTAAGCTTAAGATAAAGATTCCTTAAACTTAATTTAGTGCTTTAGCATTCATCTAGTTGGAATGAATTGAGTTTGTTCAGGCAGCTTGTAACACAGTGACACTATCACTCTTTTTGCTCCCCCCTTTTCGGTCTTGGTGGCAGGGGTAGAGGGAAAATGCTGGAAATGCTCTCGGGGGTAGAGGAACTTGCCCCCCTTTTCCTGCAATTAGAAATTTTGCACACTTGGGCAAGGCAGTCGAGATGATCAGGCTGCCTGCCTGCTTGCTGGGGAGTCCTGTATTCCAGGACAAGGTGTTTAAATTCTCTGCTTGCTCGCCGAGGCAGGTAGGGATTGTTAGCAACAGGGATAGAAAGGAAAGGGTCGCCCACGGCCCTCCCGCTGTCGGTCTGGGCAAGGTCTCAGCTGTAGGTATTGACCCTGGGTCTTTGCTGGCATCTGCTATTGCTGTAGCACTGGCTTTGAGCACAGCTTCTTTGGTCCTTTTTGTCGGGGCCATGCTGGCTCTTAAGGGAACGGTCCCGTCCCTGATGACCCTTGGGCTGGCCTCTGTTGCTTTGGAAACTGTGGCGTCCAGAGCCATTGCCGGTGTTGCCCCCGGCTCTGGGCCTGCCGTGCAGTGCCGCCCACCCGGCTCTTTGCTGGCTTCACTCGCTGCTCCAAGGGGAGCAACGCTGACAGGAGTTAGTTCTACGGTCCTAGGGGTGGAACTGCCCGGGATTGGGGGTCCTGGACAGTGTTGTAGTTCTTTTCTTCCCCCAAAGCTACTCATGCTTTGTTTACAAGGAGTTTCAATAGCAACACTCTTTGCTCTATTTCTAGTGAGGGAGCACAAAGAAAACTTTCCTTTCCTTGCTTTCCCAGGAGGAGGCAAAGATGAAGATGCCTTCTTCCCTCCGGGTCCACTTTGGCCCAGCTTTGCTCTTAACTCTCCATTATAAAGATGACACAAAGCCTCCTCTCCAACCGCAGACAAAAGGCAAACTAGCACTGATTTTTCTCTCTCCCCACCACGAACAAGGGAAGGGAAAGCAGGAAGGAGACCATGTCTCTCTGCTCCTGTGCCTTTTGCAATCTTGGTGTCAGAAGCGTCACTCTCCACCCTGCCTCTCTGCACAGCACACACTGGCTGCCGGACAGGGGCAGAGCTGGCCACGTTGCCTGTAACTGCCTTTGCATAGTCACGAACGGCATCGGCGAGAGATGGAGGAAGGGACAGTGCTGTCTCTCCCTCCCCGCTTTTTCCCGCGGTCTCTGCTAAAGCCCCTTTCGCCCTCCTTTCTGCCACCACAGCTGCTGAAGGGGCAGCAAAGCCAGTGCCCACTCTGTTCTTAGCAGTGGGAGAACCCAGCATGGAGGAGCAGCCCACGGCCGAGCGAGACTGATCCTGCTCTTGCTGCAGCTGCCTCTCGGTCATCAGTACCTCTTTTCCACTGGTACCCTCAGGACTTTTTGCTGCTCTAGCTGCCCAAGGAAAAGCTGCGTTTGCCTGGCCAGCAAGCGCTGCTTGTTCATCTCCCGGTCCCGGGAATGTGTGTGCTGCCTCCCCCGCACTCGCTCTATCTGCTTGCCTGGCTACCACCCTCCTGCAGCCACTCTCACAGCTGCTGGCTCTGCCAATTTCCAAGGCCAACCCTGCTGTGCCTGGCCCCTTTCTGCTGGCTCCACTCGCCACTCCAAGTGGAGTGATGCTGGCAGAAGTCAATTTCACGGCTCTGGTGGAACCTGCTCCTGGCTGTCCTGGGACTGCTGCTATGCCAAGCTCTGCTTCTCCAAGGGGTTCTGCTTGCGCTGCATATGCGCTTGTCTCAGTGTCCATGGGAGCAGCCTCAGTGTATCCCCGCACCCATGGAACAACTTTAGTGCATCCCTGTATCCGCCGGGACAGCCTCCTGGGGGGCTCTGGGGGTCCCAGCCCATTTCCGGAGTTTTCTCCTTCCCAGGAGCTGCTGGGCTTCTGGTTACTCATTTGTTTACAGGGGGTCTCTATGGCAACTCTCTCTGCTCCCTCTCCGATAGGGGAACGCAGAGAAAACACCTTCCTCTTTGCCTCCTCAGGAGGTGGCAAAGGTACTTTCTTTCTCAAGGGAATGGAAACACTCCCTCTCTCTTCCTTTGGGAACACAGACCCTTCATGGTCTTTAAAAGAAAAGTAAGTTAGAAAGTTGAGATTATTCCTTTTGTTAATTTCCCAGGCTAGGACCATCCTTGAATCCAAGCAGCTGTGCCACAGCCATGCTTGTCTTGGCTTCTCCCAGCCCAGCTCCCTGAGCTCAGAGACAGCCGCTCCATCCCAGAAACTCAGCTTTGCCTTAGCCTTTCCACCAGGCTGGCCCCAGCTTATCTTTGCTTTTCGTTCTTCACTACAGAGGTGCTGATACAAATCCTCTTTTTCAACAACACACAAGATGCAAACCACTGCTTCATTAAAACACGAAACTGACTGCTCTCTCACACAGCTATGAACGGGGGAAGGGAAGGCAGGAAGGAGACTGTTCTCTACAATCCTGGTGTTATCCAGTGCTTTGGTCTCCTTGTTCTTCTGTACCGGACAAGTTGGCTGCCGAGCAACAGCAGTGCCTGCTGCTCTTCCCTCGCTTGTCTCTGCCTCTGCATAGCTGGAAATGCCAGAGGTGGGGAAAGGGGGAAATGAGCCTGCTGCTTCCCGCCCCACGCTGCTCTCTGCAGTCTCTGCAACATTCCTTCTGGCCCCCCTTTCCAGGGCTGACTTATCTGTGACTGTGCTTACCAGAGCAACCTCGGGAAAGCCACCGGTGCCTCCCTGCTCTGTATATTGGATCTCTTCCCACCGTTTCTCTTTTCGTAACACTTGCCTTCTCAAAGATGTTTCAGGGCTCGTTAGATGCTTCCATTTCCGCAAAACCAAAGCTAGAGGGGACTCCACTGGAGTCTCCTCTTCCATAGATTGCATACAACCCATGCTGACAAGTTACAGGCAAGGGAAAAAAACTTTCCAGCACCCAGATTTGAACTGCTGGCCTCAGGAATACCAAGCAAGCTCACTCCTCCAAGTGCTATGTTACTGCTTCAGGCTAAGACAGAGTGATGTAATCCCAGAGAGATATTCCTCTCCTTTCCAGCTGCATTCAACTAACATGAAACCCCTGAGCACTCTGCTTTGCCCTTCTCGAAGCAACAAAGGACCAAACCGTCCCTCACCAAGGCAAAACACCCTTTTGCCCACCAGGCTGAGAAACTGACTGACCAGAGCAGCTATACCTCCCAGCCCAACGTATTCCCAGTTCCAGGGAAAAACCTTCCCTTAGTTTGCTAGCAAAAATATCCAAAGGAACTGCTCCTTTTATCTTACCCAGTTGTTAGGAGTTTCAAAGGTCACTGAAGGAATCCTCCAAAATGTGCCTGCAGTAGAGAATTCCTGCAGGACGAAACTTCTTGCTCTGGAGTCCCTTGTGGTTCCAGGGTGCTGGATTCTCTGATTCCGCCTTTCAGGCGCCAAACTGATGCTGTGAATGACCCTTCCCCCCAAAAAACAGGACTTTGAGTTTGAGCCACGTTAGTGTAGGGTAAGATAAAAAGTAAAGGTCCTTTAATAACACAGGCCTATGGCCCACAGGAATACATGATGACATGCATGTGTCCCAGTTCTTGTTTCCATGGCTTTTATAATAAGATCCTTCCAATCATTGCTTTACACATTTCTCAGTCCAGCCCCAGTCCCACCCCTGGTCCAACCCCCTGGAATTGGGTCTGGGGTTGTCAAGACCCTCTGTCTTCATCAACTCTTCTTCCTCGGGCACACAAAGATCTCTTGGAGCTCATCCAATTCTGGCTTTTGGGTCACTCTGACCTATGTTTATGTTTCATTCTGTAGGCCTTCTGATATCCTTCAGCTCTTTACCTTGGAAAGGAGTCTAAACAAGATTAATTAACTAAAGGAATTTGAGCTCCCTGTTCTGGGACAGGGGTAGTGATAGAAAGGCATTAAACTTAAACTGTTAGAAATATTAACCCTCTAAAAATCTACAACTACTGTGTTCCTAAAATCTACAAAATGTGAAAATCAGAACAAAAACCCTTTCGGCATCACCCCCACTCGAGTTGTTGTTCGATCTGCAGTCTTTCAGCACGATCAGGGCCTCTGCATCTCCCCCTCTTTTATTCATAAACAGAGCGGGCACAAATAGCATAATACACAAACCACAAAGCAACACAGTAATACCTTTTTTTAACAATGAAATCAACCAAGGTCCAAGGCCTAGGCTGCTTAGCCACTTATCCAATGGAGAAGTTGTTACTGTTAAGGTCCTAAAATGGCAAAGCTTATGAATTGATTGTGAATGATCACCCAGACTCATGCATCAACATCACTCGTTAAATGAGTGGTGGATCCTGTGCCATCTATAGGGCTAACAGGCGTGTTGTCCACCGCAACCTTGGCTGGGTCCTTCCGGATCTAGGATCGCACCCATTTAGCTGGTGTCCACTCACTGCCTTGATCTGTAGATACACAAGCATACCCACACCCCCATGTTATTAGACGGAATGGACCCCTCCATATGTTCAAGGTTGGTTGATACACTGCAACCTGAATGTCAAAGTAGAAAAATTGCGCAAATTTTCTGAAAAATGGGAAAAAAATTGGAAGATCACTAGTTTCTCTTGGATTTAGCCAATGCAAAACACAACAGCGTTTCATTAATACATTCTACAGGTTACACATCCGTACCTCCCCGTCTTTTTTTTTTTTTTTCTAAACAGACCTAAGCCTTTAGGGTACAAGACTTTTGAACAGGGTACAGTAACATTTGTAAACTGACACAAACCGATCCATGTACAGAACATGTAGGGCTTGGGAATTTACACTTACAAAGCAACTGTTACAAACTTATAACTAGTACAATGTGCAAAACAAGAAACTTTTCTCCATGTGGATTATTGTGGGTTTTTCCGTGCAGTCGTCACTACACAAACCACTGTCTTTGTGCAAGGTGTCTATCATGAGTGCAGCATGACTTCAAATTAGCAAAGAGGCAGGTTTTTAATTCCCCTTGTGCAATTTTTCAAGACCATTTCTCAAACTCTATCTGGCCAGGGCAGAATTTACTGAGAAAAGATTGAGTTTCAGTCACTAGACACTCTTGGGACTACAGTAAACAAGGTGTTGATGTGCAAAGAAAATTTAACACTGAAGGAGAGCAAGTACTGATGATTTTACACTCTCTAGAAAGTATTCTGCAGCTGGGAGGACAGGAGTTTTCGCTCCTGCAGCTTTGCTGGGCAGCTTAGCAGTGCAATGAACTTAAAACTGCTTAAGCCTATTTTTATTACTTAGCTGAAATTAACAGTGTTTATTTAACAAACTTTTACAGGCTAACAACATACTAACTTGAACTGGACTGTTCCTATCTGGTTGACAGTTACCATAGCAACCAGACAAATCATGCCAATAGCTAGAATTAGAGCTCTTTCTTCCAGCAAGGTATCTTGAAAAAATCTAGGGAAGAACCTCATCTTTTTAAAGGAACAGTCAACTTGTTATATTAACAAATATCACCCACACATTTTGATTCACCCCCATTTAGTAACAACAGCAACAAGGCAAAACATAAGTAAGACTAACAGTTTGTTCACAGAGCATTGATATGGCTTTGCTTCCCCTCATTTTACTGCAGTGTCGATATTAAATCGCCTGTCCTTTTAACAGCTATTGTTCCAGTCTTGGCTTCCCCGTGGCTGGGTGGGGACTGTGCCCCACCTCTGCGAGGCGGCAGAGGCTCAGGGGCTGGGAGTCAGTGCTGATTGACAGCTGGGTCCGCCCCCATTGTTAATTTGACGGCTTTTGGACCACGCGGTAGTCTCTTTGTTCTTGTGGCCATGTGGCTCGGTGCGGGCTCCACTCCTCCTGCCCCGCGGCTCTGGCACTCAGTCTCGTGGCCCTGGCACCAGCCACGCAGCACGGCGTGTGGCTCTGTCTCGTCTCTCGCAGTGTGCGGGGTCCTGGCCTTGGGGCGGCGTGGCTTGCGTGTGCATGGTGCGGCTCTGGAGCGGCGCGCTGTTTGGAATCAGGGATAACGCGTTCTCTCCCGTCTTGGGCTCTGAGTTCATTTACCATTTGGCGCGGTCTGGCTGGCATGCTTGAAACTGCAAAGCCGCCGTCTCTCATTCCCAGGAAAACTTTCCAAAGCACGCGTTCGTCCGGTGGACCGGGATCATGCAGTGGCATGGGAAAGGAAACAAAGTATTCACCGTCTGATGTTAGCAAGGCTGTGGCGGCGGCAGCAGCAACCTGTTTTTCTGCCTTCATCTTCTCCAGAGCATTGCTGACCGCTTGCCAGGTAACAGATTCCGAAAGGTCTTGACCAACTTTGTCCTATATTTCCATACGATATGCATAACCGGCATCGGTAAGATGCCTTCGGCTCTGGCACCAGAGTAACAGTTGCTCTAATGCTGCCTTATTTATTTCCTGCTCAGTAATATGAGCTAGCTTTGTAAATATGCTCTACCACTGATACAGCGTTTCCCATCCTGCTTTATTTTTCCTCTGACTCACTGGTCAGTTGTATCCGTGGCCACAAAACACACTTTCTTCGGCGTTCCAGGAACACTGCTGCTTCACAGGATCCTAGTTCATCTACAGCTGGCATCTGTCGCCCCCAAGCATCACGTCGGGGTTACCATTGTGCTGCAGACCACCAGAGAGACTTGCACACATCAATATGATGTTAAAAGCAAAATCCAACTTTATTCTAAGTACGCAACACATTCAACCCTGAAAACCACGCCCTGTGCGTGTTACGCGTCTCTTCAAGCCATCTCATAGGTCACAGGCTGCTGTCCATATCCAGAATCCAATCCTGGTCGAGGAAAGGGCAGGAACCATCCCAGGAGGCCATCCCAGACTTGTATCTTGTTTTTCTCTTGTCCTGGGGCGACTCCCTCATCATGTGGTCCTTAGGTGACCCCCACTCGAGTTGTTGTTCGATCTGCAGTCTTTCAGCACAGACAGGGCCTCTGCAGTGGCTCACCAAGATTTGTCAAAGATATGCACACCAGCCAATAGAAGTTTGCCACTTATCTGTCTTAGTGGAGTTTGAAAATTCAATACCTGCTTGCAAGATAGTTTTGTAAACATTGCAGTCAGCCTGTTCAGAAAGTGAAGTTTAAAACTGCCTACTTTCTTTTTTTGGCCTACCAATTTTGTGTTCCTTTTGCTTGCATTTTTTACTGCTTTTTCTTAAGTTCTGCCACAAACAATGTAAGGGCAGCAGTCTGCCCTCATTCTCCTGGACTTAAGGAAAATTAAAAAAGGAGAGCTGCAGATGTCTTTTTGCATTAGGGGGAAAAAAAGTCTTATTCCTGCCAAAATATCTCTTCACCAGCATGGTTCATTACGCAATCTTTTAGCAACATTTTCACTGTTGTGTCCTAGGTATAAGTAAGTACAGATTCATACCTGCTCCTGCTATTCTTCATTTACACACCATTCTTGAACATCTGAAGTTTTTGTGTTGTTTGACTACCTATAAAGAAATCCTTCTTTACTCCTTGTTCTGATAAAGTAAAACAATTCTCTCCTTCCTCCTCTCACAGTTCAGAAGAGCTTTAAACAATTAAGAATTTTGGTCTGTAAGTTAAATTATATTCTTACATGATTGTGTATAATTTCTGTAAGCCTCACATATACATAGATGAGGGTAAAACTTGCCCCAGGAACATCGTTTGCCATGTGCCAGCATTAGGGAAAATGAATTTGTATTGTAAAACAAATGTATATCAAGTAACACAGAGTGGGAGCATGTCATGGCATACACCAATGATTTTTGTGATTCACTGTTTTCACTGAGAGGATGGTGGTAATCTGCCCAATTAATTTTTTTTTTTTCTGAAAACCACTCTTTGGACAAGACTTAAATATTTATGTGTGATCAGTGGGAACATTTGTTTTCCCTTGGGAAGTGTGCTTCTGTTAGGACCTGCAACTTGCAGCCAGGTAAGTAGTGAAAGTGCAGTTCAAGCATATGTTTAAATTCAAAGGATTCTCAAAACTGGCTATTTTACTCACACTCAGAAGCTATCATCTTTTAATATCTTCTTTACATAAAGCTGGAGTTTTAGACTTATGTTTTAAGAGAAATGGGTGTGTTTCCATTATGAACATGATGGTGACAGAGAGAAAATAATGGGGTGAGGTGAACCCTGCAAGCAGCCAACTAACATGAATGGGACATCTGAAGGTCTCACAAAGCACCCATGCTGAAGTGTGGGACTCGATTCCTCTTCCGGGCCAAATTCACAGGAAAACCAAAGTTTTTACAACTTGCCTACAAAGCCTCAGCTGAAGTTACAGTGCACGATGTTTGTGCCAACATGGTGCCCTTTGATCTCTCTGTTGTTACAGAGCTGAGCTGTAAGTTAGGTGTAATGATAATGACTTTTTTCCAGATCACTACACTTACTTTGCAGACTTAAGTTATTCAAATATTTCTTTTCTCTGCGGAGAAAAGACAATATTTTAACATGGGTACACTAACAAGCAGAAGCCCATGTTTTGACTACACCAGGTTAATTCTTGCAAATTCTCCAGTGGCTTCTTTTGGACTTGCTTTGGAGAGCTGGGTCCTGGGAACCACATTCTTCTCCTCAAACTCAGAGGTCCTGAGCCTACTGTGTCAGGCACCTGTTGTTTCTGTCATCCTTACACATAGTGTGCTAAATATCAAGACAATGGTGATGGGGAGAACAGCCTTTCAATGTATGTGAATTATTGTATTTGAGTGTTACCGTAACTGTTACTTTAAACTAAGTAGCACAAAGCATGGTGTGATAGAAAGAATGCAGGTATTTAAGTGCCCTCAATAAGTAGGGCACACTATTGACCAATTCAGTTTCTGCTCAGTCTTAAGCTAGCCTAGCTCTGAGACATTTTTAAAGCCCAAGTCGTTTATAGGATTGTTATTAGAGATTTCTCACTTTCTGAAGCCAAGGAAGGAAAATAGTTACTGAGCTAAACATTGCCAAGACCCTAAGCGGTGTTTCTGTTTGTGATTTACAATTCAGATGCAGGCATCCACTTCTGGTAGAAATAGCATTGCTGGTGGGTTTGACACCGTCTTTCTAAAGGTGGCTATTAAACAGAAACTGGAAACAACAAGGTTGTGGTTTGTTAAAAGTTCAAAGAAAGGTGGCAGTGGGAGGGGTTCCTCAGGGAGTTTTTATCTCCCTCCCAACACAAAGGTTTTGGTAGTTGAAGTGCCAGGACTGAGAACAGTAGTGGTTGATGACTCTAGATTCCAATTTATTGGTGGGGCAGAGGTGAGAAACAGACTCCCAGCACCCGGGAGGGGTGCTTTTCTATGTGCTGGTGGCACTTTGTTTTGGGCAGCTGCAGGACTGGAAGCCACCATTTGCTGGGCTGGTGAGAGCTCCTTCTGGCTCTGCTTTTTGCCTTCCCCTCTCCATCTCTGGGCACCCTGAGCTTCAGAGAAAGAGAAAGAGAGTGGAAGAGGAGGGTCATGGCTGCTTTGGGGCACACTGCAGACCTTTTTTTTGTGGGGGGGGACTGACTCTGACTGCAAGGAGATTTCTGGGAACCACTATCACCCCTCAACTTCCTGAGTTTTCTTCTTTGAACAAAGGACAAGTAGAGAGTGCTCTTCCCCACAGAAAAGGTTCCATCCCTCCTGAACATAAGTCATATTACCTCTTGTCTCTGCCTCGATGGGAAAAGAACGCGTTGCAGCCAGCCAAGGTGTGACACTGCCACCTGCTGTCCACAAATATAATTGCACAGGGAGGGAATTTCAGGTGTTTCTTCGGTGGTGTTTGGGTTTTCTTTGGTGCTGGGGGAGTAAATCAGAAATTAAAGACTGTTCTGAGTTGGAAGGGACCCACAAGGATCACAGAGTCCAACACTTAAGTCAATTTCTCATTCAGGGGATGGAACTCATGACCTTGGCATTATTACAGCCAAGTTTTAACCAACTGAGCTAGTTTCCTCTGGTCTGTTCATAGTTATATCTATATCTATATCTACAGTAGTTAAGAACAGTTATCCCTATACACATTTTTTATAATTAAAGTTTTAAAAAATATTAATAAGGAGTGAAGTAGTTACAGAGGAGGAGTCCCCTCCTCTAGTCTTGGTAAACACCTTGGTTTTCCTTAGACTAGGACATGGTTGAGCTCTGGAGGTCTGAAAAATATGTCAGCCTGTTGTGGTATGAGGCACTCTCCAGTTCCCCTGAGGAGAAAACTCTTAGTACATTTCAGCTCCTGTGATGACAGTGATGTTATGCTTCAGACTTCTTACTGCAATGTAAATAGCATTATATTAAAGAAGTGTCTTTGGGTAGGAATACAAAAGAGGAGAAAATGCATTTGATTAGAAACAACTACTATTCATTGTAAATTGACATAGGATTGCAAGCAGTATAACTACAGTCAGTGCTACTTTCACCTGTTATTGTTTATATATTAGTTCATTCAATTTTCAACTTTTTGTTCTGTATAATAATGGAGGTTTAAGCCTGTTCTGGCCTTGTATTTATACACAAGTTGCATGTCAGGTCTTCCAGTGCCATGAGTCAAGTAAACAGGCCAGAAGTGATAACAAAGAACACTGCCTGAGAGCAGCCAGAGAAAACTTGTAAGCTGATGGAGAGTTATACAGTTAAGTTTTAGCATATTGGTTATTTATAGATACACTGAAGTGGGCTAGGAGTTCTTTAGATCAGACTGTTTATCTGTGCTGAAAGGCAACACTGGAATGTTAAAAATCATCTTGGGTAGTACCAAAAATATTTAACTGTATTATTTAACTCCTTATTTAATTCACTGCAATTTGGATCACTTCCTATGACACTAGATAACACCCTGAACAAACTATTAACTCTGATAAACAGATTAGACGCCAGTTGTATGCTGCTCAAAGGATGGAGTAGATGCTTTGAAATATTTTTCCATGTCTGAATTCCAGCTATACAGTGTAGTTAGCAGTGAACCTGAAATAACAGAACTACAAAGGGGAAAACATTGCTATGGCAACAAACTATTTCTATTTTAAAAGAGCTTGGTGCAAGAAAAGAAGCAACAGCGTGATTTAAACAGAAACAGAGTTTGCCAGATAAGAAATACAATCATTAATTTAAAACTAAATCATTATTTAGCCTTGTTTGTGATGGCATATCTACCTGTAACTCTCTTTTCTCTGGTGTTTTCTGAACTTACGGAAACATAGAACAACATTTTGTGGGTTTAGAACCTGAGACAGGAGTTAACAGAGTTAATCTCAGGAGGCACTAGAGTCCCTTAACAAAGCTAGGTACAGAATATGCATGATTAAGGATATAATGTCAAGATTACTTACAGTTAGGCATCACTCTGAGGAGACCAAATCAGGAGTTATTATTGCTAGAAACTACTCTACATTCAGTGAAGTACAGTGCAATAGTACTCCCACAGCATGACTATGTCTTTGGACCAATTGCCAAGAGCATATTTTACAAGGCATGGTCTCTCCTCCGATTTTTGGGGTCACAACAGGATTCTTTTCTTAGTCCACTATCTCAGTTAGAAGATGAACCAACATCAAAGGCTTTAAGTCCAGTGCCTGTATTCCAATGCAAATTAATGTCATTCATTTACCATCCTTCAAACTGCAATGATGGTTCCTCTGATTTCTGGTTAAGTGCAAGGAAAAATGTCTGGTTCTGTTACAGCCCAGGTTCAAGATAAAGCTTTGCTCAAAGGACAAAATTCAGCATCTTCCTCTGATAACCAAAAACTTTCGAGTAGCTCTTGTAACAGAAAAATATTAATGTTTCCTTTTCTCTCCCAAAGCCTTTTTACAGGCAGATGGCATGCCTACTGTGTTGGGGTTTGTTGTAGTTTTTGTTGCTTTATTTTGTTTATAGCTTTTGTTTTTCAAAGGATAGACTACTTTCTAAGAAAAATACAGGGATAAAAGTATTCTGTACTTCTATGTAATGCTTTTTCTTCATCATCCTTACCTCACTCACTTTTTGGGGAGTGACTCTTTGGGTGTTTAAAGTCAGCTGCCAAAATTCTGGAGAATGAAAGAAATGAGCAACCTTTCAAGAATGCTTCTATTTTGATAACACTCAAGGAAGTGGAAACATTTACACAGGTGTCACGATTTAGGAATGGTACAGCCCAATTTAACACGGCCACTGAGACTCTCCAAACCACAATGCTGCCCAGTCACTGGCCCACCCTGTCCCCTTCTATGGCAGGATGGAGAAGAGAATTGGAAGCAAAAAAGGTGAAGATCATGAGTTGAGATAAGGACCATTTACTGAAAACAGCAATGAGATAAGAAAATGAGCAGTAGCAGCAACAATATTCATAACAGAAGTGTAGAAAAGAGAGAGCGATTCACATATAAAAATCCTCACTGAAGAGCTCAACCTGACTGCAGTCACACCACTTCAGCCACTGAGAATGGATGCCACCTGATTGTTCCTTCCAGCTCAGAACAGGTGGCACACTTACTCAACCAGAAGGAACTCTTTCTTATTGGAAGAGACTCCCTTCCTCCACCTGCCCCCAGCAATGCCATTAGACAATATAGAATAACCTCTGGGTCTTGGCCTTGCCCTGTCCTGGCTACTGCAAAATTTAACCCTATCCTGGCCAGAGCCAGGACAACAGGTTAATTAAAGTAATTAGGACATTTTTTTTTCCTTGGGAAATGGCCTTACAGAATTTCACTGTGGCTGCTTGACTCCTGTTTATTAAACTACACTTTTAAAAGGATCAGAGATAAAAGTGAATTGAACTATTTCTCTAGAAAAAGAAGATATTATCTGCTTGTCAAAGAAATGAGATTGAACCTGCTTTTCCAAAATGCAGTCCCAAAATTCCCTGCAGAACTCCACCTCGGCCTGATTTATCTAAGCCTTGAGTGTGCTGAGACACCCTGAAAGGCAGAAAAGTTAAAAAAGTGCAGAAAGTTAGAAAGCCATGAAGATCCCAGATGTGTGCCTTAACAGTGGCTATGAAATGTCACCATCCTTGTTCAGAAGCACATGCTGTAAAGAGCTCCAGTGTTCAGTGATTTCATGGGCCCTCAGGAACAAGTCTTTAGGGTGTGTGCAGGTATATACTGATTTGTCAACAAGAGACATGGTATTCTCTGTGGGATGCAATGATCCTGCCTGCACTGCATAAAAGGATGGAGTCTGCTGCCACTAGCCCTGGAAGAGGCAAGGGTAGTTGCACTTGTGACATATATTGGCGACTCCCATCTTGTATGCACTGTCTTTTAGTGTTCAAAAGTCTGAAAACATTTAGCAAGGAATGGATGTCATCTTTTCAGCTATGCTCAGCTACTTCAGAGGCTTCTGCTTTGCCATTAAGACAAGTAGTTTACTTTTCTATCCAGTCTGGTCTAGGATGTGCAGCATTCTGCACAGTCCTGTGAACTTAGAAGCACATCAAATTCAATGAGTTATTTTTGCTCCCTGTGCCACAAGGAAAAAAAAAAGCAACTGATAGCTTAATTGGCCAATCAGTTTTGAATAAGCGCTACAGTAAATAAATGGCAATTTGCTTATTTTCTCTTTCCACAAAATACAAGTTGATTTGACTTCAGGAAAAAAATTTGCTTTTTCTATAATATTTGGTTGCAGTCTTTCAATTGCATGTAACAAAGTGAGAGCAGAATGCTGAAAAATGATGAAATCCTATGATTTCTTAATGTTAAACTTGGACATGTTTAATACTTATTAAAAGATTAAATGACTTTTAAAATCATATTGAGAGCTTCAAAGTTGCAGATTAAGATTTAGTCTGTGGCTGTTCCACCTCTGCAGAATAAATTGATCTATGTGTTTAATGTGGTCTTTTAAAATGTATATTTAGTGAACTTCTGTGGTAAAACTATTTTCATTATCTCCGTTTCACTGTTTTGGGTTTGGGTTTGGGGTTTTTCTTTTTCTTTTGTAGGAATGTCTTTCATTCTACTTGCAGTAATTTTGTTTACCTCACAGGTAGACACTCCTAGAAGAAATAATTATATTTACTGTGTGACTCCTGTGACAGATTTTCTTAAGTAAATATATTATTTTGAAACAAGATTTTTATCCAGACCATTTGATTTATACAATATCATCAATTTTTAAAAGTTGAAGAGACTAGTCATTTCCTCATGAGACTTTCTATAACTATTGAAAAATTTCATTCAGTTGTTCCTTCATGAAGCCCAGTGACTAATGGGTAGAAGTAGAATAAACCCTTTAAGCAGATCCCTAATCTTGATAAAAAGATAGAGGTTATCTACAACATCTACAACATCCAAGTATACAGGTTTCAGCCAGCACTAACCTACATATTTAATCATTGTATGTAAATCCTTAATTTGTCTTTATCTGATGGACTTGTTTTCCTACACCATTTGCTGTATCTTTCTGAAATATTTTCCCATTATTTATAATTTTTCCAAATTCTGAGCCCTTTATCTGTAACATCTTCATTCTCCACAAAGTTCTATGAATGGATCCCTTCCAGACTACACTAGTAGGATGAAAATTCCTTATAAAGTCCTGTAATAGAAAACCTCAGGTTTATGGTGAACAATGATTCATTCATTAAGAGATGTTGCACTGATGCACTGTGTTTACACTGTGTTTTGAGGAATGTCTGGCCTCGCAGGAAGTATCAGCTGTCTTTACAAGTGAGATGTGTTCCAAGTTTACTGGAATCATCCCTTTCCTCCTGTTTTCTACCTACCTATGTTGGATTATAATTCTACCTTCAAGGACTTTGTAGTATTTTTAGTTAGGCCTCAAATTAGCAGGATCAAGAAGTCTGCATAGATTGGGAGAGACAGGTATTGCCTAAGTAACCAGAGTGAGTCCAGAGAAGAGCAACAAGGCTGGTGAAGGGACTGGAGCACAAGTCCTATGAGGAGAGGCTGAGGGAGCTGGGGTTGTTTAGCCTGGAGAAGAGGAGGCTCAGAGGTGACCTCAGCACCGTCTAGAACTCCCTGAAGGGAAGTTCTAGCCAGGTGGGGGTTGGTCTCTTCTCCCAGGCACTCAGCAATAGGACAAGGGGGCACGGGCTTAAGCTCTGCCAGGGTAAATTTAAGTTGGATATCAGAAAAAAATTCTTTACAGAGAGAGTAATCAGGTATTGGAATGGCCTGCCCAGAGAGGTGGTGGATTCACCATCCCTAGAGATTTTTAAATGCAGATTGGATGTGGCACTGAGTGCCATGATCTAGTAAATGGACTGGAGTTGGATCAAGGGTTGGACTCGATGATCTTGGAGGTCTTTTCCAACCCAATTGATTATATATTTCATACCAGATGATACAAATCTAAGATATGAGTGCAGGAGTGGGAAGTGTTTGCCCAGTTCCATCATGGCTGGAGTACAAACAGGACATGCACCAGTTGTTCTGTTGTGCTGGGCTCTGCTCCTACTATATTGTATTTTGTTTTAGTTTCAGGGAAGCAGAAACATTGTGTTTTTATACTTTCTGTTTCTTGTTGGATGTCTTTTGGGGTGCCTGTAGATCTAGAGTAATAGAATCTAGTTTCGGTGAGAGGTAGAAAATTGTTGTTATATCTAACTTGTGTAAAGTGTGTGTGTTATATTGTAGTATTGCTTTTCTCTTTTCTATAAAAATACATATAGTTAGTTTAAGCACAAACCTAGTTTGAAGGGTTTTTTTTTCCTTTTCTCCCTTTTCTCCACTTAAGAGAGAGAAACTTTCTCTCTGTATTAGGGGTTAGCATTTTGCCAGCTCAACTCAAGACAAACTTGAAGACTGTAAAACATTGAGTCTGTTTTAACGTTTGTGCCTTCATGAAAGGAAGTCAGAAAAAAAAAATTAAAAGAAATACCAGTCTGACTTCATTTAAGGGATTTGGTACTGGTGTCAATGGTATTAGGCAGAGATTAGCAGGGTGCAGTATATTAACTCTACTCTGGATTTTCTGGCAATGATCAAAATTTATTCCCTTTCTGTAGGATATATATTAGTATACTTGCATTTCAGAAAGATATGGACTTGAAAGCATAGAGGAACTTGTTGCCTGAAAAGTCTGTGGAGACAAAAGACTCCAAGACAATTTTAGTGGGAGATAAGATAGGAGAGCAGTGGCTTTAATGAGCACCCAGGCTCATCCAGGAATACATATCAACACATGCCCTGAACACTGGTTTTCCATGGGTTTTATAATATTGTCCACCTAATCCCCATTTTACACATCCCTTGGTCCAACCCTATCCCACTTCTGGCATCCCCTGTCAGAAACTGAGTTTGGGGGAGTTGAAACCCTTTGTTCATCATCTTCATCTTTGTCAGCACAGGTAGGGCTTGGAGGTTTTCCAGTGTTCCTAGACCCTGAGGTCATTGGCCTATGTTTATGTCTTGTGCTGTCGACCTTCTGATATTATTCAGTTTTCTACCTTGAAAAGAAGACTAAATAGCCTAGTGGAATTCAACACATTAATATGGGGCAGGGTTTGGCATGTGTAAACATTGAACTTAATACTAACACATTAAAGTCTGCATTTTCACTACAATTACAATTACTTCTAAAGACTATAAAAATTAGAAAATCAGAAAAAATCAAAGACCCTCTGAGGCATCAAACCCTAGAGGAAAGGCAATTGGCAGGAAAACTTTTCCCATTTCAGATGGTTTCAAGTTGAAATATATCACAATGCATTTTTGTTGCTCTCACTGATAGCCATTTTTATTGCACTTCTCATGGCAGAAAAGTCTTTTGAAGACAAGCTCTCTTTGAGAGGAACATTCTTGAGCTGAGAGGAATGGATTATGCAAATGTTGAATAGTGCAGAGAGAAACATTTAAAGCAATAAGGGAATTTATGAACTATAAAGGAAAATGAACAGTGAGAAATACTATCATGTTGACATCCCTGAAATTAAAGCTGAAATTTTCTTATTTAATCCATTACCTAAGAATCTAAATAGAGTATCTAGTTTGCATGAAGGCTCTCTTTCTACCATTCTGCCTTGGAAGTGAAAAAATAGAATATTTTCATTAGCTAAGTATGGAAGATGGGCAAGATTATGAGTGGAAGAGGACTCTTGTACTGTTTCTTCTGGTGTCTATCTCAAAGTTCATGTTCTATTTTCCAAGCTAATAGATACACAAGCCAATAGATAGCCATCTCTGTTTCTGACTGGGAATGAGAGTAATGAACAGCAAATCCTTTTTTATCTGGGGTTCGGGTTTCATCTGTTTACCATCTCATTCTGCAAAGCAAATTCCAAGTAGTCGAATGTTGGGAATGCAGCCTCAAAACCACATGGGTCAGACCTTCTTCAAAACAGTGAAGAGCCTTGCATAGGAAACATAGAGCATAGAAGGCTGATAGTAGTTAATGAAGGGACAACAGACAAAGTAGGAAGAAATTTGATCAGAGTGAATATAGCACCTTCCATTGAAAACTCACGTGCATGTTTCTAGCTCTATACCAAGACTTCCATTCTTTGTGAAGGGACTGATAAATAACATGCTCAACACACCTAATAAGGTGCACTGTGTTGTCTAAGATGAAATGGAGGGAAATACTCCTCTGCAGTTTCAACCTCCAGCATCCCATATCACTCACTGGACACTCAAATATTAGCAGAGATCACTCGCCCTGACAGCTATAGTGAAGGGAAGTCAGGGAAAATTTCCTCCAACACTACAGGCGAGGATCCATACATATTACTACAGAGTCTCAGTATGCCTGAGGATGCCTTTCACCACACTCATCACATTGTGAACCACTTCAGGGTTATTGCAATGTTCAGCAAAAGTCCTAGACTCCTACTGGCTTACTGACCTATACTTAGATCAGAAGATTGCAACTGATTAAACAGAAATGCAAAATATCTCCAGGTCTAGTAAAATATGGTTTGAAAATTGTCCTTGAAAAATACATATCAGGAATTTTTTGTATTCAAAGATATTCGATTGTTTGGTGAGTCAAAATACCTGTGGTATGTGTACAGTCTTTCTGGAAGTTCATCTGCCATGATCTGTTTGAAAAACTTTTGTTGGCAT
The DNA here is from genome assembly GCF_047495875.1 of Pithys albifrons albifrons. Taxonomy (NCBI): domain Eukaryota; kingdom Metazoa; phylum Chordata; class Aves; order Passeriformes; family Thamnophilidae; genus Pithys; species Pithys albifrons. The sequence continues at coordinate 75,580,077 of NC_092497.1, read as the reverse complement.
AATTATATCATTTACATTTTTCTGTTTCTAGTATCCTCCCATTATCTCAAATTGCTTAACTGAAATTCAGCAAAATAAGCTATTTAACCGATACAATACTCATCATTTCATTATCTGGTCCATCATTCCTTATGAAAGTTGACTTTCCTGGAAAAGTAGTATCTGTGATAGCATCTCTGGGCTTCGTTCTTTGTCTCAGACATCTGTCTTTGTCCTCTTTAGAGCAGATGATTAGAATTGCTTCCACTTTTACTATCTCTTAAGTGCTGGATGACCCTCAGGTCTGATGTGACATGGTAACCTGTTCCTTCCTTCAGGCAGCCGCTACCAAGGGTTATATAGTTGTCCAAACAGCTGTCTTAAAATAGATACTCAATTTTAAAGCAGTGAGGAAAAAATGTTGCAGAAAGTTTTTGAAATTGCAAAAGATCTGTCTTAAGATGTCAGTTTGTTGAATGTTTGATTGGAGGATAAATTTTCAAGTGTTCTTTCAAGTCTGGGGTCATCTTTACTGCACTGTTAGCCTCTCTTTTCTCCTTACAGGGTTTTATTTAAGCTTAAGTGAAATTCCTGGCTCCTTTACATTCTTGGACCTGTACCGAAACTTGTTGAGCTCAGAAGGAAGTTGTAATAAAACCATCAAATAGAACAGCTCTTGTACTGTGTCCGAGTTGTCTGCTAGGGAGTATATGTCTGGTTTCAATTCTCACTCTTCCTGGTCACATGCCCTGAAATCCATTACTGAATTAAATCACTTTATGAATACATATGCATGGATAAAGCTGCTCCATAACCAATCCTACTTAGAATATTCCTAAATTACTTCAGGCAAGTCCAAATCTGTCACATAGGTAATTTCCATCTCTGACATATTTTGTGTATTTTGTATATGTGTAAGATTATACATATAATATGGAATTCCTTTGAATTGCTCACTGATTGAAGGTAGCTGTCACAAGAAAATGCACGTACATACACAGTGTGCTCAGAGCCTACCTCAGAGCCTCATGGGATAAGTCTGCTACATGGAATAGAGAAAATCCAGCATGATATCCTGTGTGGTATCTTGTGTCATGAATCTCTCACTCACCAAAAATGTGGTATCACAGACCTTTGTAAGGAGTAAAATGTATTAGGAGTCACAATCAGGAGATTGGTTCTCAAACTGCTTGTTAAACCACCCCTTACAAAATAACCCTCACAAGATGTTGTGCCCAAGAAGACAGAAGAAGTAGATCCTGGAGAAATTCAAATCAATAACAAAATTCTCATATACATTGAGGAGGCCAGGATTTCACAGGCGGATTTCTAATTTGTCAGAGAACATTAGTGCTACTAAATCATTTCTGTGTGTATCTGTTTTTTCTGTTTGAATCCTAAGATGTTCACAGCATTTTGATATAAATTTAGCTGTTACAAAATCGGAGTGGATTAGAAATTGAAAGAGCATTTACTGAAATAGTACTCTAAATACTTCATGCTCCAGGTGAAAATTTTTCATTGAAGGGCTTTTGGAAATCATAATGTTAACTTTCTAAATTTTTTACTGTTACCATATGAGACATTAGATTATTATATCAATTATTGGCTAAGACCAACTCTTTAAATGGCGGGGGAGAGGGAAGGGACAGGTCAAGTTTCACAAAGGTGAGGTGGTGCCCTATTCCACACCTCAACCCTTCTGAGCCTCCTTGAGCAGCCCTGGAGCTGCTGTCAGTCACTGGCACACTGGAGCACTCCCCCAGACCACACCCCCTGAAGCCCCTAACACAGTCCCAGAATGGCTGGCACACCAGGACTGCTGCCCCTCACCCTGCCCCAGAACCTGAATGGTCAATGGGCCAGAAGTTGCACTGGGACAGATGGCCAAAGGGGGCGAGAGCAGTAATAAACAAAGATGTGGTCTTCACACCTTTGTATCTTGCCATCTTCTGGACTCCTGGTAGCTGGATCTATGGGTGGTACCTATAATTCTTTCTTTTTATGTCTCATTCTTTATTTCTTCTTCCTCTCCTAGTGTCCTTTCTTAATATTCAGATGGATTAAATTTTGCTAAATTGTATGGGTTAGATTGTGTTAGTAATTTGTGGAATGCTTTATTTTGATTGAATGTTGCTCCATAAACTTTTGTAAAGTTCCCTTATTTTCCAAAGTTTGCCTGTAAAAGAACCTCCTGAGAAATGAGTGAAGCATCTTCTCCCTTGTACTCTCTCAAAGTATAAAAGAACTTGGGGTTTTATAAAAATTCAGCAAGTGAATTTTTAAAGCTTTGTATATTTTTAAAGTAAAACCCCTTCAATGAGCTTGTATGTCAGAGCCTGGGGTCCTACAATCATTCTGTAACTGCCCCACACCATAAATAATTTTTAAAAAGAGCATAACCGTTAAAAATTAAAGATAAGAACATACTAGAAAGGAAGCATTCAGATGAACAGGTAGCTAAAGCAGTGGGTTTGGGCTCACCATAAGACAGATCAAAACACCACTATAGTGGAGCAGGAAAAATTACTGCTCATTGAGTGGAAAAAATGTGAAGAATAAAGGAAAATAGAAAGTTTCAACAAAGAGGAACAGACAGTCAACTGGGTTGGTAAGTGTTATCTTGCCTGAACCCATCTTCAGCTCTATGACTCCTCAGGGAGGAGATATTTGTGCCTGGTAGTTGCCACAAAAGGCCATAACTTCTATGGCCACCTGTTCTAAAGCTTTGGGTGAGCTATTGATATCCCATATACAAACGGAAAAGGCTATCAAGAAAAGAATGTAAAAAAAAGACACATAAAAGCAAAAACGAAAACAGCAGAAAATCCTACTGATGTGGCACATGCCTCAGTTATGGCTGCCCATTTCTTTGTGCCTAGCTATGTTCAGTCTTCTGTTTAAAATTCAGTTTCTGCGTTATTGATTTCCTAGATATGTTTTTAAAAGCACTTAGGATTGGGCAATTAGTTACTGCCTAATACAGAACGTCAAAACAGAGCTATTGACTCCACTAATTGATAATTGATTTATTATATCCTCCACATGGCTTGATGTGGACCTAGTCCAAAAGAACAAAGGAAAGTAAAGTTAGTTGGATTTTTATGAATAATACTATACAACAGAAAGTTAAGGAAAGCTGTTTTAATCTTGAAAGGTAACAGTTTGTAAATAAAAGCAATTTTCCAGTATTCGCTTGTTTATTGAAACAACCACTCAAAGGAGAATTTCACAACAGGGCAACAGTAAAAAGGAATAATGGACAGTGTACACTGTGAAATGTATTTGTTGTAACCAGGACGAAGTGTATGCGTTTAACCATGTTAAAGTAAAACATGGAATAATAAAGAATCAACTCTGAAACAGACACCCAGAATGGTGGACTTTAACAAGAACTACCAAAAGTTCTGGGAAAGTATTTGTGAAGAAAAAAGGATAAGATCATGTAAAATCTTCTGGCCTCTTCATCTGAGATGAAAGGCTGCCTCTTCAGCCACATGAATAGAAGGCCAGGGGCAAGCTGAGTATCATCACCTCACAGGGCCACTGATACACAGAGATAGGGAAGGACCTCTGAAGATTGTTGAGTCCAACTACCTGCTGAAGCAGAGCCAACTGCAGTAGATTGCTGTGCTGGTTTAAAGGCGAACCAGCAGGGGAAATGAACTCACCACAAGAGAAAGATTATAAGTCAGACCTAAAATTTAATAATATTACAATAAAAACACTGACACAAAAGGGAAATTGCTTTCAACTCACAAAAACCCAGCAGTATAACCCAGTGTCCTGGGGCACAAACCCAAGGGGGTTTGTTTGCCCTTGTGCTGAGACCCCTGTGGTTCCCCCAAGTCCAGAGCAAAAGGAAATGAAAAACCTGTTGGTGCAGGCAAGGGCTGTGGTCTGGGCGAGAGCGGTGATCTCCTCCTGTCAAGGTCCTGCTGCTCCTCAGAATCCGACAAGAAGTTACCAAAGTCTTCTTACCCACCACTTATGTACCCTCAGGGAGCCCCCAGTCCCTCCCCCTGGGTGGGGACTCACACAATGGGTGATTAACTCTGGGAGCCAGGGGGTGCTGAGCTGTTGATGGCCCATTAGCAGCTCCGCCCCCTCAGACTGAGTGTGAAGGTGCTAATGACTCCCTGGGCAGCTGCTGCTAATGGCCCATTGTCCTTGGGGAATGAATAGAGGGGGGTAGAATACACAGCTTTGATCACCCTTACACAGTGTCAGCTGGTCCCTCCTGCTCAACTAGGACAATTGCTCAGTATCATGTCCAGTTAAATTTGAATTTCATCAAGGATGAAGACTTATAGCCTTTATAGTCAAATTATTTCCATGTTTTTGCTTGCCTCCTGTTGTGCCAGCCTCCAGAAGAGATGTTTTACAGGCTGCTTACTGTTGCACTTCTCCTCCATTGTAAACTACATATGCAGCTGAAGTGTCCTGCACCACCTCTCCAGGTGAAAAAAATATTCCTAGTCTTCCACTTTACTGGTGCAGCTAGGAGGCAGACATCTACATCCAGGAAACTTTTCAGCTGGATGTTGTTTTCTGTCTCAACCTCCATTTAAAAATAAACAAATAAAACCACAAACAAAACTCACAAACCCACAAAGCCCCCCAGTGTTTCAAAAAAAGTATATTTCAGTTTCTCATTGGGCCAACATTGCATTCTGAACATGTTAAAAGATTAAGGAAATAACCAAAACAGCCATTGCAAATCCCAGGGTCCTTTTCCCCCAAAGATTTGTTGTTTGCAAAACATTAGAAATAGGCAGATGTTGTACTAGAAGGCCAAACAAAATATCATAGGAAATGATTAATTAAATAGTGACTGATGTAGTTCATGAACTGTAACTCATTAATAACTATTACAGCAAATTCTGAGTAAAAATGTTCTACAGTCAGTTAAAAAAAATCTGTAGTACAGGAGGCAATTCAAAGAGGCTGAAACCACAACAACATATTTAAACAGCTGGAGAAAACACAGGAAGTGCCAAAAGATTGTTCTGCTAACTGCATGCTGTCACTGGAGTAAAAATTAAGTATGTATGTATGTATGGCCAAACTTCGCGAACGAAGATTTGGGCAGGGCTCTCCCCACGTGGGTGTGCCCTTCCAGCCTGCGCAGTGGATTTTAGGTGAGGCTCAGCGTGCGCAGAACTGGCCCCACCGTTTAAGTCCTGAGGTTCATCTGCCACGGCAGAGCGAGCTTGGACAGTGACAGTGAAGTCCTCAGGACTAGAACCTACAGCCCCCAGTACTCCCAGGAGGTCTCCCATCCAAGTACTAACCGGGGCTGACCCTGCTGAGCTTCCGCGATCTGATGGGGTCAGGCGTCAGGGTAGCATTTAACTGCAATAAAAATAAGTATGAAGGGATGATAAATATTCAGGTTAGATGCATAGTATTAAATTAGACCTTGGAGAATTAATTCTGTTTTCATTTTACTGATGGAAAACTGATGTGGCCAGTGGTGTTTGCCTAATGCAAGTAATTTTAATGCAGGGATAATAGGAAAGGCTAAAAAATCTGGTTAATTAAAAAAAAATCTTCTCAAGGTAAAGAGGCCTCTGAAATTCAACCGACAAAACTTCAGGAGCAGTAAAGGATTTTCTGAAACTTTAGTTATTAACTTTAAGAACTTATGAAGGACAGAGAAAATCTCTAAGGATAAGAGAGAGAGAAATGCAGTGCCTGCTATTCGTGAAAGGACAACACTGTTATGGGTCCAGCTAGGCCTAAATTTAGGCTTTAATTTTCAGAGTAGGCCTTAGATTATCAACTGACATGAGCTGGGTCAGGCCAGCTGACAGTGACTTTTACTGGCCAATGGTATTCCATACCATATTCTGATGTCATCACAAGTATAAAAGTGGGTGTAGGAGGTGCCTGGCAATTCCCTCATGGCTGTGCTCCTCGTAGGATGTCCTGTGCTGTCCCAGGAGGGACAGGAGGACTAGGCCCAGTGCCAACTTACCACCATGTTATCCTAGGGAAGAAAAATGTTTATTATTAGTTTTCTCTCTACTTGAGTTTGTTTCTGGGGAGGTTGAGCTCTTTTGGGAGGTATCTTTTTGGGGTATTTTATGGATCTGTAGTGGTGGGATCTGTTTTTGGTGGGTGGAAGAGGATTGTTGTTATATCTAACTTGTGCAGGTGTGTGTTATATTGTGGGCTACTTTTCATTTTCTCTTTTCTGTATAAATATATAAACCTGTTTTAAGTTTTCCACCTTTTTTTCCCCTTTTCTCAGGGGTGTGAGGAGAACTCTTCTTTTGTGTTTGGGTAGCTGGCGTTTTGCCAGCTCAACCAAACACAAACAGTGTGATCTGAGGAAGTACAGACTCTTCAGGATAACTTTAATACCTGGAGATGCTAAAACATATGATTGTATAGCAAATTAATTAGTAACTAGATGAGAATGAATTTGATAAAATACTTCTAACATTGACTTGTCAACAACATATCACATCCGAACAATATTTGAGGGGATAACTAGCCAAGCGAATAAAGAAAAAACTGCAGATGTGACATGTACTGACTTTATGAATAAGGACTTTTACATAGTGTTGGGCCTCATGCACTTTTTAGGAAAGGAAAATATAGTATAGAAGACATCACCACATTGGACACAGCTGGTTGTTCTATAACACAAAGATCTATTAATAAATCTTAACAAGCCATTTGTTAGCTTATTTTAATCAACCATACACATGTCTCTGCAAAGGTTCCTTCATTCACCATTTTCATTAGTGACTTTGACTAAAGATTGCACTTACAATTAATGGATGATGCTGAGCCAAGATGACTGAATTATACTGAAGAACCAAGGACAAAAATTCTAAATAAACTGAACCGATGGTCTGAAATTAAAGACGTAAACCAACAGACCCAAGTGCGAAGTACTTTGATGAGAAAGCAGAAGTGAAGAAATGAAGAGACTAACTAGCAAGATGCATTATCAGAGAAAAGAGATTATGAGTTACAGCTGATGTCAAACTCAACCTGAGTCAGCAGTTTGATGTTGCTGGGGGGAAAAGTATGTCTCATTTTGCCATGTACTGGCAGAATGTCATGTGTAAGATGCTGAAGGAAACTAATATTTTCTGTGCATCATCTGGCAGGCCTCAGCTAGGTAAACACTTCTCATTTAAGGCATTATTTTCTGGAATTTATAAGAAGAATCAAAGAGAAGCTGGAGAAGATAAATGAGACAATTAAAAGGTCCACAAAGGATTAACACTGTACAAACATTGAAAGAGGTGTGTTTGCTTAGGTTGAAAAAGCATAACTGAAGAAGTGAACATAAAGATCTTCCATAATATGAATGATCACTAAAAATATTTATACACTACTCATTGACTTTGCTTCAAATAAAGATGATTTTTCTTATTTCAAGCACTGTTTCTGAGAAACCATTCAAATTGTAGGACATAGAGAAGAACAGACACCATATGAACAGCTCGAGTTACCTTAGCAAAAGATACTGAAAAAGACACTGTTGCCAGTGGTGGTCCAGGACACAGACCACAGAAAATGGAGTCCAAGAAGTCACTCAAGGATTTACTCCTGGAGGATTGCTATGGACAAATAAATCCATGTATATGCTCCCCTGGGGTAAAGAACAAATCTTCAGTGACCATATCAAGAAGTCAGGAAGCAGCAAAAGCCTTCCATTTCACACTGTATCTGACTGAACCCTGAGGAACTCAGTGCAGCCCTGCTACACTTCTGCAGCCACAAGTCAATGCTTGAGCTTTCTGAGGGTAGGGTAGGCAGCCATATGCAGTGTGTGGAACAGAGCATGGTCTGTCATCAACCACATTCACTGTTTGTAAGACCTTCCCCTGCCATGACCATCCAACTGGTCTTGCTTCTGCCAGATAAATGCTACCAGATCATTAAATAAAAATTAGAGCACTTTGATATTTTTGTTCAGCTTCTGCTTCTTGCCATATCAACGTATCTGAATGGCCAATCAGAAGAAGCTGAAGTAGTTCTGAAAGCTATATGGTATGGTATGATAAGGTACAGTATGATATGCTATGGTATGGTGTGGTATGATGTGGTGTGTAGTATGGTATGGCATGGCATGGCATGGCCTAATGTATGACTTTCACAGAGCTAGGAGTGGAGATCTCACTAAGGGTTTTAGCTACAGCTGTAGCTTTTACAGCTGAATGCTGCAACAGAGGGAAGAAGCCTGTTTGTTCAGAAAACACAGTGGTTTTTCAATACTAAGTGATTGCATGACAAGTTGAGCATTAAACCCACAATGTACTTTTCTCTATGTAGTTGTATGGTGCACTTCTGCAGTTAATTGCAGACCTGCTTATACCACACAGGAGAGGAAATGCAAATTACATTTCAATTCATTTTAACTTAATCAGTTCTTTTATTGAAATGGCCCACAATGTTTTCTTCAATTTTTCAACATATTTGAAGGAATAAATATTTGCATGACAGCAATATTTGAAGATTTGTTTCTCTTTGTTTCACAGATCAAATGTGAAGGTATTAAGAAGGCAAGAGAAAAGAGTATGCTGGAATGATGGATCTCAGAAAGAATGAAAATGAACAATGCTCTCCAGTTACACTTTCATCTCTTTTTGTAGACAGTTATGATATTAAGGATCATTCATCACTCATCATATTTCTCCAGTATTAAAATAAAGATGACCGATCATTTTTGCCATTTCCTCCTGGAGTACACTAAAGATACATGCTAATATTGCTAGCAATGGAAAAATAACCCATTTAGCTGAGTGCTGTTTAAGAGATTGTATTCACAGCTTCTTTCATTTCACACAAATTAAACCAGTAATGATTCCTGATAGCTGATCAAATATCTGCTGTATTCTGCAATTCTGCAGGCAGATTTACAGCCTGGCTTTGAACTATTTTGTTAGTGATTTTCACTTTCTGTACCTTGAACAGAGAAAAATGATGGATAAATACCGCTAAATTTAACACTGAGATTGAATTACTGAAAACGTAAAACCAAGGAAAACCCCCTTAGTGCACTAGAGGCAAAAAATCCCGAAAATCTGATACTGGCCAAGGTAATTATATCTAGCAGTCCACTACAGGGTTATTGCTTTGTAAAAGCCACTTTCAGATTTTTTGTAGAAGAACGGGTCACCTCTGCTGCTTTGCCTATTTTTCCAGCTTTGACACCAGCTAGTATTGATGTGGTTCAGTGCAGGTTGGTAATACCCCTGAGAACTGAAGGAAAATAAGTGGAAAAGGTCCTTTGTTCTCTCTCAGGTCTCTGGAGAACAGCAATAAAATTTCATTTCAAATGATGAACCAAACAGAAACCAAAGCAACCAAAACAACAGACCTGTGGAAGATCAATAAGGTGCTGTGACTTCCCACCCATAAGGGGAAGGGGCCTCAGGGTCAAATCTGGCCCTAAGAGTATAAAATTGTCAGCACTTCCTACTCTGTACCATGATTTCTGTCTCTCAGGGTGCATTTTTCCCGTTTCCCTATAGGGGGAGCCCCTTATACCGAGCTGGGTTGTGGACTGACGGTCAGCAATGCTCAGGCATAGCAGTCATCAGAAGGCTTGATCAGAAGGCTCACAGCTTAGGAAGTTTATTCAAAATAGGTTAACAGACAGCTCTTCACAGCACATAATAGAAGAAGTTAGTTTCTGTTAGTTCCTATTATATCACCTCACATCCTAGTAGATCTAGATCTGACTAACTCTCACGCAGTAATATCCACACCTTTTATGCACACTCACATTCAACATGCCATTGCATAATTGGTTAACCAGTTCACCTTCCATACACCACAGCCTCTCACTGATCACAATCCACCACACATACTCCAGGTAGCTCTGATCTCTTTAAGGTAGAACTCCAAACAGCTTTCCTTAAGGGATGCACTCACGCTCACCCCCACATTTTCCTGCATCATGCTACTTTCAGCCATCAACCCATGCTGGGCTTCCAACAGGGGCAGTCTTTGAGGTCAGTGCAAGACTGGAGACTGTGAATGGACTCTTACCAGTGAAGCCTTCTCCAGCACCTCAGTGAGATATGATGTTTCTTTGACTCTAGGGGATGACCTCTCTTGCTCACAGAAGGGATGATGGCCTGTTGTACTGGGACTGATAAGCAATGGTTTTGAGTAATTCTGAGGGGCTTAAACAATTTACTTTTTTAGTGGCATTGCAGGGCTAAAGAGTTCCCTCCTTTAATGGAAGAGCACTGGAATAAAAAGCAGTCCTTTTCAGAAGCAAATAATGGTGGCATGATACTTGGGTCTTTCTTTGTTGTCTATGTCCGTCATGGGCTCATATGCTGTTTGGAATTGATTCAGGGAAATAATTCACAGCCATTCTAATGGCTGAGTCTGTACTGCAGTGAAGGAGGGGGTGATCTCTGCTGTTCTCCTTAGTATCTATTGGAAATTGGCCTGATCTTTGATCTTTTCTGTTTGTTTTATGTTCAACAACAGATGAAATGTTAAGTTCTTTTTCAGACACTAAATGAAACAAATAATACAATTTCAATCACCCAGTCACCTTTGAGTATACTATATTACTTAATAACCAAGAAGATGGGATTACAGCAGTGGATTTATTCAACTGTAATAAAGCATAATAATGGCTAAGGAAACAGGGGAAGGGGGAAATTAATTCAGATATAATACATTAATAGGAACTAGGGGTTCATAAAATTGAACTAGATCACTCACTCTGAAAAGACTCAAACCTCAGAGATACAGTTGAAGCTTATTTCATGAACTTGTGGCTGAAGTTCATACATCCTCCAGAAAGGTGAGGGTTGAAACACTTAGTGCTTGTGTCAGGAGAGCTGATAATTATATTTGGGGCAGATGGGAAAGTGGTTTTTTTGTATTATACTCAATGTCTGGAGTGTGGCTCTGTTTCAGTTCATACCTGTGCAACAGTGAAGGGATTCTGCAAAATGAATCCCACAGGCTCTGGGGTTCTCTCTTCCCACAAGGAATGCATGATTGTTCACCTTCCACTGCTGCCAGGTAGGTGATGAAATACAGACAGGGTAACCCCTGCAAGTCCAAGGGGCTGTGGTACATACGACCACCTATTTAGACACACCACTGAAATTATCTTGGACAGAATTTTGACCAAAAAAACCAAAATAAAACAAACAAACAAAAAAAAAAGAAAAAAAGAAGGAAAGAACAAAAGAAATTATCTTGTCTCCCTTTTTGTTCATAAGCAAGATGAAACTAAACTAGTAACCAGTGGCCTTTGTCCGCAGGTCTCCATGGGGTCAGCAGCCTGTGTTCCCATATCTGTCAAGGGCCCATCAGTGCCCAGGGGTTCATATTGAAGAGTGTTGGAATGGGAAGGGCATTGAGAAAAATCCAAAGGACACAGAGAAAGTCATCTGTGGAAAGTCATTGTGGAAATGCTACAGGAAACCCATGCCAGCAACCAGCACTTTTTAATATCTTTGTCAGTAACAAACTGTGCAAGCAAGTGCACCCTCAACAAGTTTGCAAATGACACCAAGATATGTGGTGTGGTCAACACACTGGAGAGAAGGGATGACATCCAGAGGGACCTGGACACGCTTGAGAGGAGGGCCTATGCAAACCTCATGAAGATCAACAAGGCCAAGTGCAAGGTCCTGGATGGAGCCAATTCCAAGAAAAAATATGTGCTGGGCAGAGAAAACTGGGGAGAAGACTACTCCCGGAGAGAAGAACTTGTGCCTGGTTGTGGACAAAAGGCTCAATATGACCCAGCAATATGCACTTGCAGCCCAGAAGGCAAATCAAATCTTGGTCTTCATCAACAGAGGCATGAACAGCAGATCAGGGAAGGTAATTCTTTCCCTCTAGTCTGCCCTTTCAAGAATCCTCCTGGAGTGCTGCATCCAGCTCTGGGCCTCCCAACATAAGCAATATGTGGACCTGTTGAAACTAGTGCAGAGGAGAGCCACTGAGTTGATCATAGGGGTAGAGCACCTATCCTATAAAGGCAGGATGAGAGAGTTCAGGCTGGAGAAGAGAAGTCCCTGGGGAGACCTAAGAGCAGCCTTCCAATATATAAAGGAGACTTACAAGAAGGCTGAGAAGGGACTTTTCACATGTGCATATAGTGATAGAACAAGGGGAAATGGCCTTAAGCTGAAGAAAGGTATGTTTGGATTAGATATTAGTAAGTAATTCTTCACTGCGAGAGTGGTGAGGCACAGGGCACAGGTGGTCCACAGAACTTGTAGAGCTCCTATCCCCAGAAATGTTTAAGGCCAGGTTGGATGGGGGCTCTAAGTAACCTGGTCTAGTGAACGGTGTTCCTGCCCATGGCAGGCGGTTGAAACTACACAATCTTTAAGGTCTCTTCCAACCCAAACTGTTCTCAGATTCCTTTCCCCACATTAATCTGAATGCAGGTTGTACTCCCTGTCTGCTCTCAAAGTTCCTGTAAGCCCTTGACTGCAGCAAGCCCTCTACTTGGAGCTGCTTCCAGCATGACTTGACAGGAGGAGTATTTTAAAAGACATCACTCAATTTCAGAGCTTTACATAGTACACCAGCTTGTGTGCAAAAAGAAGATGAGAAGGAAGGGAAAGCAGACAAACAGAAAGGAAGTAGAGAGAAAGTGACTTGAAAATCATTATAGAACGTTAATTTTCTTGGAGTGAAAAGTTGTTTATGGGCACTTTCTCTGTGTATGTATACAGGTATAATTGCAGACACACATTCCCCCAATAGATCTTAAATTTTTAAAGATCAGAATTGAACTCAACACTTCTCCCCAAAAATGGCCAAGTGGGACAGATATATTGGTTTGAGAGAAAAAAAAATCTGAATTTTTCAGAATCATAGAATCAAATGGGTTGGAAAAGACCTCCGAGATCATTGAGTTCAACCCTTGGTCCAAATCCAGGCCATTTACTAGATCATGACACTCAGTGCCACGTCCAATCTCCATTTAAAAATCTCCAGGGATGGTGAATCCACCACCTCTCTGGGCAGCCCATTCCAATGCCTGATTACTCTCTCTGGAAAGAATTTTTTTCTGATATCCAACTTAAATTTCCCCTGACAGAGCTTAAGCCCGTGCCCCCTTGTCCTGTTGCTGAGTGCCTGGGAGAAGAGACCAACCCCCACCTGGCTAGAACTTCCCTTCGGGTAGTTCTAGCCCTCAGCCTCTCCCCATTGGACCTATTCTCCAGTCCCTTCACCAGCCTTGTTGCTCTTCTCTGGACTCGCTCCAGCACCTTAATTTCCTTTCTGAACTGAGGGGCCCAGAACTGAACACAGTACTCAAGGTGTGGCCTCACCAACGCAGAGTACAGGGGAAGGATCACTTCCCTGGTCCTGCTGGCCACGCTATTTTTGATACAGGCCAGGATCCCATTGGCCTTCTTGGGCACCTGGGCACACTGTTGGCTCATGTTGAGCTTCCTGTCAATTAGTACCCCAAGGTCCCTTTCTGCCTGACTGCTCTCCAGCCACTCTGTGCCCAGCCTGTAGCGCTGCAGGGGATTGTTGTGGCCAAAGTGCAGGACCCAGCACCTGGCCTTATTGAACTTCATCCCATTGGAATCAGCCCATCTGTCAAGTCTATCCAGATCCCTCTGCAGAGCCCTCCTGCCTTCCAGCAGGTCAACGCTCCCTCCCAACTTGGTGTCATCAGCAAATTTGCTGATGATGGACTCAATCCCCTCATCTAAATCATCAATAAAGATGTTAAACAGGACTGGACCCAACACTGACCCCTGGGGAACACCACTGGTGACTGGCCGCCAGCTGGATGCAGCTCCACCAGCACTCTCTGGGCCCGACCCTCCAGCCAGCTCCTAACCCAGGAGAGGGTACACTTGTCCATGCCATGGGCTACCAGCTTTTCCAGGAGTATATTATGGGAGACAGTGTCAAAGGTCTTGCTAAAGTGCAGATTGACCACATCCACAGCCTTCCCCTCATCAACCAGGTGGGTCACCTGATCGTAAAAAGAGATCAGGTTGGTCAGACAGGACCTGCCCCTCCTAAACCCATGCTGGCTGGGTCTAATCCCTTGTCCACCCTGAAGGTGCTGTGTGATTGCACTCAGGATGATCTGCTCCATAACCCTGTCAGGCACGGAGGTCAGGCTGACAGGCCTGGAGTTGCCAGGGTCCTGCTTGCAGCCCTTTTTGTGGATTGGGGTGACATTGGCCAACCTCCAATCATCTGGGACCTCCCCAGAGAGCCAGGACTGTTGGAAGATGATGGAGAGCGTTTTGGCAAGGTCTTCTGCCAGCTCCCTCACCACTCTGGGATGGATCCTGTCTGGTCCCATAGACTTGTTAGGATCCAACTGGCTCCGTAGGTCAGTAACTATATCCTCCTGGAATACAGGAGGATTATTCAGCTCCCTCTCTCTGTCTACGTGCTCCAGAGGCCAGTTCTCTTGAGGGCCACCTGTCTTACTGGTAAAACCAGGCAAAGTAGGTGTTAAGTACCTCAGCCTTCTCCTCATGTTTGTTAACTATATTTTCCTTCAAGTCCAACAGAGAATGGAGGTTTTCCTTGCCCCTCCTTTTGTTATTAATGTATTTATAGAAGGACTTTTTGTTATCCCTAACTGAATTAGCCAAATTAACTTCAAATTGCACTTTTCTTTCCCTAATTTTTTTCCTGCCTGATGTCTCTTACATCCCTGAGGATTGAAAATTCTATTATTTCATGGTCATTATGCCCCAGGTGGCCTCCGACCACTACATCAGCCACCAGCCCGCTCTGCTTGTAAATAGAAGGTCTAGCGGGGCCTTACCCCGGTAGGCTCTTTTACCAGTTGGCGAAGGAAATTGTCCTCTATACACTCCAGGAACCTCCTTGACTGCCTCTTCTCTGCAGTATGAAGCTCCCAGCAGACACCTGGCAGGTTAAAGTCACCCACAAAAACAAGGGCTGGAGATTTTGAGACGTCTGCCAGCTGCTTGTAGAATAATTCATCTCCTTCATCATCCTGGTTGGGCGGTCTGTAACAGACTCCCACAATGGTGGCAGCTTTGTTGGCCTTTCCCCTGATTCTGGCCCACAGGCACTTAACCTTGTCACTGCTGACCTCAACTTCAACAGAGTCAAGAGACTCTCTAACATATAAAGCCACCCCTCCACCTCTCCTTCCCTGCCTGTCCTTTCTGAAGAGCTTGCAGCCCCCCAGAGCAGCACTCCAGTCATGTGAGTCATCCCACCACGTTTCTGTGACAGCAACTATGTCATAATTTTCCTGTTACACTATGGCTTCCAGCTCCTCTTGCTTATTTCCCATACTGCCTGCATTGGTGTATATGCACTTCAGCTGGGCCATTGATTTAATTCTCAACTCGGGCTCTAGGCCCTTAGGCCTATCTCTGGAGAGCCCAGTTGCCGTCCCTTCCCCCTTCAAACCTAGTTTAAAGCCCTCCTAACCAACCCTGTGTCTGGGTTTGAGGGAAAAAAACCAAAATGTTTTACCCACAAGCAGGGGAGGGGCCTCCTCCACGATAATCACACCACTCTTTATCAAATTTAAGAAAAGGAATTTTAATACAAGAAGGATAACTGCTATATATATATATATGTAAACAGACTAGTGCAACCCACTTCCCCAACACCACAAGAGAGGGGAAAAAAAAACAAACCAAAAGAAACAAAACAACAGCAAAACCCAGCAGGTTTTTTCTCCGGGAGAAAAGGTTATACTTAAGTGTCCTTGTCACAGCCCGGCTGGCTGCAGAGTGAGTTTCAGTCCCTCTCCAGCGAAACAGACGAGCAGTGAGCTTTCAGATGGACTCAGTCTCTTCCCCCTGTGTTCCCCGTCCAAGAAGCAGAAAGGTACGAGCAACCAGCAGCAAATCCAAGGCAGGTAGCAGCATCAGCATGGCACGAAAAGCAGTCCGAGGTGGGCAGCGGCAAGACAGCCAGGAAAAACCCCAGCAGTAACCAGCAGGGCAGCCTGCCTCCTTGGAGCCCCCACTCCCCCGTTCCGCCGAGCCAAGACTCCGGAGAAATCCAAAAAAAGAAACCAAAAGAGACAAACCTGCCCCCACCCCAGCGATCAACAGTTAACTGCTTCTTTTGTTAACCGCTGGCCGGGGCAGTTAAGTGGCAGGGGAGAGAATTTACATAATAATCCCAAACTACAACACCCTGCCAACTTATGGGCTACAGTTCTTTTGCCCTTCCTAGATAAATGAAGCCCATCTGGTTTGAGGAGACTGGGCAACACGGAGTTTGCCCCATGATCAAAAACCCCAAGCTTTTGACGATGGCACCAGCCCCTAAGCCACCTATTGGTAAGCTGGGCTTTCCTAAACCTCTCCTCATTTATCTCCTTATTCATCCCGGCTAGCACAGGAACTGAGGCAATTACCACCTGTGCTCCTGTCCCATGAAGTGATCGGGTCAGAGCCTTAAAGTCTTTTTTTATTACCCTGGTACCCCTTTTATTGATGTCATCACTTCTATTGCCGTAAAAGTCTGTAAAAAAGACTCCAAGCCAAGTTTTGTAGCAGATAAGATAATGGGCAGGCACTTTAATGAGCAACCCCGCTCATCCAGGAATACATCGACGCGCGCGCGCAAGCTCTAAGTTCTATAGCTTTTATAATATAACCTATCCAATCACTACTGTCCACATGTCCAGTTCCACCTCTGTCCTCTCCCAGTTCCCGCCCCTGTTGAATTGGGGCTGGGGTCGTTGGAACCCTCTGTCTTCATCCACCTCCTCTCCTTCAGCACACAAAGGTCTCTTGGACGCTCTCCAGGGCTTTGGGTCACACTGCTCCATGTTTATGTTCTCTTCTGATATGCTTTAATCTGGTACCTTGAGGAAGAGACTAAATAGCTGGCAGATCTTCGCTGCCTGTCCTGGAGCAGGGGTAGAGATAGAAGGACTTTATGCTACAAGCTGCTAAATATTAATTCACTAAAATCTACAGCATTACATCTACTGTGTTCCTAAACTCTACAAAATATAAAAATTGAAAAATTAGAAAAACCCTTTCGGCATGACTTCCAACCTGGACAACCAACAGCGGGTAATTGTCTGAGGGTTGGATAAGCTCAGGAAGTCTTTTGGTAATATCCCTCACCCCGGCCTCAGAAAGGCAGCAAACCTCCCTGCGGGATGGGTCTGGCCGACATATAGGGCCCTCAGTTCCCCTCAAAAGGGAGTCACCAGTTACAACAACCCTTCTCTTTTTCCTCTTATCTGTAGTTGTAACCCATCCAGTAGACTGGGGGTAACCAGAAGACCTTGTAGACAGATCTTCCTCCTGACTGTCCTCCATCAGACTTTGTGAGTCCAGGGCCATAAATCTGTTTTTTAAGGGCACCCTGGCAGGTGAAAGGGGTCGAGAGGGGGTGTTTTTGCCTCTATGACCAGGCACCTGTTTCCATTCCTCCCCATCCATATGGTCCCTTCTGTCTGCCTGATGGCAGGAGGGATTGGGCTTCACCGCCTCCTGCTGGGCTTCCTTAGGAGTCGAACGGATGTGACTCCACCAGTCAATTTCCCTTTCACTCTCCCTTATGTTTCTGAGCCTATCCACCTCTTCCTTTAGCTCTGCCACCAGACACAGCAAATCGTTCACCTGCTCACATCATATGCAGGTGCTTCTCACACTGTCCTCTGGTAGCAGTTCCAGGCTCAAACAGTCTATGCAGCCAGAGGCCTGAGTGGCTGCATCCTTTTTAGAGGATTCTGTCTGTGTTGACACCCCTTTACTGGTAACAGGAGCAACAGCTTTCATTTTTTTGGGAGGCATGACTGCCTTGAGCTGTGGGGAAAGGTAAAAAAAAAAAAAAAGAGAAAAGAAAAAAGTCACAAAAATACCTAGGCTTATGCCCTGCCTGTTCTCCCTGCCTGTGCGAACTGCTGTGCAAACTGCCGTGCCATGCCCCTGGTTGCCCACTCCTGTTCACCGCACTCCAGACTCTGCTTCTATTCCTTTTCTGGTTGAGTAGAAATTTCACTTATTGGTTTATTAAAGATGGACATGTCTTCTTTTACCTGAAGATAATCTTTCTGTAAGTTATACTCCCTGTGCTTGGAAATTTCTATATACACACCTCTGTAAACTACAATGCGATAGAAAGATATGTAAGCTATTTAAGTCTCTTCTGCCTGTTTAATTTACTAAAATCTGAAATTGGATGGAAGTTTTGCTGCTGACTTCAACAAAATCACTATTTTATCCAGTGAGTTTTTTCACTTATACATTTCATAAGGCCCAAATTTTTTTATTAAAAAAAGGATTAAAATGCTTTGATAATCACTGCAGTCCTATAGTGTTTAAATAGATTTTTATATCATAGGTAATGTTTGTCAAATAATGAAGTGCCATTTTTTCTGTAAGATTTAACAAATATATAAGTACCATATTGTAGGTGTCATGATATGGCGTTTGACCAGCAACTTTTTTGTAACTTCTCTTCCTCTCCAGAAAATGCAGTGAATTTGTTTACTTCCATTACCTTAATTTGTACTGTTCATCTTTAAATATACTTGAATCTGGAAATAGCAGACAATAAGAAATGTATGCCAACTGGTATCAGTAGAGGAATTTTCTCTGAAGTAATGAGACAGCACAGAGGATCATGTAGGCACTATGTATACAGGTTTTGTCTATATCTGTACCTATGTATGTATAGGTACATGGACAGAGACATACATAAAGGCATGAGGAGATAAAATACCTTATATATAAAACAACTGTAGATACCAAGTGGAAGCATCAATAGTGAGGGAAAAAAAGCCGGATGTTTGACATTCAGGTGAGAAGATCATGCATTATGTGCACAGTAACCCCATTAATTTTTTTTTTTTTGTGTGGTCTGTTGCTTCCCTCTCTGCCTGTCTGTCCAGACTGTGAGGTCTTATGTGATCTCAGCTCACTTGCTTGGGTGTCACCCCACATTAAGTAATCCTGAATGAAATGAAAGTACCATTTTCTCATGTGTCTCTGGGAAAGCCAGTTTTTTAGACTAACCTCTTGAGGAACCTCATGAAGAAACCAACTGGGAACACTAGTCATTTGTTTTTGAGAAAGGTATAACTTTCTGTTTTGAAATAAAAACAATTTCTTTTAAAAATGTATTTGTCAGATAAAGTTGTTGGATTGCCTGTGAGTGGGAAACCTCAGCAAAAAGGGACATATTCCATCTAGAAAATACAATAATTTATACAGATAAAAATGGCACCCTGAATTAATCTTGTCGCAAAGCTTGAGAAAGTCACCCATTATGTCAGTAAAGATGTAATGTTACTCCTAAGTCCAACAATCTACCATGTTGGGGCAAGCTGCTCTTTAGGGCATATCCTTTTCCAGGCAAAATTTCAGCCCTCATGTTTGTCAGTAAAGTCTTGTGCTGCTTTTAGGGAGGTGTTGCCCTAAAGGCATAGCAGCTCCTATGATTCTGGAGTAAACCTACATATCTGACTCCTGCTAGGACTTTAGACAGATGTGATGCTCTCACACTTTTAAAAACCTGTTATGTTCTGGTAGTCCCTGTAAAAAACTTTATGGGAGATCTGTGTTTTAGTGCCAGTGAAGTGATATGTGTTAGCACCAGTCTTGAGAAAGATAGGACACACAGCAGAAAATACATCTGTTGTCTGCACATTTTTTTTCCCAATGAAAGCAGTTCATGGCAGGTCTACAGCCTGGCTTTGGAGCAAGTATCATTTATGTAAGCCCTTGGACTGTGTTTCACTTAAACCCTTTCTTTTTTTTTCTTTCCTTACCTTAAATGAACATGACTAAATTAACAAAATCTGTGTGGGAATTTGCATTTCAGCCAGGATCCTCAGACAGTGCTAAACTTGAGCCTCTGCTTGTGCAGAAGGCAGATGTGTTCCCCTTGTCTCTCAACTCTTGTCCTAGAAAATTCAAATGAGAACCCAAATCAGGTGTCTAGGTTCATCTGCTTGTTCTTTGCCTCCAGCTATTGCTTTTCTAAATTAAATTTTCAGTCTTTAGTCAGCAATGTTTAATTAAAGATGCACCAGAGGCTCTGAATGCAGGGATTGGAGGGAGCAGTTAGGACAAGTCTGGGAATGAAGACTTTCTTATGACCATACTTCTTCCCAAACCCAGGGTACCTGTCTCTGGCCCTGCACAGAGGAAGGGTAGACAGAGGAACACTCCCTACCACATCATAAT
Organism: Pithys albifrons albifrons; assembly: GCF_047495875.1. Lineage (NCBI taxonomy): Eukaryota > Metazoa > Chordata > Aves > Passeriformes > Thamnophilidae > Pithys > Pithys albifrons. Next base: position 75,559,948 of record NC_092497.1, on the reverse strand, counting down.
TCTTGCTCAACAGAAGCAAAAAACAAACTTTTCAAAAGACAGTTTGGAACCTTACCAAAATATTTAACCACTGATTTCTGGATCACAGTGCCTTCAGTTTAGCTCGTCATCCTTATGATGGAGACTAGATCCAGTGTCCTCATTTGTTATATTTTTATCCATATATTGCTGCAGAGAAGAGTTCAAGTTAAAGAGTTTAACAAGAGTTAAAGTTGCACTTTTCAGAGCAGTGCATTCTGAACTAGTTAAATTGTATTTTAATGCCTCTGCCAAACCAGCATATGGGAAAACTGCTGCAATGGCCTTTATTCTGTGTATGCCTTTATTGTAAGAATTGTCTTATTTATTTAATTAACAAAATACAGGTAAATTGTCAGAGCTTGACTATTAAATTACAAAGACTATGATACCTCAATTGGGGCAATTTCTTGAGTTTTCTTATTTTACTACTTTTTCCTTTTTCTACTTTGCTCTTGTGAGAACCCCCTAGAATATTGTGTCCAGCTCAAAGGCCAGCAACATAAGGTTGTGGACTTGCTGAAGCGAGTCCAAAGGAGAGTCACAAAGATGATCAGGGGGCTGGAGCAACTCTCCTATGAAGACAGGTTGAAGAAGCCCAGAGAAGGCTCTGAGATGATCCTTGAGCAGCCTTCTAATGACTAAAGAAGGCTTAAAAGAAAGCTGGAGAGAGACTTTTCACAAGGGCATGTAGTGATAGGACAGGTAGGAATCACTTTAAACTGAAAAGAGAGTAGGTTTAAATTAGAAATTAGGAAGAAATTCTTTACTGTGAGAGTGGTGAGGCACAGGAACAGATTGTCCAGAAAAGTTGTGGGTGTGCCATCCCTGAAGGTGTTCAAGGCTAGGCTGAATGGGGCTCTGAGCAACCTGTTCTAGTGGGACACGTCCATGCCCATGGTAGGGGAAATCAGCACTTGATGATCTTTAACCTCCCTTCCATTCCAAACTGTTCTATGGTTCTCTGGTTCCGTGATTTCAGCTCGAAGACAGATCATTTGATTTCAACAGATTTCTTTTGCAAGATGAAGTAAAGTTAAATGGAAACAAATTGCTTTTCATAAAATGTTGCTTGCAGCTAATTCCTGGAGAGTCTATCAGCTCTTGCTCATGTTTTGCTGACTGTGGAACCCCCTGCCCACCATGTTATACTACTCAGTCCTCAGAACTTACTGTGGCTGTCACTGTTGTTGCTGCTGTTGCTGCTATCACTGTTGTAGCCACTCACCTCACTGACTGATGTATGCATCCTTATATAAATATATATATGTACATGTATACACTCTAGGATTTGTACCAGTTTAGTCTTCTGTATGCACAGACTACACATCCTGAGTGAACTCACAGCCATCACTATCTCTGTGCATAATACTAAGACTGGAATCTCCTACAATCTTCCCAGGGCATCCTGTATTTTATGTAGCTTCTAATCCTTTAGCTTTTTTGTAAGGAAATGTTTTATTGCCTTGTCATTTGAACTTTATGGGGATGACCCGAGCTGTGCCTACAGTAAACAGACAAGTGTCCCACATCTGTGGCATGAATTATATTTGTGGACTGGCTGTCTTCACTTCCTATTCTGAAGTAAAACTGACATCTGTTCTTCATGTTTTCAATACTGTTACAAAATGGAAACAAATAACAGATTTACCTAAAATGAATCAACACACTTTTATAGTCTATTGTAAACTAATTTTTTTTCTGGGTATTTTGTTGTAGAAAATCTGGCTAAATTGCTGCAATGGGCAAAATATTTCACATTTTGTAAACACACTAGGTGAAACTCTGTATCAGACAAGGAAGGTGGAGAAAGCTATGGAATTATAAAACCTTTCAAAACCCCTTCATGACTCAGAGTACAAACACTAAGATGTACTACATCTAAAGGAAGGATGTTTATGCAAATATGTCAAAGTCAGTATAGAAGGACATTGGTGTCACTCAATTGTATGTTACAGTACCACTATGAAAAATGCAAATAGTTCTAATTATTATGATTACTCATACACTTAAAGTTTTATTGATTTATAACTCTTACAAAACACTGTGCAACATGGAACTTTCATTGTTTTAACAGCATATTTAAATTGTTTCACTGGACTGATATTTGAGAAACTATGGTAATCAGGACAATTCTGAGAAGACTGTATTGGCATCTGGGGCTAACACCCTTGTTCAGATAAGAGAGCATCATAGAAAACTGAAATTCAGCTATTGGAGATTTCAGAGCAAATGTGTCTAAAGCAAATACTAAATAAGATTGTATCTGAGGACTTAAATAACAACATTATTTTCAGACTTGTGTACGTGTCTGAGTTTTCTGTTGGAGAAATTCTTTTTTCTCAGTAAAGCTGAAAATCTTATTTAAGTGGAAATATACACCTTTAGGTATTAGATTTGAGTAATTCCAGTTGAAAGTGAGTGTCATAGTGCTATAGTAAGACATCTGAAAGTAGACTTGTGATGTTACAGAAAGTTTGGCAGACATTTTTGTAAATAAGGGCAATATTTTTATAAAATACTTTAGCCAATACCAAGAAGACTTTAGTGAAAAAAGACGTGGGCAAAGAAGTAATTTAGATGGAGAAAGGCCGCCTTCTTTTGCAAATGCACAGTGAAATGATCTCCTCTTTGGGACCTGATTTATTGCAGCAGTTCAGTACAAGCCTCACCCTAAACACAGCAATCCCACCAAAATCAGATTGAAGTAGAACATGCTCTTAAAAGTAAGTAGTGTTAAGTACGTTGCTGGAGTCAGAAAGGCTTCAGCTGCTGAAGAATTACATTGAAGAGCTATAGGCATTTACAAACTTTCCTGACTATATTATAACTAATTTTGTTATTCCTCTTAAATAATTTGTACTATTAGTACATCTACTTATTCAAAGCAGAAGTCAAATGCAATTGTTTTTGTTGACTTGAGTATTCAGAGAGCAACTGTTATCTTTTAATAAACATAACAAAAACTGTTCAAAATAATGTTTTAATACATTTTGCCTTTGTGAGTAGTAAATTCTTGAAATACACTTGCTAGTAGCTGCCTCAGAGTAAATCATGAGTCCTGTCCTGGGAGGGTAAGAGGAAAGAGTAGAGTGTAGGACTAGTGTCAGGGGTCAACTCTGGTTCATTAACAACCAGTCAGGTACTACTGCAGTTGTGCAAAAAAAAAACGGGCAAAATGCAAGGTACATGCCACAGGTTGTGGTTTGTAAAAGATCTGCTCCTTTTGCCGACTTTAAGCCGCAGTGGGGATCTTTGTAGAGCACTATGTGTGAATTTTTGTGGTATCATGAAAATCTTGATTCTTTACCAATTTTCCTGTTTCCCCTTCCACCTCTTCCTCTTTTCAGCTCTGCTGTTGTGTAGGCTTTAGGTGAGTGATCTTTGAGGGTAATGAGACACCAAACTGAAAACAAAAGGCCCACAGCAATCTGATGTGTTCTTGACCTTCTGTTAAGGTTGTTTAAATAGATGCCATAAATAAGTGAAGAGTTCAGGGTAAGGCTTTTCAGCAAAGAAAAGGTTTTGAAATGGATCTGCAAAGAAATAAATTGTTCATTCTGTAGCCATTTGCTTTCCCTCTTTCTTGTCCACTTGTATCTTGTTTTATTCCTTGTATTTTTGGCAATGGCACTCAGTTGTTATCCAATCCTGCCCATGGGGCTGGCTCAAAGGACACATTCTCATGTCCTCCAATTCTTCCCCACAAGAGCTTTGCCATTCAGGGCTTCAGGGGCCTCTCCCACTCCAAAACTGTTGACCCTCTGCTTAGCATCCTCCCGGTTAGTTTGGATCAGTGTGTTAGGCAGAGACTGAATTATGAGAAATACATAACACAGTTTTATGCCAAGCAAATTAACTGAACAGATAGGCAGGGGAAGGGGGGCTATTTTTAACCAAAAATGTTTCGTTTTTTTTCTTAAAAAGTTTAAAAATAGGCATGGTGTGGAGTTGGAAGGTGGATGGTCCTGACTGGTCCTGACACCAGGGAACTTTTGCAGCCAGGAGTAGGGGAAAAGACAAAAAATAAAGACGTAGCTGAACAAAAAACCTCCCCACCATATGGTAACCTTTATGTCTGGGGGAGATGCCCCTGGACATGTCTGGTGGGGTACAGCACCATGGCCTGGGGGGATACATCATAACCAGTCAAAAAAAAAGGGTAACACTCCCTCCATAGTCCCCAAGGCAGAGAAGTAAACTTTTAAGGCAAAAATAGTGATTTAATGGATACGGAGTAGTTTATGTAACCAAAGAAGCTACAAATGCTGCAGTTTTCAAACTGGTGTTGTGCTTTCAGACCCTGAAGGACTGGGACACCCAGCACACTGAAAATAAACCTTCTGTTACATTTTGCTTGTTTCACAGGTTATTGTCATCTCACAAAACTCAAAAAAGGGATTTTTCTCACAGCATCTCAAGTGTTAATTTAAATGTTCAAACTCCTGGAAGAAGTCATGTAACGCTTACTTCCTTTCTCTGCTTTCCTCTACACCACATGAAATCTAACATTATCAATAAGGGATAAAATTTTGTCATGGAATTCCTGCCCACTGCTCACACAACCTCCACTGTAAAGACTTGGAATCATCATAAAGTGAAATCAAAACAGTGGATTGAGTAGAAACCTCTTTATTGACACAGTGTTCAATATTATAAATATAGGTGCTTTTGAAGCATCCTTGTCAAATGTGTGACACTCCAAATGGGTTTATTATCAGATTGTATTTGTCTGTAATACATTTTTGCTCACTTAATGAAGGGTTCAACATTTGAAGGGTAGTTTGTCCTTGCAGTAGAAAGACATAAACAATCTCATATATGAATAACACTTCAAGAGGCTGAACATTTGTTTCCATTTTCATAGCTAAGAACCAACCTGAAAGCCAAATATCTGGTAGTAATCTGGATAGCTGTAGCAGTCCTTGCAATTTTCTTAGAACTGACAAGGAAATGCAATTTTTAACAGAGTTTGCTAGCTACCAGGATCCTGCAAACGTGTATTTCCAAATCTGGTCATCTGTCTCTGTTAAGGTTTGGAATTGTGGCTGAGGATGAAGCAGTTACTCACACAGAGGGACACACTCCTAAATTTTGTTCATGGGCAATGTTTTAGTTCTGCCAATCCTTCTTGTTTTACTGTGAATTGCACAATATTTTGTTTCTTAGTGCTCAGAGGTCTGAGATTTTAGAGTAACAGGAGTGACTTCACCTGACAAATTCTTTTGAGACCCAGCCAAGTTGTACAAAAAGAAGTTCATAATTTTTGAGTAAGTTTGGATGGATGGGCTTCTCCGTTTTAGTTCTTCATTCTAGACTTTCAATTTGTAATTGAAGCCAACCCTTTCAAAACTGTCTTTTGTTTTGATCCTGGTGCTCCACTCGGCCCTTGTGCAGCTGGATCTGGAGTGCTGTGTCCAGTTCTTGGATTCTCATGACAACAAAGACATAGAGCTCCTGGAGGGAATGCAGCAGAGAGTAACAAAGATGATTAGGGGATTGGAGCATCTCTTGGAAGAGGAAAGGCTGGGAGAGATGGGCCTGTTCATCCCCAAGAAGAGATAACTGAGAGGGGACCTCATCTGTCTCCATAAGTATCTGAAGGGAGGGTGTCAAGAGGATGGGTGCAGGTTCTTATTGGTGCCAAAAAATAGGACAAGAGGCAATGGGCAGAAACTGAAGCAGAGGAAGTTCCACCTGAACGTGAGGAAGATCTTCCTTAATGTGTGGGTGACCCAAACAGAGGAACAGATTGCCCAGAGAGATTGTGGAGTCTCCCTTACTGGGGATATTCAAGAACTGTCTTGATGCAATCCTGTGCAATGTGCTCTGAGATGACCCTTCTTAAGCAAGGAGGTTGGCAGGAGACCCACTGTGATCCTTCCAAACTTACTGATTCTGTGATTCTATAACAAGATGCTATGATAGAAAATCCATACCTGCCAGTGCTGATCTTATTTTAATTCTGGAGACAGATACTGCAATAGGTGAGTATAAACACTGTGTACTTAGCAGTAAAGGAACAGCCTTTGTGGGAGACATATGTCTGAGAAACACAGAGGTTATAATGAAATGCACAGCTGGCTGTCAAAAAGTCAATTAGAAAGCCCCTCTCCTCGATATTTGCAAAGGCTGACAAATATGAATTTATTTTCTTTTGAAATTTCTATTACTGCAATCTGCTAGGGGAACACAACTTAACTGAATATATTTAATTAAATGCAGATTCACAGCAAACTTTTCCTCCTGAAACTCCCCAGCCCTCCTCTGCCTATGGGGTAAGTGCAAGGGAGGTGGCGGGCTGCACAGCCTCATCACAAGCAGTCTTGTGTATCATTCTTAGAGTCTCCAGGCAGGGATTTCAGGCAGTCCTGCTGTGTGATGGCCAGTTGGTAGACACCATCTTCATGTACACATGGATAGAGTGCCTGGCCATCCAGTGATATCCCAGGCATTTCCTGCTGCAAGACTCACCAAACTGCATGTGATTTTAAGTAGTTGGTAGAACCTGGACCCACAGATGCTGGAACAGTAGGTTAGGACAATCTTTGTTCCTAATTAGGAGAACTGAGATATGCTTTTTATGTAGTTCAAGATAATCAACAACACTGCTCCCACATGCTCAGCTGGGATTAGTGCTCAGATAAAGAACAATAATTCACAGTCCAGGACCCTTGAGCAGAGACTCTAATAACCATTTGGCCACTTACTGACCACCGTGTTCAAGACTTCAAGTTCTTCACAAGAGCATCATCCTATGAGAGTCTCATAAATCAGGTGAGGATTTAGTTGTTTGCTTGTTTGCTTCTTAACAAACACTGTGTCTGTGGGCAAAAGATTCAGATTGACTCAACACTTCTATTCCTCCCTGCATTTTGTAACTCTGGGTATTTAGTGTCTACACAAGTATACCAAAGAAGCCAATGCATTGTGTGCAAAGAGGCAAATCCTCCTAAAGTCTGTGCAGTATTTAATACTTTGTATCTTACGTACAATGGCCTCAAGCAGTATATCCTATGTTATATGCCTATTATAAAACATCTCTATTATACAACCGTATTTTTCATTGTCTCTTTATTGTGTATGTCTTTAAAGGTAATCTGTCGAGTTTTCTCCCCCTAAATTTGCACTCTACTGAGTGAACTGCTACAAACTGAAAAGTTTAACAAGTTTACATAGTCAGCAAAAATTTGTTTTTGCAAGACCTGTTAAAATGTTCAGCTGTGTTTCTGAAGCTTTGTAGATTACCTGAATCTCATAAAGTCTTCTAGAGAACACTTCAAAGATCAAACAAGTTCTCAGACAATCTTCTTATTCTGTCTGATCTCTCCATTTTTCCTCTTCTCATTGAAGGACTCTGACTCCAATGAGAGAAAAAGCAGACCCAGACAGTTTTCTGTTTGGCAGGACTTGAATTCCTTGGGCAATTTGCCTAAGTGAATGGTTTACCCTCATGGTAATGTGTTTTCATGTAGCAGCTGAAATGAGGGCTTTAGGAGCATGTTATACATTAAATGCATGAAGGTCAAAGCCATCATTCTCTGTGTGGCAGAGTGCTCCCTGATTATAGTGAGTCTGTATTAAAAACACATTAAGAAGTAACTTTAATCTCTCTGGTGAACACTTCAGAATTGTTAGACTTTTCTAGTGATTTTATTGATTTTTATTGGCAGAAATACAAGGAAAAAAATTATATTGCTTTCAAGCTTGGTTTCACAGACTTTACTCACTATTGGTTATTTAAGAGATCCTCAAATCTAAATAAAATTAGACTGTGAATTGTATCATGCTGTCAAAAACAAGGCATCTTTCCCTGTTTTGAAAATGTCCCTACGAACCTATCATGACTTCGAGATCTTTTAATAGGACTTGGGCTAACAGACAAGAGTTATACTATATGGAAAAATTAAATCCAGTTTTCTACATGGGGGATAAAATTTAAGCAATTAACTACGGATAACTGTCAGCTGAGGAAGGTTTTTAATTTTCAGTCATTTTATTAGCAGTGTTAAACACCTGGAACTTCAAATCTGAGATATTCCTAGGTTAAATGTTGTCAGAGTGCTTTCATAGAGGTGCTTTAATGTATATATGGGTGCTTAAAAATCAGCAGCCACCTCTGAAAACATGACCTTTTTGAATAAAGTGAAAGAAACCACCTTGACTTTTGGCCTCATTCTGTACCTAAGTATCTTGATTTGCATTTTCTGAGATGCTCTTGACGATGTGCTACCTTTTCAAACAATATATACGGCCAGGAACACTGCTTCAGAAAAGATTGGCCACTCTTCACTTAAGTGACAGGTACAGGTTAATTATCTTTTTAGACAAGTAATCATGAAGTAACATGCTATCTAAACAAAGAGAGAGATTGTAGACACTATGACTGGTCAGCCAGACTGGAGGGAAATAGATCTTCTTTAGCAGCAGGAGTCCTAAATATCTCCAACTTTTTCCACTGTGTCCATCTGAAAGAGCTGGAGAATTTCTGATAAAGTTAAATTAGGGCTGTCCAAACTTTATCCCTGCATTTCTTTATCCACAGCATTCAAATAGTAGTTTGACTGCAAATTAATGCTGTCATTTTTAAAACAGGTGAACAGCCAAAGCATTTCCAAACTGGCATGCAGTCTGTCCTGGCTGATGTGCTGAAGAAGGTGTTGTGGAATAGACAGTGTTTTGATTTTTAAAAATTACGTTTCAACAAACAGTTCTTGGTAAAACCTAGTCTCATAAGACACAAAACAGGACTTCCAATATGGGAAGACATGCCAGATGCTTTACATCTCTTGCCTCTGTGGGTTTTTTTATATGCCCCTCAAAGTATTTCAGAAAGTTCTGTGAAGCTGCTCTGTCTGCTTTTCTTTGCTGTCTATAGGTGGCAATGGCATGCTGTTGGCAGTGTTACCACTTGTAATTAATACAAATCTTCTTGCAACTATTTAATTCAATGGAATGGAACTGAAATACAATATGTGACAGAGGGTTGGTGTTTTTTTAAGTCCTTGGCTCTTTTCTTAAAAGCAAGGGCACATCCTTGGCTGCCCTTCCGTAATTCGGCACTACACAGCAGGAGTGGTGCACAAACCTGTCATACAAAGGTAGTTTATGCAGTCGCCTTTCCTGATAGTAGGCAGAAAATGTAATAGATTAGTTTTGTCTTGTGTTTCAGCTTTCCACGCAAGGGCCATTTCTGGATGACATGGATATCAGCCAGGATACATCAGTCTTTTCTGTTTGAGTGCCTCCTTGAAGAGGCTGTGGGCCTCTGGAGACTTGAAGGACTGAAGAGCATAGAGCCATATTATATACCTCAGAACACCCTAGAGAGGAGCTTTGAAGAGTCAAAGCCAAGTTTCATTAGCCAGACCCTAGCTTTCCTTCTAACGCACAGAGACATGTTGCCCAGAAACAAGCCACCATCCTTTCACTTTTATATTTTCAAATTTGCAAGCTGGGCACAAAATTGAGAACAGCCTAAACAGAACGTGCAGCATCTCGCATTTAGAGTCTGAGTTACAGATGAATTACATAGAAAATACCTGATGAGTAACCTCAAAAATATTTTGACAAAAGTCCATGCAGTGGGAATGAGTATGGGTTAAGATATTTCCCAGTTCTTTTGAGGAGGTTGACCACAGTGGGCTAGACCTTTCTGGTGCCAGTCTGTTACAAGAGGGCCAAAATGGTTAGTCAAGCAGTCACAGGGGATTACCTAATGAAATCAATCTTGAAATGCTGGCATAGTTTGGAGTGACTGCAGATTTCTTTCTAATTTCTTGTGAGGCTGACATGGGACAGTGTGAGCCTCCAAAGTGTAGTTTCTGAAAAGTTTTATTAGCAAATGTACAGATTTTTTGTAGTATGGTGTTTCATGTGTGTTCTTTAGAGAGTATGAAGACTTAAAATTGAAAATGACCTCTCCTACTTTGAAGATGTTGAAAGAATATTACATAATGGGCCATCAAAAGAGAATTTTGTATTCTTGTTTTCAAGGAACAGTAATAAAATATTTCTACAGCAGAGCCTTTCTTCAATTTTAATTTGATGTCAGTATATCAAAAATATATTATCTAGTGGTTATGTCCCAAAGAGAAGGATGCTGTCACCCAGAAATCATGTGGATTTCTCCAGGGTATCATAGCATCATTTTACATTTTATGTACCACTATGCACAAATTCCTTCAAGGCAAATAGTTATTCTAACCCCTACTCAGTTGCTTACTGAAATACTAATGCCCTGTAAATTGACTGACAAATGGTAAAACATATTTTGGGAAACTACCATGAGTAACAAATGGAGTCATTAGAAAAGCACAGTTCTAAAGAAAGAAACTTTCTAAAGAATGGGAATATCCAAATCAAATATCCAAATTTTGTTTTCAAATTTCTCATGCTCCTTATGGACAGAGAAATATAGCTGTAGTGCATTCCAGCACTGCTAAAAATTTCTGTAACTGCAGTCTAAACTAATGCAATTTTGGACTGTGATCTTGGGTCATTGTATCTGTTTAGTGTGGAGAAGGTAGGTCAAAAAAATAATATCTCCAGACCCTCTTTCCTTAGGCTGTAGTTGTTCTCTAATTGTACCTTCCAACCATATGTGGCTTGATGATGTGGCTCTTTCATGAAGGACACTGAGTACTTCTCAGAAGTGAAAGACCCGCTAGACCCCACCACCAACAACAAAAAAAATCACAATAAACATGTAAAAACCTAAACAAAAATCTGAGGTGGTTGGGTTAAATCTGAAATGGGCTGCAAACAAAGTAAAGGAATAAACACTCCATGTAACCTTAACCAGATCAACACGTTTTTTGACTTCAATGCTTCCTCTCTTCACAGATGAAAATGTAAGCAAGGAAATTGGTTACTCCACCTTCCCTGTGGGACATTCACCAGAGACATAATTTGAAAGTGGATGGGGAGAAGATTCTCTGCAGGAGGAAATGGGGGTCCTGACAAATATGTGGATGTTGTCTTACTGACTGACAACCACAGTATGAGAGTGAACTTGAAGAAAGGAGCCTTTGAAACAGGTCTGTGCTATGATTCTAGGTCTTTGAATGCGACATCAGTGACTTCCTTGTAACGAAAATTGCTGAGACTATAATTTGCATGTTCAGCACCTACAAAGAATTGACAGAAATATGAGTGTATCACGAGCCTGCATCTGCGCTATTATGCCAGCTGTATGTGTTTACCCAATGTACTTATGTACTAAAGTTCTTGCAAGAGTCATAAATACAATGAAAGTTAAAATAATGAACTCTGATTCATCGTGGCTCATCCTGACTGAATTGGAGCAAAAATATGCACTTACTTCTTAAATTATATCTTTTGAGCTTAGACAGCAGCTTTATGACTCTGAAACTACCACTTAGATCTTCACTGAACAAATGTACCTACATAATGACATTATCAGTAGCAAGGAGGGCAAAACTCAAGGAAATATGAATAAGGAGCCCATCTAGGAATAAAGCCTGGCTACTGTGGGCCCTGAAGCCATGGGACTACAACCAGACTGAACTCCACATTCCCCTTTTACTCTCCTTTTGTGAGGACAGAGCTGATTTTATGCCTGTGGAAACCAGGCACTGAACATTGTACTTGTTACTAAGTCTAGTCAAAAATCTGAGGTAGATCAGAGTTTTCTGTGTTCCCAGACAGCTATTTTAAATTTGTATTTACCAATAGCAGATGTTTAACATGAATATTTGCATATACATTACAGAATAAGCCCTTTAAAAAGCTGTAGAAATTCCAGGCCATTATTTAAACACATTTAGGTGATGTGTTACCTATAGTTTAAGAAAACTTGACTCCTCTGTTGCACATAAGTTTAAAAAATCTTGTTTATTTGGAGGAGATTAATATTGAGAAGACTTGAAACCATGGTAAAGTTATTGTAAGTACTGACAAGATAATGAAAACTGTCTCATATTTTGATTTATTTAAATCTTAGCTAGTGTCTGAATGGTGGTCAAATATTTTTTCCCTATTTTTTTTGTTATTAAATCTGAAAGTTACCAGAGTATCATTCAAATGAGTAAACAATAAAATTTGTCTAGGATGAATGCAAGTTATGTGTTAAGAGACAATAGTTTTTGTCAGTCATTTATTATCAGACTGTAGGATTGTATCGAGTGAGGTACCACAGAGAATTTTCCCTAGATGATGCATTTGCAATTAATGACCAACATGCTGGAATAGAAAGCATATTATCGAACATGCAACATGCAAGCAAAATGGGAGGCGTGGAGGCACTATCAACTTGGGGTGGGGGTGGGCGGGGGGGGGCAGGATAAGAATTTTAAAAATACAAACAACTTGGATGATTTTAAGAAACTAATTCTGTAAAAAGAGAGGGTGGAATATAGAAGAATGCAAGGCAGTCTCACAAATACAGGAGAGAGATAGAACAGTTAGGTAATACAGCAGAAATGTTATAGGTGTTAGGATGTTTGGGAAGCCAAATGTGAGTGAGTAAAGTTGTGCTGTTATGAGTAAAGCAGACACAATAGAAAGGAGTTTTAGTACACCTAAGATAAAAAATACAAAGTAATTCTTCCATTCCACACAGGTACTGTGTCTCATTGGCATGAGGCATTTCCAGGAAACTGTGGACTAATTAGAGCGAGGCAATAAATGGACAAGAAAAATTTTCAGAGCTTTCAAATAATGTGACATGCAAGAACTTGAAAGAATTTGGAATTTTTAGTTTCAAAAGAGATAGGGTGAATGCAGCGCCATGACAAGTCTTAAAATTTACCAATGGTCTTGCAAAACCTCCTGTTTTTTTCTGTCTGAGGACAGTAACACAGTGGCATCAATTCTCTTGTAATTGCCTCTGCTCAGTTATGTTTTTTTAAGGTTAGATAAACATCAAGAATGAATCTTGACCGTGCTTTGGACAAGTGCACAGATAAGATGACCTTTCGAGATAAGTTCTATTTTTAACACTCACAGACAGTTTGGAGTATGTAACTGTGATCTCATGAAAAGAGAGGGAAGCTATATGTTTATGTTCTTAGCACTAGGGAGCTAGATATACAGTTCTTTTGGATTTGTTTCATGTCTCAACCTCCTTGTTTTGATGATTTGAATTGCCGTTAGGTGTGAAAGAAATTATTTTTGTACCCTTACTAAAAATTGTCAGATTGGAATAGGGGAAAAAAATGCAGTGTAGGACATAGAAAATTTTCATTCTTCCGTAAAAGAGAATGTTTTAAAATTACTAGCATATGAATTTGGAGCATTATAGGATGAGTAGAGACTAAGCTTCTGCTAAGTGTTCTTTTTAGAATAATTGATCCTAGAAAATAAAGGACTAACAGACAAAAGGAAAAGAATTATTGTCACGACTTCTATAAATGGAGGAATATTTTGTGATATAGTACTTTATGCTATTTCTCTGTAAATGGTTACAAAAGAAAAACATTAATATAGATAACTAAGATGAGCTATAGATTACAAGATGACCTATGATGACTGGGATGTGTGCATCAACTGTAAACTTCTGTGCCATGGTTCACTGACACATGGTTCTGTATTTTACATAGTGATAGTAGACAGACGTGTACCATAGCACTTTGGTTACTCCTTCCCTTCAGCTGTCATTTTTCTTCTTTCCTCCCAGTAACCTCCTTTCATGCCTATCCCAAGTCACTTCTAGTATTCCCTTTAGGCACATGAGCTTGCCAAGTTTTGCTAAAGGTAGTGAAGAATGAAGGTGAAGTAATGTTCCAGTTCTGCCTCTTTCCAGAGCATGGCACATCTATGATTTGTTGCTCTTCAAGATCAAGTGACATGGGAAAAATTTAGAGATGCTGCTTACCACAGTAGAGAGAAAATCAGTACAGCCAAAGCTCAACTGGAGCTGCAGCTGGCCAGAAATGTGGGGGGCAATAAAAAGAGTTTTTCAAATACATTAATGGCAAGAGACAGTATAGAAATAACATTGGCCTGTTACAGGATAGAGATGGTCACCTCACAAACAGGGACAGAAACATGGCAGATGTATTTAATGCTTTCTTTGCCTCTGTCTTCAGAATGATGGACCAAGAGGACCTCAGTGTCCTGAGCTGGATGACCAAGGATGTGAGTATGATCAACTTCCAGCTGACTCTGAAACTGTTACAGGATCTGCTGCTCCAAATGTGTCCCTACAAAGGGCTAGCTGACATCATCAGACAACATCTCTCAATGATTTTTGAGCAGTCTTGGGAAGCCAAACAGATCCCAACTGACTGGAAGCTGGCAAACATTGCCCCAGTTTTCAAGAAGGGCAAGAAGGAGGACCCTGGAAACTTCAGTCCTGTCAGTCAGTTCACTTTAGTACCTGGTAAAGTTATGGAGAATATTATTCTGGGAGATACTGAAAGACAAAGGTGTCATCAGTCATAGTCAGCACAGCCTCAGGAGAGGAAAGTCCTGCTTATCAACCCTGACTTCCTTCTATAACAAGGTAACCCACCTAGTTTGACATGGCAAGCCAGTTGATGTGTAATCTTTCTGGATTTCCATAAAGCTTTCCATAGTGCCTCTCACAGGATCCTTCTGGACAAAATGTCCAGTGTACAGCTGGATAAACACACCACGTGGTGGGGGAGCAATTGTCTCACAGGTTGAGCACAGAGTGTGATAGTGAATGGAGTAACATCAGACTGGTGACCTGTCACTAGTGGGGTTCCACAAAGCTCCATTGTGAGTCCTGTGCTCTTCATCATCTTCATAAATGACTGGGATCCAGGACTGGAAGGGATACTGAGCAAGTTTGCAGGTGACACAAAACTGGGAGGAGCTGTTGACTCCCTCAAAGGCTGGAAGGCCCTGCAGAGAGACCTGGAAAAATCAGAGGACTGGGCAATCACCAACTTGTGAAGTTCCACAAGGGGAAGTGCCGGATTCTGCACCTGGGATGGGACAACCCTGGATGTTTGTACAGACTGAGGAATGAGATGCTGGAAAGCAGTATCATCAAAAGGGACCCGTGGGTCCTGGTTGATGGCAAGTTGAATCTGAGTCAGCACTGCCCTGGTAGCCAGGAGGGCTAACCGTATGTGTGGGGGGGAGGGGCATCAGGCACAGCATCGTGAGCTGGTCGAGGGAGGGGATTGTCCTGCTCTGCACTGGGGCAGCCTCACCTTGAATATTGTGTGCAGTTTTGGGCACTGCAATGTAGGAAAGATATTAAACTCTTAGAGAGTGTCCGAAGGAGAGTAACAAAGATAGTGAAGGGCCTTTAGGGGAAGCCATATGAGGAGTGTCTGAGGTCACCTGGTGTGTTCAGCCTGGAGAAGAGGAGACTGAGGAGAGACCTCATTGCAGTTACTACTTCCTTGTGAGGGAAAGAGGAGGGGCAGGCACTGATCTCTTCTCTGTGGTGACCAGGGACATGATGTGGGGGAATGGCCTAAAGTTGTGTCAGTGAAAGTTTCAATTATGCATTAGAAAAAGTTTCTTCACTCAGAGGATGGCTGGGCACTGGAAGAGATTCTGCAGGGAAGTGGTCACAGCATCAAATCTGGCAGATTTCTATAAGTGTTTGGATAGCACGCTTGGGCACATATTGTGACTCTTGGGAATGGTCCAGTGCAGGGCCAGGAGTTGGACTCTACGATCCTTGTGGGTCCCTTCCAACGTAGCATACGGCTCTGAGATTCTGTGATTCTGTAATTGTCAGGAACAGGGTGTTATGAAGTGACCATAGCACAGATATGAAATAGCAACTTTGTGTTTCTGCTACCTACGTTAGGATAGTAAGGCTACCAAAAGGGAAATGACAGCCCTGAAATTCCAGAGGCACACAGCATAGCTCTGTGTTCTTGCAGTGTACATCCTGCCCCATCCTTTACCTCTGAGAAAGACTGGCAGCTTTTCAGGGTCCATTTCTTTTTGAAATGAGCTATTGAAGTCAGGACTCATGTCATATAAGAACAAATCCAATAACAGCTGTAGTGAACTGTGGTATGACAAGATACATTTCTCTGTGCATAACAACTGAGCATTCATTTGTGGATTTAACACCTCTGCTTCCTAGAGTTGTTAGCCAAACCAATTTGTGTTACTTAAACAATGCTCTACCTGGGATGTATTTTTTTAAACTCTATAACTTAATTAAAATGAGGGGCTTTTTATGATAAGCTACTCAAGTGTGCTGTGAGACAAAGGCATTGCTATGTAAAAGATGTCTGTTTGATGTGATTTCTGGTTGAAAGCAAGATGTAAATGATATCCTTAATGTGACCTTACAGACATATTTGCCTTCATTTTTGTGAGAAAATCTTTAGATAGCCTAGTTTATCAGAGAAAACTACAAATAAATCAATGGTATTTATGTTTTCTACATAATGTAAATGTACCATAATGAAGGATTTGGGTTCCCATTCATTATGTCACCACTGCTATTATTAATATTGTTCTTGCTAGCACGAGGGGTTGGAAACAGTCATAGTAATTTAGGATATATATGCTTCCACTAGCATGAATTGCAGTCAATGTTCATTATGTTTCATCAGTTATTGTTCTTGTCAGTAGTTTCCAAATCTGTGTTTCTATGGCATGAAAAACCATGAGCTTTACACTGAAGTCACTGCACTAAAACCATGAAGGTGTCAGGAAAGAAACTAGAGAAACTCAGTATTGCATTGACTTTGAGTTGCTTGCTGCTTGTCTTCTTCAGGCTTCGTGGAGGTCTTCAGCCCACAGGAATGCCCAAGGTTCATCCCAAACCATAGGAAGAAATCTCCCATATGTGAGCAGGGGAAGATATCAAGGCCCATGGACCATGCTGAGTTATATAGTTCTACAGACTAAATGCAACCACTCATGTAGATGCAAATCTGTGTCTTCTGAAACTATACTCATTAGTAAATATCATCAGGAAGTCCTATGTACTTTAGCCTCCTCACTTAATTCCTGCTGGTTCCCGGTGTCCAACTAAAGCTCCTTGACAACTTCTATATGACTCCTCATTTACCTGTTTTCCAGAGTTCTTCTACTTTTCCTATGAGGGCACCAACAAAATTCAGCCATGATATTAGGGCACGAGGGGACATATCTAGATGGTTAAAACAATACCAAAATGTAGCTTCAGGTCCCTGGTAGATCTTCCTGTGGTTGTCTATCAGTTCTGCAAAGCTACTCTTGAATCATAGGGCAAATGTACGTCAGGACTACAAAGAGAATGTGTGATATTCAGAAAGCAGCTCATCAGCTTGTTCTCTGAAGTGGTGTGGAGCAGGGCACCCTTCCAAAACCACAGCAATTCTGCCTGTACTTAACTGACCGCAACCTCCACTAAGGACACTTCTACAACACCTACAGCTCGTGAAAGGACACCCTTTTTTCCAGGTTTCTTTTCCCTGATTTATCAACCATCCCTCAGTTTCCCCTGGAGACATTTTTCAGATATATCTTTTCCTCTGCTTTGTGCTTTAGAGAGTTTCATTCCCTGTGAGCCTTCATGTCATCTGTCTACCACAGCCTGCACACACAAGCAAGGTAAGTGCTACCAGATGGAAGCATCTGTGATGGGCATTACATTCACAAAGGTAGGGGGTTGATTTTCATTCCCTTTCTTAATTGTCAGTGTTTGGTAACAACAGAAATTAATAGTGCCATCCAATGGGTGCTCTTGGGATTGCTCTGGGCAGTCTTAGCTCCCAAAGACTCTTCATTACTTAGCCCTGGAGCAGTTGTCTCCCAGTATTGATTTCTTTGTGTGCCTTCACAAAATGCAATTGCAACTAAATTACAAATTTTAATGAATGCATAATGGGAGTGATTTAATTTCTACATGTATCTACATGTACATCGAAGCAACAGAGAAAGACAGAAAGGGAGAAAGAAAGTGTGAAGCTTGTGTTTGCCAACAAAAATCAAGTAAAAATCACTGCTGACGCTTTCTGGAACCAAGGGCATGGATAAAGAAACACAGAGTGTTCTGCCCTCCTTGTAGCTACACCAGAACTCAGATTTATGCTTAGTTTGGCTCAGAGTTTATCCCAGCAACATGTCAGGGACCAAAAGCAGCAGTGATACAGGCAGCTGTAGCCTCAAAAGTTCAGGAGGACTGGTTTTGCTTTTTTACTTTTTTTGCCAGATGAGAAAACATATATAGGCTCAATGTGCTCTTTTGGGTAGAAAAGGACAGAACACCCACCAGTAACCCTCTTGAAACAATCCACTGCAGGGTGCAGTTGTCTGTAGACTGTCCTCAGTCCTTATACAATGATGTAAACAGATGAAGTTTGATAGCAGCTACTTCTACATAAAAAGAAAAGGCAAACACTTCTGTGTTCAATCTGTCAGCTCTTAGAACAAAGAAAGACAAAAGGTGTTCAGTACATCCTTGAGGACAGATGGGACCCTTACTGCCCGTTCCACCAGAAGCAGTAGGGAAGCCCTCAGCAATAGTCCTGGGGAAAGACTTGGTGCTTGGGAATGCAGATTCTGTCACTTGCTCTTGTCTGTCAAGACTCTTCTGGGCTAGAAGTATCTGCACTAGACAGGACAGCACTACAGTCTCTCACTTTGACACCTACACTCCATCCCATAAAAGCCTATTACCTAGGATTTAAATGAGTGAAGTGACATTCACCCTGTGTGAAACATTAGCCAATTCCTCATTGCTTTCTTTCAAAGTTTTACAGAAATCCAGATGTTCTGATGCACCAAGAAGGACAGACTCAATCTGTCATACAGCATATATGTGTGCACTTTTTGTTCCTTTGAAACCTCAGAGGTAAGACTTGATTTTTGACTTGCACAATATGGATCTGTACAAAGGAAAGAACATGGAAGAAAAAGGAAAGAACATGAAAGAAATCCTACATTCCTGTTTTGCTGTTGGTGAAACTAAGCCACCTACCTTGCACTGTCAGAGCCCTCAAATCCCTCTGGAGAGGACTGGCTCCTTGGGCAACTCTGCCAGGGCTGTAGCCCACCCACTGGACAGTCGTGAGACCAAATTATTATGTGGCTTACACTGGTGGTTTCTTCAAAGAAGAAGGGAACTATTTTTGATTTTTAGGTAAGCACATAGATTATGCTCATTAAAGCATTTTGAGGCAACTTAGATGAAATGCCTCAGACGTCAATGCAGCCTCTTCTTTCTCTGTCTGTTGTGCTATGTCTAAAAGTGGATTACAGCATTTCCTACTGAGCCAAAAGTAAAAGAAAAAAATGGGAGATAACCAAAGCCATTCAGCTTTAGCACAGACAGCATCTTAGTCAGATGTTAAAAATTACAACAAGGCAAGTAAATGCCTCTGTTGGAGTTCAGTCTCCCAGTGGTATCTCTCAAAATACTGCCCATCTTTCCGACCATGCTCACTGCTTCAGGCACTGTGCCACTGACTGTGGAAGTCTGGAAGTCACGCTGTACCTTCCAGGCAGCCCCCTAAAGTCTCTGCACAGCTGGAAACACCTTGCAAAGCCCATGCTGAAGCCTGCTATCAGTCCGGACAGCCCTGGGGGAGCAATAGAAGACCAAAGATATAGTTTTTCATCCTCATTCTTGAAAATTTGAAATTCAGATTTGGACACGTATTGTAAAGTATGAGCCTTGTTGCCTGTTTGCTGTAAGCCCTACCAGGGTGAAACAGGGATGCAGTTGTATGGAAATAAATATATTCCTGAGGAATCATTTTAGCTTTTCTTATCATTGCTTGTTACAAGTCTCTTCTTCCTAAGGACTGGGGAGATTTTTCTCCAATCCCTTTCATCTAAAGTTAATCCATAAGGACCATTCTCCTTCATTGTATGGAATCATTTGTGCTGAAAACCTCATAAAACATATATAGGGGGTTTTGTGCTCCACATGTAAATATTTCCTAAAGGCAGTTATGAAGAAAAGATAATCACATCTCAGGTGCAAACCACAGACTGAAATGCATCCATGTGCTTTGGAAAAGTCTTAAATCTTGAAGAAGAATCCCAGAAATCTCTGTAATCAATCCAGGACCCTGAATATATTTTCAAAATACATGTGAAAAAACATGATTTAGATTGGAAGCCTATATTTCAGGGGTTTTTTGGCTTTTCTAACATAGTTTACCTTACAGTTGCAATGAAATTTTTTGGAGAAAGACACAGAGACAGTGAGAAAATTAGCTGTTTTCTCTCTAAGTGACACTGTTGAATGCTGTTCTGGTAGCTGGAAGGGTTAGATGTAAGGGCTTCCACACTTTTTAAACCTTTTATTGTTCTGGGTAGAGCTTCATCTACCTTTAATGCTGTCAATGGCTTACTAGAAAGCTTTGCTTTTTGTGATCCATAAAGTGTTAATGTGTCTGAAAGTTCAACTGCAATACCTCTGATTCAACTATTAATATAAATATAATCTAATAACAGTGGGAAAAAATTAGCAACTATGCAAGAATAATGAGAGTCCGTTTCTGAGCAATTTCAGATGCTGTTTCTGAATTTTTATTGAGGTCATAGAGACGAGACGATAACAACTTCAATGCTGAACTGTTAACATACACCCTTTTCTGTCTCTTCAAAGTTAAATCAGAATTAAACTATACAAATGAATCCTGGAAATCAGCAGGATTTGCCCTTGCAAGACATCACATGAAGTACTATGTCCAGGTCTGGAGTCCTCTGAAAAAAGAAGGATATGACCCTGTTGGAGTGAGTCCAGAGGTGGGCCATGAAAATGATCAGAAGGCTGGAATACCTCTCCTGAAGACAGACTGAGAGAGGTGGGACTGTTCATCCTGGAGAAGAGAAGGCTCTAGAGAGGCCTCATAGCAGCCAACCAGTATGCAAAGGGAGTTTATAAAAATGAGGGCATGGGCAGATAGTGATAGGACAGGGGGGAATGCTGTTAAACTAAATGAAGACAGATTTAGGTTAGATGTTGGCCAGACATTATCTACCATTATCTACCATGAGGGTGGTGAGGCACTGGAACTGGTTAACCAGAAAGTTGTGGATGGCCCATCCCCGGAAGTGTTTAAAGCCAGGCTGAGCAGAGGCCTGAGCAACCCAATCTAGTGAAAGGTGCCCTTGCCCATGACAGAGATGTTGCAACTGGATGATCTTTAATGTCCTTTCTAACCCAAAGCTTTCTATGATAAAAGTTGATACTTCTCATCTCCTGGTATGACTCCTCAAGTCAGCCCCAGACAGAAGATAATATGTTCTACTTGAGTGCATGTGAGTGAGAAAATATTTTCATTCTAATGTATTTTTATTTTCAAACACCTGATCTTTAGGGAAAAAGAAAAGGTCCTGGTTCCCACAAACTGTCTTTGGTTCTGTTGAAGACGAAGCCAATACAAGCAGTGAAACCTCATCTTGTCTGCAAGAAGAACCCAGGGAGGTGAATACTCTTAAACAAGTCTATGGCTGAGAGATCTCTCCAGCCCAGAGGATGCAATTATGTAAGTTTAATTTTATCCCACTTGGTTGTGTGAAGTCCCTAAGTGAAAATTACATATGAGAAGTTCTCATGTTATATTCTGTACAGAGATGGGCGTTTTTGACCATGAAAGAATACTTGAGGATAAGACACTGCAAAAGATCCCATTACTCACTGGGATGAACAAGAAACTGATAACTGCGTCATCTAGTATAGATTTTCAATGGTTACAATTACAATCAGGGGAGCAATTTTTGAGACTGTTTTCCTGATCAAAAGAAAAATTTAACATTGCAAAAGTCTTATAGCTCATTAAATAAGGATGTGTCACTTTAACATAATGAAACCTAGCTCATTTTTGAGCCAGAGTTGTCATTTGGTATACAAGCATCTCAAAAAAACAATAATATAAGACAAGAATTAGCCAAAACATTTTGAAAGTCCCTTTTAATGTCCTTTATCTCTAAATTGTGAAAGGGAACAATTAAAAACACATGCTATACTTAAAAATATGTAAATAAGGAAAGTACCAATAGATGTCACTTAATAAAAGTCAGTATCATTTTTGGGTTTTGTAAAAGCAATATATGTAGTAGCTTGTGCACAGCAAACAGCATACTTCAGCTGCTATTTGCATCAACACTTATAGTCCAGTTTTTGTCCCCAGCCCTGAAAATTGCTGCATATATGTTGAATATGACTGTGTGTCTATGTCCATGCTGATTTGTGTTTGGTTTTACGTTAGTCCATGAGACCTAAACTAAAAGATGTCTGCTCAGTGCTATTATATTTAGCAAGTGAATGACGTTGCACAGTTCTCACCTGTGTAAAACAAAAAATAACTGAATTTAACCCCAAAAATCTCTCCCACTAATCATATTACATTACACAATTCTGTGTATTTTTTAAAGAGGTTCATATAATTTTTCAAATATTATAAACCAGTGCCTGTTTTGCATGAGGTCTTCTCTGCATAACTGTGACATAAAGGATATTCAAAAGAGGCAAAGAGTGCCTCAAGATCTATGGTCAGAAGATTAGACTATCTTAATAATTCTCTTAAACAACCTGCTTCATTTTGGAATATGCCTCTGTTTGCTACGATACTAAACAGAAATTATTTTTTCTATCAAAAATCTTTGGGATTTTCCTGTGGTTTAAATATCCACTACTTCTATGCTAGCTAAGTTTATACTTTGATATGCTAGTAGTTTGCCTGTTGTTACTTTTTTGCTTAATTTTCCAATTTTGTCTCTATCCAACAATTATTCTCCACAAAGAATGGTTTGCAGTACATACTCCAAATGATGAAGTTACAGATTTGCAGAAAAGAATCCCTGACACTCAGGGATCCTTCTTTTCTACGTGAAGGCATAAGAGTCTCACAGGCTGGAACTAGAAATATCAATACACGTCTAGCTATATCAGTTATGTCTAGTGCACACTTTATGTGTTTATTATAAATATTTCTGTTTATCAATATGCATTTGTGTTGTATTTTTATATTTATTTCTAATTTATGTGTTTTTCTAAACATATTTATATTTACATTCAAGATTTTCTTTCTTCTCATTCATTTATATCTGCTCACTTTGTAAACATTTAGTATTGCTTCCAGTTTTCACCCCTGCTAAATGAGGATTACTGAAATTGCTAAAACTATTTGTCTGAAATACTTGACACAAACAAGCTGTAACCTCAATTTCATAGCTATTTTTATCTGCAGTCTCTTCCCCTTCATTTTGCTGCCTTTAATTCTAGTTCTTCCCTGCTGCCTGTGATTTTTTTCTTAGCTCCTGTTCTATTACATGCTTATCTTTCAGGAAGAGCAGATGTTCCCATATGTGCCCTATCTTTATCCTCTGATGCTTTTGCTTTGCTAACAGATGATTGTATTTCCATTGCCCTCTGTGTCTGGAGAAAAAGATACAGCACTAAGGAGTTTTTCTGTGTTGCTAATCAATGGGGTTTGTAGGCAACTGGGCTGATCCCTTTCATATATTGTCTGCCTTACTACTATTCCCACGTATTTTCCCTTGGCATTTGTTCTTTATTTCCTCTCCTCTGCTCTAATCTTAATTTCCCCTAGTTTTTCCTTTCAGCTTCACAGTCTGATGAAGTAACAAGTACTTGCTCAAGTTCACAAAAGACATAATCTCACTTTGCTGTTCTCCCCCCCCATTTTTTTGTCATTGCCTCCAGTAACACATGGTGCTGCTGGAAAGCTTTAGGCAGCTCCTTGAGGATAAACCACGGGTGTCATATGGTATTAACTCCTGCCTGGTCTCCACACAGGCAGATGTGTGGTAGAGAGGGTCTTTGTGGGAGGGTCTGACACAAGCTTTTGGAGTTTTTTGGAGGTAAATGCAAACACAACTCCTTAGGAATATACCTGCAGTCATGATATGGCTTGGCTCTCACTGCAGGCAGTATTTGGTGGTCCAGTGCTCCCTGAATCCAAAAGCAGTTGCTGTCCCTCCTTGTGCTCCACAAAACCATTCCCAGCACTGTTCTGCACCAATGCTTGGTAGCAGAAATCCAGGTTTGTTGCTAAGCAAACTTAGATTAAACTACATCCCAAATATCTCTCCTCCTTCAGCATATAGGGACCTCATCATAGATACTATCTTCATTAACAATACATTTCCTTGCCTGATGGTAGAGATAGTGTTGGAAGACTTACATGAGAAAAGTTGATCATTGTAAGGCATTTTGGGCCTTTTACTCAGCTACTTAAATGCACTGGCCAACTGATGATGACAGGGCTAAGAGCAAAACAGGACTGCATCTTAAGAGCAATCCATGGGACACAGAAAACCTGAAGCTTACACTACATATTTTGCAGGGGCTTTATTTTGTATCATCAGTAGTTTGAGCTGTAGCCTGGACACCTGCTACTGGCTGAGTCTCTTCTTATTTTTGCTTGTTTGCTTGATGTGAGTACCCTGGCATGAGAACCAAACAGCAGTAAACAGGGGCAAACAGGAAATTTGCTTCCAAGCATGCACTTCACATGAAATATTATGATCTTATAGCCTCATTTAGCAACCTATAGGTGTCAAAGTTTTCTCTTGGTGGGATTTTGCAGTCTAGATACTCCTCCAAATGCATCCTTAGCTATTTCTCACTGCCATTGTTTATTATGGAATCCTTTTGTTCTCATATTTTTTCCATAAAGCATTTCCAGATACAGCTGGAATCGGGAATCCTACACAAAATAAAGTCATATTGGAGATTTCTTTCATAAATACAACATAAGCCCATATTATTCCTGCCTAGGCTATTATGAGACATTAGGCCTTTTATAAAATTTCCATAACATAACATCTTCTGCTCTTTATGTTACAGTAGGGAATACCCATAGATGGCAGGGCCTCATTTGGTATTCAACTACTGCACCCAACAGTCCCTCCCACAAAGGATATTGCAGGATTAGTCAGGGGTCAGAACAGGCACTGCAAATATTTAAGCACATGAGAAAAGTGGTTCAGGAGATAGATTAAAATGATTGGGATTGTTTATCTGTCAAAGGTTATAAATAATTTGAGATGTGATAAGAGCATAAAAAATAATTAATTGTTACAGAGAAGGCAGAGCAGAAGACTCTGTCCTTCCTGTCTTGTAACTTACTTTAAAATGAAGCATTCAAAGAAATCAAAAGGTGGCAAATTCAGACCTGATGAAAAGAAATATTATCTCATACAAAATGTGATTAGACTGGAAGCAATTACTACTGACTGCCCTGCTGGCCAAGAACACAGTTCAAAGTTAAAGTTCAGAAAGAGAAGAGAATGTGTTCTTTGTATAATAAGGTCCATAACAGTAATGCAAAAAGAGAGGAAAAATGTGTCAGAAAATCTTAAGTATTTCAGAGCTGCAAACCACTCAGTAACTAATACGAGTAGGATGAGATGGCCTATGTGTTTCCTATCTGCTTTTCACTGGGTTGCATTAACCTTCCTGAAAGCACATGGATTGGCCTCTCCCTCAATGCACCCATATGGCATCACATATGGAAAACAAAACACAAGACACCTGAAAGTAATACAACAGGCTGTGAACTTAAGTGCTAAACCAATGGTTACTACTGTCTTTGCTTGCTTAACTGCAGTGGGGGTAACTGTCAACACATGGAAGGCAGCACCTTAAATTGCCTCAGCTCAGTTTCCCACAGCTTATCTGGATGCATTCTGAGAAAATATATGGCAAAATGCTGTCATACTTATCTGGTTGTTACTTCATGCATATTTCATAGTCACAGAAAGGTCATTTCCGCTCTGCCTGCTGATTCCATTTGGAGGAGAAACAAATACATGTTTTGCAGCTTGAGATTCTTCATCACAAGGATCTCCCATAAGCACCTCTTCAAGATCTCTAGGTCCCTGGTCTTCCACACCTTGTGGACATACAGCAGTGGTTACAAGGAAGAAAAAAAAACCTTAAAGCCATAGCAAAAGGTAAAGGTTGAAGTTATTTTGGCATGGAACTTAAATATTTCTATCAGTTCAGAATCCTAAAGGCAGAAAGTGTGAGTATGAAAGCCCTTGACCTACAGGAACAACTCAATTTCTCAGTAAGGTTTGTCCATTGTTAAGATAAAAATTCCCTTTCAGCAAGGTGAATATAGGCATATATATGGACAGGAATCACATATTTCTCTGTATGTGAAAAAGGCATTTATGATTTGGACTGTGGATTTCGGATGAGACAGTGATTCAATGGTGCTTTCAATTCGGTGTTTTGGAAGGAGATAGAGAAGGAAGCAATGACCTTACACCTGCACAATGCACATTAAACAAGAGTCCAATGGACTCTCTGTATATAGAAATTTTAATGTTAGCATACACATTGCGTAGTAACCACAGCACAATGAAATAGGTGTCTGACAACAGAGGAGTGGAATAATAAGGTAACTAGTCCTTTGCTTCTTCCACTATGCATGCGTGAAATAGTTTGAGACAACTCATACTCATAGAGACTGTTGAGCCTCTCCCTCAATCACTGCTGAGGGATTATTAATTTTAGAAAGTAGAAGCCCTTTATGAATTTTAGATCATTCTACGTATTATATTTATGTATATGTTGCATATTAATGATTACATCAGAAAAACTTACTCTAATCTATACCAGAATAATTAATAGTTACTGAAATACTTACAGAATTTTCTAATTATGTGTCAGGTTTTTTTAATCTGCTACTCACTTTGGAGGAGGTTTTGATGATTAAGTATTTGTTTTATACACATTGATAGTGAAAAACTCCATGAAATTGTAATTGTAATATTTTATAATATAAATCAGTATATATTTTAAAAATCATAACATAGACAAAATGAGAATGATTTGATTTAGTATATTTAGAAATAGTTATTTTTTACTTCAATTTTAGCTGGAGTTTTCTTTTTCATGACAGAAACAAAAAAGCCACTTCATTCTTTTGACTGGTTCAGAATGAAAGACAAGAAAGCCTTGGAAAATTGATTTCATTAAACCATATGGTACAGTTGAAATAGAGTAATTTTCCAAGTCAGTCTAAGTATTTTAGGCAGAAATTCAAGAGTTGTCAAAGTAGGGATCAAATAAGGATAAGAATTAGTGTTTTAGACAAGTATCTCTTAGAATCTCAGCCCTTCCTTTTAATGTAGTATACAATAGAAGGATTTCAGTTGGAAGAGACCTACAACAATCATCTAGTCCAATTACTGCACAATTCAGGGATGAACAGAAGTTAACACGTTATTAAGGACTTTGTCCAAGTGCCTGTTAAAGACTGACAGTCTAAAGGCATTGACTACTTCTCAAGAAACCCCGTTCCAGGGTTTGACCACCCCATGTTTCCTAATGTGCAGTCTGAATCTCCTCTTGCAGAGCTTTGAACCATTCCCTGGGTCTGATCACTGGAATCCAGGAAGAAGAGATCAGCACATACATCTCCATGTCTCTCCTCAGGAAGCTGTACAGTGCAATAAGGTCATCCCTTAACCCCTTCTCTCCAAACTAGACAGACCCAGGATCCACCAGAGGTGTTGCCCTCCTGTGGAC
The DNA here is from genome assembly GCF_047495875.1 of Pithys albifrons albifrons. Taxonomy (NCBI): domain Eukaryota; kingdom Metazoa; phylum Chordata; class Aves; order Passeriformes; family Thamnophilidae; genus Pithys; species Pithys albifrons. The sequence goes on along the minus strand of NC_092497.1, from coordinate 75,532,515 downwards.
CACTCACAGACCTTCATGTCCTTCTCAAACTGGGGTCCAGCTCTGCACACACGACTCAGGGTGAGGCTGCACCACGGCTGAGTGCAGCGGGATGATCCCCTCTTTTGACAGCTGGTGATGCCATGTCTGATGCACTCTAGGATGGGGTTTGCCCTCCTGGCTGCCTGGACACTCTGCTGCCTCACACTGAGCTGCTGCCAACCAGCACCCCCAGATCCCTCTGTAGGGCTGCTCTCCAGACACGCCTCTCACAGTTTACACTCACATCCAGCAGTACTCCATCCCAGGGGCAGAATCTGCTATTTGTTCTTGCTGAATTTCATGCCACTGATGGTTGTCCAACCCTCCAAACTATTCAGAACCCTCTGCAACACTTTTGTCCCTTGAGAGAATCAACAGCACACTCATTATTGGTGCATTCAACATCTGCATCCAAATAATGGATAAACATGTTGAACAGAACTGTCTTTACATTTGAACACCCATGCACTACAGTCTTCTGAGCTCTGCCCTTCAGCCAGTCCTTCACTCAGCACGCTGAGTATCTGCTCAGATGGACAGCTTACACAGAAGGATGCTGTGAAGAACAGTATCCAAGTCTCTATTAATATGGAGAAAATGTGTACATTCATACACTGAACAGGCAGCTTTATCACTAAGGATGTCATATTAGTTAAACAGGACTTTCCATTTGTGACTCCATGTTGACTGTGTCTGATGATTGTATTATTCTTTAAATAATTTTCTCCATGATTTTTACAGGAATTTAGGTTAGAATAACAAGGGGTCTTTTTTAAAAAAAGTTCAAATAATGGAGAGGAGAATGTACTTAGTTTGTCATTTATGACAAGTCGATATCACAGATAATTTCCAAAAGTGGGGTTTACATGTTTTCTTACCAGTGAATAACAAGTTCTTCTACATGAGTGTTCACATAATGTTGTTGAAAAAAACATGAAATTATTGTAGTTCATTTTACATTAATCGGGGAATGCTCCTGTTTGCTGTGTGCTGGGTAATCTGCTCCACTGTTTCACCTGAATGAAACTGAGTTTCGCCATCCCCATCCATGCTACTAGCATTTGTTGTAATTCATGAGTAGGCATCCTTTGTGGGGTTATTTTTTCCCCAATTTTGAGAGTGTCTCGTTTTCTTAGAATACCATAGCTCATATAAATGAACACAATATATTTTATTATTTAAAGCCAACACTTTATCTATCATTTCTGGAAAGAAGAGAAAGAGGGAGAGAGGGAATTCATATTCACAGCAGTTTTTCTCACACTTGGCCTCCTTCTAAAACAAAGTCAAATTGTTGCTCTCAAGCCATCTGATACTATTCTTTAAAAAATTTTCCCAGTAGATTTTCACACCCATCCAGGGAGACAAGAGTTCCTGAAACACTGTATCAGTTCAATGAGGGGCTAAGGAATATAAAAGACACAGTGTTCTTTGAGTCAAATTCTTCCTGTTTTGATAACACTATTCTTTATGAAAAAAAAAGTCACCAGTTTCTGCTGATTCTAGGCCTTAGACTAGCTGTGTAATTCAGATTTCAGTTTGAAAGAGAGATCTCCATCTGTGTACACAGTTAATGGGAACAGGAGCTCATTCTGAAAGATTGTGTAAACATTTTCATTACTTTGGGGAAAGTTAGCCTTTCTTGAAGAAGGTTGGGAAATGACATGAAAAACAGATCAGACTTTGCTGTGTGTCTCTGTTTTATTTATATATATTGTGGCAAAACTATTAAACTAACATCGAATTTGTAATTATAAGCTTGAATAAGGCATCTCTGACAAAGAAATAGCACCTAAAACAATGCCATATCATGGCTAAGTGCATTATGTGCTATAATGCATGTTTACCAGCTGTTATATGCTTGCTATGCAGAGAAAGAGATGGTATGGATTATCAATGAACACTTTCAAATGCTCAGTGGGACTGGTTCACTTCAGATTTGTAACAGTCAGTGACTTCAGGGGCAACCAGTTTTTTTTGTCAAATCAGATAATTACCTCCTTGTAGTAGGGATAAGGGATGTGGGTAAATTCCTGTTATGTGAATGTTTCACCTGGAAATATGGCTTTTTCCTTACATATATAACTTTTTGTATGTTGCAAGCACTGAAGTTATTTGAAGCAGCTGGAAGAAAAAATATAAATACCTTTAAAAATACAAACCACTTATCTGAAATGTGTAGTTTGGTTTTTGGTTTTTTGGTGTTTTTTTAATATATTGAATATATTACACATTGAGTACTTCTTGAAAAAAAAAGTACAAATCCAGTAGCCCTATTAGTAAATGTTTTTCACTTTCACCTTCCTGGTGAATTGCTTCAATCGCTTGCAGATCTCCTAATCTTGTACATGAAGTATGGATTATCCCATGTCAGATCTCTGCCTTATTGGGTAAAACATTAAACCTTTTTGAGCCTTTGTTTTTGGAATTATCTGAGACAGGAACAAGTACTTCAAATATGAATCTTACAATCTGAAGAGCAGGTCTTCAATTAACTCAAGGAGATTTAAGAATGTTGTTGAGGCAGCTTACATCCTTTACTGATAATACACTTGGAAATGAAAACAAGCTGGGCATCCCTTGCAACAGGTTTCCTGCTCCTCATCTCCAAAGCCCCTTCACAATTCTGCCTGTTCCTCCTGTGAGGTGTTGTCCCTGCCCAAATCGTTTTCCATCCCAGACTCATATCCCTACTTTGTCACCTGATTAACCATGAGTCCTGTCAGCTATAGGGACACAATACAGCACTACTTCATCACGGTATCCCTGGCCTCACTTCTTTCACAGCTCTACTCACTTCCCCACCTACCTCAGTGGGGAGACCCATCAACAAGGGAAGAAGACTGCTGACAGTACTGGATATTTTGCACACATACCAATAAGCAGAAAGTGTCTGTACAAAGCAGATTGCAATTTCTCTGCCTCCTGTGGCAGCGTTTAATTCCCATAACTTGACAAAGTTGGCGCAGCAAGATCCCATTGTTTTTAATGGCTGAAGATACAAAGTGGGTGTGAAGGAAATTCTTATATAAACTTAGTACTGGGTTAACTAGCCTATAGTAAAAGATGAGGGGAAGCTCTATTATTCATTACTTGATCTTATCCTTTTTCCTGTCCATGTCTGATCTCCGGTGAAGGCAAAGGCCCTTTCAGACTGAAGAACAATCTCTGTATTTAACATTCTCTTGCTGGGTTCAGGGTCACACTGTGTACCTCACGCAGGAATAAGACCACGAGTGACAAGAAAGAGCACTCTAGGAAGCCAGTTGCATTTTTCTGTTATTTGCTTTGAAAGATGGTTTTGCTGGCTGACTCAACTTCCAGCCCTGGAGAGATTTAATTTGCTTCACGTGCAATTCCAATATTTCTGGTTTTTTCTTGCATAGTGTGGTTCAAGTGCTGGCATAGTTAGTATTATGATTATTACGATATTCATGGGAAGAAGCAGATGAAATCCTTTGAGGGCAGCTGTGACTAACACAGTCAGGATTTATAAGTCAAACAAGGTCTGGGACTGTAGCTTAGCCTCATTAAAGGAGCAGTCACATCCAAAAAAACAATCTCTTGGAATGAGCTGTAGTCTCTAATCATGAAAGCCTAAGGCAAAGAAGATTGACAAAAACTGAAAGGTTCAGGAAAATTGGGCAGAAAAAAATGACCAGCATGTGGTCTCATTCTATGTAGCTTTGTCAGTGCCTAGCCCCATACAAGCAGAAAAGCTGAATGTAAATTTTGTACCAGTATTGTTTTGTAACAGAAAAGACAAAGCCGTACAAGACTTAACTGCTATCTAGAGGAATGCTGTAAATACATTTCTTCAAACGTGGCCAGATAGCAAAGCAGTGCCATTTGGTAATATAAACAAATCACTCTTTAGAACATGTTCTTTCTATAAATAACAGAAATTAGCACAAGGATGAAATTGCCACAAATGACAGACTACAGGCACACAGTTAGGTACATCTTTGAACAACAGTGCATCAACTTTTCAGTCTAAAAAATGTGTCCTAGATTTCACTTGAAGGTAAGATATAGGATATGGCACATAATTCGTTGTTTGAAAGTCCTTGATCTTATCAAACAGGAGGCATTTTACATTTCCGTTGTCTTATAATGTGTTTTAGTGTTTTGGTTGCCATCATGTGAAATATAAGAATTTGCACTTAAGAAACCAGTCTGCTTTAAGTAAAGATCAGGGCAACAACAGACAGTTGATCTGAAATTTTATTTCACCCTAAATAGGCTATCTGAAGAGTTCAAGCTTCAATTTTAAATTATTTTGCTTTCGTGTCATTGTAGCTCATTTCACGTATGATGCTACATTAAGTAGTTCAATCTACCATGACATAACATTAACAAGGAATAACACTAAAAATGAGAAGTTGAGTTCTTCTTTCCTTTGTGAGAATAAAGGTGCTCACAGAAGAAATGAGAGTGAAAAGACATATGTGCAGACATTTGCATTGCCTAGACCAGATTTGCAAAAGAACGTCTTCCCAGCTGTGCTGGTTTAAGGGCAAACTAACATGAGAAATGAACCCAGCAGAAAAGAGATTATAAGCCAGAGTCACAATTTAATAAAAAAATATTACAATAAATGCAATAGCATAAAGAAAAATTGATTTTAACCCACAAACCCCAGAAGTATGACCCAGCACCCTGGGGCACAAACCTGTTAGCCCCTGTGCTGAGACCCCCATGGTTTCACCGAGTCCAAAGTAAAAGGACGTGAAAAAAAACCTGTTGGTGCAGATGACAGTTGTAGTCTGGTCAAAAGTGGTGGTCACAGTCTGGTCAAGAGCAGTGGTCTCCTGTAAAGGTTCTGGTCCTTTTCTGGTTCCGACAAGTGGTACTCAAAGTCTCAAAACCCCAAAATTATATACCCTCAGGTTCAGGTGGGAGCATCTAGTACCTCCCCAAAGGCCAGGGGGGTAATTTTGGAATTGTTGATGGCCCATTAGCAGACACATCCCCTCAGGCTGGGTGTGAAGGTGCTAACGACTTCCTGGAGGGTAATCATCACAGTTCCTGTCTCACAAGCTTCTTTCACACCTGAGTTTATATCGTGAGGGGTCAGGTGTGCCCTGGGCAGCTGCTACAAATGGTCCATTGCTAACAGTTTGTGAGCGATAACATAGAGAGTTTAGGATACACAACTTTTGTCACACCTAGCCTGTGGTCCTGGTTGCTGAACCAGGACACCAGCACTTTTAAAACATTCATCACTGCTTTTATGCAGAAGCATTGGATCATCTCTATGTAAAACTATAATACCAGGGATTTGGCATAAAACTTTCTGCAGTTCTCTCGCTGCCACACACGTATATTTTACCATCATGGAATCTGTCCAGGTTTTCCTCCAGCATTTTGTGAAGGCAATGAAAATTTTCCCAACTGCATAACTCTGGGATTGTCAGGTGACACAATAGCTACCCATTGACTGTAAGAGTAACATCATGGAAGTAATTGGAATTTTAAAGAAAAAGGTTAGTGAATTGCACAAGGAGTTTTACTTGATGTGAAGCAATATATTCAGCTCAATTCTGGAAATTTGAATGCTTTTTAGGTATTGTTGCTAGTTAAGTTTGTAACCAAAATGTTCGAGAGTAAAAAACTGAAGTGTCTCTTTTTGAAAATGTCAAAAACTCTGTATTCCATAAAGCATTGCTTCATCTTGACCTATTTAACAAACTAGACACAATTTTAAGAATTTTTTTAGAGATTCCAAAGCATTACTTTTTGGCAGACCTAATTGCAGCTTTAATATTTCACAAAACCAGAATCAGAGTGTAAGCATAGCAGCATTAGAGTTTACTCTGTAAGTTCCTCTGAGTGTCCCTCAAATTTCGGGGCTGGTTTTCTGATGTCAGCAGACATATTTAAACTTTGTTTTTTCTCTTTTTTTTTAGCTCATAGGAGGAGTGAAAAATGCATGATAATTTAATTTGAATGTCAGTTAATGTGCTTAGACAGGAAATTGCTTCATGTCTTCAAAATTAGATTAAATAGCTGTTGTTAGCACTATGCGGGTAGAGCTTTCATATTCTAAATATGGCTCATTGAAAACTGCTGCAAGTAAAAGTTCTCAGGCTAAATATTTTGTTTTTCCTCACCAAGGATACTTGAGTTTCTAGGAAGATGAAAAAAACCCTAAAAATGTCCCACAGCCAAACCCCTGACAGTATATTTGGATGCAGTACATAACTGGCAGGTCTGGTGCTGGTGTGGGCAGCAGGAATGTTTCATGCTTGTTTACATCAGTGTGTTTCCTCAGGATGCCTCCAGCAGCACAACTTAATCACCTCCATAAGTGTGAATGACAGGCAGAAGATAGGGAACAGATCCTACAAAGGCTAATGCATTTGCTTGAATACTTTCAGGAAAAAAGTCCAAATCAAAGAACCATAGAATATTAAAGGGTTGGAATGGACCTTGAGTATCATCTAGTCCCAACCCACTCTACTGTGGTCAGTTATACCTCCCACTAATTCAGGTTGCTCAAGGCCTTATTCAACCTGGCCTTGAGCACTGTCAGGGCTGGGACACCCACAGCCCCCCTGAGCAGCCTGTTCCTGTGTCTCACCACCCTCACAGTAAATACTTTTTCCTAATACCTAGCCTAAATTCACTCTTTTTCAATTTTTACCCATTACTCCTTGATCTATCTATACTGCTCCCAATGAAGTCCGTCTCCAGCTTCCCTGTAGGACCCCTTCTGAAGACTGGAAGGTTTCTATGAGGCCTCCACACAACCTCTTTTCCAGGCTGAACAGCCCCAACTTCTCAGACTGTCTTCATAGGGAAATTGTCCAGTCCTCTTATCAACTTCATGGCTCTCCTCTAGACTTGCTTCAACAACTTCATGTCCTTCTTGCATTGAAATATCAGAACTGGATGCAGCACTTCAGGTGGGGTCTCACTAGTGCAGAGTGGAGAGGCAGAATCACCTCTCTTGACCTGCTGGCCACTCTGCCTTTGATGAAGCCCAGCATTTGACTGACTGTTTAGGCTGTGATTGCATACTGCCAGGTCATGTTCAGTAATGAACTGTGTAGAGGCTACAAAAAGGACCATGGGAACATGTATTCTTATTGACTATTTTAATAATTAAATGGATAAAATTATCTATGAAATGCTGGAGTTTTGGTAATTCCAGACATTAGTTCCTATTAGTCATGTGCTTTAGACTTGATGAAGACTGATGTCAAAATCATGCCTTCTGTAACTCATGTATTTCCTTAGAAATTATTCTTCTCAACTGCCAGAGGGGAAGGCTTACATACATAAATGTTATAGCTTTTACCTGTTTGAAATCATACTCAACAGTACCATTGGAACATATCTACTTCAACCTATTTCTCAGATCGCAGGCACTAAAACTAATTTCAGAGATTACAGGCCATTGCAATGATACTGATATAATCTGCTGAAGTACATTGTTTTGTCCCCTTCAAGATAATTAGGACTTTGACATGTCCTTGCAACAGTTGGCTAAAATCATTGCAGTTTGCTAGGATGGCAAACAGACATACTTAGATTTTCTCTGGATGTAGTTATGTGTCTAGCCTACGACTGGGGATAATATAGATTTTCATTAACCTCCATGAATCCAGTTATTTGTTTATAAGCAAAGAATTTTTATACTGGATGGACTTGTTGCTTTTATTGACAGATATGCCAGTATTTGCCAGCATGGTAATTCTTGTCAGAACATATATATGGTCATATATGAGCATATATATTCATGTAGAAGTTGTTATTTTGATTAGAACAGAAGCCACATGGTTTTGTTTACTCTAAACCCCATAATAGTGAATAATGCATTTTCCTATAATTCTCTCTTCTTACCTCTCCCCCTAGTCCTCATTCCTGTATCTTCCTTTGCCATTTTTCCCACAATATATATGCAGAATAATAACTCCTGTGGATACTCTATATATGTCATATATACATAGTGAAGTAAAAGTAAAATGGCTTATAAATGTTATGCTGTTTCTTAGTGCAGGATGGATTTTCAGACAGTAGGTCAAGAGCAACCAAACAGTAGTCATGCAGAGTATATTTTATGATAGGTATTTTCTTGGAGCCTGGCATATCTTTGTTCTCCTGTTATCACAAAGCCCGAAAATACCATTTTTCCTAGTTTCTGACCCTGTAAGCAAACCCCTTTAAGAAGACACTGCATCCTTGCGCAACAAATGTAGTCAATCACTGGTCAGACCTTAAACTTGAATAGCTTTATTGAAACCAGTGAGGCTGATCATGTACAATGAGGTGGGCTCATAACTCAGTGTAATGTCTTGGGCTACTACAAGAATATTTTGTGTCAGGCAACTGAACACAGCAATGTATCAACCTAAGAAGGTTATGTGCTAACCATTTCTGAAATTTAGGCTTCATGTCAGAGCAGGAAAGACTGCAGTTTCAGGAAAATCCTGTGATAGTCTGGTGATTTTTTTTTCAAAATTTATTTTCAAGTTACTTTTAATAACGACATTTTGGAAGAAAACACAGATGGGTTTCTTTCCTGCTTCAAAATACTATATGCCTCTAATCTGAGGAATACAGTTGACTAAAGTGGATAAAATCAAGACTGAAATTAACTTGCATTATCTCTTTCTATTTTGGTCTATTTACTTACTTTATCCTAGGTACAGGTTTGAGGGTACTTGAAAAAACACCACTTTTTTGAAGACATAATGCACTCCTTTCTGCAATTATATGGAGTACTCTTTGACTAGAGTAAAGAAGTGGGGAGGAAGGTCTCTTCCACAATGTCCTTGTTTTATTTAGGAACATTACTTACTGAGTACTTGTTCATATCTTTAGAGAGGCAGTCTCCCCCCCGTGCATATTTTAGCATTGTTTTAGTACTACAGTGATAGAGACAGATGCTAGATTGCTATGCTCACCATGACTGTGTAACGACAATGTCAGGCCACCCTGAGAACACTAGCATTACTTTTGTATTCAGGATATAACTGGAAGCCCATTTGTTTTCCTGAAACGGAACATTTCTTGTAGAAAGTCTGCTATTAAATCACTAACCAATGCAGGGAAAAAAAGACACGGATTTGCACTGGTTTAAAAATTGTCAGAAACTCATTAGACTGACAGAGTCATCGATTTTAGTGGATTACGTATGTGTGTGCATGTGTGTATGTGTGTGTTTCTATAAACACATGCATAAAATCCATAACATGGAAATGTTCACAGATACATGCACACATATGCATATATAAGTTTGAATGGATAATTTTACATAAAGACTGAGAATGTCTACTGACAGATGTTGTATGAGAGGTGCTGTACTGCAAATGTTTCACTGAAGTTGGCATTTAGGATTTGTTTGGTATCTATGCATTCCAACCCACTCTTCAATTCCAAAGAGAACCACCAGGCTTTTCAGGGGTTCATATAACCTAGGACATTATAAATTTATGCTCAAGATGACCAGGTTTCATTTCTGTACTTGAAAGATACACAGAAAATTCAGACTGAAAATTGGTCACATCACAGTCTGAGGGTGACAGATAAAAAGAAGCCAGTTAAGTCATTAAGAGGTGTCAAGTGTTCCAAGTTAAATATCTGTCAAGTGTTGACTTGCATGAAATCATTGTCAGATGGTCTCTCTTCAGAGGAGTTTTTAGATTCACAGTCCCATGGAACCAAGCTGCTGGAAGGGACCTCAGGAAGCTGACTGGATCCCAGTGGTTGAGGAACCAGGACTTTTGCTCATTAACATGAATAATGGCTGAGGGGAGGCTGTCAATCGGGATTTACAAGCAAAAGGAGAAGTTGAAATGGCCTGAAGTTGTGCCAGGGGATGATTGAATTAGATATTAGGAAAAATTTCTTCACAGAAAGGGTTATCAAGCACTGGAACAAGATGCCCAGGGAAGCAGTGAGTCATCATCCCTGCAGGTGTTTAAAAGATGTGTAGATGTGGCACTTAGGGGCATAGTTTGATGGTGGACCTGGTAGTCCAAGTCAACAATTGGACTTCTTGATCTTAGACCACTTCAATCTTAAAAATTCTGTGATTCTATGACTTCACGTTGAAAAGTCATCTGCCTATCCACATCCCTTGAAAATGACAATGCTTCCGGAACACTTTTTAAAGTGTTTGGATAGGGTTGTGCACAGACACATGCATCTATATGTTAAGACAAAGTTTTCCTCTAAGGCTCATAACTTTGGTGTTAGATATATAGAAAAAGGTCATGAACTAGCTAGAGATTGTGAATTATCATTTAAACTAGGTATTAAACTGCTAGGGAGTCACTCCCCAAAATGATCAAGAAAGCACCTTTTCTTTTCTGGTAAGTTATAGTATTCATCTCAAGCAAACAAATGGCATGAGGTATCACGAGGTATCAGACCAAATATTTTACAGAAATCTAAATACACTGGTTAACACTATGATCATTAACAATCAAACTTGTAACCCCAGCAGAAGAGATATTGCATTAGTTTTATATGTATTTTTTAATAAACTTATATTGATTGTATTAAAAGCTGCTACCCTGGATAACCCAGTAATGACTTCCACATGTTTAAGTGGCCTGAATATTATACTTGATTTTTTTTTGCTAGCATTCAAAAGAAAAACTGAAAAGAGTGTTTCCTGCAGATACCATTACAGTCAGTGCAAGTACCTCTTTCCCTCATTAGTTGCTCTCTTGCACAAGGTTTTATGAAGAATACTTTTTAATGGCCTACAATTCAGCCCCCAGGGTTTTGGGAAAGAGAGTGGAGGGGGCTTATAAGTAGAACAGCTAGAGATGTGTTAGCATTTACATTTACAAATTAATGTGCTTTCAGGGTAGCGATTTTTTTTAAAAAATCAAATCTAGAATTCTTTTTCTGAGCACAAGATAGGTTGGATAGATTTTTTGATATCTAGATAAATTTGGACAATGATCTTTACACATTCAAAAAGAAGGTAAGTCTGGCAGGGTAACTTTGTCCCACTGTAGGACAGTAGTATATCATCAACACAAAAAGAGTATTTTCAGAGTATTTCATGATGCATAACATAGTACATCCAGGGAACAAGTTTCTATAACCAAAGAAAGCTAAGGGTTTGAATTTTCCATATGAAGTTTCCTGAAGGAATGGTAGCAAGAATGCAACACTTACAAACAAGAGCATAGATAAGACATTCATTATCAGTTCTGAATAGGATTAATCTTAATAATAATTCCATTTTTCTACACAGTGTACTTAGATGTGAATAAAAAGCCATGGGATTAGACCAAATATTGTCATGGTAGCAGAAAGAAAGGGAAGTAATTCTAAAAAAGTTTGCAATAAGCAAGAGCAGCAACCATTCTGTAAGTGGCCTTCAATAGAAGGTGATATCTGTTATTCATTTGTAGTTTCTAGAAGAAAAGCAGGAAAATTGCAAATAATACAGTGTTCTGGAAACATTGAATGAAAGGGTTCTTAGTGCTTTTAAATATTAGTCTATTTATCTTTAGGCACATTTAGCATGTACCTTCTTTGTACATTTAAAAATTGAACAAGTTAGTTGGAAGATTGTCTAGACTCAACTATGCTCAAGCATTGAAAGATCAAAGCAAGTTTCTTTTAATAAGAGTAAGCACCATTTCAACTTAGCAGTGGACACCTACTTTTGGAAACTGAGAAGAAGAGAATGAATAAATTTTTAAAAATCATATGATTATTTCATATTGGGGATAATCCAGGAGTCATATTAACGTGCAGATGAAATGTGCACCAGTACTGTTGTTATCCACTTTTTTGTTCAAGGACACCAGTGTATCTTACACACCACCATAAGACAATATTCATAACTCTACTTCTAAAAAAGAAGCAAATCAAAATGCAGTTGTAGGACTTGAGAGAAAAAAAAAAAGGAAAGAAAGAAAGAGAAATCAATTGTGTTTTTTACCAGTAAGGGTGGTTACTGGTAAAATAGTGTTCAGTTGAATTTTCCCACATATTAGGTTCTTGAAACAATCTTTGGAACATTTCTAAGAAGTTGATCATGGACTGTTGAGTGTGCTCTACCCAACATTAGAAACCTTGTTTGCTCACCTAGGTTAGACAATGCACACAAAAATAAAAGCCCTATTGTCCTATGAATCCATTAGATGTTTATACACTAACTTGCTAGGGAAGAGGTTGATTTGAAGCATACACAGCATTTGCAGTAGGAGCTTACAGTTATTTTATGGCTAAAAGCCTAGATATTTGGTAGGAGTGAAAAAAAAGACAATTATTTTACTTTATTTATCCTGAATATTATTTCCTTATGTCTTCATAACAAAGAAAAGGAAAATAACTAGGAGAGAACAACACAAGCTTAAAGGTTACCTGATACTACCTAAATCAAAATTATGGAAGGATAATACTGTATCACAGAATCATGGAGTCACAGAATATGCTATGTTGGAGGGGACCCACAAGGATTATCAAGTCCAGCTCCTGGTCCTGCACAAGAACATCCTTCCCAAGAGTCACAACATGTGCCCAAGAGTGCTATTCAAATGCTTCTTGAACTTTGCCAGGGTTGGTGCTGTGACCACTTCCCTGCAGAGCCTCTTCCAGTGCCCAACCACCCTCTGGGTGAAGAACTTTTTCTAATATATAACTTAAACTTCCCCTGACACAACTTCAGGCCATTCTCTCAGATCTGTCCCTGGTCCCCACAGAAAAGCCTTCAGTGCCTGCCCCTCCTCTTCCCCTCACAAGGAAGTTGTAACTGCAATGAAGTCTCTCCTCAGTCTCCTCTTCTCCAGGCTGAGCACACAAAGTGACCTCAGCCACTCCTCATACAGCTTCCCCTCAAGGCCCTTCACCATCTTCGTTGCCCTCCTTTGGACACTGTCCAAGAGCTTAATGTTTTTCCTATACTGCAGTGCCCAAAACTGCACACAATATTCAAGGTGAGGCTGCCCCAGTGCAGAGCAGAGTGGGACAATCCTCTCCCTCAATCGGCTGGTGATGCTGTGCCTGATTCCCCCCAGGACACGGTTGGCCCTCCTGGCTGCCCGGGCAGTGCTGACTCATATTCAACTTGCCTTCAACCACTTCTGTTTTACCTGAAAACTTGCTTAGTACACCTTCCAGTTCTCAGTTCAGGTAATTTATGAAGATGTTGAAGGGTAGAGGACCTAAGATGAAGCCCTGTAGAAACCCACTAGTGACAGTTTCCAGGGTTGTCCTTCTTGACTTTCTTGAAAACTGGGACAGTGTTTTCCATCTTTCGGTCAGCTGGGATCTGTATGGATTCCAAAGACTGCTCAAAAATCATCAAGAGATGTTGTCTGATGACATCAGCTAGCCCTTTGAGGATTTTTGGATGAGTCTCATCAGGTCCCGATTTGTAGGGATCCAGCTGGAGCAGCAGATCCTGCACAAGTTCAGGGTTGATCATTCCTTTTTTGCCTTATTTTCAAGAGAAGACCCCTGATCCCCCAAGCCAGCCTTCTGCCTTCCCTGCTTGATTTCTGACATTTGGGAATTGCCTGCTCCTGTGCCCTTAGGAGGTGATATTTGAAAACTGACCAGCAGTGATGGACCCCAGCACTGATAGGCCCCAGCACCTGAAAAAAACATTTTCCCAGGGGACCTATTTACTAATTCCCTGAGTAGCCTGAAGTCTGCTCTCCTCATGTCCAGAGCTGAGATTTTGCTGGCACTTTTCTTCCTGTAAACAGAGATTCTAAACTCCATTGCTTCATGATCAGTGTGGCAGAGATGACCACTTACCTCCACTTTGCTCACTAGATCCACTCTGCTGAGAAAAAGGAGGGCATCTTTTTGAGTAGGCTCCCTTAGGATCTCTTCCATAAGGTTGTCATCTATGTGTCTTACAGATCTTCTGATCCCAGTTGTACCAGCTGTGTGATGCTCCCAGCTAATTCCTGCCAAGTTGAAGTCCTCCACAAGGACAAGGACAGTTGACTTGGAAGTGTCCTTTAGTTTCTCAAAGAATAGTTTGTTGGCATCATCATCCTGTTTAGGTGCTCTATAGCAGACTCCCGCAATGACATCCCCATTATTTGTTTGCTCCTTGATTCTCACCCGGAGGTTCTTAACAGTGTCTTTGCCAGTTGTGAGCTCCACATATTCTAACCCTTCTATTACGTACAGTGTCACCCCTCCACCTCTTCTGCCCTACCCATCCCTTCTGAAGAGCCCGTAACCATCCAACAGGGCACTCCAGTCACAGGCCTCATCCCACCAGGTTTCACTTATGCCAGTCATGTCAAATCTGTTTCTCATGCTGCCTGTATTGGTGTCGAAAAATTTCAGGTGTGATACATTGTAGCCAACATCTCATGAGGCAGATTGAGGGATGCCAAGAGTGCTGGTTTCTCAAGTTTTGGTACACCATCTGTATCCAGGAATAATTAGATGTGTACGTTTTTGGCCTGTGTTTTTGTCCAGCACTCTGTGGAAAGTTTATTCTTTTCTTGCCAAGTTATAGGGAACACGTACTGAAATAAGGGGAAAGTTTTGCCCTTGAAGGCAGAGCTCAGCATAAACTAAAATTAATTGGGTCTCTCTTATTGGCTGATAGACTTTAGAAGGTATTTGAAGGAAAAGTGATGATGAGGGAGATGAAGAAAACCCCCAGACCCATTTGATAAAGACCCTCTGGATGCTAACATGCATGCACAGGGAAATTCCAATGCCCAAACGCATGTGTGGAAGAAGTACCACTTACATAACATGAGAGTGGAGCCAAGGGCCCCTACCTGGGCGGTCCTGGCCACATCTGCCCAGATAGACGTCATTTGGCAGACTAAATAAATGGCAGATGGCTCATGCTCTGGCTTGGCTTGCTTCACATGGAGGACAATGTTGCCTTGTGGTGGAGATGCCTGCTAAGCCAGTCAATGCCTAGGGAGTGCAGTGTCCATCTCTGGGGAGTCTGTGTTTTGGGTTAGTAAGACATCCTCATAGGTAACCCCTGTGAGAGTAAGGGTGTTACATGCAGGGCGTATTTTCCCTCCTTCTCTCTCTCTCTCTCTCTTTCTCTCTCATTCCTGGTTACATAGCCACTTCTGGTAATAAAGATACTGTTTTGCTAAACTCTCAATGGTGTTCAGTCTCTCTTCGGCATCTTTCCGAAACCTTTCTGTTACATCATCATCTTGCTCATCACAGGTGGGCCCAGTTTTGTCCCTTTTTCTTTTGTACAGAAGATTTGGTAGTATACTATTAGGGGTATACCATTTAGCTATATTTGATGCACTGGCCATCTCTGCAATTTCTTGAAACATCATGTTTCAGTGTCTGATAAGGTTCAGTGCAAATGATGCCACTTCACTTGCTCGCAATTTTTTGTAAAAAGATCACAGCACCTTAAAAGACTCAAGTCAAGAACCAACAGTAATAAATAAACACCTTTAAATTTATAAAATTAAACCAGCCAACCACCCAAACAAGAAAACCCCAACCTCCCCTACCAACAATAGAGCACAAAGGCAAAAGCACACAGAGCAATTCCAAAACCATTTAAACTAATAGGTAACTGCATCATGGTCCCATTTTCACTTGCAATGTGCCACTTATTCTTTTTTTTTTCTCTCCACACTGACAAAAATATATGTATAAATTATTGCTAGCATCAACTCTTCCACTCCTACTCATCGAGGTAATATCTGAGCAACACCAGATAGATGGTCCAATAACTACCGATCATGTGTTAGATGCAACTTTCAATTTAAAAGTCAGCTGTTGGAGTGAGCACTTTTCCAAAAAGGATATGGGGTTCAGAATCATTTTATTTCAGTCTGCACTCTATATATGAAATTATATGCAGATGTTGCCTTGTGCATGCTTCAGCACCTGATTTCAGTGTTATGATAGTGCATCCTGAAATCTTTGACCTAACCTCGTGCTGAATTGTATGATGACATAACTTTTGCATTCTCTGTACCAAGATCAGGTTGCCCACGTGTATAACTTGTGCTGTTCCAAGACACTGTCTGAGTAGGGATGGTGGAGAAATTGTTGCTCAGCCTAGGCTCACTGCCCTGGCCAACTGCTGAGGAGACTGATAATGGGAACAGCAATGTTTACCAGCTTTTCAGCAGGCAGGAAATTCTTAACATTAGGGCAGTTCAGGTACAGTCATATCTTATTAGTGTGCACAAGAGTGAAAACAAACTGCAAATCATAAAAATGATTGAGTGTGGGGGCCTTTGTTTATAGAGAAATTTTGAAAATACAGCTCCCACTTATTCTTGTGACTATTTGTCACAGCAAGGCCAGTTTTCATTTTCCTTTCCTCTCTCTCTTTCTTTTATTTTATTTTTTTTATTTTATTTTTACTTACTTTTCTGCCAGTTTTAGGCCTTACTGCCTTCAATATTTTCCTGTATAGGAACTTCAGACACTGGAAAGACAGCTATCAAGCAGTGGCCATCATTAATGGGAGGAGCAAACACTGAGAAATTTCTTTCTTGTTGATTGGCCCTCAAGAACATGGTGGTTTTGTCACCCTTCTGCTCTTGTCAGATTCTCTGAGTCTGGCCTGCTTGGCTGAGGCAGGTGGAAATTAGTGAGCAAGGGGCAGCTTGCAAGGAGGCCAGATTTCCAAGGAAACCATCCCTCTGGCCCACTGCCTCTCTTGCAAATCTCATTACCCACTGTCAGAGCAACCACATTGTCTCCAGGAGTCAAAAAACAATACGGGGAAGGCATAGGGACCTTTTCAAGTACTGCTGCTTCAGTTGCCATGGGTGCTGGTGCTGGGGAACGGGAGAACTCAGGTTCAGAGCGAAGGAGCCACAGGTGCTATGGTAATCTTTACTGCTGTGCTGAAGAGAGGACCAACTTCAATACACAGACATAATAACGAAAGACATAGGGGTAGTCACTCTATTCTGCCAGCTGTGGAAACCTCCTCAGGTAACTGGAGATTATGTAGTAGTGCTGGAAATGAAATAGGAAACTGATTTACTCTCACTCTCCATTACTGCATTTCAGAGCAATTTATTTAAGTTCAGTATCTCCTATTTTAAGGGAAAATGTAAACGTTAATCTGCATAGACTGTATCTTGGATACCAGTGTTCAGGATAATTGGTTTGGTAACTTGTTTTTGTGTGCAGTATTTTCATATTCAGCAAGACAGGAGTCTAATCATCTGTGCTGTACATATGTGAATGAGTACACATCACAGTCTAAGCAAAAAGGAGATGATTGCTATCTTCAAATCAGTGATATCTTCAGTTTTATTTTAGAGATAGTTTTTCTTTATTTCAAACTCTGCTTACATTATTGGGTGAAACACCTAAATGGTTCAGCAGAAACCTCATTTCTCTTGCTTGGGTTGTCCAGAAATCTTTTTGACAGGCCATGGTATGAGTGATTGTTTTGGGTTTAGGACAGATTTTGCTGTTCCAGTTAGTCAGAGCATCTCTAGCTTACCTGTCCCATTCACCTCCTTTCCAGTGCATTTCAAGGTGCAGCTACATCTTGACTATGGTGTGCATGTCCCATGTACCATGATCTTGAAGACCCAGCCATTGCTTTATGGAGACATATAGATTCAACCAGTAGGAGCACATCCTACTTTACATGGAGCTAAAATAAACACCAGTGGTGGGCAAACATTCAAAAATAGTGACATAAGAAAAATCACAGACTTCTGATATTTTTTAGACCCTAAGAAAATATCCATCTTCCTAGGTAAAATTGGCAAGAGATCAATCTGTGTGACCTCTCCCACTGCCAAAGAAAAGCTAGGAGAAGATGTCCCACAATACCAAGAAAGACTTAAAGCTCAGCTATTGCTAATTTTGCTGAAACTAGGGAAAGTCACTAATATTTCCAGTATGTTGGATTGTGAGATTTTTACTCCTATACATTATTAACCATTCCCTCTTTTCCACCTTAGGGGTCAGAATAGAGGAAATTGATTTAGCTCTGCTGGAGAGGGTGCAATGTGAAGTAGAAGACAAGCCATCCAAAGACAGATACTTGCTCAGATAATATAAGCTCTTAATGAGGTTACATGCTAATTCCTGCTTTCCCAAGTAGCTGCCAAATGATCACATGATGCTTCAACTGCACCTGGTGAATAATATTTAAAAGAGACTGAAGAGAAAAATCAATTATAGACAGTAGATGAGTGCACCAGTTAATGATCTGTTTCCTGGACAGGCTCAAAAAGGGCTATAGCCTGGCAAAATTCTTCTGCCATGGTGAATTTCATATCAAAGACAAAATATAAATAATTTGATTAATATGAACCAGGACCAAATCCTCAACAGTCTGATCAAGGTTTATGCAAGATTTGTGATACCCACCACCGAGTCTTTCTGATGGTCTCTTGCCCAAGCCTGGCCAGGGTGGTTCCTTGAGTTCCACTGCAGCCAAATAAGCTGAGGCATTTGCAAGACCATGTCTTCCCTGTAGGATCCATTTAACTTTCTAATCTTGGCCCTATTCAGTTAGCGTCATGCAGGGATCACAGCTCACTGCTCTTCAATCTGCAGTAGTGGTTTCACACTAGGTTCTGACAGACAGACCACTTTTCATTTACTGGCTGTTCCTGCATGGTTTGTGGTTTATTCTCTAAAAGTCTATGAGAAGATTAATAATATTACTACTAATGGGCTCCCAGTTGTAACACAATATCCACAAAGGCTCACAGTGACAGATTTTCTTGTACTCACTTGCTCAACCTTGAGATGCCAGACACAGGAAAGGGTAAGCTGGGGAGTCAACTTCCTGCCCTGAGCTGCTTCTTCCCCTGCTGCCCTCATGCATATGCACAAATCATGGCCACTCGATTTCCTTCAACCAGCCTGTTTGTTTCCTTGCCTGTTACACTCTCCAGCCTCGTACAAAGCAAGCCTGATCACACCCATGGTATCAGAGGAGGGACACTCATGGGCAGACAGCATTCATTACACAGAGTTAACTAATCCTGGTCTTTTTAAACAGCATCTTTATTCCTTAATCCAATGCTTATAAAGGGCTGAGCTTTGAACATCACTTCATAAGCATAAGTGAAACTGTCCTGTGGACAGAAAAGGTCCCGAGACTTGTGTAGTTTAGGGGTGCTGGAGAATCCCAGGGCTACTACACACAGAAAACTAAGTCTAGGGCTGTGTTTTCTTTGTCTTATGGTTACCCACTTGGCTTGTCCAAAGAGGACCAGGGAAACAGCAGGAAACAGAGTGTAAAGCTGATGGCTGCCCTCATTGGCTACTGATTTATATGAAGGGGCAGAGATCAATACCAATTGGAGATCTGGCCACTGGTCTGCTTTGTGTGGCACTTCAGATCAACTTTTGGATCAACTGAAATGACTCATGAGCTTGGTTCTATTTTGTTAGACAGGACTTGTTGAAGAAAAGGAAAATAAAGAAACATTTCTCAAAACACAAAAATGCTCTGTTTTGAGTTTGGACTTAAAAATCACAGGAACAGTCAGAGTCTGCATGCAGTAAGAATTTCATAAGCTTTGCATTTGTCTGTAATCCAGGCTCTGAATATTGTTGAGACGGTACTTCAGGCCAGCATCCAAGCATGCTATTTTATTCCTGGCACACCAGGAGGAGACCACTAGTGGTTTTTCCTCACCATGTTTGTGACTGGCAGCTGTAAACACAAGAGAAATGTAATTCTGTGCCAGTTGATAAGACTTGCCTCTGCCTTTATGTTTTGGTTTGGGTTGGGGTTTTTTGTTTTGGGTTTTTTTCTTCTTGGTCAAACAAAGAGGATCGCCTAAGCAGGATGATCCAGAATGAAATTAATTATGCAGGCAGCATGTCACTTAAACAGGTTTCTATAGGGACGCACCAGAAGGTGTAAGGGTAAGCCATTGAGAACAAATGTGGTGAAGGGCTTCAGAGAACCAGGAGCAGGCCCAAGGGCAACATTGCTCTCTTGTACCTTGTTCCTTCACCCTTACCAGCACTTCTCTGTGGCCAGAAATCAGACAGCATCAGCCCCTGTGTGCTCTGTCCAGATGTGATTCCCTGTCACAGCACTTTTCTTAAACTGTTCACCAAACACATCTTTGCTATGAGTGGGGCGCGAGTAAAGATTTTTGCAGTTTTTTTGGATTGCAGAATTTTGAGAGAACAGCCTGCATCCACAGTAGGAGTACATAACCACAGGATATTCAGAGTAGCACGGGTATCAGTATTTTATAACCCAAAGTGAGTACATCTATTCAACTGACAGCAAATGCATCAATCACTCTTACTCCATTCCTTCCCCTGGCATCACGAGTTTCTCTAGTGATGTTTCCTTGGAACAATACGCTGAGGAAAGCATCCATCCACCACACAGCAAGCTGTTCTGCCATTGCTGCTTCACCAAGGCCTTGTCCATCAGGGCAGGAAGCAGGCTGTGTCTGTACCTGCACCCTCCACTCGAGGCTCAACACCTAGAGAGGTGAAAGAGAAGCTGGGTGTGAGTGGGAAAAAGATTTATGTTGCAATGGAGAAGTGAAAAAGTTCAGGAAACACTGCCCTGTGGTATGTTAGGTAAACATAAGGATATATTATCAAGTATGGGAATGCAGTTTGAAACTAGCCTTAAGAGAGACTCTGAAGATTGAGAGAAGATAATTATTTGGATGTGTCTCAATTAATTTGTTATTTTCCAGATGGAGGCTGGTTAGCCTACAAGCTAGGAAATGTGCAAGAGTCAGACTGATCTCTCCAACACTCACATTAGAAAGCAAAGCAAAGCCATGACTTCTGTGAATTCAGTGGGGTTTTTCCACTGACTTCAGTGGAGGTTGGATTTCACCATGAGTTTTCCTTAATGAAGGCCAGGTTTTTCCCTTGGTTTATGGAGTTTTTCCACCTTCAGTGCACTTTGTCTCTTGTTATCCAACAATGCATTCAAAAGCTGAAGTACATATCTGTGAAACGAAGGGCAGGGGATACACAAGGTTTTAAATAAAATATGCTTTATAGCAAGGGATATAAGGTTGACTCATTTTGCTAATTCCACTTTGTGACCAATATAAATGCAAACTGCAATATCGCTTGCTTTTGCAGGAGAATGTTGCAGTCATAGAGAGAAGGATCACTGATGTTATGTTCAGGATGAACAAACTGACATGAACAGAAAAATCCCATGATGCCTAACTCCCATTAACTGTTTTTTACCATGTCAGCCTTACTAAATTCACTTGAGAAAATAGTAGCTTTTAAGAGAAAGCATTTAAGTAATTTTTTACAGTTCTGCTGACTTCTTAAACTCAATCAGGATATCAAGTTCATTAGGGTGGTATTTCTATTTTTAGTATCTTCCATTCTTATTTAAATAAGCAATTGTCTTTTCATTCTTTGCATGTTTTCAGTCTTAACAGAAATAGCATCGAAAAGGTGATCTTACAGATGTGGAGGATTCAAAACTAAGAACAGTAATAACACACAAGATCTTAATTTTTATGACTAGTTTTAAGCTTTTGAACTGCAAATGTTTGAGATCTCAAGGCCAAGCATACAAATATGCCTTTAATTTTGGAACCTTAGGGTTACTTTGCAGTACAATAGCACTTTCATTTCTCATGTGATCATCAGGTAGCCTGAGGCTAAAAGAAGCCATTTATGGGAGGGTGCTATAGAGTTTGATCCTTTACTCATCACGGAAATGAGTGAAGTGATAAAAAAAAATCCATACAGCAGGGCCCTGGATGTATGTAAGTGCTAGCTCGCATGCTTAGGAGCAAAGAAAGCAGGAAGCCCTCAGAGTACATGGAAACATATCCTTGGGCTCCATGGCCCTGAATGAGCATTAGAGGTCATAATGCAAAAGCAATTCAACATGAGAAATTTCACTGATGTGATAACAAAGTTAATAAGAGCATTGAATGTATGAACAAGGAAGAAGTGAATAGGAGAGGAGATTAAGGTAATTTTATCTGTCTGCACAGTACAAAACTGACTGCTAAAAGAATCCTTCAGAATTTTAAAACAACACCAAAAAACATGAAGAATCATAAAACTGATACTAGGACTGAAACAAGGAGAGCATTTACTAGGCAAAAAGGTAATAAATTTGATTTTTCTTCTCAAAAAACCCCAAACCAAGAAATAATCTTAAAATAGAATGGAAATGGACAATGTTTTTTAATGATCTTTGTTATAGCACATAAAGGCACAAGCCAGCATGTGGGAAAAGGTCCAATATATTAAGAAGAAAATTGAGAACACATCTTTCCTTACTTGATCCAAGACGGAGCAGCCATTAGACTCACTTTCAAGGAGAGGAACAAGTATCTGCCTCTCCCTGTCTTGACTTTAAGTCTAGCCGCCTTGCAGGAAAGCACACATAAATAAAACAGAGTTAATGGAGTAAGATGCAGTCATAACTAGATGAAATGTAATGGCCTATGATATACACAAGGTCAAACTAGATGATATAATGGTCCCTTCTGACCTTAAACTTCATGAATTGTTTCTCATGAGCCAAGTCCCAATTTACAACAGAGTCGGCTGTGTGTTTCCCATTTCAGTTTTACTGCAATGGTAGAATCCAGGACAACTTCCGGGCCAGAAACAGGGCAGATGGCTGAGAAAGGGTTCACATGTGCCATCCCATACATGTCAGAAGTGGCTCAATGCAGTCGTGCATGGTATTTGCATTTCAGGATTTTTATTTGCTTGCTTCTGGAGCTGGTCCTTGAGGTTTCGGTGTCCTGACTGACTTTTTCCCCAAAAGGGGCATGATTCAAAGGATACTATTTTCCAAACGCACTGTTAGGAAAGTCTGTAAGCTGGTACTCACATCTAAGGGGCCACACATGCACCTGAGTGTGCCATTGCTCCACATCC
This sequence comes from Pithys albifrons albifrons, assembly GCF_047495875.1. Lineage (NCBI taxonomy): Eukaryota > Metazoa > Chordata > Aves > Passeriformes > Thamnophilidae > Pithys > Pithys albifrons. The sequence goes on along the minus strand of NC_092497.1, from coordinate 75,509,703 downwards.
ATGCTGAACAGGCCACAAGTCCCTGTTGAACCTCTATGGAACAATATTCAAAAAAATGGTAGAGCATAGTCTGAAGGTTGTTTTTCTCATTCAAAAAATAATCTCATAGTTTAGTTCATCAGCTGGCTACACCTTGCTTCATAGCCTTTGTTCAAAGGAGAATATGGTTTTCTCCTTCATCCTGTGAAGTTTCCCCATATATTAGTATTTTTATGTAGAGTGATTAAATTGTTAGGAGATTAAATTTCTGTAGGCATCCCAACAAAGACAGAGGTTCATCACATTTGTTAGAAATTAGTCATATCCTTTCATTCAAATTTAATCACAAGTGAAGTTTAACTTGCATTTGTGAAGCATGAGGTACTCTGATACATCTATATGGCTACAAAAAATGCATAACGATTTTGATACTGGAGCCAAAAGGACATCATCAGACAGGAGGAAAATTGTCTCTTTGGTAATATTGAAAATACCTTCAAAACCAAATGCCTTGAATTGATGCATTCCTAGCTCCTGAAGGGCACAGTAAATTCTCTAATGTATTGGAAATTATACCTAAATGTAATCAGCAAAAGCACTAGTAGAGATTATTTCCAAATGAGACCTTGAAATTCTGCCCTGTTGTTCAGATATCTTTGTTACACTTTCATCCTGTTAATTAATTATTTAACACAATTATCCCTTCCTGCCCTCCATGACAGCAAGCAGCTTACTTAGTTGTATACAAAATCACAGGTTGACACAGTTTGCTGACCACAAAAATCACTGCTAGCTTGTTGTATTTATTAATGTAGAAACACATATGTGCAGACATATTTGCTCATATAACATAGTTGAGATATTATATTTGACTTTAAAAATTTAACTGGGTACTTCACCCTTCATGTACTATTACATTAAATACCTACTGGATACATACAAGGAGCAGAAAAATTTAAATAGTCCTTACATATTTACATACATGTGTGTTTGTATGTGTGGTTTTCTGTACTGGTATAAAATGTGTGTAGCCAAATATTGCTGCAAATAAAATTTGAAATAATCGAGTCAGTAAAAAGTAAAATAATGGTGGTGAAGTTTTCAATAAATGACTGGGAATATATTTAATTCTAAAATTATGGGACAGCAGCTCTCCTGTTCACAGGTTCAAAACTTTGTCACCTTTTTTTTTTTGTTTTTAGGTACTGTGGAAACCAGGAATTTAGAAAAACTCGTAATTCCAGTTACTAGTAGTTTTGCTCTACCATTTTCACCATACAGTAAATAAAACTATGAGACCAAATGCAGCACTTAGTGCCATAGTCTAGTCATCATGGTGGTAGTGGATCAAGGGTTGGACCTGAGGATCTCAGAGTTCTTTTCCAACTCAGCTGATTCTATGCTACTAATGAGAAAGGAATCTACTCATTCTTCAGTTTACAATGACACTGCAGTCGTGAACTGTGTCACTGTACTAAAAGAGCACAATACTTGTGTCAAACCTCCTAGGGATGGTCTCTAAAGATTGTGCATTCATTACTCTTCAGCGATTGTTATGGCAAATATCCCAGTATGCTGGAGCTCTGCTTATGGAAAGAGGAGGCAATTGCTAATATGCCCAGGTTGAATTACAACTTCCCAGGATCAAATGGGAATAAATTAGGTGTTGCTAAACACAATGAAGGTGGCACATAATGTATAAGTAGTGCATAAAATAAGAAAACCCTTAGCACGAAATATCTCCCTATTCAAAACGTTATCACTGTATAAATATTTTAACAGCATGAACAGTGGCTTTCTAAAATAAGCAACATATAAACAGTTGCCTAATGCCTTTGTCAGATTGAGTCTGTTAGTATCATATACAGACACTCTCGATCCTTTTGCTGGCTTGAATACAAGAAAGCTTCACAGTGTGAAACATGCTGCAGCTTCCCAGTCACTTAAGACAACCAAGTGTCTCTTCACAGAAACCTGATTTCTGCTACTACAGGTAGTTTTCCTCAGGTTGTTAAGGTTTCTCACCATTTTTGCCTGACTCATCTAGTACGTCCTGCTGACTGCCACAGCTCCTTCTGCATCTACATCCTCTAACTCATCATGCACTCTCATGTGTACTTTTTGTGTTTATTTACCATCACAAACTCAGAGCTCAACACAAGTGGACAAAGAGGGAAGAAGGGCAGAATACAAAAGCATCAAGAATAAGGAAGGCTCTTGGTCAGCAGTGTTTCTGAAGTGAAACAAACTCAGCCTACATGGACATCGAGACACCATTTTCCTTTGAAAGAAGCTATGTGTTATGTAGACATGATTAGTGGGATTTACTATACATTTGTGTCAACCCAACCCTTCAAATGATTTGTAGAAAATAGATGGTTCTGAAATGTTCTTCTGTGGTATAAGGCTTACTTGTCCTCACTTTCTCCTGCTACTTATTAATTACATTACCCCCCATAATCAATTTAGGATCCACTACAGACTAAAATCTTCGTTCATTTATAAGTAGCATTTATTTCTGTCTGATTTATGGAAATAAACATGACCACCAGTGAATTGGCCATTCTCAGTGTAAGCCTCTGCTTCCAGCTCTCATTCAAAGAACATCTTTAGAATCATCAGGGAAGTGGCTGTTATTTAAGACTTGGTGGAGTTTTTCTAGGTTTGTTTAATTTGTAAAGATAGTGATGAATTTTCTGTTTACTCACTGTGGATTTTACTGCATGGTAGAAACACAGCAGCAAGTTTTGTTGGGTTTTTTTTTAGGGTTTGCTCCTTTTCATTCATATTTTTCTAAATCATTCATTATTTAACAGTTTTGAAGACCATGTTATTTTGGAATTAATGGCTTAAGTGTTTCTTTCTATCCCAGATTTATCAGCTTTTAGGAAAAGACAATGTTTTGTTGCTTTTGTCTTAGAGATAAATCTACAGTGGCATACAAAACACATGAATAAACAGGTAAGAGTTTAAAAGCAGCTGCACTTTTAATTAAAAAGCTGAAAGTTTAAATAATGGTGAGCTGTCTTGCTCATTGCTACATAGGAATGTCAGCATTTTCCCATTTGACATCCTACGGAGAGAGGAATTTATAAAGACATATACAGTACAGAAGCAACCAGTTCTCCACACATAATCTACAGTTTTGAAAGGTTTGGGACAAGATCATCTTGCTCTGTTAAGAAATCTGGGATGGTAGTAGCAGTACGACCTGGAGTGAAGACCTTCACCCTGGGACATTTGGGGGACCATAGCCAAGCAACACAGGGACCTGAACATAGATCATACAATCTGCAGGGCTTTTTTTCATCTGACTTCTAATAGTGGAACTGTTCAATTAATGCCACTTATATCTTCCACATACTTCCATTTCTGAGTTGCCTCAAAAAACCTGTCATTGGTACAAGAAATACCTGATTGAGATTTTTTTGAAGTCACTTAGGGAATAGGAGTTGAGCATCTGAGTAATCTCAGGGAAAATGTCAGGGTGATAACTGAAAAGTATATGAACACAAATTTTTCTCTTCCATCACTTCATGTCCTTTGTGTATTGGCTATTGTTGCAGTCATTTTCACTACAGATTCCAGTAATTCCTAAGCACCTTCCATATAGAAAAAACGTAGCAAATAGGAACACAATTATATCAAAATCTTGAATAATGTAAGGAGTGCTCAATAGTGGAAGAAGTAACATAAGGACTCCATTTGAGTGAGACGAGTTTCTATTTAAGATTGAGTTTGTTTGAATACGTGAAATTTCTTTGTCAGCTCCTTTTAGTTAATCACCAAAAATCTAATTTAAAGAAAAAAACCCCTGATTTCATTGCAGAAAAAATATTGCCAAATAATAAAAATGGTACAGAACATTGACAGTATTGCAATTTATACTTCACAATACATATGAAAATCCCACTGTCAGAAATTTTATTGCTGAAAGTCATGGCTGCATTCAAACAATCAGGTGAGAATAATTGTGCCCTGGAAGATCAAATATCTCCTCATAACAGGAACCTCTACCTGTGTAGGCAGGTGTCTGGAGAAGAAGGCAAAGACAGAAGGAGCAGAGTAATAACTACAATCTTTTCCTACTGTCATGTGGGCTGTAAACTGATTGCTGTGGTACCTCCTCAGAGTGATGGTATCTCATGTTTTAAAGGTTTTTAGTAAATGTTCCTTCCAATGATATCTCCAGCAATTTTTGAAACCTTATTCAATCATGGTACCCACAAGAAGCTTTGGAAATGTTACACAGCTACACTGCATATTTGGAGAGGTATGAAGGTTTGAGACTTCTCCTGTGGCTTCCAGAGCATGCTCCTGTTTTTTGTTCTTTTTCTTTTTTTTTGATTGCCCTCAGCATCAGAATTTGAAAAAAAGTATGCATAATCATGCTGTATTCATCTTCACTGCACCACTTGGGATTTGCCAATTCTTCATTTTAACCTCTTCAGGTATGAAGACCTAGAACTGTAGTATGTTACTGAGGCATTTCTTTCATGTGAGCTGCTACAATGACCTGTATTTTCTTTGTGGCCTTTCTTTGAATTATCTCCAGTTCAACAGTACTATTTGAGATACATGTAACATTTAAGAATTAAAGATTTACTCAGGGATATAATGATATCTTCTGTTCCTTCTCTATTCCTGCCTACATTGGTGCTTGCATGGTTGATGAGCATGATGTGAAACTGAGCAATAAAATGTTCATTATCTCAGAATTATGGAGACACATTTCATGTCTAGGGTGTCTCAGTATTTCTCTTTGGCAGAAGTCTTATAATTATTGGGAGCTTTCTACACGCATAGGGTATGCAAATGCACTGTATGCACTGTAGTCAGATTAAGAGCCCTCTGAATAGCACAGGGAGATTTCTACACATTTAAAAGAAAGCTCTGTGAGGACTTAAAAAACTGTCTGACCAGCACAGAATCACAGAATCAGAGAATATGCTGAGTTGGAATGGATCCACAAGGATCACTGAGTCCACCTCCTACTGCACCACAAGACCGTCCCCAAGAGTCACAACATGTCCCCAAGAGTATCATCCAAATGCTTCTTGAACTCTACCAGTCTTGGTGCTGTGACCACTTCCCTGCAGAGCTTATTCCAATGCCCAACCATCCTCTGACTGAAAAACCTTTTCCTAATCTCCAACCCAAAGCTCCCCTGACACAATTTCAGGCCATTCCCTTGAGTTCTGTTACTGGTCACCATAGAAAAGAGATCAGTGCCTGTCCCTCTTCTTCTCACAAGGAGGTTGTACCTGCAATGACGTCTCCCCTCAGTCTCCTCTTCTCCAGGCTCAACAGACCAAGTGACCTCAGCTGCTCCTCACATGGCTTCTCCTCAAGCCCTTCACCATCTTTCTTGCCCTCCTCTGTACACTCTCTAAGAGCTTAATATCTTTCTATGTTGTAGTGCCCAAAACTGCAGAAAATATTCAAGGTGAAGCTGCCCCACTGCAGAGCAGAGCAAGACAATCCCCTCCCTTGACCGGCTGCCGATGCTGTGCGTGATGCCCCCCAGACATGGTTGATCCTCCTGGCTGTCAGGGCACTGGTGACTCAGATTCAACTTGCCATCAACCAGGACCCTCAGGTCCCTTTACATGGCACTGCTTTCCAGAATCTCATTCCCCAGTCTGTACAAACAACCAGGGTTCTCCCAACCCAGGTGCAGAATCCGGCACTTCCCCTTGTGAAACTTGACATGATTGGTGATTTTTCCAGATCTCTCTGCAGGGTCTCCCTGTCTTCAAGGGAGTCACCAGCTCCTCCTAGTTTTGTGTCATCTGCAGACTTGTTCAGTATCCCTTCAAGTCCTGCACCCAAGTCAGTTATTAAGATGTTGAATAGCACAGGGCTCAAGATGGAGGCCTGTGGAACCCCACTAGTGACAGATCACCAGCCTGATGTGTTCATCCAGCTGATGTGCTCATCCACATGGTGTGTTCATCCAGCTGTGCGCTGGACATTTTGTCCAGAAGGATCCTGTGAGAGGCAGTATGGAAAGCTTTACTGAAATCCAAATGGATTCCATCAGCTGGGTTCCCATGTGGAATAAGTGTGTTACCTTGTCATAGAAGGAAGTCAGGGTTGATAAGCAGGACTTTCCTCTCATGAGGCTGTGCTGGCTGTGGCTGATGACAGCTTTATATTTCACATGTTTTTCAATATGTCCCCAAATAATCTTCTCCATAACTTTATAAGGCACTGAAATGAGACTGACACGCCTTGAGTTTCCAGGGCCCTTTTTGAAAATTGTGACAAAGTTCACCAGCTTCCAATCAGCTGGACCTCTCCAGATTCCCAAGACTGCTCAAAAATCATTGAGAGAGGTTATCTGATGAGATCAGGTAGCAACTTGAGAATTCTGGGATGAATCCCATGAGGCCCCATCAGATTTGTAGGGATCCATCTGGAGCACCTGATCCCGTAACAGTTCACGCATAACTGGGAGCTGATCATTCCCATATCCATGGTCGCCCAGTTCAAGACACTGAAACCCCCTTGCTTCCTCATTCTGAAGACAGAGGTAAAGAAAGCATTAAACACCTCTGCCTTGTCTTTGTCCCTCTTTCTGAGGTGACCATCCTCATCCTGTAACAGGTCAATGATATTTCTATACTGCCTCTTGCCATTAATGTATTTGAAAAAAACTCTTTTTGTTGTTCCCCATGGGTCTAGTCAGCTGCAGCTCCAGTTGACCACTTAACCATAAGGAAACACGAGCGGATGGTTTACTTTTCTTGAAGACTAAGCACATACTATATACTTTAATGTTACGAAATGTTAGAAAGGCAGCATGAATTCTGCTCTCTCCACTTCTTCTGTGCATGCAGTTGAAACAATTCACTTCTGTTTTGTTGAATCTTGCATTGTTTGTTCATAGGCTATGGTTGTATTTTGCTATATTTCATATAGCTGTTATTTTTTTGCTCTGTTGTACATCTGCATAGAAGTGACATTATTTTTCCCCAAAATAATGCATTTTGTAACAACAGCAAATTAAAGCCAATATTTAACAGCATCACTGATACCTTTTATTCACATATTAATTTATTTAAAATATTTGTTATAATTGGTTTTATTAAACTATAACTCCCAAACTCCAGTCTTAACTGAATGAATTGTTATAATAATGGGAGGAATAAGCATGTGAGAAGGCTTCTCCTGCACATGCTGCTGTGGCAGGCATCAGTGAAGATGCAAGAGGCAGAGACCTTATGGTACTGGCTTGCTGAGCTTGTTCAGTGACACCATATGCAATCATAAATGCTAATTACTGTGCATGTAATAACCAGAATTGAATTCAGAAGTACTGCCAGGAAAATTGTCCTGTCTTCAGTATGTCAAGTTTATATGAGTATGTTAGCTCAGTACAGCAGGTACTTCAACGACGAATGAGGAAATGAATAGGAAATTTGTTGAACAACATCCCCGTACTCATTCAGCCAAATCATTCAGACTGGCATTGGACCATCTGAACATAAATTCATCCCTTGCAAGTTTCATTCATTGCATCAAAGTAATTTTACCACTTATTGCTAGAGAGAGGGAAAAGGTTTTCCAATAGATATTCATTACAGACCTTCTTTCCTCTGCTCAGAGTCACCTAGAGAAGTGAACCAGTGAACCAGAAAATCAGTTTATCAGGATCTCTACAAATACCAAAGCACAACATACAGTTGTGGGAATACACTGTGAAATGACAGAGAAAGACAGCACTGAAAGGCACCCTGAATTCTATGAAAGACTTGTTGGAGATTAAAGATAATCTGTTTTCTCTGTACAGTTTTGAGTTCAGAAAGTTCTGTACCCCCCTGCGGTTTCTATACCTCATGTTCATCCCCCCACCATGTGTTCCCCTTGTGGCTTTTCTCTAATAAGATATGGTGCTGTGGAGGCACCGGGGCAATTCTCCTAGGTCGGGCCAGCCCTATCCACGCACAGTCCCCTGCCGCATGCTGCCAACACAACCGCCACACCGGGTGCCACTGCTGTGATGTCTGGGACCCTCCAGCAGGTCAGAGCCAGGGTGGCCCCTCCTGCAGCTGCCATCCCTGCACTGTGCTGCCAGCAGTCCACCGGAAATGTGCCTGCCCCTTCCACCCCTCCTGCCCCAATCCCTGAGCCCCTTTTGGCCAGTGCTCCTGCCTCTTGACAGGTGTTTCCCTGTTAGCTGTTTGGGTCATCAGTTAGCCACTCCACCCATTCCCTTGACCTATCGGGTCCAAGTTCCAAAGCCCTCCCCTCAGACCTCCTTCCCCTTTCCAGGACTCTATTCTTATTGGATGTTTAATGGTTACCGACATACTGTTCACTCAATCCCTTTTAAGTCTCCACCCTGTCCCAAGTACCTCCCCTAACCAACCTTTTATAAGTCAACTCTTCCTTTAATAAAGTGCTTTTTGGTTTCACCCACATGTTGAGTGTGGAGTGTTTTCTGGAGAGCCATTTCCCCCGCAGTCAGTTACCATCACACAGTCTTCTTTAAAAGAAAAGAAAACAATACATTGCTCAATTAAGCAAAAAATAGAAGAGCTTGAATTGCATACTTCTACACCGAAAGATTCAGCATGTCAGTGGCAATTGAGTGGGACACAAGGGCTTCCCAGCACAGAGTAACAAGGCTGGAAAAATCTGCACTGTGTCATTTTGAAGCAAAATATATGCTGGTATATATATTCCCCCAAAGCTCAGGAAGCAGTGGAAAGGATTCAAAAGGTTTGTTTCAGAGGCAGGAACACTGAAAATTCATAGATCGTAACAGCACTGTAGGGCAGCACTGAGCCTCAGAGTAAAAGGCCAAGGCCAGGCTTTGTTTGTTCCTTGGCTTCATCATCATTTCCCTGCCCTCAGCTCTGTTATTGGCTGCCAAGGCCTTAGAGCATATCTATGAGTGTTACCTCTCTTGTGCCTGGAGAGTAACCTCTGTGGAATGCATACAGAGAAACATCCCAAAACTGTGTCTGGATATACGCCTCATTCCAGGCAGGAAAGCTTCCTTAGTGAAAACTGCCTCCTGGATAGCAGTATCCTCTGGAAAAGAGTTATTCACCCCTACAGTCACATACCCCTGTTTAAAGCTGAACAGTTATTCTCCTGACCTAGGAGATACACAAAGATGGACATTTTCTGTGAGCTCTTCCTTGTGGCCTGGCTCAGCTGTAACATGTACAGTCCAAACCAGGAAGATTCATGCTTCAATGTGAAATGCATCATGTCACAGCCTTGGTCTCACAGCTGAATAAACAACTCTGGTTTTCTACTTGCCTTTTGTCTTACTTTAGAGGAAAACTAAGATGTCTACTTGAATTAAGAAGGGGGACCCTTCTCAAAAACCACCACGACCTTTGAAATTTAGAGACTTTAATCAGAAAAATGTATCAGAAAGGATAACAGTTCTTAACTATAAATAATATATATATATCCAAAGAAAAGCAGAACAGAACAAACAGCAAACCATAACCAGAACTTTCAAACACTTTTAGTCCTCTCTCTTCCCCTTTCAGTGCAGTTATATTTACAAACAGTGGGGGTGATGCTGCACCTCGGGAGGCCACAACCACAAAAATCACACTGGAGGTCCAGCAAGACCAGTTCTGAAAACTCATGGGGGAATGCCAGTCACACAGAATGGGATGAAACCTTTCCCATGGGCAGTGTTGAGACTCTTTCCTCATCCTTTGCTCAAAAAGGTGCTGGGGGTGAGGTGTGGTGGATTTTAGCAACTCCTCTGCAGCTGAAATTGGCCCATAGGAAGACTGTAGCAAATCCAAGGTAGTGGTGACACTCTCTCTCTGAAGCACAGGGCATCCAGAGTTGGAGGGGGAGCCCAGCCAAAGGAGATCCCTCCAAGATGCTTCCACCAGCCCAGCAAAACTGACTCCCACACATGGCAGCTGCCAAAACATGAGAAGCAAAAAAAACCCTGAAAAAACTCTCTCCACCCTCCACATCACCCCACCTCCCCCAAATCCTCTGCAGAGATCAAGCTGCAATTCAGAGCCATTAGCCATCCTTTGTTAGCTGGCTCCAATGGTAGGTAGTGGGAGGTAGGGCCCTAGCTCCCATACCTCCCCCTTGGTAAGGGAAAAAAAAATTCCATGAAAGATTTCAAAACTATAGCACCTTTTAATACCTCCCATCTCAGTGAAGGGAATTTGGTTGAACTCCATCTGTCTGGCTTTTGGCCATGAGTCCTGATCCACTGAGGTCTTGCAGCAACTGGGAAATACCAACCATGATGTGCAAAATAAGAAATAGCCTTGTTAAAACCCTTAAAAGTTTGTACTTCTCTGAAAGTGTGGAACTTATCCAGCATTCAGTATGGCTAAATCAGTGTCTTCATGGAGATTGACCTCATTAGCGGCTCTATTTTAACAACTGGAACTCGGTCTTTTTAATCATTCAACTGTTCTGTTTCATTCCTTCGCAAGTACAGAGTATTTCCCATTTGAAGAATTACTTTCCAATAACTGAATGAATGAGAATTAGTTGCAGCCCTCTGCATAGATTGCCACCCAACGAATGCAATTAATGCATTACTAGTAGTACTCTATTGTATTTATTGTACAGATATTGATGTGTGTTGAATTTGTGCTATTTAAGAGGCACTGCCATAGTAACATCTCTCTTGACAAAGATAGAGCAGAACTGGAAGATACAGAAACTCAGCTTTGGGTAACCAGTGAGACAAAGGGGGCCAGCTGTTTATAAAGACAGAAAATACCAATTTTATTATAGATTCTATTCTACTGTATAACAGTAAGTAGCTGCTAAGAGGAAATATAGCCCCCAGTAATGATACTGGCAACCATATATCTCAGCCACTGATCAGTTCATATAAAGATAACCATGTTTAGGGAGAGTAGACTGAGGCTCAGGGATGAAGAGATGATAAGAAAAAAGCTTGGTTAACCTCATGCTAAGCATCACCAGAAAACAATCTGATGTGTATGTCTCCTGTTGAATGCCCTGCTCACCAGGGCATCACCCACTGCAGGGTGAGAGTGGAGGCAAGGTGGCAGTTGGCAGTGTCTTTTTAAGGTAGAACACAACAAATCTCTGCTGCATGAGTTTCCAAGATACTGTCTGCCCAAACAGATTTAATCACTGCTATGTTTTAAAGAGCATGATTACAGCATGAAAAGGTTACCTTGATCTGACAGTGTTCCTCCTTGTCGTCAGTAATATGGCAGGTAATCAAACACCCAGAAAGATGAATATAACACCAGGTGCACTTTTCTGTCTTTCACTAGTACTGTTGTTTTCACTTTATGTGTAACAGCTTTGACTACCATTTCAAGGTACTGCTAGAGACTGTCAATTTTAGGGATTTTCAGGCTGGCCCTGATTTGATTTCTTAGTCTAGCATTAGGTTATCTAATCCCCTCCCATGTCTTTTAGTGTCACACTCATTCCATAGAGAACACTGGGGTTTAACCTCTGGAAAGCATAACAATAGCAGGGTTTGATCCCTGGACAGGATTCAAGAAGACTCCCCATGGCTCACAGGACAGCCTTCTGCTGCTTTGGCTTTTATAGACACCCCTTCCCCCCTCCCACCCCCCCCAGTTCTGCAACTGTATGCTGCTAATCATACTGAGACCTAGGTTGGCATGTTGATGTCACAGACTTGAAATCAAGAATTTTCATGTTCATTGGTTGCATTTCTGCCTTTCTAAGGAAACCACTGCCTTTGTCCAAAAAGAGCTGGCACCCAAATTTGCCTCATGTGCAGTTCTGGCTTGGGAAACCCATTTTTGAACCCTGCCTTAAGTCACATCCACATAGATGTTTAGCAGCAAATCTAATCTAAAAATAGCCTCTAAGCAATGTATGTGATGGTGCAATAGAATTTTGCACAGCTTGTGAAAATGGTGAAACCTGCAATATCAGTCCTATATTGCAAACTTCACTGATCCTTTCATGGCTACCCAGCTTGGAAATCTGTGAGATTGTACAGCAAAAGATGAGCCAAAAGCACACAGCTTGTGCATCCCCTAGCTCTTGTTGGAGTGATTAGTCTCACGCTGCTAAAAACCCCAACAACAAATACTGCCAATAGGTGTTATTTTAACGAAGCAAAGTGCATGTTTATTTAATGGCCTCTGTGGTGTTGATTGCACCTACTTTCCCTCTTTATATTCTGGGTTGCTACAAACAAGTGATTCTAATGGCATATGTCCATATAATTTCCCAAATCACAAAGCAGTGAAAAAAAAACCCAACCAAACAACAAAACAAAAGTGGAAAGAGATGACCTAAGTGACAATGGATTGTTTGCAGACACCTTCTTGTGTAACATCTCGGAGGATCTGGAAGACAGACTCTACACCAAAACCCCCACATTCTGGGATGAGACAAGAGAGGAGAGCAGGGGATATGAAATACATGTTTCTTACTTCATCTCCTAGAGTCTTGGCATTCCTGGCTGTGATTTTTCTTGAAATGTTAATTATAGGAGCTGGGGATGTCAACACTGCTTTTAATAGACTAACTCAAGTGCTGAAAAAAATTGCACAAAGGATAAAAGCCAGATTTAGAAACAGTCATCAGCTGCAGCAAATCAGTGTCTTGCATGTGGAGCACAGGACTGCACCTCTGCCCACCTGGGACCATGATGGCCATGACCCCGGCAGTGGATTTATCTATGTGCTAGTGTTCTGGCTTTCAAACCCAACCACAGCAAGAGTTACAGGAATGCACAAGGCTGAGCTGGTGTTCCCACACCAATGGTGAGGTACACAGGCACAAACACTGCTGCTGTTCCCCAAGGGGTTACTAGAATGAGACAATTCAGTGAAAGCTGATGTGCCTGCTTGTGCCTTCAAAGAATGGTTTGTCTCTGGGACAAAATGTATCAGTCCTCCCTCTGTGAATGGGTTAAATTCATGTAATAAAACTAGGACAGGTATTTTGGTGTTTCAATCTCAAGATCGTTAAAACTACAGAGCTACACCACTGAGTGATGTATCAGTTGCCATTTCAGGATGAAGCTAGACACTGTCTTGCAGAAAGAAGGTGAGGCCAGGGACCTGCTCCCTCCTGGAGCAGGGCTAGGGGTCATCCAGTTCTGTACTAGCAGACCTTCAGCTGGGGACAAGGTAAGCAGCCGCACGAGGCACTCAAAGAATGGCCAAGACCAAGATACAGGACAAGGCCATTCATACCAGTCCTCTGCATGGCAAACAACATCTGGTTGCCTGAGTGGCAATGAGTGGCACCTCCCAGCAGGCCCCGCCAAAACAGAGGGTGTATTCCTGAGGAGGTGTGCCTTTTGTAACAAGAACCAGCCTACACACGTCAAGACAGGGAGCACTACTACCCTCACGGACATCTCACTGCTGGCTGGGTGCTCTAATGTCATGGCAGCACATGAATGGGAGTGTGGGCAGCTGTCTGCATTTTCTGATGAACAGAATGACACGTGATTCTTGTTGCAGTGATTGGCATCTTTTCCCACTCACTTAAGATCAAGATTCAAGACCAAGACAGGAAAGAACTGAGGAGGATTAGAGGCTTCAGGCTGACCACAGCCAAACACATGCATCTCATGCTGTAGATAAACCACACCACCTCCACAAGCTTCCCATAGGACTATGCCAACTCACTACAGAAGGAGACAGAGACATTGTCACCACTAGACTCAGTGTTTGCCATTGAAAGGGAATCCTCATCTCTGTCAGAATGCAGACATGCAGAAACCAGATCAGTTCAGGCACTTGAGGACATGGACTTCCTGGTCCCCAGGGCTGTATCTAGAAGTCACATAAGGGTGGGGACCAAGGCTGTGATCTCTCCTGTGGGACATCTATGCTGCTGCTGGTCTATCCCTTATGTACTTTGGGCCACGATGGATGAGGGAAACATCTGTGTTGGAGAGTAAGAGACATTCCCATGTTGCTCCTCACAAGTTCAGCTTATGACAGCTTTGTAGGCTGGACTGGTTCCCACTTATATGTTTTTTTCTCCTCTCTGTTGCATGGAATAAGCATGCTGTTCATCCACCTTCACGCATACAGAGAGCATCTGCTGTCTCTGCAGGACACAGAAATTATAGGACACTTGCATGTGGAAAACCAACTAGCAAGGAACCATCCTCTTCCAGGGTGAAGTTGAACATCTCTGACAGATTGGAAGGTTCTGACTTGTCAATGCATGCTGCAGAAGAAAAGAGTTTCAGTTGAAATGTTACCCAGGTCCAGTAACACTGGGTAGAAGGTCAACAGAAAAGTGCTGGAGAGAGGATTTCGCGCCCCTCCTTCCCTCCCCCCCCCCCCTTTTATCAGCTATCATGAACCAGTTGTAAATGGGTTTCAGACAATGAAGAAGGTGACAATGCCTTGTCATTACTGATGCAGCCTCAACCTTCCGCAGAATGAGCTGGGTTACCCTGAGCAGGAGCCCTACCCTGGGAGTTACCTGTGTCAATCAATATTCTCATTTTCTGCTAAACACCAATAAATTACTTAGTCATTCCCAACAGTTTCTAACTGGGCTAGCTCCAGAACTGAGGTTAATGAACACTGAAGTTGGCTCTGTTCGTGCTGTAGTACACTAAACAGCAGTGTTATCACTTTTAATGTATTTAAATGAATTATTTCAGAAGAAAAAATAAAAGCAAAAATCAGGATAATAGAATGGCAGCCCTGGACCCTCCATGAGAGTAGCAGTCATTGTATCAACAAAGAACTGCTAGGCCAAAAGATGTGTAAATAATTTGCCAAGTATCTGTTTAATTTGTCAGATGCTGGCACAGCAGAGCTACACATCTAATATTTACAGCACATTTTAAGCAAGGTTTTTACTCACTCTCTGATCTTTCCCACCCATTATTACTTCCCTTGTATTAAATTTAACACAGACCCCAGCCAGACGGAGCACAAGTTCTTCTGTGCTGACCATTCTTATTAATCTGTGCTGTAGACTGAGTTGTAGCTCAAATTTTTATAACCTGTGATGGTACATTTATTTGCACGATGTGATTCTCAGTTCAAGAAAGTAAAGCAATTGTTTTTCCACTGCACTGTTCTGCTTATGGTCTTTTTTATTAGGATTCTTCATTGCATCACCAATATAAATAGACCTGATATGTAAAATCTTCATTTCTCAAAAGACATGAGTTGCTGAAGGAACTCTTTATCCAGAACAATCCATGATCAAGAGGTTGAAGCATAGGGCTCTTAACATAGAAATGAGTTGATTATTTCTTCAGGTGATTACTTCAAGTATTTTTCTTTCTTGCATGAAATGTTGCCTGGAACTAATGGTTTATGACAAATATTAATAAGCTGCTTTGGTAGGGAACCTGTGAGCTGGTTTAGTAGAGCCTGTCTAACCATCCTAAGTACATGCAAGATTTTTTTCTTTGTTATTTTAGGGCCTTAAGTCTTTTTCATAACATAAACTTTCTCACTGTTTCAAAAATAATTTTTATAGCCATTAAAAATACTAATGGGAGTAACTAATAGGCACTGTGAATCACTTTTAAAGTAATACAGTGATTAAGATGATTGTCCACTTACGTGAAGTATTTAACACAAAGACTTCATCACGAAATCAGTTGTGGAAGTTTCTTGAGACATAGCAGAAGCAGGTGCAGGACTTGTATTGCATAGTGCTTACTGAACTGTTTGGTGCTTCACAACTCTCCACAGATTTTATGCCTAAATCAGTCACAGGTGAGCTGACAGGTCTTGAATGTGGAGAGGCCATGGAAGGCTATTGCTGAGCTGTGCACAAGTGACCTTAAAAAGGCTACCAAGTCGGATATGTTTTGTAAGCATTACGAAGCTCATCAGCCTCATTAGTCTTCCCCAGGCCTCTTGTGCCACTTGAACTAACTACACCCTTACCCCTACAGTTTTAGTGAACAGAAGGCAATAAAAATGGCATCAGCCATTGCTTTAAACTGAACCTCTGCTCTGTGCATTCTGCAGAGCCACACACATCCAGGTAGGAAAGGCAGAACACACAAAACATTCCTTCCTCAACCAGAGATGAGCAGGTATTTGTTTATCAACACCTCTTGCCTCCCAAGGGCCCATGTAGGATGAGCTTAAAGGAGCTATGAGACAACGTGGGTAGGCAGGATGGTTGTTGGGGAGAGAAGCTCAGACTGGAGTCTTAAGGGGGCTGGGCTGTATAGGAAAGGTACCTATCTGCCCTGTTGCAATGCTGCAAAAATTCTGCGTGTACTACTGAGGGGGTCCATGGGACCTGCTGGGTCACCTGGCTTTGTGTCTTGTTGCACAAAGCAGTCATGAGGCCCGGCAATTTCCCCTCCATGCTGTGGTTACAAGCCCATAGCTTTAAAAATTCCTGGGGAAAGGAAATGGCAGGCTGTTCTGTTTGTGGTGCTGAGACTGCTGGCTGATTCTTACACAGACTCAGTGCTGAAGGTGCCTGAAGCTCTTGCTGCTGGCAAACATACTTCATTGCAACCAGTTGCCTGCAGCATTGTGTTTCATTTTAGGATGGCAACAATGCTTCAAGTCCAGAAGACATCCAGATTTTACTATGAATACAGATAAAGCATTTCTAATATAAACATGAACTGCCAACAAATATTTTAGTGTAGGCTAAACATATTTTCAGTTTTGAACAGATTTTATGCTGAGGCTTCTTCTCAGTGGATTATTTTTCTTTGACTTTTTGAGTGCTTATAATGAGCTTTGTCTTGGAGAGGTCTCTTGACAGAAGGAAGCACATGCATTCATAAAGTAGCTCTTTTATTGCTTGAAGGGCTGACCTTGAAGGGCTTAGTTTAGATCAACAGTTTGTAGTGGCATCTTTAATCAAGTTGTTGAACTTTCTTATAGATGTCTAAACATTTTATGAATCTTAATTATGTCCTTTAAGAACTTAATGCTATATTTGTTCACCATACGTTCATTCTGGACTGACATGAGTTAAAAAAGAACAAAGTACATTTTTAGCATGGCTGCAGTTTGAGGGACACTGTTAGGAGTCAAAAAAAACCTTGAATACCTGCTTCTTCCAGAAGGTAAACTGGGATTTGCTGCCAGCTGCCCAAATGAATAAGCATTCAAATAGGATCTTCATTTGGAAAACAAAGACTTAAAAAAATGAGTCTGTCATCAGATTGACTATTCCTTTGCCCTGTTACTAAAGGTCTCCTATTTCATGAACTACAAGTTCAGCAACATTTATTTTCTTCAAAGTTTTAGAGTGCAAACATGCCATGCTTATAAGCATACCAAAATTTTTCTTCATTTTATACTCCTTTTTAAAAAAAAATGGAAGTAAACAAAGCCATTAATACAACAGAAAAGAGCACACAACACTTCATGAAACTTTTAGTGTCTTAAAGTAACCATTTTATCTTCCTTTTGGATGACATTGTTTATTGTAAGACATCATTTTTAGTAAATACACTGTAATACAAGAGACTTTCCATGTCATGTTGAGAGAAGCTGATCACATGATTCACAAACAAAACTTTTAACACTGATACCTAGGCATCACTTTGAAATCAGCCAAGATGCAATGAAAGTTTTAAAGCAATGACTACTTGTAACAAATTGTAAAACAAGAACCACTAAATATTTTCACAGAGACATCACATTAAATAAAAAAAAAAAAAAGGAAAAAAAAAAGGAGAAAGATAGCTCTACACACCTGGTCACAGTTTGGTGACAATATAGAGATTTATATTTGTATGTAGATATCTTCCTCTTTACCTTAAGTGAGAAAGAGAGTGATATCTAGAAATATATATACATAAAGTGTAGGTGGAGAGCAGGGCTGGGACAAATATTTCATAATTAATTGATTCTCTCTCTATTGGTGATTCAATTAAACATTAATGAATTAAATTATTTGTATATAAAACATTCTTAGCTGCTTTTCTTTAAGTTACAGAAAGATACATATAAGCTGCAAGAATTAGGCCTCTGGAAAGATTTGATTTGTTCTCTGTTTGTTCACATATTCCAATCAACAGCCTCACTACTAGCAGCTTCTATAATCCTTGCTCGAAGTATTCAGTGTTTATAAAACATCAGCCGGTCATCACTCAGAACCTTGTACAAGCAAACAAAAAATCCCCACAGACCTTGTCCTGAATGCATAGACAGAAAAATAACACACCCATCATTTCCCACTTCTTCTCCTGAGACACGTTTAAAAGATGGCAAAATAGTCACTTGGTTACCATTGTGAATTTCACAGTGTTTTCCCTGCAACATGTAGCCTATTTTTTTCTTTTTTTTTCTTTTTTTGTCTTCATATTTATGATGAATGTAGCATATCCCCCCATGCCACACAAATAAAGGAGTTTTAACTAAGGCTCTAAAGCATCTCTTATTCAAAGCAGCAGTGGTTCATTCTAGCTCTCACAAAAAGAAAATATAACTTCCTGTGGTACCTAAACCTTGATCTCTGATTAGAAATCCTAACCTGATCCCCAGTTCCTCCCCACTCCTCTCCCTCACATTTTATAGCAGTGTTTGAAATACAGTTACAGGCTGCAACAACCCAAACATGGACTTGTTCTACCACATATGCACTATACCTTAGTCATCCAGTGACCTAATAGTTTTATTGGCTTACTTAATTTCTTTTTAAAGTGTTTTGTAAAAGTCTACATCAACTGCAATCTCTTACAAAGGTGGGGAGCATATAGTGAAAGAAAGAGAGAGAAAGAGAGAAAGGAATATGAAAAAGGAAAGAAGGAAAAAAGGAAGGACAGGAAAAGAGAAAGAAGGAAAGAAAGTGATTAATAGCAAGAAAGGACAAAAAAGGAAGAAGAAGAGAAAAAATAAGAAGTTACTTATTAAACTGAAGACAATATATAGATACAGGTGAAAATTAATGCAGTCCTCTTAAAAAGGGTACAGTCCATCTGGCATCATGAGGTGCTGTTGCTTTACAAGTACCTGTTCTCCATGGCCAGTTCTGAGTTCTGAGGATCTGTTGAGAGTGTGGCAAATGCTAATATTATTACTCCAGAATGTTGGCATTCTTGTTGTTCTACAAGTCATGTTGCAGTTTGAATTGTCTGGCTCATTTGTAGAATTATTTTGTTACTGCAGACAAGTATAAAATCATAATGGAGCTGCACTGTTGTAAAACAATAGTAGCATAAACCCAGAAATAACAGTAAAACAATGTTTTCTGATCTTGGAAGCTTGTCTGCTCATTTCATTGTGAAAAATCAGCAAGTGAGATAGGAATGGAAGAAATGTTTTTATGCAATAATCTGGGGAAGAAAAGTACTTGTATCTCTGGCATTCTAGCACTGCATCCGCTGCACACCAGTTAGAAAGTTGAATCTTACAAACAGAAAAAAAATATCAAAAGAAAAAAAATTGGTTACTAAGCAGACTTTATCAATTTATTAATAGCTCTCTAATCATAATTTGTAATAACATAGGTGTATGTAAATCTATACATATACACACAGCCCATACATAATGTGCATGCATGTCTGCACATATATAAATAAAATACAACAGACATAGGCATACATGTATATGCTATGTGTGTATATATATATGCCATATGCAAACACACATATATTATATATATTATATATATGATCAGTTCATAGCACAGTCCAGAAAGACTTTTAAAATGAGCCTGATTGTCATATTTACTGTGTTCACGATTAACCTGACAGTGCAAGTATGACGCATGTGCACATATACTCACCCTTCATAGTGATTTGAACATATTTGTTCCTCTTGTCTGCTCATTCTGTTACACTTACCCACCTTTTCATGAACAAATGCAAACTATATATAGCTACAGTTTATAGTTTTTCCACTGCGATTATACATTTTATGCACTATCAAGAACATTAATGATAAAGGTCAAGGTTATCCATACTGGTGGCTCTGTAGAACATTTGTTCCTTTAGAAGTTTAACATACTGCTATGTTATTGCACAATGCATTTTAAAATGACTCTAAAATTCTCACTAGTAAATCATAAACAATATGCCACTAAATACATTTTCAGGGTTTTGTGGTTATTTTTGGTATACATTCTTTCAGTGCTTTCAAAACACACCTGATTGCTTGGAGGCTGGAGCCTGTTTTCCAGATGCCTTTTTCTTCAGCTCATAAGAAACTAAGATAGAATATGCAGGTAGAAACTTCACAGCCCCCTCCACCACCTGCACCTTCCTCCCACTGAGTTGTAAGGGAAGAATTTGATATCTTTCTTTTCCACCACTGTTATTTTGAAAATAATAAATAAATGTCAAATTCCTTTAAAACACAACATTAATATTCTCAAGAGAATGGGTTGCACTGGATGCTCAGTCTTTATCTAGTTTCCTGTGAGAACCTCCAAGACAGTCTAGATAAAATCTTAAGGCCCATTTTGTAGGAATCTTCCTCTGGCTTTTTATGTTTCCAGTTCAGTAGCAGTTAAGAAATAACATCTAGTTTATTAAAGAAATACTGAGTATGGCTTTATAGTTATACTGTCATGTTTATTTGTAATGCTGCCTTTTCAATGACATTGAGAAGGGTAAAACTTCATCAGTGTCCAGTGAACTGTTTTCTTCTGAAAATGTCAGAATCTTTATAAGCTAGGTCTAAAAGTTTCTGAAGGAAAAACTTAAAGTGCCTCAATAAATAATACATGCAAGCAAATTATATATTAAATGTGCTATGGGAACACTTACAAAAATAAAATGCTTAATTTATTAAATAAAATATCCCCAACACGAAGATGAACTATTTTGATCTGGCTCATATCAATAAGAAATAATAAAAAGAGAAAATGGAAAGAAAGATCACTTTTTTGCAATAACGCCCCCTCACAGAGGGAGGCAAAAGTCTTGAGGAATAGATAAGGTAGGTTTTCATTTGTAAGAATTCATATTAAAAATAATCCTAACTCTAAATTTCAAATTGTCAACTTCTAGATTGAAAAACAGCAGGTATACCCATGCAACTGTCAACACAATGGTCATGCAAATGTTGTACACATACAATGCCAATCCGAACAAAAATAAATTATTTAAGAAAGTGTGAATGTTGGTTATGACAGCAATAGTACTAATACAAACATGGCGCTGAGCTCAGAATATTTACACTGAATAGCAAGCCATAACCACAGAATAATTTGTTTTCTCTAGAGATCTTTATCCCCTGCTATGTCTCAAACATAACCAGTGATCTCCGTGCTTTAGATTATTCATGTTATATCAGCCTATAGTATCTGTAACATTGTAAAGGCATTTTAATGTGGCTAATATCCTCCATTAGCCCCTTCTAATGAAATATAAATTACATTGTTATGAGTTTGCTATGCCTACTAGGGTGTACTAAAAGATGAGGGATCATTTCTGCACAAAGGGCGTTAATCAACAAAGACCATGAACAGTTTTACTGGCATGGTTAACAACAAAAAGAAAAAGGATTAAGGAAGGAAGTAATATGCTGCTGGACAAGTGCAGTATAGGATACATCTGCCCCAGTATCTATAGCTCATTCTATCTTATCAAAATCCTTAGTTTCAGCATATGATCCTGAAATTGATACTGTACATAAGTCTAGCCTCAGCCTTTATGAAAAAAGACTAGCTGGAGAACATTTTTACGTCAGTGGCATGACAATATCCTACCAGAACACAAAATAAGGGCATATGTTTAGATCATCATGTTGTAACACAATTGAGTGCAGTGCAGGCAGCATCTTTATCCATTTTACTTGATTCTGGCAATGAATGGTGCTGGCAAAGCACCTCCTTAAACAATCTTTTTAGTCCTTAGAAAGACTCTTCTGGGAAATTGCTAGATCCCCTCTTGCCTTCCATCAAATCATTTCAGTGTTTTCTTGTAGGATTGGATGCCACCGGATTCTCAAGTTCCTCCAGAGAGTATATCACTCAAGAATGTCTTCTTTACATCTGGCTTTTTCTCTGCAAAGAACATTCTTCATGTAGAGAACACCAGTCTTCTTTTTCCACTCACAGACTGAAGCAAAAAATGAGGTGAATCCATAGTAACTCCAGTAGCTGTACTGCAGAAATCACAAAGTTTTAGTCAAATATATTTTTCCCTTTTTTTCATCCACATCAAAGGCATGAATACAACAAGGCATTGTTAGTTGTGGTGGGCAAACTGAAGAGTCTGCTGATATAACAGATCAGGTTTTTAAGGCTTTTGTCTATGCAGAGTTACAATAATGCAGAAGCCAAATTGATTAGAAAGACAGGAGAGGAGGAAAAAAAAAAGAGAAACTGAGAGAGAGAAGATACATCTCAGTAATGTCTAAAAAGTCAATACTGTGTCTACAGATGGAGAAGTGCACATTGCTTGCCCTTTGGAAGCTTCTCCGCAACTTTGTCATTAATACTGTCAAAGTTAAGAATACATTTTAATGGAGTTCAGCGGCAGTTGGACACATTCATTCCTGCAGCCCAGAAGAAATGCTAGGATGCTTTAGCCTAAAATATCCAAGTAGACTGGAGATGCCTTGGCCAAGTTCTGAAGCAGGGAATGGATTTCTTTTATGTTGAGCCTCATGTGAGGCTCCCGTTGCCAACAGCCCAGCATTAAGTCATACACTTCCTTTGGGCATGTGCGAGGTCGCTGCAGGACTCGTCCCTGAGTGATGCATTCAATCACCTATGGGAAATCACAGGGAAAGGATCAGCGCAGCTGTGCCAACTACGTGCAGTCCATCCATGCATGAGGTAACTTTAATCACCACAGCAGCCTCACTGGTTGAGGTCATACAGCCTTCTCTGTCAAGGGCTGCATTTCTAGGTAGATGCATGAACAGCATTTAAGCGATCTGGAAAAATAACTGTAATGCAAGTGGTCAAAGAGCAAAAACTTCACTCATATTAAGTTCACCTATGTTGCCCCTTCCACACATAAGGGAATGATAGCTAGGAACTAAACCCGTACTGTCTTTCTCTATCCATCTATCAACCTCACCTCATCTCGGAAGGAGGTTAAATTTTCAACTTGTTACTTGTGACTGCCTGGAAATCAACAGATATCTAGATTGCTTCAATCTATTCAAGGATAGTTACAGACAATCACTCTACAACAATATCAAGCGTGACATGCCTGTTCAGGAGATAGCTAAGGTCCTTTTCATTGCTTCATGGTCCTTCTCAATACCCAGAGCAGACTCTATCCTATGTAAAGCAAAAAGCTTCATTCTGACTGTTCTATCTCTGCTTGGACACTTTCCATCGACTCAGAGGAGAAAAGGGTGAAAATGAATAAACTCAACCACACGGTTCATGAAAAAAACCCCAATAAATACTTGATATCAGTGTTTGCCTTTATTAAATAAATTTCTTACTGTCCATTCTCCAGAGATGTAACACCAATAATTATTGTGACACCTTTCCTAATGCAGTTTGAGAATGTATAACACTCACCTCATTGTTTGAGAGCTGATACCATGGCTGTTTGCCATAAGTAAAGATTTCCCATAATACAACCCCCAGGCTCCAGACATCGCTTTCTGTGGTGAACTTCCTGTACATTATACTCTCTGGAGGCATCCAACGAATGGGCAACATCGTGTGACCCCCAACCTGAGAAAAACAAATGAAAGAGTCAGAAATAGTTCCTTCAGACCATCACAAGGAAGTGCCAAGACACTAAATAAGGAGAATCCATGGTTTCTTTTTATCCCATTTGGTAACATTCCCTTCAAGGAGCTTTAAAGAACTGGGAATTCATGGTCCAAAGTCCTCTCCCCTCAGCAGCAATCAGTACCATGGTAAGTTTCTCAACAAAACCTCAAGACACAGTTTGAAGTTCAAACTAATCTTTAATGTTTACTTGGCACACTGTACGCAAGGAAGTTCTATATTACACTACCAACCTACTCTAAATTTGACCAGTTTTCCTCACCATTTTGAAACTCAAGAAACTAAAAAAGATTCATTAAATGAAATCTGCACTGAATGATTCTCCTTGAAACTCAGTGACAACAACTGAAATCCATGAAAACACAGTGATCTGGCTGCACGACTGCATGTATGGTTTAATATCCTAATTTTGACTGAATTAAAGCAATGCTACTTTCTGTTAATAAGTTCCACAGTTAATGCATCAAATTATTTATTCCACATTAACTACCCAGTCCAACACAGCCTTTAAAAAAAAAGATCCAATCCTTTGGATGTATTCCCTTGATAATAAACAACTTGTAAGACATGGACTCTACCCCAATTCAACTCATGTTGAATGGGACCTTCACTGAATCAATGCCTTTCTAAAAGCTTTTAGAACATTTTTAATTTTCCCCAGAATTATAAATGTCCTTAAATTTAGGTTTCTTAAACTTAATGTAAATTTTCTAAAATCTCTTATTTCTAGCTTCTGAACAATTTATTGCTCCTGGAATATACCATTCTGACCGGATCACATCAATAAAGGAAGTTCTTTTAAAATATTGTAATCGCTGAGATGTTCTGATATGGATATACATATATGCTAATTACTTTTGCACCATGACAGCTGAGAATATTTCCAAGGAAAATTAAAAAAAAAAAGTTTTTCAAGGACATCCAACTTTTGATGAACTCATTTTCCTATTTGAAAACATATTTAGTTATGAAACTACATTTGCACTTTCAGGATTCTGTCAATTCAAAATATCATTTTTGCTTGTGGGATTTTAAATTTCTTGTATAAGTAATGCCCTCCTTGTTCTCATGTTGAAAAAGCAAATGTAAGGAAAACACAACAGAAGTTCAATCAGGGTTCACCATACATTTAAATCCTACAGAACATCCATTACCAGTTCTTTCTCAATAACTCAATGCTAGCGTAGCATAGAAAACACAGCTATGGCTGTGAGAGCTCAATCCTGTTCTGTGCATTCCCACAAGTCCATGCTCACTACTGACTTCATAGAAACAGCAAGTCATGCTAAGACTTTCATAGACTTCACAGAATCACAGAATCAGAGAATATGTGGAATTGGAAGGGACCCACAAGGATCATCGAGTCTAACTCTTACCCCTGCATAGGACCATCCCCAAGAGTCACAACATGTGCCTGAGAGTATCATCCAAATGCTTCTTGAACTCTGCCAGGCTTGGGCTCTTATCACTTCCTTGCAGAGCTTATTCCAGTACCCAGCCATCCTCTGAGTGAAAAATGTTTTTCTAATCTCCATCCCAAACTCCCCTGACACAACTTCAGGCCATTCCCCCAGGTCTTGCCACTGGTCACCACAGAGAAGAGATCAGTGCCTGCCCCTCCTCTTCCCCTCACAAGGAAGTTTGAGACTGCAATGAAGTCTCCCCTCAGTGTCCTCTTCTCCAGGCTGAACACATCAAGTGACCCCAGCTGTACCTCATACAGCTTCCCCTCAAGGGCCTTCACCATCTTTGTTGTTCTCCTTTGGACACTCTAAGAGCTTAATGTCTTTCCTATATTACAGTGCCCAAAACTGCACACAGTATTTAAGGTGAGGCCTCATCAGTGCAGAGCAGAGTGGGACAATCACCATGCAAGTGAGGTAGGAGTATTTCTTGACAGGTTGCTGAATGAAAGGCACATCTCCTGATTTCAGTTCCTGGCTACAGTGTGCATTTGCTTCTGACTCAATGCAGGTTGCTGGCACAGGTTTCAGAGTCATTCAAAAGGGGACCCAATGCCTGTGTACTTCATTGTATATACATTTTTACGTGCTTTTCTCAATTTGGCCCATTTTTCTCTGTGTTACAGTTTATCTCTCTTGCAGATACCGTGGCTGTAAGGCTCTGTGCTTTGCTATTTTTCATCAACTCTGACTAAGAAGTCCCTCAATGATGTGGAAAGTTTGAACACACCAACATGCTGAGACGAAAACACTCCATTTCCCATCTAATCATAACGTAAACAGACAAGACAACCAAATACTTTCAAGCCACCACTTTTATCCCTGTCTTGTGAAGTATTTCATTAGAAAGTCAGAAAAGTTAGTCCCTTAGAAACAGGCAGCCACATAGACCCAGACAAAGGGCAACTGCCTTTAAAAGACAGTGACGAGAACCTTTTGATCTCATCAAATATTAAAATGGCTCAGATCTTCTCATCATATAACCTCTGCTACTAGTTCTGTTCACCAATTTCTTTGACTCATTCCCTTAAAAATTAATGAAAGCTATAGACAATAAAATATGTGTTTCTATTATTTCTTATTTGTCATATTTTAAATCAAGAGATTTCGAAAAACAAGTAAAGAAACTCCACCCACTCTCCAAATCTTCTTTTCCCATGGTTCTTGATTATAGATGCACAATGTATTTTTGGGAGGACTCCATGCTGAGTTTCTGATGACAGAAAAATGAATGACACAGTTCTAGAGTGATGATAAACTGACACCAAATGATGGCTCTGTGATGAACTGATCTGTAAGAGCACACACTTAGCTGTGTCTCTTTGAAGTGCTAGCATGACTAACTTGCTAGTATTGACATCAAGAATACAGATAAGAACATGCCACAGAGCTCTTTGGTGTTCTTCCCACAACATCTTGCCTGGAGCTGTGTCAATTTCTGTCCCCAAAGGCACTAGACTTTACTCGATAGAGAAACTGACCAGGATGGAGAAGTCCTGAGGTCTCTTCATGTGTATCATTGCCAGCATCAATCATTTTAGACAAAGTTACTTCCAATACCTCAGCAGCTTTTTAAGATATAATTTATTACCTTTCAAAATATCAACAAAAGTATTATATGAGGTGCTCTTCTTGACAGATGGCTTTACAATAAAGACAATATCCGTGCACCGCTGAACATCACCTGTGGCAGGTTGTAAATCTACCTGTGGTCTATGTTGTAGTTTGGGATTATTATGTAAATTCTCTCCCCTGCCACTTAACTGCCCAGGCCAGCGGTTAACAAAAGAAGCAGTTAACTGTTGATCGCTGGGGTGGGGGCAGGTTTGTCTCTTTTGGGTTTTTTTTTGGATATTCTCCCCAGTCTTGGCTCAGTGGAACGGGGGAGTGGGGGCTCGAAGGAGGCAGCTGCCCTGCTGGTTACTGCTGGGGTTTTCCCTGGCTGTCTTGTCGCTGCCTACTTCGGACTACTTTTTCGTGCCGTGCTGCTGCTGCTGCTGCCTGCCTTGGATTTGCTGCTGGTTGCTCGTACCTTTCTGCTTCTTGGACGGGGAACACAGGGGGAAGAGACTGAGTCCATCTGAAAGCCCACTGCTCATCTGTTTCGCTGGAGAGGGACTGAAACTCACTCTGCAGCCAGCTGGGCTGTGACATGAACACTTGAGTATAACCTTTCCTCCCAGAAAAAAAACCTGCTGGGTTTTGTTGTTGTTTTGGTTTTTTTGGTTTTTTTTTCTCTCTTGTGGTGTTGGGGAAGTGGGTTGCACTAGTCTGTTTACATATATATATATATATATCAGTTATCCTTCTTGTATTAAAATTCCTTTTCTTAAATTTGATAAAGAGTGGTGTGATTATCGTGGAGGAGGCCCCTCCCCTGCTTGTGGGTAAAACATTTTGGTTTTTTCCCCTCAAACCGAGACAGTCTAAGAGCATCCTCTGTTCAAAAGCATACATCAGGGCCAAAGGCACTTCTAAAATACATATTCTTCTCTATTAAAAATCAGTGGTTACAGAGTCAACACTCAGTTCAGAAAAGCATTAAGGGCTGTGCTTAGTTGTGCATAGTTGTGTGCTTAAAATGAAGCACATACTTCAGAGCTTTTTGAACTGAAGCCTGGGACTTGACACAACTGTTTGCAGAATGCCTGAAGCAAATTGTCAGCCTGTTGAGAGCTTTTTTTGATCTTTAACTGAGGAGTCCAAGCACCCAAGGTTATGCCATAACAGCAGTGATGAGAGGCGGGCTGCCTTTTTGCTGTTGTTGCCATATTCTTAGCAAGGCTATGAGGTGTTTTCCAAGAAGCACCAATGAATGAAAACTTGACTGCACTACCTAAAGTTTGAAGGTTCCGAGTGCTTCAAAGGGATGCCTTTTCCATTTTCTTTAAGAAATGCAAGTTATTACACAGCTCTCACATACCACCAGCATTCTGCAGTATAAAGTCCCTGCTATGCACACTGTAATTGCAGTGCTGATTGCTACACATGAATTTCAAATGGTTGTATGCTAAACAGACTACAGTTATAGGTAAATAACACCTTCATATTCAGTCTAGCTAAGGTTATGACAGGACTAAAAGCATTGAAGTTTTAACTTATTATTCTATCACTTTAAAATCCATGCTGAAGCTGTAAAAATGACCACTTTATTTATACAAATTAGGGTAGATTTTCTTGACACTTACCTGAAAGCAGCTGCATTATTACCATAATACCACATAATACCATGGTTCATTTTTATTTAGAGTTGCACTTCTATGGAAGTACAGACTTAACTACTTATTTCCAAATGTCAGTTTATGAAAGCAAGCATAGCTTAGCCTAGCTAAGGTACGGACAAGATGAAGAAAGACCTTGTATTATGTTCACTAGCTGCTTTTATTAGCAATATTGGGCTAGAATATAAATGAGAAAGCCTGGTAAATTAGCCTCTGCAATGTGCAAACAATGCCATGCCCAATCAGCGAACTGATGTTCACCAAAGAAACTCTTCCAAGAAAAAACTGCCACACTGCTCCATGTATGAAATGTTGCACTTTGAACAGTACAATGTCATTCCAGTTGTCACCACTTCCAGCAACCTACTTTTTTACAAAAAGTGCCAGAGAAGCTGGCCTCCAACACTGTTTTGATCTATTTGTAAACATTAAGCTTCTAGGATTGCTACAGAAGGACTGTGTCTTAGTCTTGAAGGAGAGCATCTAATTTTAGTTTGTTGAAGTCTGTTCACTTTCTCCCAATTAAAAATACACCTGTCTATATCTTGCCATGGTCACTCTTTCAGCTTCTACTGCCCATCTGCCATGAGAATTCAAGGCCTTGTTGTCTGATGTCTGCTCGCAAATGGATATGCTTTCTTACAGAGAACAACTAAATGAAGCCTTATGCTCCTGCTGGAGACAGGAGACAGTGGGTAGAGCCAGGGGAAGCCAAACTACAGAAATATGAAATGCACAGGTTGTATATAGGGCTGCACAGTTAAGATACAAGCCATGGGCTGGGAAAGGCTCAAGAAATAATCATACAGAATCATCACACAGATTCAACAAGGTTGGAAAATACATGAAAGATCATCTAGTCCAACCACAGCATCACCATAAACCATATCCCCAGGTGCTGCATCCAGATGGTAATTGAACACCTCCAGAGACAGTGATTCCATCACCTTTCTGGGCAACTTATTCCAGTGCCTAAACAATCTTTCAGAGAAAAAAATTTCAAAGATCTAATCTGAACCTCCTCTCGTGCAACTTAAGGCCATTTCCTCTTGTTCTTTCACTTGAGACATGGTAGAAGAGCCTGACCCTCACCTCACTACAACCTCCTTTCATGTAGTTGTAGAGAGCAAAAAGGTTTCCTCTCAGCTTCCTCTTTTCAGATTAAGCAACCCCAGCTTCTTCAGCTGCTCCGCCTAAGACTTGTGCTCTACACCCTTCACCACCTCTGTTCCCCTTCTCTGGGCATGCTTCAGAACCTCAATGTCCTCTTTGAAGTGAGAGGCCCAAAACTGAACACAAGATTTGAGCTGTGGCTTCTCCAGTGCTGAATACAGATGGACAATCCCCTCCTTTGTCCTGCTGGGGACAATATTCTCGAAACTGGCCTGGGTGTCTTGGCCACCTGGGCCCACTGCAAATTCATGTTCAGTTGCTGTTTACCAGCACTCCCAAGTCCCTTTCTGTTGAGCAGCTCTCAGACCAGCTCTTCACACAGCCTGTAGAGCTGCATGGGGTTGTTGTGACCCAAGTGCAGGATCCAGCATTTTACCTTGTTGAACCTCATGCAGGTGTTCTCAGCCCATCAATCCAGTGCATCAAGATCTCTCTGTAGAGCTTTTCAACATTCAAGCAGATCAAGTAATAATGTTACAATGACCACTCAAACAATACACACTTATGCCTTACTCATCTGAGCACCATAAGGAGGGATTGGCCACATTTCCATTTCCAGCTGCAACCCAGTCTTACCACAGGAGCACTGGAGGTTGTTATGCTGAGGCTCATGGAGGGCTTTGAGGTTCCACAACTGTGCTGTAGGGTGCTGCAGCAGCTGACCAAAGGATAGGACAGAGACAAAGTAGAACAGGAGTAATCTTTCTTCCTCCTACATGCTGGTGACAATTTCTGGGGAGGCTCCAGGACTCCTGGAGAGGACATCAGATGGAATCCCCAGCTTTTGCAGGCATGGTATTACATACCTTTTCCCTGGTTGCTGTGGTTTTGGTTTGGTTTTGGGGTGGGGTTTTTTTGGTTGGTTGGTTTTTTGTTGTTGTTGGTTTGGTTTTTTTTTTTCAATTTCTGGCTTTAAGTACTTAGAAATCACAGCAACCGATTACATAGCCTTGGCAAACAGATTTCCTCATTAATGTTCTACGTTCCCACGATTCCTGCAGAGTAATGTGTCATAGCACTTTGTATATTCTCTAAAGGCTAGGGATGCTTTTTCTGCCAACAGGATAAAAGTAACCTTTTTACTTTGTGAGCCCAGTGAAGCTGAATGACTATCCCATGGGTTTCAGACCTGATCCTGCCCAATGTCCTGTCTAGCTTGACCAGTGTATCTCTCCAGGGCCCTGATGTTTTCAGACCTTTTGCAATTCAGGGTGGTAGACTTGAAAGCAGCAACATACTTCAGCGTATGTGACAAATACGTACTCAACCTCTTTAACACAAGTAGGTAAGTCTGTAAAACTGGAACCAAGATGTACCTTTTGAATAATTTCTTCATCTCATCCTAAAAGAGAGCATCCGATATCCTTGCAAGATAATGGCATTTTAGGGTACTTTTCACTATTTATATTTTGGTCTTCTTACTTGTTTCTCCATCTCAGGATGATATAACTGCAAAGAAATGTTCTCTGCAAAAATTATCATATCTTATTGCTAAACTGAAAACCTCTCCTCTCTCTAAACATCTGCTCTTTTCCCCTCATAAAAGCTGGCAAATGTTTCTCTCAGCAGAAGAAAAAAAAATCAATAATTGTTATTTTAATTTCTTTCATGCCCTGGCCTTGCAGAAAAAGTCAATGTCTTCTCTTAAAATATCAGTTCTGAATGTCTACTTGCAGAAAAGCAATATATTATTTTCACAGTTATAATAAGCCATACCACTCCAACACATGAGGTTACTGAATTACAAAATAAGGCAAATTATTAGCCAGTAGCTAAAAATGTGTCCTTTCCTTTTCACTTTTAACCCTGCTTTAGTTCATCTGTATTTAAAAGGGGCTTATGTCTAAAGTTCTTAATTCTACCAGTGGTTTTGTCAGCAAAGTGAAACATTGTCTAGAACAATATGAGGGCTGGTTTCTTGTAGCCTTGTTATGCTGTGTGCTCAAGGAATCTACAACGATATGGGACTTCTCCTGGTCCTGGATTATCAGTCCATTAACCTAGGAGAAGTGTGTGCTCTCTGCTTACCCCAACCATGTAGTCTCTGAGAGCCCCCAGAAAGGACATGCAGGGACCACCGGCGAAGGCAGGAACAAAAAGAGAAAGTTTAATCAGGGGTACAGGTTTATATGGACTTTGGAGGGATACAAATTCACCAACAAGGGACAAGAGGGAAGTCTGGATTTGTGCCAATCGGAGTAAGGGGATTTACATTCAATGGGAGGGGGTAACAGGAAGTATGAGGTCACTGTCCTTCTCCCAGCCCCCTGGCCTGGCAGGGGGTTATGGCAAGAAGAGGCAGTGACAATGCACTTTTTACATTTAGTACATTTAAACCACATTAAAAACATCAGTTGTTAAAGCATTCTCAGTGGCTGGCGTATTTTTCTTCATCAGCCCATTTCTGACATGACATCCTCCAAGCCATGTATTGAGAATGCATTTACAGAATGCACAGAACAACATTTACTACAGTGTAAATTCTCCCTTCAATTGCCCAATATCAGTTCAATATTGTGTGTTAATTTTGTGTCATGGAGATAAAATTCTTCTCATTAGTCTGTATGAAATCATGAGAACTATGGACAAGATGAAGAAAGACCAATTACTCAGATGTCCACATAACACAAGAACCAGAAGATACCAAATCAAATTTGTAAATGGCAGGTTCATAATGGACAAAAAGGAGGCACCTTGTCACATAATGTACAATTGCTCGCAGAACTCACTGCCACCTCTAAGGCTTATCAGGGATCCAAAAGTAATTAAACAAATTAATGGAGGATCAAATATGTCAAGGACTATCAAACGCAAAGATACCATCTCTGGCCCAGAAAGTTCTTGAACTGCAGAATGCTAGAGGCTAACAGAGTACTTGAGTGAAATATTAATATTTTCTTAACCTGTTTCCATCCTATTCCACAGACACTGGTTTCTCACAGAGAGAGAATCCTGTATTAAAAGGTCTTTGGAGAAGCTATTGCTGTGTTTCTGTATAGATGGGCCACACATTGCAATATGCAGTCCTCGCTAAACCTCTCAGTAATTCATATGGAGGGCTAGAAATGATTCTGGCAAAAGGCTGGAATGAAGGGGGATACCACAAGGAATCAAAATAGGTGAATGACCTAATGCATCTTACAATTCGGCATTCTTTGAAGATTTTAGAATGCTAGTCTGAATGGATATAGAAACGGTGCCTATTGTTGTGTTGTACATAACACAGTATCAGTTTTGGGCCAGCCAAAGACACAGGATAATTAATAAACTGTAGTAGTTATTGCGCTACAGGCCATTTACTCTTCCAAGAAAGGAAGATGAAGTGCACTGGAGGTAGGATCAGGTGAGTGCTACAAAGAAGGTGACATGATTCACATCGCTGATTAAAAGCAATGTGCCCTATCAGAGAGAGGGACAGAAGGGAAGTTAACTGAGTGGAAATCTGCAGCACTGAAAAGTAATGGATTACAGCTCTTTGGTGTCCCAGAATGAAGTGTGTATGAATGAAAAAAAGAAGTCTATTCTTTTAAAATATAATTTCTTTTACTTCAAAATGATAGTTTTCTAGTGTTAAACAACAAACAATAATCTAAGCTGAAAGAAAGGGAGGTATTCTGTGGCAAACTGAAAGAAAGGACACTTTGAATAGTGTATTTCAGTGATTTCAGTGTACATCTACATTCATTTCTGAAGATGGAAATTCACAAACTTAGTGAAAAAGCAGGGAGATGGGATTAGTATAAGCCAGGGAAATCTAGCATGTTGAATCAGATAGCCTCTCCTTTCTAAAACAGTTTATATTCTGCTAATTTGCCATTCCAAGTTATGTCACAACATAGAGATACTGATCACTCAGTGGCACAACTTGCAACTCAGAATGTTGAGCTCATGTGAAGTCCTGTGTTTTTGAAGTCCTTACAAAAAGTTGTCACTATATCACTAGTACCTCACCATGGTTTCCACATCTGAGAGTCTGCTAGTTGTACCAGCAGATGAAGAGAGGTATTGTATCAAGTACCAGCAGACAAGCAGTTGGAATGACTCACGAAAAAATCCTCACAGGCTCCAGGATGATCGTCTAATCTGTCCAAGTCAACAGCAAGTTAGCAAACAATTATGCAATGCAACATTAATGAATTGCAGCTGCTGCCTTTCTGATTTTCAAAGTAGTTTACAAAATATGAAATTCCACCTTTATATTAATCGCAAGTAGTCTGGGCTCCTGGTGCCAAGAAAGTTTTAAAAATAACCTTTAATATACATTGGAATGGCCTCTACCAGTTTGCATCATAGTTGAAATCCTAATTTCTTTTGCTTTTTAGATGGGTGTTTGAGGTGTATGTGATAAGAGGCTAGCTGAACAGCACAGTCAATATTAAGAAGTAGCAGTCACTCAAGTGCAGACCCTGAAAGCCAAATACCACACCACATAAGCCAGATTGTGTTCAGCTGGGAAAACTCTACTCCTGATAGTCTGAAAGCTCTTTCTCAGGTGTTAAAGATCACAATTTTTCTCTGTATTTTACTGAAACTCACTTTTTTTTTTCAAATTTACTGTAGGTTAATGTAGCATGTCTGACTCTATTGGTCATGTCAAATTACATCACAGGAGAAGAGGGGAGCAACAGCGCTTGGTTTCTAGCTTCTCTTCTCCCTTGTGAGTCATAAAAGTGATTTTATAATGTACACTGCATGGACGCACCACAATTTTTAGTTGAAATGCTTCAGATGTTCCAGTTCTTTGAATTTTCTAACACAGTTTCTTCACCTTTACCCCAGATGCTAATAAAAAAGTCAAAGACAAGGCCCTCCTGCTCATTTTCCTTCCCTTCTGCACTCTCGATGATGTTTTCTGCTTTGCACTACCTCTGGGTTGTAATTTGTTTACATAAAATGGAAGACACAAGAGAAAAGTTTCACTAAAAAAAATAGAAAAATTCTCTCTTGTTTTCCCTCCATAAATTCTAGTTTTGTCTCCTTATTTGTGCCATAACATCATGAGTTGAAACAGGCATTTGCTCTGAAATGAGGCATCCATCAAACAACACACAATATGATCATTAAAATACCAGTAACTGCTATTACTGCAAAAAAAGAAAAAAAATTACTCATTCCTACAGTGCTTGCAAAATCCTACATTCTTATCAAATTCATATGTTGAATTATTCCTCAAGCCATGCTTAAAATATTTTTCTTGGATACAAGAGCCTAAGTGTATAAATTCTGCCTGTGACGATGAAGCATCTTACCTTCTGCCTCTAAAACAAGCCCGGGCACATTCTGACATGCAAGCATTGGCAGAGCATGCCAGTCTAGGAAGAAATGTGCCCCAAAATTTCTATGGGTGTATCACTTCATTGATGGCATATGATCAGGGTGGAGTTTGGCTTTCTGACAAAGCCTATTGAACTTGCTTATTACCAGCTGATCCTGGAGAACAGAGGAAGATCGGAGTGATCTGTGAAAGGATTTACAGCTCTGTAGCAGCACTGCTGCATTTCAGGTAAGGGCTCTCTTAAGATTTCTGACTTACAGGTTTCCACACCACGGATTGTGCAATGTAGTCCTCACATCCTTCAGGATATGCTGGTAGCATGTGAACAAAGCATATGGGCGGGAAAGAAACACTCCTAATCTCCCTGCATTTCCCTCACATTTTGCACTGCCTCAAGGAAGCACTCTGGAAAATCTTCCACCTTTTCCTAGGATGAAGGTACTCCTTACTATAAGCATGCAGCATGGAAGTGATTCCTTCCTCATGCATGCTCACCTCCTTGGACAAATAAAAATACTATTAAACGTGGAGCCCTCTACTTGTGGCATTTTTTTAAATAATTAAAATAAATACATAAATACAGTTTTAGTTTCCCTGCTTAACTAAAAGTAGGATCTGCAGTAAAATGGAGAAGTCAAAGGTTAGAGCTCATGTTTTAAACAAAACAAGTTGCAGTTTTACACCAAGTTAGAACATCTTTTTTTTTTTGAGATCTCTGTTAGAACTGTTAGTCAAATATATGATCTTCAATATAAATCTTACACACAGTATTCACAGACTCCAGAGTTGCCAAGACTTAAAAGGTACTGGAGACATTCAAAATAACCCAGGTGGGAAATGAATGTCCCGTGTGGCTAGGACAACATATTTCAAATTGGGGAGGTTGCAGGCGGAGGGGGTGCAGCACGTTTCTGAGATTGTCTACAGCCCCAAGGTTTAGGTCAGTTCAGGAACGCTTTGGGATAGGACTCCCATATAACTCTATGTGAAAATCTGGTACTAAACCAAGTCATAATTCAGTTAGGCTACCACTAGTATTTTGAGCTATGCGTGTATAATGCCTAGATCAATCAAGTCCTGTTCTACATGAGGCTCCTACACACACTTGGAATACATGCCATGGGTAATAACAACACTCTTTCAAGCCACTTGTGAAAAATTACAAATGGGTTCAGCGCAGCAGCTGCAGTGTTACTTTTTTATATCACAGTGGGTTAATAAAGTACTAATATTGTTTGTGAGTCTTTGTATTTCAGAATATTTTTCATATGCTTCAGACGAAAACTTTTGTAATATTGTTCCATAAAGCCTGCATTTCCTTTTAAAGTCATGCTACTTTATAATACTCTTTGGACATGTTTAGGACTGTCCACACAGAGTATTATCACAGGCACTCGATGTGATTAGGGCCTTAGCACATAATTTACTTTCCTTTCATTCCAGGCAAATCTATTTATTCTTTCCATATCTTAGGCCATCACCTTCACCTAAACCTGCATCCTGACCTCTGTGGTTATTTCTGTTGAAAATGTTCCTGGATCTTGTATCCATCTGAGTTTCTCATTAGTCTTGACCCCACACCTAGGCTAAACCTCCATTTTATTTTCCTTTACCAGATAGCAGTACTCGTTCAAGACACTTCAGTCATTGAGCTAAGAGATTTTATTAATGAAAAGCAGATGCAACACTAAGTTCTATCTTGAAAGAATCTTCTTCCTACCGTAATGATTTTGAGTTTGAAAACCCACCATTTTGCACAAAACCCATTTGGTATGATTACTCCAGCCTTCCAGGACATCCTAAATGAGTGTTAATTTTATGACACGTTAATTTTAACAGTGAGCTTATCACTGACTAGGTAGCACTGACAAAGGAGGCTTCCTTGCTAGCATGACAATTACATGTGAACACTGAAATTTTAAATTAATGTCCTCCAAGTTGCTGGACTGTATATTTATCTGTTTTAATTGGCTCTTCAACTATTTTGAACACTTCATGTAGCCAGTGCTGTATGAGTGACTGAGTGGTCTGTTGCTGAGAACCTTGAGCTACGTAGTGAAGGAACAGGATTAATTCAAGATCAAGAAGACTCCACCACGAAATGTATGCCACATGATTTTGACATGTTCTATCTATGTATCTATGTATCTGTCTGTCTATCTATCTATCTATCTATCTATCTATCTATCTATCTATCTATCCATCCATCCATCTACATTTATAGTATGATAGAAAATGCACTGCAGCGTATTTGGTAAAGGTGTTTAGGTCTTACTGAGATCTCACTGTTATGGTCAGTATGTCATCTTTTGTGAGAAGCAAGAGATGGCTCCAGTTTTCTGTGAGAAGTGTTGAGCTGTGGTAATAGTCAGGTGGAAGTTAGCCATTTGAAAGACAGAAATAATGCTTCATGTACTTTCTTTGCCTGTTTCAAAGAGATAACAAATGAATATAATATGTGAGCCAATACAGAATGTGCTTCTATCAGCCAGGGATTAAGTATGACAAGTCCTGAACAAAATGCAACTCAATTCTTGCTCTTTAAGGTCAGACAGCTGTCCAAAGTCCATGTCCTCCTGTGTCAGGAGGACACAATAACAGACAAAGAAAACGATTTTCTCCAAGACTGTTTTGGCTCTAGAGAAAGCAGGGGGAAATGTTCCTTGCAAAAATGAACCTAATATGGGTTACTCCCCTAGTGCCCTTGCTCAAATAAGGGCCTATTTATGCTCAGAAAGTGCACTTTAATGATGAAGCATCTGCAAAATGAAGCAACAACATGACACCCTCATCCTGGGGAATAGGGAAAGGAATCAAGATTAGTATCAATAGAAGGAAAAAGAGGGTGGGGGATGGGAAGAGCACAGAGGCTAAAAAGGAGTTGGGAAAAAAGCAAAATGGTCACAACCATAAACCAGGACATGCAGGAATGTATGACCACCCAGCCTTCTTTCTATTGCAAAGCATCTCCAATAAGCAAGCACACAGGCAGTCATCAGTGAGCACCATGTCCCACATATGCTTTTATTTATGGCAGTCAGTCCCCTTATGAATGGGCTGAAGTCTAGGAAGACTCCCGCAGCTCTAATCTTGCAAGTGCCTTTCAGTTATTTCAGTAAATACCCAGTAACATTAAGAGCCTCCTGGGTAAAATGTCCTATGGTCAGAACACTGCCACATCACAAGAGACCTCAACCCTTTTCTGCTTCAGCAGCAGGAATGCAATAGTCAAAATGAGCACTGCTGAAAAGAACACACACTCAGAAAAAGAATCACTATAATTTCACCTCTCCATCATGGAGGACACAAAAGTGTGTCCTTGCTCACTTGTTTTTCCTCTCTGGGCAGGTCTCTGGGCTCTCTCTAGGTGAAACTCAGGCAGAGGTTTGGAGAAAGAACCACAGCACACAGACTGGCCCCAAATTTCTACAGGTCTTGGAATTATGTCTGCCACCATAGGAACAGATGCGATTGTTGTTGCCTCTGAAACACTTAATGCATTTGCATTCTGCCTTGCAGCAGTAGTACAGCATTTTGTTATTCTGTATTTGAAACAGGAATCTCTCCTACAGTGTCCAACACGGCCTATGAGCCTTTTCCATTACTATCCACACGCTAGTTCTCTGAGAAGCCGGGGCTCAAATACAAAACTGGCAAGTTAGGCACCTGTAAATATCTTTATTATTTGTATCCAAGGCTTGCATTTTATTATGCTTTAGCATCAGGGATGAAATTAAATCTCTGGGGGACCATGCCAGGTCCATGCAAGTTGCTCAGGATGCTCTCAGATGGAGAGCAAGGAAGGCAGTACGATACACTTTCTGTTGATTATTAGCAGTGGGATGGATACAAATCACTACAATGTATTTGTCCCAAATTCATCTCCAGAATAATTAATTTTATCATTACATAATATATAATGGAAAAATCTTCACATCATTTTTATTTTCAAGATTCAAATGTATTTAAAAATTATTATTTTACGTTAACACTATATTATCGTT
Source organism: Pithys albifrons albifrons (assembly GCF_047495875.1). Taxonomy (NCBI): domain Eukaryota; kingdom Metazoa; phylum Chordata; class Aves; order Passeriformes; family Thamnophilidae; genus Pithys; species Pithys albifrons. The sequence goes on along the minus strand of NC_092497.1, from coordinate 75,470,984 downwards.
CTTAATATAATTTATGAGAATAATAGGATTGTATATGCAAAGAAAGACAAAAATGCCGTAATTTAAATGAAAGGCAGAACTGTATCTACAATCATGAGGTGGGATCCTTGTTCTAGGATTGAACCATCTTTAACTATTCTGAAATGATGGATAATATTTTTATGTGGTGCAATGCTATCCAGAAGCAGTCCCTGTGCAACTGAGCCCTAGATCTTTTTGTTCTGTATTGCCAATAAAAAGAGAGAAGAATTGAGAAAGAGATGGTTGTACTTAGTCTGAATGGAGCACTTAGTCTGAAGACTGACTGATAGAAGAATCACAGTAACTTTTGACTATCATGTTAACACACTGTGATTCAGAAGAATCAGAAGCAGGAGAGTGAAAGGATGGGATGAGCAGAATAAGAAGTCAACAAGGCAACAGAAAAGTTTCTCCCTGTACCTTTGAACTGAGAATGTCTTCCCTGAAACTTCTCTTTCCCAATAAATCCCAACTGATTTAAATTAACTTCTACCTGGGCTACTTACAGTACCCTTACTATTCTACTAAACAAAACCATTGTGGTCATAAAAAGTTCTTATTTTCCTGAGAATTACTGATGTTTTGAAATGCCTTTGATTCTGCATTAGGCAAAAGTGGTCATCATTTTCTCAAAATTTTGAGCACAGGTTTGAGCAAGAAATTTTAAAATGAAAAATGTTGGTGTTTCTCAGCAAAACAAAGCACCCAGGTGCCGAATGGAAACTTAAACCGAAATGTACTCAGATAATTAAAAAGAAAATGTGACTGATACTCAATTTAGGTTACACATTCTACAGCATGCTTTTTGATGTTGTGCATCCTCTAAATGGGTTCTGAAATGAAGCAAAGACCTACAGAGGTCTGTTAAGACAAATCTTAGCAGTGGCTGCTGCTGCAGGGCTGGGAGGTGGAAGGGAATATTATGCTTTTAGAGGGCAGCTTCTTTCAGACAGTGGCACCTTCTTGAATATGTGGGAGCACAACATTCAGGGGATTCCCAGCGTGTTTCAAGCCCTGGGCAGTTTTGCACAGTGAGAGGTTGACAGGGGCATAAGGAGTGGCTCAATACAGTACCACTGACCTCTAAATTATTTCCATTATCACTTTCAGGAGGAATTTCTCCCCTGCTCAAAACTGCTCTATATACTGCTCAGATACTCAAGATCTGCACTGAGGAAAGGTACATTTTACAGGGATTCACAGGGGAAAAAAAAACCAAAAACCCAAAGCCTCTCATTAGATCAATAAAACATGTTTTAAAACAACTGGATCCCAGATAACGCATTAAAGCATTAAAACATACTATAGGAAAGAAACATACATTGGGAAAAGCCTAAACAAAAGCAGCAACAGAAAAAATGATTTATTAATAGGCAAACCCTTCTGAAATTTCTCTAGGCAGTCTCTTTCCATGGAAAGTGAAATGATGGGAGAAAGTGGTCATCAGTTGCTAAAAGAAATCAAATCTGAAACACCATCAGTCAATGTCCTATTAGGGTACTTAGAAATGCTTTTCTTTTAGAGATTAAATATTTTAGCATGATTGTATCACAACAGAATCAATCTATCTAATAGTCTCTGATTATGCCCTGGTTTCAGCTGTGATAGAGCTAATTTTCTTTTTAGTAGCTGGTACAGTGCTGTGTTTTGCATTTAGTGTGAGGGTAATGTTGATAACACACTGATGTTTCAGTTGTTGCCAAGTAATGCTTAGCCTAAGTCAAGGACTTTCCAGTTTCCCACGCTCTGCCAGTGAGCAGGTGCACAAGAAGCCATGAGGGAGCACAGCCAGGAAGCTGACCTGAACTTGCCAAAGGGATATTCCATACCACAGAATGTCATGCCCGGTATATAAACCACGGGGAACTGGCTGGGAGCCACTGATCAGTGCTCAGGGATGGGCTGGACATCGGTCAGCTGGTGCTGAGCAATTGTATTGTGCATCTCTCTTTATCCATGGATTTTATTCCTCTCTTTCCTTTTCATTACATTAATAATATTATTGATACTATAAATATTAAATATAATATTTATTAGAATATTTTACTTTATGTCAATTATCAAACTATTCTTATCTCACCTCACAAGTTTTACTTCTTTCTGATCCTCCTCTCATCCCACCAGAGGTGGGAAGTGAGTGAGGGCCTGCATAGTAGTTAGTAGCTGGCTGAGGTTAAGTCACAGCAGACTGTCACATTTTATTGTTTATTCAGAAACATCACAAAACATTTTACAGTTCCTGTACAGATGCATAAAGTAGAAGCAATTTTTACTGAAATATTGTCAACCCAGGACAAAATGTTGCAAACATTTAACAGAACAGAGAATTTTTTTAAAAAACCCACCAGACTAGGCCAAGAAATAAAGAAAAAGAATGTATTCAACAGAAACTGGATGCTATACAGGAGGGGGCAGCATGCTGCTTGGGACAGAACTACAATCCAGCAGAGTCCTGTTGCCTGTTCCCATGAAAATACACCCTGGTCTTCAAGCTGCATCTTTTCTGAAAGTTGAATTCTGCCATATGCCACAGGATAAGAGGTAGCAGAGAAAATATCAAATCCTCATCTGACTTAAGTTCCCATTCTCCTCTCTGTGGCTTTCCAGGTGAATATCACCATGGTCATCCAATGTACAAATTTCAGAATGCATAATTTTTTTCCTGCTCAGCAGGAATAGGACCTTTCCCTATTGTCACACCCTATTTAGCTTGTGGGGTGTGAGTGATGCTGGAGAACTCATTTGTAAGAGAGTGGGTCCCGCGCAGTACCCTGCCCTTCAGCTCCGCACTGTCACAGCCATCTTCCCATGGTTGTCATGGACCCGGGTACCCCTACCACTGCCACCGCAGCCTGGCCCTGCATACTAATTGGCACATTTAATGACTTTCTCTTGCTCGCCTTCCCTTCTCCTCCTAAGCTGTTGTCTGGGAGCAGAGGAGCCTGGCTGCCATGGAAACTGAGCCTCCAAATGTCCTGAACTTGCAGCACCATCCTTGGGAGAGGATTCCAATGGTGAAGCTCAAAAAAGGGGGTGCTGGAGGGTGTGGAACGGTGCAGGAGTGGGAAGGCTGACCATGGCAGGAACAGGTCTGGGCTGTTCTGCCAAGGCACTGAACAAGGTGAGTGTATAATGGGCATAAGAAATCAGACATTTATGGGAAAAACACGTTAACCCTCTGTTACTGATGTTTTTCTTCATAATGTTTCAAGTGTCCCTCTGCCCCCTACCTCCCATCCACTTACTGTCTGGATCAAATACCCTAGTGCATACACATACCATGCCATCAAAGGGGTTTTGACAATCCCAAATATGACTCACACATCTCAAGAACTGTTTGTAGCCAGAAAAAGTGTTCATTTCAGTGAACAAAAGGTTTGAGGGGGTTTCAGGCACAAGCTGCCAGAAGAAAAACCACTGCTTAGGCAATAAGGCTGTGATCCTGTGCCCAGCCTTTCAGTCCTGGCTCCCTTTCCCAGACTAGCCTCTGGACTCGAGTTGCATGAAAATGCAGCACTTGTGGCACTAGCTGTATGCACTGATGCCTTTTCTGGGCAGGCAACAACTCCAGCTCTGTGTCCAAAAGCATTCTGATCCCTGCTTCAGGCTGTGTGGCTGGGGGAATTGCACTTTTGTCCTCAGTTCCGCCTCTTGAGGATTTCTGGGCATATAATGAGGGTAAGATCAGTGTACACTTCAATCTGAGTTAGGACCTAAATTCAGCCTTCAAAGGACACTGCCACTTGCACCCAGTCTCCTTGTAAGCTTTCAGGACAACAATGGAGAATGTCTTTGTTGTAGCTTTTTTCTAAGCAAAGCTCCCTGTGGTACAATTTATTCTTGAAGGTAGCCCTAAGAGGTCAATTAAACTGGCATGCTCCCAAAAACACACAAACAAAACAGGGAAGAAGAAAACCCACTGGGTCAGCACTTTTCTGAAGACTAGATGGAGCTGTTTATATCCCAGGCAGACCCACTCATGTGAGGAACATAACAAATGTATCATCTGACTGTCTCTGTCCCAACCACTTGAACAACTTGCTTAATATTGAAAATTTAGTTCAGATGAAAGTGGGAACTTGCTAAGTCATGAAGTGTTGCAGGTTTTAGGAGCAGAAGTACCCCAGACATCCAACAAAGGCACTGCTTTGTATTCCTGTGAATCGACGATCTACTGCAGCACCGGCTGGGGAGTACAGTGAAACAAAGGATAGGTCAACCAGCTTCCCACAGAGATACTTCTCCTTTAGCTAAGACTAGAAAAAGGAGACTTGTTGGATTTTTTTTCTTTCAGAGATTTTACATTGTCTTGCATCTGATCTTGTCATTGACTAGAGAAGGAAGAGGACTGCCTCATTATAAATTTCAATATAGTAGGTCTGTCACACAAGTAGTTACTACAGCACAAATGTAGTACATAAAAGTTGAAGAAGTGCAGAAGGAGTGTTTGCAAGATGCGAGAATGCCTAAACTAAGAAAGAAAACTTTTACAGGGTCTGGTTTGCAGCATTTGTGTAAGCCTTCCCTTTAATGCAACTAAAGAATGATTTTATTTAACAGGAAATAAGATTTGAAACAGAAATTGTTAGAGGATTACAGAAAGAAAAATTTTTTTTCAAGCAAATAGAGAAGCTAGTTAACATTACCAGGACCAAACAGCATTCACCAGAGTTTAAAAGTATGTAAGTGGGAAACTGCAGGTGTATGACTATCATTATAAAAAGCAACTATGCAAGAGAGCTGATGGATGGACAAAACCATCTGTAGAAAGTGACCCCACTCTGCAAACCCAGTGGGAGGTCCAAAGGATGTGTATGAATAAAGGTGGTAACAGCGGACAAAGCATATGTGGATTTTCAAAACATCTTTGATAGGGCTCCACGTCAAAGATTATTAAAAAAAATAAAGCTGCTGCAAGGGCTTTTTATGGACTGAAGACTGGTTAAAAGGACAAGAAGCAGCAAGCAGGACTTCAAGGTCACTTCTCAGGACAGAGAGGAAGCACTAGCCGAGTTTCCAGAGGTCAGTGTTAGGACCAGCTGCATTCAACATCTTCAGTAGCCTGAGGATGGGAGGGCAGTTAATCCAAGAGGTTATAGTAAATTCTTGAAGAGGTTTTTTAAACTGAGAGAGCAGGCAACAGATGAGCTTCAATGCAGTTAACTAAAAGCATAAGAACTAGGTGTAATAACCCAATAATCTATATTTAGACCCAGCAATGGCAGCTGGGGGAAGAAGGTTTTGGAGCCATCTCCAACACCAACAGTGGGCAACAGCTACCAGAAAAACCCAAGACACTGAGCATCACTAGCACAGGTACCAACAACACAGTACAGGGCTTAATTCTGCCACTTTCCAAAGTCTTAAACCCTTATATGCCTTCAGTGTACAGTTCTGGTCTTCACAGCTTGAATAGGAGATAATATGACTGGAAAGGCACACAAAAGGAGAACTAAACTCAAGATGAAGCTTATAAAATCATTAATATGATGGATAAAGTGAGGTCAAACAGGAAAAACTGCAGAATTGTTATTAACAAAGTCTGAAATACTGTAACAGGAGGACACTCAAAATCAGTAGGAGATAAGTTCAGAAGAAAGTGGTTTTTTACATAATGGGTACTAAAATTGTGGAACTTGCTGCCACAGTTATGAATGTAGATAGCACCATTAGGAGCAAACAAGGATGAGACAAATTCATGAACTGTTTCATGCGCAAGGAATAATGGGAACTGACAGGAATGAACCCTAACATTCCACATCCTGAGCTTGTGGATTCTGGCACAGCGTAAGAAAGCGCTCTCAAAAACGGCCAGAGAGAGGGCAGATAGTTTATAAGCAAATGTGATTTACATTTAAAAACAGGCTCAATCATTTCTTGGACAGGCTGGAGAATCACATGCATATTGAGCTTACTTGGGCAAGTCAGGAGAGTATCAACCTAGTCAGAGGAAATTAGGTCAAAATGGAGAGCCCCATGTATCTGTAAGATGTCCAGTTTTGAAGACGGGCCCAGTTTGCAGATGCACCCAGTTTGTTGCTTATTTTTAAGTACCATGTGTATTTCATATCAGTAGGTTAAACCTTTCATGTGGTAAGGAAATTAAAAATCCCCTTTGCATGTTGAACTAAAACCTAATAAAATGTTCAAAGATCTTTGGCATTTTACCACAAGTCCTGGGCAGTTGGGTTTCTGAGCAGGCAACCATACTTTTGTGTAGTGGATAAAGGCAGAGGCACTTGTGAATGTAAATCATCAGTGCAACTGCTTGAATGTTTACACTGGTATCATTTCCATATAATATTTTTATGTCACATACGTGATGTATAAAAGGTTTTTTTGCTCTGGAGTGAAAGATATGCATTATGGAAAACATTTTCAATTACAGGATCTAATACTGTTTTTCCATCTCTTTTCAATTCTGTACATTTGCTAGGCTGTGTTCAGCAAATGAAGGAGCTGTTAAAAATTACTTCTTAATCTCATCACTCAGTGTTGCATGTGGCCACCTGGTTAACTCTTTCCACATCTTAATTTTACATAAACACAACAGTTTCCTGCAATGTGTCATAAATAACATTTGACCACAGAAAGTTCAAATTGCAGCAGAGACACTTGGTTCGTCATTTACCAGGTTAAGTACACTGTCCTGGAACTTCTGTACTAAAAGAATGTAGAATGGATCAACACTGGGACCAAGTGTTAGCTCAGCAGTTACTGCAAGCCTGTTGCCTCTCTGCTGACTTTCAGAAGAACAGATGTTCATCCCACTTGTGGAATGCCCAGGAGAAAAATATGCTGCATCAATAGAAATACAATGGCAGAGCTGTGGCAAGGGGAACACAGCTCAAGTTTCCCCAGATACTAATGTGGGAGCCAAGCCCTTCTCAGCTGTGTGCTGGAGTGGCTTGGGCAGTCATGCAAGCTCAGCCTTAAGCAATGCAATGGCGGAGGCTATGAGGATGTTTTATGTTGGGAAGTGTTTAGCAGCCTACTCCCATAAATCATTATCATAGAATGATTAGGTTCCAAAGTGACCTTAAAGATCATGTAGTTCCAATCCCCCTGCCACAGGCAGTGGCAGCGTCCACTAGACCAGATTGTTCAGAGTCCCATTCAGCCTGGTCTTGAACATTTCCAGGGATGGGTCAACCACAACTTCTCTGAGCAACCTGTTTCAGTGCCTCACCACCCTCACAGTAAAGGATTTCTTCCTAATATCTAAATTAAACCTACCCTCTTTCAATTTAAAGACACTCTCCCTTGTCCTGTACATGTCCTTGCAAAAAGTCCCTCTTCAGCTCTCTCGTGGCCCCTTTAGTCACAGGGCCCCAGAGCTGGATGCAGTACTCCAAGTGGAGTTTCACAGAAGTGGAAAAAAAACCAATACAGATTTAGTTATGCACTCCCCACCACCCCCACCCCTTTTCATGCACATGAAAGAAAGAACTTCAGCGTTTACACATCAACAACTACTGAAACCAAATGAGTATCTGTGTTTTTTAATTTCAGGACCTTTATCTGACATACTGGAAACTTTAAAGATCAAGGTTTTTTCTACACAGGAAGTGTAGAGGTGAAGGACTGCAAATTGCAAGTTATGAGTTGAATCCCTGAAGAATCTTGGAAGGACAAATAAACTGTTTGTTTTGTTTGTGTTCCATGGGGATGGGGGATTTGCTATTCAGAGGGTAGTAATCTTGAAATAACTGTCTGGTAATAACTCTCTTCTAACTTTCCGGTCCCCAGAAGTTTCCAGACTCCTCTTAAATTCTGAGTAGTTGCTCTTAAAAGGCACAGAATAATCCTATATAATTAAAATTACAGTTGCAGGCTGATAGTCTCTGGGATTTCAATGTGGAGCAAAATTTCCATAGCCATCCTGCGATTTGTGCTTCCTTGTATTCAAGGCTCCCAACGCTTGCAATGAAAAGCAAGACCAGAAAAATGCACCCAGATACCTGCTGGAAATAAAATAACTCATCTTGATGCTATTCAACAGGGTTCCAGCCTAAGCAATAGAAGAAAAAATGAAGCATTAGGTGGACTTCAAGGCAACTTCCACTTGCCCCTTTCTAATAGAATACTTCTTTCCAGAAGTTGTGGAAGTTATTAGAAATGTGGATTGAGACAAAAATACCATTCACCTTTTGGGAATAACAGGTTTTATTACATCTTCTAGTATTACATCCCTCAGGAAATTATCCTTTGTCCATTTCCCCATCTCCACCATGCAACATTCACGAAGACTGCCTGATTTAATGTCCTGTTTGCTGTATGAGTGTTGGACTGCTGCACTTCACTGTTATATTTGGGATCTTCAGAAAGAAAGATCCCAAACTTTCAGAAATTGAACACTCCTGAGTGGCTAAGGCTGTAATGGCTTTGTGCTCTCTGTGAAAGAAGTTTGGAGCATGGCATATAATATGCAATAATGAATGTGATGAATACAATACATTAAAACTCCAGGGAGAATCCAGCGTAATCCATCATGGAAGTTCCAGTGTTCCGCTTTGCAGACAAAGCTGTAGCTTTTTAAGCTAAGATGAGCTTCCACTTTAGCTGAACCAGCAGGGGTTGATATAAACCTTGTCACAAATAAATGTCACTCATGATCTGAGATGGTGTGGTAGTTTTAGTTAAGCCTTTTGGGTATTTCATATCAGATGATGCAAACCAAAGTATTTATACAGTAGAGTAGGAGGAGTTCTCTCAATTCCTCGTGGTTGTTTGTCTGGTAAAGATGTTTTGTGTTGCTTTCCTGGACCAGGCCCTACCGTCGCTTGCTGCATCTTAGAAAAGTAAAATATTTAGCCTTAGTCTTCTCTCCACTTGGGTCTGTCCCTCAGGAGATTGAGTTCTCTTGGGTGATTTGTTGCTAGAATAGTGGGATTTGTGTTCGATGGGGAGTGAGGAGTTATTGTTATTTCTAACTTGTGTAGTTATGTGTTATATGGTAGTTTTCTTTTAATTTTTTCTTTTCTGTATAAATATATAACTAGTTAAGTTTAAGTGTCCAGAAGTAATTTTTCTCCCTTTTCTCAGCAGGGGGAAAGAACTGGCTCTGTACTGAGCAGTTGGCTTTTTGCCAGCTCACCCCAACACAGATGGGCACAGGCTGAAAAGGTAAGTTCAAATTGTCATCCTTCTTAAAAAAGAAAGAAAAGAGAAAATATAAAGAATATAGAAAGGAGATACATCTGGAGCAGAAGCAGCTCTGTTTTCATCCTTTACAAGCTTCTTCTGACTTTAAAAACAAATGGAGTACATTGGGAAACAAAGTCAAAGTAATACCTTTTCCACCTATAGTCAAACAGAAGCATCTGTAGAACTGGAACCCAACCTGCCTGGAATTTTGAGGGTTAAAATCTAATTAAGCCTAATCAAAGTCAAGGGCTGGGAGACTGCATGAAGAATTAAAGAACAGGTTTTCTCAAAGTCATAGAGAAGATAAGATGTTCCAAATAAGAGCTGCAGAACTCCTGGCAAGTATTTTCATCTTCAAAACTTTGTCCTTGCCCTGAAAAATCAGTCACTTTGAACAGTCTTTGATAAATACTAGAAATCAACTTTGAATATTCTGGGCAAACTGAAGATGATCTAGACAAAATGAAGTATCTGTTCTTCAACTGCTACTCATACTGGCACTCTGATGAACCAAATACTTCTGACACTGTCAGGAGTTTTGGTTCTTTATGTACTTCAAGGTACCAGCTAAGAATTATGAAGGGCACACCAAGTCCTCTGGTCCTCTTGCATCCTATCACAGAATTCATCTACATCAAATCATTCTCTTCATAAATTGGACAGTACCACCTTAAAATGAGACAATTTTCTTCCCAGTTCACAGGCTGTCAAAAGAATTCCAATCCTCTGACAGAAATTTTTTCCAAATCTCTCACTTAAACTATTTCATGTCCAGCTTCTATTAATTTGTTCTTAAGCAAGCATTATCCTTTAGTTTCAATAGTATTTTTTCATCCCTAATGTTTATTTTACCCTTTTGATGCACTCATATAGCACAGTTCTTTTAGACTCTCCCTCAACAAAGATCTAAGTCAAGAATGCCCTTGTATGTACTTCATTTTGGAGAAATACTCTGTCATCCTTGCAACCAGGAAATGAAAAATGCTTATTTTTTCAGCTGAATTGTTTCATTAACAAAGTTTATTCAGTGGCTGCAGAAACACCTTTGCTGGTGCAGAACAGAAGATGATGCAGGAATTAGCTGTCAATACCAGTAGAACAGGACCTCCTCTTTAGGCAGCAGGGCTAGTTTATGCTACTTAAAGAGTCTGCTGACCTCTTTGTCTCCAATCATAAAGAAGGCTGTCAATGTACCTCATTGGTCAAGGATCTCTTCTCTATGCCTGTTCCAGGTTTAGCTTTCATGTGCTATTAGTTCCATTGGCCACTTTGCCTATATCTTTATATTTATCACTGTCCTTTCAAGACTTGATGTTAAAAAATTAATTTTGCTTCCAGGCCAAACTAACTCTTCTTCCCACAACATCATGTCTGTAGTGATGATACTCTACTCCTCATACTCTTGATATTTTAACAGTCAAGAGACTGTTAATATAAACTTTTATTGTGTATTTTAGTATTTTTTTCAAAGTCAATCTCAAATGCTTTTTGGCACTTTCAATTCTATCCTTGTTTGTTCATTAGCCCTTTCTTCTTCTGTGTTTTTTCCTAGTTTCCTTTATGAGGTAAAATCACCAATAGTTTTGCAACCTATTACTCCCCATCTTCTCCTGTGATTTAAAAACATGACTTCCATTTATTTTCTGCACCTTTATTTATAGAAAATCCACATTTCCCCAACTTTCAAGCTGATCCTTACAACTAGTTTTCTCTATTTTTCAGAGCTGATTCTCTGAAACAGAAGCAGGACAATAACAAAACAGATAGTCTCAAAATTCTGAGATCAAAATAATTTTAAAGCCAGAAATTCTGAGACTCTCATGCAGTTTTTAAATCCATTAATACCCCTGCGAACACTACTTATAATAGGAAGTTATTAAACAACAGGTGCAGACTAATTGCCTATTTTATGTAATGTGAAGGCTAAACAAATCCAAATCTGTCCCTTTTTTGGTTTCTACTTTTCTGGCCTTTCATCTTAAAGAAATCTATTAAGATGTAAAATACTGCCAGATAAAAAGGAATAACTAAGGAAAGAGGTGTTATTTACATTTTTTTTTCTGATCATGTTAATTAACATAATGCTGTTTTCCATAGCCCTAATGACATAACTGAGTACAAGACAACTTTAAGGCAGCTAGCTTGGACTTTGTGAATAGCACAGACAGAAAAGTGTATGCCCGGAAAAGGAACATTCATCCTGCTTCTGAATAGCTTTGCATCCTGCATCAGGCTCGTGTCATAGTTTTTGGGCAAGCAGTGTCTGCAGACTAGACATACCTTCAGTCTCACATTATACAGTGGAGCTGAATAAAACTCTCTGTGAAATGTATTTGCTAGCTTATGCCATCTTATCCTTGTTTAAATCTGTATTTGAAGAACTTTTTACTGTGTGTAGTACATCATAGCCTTCAGTTTCCCCCTTTTCTATTTAGCACTTTATTCTAACTAAAGTTAATCGAGAAGGAACACAAGGTTGATACTGAGTATGTGGGCATATACAAGCTCCAAACCCATAATTTTGTTCATTTCCAAACTGAGATAGAAACATTTGTTGATCAAAAACTTATGCTGCTCCAAACAACTGGTGTAAAAACATCCACAACTCTATGTGTGTCTATGCAAACAGGTAAAAGTTGAGCAAGACTGATTTTTAACTACTTTCAACAGAATTCCCTGTACAGAAAATGGCAATATTTGACCTATATATCTTACATAATATATAAGCTCTATTTTACAGATTGAAGAAGTATCTATTTGTTTTCTGCTGAAAGACACATTTCATTCACTGTGTATTGGCATTGACCTTTACTGTAACACAGTTATGCTTTTCCCACACAAGTATGCAACATTAGATTCTTTTATCTAAAAATAGCTGATATGCCATAAGAGACCAGTCCAAGAATATCTGAGTATATTCAAGGAGCATGGAAAAGTCACACAATTGAAAACCTCAAAATTCCCTTTTTCATTGGTGCTTTCAATCTAGAAGACAAGATGTGCTGCCAAAATTATGACATGAAATATTCAGCTCTATTTTGATCTCTCTTTTTTCTGTGTCTTGTTTTGTTAAAGATGATTTAAAACTCTGCTTGTTGAATCCAAAAAAACAAACGGCTCATGCATACAACAAGCTGCCAAGAATGCAGGACCCTGCCCTTTGCTTAGCTCACAAGCAAGAAAAATCTCCTACGAGGACAGTTAGTGCCAGCCAGTAGGCTGCACTAAATCTCACAGTCAGAAAATAACATTGGCAGCATAATCAGCTGCAAAAGGACTGCATGCAGAGCAGTAATTTGCAAAGAGCCCAGCCCATCAGTTAGCCTTTCAAAGCGACTTGTTGGTGACAGGCAACTGGTAAATCAACCTGGAAAGAATCCATATTCTCCAGATAACATCACAATTTTATTCTGTGGGCCTGGGCTGAGGCAGTATGAGGAACGTAGATGACAAAAACATCAGGATGAATGATTTGTAATCATCATGACTGTCATTCATGTTGCCTCTTCCACTACCCCGCTCCCTCACCCAATATTTATACCAGTGATAAAATAGTTGCAACACTGATGTGTTATCAAATAATATCTGGCAATGTATTTAGCTAATGTTCTTTAGCTTCTTAAAACTCTACCAGAAAAAGCAAAACAAAACAAAACAAAAAAACCCAACAAAACAAAACAAGAAAAATAAGAGAAAGAAAACGAGTGTGATTTCTTAATTCTGGTAAGATTTCTCCCTTTCTTTGTACACCATTAAATTCAGACTTCCAGAGACATAATCTTGCAGGTCATAAAATAATCTGAAGGACCCTCTTCACACACACCTTAGAAGGGACTAAATGATGTTATAAAATAATCACTTAAGGGAGGCTTAGACTGAATCGTATTTTACATATCAATTGAACCACCCTCCCCCTAGCTTAGATTTCCAGTAAAACATTGGTTTACTTCATGATATGGTATGCTAGCATTGGAGCACAGCTGATGTGATTTCTTTTCCACCCTTTAGATTCAGCAGTGAACACAGAAGTGAAATCAGAGGTAAAGCCACTAAATTTGCAATTAATAAAAGTAAAAATCCTGTTTCAGTGATATGAATGCTAGTTTGCTCACTGATCTGGAAGGTAGACAAGTTTTCATTCTTTGAATATGTATCAGCATCTTTCAGTCTTCTATAAAAATTGTATAGGCTACAAAACTAACTGCTCAGGTCATAGTATTTTTCAACAGCAAAAGAAAAAGCCCCATATTTTCTGTTTAACAGTATTGCAGTCTCAAGGTTCCTTTATCTCTAAATGTCTTTTCCTTTCTTTTTTTTTAAATTTTCATTATGTACTTCTTCATTATAAAGGACAATTATTTTTGTAGATGTAGATTTTCACTGTTATGCACTATTATCAAAAGTCTTGCACCATAGCTCTTCCATAAAGTCCTGGCTTCTAAGGATGTGATTATGTGAATAATTGAAATTACATTTTGAAATGTTCACTTCCGGGACTTGTAATTGTAGAGAAAAGCTTGAATGCAGCTCCATGGAACAAAAGACTGAAATAGGGTTTGCTGAAACCCAAATATAATTTAAACTTCTGCCAAAGTGTATCCATCTATAAGTTTAAAGTAGCTGGGTTTCTTCATGCTCTGTTGCTTCCACTTCAAAAAGTCTCTCATACACTCTCAATCATGCCAGTGCACATTTATTTGTTTCTGAAGTAGCAATGACCTTTTGCTTGAACAGTTCTTTAGCCTCTTTGTTATATCTTTGTTATATCTATCTTGCCTCATTATATCTCTTGTTCATTAGCCATTAGCAACAGGGTGCAGGAAGGCAAACATACTTTACAGAATCCAGCAATTATTTGTTTAAATGTAAGAATTTAAGCTTCTTCTGAGTAAGGCAGTACGGAAGTGATTAAACCAATGAGCTATTTTAATAATTACAGCTACCAATGTTGTAGCATTCCTGGTGAGGAAAAAAAATGACAGCACATGTATTTTCTGTAAAATTGCTAGAAATGGTTTGGTCTGCACTACGTCAGCAAGGATGCTTCTCAAACCTGGGGGCCTGCCACATCACTGTTCTTCATGACTCAATTCTGAATAGGGTGGTTTAGGCAAACTGCTCAGAAGTAAAATTCATCTCAAAAAGCATTCTTATTTCCTATTTTGATCAGTTTCAATCAATTTGCATAGTTCCTGGTCACATAATGCATACAGGAATGTACCTCTGCAAACAAAACCAAATTCAAAGAGTCTTTCCTCAAAATCATCACAAAGGAAAAAAAATGCCGCAGCAGATTAAAAACATGAGGACTACATGTCAAATCAAGAGAAAAAATACTAATTAAAAGCTAACTGTATTGATCGGCAAAGAAAGATGTAACCTGAACTGAGTTCAAGTGCTTCCATAGGTGTTAAACTATGGCCCATCTCCTCAGAGTGTTACAATGCTGACCAACATACACATGTTGGGAAATAGCTTGAAAATGGACAACATAAATTTTATATCTCTCTAGAGAACTACACAAGTATACAATGAAATAAGGATAGTTTTGAAACTTCATTTACATCACCTCTCAGGTTTGGTACCTCTATCTGAGCACTTCAATGGGTCTCACTGCTCCCAACTCAAACATCTGAGACATCACTGTGGCAATATCAAGCCCTGGACAAAATATAGTAGAGAAGAGAAGTAGGAACTGATTGCAAATCAAATTTAATGCAAGCTAGTCAAATCCTCGAGGACTGGACAGCAGTATTGCAAGGATACTCTTCAAGAGCAAATAAATAGCAACTTTTGAAAGCAAATTCAAGAGTAGGCTAGGTATTTTTCTTGAAAGCATTTTAATACACTGGGAAGAATGAATTTACTTCCCATTCATGTGGCTTTTCTTTTGCAGGTTTGTTTACCTGCATCCTGGAGACAGAAGCATTTGAGTCACCATCATTTTTCTAAATCTTTTATATCTGTTCTTGATATCAGATGCATATTCCCTGTCCGTAAATCAGGTCTTCATCTCTTCCTAAAGTTAGGCCACAGCAAGAAGCTTGACACCATTTTATATGTGTTTTGGCTCCATTTTATGTAAGACTAGATTAAGCAAAGATAAATTATATCTTAAGTCTATTTACAAAGTTCCTGAGACTGCAAAATTCAGTATCAGTTCATTTCTTGGTTCCCCACCTTTTGAGAAGCTTGGAAAGCTGTTCCTCACAACTTGGCAAAAACTTTTTTACTGTTCATGATGCCTTGTACTGAAAAAAGTTCACAAAGGCATAAACGTTACAGCTACATAGGTAACATTAAAGCATAGGTTCTCTGTCTCCACATTTTCAGTCTCAGACTGATCCACGTTTTTGCAACTGATTTCCTTTCCACTCCATGTTGGAGTGGACACGTGGTCCATCAGACAGACAAAGGACCCAGAGGGCAGTGAAGATCTAAATGACCTGCAGTATCACACAGGGCTTCCCTATAGCTCATCACCAGTAGCTCTTTGCTGTGCACACAGGAATCTACAGAGCCAGGTTTGTAGGCTAAGCTCTGTTACTAGCTAGAGCTCTCCTCTCATCCACTTCATCCATCCTGTTACACATAGCACTTCATAGCCTAATTGTCTAGTTCTTCCTTCCCGTGCTTCCTGAGTTCTGTGAGCTAAAAGAGTGCCCATTGTTCTTCCGGCCCAGGGTAAAAAATGCATACTTAGGAAAACTGCCTAGCAACTGCTTTCCTGAGTGCAAGGAGAGAAGCTATTTGCATAAGAAAACCTTCCAGCTGGATGTCTGCAAAGACTCTGCTGGGAGCTCATTCTGTGATCAGACATCAAAGGAGAATTCCGCTCCCTCTGGGTGGCCTTTCTGCGCTGTCCTCACCACCAGTGGGGGCAGTGGTGCGGCCGCCCAGCGTGCATCAGTACTCTGAAGCAGCCAGTAGCTGCCACTCCGGTTTCCGACTGTGCTCCGAGAGATGTTTTACTCATTTCGTTCGTCTTTTCCTAACACTGTGCACATCAAACATCAAAACGTCAACAGTTTCAGCTGCTAACCTTTAGAGTTCTGTAATTTGCTTTGCAGATTTCCTGCCAAAAGTGACATTCTGTTGCACCACAGTACAATATCTCCAGATATTTACACATGGTTCCTCTTCATAACTACTAAAAGACATTATTAATCTGCACAAAGAGTCAGGAAGAAAAACTAGAGAAATCAGTTCATCATTTGTCTTGCTATTCTATGTCTGGTCTCTAGAAAAAGTTTCCTGTAAAATTTTCACTTTCTAAAGCCCTGGACAAAATATTGGCTCTGGTAAAGTCAATGGAAATAGCCTCTACCAATATTCCTAGTACAATCCAGCAAAATTGTGATCAGGGATGGGATTGAGGACATCGCTCTCTTATGTGCTAATCATCAAACAATGGTTAAATCATTTCAGCACCTGCAAAAAATAGCTTTGTACAGCTGTACTGCTACTTAATGGAATGAGGCGATTACTATCAGAGTTCTGCAAAGCTCTCTAAATTGCAGTTCCTAAGGCTAATTTCAATGTGTGAATCACTGCTTTCCTGCAATTTATATCCATATGTGTGGTTATTTTTGAGAATGATTCAGTTTTGTATGTATAATTTTAAAAGGACTTTTTAAGTTAATGAACATCTGTGCTAAGAGCCCCTCAACAGAAAAGCTTGTGTCAGCCACTGGTGAGGCTGACTGTGTAAACTTCCTGTTATCCTATAGGCATGCATGTGGATCCTAAGGCTCTTACCAACTGCATACTCGAAGAGTAAACCAGCTGAAAACTAAAATGCTTTAAACAATGGGTTTGGAAACTCAAAATTTCCATCCATTTGAAAACTGTAATATTTGTTCTATAACCAAAATGGGACCAAACAGTAAATTCTCAAAGCTTTTAAGAGGAGCAAACAGAAGGAAAATTTCCATTTGAAAATTTCCAAGGACTTTGGTATTTTGATTGACATACATTCAACACTTTTAGCTATAAGGTGGTTCAACAGGATTTCTGCATAACATATGTTTCTAGGTACTGCCTTCTGGGTTGAACTTTCTTTCTCAAGACAACCTTTTTCTTGACATTCTGCATGAAAGCCACATTGGTGCAAAGCTAGTGGGAGTGGAATTAATACAGAGTAATTAGGCACTGAAATTCAATGGGTAATCAAGTAACTGGCCACAGCAGCAAGGTCACTCTACTATAGTTTGTCTTTTAATTGGTTTCATTTTTCAACCTCATTATTGTTATTATTATTATTTTTGTTTCTACCCTCTTCACACTCCTTGATCTCACAGGCTGAAGGAGAATGTACTCCAGAAGCCATGAAACTGTCGTCCCATTTGTATATTTGCTAGGAAAGGGGCCTTAAAGCTAGCAAAATGAAGTAGGTCCCAACCTCCCAGTGAAAAATCTCATTTTCTGTATTACCGACCTGTCAATAACCCTGCAAGATGGAGTTTAGTAAGAACTCATTTGTCGGGGTGGATTCACAATATATGGCATGGAGAAATTCCTGCCAGAAATGGGCTGGTGAAGAGAATCAGCCAGCCACTGATAATGCTTTAACAACTGATGTTTTTAATGTTGTTTGAATGCACAGGTCTAGTTACGTCTTTTTTGCTATGTCATTGCCTCTTCTTCACAGAATACCCCTGTAAACTCAGGGGTCTGGGGGAAGATTGTGACATCATTTTTCCTGGAACCCTCTCCCACTGAATGTAAATCCCCTTACTCCCATTGGCCCAAAGCCAGACTCCCCTCTTGTCCCTTATTGGTGAGTTTGAATCCCTCTAAAGTTCATATAAACCCTTGACCACAAATAAACTTCCTCTTTGTTTCCCTCCCTCTCCGGTGGTCTCTGTGTGTCCTTTCTCAGGGTCTCCCAGTGACCACATGGTAGGGGAAAAGCAGGGAGCACATTTTCTCCTAGGTTATGGTCTAACAACTCCAAGACCAGGAGAAGCGTCCATACCATTGTAGACTGCATCCTTCAGCACCAACGAGGCATAAAGAAATCCTACTGGATCACTCACTGTTAAATGCAGCACACTACACATGTTGGACATCTGATGTTCTCTTTCCTAACACTAATATGGAAAACTTTCTTGGATTTGCTCTTAGGATCTGTGTCAGTGAAAACAGACGGAAACAGAATTGTAAGTAGGACCAATGGCCCTGGTGCAAAGATGATGATGAGAGAACTTCACTTGGGAAGTGACTACATTAACAGTATGGTAAAAAAGATGGAACTGTACTTCCTTGAGACAAAGCTGAAATTGGGTTTTCAGTGAAAAACTGAAGAGGCTCAACTACAATTCCAGACAAAACACGAGCAGTCAAGGTTGTTTAAGTGTGTGTGGCTCAGCTTTGCGAACGCAGATTTGGGAAGGGCTGTCCCCACGTGGGTGTGACCTTCCAGCCTGCACAGTGCATTTTTTAGGTGAGGCTCAGTGTGTGCAGAACTGGCCCCACCGTTTAAGTCCTGAGGTTCATCTGCCACGGCCGAAGGTTGTTTAAGTAAAAGTTGGGAAAATAACATGTCTCCTACATGCCGCAGGATATACTCTGGCATGGGCAAGTAGGAACAGGCATCAAGCCACAGTACTAATCCTTTTTTATCAGGATAATGCCATGTCCTGGTGCATACAAATTCTTCAATGCTGACATTACAGTGACCTTTAGGAAGCCCTCTTAAATCATTAGGCCTAATTCTGCTTAGGATTATGTTACTTTAAGTTCAGATCTACTGCACTGTCTTCAGGACAGCAAGTTGGGATTTACATCTCTCAAGCTGACCTATTATTTCCTGTATTATTTCCAGTTGCAAGAAATCATCTGTGCAAGTCCTCCAGGGCTGCTGGAACCCTCTGTCCTACCCAGCACTACACATGATGCAATGAGCCTCTGACGGAGGAGAAAAGCCGAGCAGTCCATGTAGGGAAGCAGATAATTTTCTTTTGAGCAATGGATGCAAAAATAGCAGCTAATAAAAAGCCTTCAAACTGTGCCTTCAAACTGTGACAATTCAATACACACACCTACGAGGATGCCTTGACAAGCTGCTTGACTTCCCAGTAACTCTTTCTTGTTTTCTTTAGTGCAGCCTCCTCCAAACTCCCACATGCAGGTATTCATCTCTGTAGTGACAGCTGAGACCTGCAGGTGTTTGCTGCAATTGCCCTTTCAGAATAGACAGACACTTGCTCCTCACTGTAAACATTTGTATCATGGTGTTTGCCTGGCTAGTTGCAGCCCAAATAATGATAAACCAGCCTTTTCTTTTTTTAGACCACTGCTGTCATGCATTAATTCTCTTTGCAAATAGGCACTTAGTACTGGAAATAGCTTAAGCAAGATCACTCTCTGGTGATTATTTTACTAGCCCTATCTTTTAGAATATGTTTCATATAAAGTGTCAGCAGAAAAAGTGTATTATGCTGTTGTCAGAAATACAGCACTGTACAATATTAGGTTCACACATGAAGGAAGGGCTATGGTTAGTAGGCAACATGCTCTTTGCCATTTCATTCCTCTAATACTAATGTTATTTCACTGTTCTTCAAACTCCTACTCTGGCCTTGCTAAAGAACAGCAAAGATCAGAATCAGAACTCTTTGCTGAGGACTCTAACATTTACAAGCACCAAAATGGTATCTCAGAAAGGGTTTTGACCTTTTTACATAAGTGAATTGGTCTGGAATCTATGTATTTTTAATATTGGCCTGGAATGGCAAGTTGTGTAACCCTTAGTTTTTCTGTAAGTCTTCCTGGGAGGTTAAAGAGTGTAATAACTTCTTTTGTTTTAGCTGAAAATGCATAGGAACTCTGTTTTAGAAGACATCTTTCCCCAAAATACTCCTTTAATGTTAACATTAAATAGAAATTATCAGGAAAACATTAAGAAACGAAAATCTAGGAAACTTCCTTAGAAACCTTTCTCACTCCCTCAGCTGTTTACTTTTTGGTAACATGATTCTGTTTTTTATTTCTTTACTCATCACCAAATTAGACAAGACCTGAATTTTAATTTAAAAAAAAAAGGCAGCCCCCAAAGAAGCTAAAAATAAAAGGGAAACAACAGTCTTTCTCAACTGCTAGAGGTACAAAATGTGCCAGCGTGAACTGCAAAGCCATTTACTGAGAGTTTGAAACCAAAACCGTAAAAATGGAAAAAAAAAAAAAAGAAATGTTCTTCATTTGGAAGGAATGGAAGATGAGTGAGGCCCAGGGCACTGTTGACATTACAGTGACCCTGTGCCAGTGACACAGGCTATGTAAGCGTATGATGTACTGTGCTGCATGTTTTCATTAGAGTCTGAAAAGTACCTCTAATCCAAGAATGGGCAAAATCTGTTTTGGAAAATACTAGTCACAGTTATAGTGATGTCTGTACCAGAAAGAGACATCAAAACTGCTGTTTCACACACTGAAAGTCATGGGAGAAGGCTACTGTGAAGAAAAAAGAAAAAATTTTTTCTTGGCAGGTGCCTTCTTTAACCCCCTAAAACAGTCCGATACAGTACAGGAATACTTTAAATACATTTGAGATATAAGGGCTAGGAAGGGAGAAGAATAATGTGATCACAGAGGTGTATATTGGGCATGAGTTTAGTCAGGTTGCTGTTTTTTAAAAGAAACTGCATGTTAGGACAGAGAGGCAGTGGTGCAGCCATCTGTGGAAAGTGCTGGCAGCAGGATCCTACTTATTTGCAGCATCCGCTTTGACAAGGTAACCCACCTAGTTCGACAAAGGAAGCTGCTTGATGTAATCTTTCTGGATTTCAGTGAAGCTTTCCATACTGCCTTTCACAGGATCCTTCTGGACAAAATGTCCAGCACACAGCTGAATGAACACACCATGTGGCTGGGGAGCAATCTGCTTACAGGTCGAGCACAGAGGGTGATAGTGAATGGGGTAACATCAGACTGGTGACCTGTCACTAGTGGGGTTCCACAGGGCTCAATCTTGGGCCCTGTGCTCTTCAACATCTTCATAAATGGCTTAGAGGCAGGACTGTAAGGGACACGGAGCAAGTTTGCAGACAACAAAAAAACTGGAAAAAGCTCTTGACTCTCTCAAAGGTAGGGAGGCCCTGCAGAGAGACCTGGAAAAATCAAAGGACTGGGCAATCACCAACTTGTGAACTTCCACAAGGGAAGTGCCGGGTTCTGCACGTGGGATGGGACAACCCTGGATGTTTGTACAGACTGGGGAATGAGATGTTGGAAAGCAGTGCCAGGACCTGAGGGTCCTGGTTGATGGCAAGTTGAATCTGAGTCACCAATGTCCTGGCAGGCAGGAGGGCCAACCGCATCCTGGGGGGCATCAAGCACAGCATCGTCAGCCGGTCATGGGAGGGAATTGCCCTGCTCTGCTCTGCAGTGGGGCAGCCTCACCTTGAATACTGTGTGCAGTTTAGGGCACTGCAATATAGGAAAGATGTTAAGTTCTTAAAGAGTGTCCAAAAGAGGGCAACGAAGATGGTGAAGGGCCTTGAGGGGAAGCTGTATGAAAGTGACTGAGGTCACTTGGTGTGTTCAGCCTGGAGGAGACTGAGGGGAGATAGTTACAACTTCCTTGTGAGGGGAAAAGGAGGGGCAGGCACTGATCTCTGCTCTGTGGTGACCAGTGACAGAACAAGGGAATGGTCTGAAGTTGTGTCTGGGGAGGTTTAGGTCGTATATTCGAAAAAAGTTCTTCATCCCAGAGGGTGGTTGGGTGGTGGAACAGGCTCTCCAGGGAAGTGGTCACAGCACCAAGACTGGCAGAGTTCAAGAAGCTTTTGGACGATACTCTCAGGCACATGGTTTGACTCTTGGGGTGTTCCTGTGTAGGGTTAATTATTGGACTTGTGGGTCTCTTCCAACTTGGCATATTCTGTGATTCTGTGATCTGTGAACACCTCTGTTCTTTAGGGCTAATCTGACCTAAAGGAAGATGGAAGCCTCACTAACAGCCCCAATCTTATGACAGAGTTTTGAATGATTAGTACAAGCAGAGGAAGTGGGTCCTTATTTTCTCCACTGTTGCCTGTGCTGTTGCATAAAGACAACTAGGTTATACAATAGCTAAATAGGGATTACACAACAGAGCTCCATAAATGTAAATCAGAAACAGAGTCCCTATCCTGCACTGGACAAACAAACAAATGTGGAAGGGTGAAATTCTGGTCCTAATGCAGTTAATAGCAAAGTGCTTGGTTAGTCTGGTGAGATCAGTTTCATTCAAAATCTTGGCTCAAACCTGTAGCTAGCTGATCAGGCTGGATATTTAAAGCATATCCCTGTTAAGTTTTTCCAAGTACTGGGATAAGATGCCTTTTTTTTTTCTTCCCCTACCCTTTTTTTTAAGCTTTTTGCTTATGATGAAGAAATGTAGAAAATATTCTAGGACCAAGTATTAAGCAACCACTTGCAAACCTGAACTGGAAGCCTAAAAGGCCCTGATATATTATCTCTGAGTGCAAGAACAAATAATAACAGAGTAGTTGTTCCCATGCTTCAATGTCAATACTTCGAAGCACTGAAAGCTGCTTTGAAGCATTACCTGGGTGTCTGAGGGAAAGATGGGAAACTGACCTGTGGGGGCTGGGAGTCAAACAACAAAACTCAGTCACCAACAAAACAAATAAAAGCCCCTAATGAACCTGAGACCTAAGGTCTGAAAGTAAATAACTCTGTGAAAGGATCCTTTGTGCTACAAGGACTGCAGTGTAGCAGAGTGTCTGCTAGAGCAATTTGGCACACAGACCAAACCAATTACTTAACAGTTGTTTTACTATGGCCTGGGATGGACAGCAGCTCCAGCTAAGAAAAGCCATTGCCGTTTCTTCATGTCCCCGGGCTCACCTAGTCTAACTATGGAAACTATTGCTTTTACACTGGTCTGTTACATCAGGGCTTCCTCCACCTACAAGATTACTGCTTGATGAAAAAGACAGGAAAAAAGAACCAGGGAGAAAAAGGAAAGCTTGTGCAATCAGGGCCACACATCACATGCATTCCCAGCCCAAGGCTTAGTTCTTTCCCTCTCTTCCCTGAAACATCTCTCAGCAACTGAGCTGATTCAATGCATAACGTCATTAACAATCTAACAGTGCACAACAACTTGGGATCATCCTTATCTTACAGAAGGAAGCTACAAATAATCATCTTGGGCAAATCTAACATCATACTGGGTGGTAGGATCCCAAAAAACCCAGTTCCAATGTATTAATAAACATAAATGCCAAACCTTTTATTGCAGAACTTTTTGGAGTTGTGGAAATCCCTCCAACAAGAATCAGATAAAGCTGTAAGGGTTGGGGATGAATTGCTTCTCCATATGTGACTAAGCCTGAGCAGTTAAAAAGACCTAACCTGCTATAAACCATTGGGTATAGTATGTCTGTGCTGCTTCAGTGTTATCGCTGACTTAGGCCTACTAGGGATATAATTTTCCAGGAAACCATGTGGGAAGTCATCATTACCTTGACTGTTTAATGACCAGCCTCTGATCAGCTCACATATGGCCCAAGCAGGTCAAGCCAAAACCTCACAGGTTCAACTGTAGCTTCCAACTTTTATTACTGTGAAATATGGTGGCATGGCAGGCTATGGCTCTGTCCCTTCTCTGCACCAGGTAGAAACCAGCTGGAACATGAGGAGCCTGAGAAACGATACATTTTTTCCTTCTTACTGTGCAGAACAAGAACCCAGCTTGAAGTTTCGTTTCCAGCCATCTCCCTGCAAGCTTACAACATCAGTTTTGATGGAGCCATGCTATTTCACATTATCCCCTCTGACACTGGTTTAATTCTTTCTCCCTTCATTCATTCGTTTGTGTCTTTTACTAACACCTCTCTACATTTACCTCTCCCACCTTACTTGTTCCCTCTCTCACATCCATACATCCATGGTTGCACCCTCTTCATACTACTCCCTCTTTCTTTTCCTTTGTTACACCATTGACCACACAGAACTCCTCCTTGACCTCAAAAGTAAGTGATGATGATGATGGAGAGAAAAAGGAAAGATGAAGTGATTCTGTATAACAGGAAGTGGGAAATGCAGCACACCTGTTGAATGAGGTTCTTTGAGATGTACTGAAGTACTATCAGGGTTACCTAGAATTTCCTTTGGTGAACGTGTACTTTCTCCAGGTCATGGGTCTTGTTCTAAACCTGCATTTCATTGAGT
Source organism: Pithys albifrons albifrons (assembly GCF_047495875.1). Classification (NCBI taxonomy): domain Eukaryota; kingdom Metazoa; phylum Chordata; class Aves; order Passeriformes; family Thamnophilidae; genus Pithys; species Pithys albifrons. The sequence goes on along the minus strand of NC_092497.1, from coordinate 75,446,633 downwards.
AAAAGCTTTGCTTGAGTGCTCATGTATAAGACTCAATGATTATACCCTGAGGTACATGAGCAGGTAAGATGGTGCCAGAGACAGTACATTATCACATGGCTGAGCCAGGCCTTAGTTGTCTCCTGAAAGACCGTATGATTACTGAGCGTCTATCCCTTTTTGCATGTAGTTTTTATGCAGCAGGGAGGTACTAATTTTTTTCCAAAAATAAGCAAAACATACGTTTAAAAATGCTGCCTCTGACTGTAAAGATCTTTGCAAACACTCAGTACTGTTGAGCATATACATTCATTCTTAAGTGTAGCAACTAACATGGTAAACACTGAAGTATAGAACTGAGATGGATTCGGTCCCAACAAATATTGCAAAAATGCAGTATGAAAAATCAGACACAAAACTAAGAAACTCTGGCACTTTGTGCTCACTGATGTCCTTGCAAACACAAACAGAGCCAGTGATGACCATCTTGTGTATTTTTTCTAAGTTCTGAACTGCAGTCAGGCTTGTATTACGTTGACCAAATAACTCAAAGTGGCAAGTTTCCAAAATAACAATATATACGAGGAATCTAGATCATATGTTTACTAAATACTAGGTTTGTCTTTGAAAGAAAAGGCAATTAACAAGGCAGACATTTCTCAGTTGTTAAGTGAATCAGCATTCAGCAATAATTCTTGTGTGTAGCTTCCTTTGCCCTATTCAGCCTCAGTCAGATGTAGAGATGATCTCTTTCCAGGCATCCTACAAACACTGATGCTGAGGTGACATTCTCCTTTACTAAAGAGCAGCCTAAACTCAGTGGCTAAGAAACAGGCCTTCATTTTATTTATAAGGAATTCACTGGCAACAAATCATGTGAGAGGCAGGTACGGAACATGTGCTTAAAGATGATGAGTTAGTTTATCTCACTGAATAAACTCTAGGGTTTGTAAATTAACAGGTTGGCCATGGATTGCCTTTTTACAAGCCACCAACACCTGCCAGTTTCAGTTCCAATTATGAAATTACCAATGTGATAGCAAGCAGCAAATGCTGTCATCTACATGATCAGCCGCATAGCACAAAGACAATGTCAAGAACAGTAATTAATGACGACAGTTCTGTTTCTCCCAGCAATTCTAGAAGGTCTTTGTAAACTTCAGATATCATTTCACAGCAACTAAATTCAGCAAAACCAGACAGAATGAAGAAGTGAAATGGGTTACTCTTATTCTCTGCAAAACAACTTTTCAACCATGAGAAGTAGGACTAAAGCCCTGGCTTAAGGCAGGAACAGCTTATGTATAACAATTTCTCACCTAGTCTCTTCTTGAGTAAAATAAGTGGTCATGATGTTGTCCAGTACTTACACTCTCTCTAGTTAACTGTAACATTATAAACATTCCCAAAGTTAAAATTTCCATTTGTCTTTGCAATATTTGAAAACATATTTTAATAACTTTGAAGTGTTGAGCCAAATTTCAGTTACCAGCTCTTCCTTTTCATTTGCTGCTTCTTCCTCACTAAAGACAATAAAACATTCAAAAATTTTGCCCAGAAAAAAAAAGACCTTGTTATGATTTATTATTAAAATCTAAAACCAACATATATAAAGAACAGGACATGACAATCTTACCCAGATTAACTCTCCAAATTTAATAAAACTTTCTAACTCAAAACTCAAACTCCATATGTCAGCCTTTAAATTACTTGATAGATGGTTCAATGTAAATAATCAGTTGCGCCAAAGTGGAAAGAATGAACAAGACTTAGGTTATTTCCTATTACAGCAGTTCACTTACCCGATAGTAGTCTGTGCTGTACACATCTCTAGACATCCCAAAATCCCCAATCTTCACCAGTAGGTTTTCACCAACCAGACAATTCCGAGTTGCAAGATCCCGATGCACGAAGTGCTGTGATGCCAGGTAAACCATACCTGATGCAATCTGCTGGGCAATATGAAGCATCTGGGACTGGGTCAGCTCAGCAGGACGGTTGCCTTCTGCCATCAGTCCTGCATCTGGTCCATGTGCCCTGCACCAAACACAAGCAGATACACCGAGACGCCACTTCTAAGATGGAAAGGTGAAGGGCATTAGTGAGCCTAAACCACAACTTGGTCAAAAGGGTTACAAATTTCTTGGTGAAATAGGGAAAAATTTGTATCTCGGCTTTTTTCATTTGCCATTTTCCTTCATTATGTGAAAGATAAATGGTATGAAGAGCCTTACACAACACGATATATATTACTTAAGGAAATAAGGCATATGTGTTCACAATAAACCGCTCTATCAGAAGCTACCACCTTAATCCTGTTCTGTTCTAGCAATCTTTTCCAGAGAAAGGCTGACAAATACACCTATTTGGTAACAGGGAAACTTTATCACTCTAACTGTGAAAGACAATTGAGGGAAAGGCAATGAAATGGCATGCACAGCATCACTTTTCCTATGACTGGCATTCCTTGATTTCTACTGGGAGACATGACACTGACCCTTCCATCTTTTCTTAAAGAAGAAAGAGCTAACTTCCTTCAGAGATCTGAGAAACAAAAGCAGTAATTTTAGATTTATACTTCTAATTTCCTATCCAAATGCACAGCAGGCAAGAATTTTTGCTTATTTCATCACCAAGTGTGAGTCCTGCCTGAGATGGGAATTCTTGAGGATAGGACAAGGACACAAAACACACACTATTTAAAAAAACAAAACAGCTTCAGAAATAGGAGCTTTTCAAGACCTAGCAAATCCTTAAGGTGTAACAATCAACTGACTAAGGAGAATACTTGTATGCACTCCAGGAAAAAGAGGGATGTTCTGGATTTAAAAAGTCCATTGAAGTATTGGGACACATGTGCTTCACCCATCTTAACTGTGTTAGGTCTGGTATGCATGTACATCCTAGTATCTTGAAGATATAAACATTCATATGCACAATATTTTACCTTAAGAATCACTAGCTAACCCTTATTCAATTAACAAAGTCTTCTGGCAATCATATCTTATTTGATACAGCTTATAATGTTCTGAATATCCTTTTCCATTTGTTCAATTTTTCTGTGTTTTCAGAAGCCTTTTTTATTCCATTCCTGAAGATTATTCTTTCTAAGAAACAACCTCTCAATTTCCCTCACCAACTGGTTTTGAAAAATGCTTTGGAACTGATTTTATTTCCTCTCAAAGCCCTTCCTTCATACTAAGGAGAGTTTCAGAGAATCACCTTCCTAACCAACAGAGATGAGGCCCTCATTCATCTCTAGGGGAAGGGCACAGGAGTTTGGAAAAGAGTTGCAAATTAATCAAACCTGTAAGATTAAATCTGACACTATCTCCTAGAAATATGGTATTAAAATTGCCCCTAGTGAAGAATTTCATTATCAAAGTGACAAATATGAAAAAGAAATTAAGGAAGGTGTGTTAGCATTGCGGGGACTGCATCTGGTACCAGGTGAAGCAGATCTCTGCCACAGAGTATCTACATGCAGCCATTCACCAAGTCTTAGTTGTTGGGGAGGAATAAATGGGAGGATATGAAATCTCCAACTAAAACTCACAGGCAAAGTCCTACTGAAAAACATTGTACCCTCATCATGCATGGATTTTTTTAGTAACTATTCTCAGACAGGAAGCTCTGAGTAGCTAAATTAGAGAGCTCTTCATCTGTTCCTAGTCTCCCTAAGAACATCGTCTGTATCTAATGAAACTTTTAGATTATTCCTAATACTCCATCCACCTTTCTTGTCCTCTTGATGCTGGCTGTAAATGAAGTGATCCTCAGCATCTGAAGCAGCCAGGAACATTGACAGAGATATTCTCTGCACCCACATCAGACACCACTAGTCAGAACAAGCACTGGGCAGGCATGACTTCGAGGCTTTAATCCTACATCTAGACAGCCTTTGGCTGCATGCATATAGACAGCCAGGCTCATTTGGGTTAAACTTTGGGATCAATTTTTCCCCAACAGCCTTTGGTGGCGCTACAGGGTAAGAAATACAGGCTCTTGTAGCCTGCTTTGCTAAGAATCTCTGATCTGCAGCACAAGCTGCAGCAAATATGAGAGGAATGACAAATTGGAGCCTAGGTTTAACAGCATGTCCTACCATAATTGGTAATATACCGTCTGCTAAACAACTTTCCTGTACAATAATTCAATATCAGGGTTATAAGGCAATAAAAGGCCAATCAAAAATAATCAAAGTATAAGTATTTCTGATAGAATAAGAAATTATTTCTCATCAGATGAGAATCTGGCTTCTTCTAATGGAAATTCAGGGCATCTAGGGAAACTTCAGTTATCTTCTGATTCACAGCATAAGACCAAACAGGAAAATGTAAATGCCCTGAATTGTTAAACATACTTAAATCCTCTGCCAGAGAGACAATCAGGCTGGGAAAAGTAGCAATGTTTGTTCTGAATCCCTAGTTCACACCCTAGACTTCATGCCAAACCTATCAGCCCTGCCAATAAAGGAGGATGATAGTTGATGTCATTTGTCCAACAGAGATTAGAAAGACAGCGAACTCATTTCACATGGACTATCAAAAGTGCACAAAAGGTTGCACTAGGAACCATGAGTCATTTCAGCCAGACAGAAAACAAGAACCCATTCAAAGGGACTTCAGGTTTGATTGTTTTATGTGTTTGTTACAAAAACCTTTCCAAAATGGTGGTACTCCTAGTAATTTTTCGCAGGAGAGACCTCTGTATGTTGAAAGGCCTTTGTGATATCTCTTGATGAAAATTACACAGAAGATGTTGAAAGAACAGTCCCTTATATTTTTTAACATAGGAGCAAAAGCTGCTTCTTAACTGCTTATTTTTATGTCAATGATTGCAGGCTAGAGGAAATGGCATATACATGAAGTTTCTGTTCTCAACTTCCTGGTTCATAAGTTACTTATTATCATGAATCTTAGGCATCATCTATTTATTTATGACTTCTTTACTGCCAAATTTGAATTTCTGATGCACATTCCTTAACAGCCTTATGAAATAAAGGCCTAATCTAGACCCCAACATATAGTATTTTCCAGTTCACAGCAGTTTCTGTGGCTCACAGTGTTCTTGCTGGAAATGTATGCCAGTCTTTCTAAAACACTGAGAAGAGAGAAGAGAAAACCTCCTAGACACCTATAGATAGCAATAGGTGTTGAATACAATCTTCCAAATGCTTACCAGAAAGCCTGTAAGAAAATGATTCCTAGTCAAATGTTTCAGATTACACTGAAATATATAGGAAACAACATTTCTTTGGTTCCCATTTGTTTGGTGCAAAGCAGAAGGCTTGACTTACTGGCACTTCCAAACGGGGAAAGAAACAGGCCCCACATCCCAGTACAGAAGACCTGAGTTGCACAATTTGTACTCCTAGATGTCAGCATTTTCCAGTAGTAGTAGTAGTAGTTAATTTGACATTAAGTATCAGTAATGCCTACTTTCTTTGCCCACTTTTGTCTCATCAGCACAATATGTGTTCATGGATTTACCTGAGGAATTTGTTAAGATCTCCATGCTTCATATACTCAAAGACCATGATAAGTGGATCACCCTCAACACAGACGCCATAGAACTTGACAATGTGCTCATGTTGCAGGTTTGTGAGCAGTTCTGCCTCACGGTGAAAATCCTTGCGGGCATTGTCGCTGGCATCTTTCAGTGTCTGGTGGAGAAAATGAAAATGTAAAGAAAGGCAGATGTTCGCAGAAGGTAGGGAACATGTGGGACAGCACTGTAAGGGTAAGATAAGGACACACTAAAGCATAGAGGATGCACAGTATTTTATTAGTATCTCTTTTAGAAATGCAGATGTGAACCTTAAGTGCAATTAAATAATGGCAGTACAATTTTCATTCTCCTGCCACATGTTATCCCAAACAACAATTTTTCTTGTAAGAGGATGTAGGAATATTCACATGTTTGCTGTGACAAGTGTTTTCCAAACACAGAACAAAAAAACCTGATCTCATCCAAAAAAAATACTCATACACAGCTGGTTTGTTGTGCTTTCTTGTTAGTTTTTTAAAATAAAACTCTACTTGTTTGAAATGCTTCATAGTAATGTAGATGCAGTCTTTATGTATTACTAATGTTAACTGTTGATCACTTGGGTGGGGGCAGGTTTGTCTCTTTTGGTTTTTTTGGATATTCTTTGTAGTCTTGGCTCAGCAGAACGCGGGAGTGGGGGCTCCGAGGAGGCAGGCTGCCCTGCTGGTTACTGCTGGGGCTTTCCTGGCTGTCTCGCTGCTGCTGTGCCTGGACTGCTTGCTGCTGCCTGCCCCTGACTGCTTTTTCTGGCCACGCGGCTGCTGCTACCTGCCTTGGACTGCTGTTCTGGCCGCGTTGCTGCTGCTGCCTGCCCCTGACTGGTTCTGACCGCGTTGCTGCTGCTGCCTGCCTTGGCTTTGCTTCTAGTTGCTCGTACTTTTCTGCTTCTTGGATGGGGAACACAGGGGGAAGAGATGGAGTCTAACTGAAAGCTCACTGCTCGTCTGTCTCGCTGGAAAGGGACTGAAACTCACTCTGCAGCCAGCCGGGCTGTGACATGGACACTTAAGTATAACTTTTCCTCCTGGAGGAAAACCTGCTGGGTTTTGTTGTTGTTTGGGTTTTTTTTCTTTCTCTTGTGGTGTTGGGGAAGTGGGTTACACTAGTCTGTTTACATACATACATACATACACACACACACACACACACACACATATATATATATATATATATATATATATATATATATATATATCAATTATCCTTCTTGTATTAAAATTCCTTTTCTTAAATTTGATAAAGAGTGGTGTGATTATCGTGGAGGAGGCCCCTCCCCTGCTTGTGGGTAAACATTTTGGTTTTTTCCCCTCAAACCAAGACAATCACTAATAAACTCTACATTCAAGAAGTGGTTGCACTATTCTAATCCAAACAATATTTTTAAAATTGCAAGAGAAAGATGGAAAGTCTGGGCTCTGAACCTCTGGATTCCAACAATACCTAGGCTTAATACAATGGAAGACAAGACACAAAAATAGTTATGATGATTTAACAAAAGATGGATTTTCCTGGCTATCTGGTCACTTTATTTTCCATCCTGAATTAATACACAGAGCATGGGACCAACCACACTCATCAGAACAGACACAAGACAAGTTGATGCTGTGCAATTCTTCTATCAACAGAGTTTTTAGCTGCAATAGTCATGGTTTTTCAAGCTTTTTTTTTTTCCACAGGGTCAATTGTCCATTTTTCTAGTATTATATGTATGCAAGTGTGAAGAAGGAACTAGTAGACGACAGTTAGAAAAAACACTTGCTTTACTTGTGAAAGCACAATCCCAGGCCTTGAAAAATGAACAGCTACCACAATAAGATTCAGATGGGGGAACAAGGAGCAGGGCAGATTGGATAGCTATCTTCCAAGTTCAAGGGCTTTTTCCCTGTGGATTACAGGCTCTGTGGATCCTAGAGGCAAGAGAAATCACTAATGCCACAGCTGTCCATTCCCTGAGAGACACACTTATAAATCTCAAATGCCTTTAGGCCTAGAATTCTTCTTCCATAAGTTTTACCAATAATGATGCAACAAGGATATTGCACAGCTGTATCATGGATATCAAATTTGCTGCCCACTATGGTCTGCACACAATCACATCTGAACCAAGTGAGGACTAGAACTTAAATGTCTTTCAACACTTCCAGGCTCTGGGATGATGGTTTAACATGATACAAGCACCAACCCGCACAGCAGTCTATGCTGTATGTAATGAAATCACAGGGAATAATTCCATTGTCACTCGAGTTTCCTCTGATAGTTTCATGCATAAAGTGATTGAACTGTAATTCCTCTCAATGACAGAACTAGAAAAACAATTAATATAAAAAAATTTTTAAATAATAGCAGCCTGGAAAAAACTGACAGGAAGAAGCAGAGGCTGATCCTCTTTCCAGCAGACTCTTTCCTTGGAAGGAGAGTAAAAAATGCTGACAGCTCTGTTCTATGAGGATGGCATATTGTATACTTGAGATGATGCCTTTTATCTCAGAGAAACTGCAAAATTATCGTATGACAGAGGAGTTGCCATGGCAATTCCACATTTGCTGTCAAACAGTAAAATGCAGAAAGATCTAAAATTCAGGTAAAATTCAGGCAGGATTTCACCAAGGAATGACTTGGATTTTTTTCACCCTCCATTGCAAAATGTCCATTATTTCATGCAATGCACAGAGTAGACATGATGCATGAGAGAGAGCTGGCACAGTCACGTAAGGAGGAGACTGGAAGGTGAAAAAATTAACAAGTATGTAGAATTTACATAAAAATGACATTGACTAACATATTTAACTTGCTCTTAGCACAAGAGAAAAAAAAACAGAACTGTAAGAGCACAAAGAGAGAAAAAGTCATATTAATTACTATTATCATTACTGACAAGCACACTAAAGCTCTGCATACAAAGCACTCTCATAAGTCGACAGGAGGTTTTCCTGACTAGGATCTGAGATTCAACCACATGTACTTTCCAGCCTCTCAGGTTAGCAGTTAAGGAGGAGGGACAAGCTTCCTTAGGCAACAGAGGGAACCCCTGGACCACCAACCCTTGCTTACTCTACTCCATAGAGTCCTTGTCAAGGTATCAACGTACCATCTGGTCTGTACAGACTTGTGCCCTGCAGTCAGTGTCAACTGCCAGCTTGTTACCAAACCCTGTCACCACAGAACTGCATTCATGGGTAAGTCAGAGGAAGAGCAGGGGCATGTGACTGTCATTAACATCAGCAGGACTTGGTAACTACACACAACCTTTCTACTGTTTCAGCCTTCCCCTATGAAACCATGCTACTGCTCCCCATCACCATACAAAAGCTGAGTGGTATGACTCCTCAAGAAATGGCAGGGTGGTTTTGAACTTCTCAGAAATGAAGATTCAAAGATTTGAAACCTTTAGTTTTCCTGTGCAGGTGCCATGGAAATGTTCTTGAACTCATGCACACAGCAGTTTGCTAGCTGAGCTCAACCCTTGAGCAGCACAGGGTGAAACCTGCTCCATCCTTCCAAGGGAGCCAGAGGCAGCTGGTAACCTATGTCTTGTCAATAAGCCTCACCTTCAGATCTGGATAGGCTAAACTACTGTGAGACAATGCCTGTAGATCCAGTCCTGTGAGGAGACAGCAATGAGCCAGGTCTGAACAAACACAGTGGCACAGCAAAATGCCTCTCAAGAAAAGAGTAACTTTTCCTTCCTCCACCTTCTGTTTTCTAAAAGTGCCTGCAGCAAATAGTGTGCAGAAGAGATGTGGTAACTCACTTGGGAGAAGGCTACTATAATGATCATACTCACAGGGTTTGTCCCACATTTCTAAACACTCCATGCTGCCCTCAAAAAGCCTAAAATTGTCAAAACTAATTTAAATAAATTTTGCTTTCTTCTCTGCCAAGGAGCAAAAGCTCAACCTTTTTGGGTTGTGTCTGCTAAGCCTGAATATTTTTGTCTTCTCAGATTTTCCTGGGCCTCTTATCTCCTCAAGAATTCGCTACAGCAATGTCAGCATTTTGAATACCAGCTGGCTGAAAAGAAGGAAACACGTTGAGTTATAAGGAGGGATGCTCACAGCCAGGAATGAACAACACAGTTGTCCAGCAACTGGCAGGGACTGGTAGCCATCAGGGACCACCAGCCATCCTGATCGACTGTGCCTCTGTGCTGATGAAATGCCCGTGGCACCACCTCCTCACCAACTACATATTTCTACAAGGCTCACCAAATCTGTTTCATGGTGATGGGTGTTCTGGTTTTGCCCACGTGAGCTAAAGCTCTCTAAAGCCCTTGCTGGGGAGGGAGGAGCTGCCCATTGCTGCTGGCATTCAGGTCCGCTCCTCTAATAAGACTAGGACTAAAATTAAGACATGCCAAACTCTATGTTCAGCAGTGAGGTCCAGACTCAGTCCCCTGGATAGATCTCTCCACTCCACTGAGGTCCTATCCCTTGACCTCCACTGTGACTGAAGGATGCCTGTGATCTGTTTTGGTACCACGGGAAAAAAGGGAAGCGTTAAGCAATTAACCGCTCAGTTACATGAGGATCAATTTGGTGGCTCAGTTACCAAAATTTTGATCTTTGACAGGAGCCAGCATCGTGTCTTTAAGAGCCAATGATAAAAACATAAAATGGGCATGACCTGTCCCCAGAGGTGATTCTTCCCATACTGGGGTACATTGGGGGTCACCATTTATTGGAGTCCCCTTATCCCGAGTAAGGGGGCAGCGTAAATGATGGTCAGAAGAGCTCAGGCACAGCAGGCATCAGAAGGCTTGATCAGAAGGCTTACAAGCATTTATTCAGATAGTTTCACAGACAGTTTCCTCATAGCTCATAGATCATAGTAGTGGTTAGTAGTAGCAGTTCCCAGCAGTAGTTGAAGTAGTAGTTCTAGTTAGTTCTATTCTCAGCAACATCCACACCTTTTATGTCCTCTCACATCCAACATGTCATGACATTATTGGCTAGCCCATTCACCTCACGCTCACAGAAGCATCTCCTTGGCCACAAGACGCCACACACGCGACAGGTAGCTCTCTTCTCTTTAAGGGAGAATTCTAAATTGCTTTCCTTAAGGGATGCACTCACTGTCACCCATACATTCTCACAGCTGCCTTCAAGGTCCTTATTAAGGACACCACAAAGAGTGGATTTGGGGGCAAAAAAGAAGCATGACAACTTGTCTGGAAAACTGATATATTTCTCATCTAAATACACAGAGACACCATTACCTGTAAAGGCTGAATGCTCTCCCTTTTGAATTACACTGTGATTAGCAGGGAGAAAGTACAGTGCAGCATTTAACAGAAGTGCTCGGCTCCATTCAGTCAGGACTTTCAAAGGGAGCAAGTGAATAGAAAGACTTTTATTTTGCTATCAGCAGTTCCCTAAAGTGATAGAGGAAAGGCAATTTCCACTGTAACTTCACCAAAATACAATGGAAAATTCATTCAGATCTAGTTTTGTCATCTCTGATCTCTTGCTTTCTCCTGTCTATGCCATATCCCTTCAGGGCTTAAATTTTTTCTCACCAGTCAATGCGACTGAACAACTCCCAAGTATCATAAAGCTTGTAACCTTGGCAAACCCAAAATCCTGTTATTTTTGATGGAGCACTCTAGAAGTCTATCCTCTTTTCATGTTCTCTCACTGTCAGGTTCAAAGCCCTACTTCTTGTTAACAAATTCAAAAAGATGATCTACTCCATTTCTTTTACTGTATGGTTTCATCCAAAATGTACACATGGTTGCCTAATTGTGACCAGTCAGATACAATTATTTTCTGATCCCTAGGCACATCCCAAATTCTAAACATCTATTCCCCTTGCATTTAATGAGATACTTCAAATGCTGGTCACCTTGTTCACTTTTTGGCAGAACACTACAGATGGAGATGAGATCGTTTCCAGGGAACCTTTGCAAACTCTGAGAGTGCAGTTTCACTCATACTGTTTTCTAGATACATCCACAACTGATGTGAACAGTCAACTTCAGCTCTGGAATTCTGGGGGATGAAAAAGTTTGGTACAGTGAACCGGGCTTGGTCTCCAAGCTCTGAGATCAATCTGGAAATCTTAATCCTTGGCGGACTCCCAACATAGAATGTACTCTGTGCCCTTTGGGACAATCAAACAAATCACTTCCCTCCACACTCCTCCTGCCTAAATGTGACAACTTCTCTGTATACTTGGAACTCCAAATATGTTTTCATGTATTTTCCTCATCCTGTGGACTTTGTTTTGTAATAGTTGACTGGAGCTGTAAATAATCAAGAATCGCTCCTCCAGATCTGACATATGATGACTTTTAGATTTCCATACTACCAGTGTATAACAGTAGATGACAATATTATCCACAAGTTTGTTTTAATATTCCTGGCAGCTATAATAATGACAATTACCCACAGATAATTTCAGTTGCTGACTTGAAGAATGTCACAGTCCTGAAAAAGAAAGGTGCTCTTTGCCTAGCAATTATACACATAAGCTAATCACTTAGCTAGTAATAGAATATTTTTTTAGACACATGCATATATGTCGCATGTCTTTTTAATGACCAAGACATTATTTTTCACTAATTGTACTTTAGATAGATCATAAAAGATTTTCCCTCCTTGTAACACAATCTATTTCCTCTCTTATGAGTCAGGACTCATTTTATAATCCACAGCGAGATCAAATACTACAATATTTTAACACTCAATTAGCCTTGTGAACTCTTCCACAAAGACAGTTACACTGGACTATGGAAAAGGCAAACATGGTCATTTACAAATAAAATGGCATTACTTGCAACCATGAATTAATAATGGAAACCCTAGATTCTTTTACCTTCACTGCCACCAAGATCTTGCCCTGCTCAGGACACAGGTTATAGCATTCCGCCAGAAAGACTTTCCCAAAGGCTCCTTCTCCCAGTTCTCTTTTGAGAACAATATTGTGGCGCTTGATGTGATGCACAACTGTGAAAAGAAGACAAAATGGAGGTCAGAAAGGAGTGGCAAGGCCAGAATGGGACAGAGTCCTTGCTTACAGATGCACAGAGACATTGCCTGTAGAGTGCATATTGTGGAAGGAATCAAAGTGCCCACTTGTCATTTATTAGCACATTGTGCAAAAAAGACTGAGCTTATACATTTATAGTTGGAGGGTAACACATTTGCTGGATAAGAAGACATGGAATTAAGAGTTACCTGGGAAAAGGCCATTTATCATCATGTTGGTATGACTGCTGCTGAGTATATGTAGGAGTCAATGCTGATTTTTCTTAAAACACTGAGACAACGAATCAGAAAACAAATGAAACCTTTCTCACAGCTCTTCTACTTTTGTACCTTTAGCCATAGCAGAACTCTCTTATTCAAAGCCAGTAAGTTTCAAAATTAACCTAATCCATGAAAAGCAAACATACTCTCTGTAGGAAAATGCTGCACAACTCACTTTTAACTAAATGCAGCTTAATACTCTGATGGTTTACTTACCACTTGTCCAACTGCTTTCCCACTCTGTGATATATGTAGTTACAGTGAGATAAGAAATTTTGTTCTCACAGACACGATTTAGAGTATTATTCTGAAGTAAAAAACATAAAAGATGGACAAAGGTTTTAGTCCACACAGTGGACAGAACCTTAGTTCCACTGCTGTCCAGAATCGATTGATTCAGACATTGAAGTCCTGGGGCATTTTTTTCAACTTATTTTACCTTCTCCTTTCAGTGAAAGCTTGTATTAAAACCTTTAATATTTAAGAGTCTGGTGCAATAAACACCTGAAGAAAAGTACAAAGATTAGTGTCTACAGAGCCATTGACTGTCTACTCTTTTATATGGGTCTGAATCATGGGTCATCTACCACCAGCACCTGCAACTCCTGGAATGCTTCCATCAGCGCTGCCTCCGTTCAATCCTAAACATCCACTGGTTTGATTACGTGACCAATGTGTCTGTTCTTGAACAGGCAGGGGTCAGCAGTATCGAGGCCATGCTGATGAGAACGCTGCTGCGCTGGGCAGGGCACGTCTCCAGAATAGAGGATCACTGCCTCCCAAAGATTGTGCTCTATGGTGCACTTGCCACCGGCTGCCACAAGAGAGGAGCCCCAAAGAGGAGATACAAGGACTGCCTGAAACAACACCTCAGCTTTGGCCATATTGACTGCCATCAATGGGCCACTCTGGCCTCCAATTGGGATTCATGGAGACACACCATTCACGATGCTGCTGCTTCCTTTGAGACTGCAAGCAGAATCAATCTCAAGGAGAAAAGACAACGCAGAAAGAACCGTTCCTCGCCAGTATTGCCTAAGGAGACTTTCCACTGTGCCTTTTGCAACTAGACTTGCCTATCCCGTATCAGCCTTTTTAACCACCAGCACGCTTGCAGCAAGCATGGGTAGTGCCCTTCCCAAATCTCGTTTGTGAAGCCCAGCCATGATGATGATGATTTAAAAGACTGTACCAAACTTTGTAGAATACATTACCAGTTTGCAATGTTAAAGCTAAATAAAGGAGCTGCAAGGGCAATTGAGCTGCCAATCAAGTGAATCTGTTACTGAGTCTGTATAAAACAGACAGAACCTACTGAATTTAACCTCAGTGCACTCAGTTGCCTTTGCAAACACTGAAATTAAACCCTGCCTTGAAAAACCTCATTGGCAACTTAAATCCTAAACACAGTGAATTAAATAGCATCAACCTGGCTTCTGCCAGGTTGTAAATCTTACCTTGACTGCTTAACTGCAGGGATCAGTACTGAACCCTGCCAATAATTTAGGATCTATCCAGATGCAGAACAACCACTCTCTCCATACTTGGCCACACGTCTATTCCAAACTGGGTGACCACTTACCAAAATACACCTTGCCTCTGTGACTAAAAGATGGAAAATGGAGTGCTGACAATAATGGCAGCAGGGAGAAATGGCACAGCCTGTCCCCATTCCTATCACCAGCTTTTGGAGAAAAGGACTCCAGTCTACAAGACAAAATATGTGTGTCCCACACCCTATGCCTATGGCAACATAAAATGAGTGCACTGCATGTAAATGCACTTCATATTCATGTGCATGCACATCAGGGGAACCTGGTGCTGGAGAAAGCTTGGATAATGAGAGACCCATCATAGGTCTGCTAGTTGGACAGCATACCTGAGGAGCAGATCTCCACCAGACTCAGATGGCACCTGCCAGAAGCCCCCTGGTCAGTGTGCAAGCAGGGCCCCCGTAACCTGTGTATAGCATGAGGAAAGCTGGATTCTCCCCATGGCACACCAGACTCACTAGGGCTTGCTGTTGTCCCTGCAGTTGCTGGCTGTAGGGAGGAGCATTGCCAGCTTCCTCCTCCAATGTTGAGTCTTCTGGAAAAGGGCACAGGTCCCATTAATAGCCAGGTACAGATGAAACTAGACTGCATGGTACTTACGTTTTTTACTCTTGTCAAACAGTGGTCTAGCATGACCTTAAGTTTTTTCATGGTGATGCATTTATATGGGTGTGCTTTGGCCAGCTATCTAAGCAGTTCCCCTGCAGTCAGTAAAAATTTCCTTTCTATTTTCATTTCCTCCTCAGCACTGGCTTTGCAAGTAAAGCCCAAAATGCAGTCAGTGCAAGATAGGGCTGAACCAAAACACACCTTTTCACCATGGACACACGTTAACTGTCATCTGTTGCCTCTGCTAACACCAGTCACAACACAGACCAGCAGAGAGGAAGGATTGCTGCCCTGGCATGCCACCTGAGCTCTGAAATGTGGCACACCACATTACCTGTGCTTTAAAAATGCTTGCTAATAAATGAATGCTACTCCCTATTCCCTGGAAAACTTGTCATCCAACCCTGCCTCTTGAGGAATTCTCTTACCCTCTGTTTTACCAGTACTGACAGGAGAACTCCTCTCTTCCTTTCCCAGAGAGAAAATTTCAGCTCCATGTTATAAGTGTCACCATCCTAAAAAATACACAAATCCCAGAGACAGGGAATGAGGTTGAGAACCTGTCCTACTGGCATCAGTAGGAAAACTCCAGGAAAGGCAGTTTTTCATTTGTCTTTTTCTGCAGTTACCAAGGACTCAGTGATGAACAGAGTCTGAATTTTGTGTAAGTCCTCTCCATTTTGAGCCCATCCTACCCCTAATGTTGGCCCTAGCAGCACAAAGAGGGGGTTTGTAAAGTTCCTGGGGGACTTAATGGACAGTAGAGTAAAAATAAATAAAAGCCATATCGAATACTTCTCTGCATACACTTGCAGCTGCTGTTAAGTGCTCTTATATAAATGAAGGATTTGAATGAACAATCCATCCTATAAGCCTAACTGTCAAAACTGAAAAACAGCAAGGTGCAGAAGAGGTCTGCAAGGAATCCGTTTGCAACTTGTTACGCTGTATCCATTCCTATTACATTTTTGAGATGCACAGAGTAACTAAACAAATAAAAAATGACAGTAAATATGACTAAATACGCAGAGATTAAATGTAAGAACAATGTAAGTAAATCAAACACATATGATCTGAGGCTTATATGAGCTAAGAAAAAAATCCACTTAGCAAACACAGGGCCCCAGACATAATAATACCATCTTCAGTGGAAGGATACTTCAGCAGGAGATACACTGGAAAATTCAGGTCAAAATCTGACTTCAGTAAATACCAGGATAACACAAATTATCTCTGCTGAAGTTCAAGAGATTATCCTGGATTTACATTGAAGAAACAAAATAGAATTTGTCCAAAGAGGTGGAATAAACAAAGAAGTCATCACGTTGTCTCACATGCAAAAAGGTATACAAACATTCAAATGGCAGCTATATGTATTCATCCTTTTGATTCTAAATGGCAATTGCACTTGACCTGCTAGTTGTAATTTTAAAAGCATATTGTCTCTGGTTTTAAATCTTCACTGATAATTGTAAAAAATATGTTCCACTAAACTAAAAGTAAAGTTGAGTTCAAACACTTTAAAGACAAATAAAATACGAAGAAAGACACAACAAATCAAAGGATAAATGATGAAAAGAGGCTGTGGTGTTAAATAATGACACATCTGTACCCTCAGAAGCAGGCTGCTCCCATGGATAACTAAAGGGAATCAGAGGGGAACAGGGAGCAAAACTGCAGAAAAAGTCTCTCTTCTCAAGGTCTCAGAGACTTCCTAACAATAGAGTTTGACTTCTAGGTATTTCACTCACTAGCAAACTTCATGACCCACTGGAAATGATGCATCAATCTTATCCTGTAAAACGTATCTGCAGGCATAGGACTGCATTCCCCAGGTAACCTACCTTTAAGAGTGAGGCTGATCAGAGAGGATCACACCACATTCTGGAATGGCTCCCAGCAGAAAAGGCAACTCAGATCACCTTACCACATGGAATTCACTGAGCTGGATGTGACTGAATCCAGCTATTGACACCAGGATACTCAGCAGTATAAATTATTAAAATCTTTTTGCCCATAATTAAAAAATTAAATATGGCTGAGTGACAGTGTTTCCCCTTAGTCACAAGGAATAGGTCCTGATATTTTACCACCACACATGACCATTACATCCCCTAAACTGACTTTCTACTCTGCAAGGAATATGGTATTGAACTAAATAACTTCTCCTTGGCAGAAGACTGCCTCCAGAAAGTGACTGTGCCAGTCTTGATTGAAATTCTGAACTATTCACTTGCTCTTATGTGTAATCATTTCATTGCTAATAAAAATGCATGCCTTTTTCTTTGTCTCTTAACTATTAACTTGTTTGGCTTGCACCTCCCTCCCTTGGGCACCAGGAGACTTTTCTCTGATAGTCTGAGCAGTCTTTTAAGATCTGGTATTAAATATACATAATCAACACTCTTCTTGCTCTTCTTGGAGAGGCAAAGAGACATATATTCTTCTTCCTGGGAAAAATTGTTCTCCAGTTCACCAGTTGTTTTCATTACTTTTCTCTGGAATATTTTCAATCTTTTAGAAGTTGTTTCCAGTTGTTTTTCCTAACTGGAAGCCACATTTTTTTATCACTCTCCACAAGGCTGTGATAAAAACATGAAATCAGCTCCCTATATATCTACACATCCATAGATTATTCTAGTCCTTTTAAGGCTGCATTTCCTAAAGAGCACAAAAATTACACAGTTACATGGTATGCATGACAGTGTCTCATCTTGAGCACCTCACTCAATTACAACACAAGTGCTGAAAGTTTCAAATGTGTTCCCATATGCCTAGGAGAACAGCAGAGGAGATTTATGGAGAAGCTGAAACATAGACTCATGGACACAGCAGACAGGCTCCATCATCACTGTTCAATGAACTACCAACACCAGAAAATCCTATTCTGTTGCATGCCCACTTAAATCATCTCCTGAGTCTGCTTTTGAGGATAGTGTTCAAAATTTTGCTAGTGGTACACATGTGGAACAGCCCTGAAGAAATTTGTTGTGCCAGGACTCTGAGAAGAGAAATAAGACCTTCAAGATGCTAAGCAAACAGGCAAGGTAATATTATAAACATACAGTTGCATAAGCAAAAAGCAGTCATAGAAAAGACCCAGCATGTGATGTGACATGAGGTGCCACAGGAAGACATTTTTCAAGTTTCTTCCTTTCTTTTCCCACTATTTCTATTGTAATTGTGAAGATTCAACTATTTCGAAGATCCTGCTAGAAAAAGCAGGTACAATTGGCCAAGTAATTATTTAGATAGCATACCAAATGTGTACAGCATTTGTCATTCACATAAAAGGAGGGATGAAGTTTCTGATGCAAACTCATAGCAGAAGGATACAAAACCATTACCAAATGCAGACAACAAGTCTAGACTGATGGCCATCAGGTTATGCAATAGCAGCATCTCTACATTTCTGCAAGCTATTGCCAGAATAGAAATCTTGGCACATTGAAGTATTTACTCTCTAACACACAATAAAAGCCAATAAAATGCCCCCCTGCCCCCTCCTTCCCCCCCACACTTTATTTTTTTAACCTTTTAACCTGTCAGCCTTGCCTGGGTCCAGAAACAGGCCAGCTCAGTTGTATATTCCGGATTATTTGATGTATTTATCACATACGACATTCATTACTTATTATTCTCTATACATTCTTGTGTAGGCCTATTGTTATTTAACTTTTACCATATAGCAGCAACAAGTACTGATTCAAGACTGTTGTCCAGCTGCTGTAAGGGAAAAAAAAAAACAAAAAACAAATGACCCAGCATGTTTTCATGTATATACATATATACATAGCCCACAGCTGAGACTCAACTCACACCTCTTCAACACATGTAAAATCAGCCAACCAAAAGCCTGCACCTCAGGTAGTCTCTGCTGTACAGACTACAGAAAACTGACCATGGAGGCCAGAATGAGGCCAGAAGGCCACTTGGGCCTTGCCACATTACTTGTGCAAGTACAGTTTCTGAAGAACTTTGAATTTTGTTTTGTTTCTTTGAAAAAATAGTTTAATTCAACAGTTGTAAAACAGCTATCCTTGACTGGCCATCAGTGATGTGTCAGGTTTTTCACAGGCATTGGATTCCAAGTGGGCTTTAAGAAGATATTTAATGGCCAAGTTGAATAGCAAATGATCTTTCCTGGAAAAACTGAAGGTATTTATGCAAGGCAAACCAGTGACTGTCACAGAAATGGTTCAATTTCCAGGCACTTACCTCCTACTTGTCTGGACATACTTCTGATGATAAATCAAATAAATCTGCGATTGCTGCAGCTAAACCTTTCAGTTGCTCCATTTACAACTTAAATCCTCCCAGGATCTATACTTTAAACCCCCAAATTTCTATTTTCCTGGGTTAGAATTAGGCTTCCTTTTGTAACACAGTACTGCAGCTCCTTGAAGGATGCCCATCCCTCTCTCACCTACCCACAGCAGCAAGGGCACCATAGCTCTTGCCCACTGTAAACTCATTTTGCTGTAGCTGGAACAGCTCTTCTCTGGATGAAACTCAAGTGTTTGTGGTCTTTTGGGGCTAATAATTGATTTCTGGTGAGGCTTTTTATTTACTCTTTTTTCTACCATAATTGATTTGGTTTAGTTGGCTAAGATCCTCTCAGCTTGGCTATGGATAGCCATAGTGTCATACTAGGTTAGACCTTTACACTTTAATAAACACTACTTATTACAATAACAATGTTATCATTGTTTTAAATGGATGAGCCTTATGAGCTCAATTCACCCTTCAGGAAAAAGATAATAATAAGTGGACAGTTTATCCACACATAAATTTGCCCTTCCATACTGCAACTAAGATACACAAGATCTTCAAGCCTCAGGAACCTAAAAATGATATTTTACATGCTAAAACAATTGGGATATAACAAAATAGCTGAAAGCTAAATTTGGCACTCTGTTTTCAGAATAAGCAGCAGATATTAATCACCCTGCATTTCTCTTTGTATGCTGCTTCCAGCCTACTAAAAGCTTGCCAGAACAGTATGGTAAATCAGCTTTAAGCAGAAAACTGTTTTTGAATTTTAGCAAAATATTGTCTTTGCAGACACGTACACACTTAATTTGTAAATGCCAATCTCAATGCACTTCTTCCAAAAGATTAATAATTTTACAACTTAGAGGCTATTTTGTGTGAGTTGCTGTACCTCTGCTGGTATTATTTATAATTTATTTTAATTGTTTATAATAATAATACCTCTGCTGGTATTATTTTGTGGAGCCAAATCTGGCACATCTTTCATACTTGACTGCAGACAATGATCTCACCACCAACACCCTTCTCTTAGTTCAGATCAGGATATCCTTTCCCTCAGCTCAATACTAATCTTTAGAGTTTGTCTTTGTTACAGAAAGAGAAGTACTCAGCAAAGGATGGGGGAGTACCATGTATCATGTCTCATAAAATAGACACTTGCAGAGGGGGTAGGGCTAATAAACATACTGTCTTCAAAATATTAACTATTTTCTATCTCTTTTCAGAAACAGACGTAGCCTGAAAAGCATCCCAGAATACCCATCTGAGAAGCAGGACCAGAAAGAAACTTACATTTAGAGACTAAGCCATATTCAGGCTTGGTGAAAGTGGTATAAAGGTGAAATTCAAAGGAGATGGCTCTGATTTTGATGTACATTTCCCTGCTTTGCTTCTTCTCTTCTCATTTTTAAAGGAAAAGGAAATAATTTTGTACCTTGACATGAGGGAGTACAGAAGGGTTTTTACTGGTGGCCTTTCAAAAGCCAGTATGAAAAGTAAATGGAGCTTTCAAGCCTATGAAAGAATAAATTACATGCTTGGCTCCCAGTCCCAAATTGTATCGCCTTATATAAAAGTTAAGCACATATTCAATCCTTACCTTTTGCTGAACTGTTTTACTGAAAGATGACATAGCATCTGATCAGCCATGTTAGATGGTTAAGTTTGCCCTGTTGTAGCTAATTGTGCATGGAAAGGAACATCATAGGAATGTGGCAGAACCCAGTCTTTTATAGATTACTTTTGAGCATATTGTTTATCTTTTTCCTATTTTTTTCCTGATTCCTTTTACAGTTCTATCAGGCTGCAGCACGTTGTGTGGCTTTCTGTGAGGAAAGATGAATCTCAGGAATTTTTTATCTTACGTTTTACTTTCTTTGGCCTAGCTGAGGTAAGCCTCTTCTCTAAGTGGGAGGTTCAGTGTCTGCCCATTTCCTTAACTGCACCTAGTTAAAGGTTTGCTGCTACACTGTTATTTGCCCTTATGATTCTGTATGTGCCATCTTCCTTCCTGGGTTTTGCCATAAGTGGTCTTTACACACAGAGGGAAGTTATGGGTTTGGCTATCTCTGAGGAGGACTCACAAATGACATAAAAAGGCATTAGACATTGCAAACAAATATAAAACCTTCCTCATCCCTTGACTGGATCCATACATTATTCACTGAAAAGAAAAATTGTCAGGAAGAGGAGAAAACAAGTCCCAAGTCTTCCTATGCACTGAGAAGGAAAGAACCTCAGTTTTCCCTCTCTCTTCTGGGGACACAGAAGGGATTAGCACTAACTATTATACTGCCCCACACCCCCATGCAACATAAGAGTTGACCAAAACATCATAAAGGGTGAGCAAAGCTGGAAAAGCAGCTATTTCCTTTTACAGACTTGCTTTTCTTCAGCATCTGCCTTTTTCCATGGTAAGGTATTCGTTCTGCTTTTGTTTCACTGACAAGCTGGCACACCTTTTTGCCAGAGTATGCCATATACAAGGCATTTCCCCCTTGGCCTCTGCTACTGTTTCAGAATCACAGTGCTTATGATGCAATTAGCAGCATGTGCGTGCAAGGTACACACGGAAAATTCATCTTTACCACTGGGCTGTGACAGATACTTCTATGGCAGCCACAACAAAGTCAAAAGATTATTACATCATACTAGCTTCCAACAAAAGACCTGCATGTTCTCACTTACTGGTCAACCAAACGAAGTCATGAAGGGTTTGCAAGACTGAACATGTTGAGGGTTTTTTGGATTAGATCCTCAACAATCAGAAAGCAAAGATGAGTTTTCTTTTGTCTTGTTGCAAATGCCCTGGAAAAAATTAAATCTCTGAACATAGCACATGCTTAACCTTTCAAGCTTGAAAAGATCTGCTTATTACAGACCACACAACAACTCCTCTGGTGACTTGGTTCTTCTGTCCTGCACTTCAAAGGACTAACACCATGAAGTGTAAGTTTATATAACACAAATTATTCCATGTGTAAAGGTCATGAGGTTTCTACTTCTGGCTGACTTTTCATCATTTTTCAAGGTCTGACAACCTTCTCAAATTCTAGCAAAGGACACAAATGAGACTGTGTTATGCTCCTTGCAAGGAGCTTTGCTTAAGCAAACAGCAGTGCTCCTACTTGTAACTGCTCTCTAAATTACACTAAACTACAGCCCAGCCAGATTTGAGAACACTTTAAAGGCTTTTTTAATAGCAGCAAGATGGGTATCTATTCTAATTGTCCTGATAGAAAATCCAGCCTGCTCCATGATATAGTAAGATAGAAAAACTCTGACTTGTCAATGGGAACAGGAGGACTTTTCAGGTAATTTTTCTTGCAAAAAAAAAAAAGTCATGTGTTTTCTCTTCTTGATTTTTATCTTAATATCATGTAACACAAAAACTGGCACATCTAGGTAACAGATCTAGCAACGAATATGAGAAATGTCTTTCCACTCTCTTCTGAGCTCTGGATTGTGTTATCTGTTAGCTGAAATTATGTTTCTCTACATTTCAGACAAATAAGGAGGAATACTCTTTCTTTGCTAAAACAAGTTTGGTGAGGGAGCAAAAGTCTCCACTATATACAGTCCCCTGCAACTGGTGTACAAAACATGCAGCCCAGGGCCACTTGCCCTTTAGCAGATTAGAGGCAATGCCATGCCATATATGCCCCTATGGCTATGGACAGTTGGGCACCAATCACTTAGTTTGCACATAGCTGTCTGTCAAATGGAGGTAGGTTTGAAGTAGCAGCAGAGGGTGCCTTGGTTCTACTGCAGACAACAAACCCACAGGTCTGTTTCTCAGTGAAGTTTCCTTCAGACATCTGTTTAAATAAGGGCTTTGTAAATTCTAACTCACACATAAATAGAACCCTCCCACACATCAATAAAACTTTATTTTAGAGAAAGAGAATGAACACCAATACATTAATCGAAAGTATACTTTTGACAGACTATACAGTATGTCAGAAGCTAACGAAAACCAAGGACCTGTACTCCTTTAGGATAACAACAGCTTCCCACAGGGTCCAGTGTGATAATGAACTTTCAGAATTTCAGTACCAACAGTGACAAAACGAACACTAAATAGGATCTTTTAAAGCTGTGGCCCATGATGAAGATTAGGACAAGTTCAGTCTCTGCCAATATGCTTTCATTACCTAAAAGCATCTTAGTTTTGACTAGATAATTACAGTGTGCTGAGCCAAGCAGCTGTCACGAAGGAACAGGAACTGCCCAAATGAAGCAAAATGCATAGAAGTTCACCACTGATCTATCACACAATAATGAACCCAGTTACAACCTTTTGAGGCATGGAGCTGAAAAACAGAAAGAGAAAAAAAAAAAGAGGAAGAGAGGAAGAAAGCGCTTTGAACATTTTGTTCCAGTCAGTTTCCAAGAATGAGGAAAACACCAGGCATGATTCAATCAAAGGATGGCCTCCCACAGTCCCGCTGTTGCTGGAGAATTGGCCATTGGGCAGATACCCGATACTCTTATTTCTCAAAGCACACAGACCCAGTCTTCGCCAAGACATGAATTCTTGCTGATGGCAGCACACATACATAGCAGGACAAACAAGAAGAACAGCAGAAATGGCTGAATGAACTTTATTCAGGATCTGACATATGATGTCAGTATAATGAATGTGACCTAAAGAAGAGTGTTACACTCATAAGCAGACTGAGTTGGCAGCTTTGACCAATTAATACCAGTTAATTTTATGTTGATAACTAGTACATACATATGATATTCTGTAAAAGTTTAATAGATGTCACCATAAATCATAGTTCTACCTTTCTCCCCTGTGCTCCTCATATTTGGAAAGCACTTTCACTTGAATCTTCTTTAATACTTGTAGATTGAAATTAATGCAAATGTAATTCTGGCAGTCTCTTCAAGACACCAAAAATGCACAGAGCGGAAGGGTTTTTTTCTCACCTAGCATCTATATGACTATTGCTCTTAAAAAAAAAACAACTGTTTTGTTTCAACTACTGTATACCATGATATTTACAGCAAAGGTAGTCTGCACAGAACTAAGATAGGCAAAATGTAGGGGTATTCTCCCCTTCCTTCTGAAGTTCAAGTTCTCTCCCAGATCAACAAATACCAGTTGCTTACATATTCATGTACTTGGGAAACATTTTGAGCAGCAGTAACCAACACAAACAGCTGGTACATTTGTTGAACTGAATGGCAGAATACTGTGTGCTTATAAGCAAAGAAAATATTAAATATTGCCACAATTTTTATTGTTACTAATGGAACAGCTGGATTTTTGTCTCAAGTTGCTCGAACTGACAGTTGCAGCTAAGGAAATGGGTATTGTCCTTTGATATGCACCTGGTCTGCACTAAGCTAAAACACTGAGGTACACAAAGCACTACTGACAAAAGGTCACCAGGGTGCGTTAATAGACCACTTTGCAAGCAGCGTTTATTAATTTCTGTCCCCTACAAGACCACCACCAGCAGGAGGGCAAGTATGGACTTGCTTTTAGGAGGGATCTGTCTGAAGCCTCTTGCGAAGCTGGAGGGACATTTTGCCTTTTGGTAGTTCAACATCCACGAAACGGCCCTGAAGAAGTTTCCAGGACTCTGAGTTCCTAGCCTGTCCTTCTGATTAGAAGACAATATAATTATTTGAAAACCAGTGTCAAGATTTGTTGGGTAAATTTTGCAATGTTTTCCCACTTACAACTGCCAACTAACTTATAGGTTAGTGTGTTGTTTTCACCATTGCTTGTCACATTTATTCTTACCTTGTAACATTTTCTTCAGTAAGAGAAGGGTAATTCAACCATGTTTTCCAAGAATATAACAGGCTCTAAGCACAAAAATAACCAGTACTGATTTGCATTTTTCCTTACAGAGAAGCAAGATAGAGGCAACACTGTTTTCTTCTGAAATCTAGGCACATACATGCATAGATGAAAAGGTATTTGTCATCTGTGCTTTAGCAAACAACCCTTATGAGGATGAATCCCTTTATGACTGTTTCCCCCACCTGGGAAATAAAGCCAGAAATACATATCTAGCTGTTTCATTATACTGGTGGGGATTTTTTAAAATACTGGCTTCTACTCAAAGTGTCACAAAGCTATAAAATGTAAGTTACGTATTTGCCAAGATTCTTATTTGGTTTATTTTGAAAACAATGGAACAAACTTCTCACTGCCATCACTTTCTTAATTCCAAAAGGTCCAGTGGAAACCTCTTAGCTATAGATTTGTCTGCAATAAAAAATTCCTTGTAATTTCACAGATTTTGGCCTCCTTAAACTGTTATAGCACACTCAAAAATAGAAGATAGTGTTATCTTGTAAGTCATGAAAGTATTCCTCCCCAAAACCCCCCAAAAAACACAAAACCCCCCAAATATGTGCCATGAACAAAAGAAAATGTGAGGTCTGCTGCTAGCTAAATGCCCTAATTCTTTGCCTATTCCAGTCTGCATATTGTTCATTTACAGTATCTTACGTACTATCCTGCATAAAAATAAACAGGCCCTCAGGGATTAACATACCACAACAAACTCTTCAAAACTACTTCCAGTAGCTCCCTTTCCACACATTCAGAGATGGAAACAAATAAAGATTTTTGAACAGGAGCTACTGGAATAATTTTCCTTCATATTGGGCCAAGTAGGTATTTGAACTCCTACAATCTGACTTGTTGTGGAAACTGGAGAAAATGGTAAATTGCATCCTAATGAGGGCAATTCTAGCTCAGCATCCAAACATCATTAGGAAAATCTCTTCTCAATACTGTTTTAAAAGGTTTTTTTGCCCATAATTAACCAAGTTGAAAGCTAAGACAGTAGCTAGGAGCAAGTGGTTTGAAAACCTGCATTATCTCTCCCACTGTAAAAAAAGTACTGTGCTTTCACAAGTAGACCTTGCCAGAAGCCCTAATTAAGGACAGCTGTGAAAACTCCTGCTGTAGTACAGTGCTTTTAGGTCACGTCCAGCTTGGCAGGATTCTGACACAACTTTCCCAAAACAGTGACAGACTTGTCACTGACATTGAGGAGAACAGGAAAAAAGAAGTCTCACAGAAAAGACGAACATCTTACCTCAGAAATACCTCAGATATTGGACAGGTTGTGAGTTTGAACAACCAGACAGTACACACAGAGAAAATGTGCTACATGCTGCAGCTCTCTACCTAGTAACATATCTGCAGTTATACAGGAGAGGAGGATGATCCACAGTGTGGAGTTTATTGAGAAGTAATATAGGGGAGAAATAAAATATGGGCTGGGTACAGCACGGACTCAGGAAAAAAAAAAGGAAGATGACTAAACTGTTCCAGTTCAAAAGTAAGGGAATATCCAGACCTCAGTTGATTAGTACTGCTAACCAGATTTCCACCTGTTTTCTCACTTCAGCATTTTAGATCCTGTTAATTTAGATTTCTTCATTCTGAACAGCCTTTTACAGCTGATCAGGAACAAGACAAACATCTGCCCTGCAAAGACTTCCCTTAAAGATTCTATGCAACATTTTATATAAATACTGTGCCTAGTATAGCAAGAATTTGTCCATATCCAAACCAATGACACAAGACACCATTTTCTGCACAGGGACCTTTTTTTTTCTGTTAGACAATCATATTTGGGATATGTTTAGAAAAAAAGACAAAAACTTTTGCTAGCTTCTATATCACTGCTCCTTAGTGACTCAACTTTATTTTAATGCCACATATTGCACAGCTGCCAGCCTGTTGGAAATATCTCTGCATCCTATTTTGTTAGTTTTCCTACAATTTCAGAAGTTGTGATCTCTTATGGAAGTTTGCAAATGTAGTTCCCTCACCCTCCCCAGCTATAGCATGACAATACATGCCAGATCACAGGCTCTGGCACAGACTTTGGAGATGGATGTGGAAAGGTTACACAATCTTGCAATTCATTAAGATCAAGCAGTACCAGTTAAAGCAATCTCTCCTCTCCAAAGAAATAAGTGAGGAAAAGAAAAACAAAATCCCCAAGTCTTCACTTTTCTGATGTCCTGTTGCATCAAAGCACAGGTTGCAACAAGCTGAGAAAGTATAATGGGCTTCAACGTCTTTTTCAGTTGCTATGGTACAGTTTCTTATGGAAAATTCCTTGTTCTGCGTGATGTTTTTCCTGCCTCATTTGGGATGGCAGAACCGTTCCTTGTGTCACCTGAGAAACCGGGCTGTCAGTTTCCACCTATTGGTGAGAAAGAAACTCATCAGCAGCAGAACTCAATGGAAAATTCCTTGGTTAGAAGTTTCTGCGCTGGAGGCCAACATGAAACTTGGGAGCAAACACAGATGGCCCAGGGGATGAGGATGACACACAGGAGATCTGGCTTCCACCTCAGGGTCAGCCACAGATTTCCTGTGTGATCTGGGGCAATAGATTTAATCCCTGGGACTCCCTGCTCATACACGCAGGACAACTAAGCATTCTGCCCCTGTTCTTCACCCCGTGTGCAAAGCCCCAGGTCTGTAACCTGTCCACAGGAAAATCAAGTAGCTCCAGGTTACAGGAGTGGGGCCATAGTCCAAAAGCTCTTCAGGCAGGAGTTATTTGCATCTGCGCAGTACCCCAGGGCTTTGCACAGTCTTGTTTGGACTTCACAGTTTGGTCTTGAGGTCTTGTTTGGACCTCAGGGCTCTAAAGTAATGCACAAAAGTAATAATAAAGAATTTCATTGTTCTCTGTTTTTAAGGAAAAATTTCAATACAGGCAAGAAGGAAAAACTCCAACTTTACAGCAAAACAGGAAAAACATTGGGCTTTAGAGGAGATCTGCAATGTATTTTCTGCATAGATAACACTAAAAATTGCAAGAAACATGGTATAAAAATGGTACTATAGTACCACACTAGTGATGCAAAGCAATCAGGGATAAGGCCTTTTCACTAGGAGAATTTCTTTAATCAATTAGTTGAAAGTAATCTAATTTTCATGTGACATTTTCCCTGCTGCAGTGTTTGCCCTCCCAATCAAAAAAAATTAGATTCTACCACTTTTGATCCATGACAAAAACAAAGTATGGTTAAAAAAGTAAACTAAAAAGATGTGTCAATATTTTAGTGCAGTTGGATACCTGTGATACTTCAGAATTCTGAAATTCCCATGGGCTCCCTATGGGGATGAGAAGAGCTTTTGACCTCTCTGAGGAAATGGGGTTTGGAAATAATAAATGTGCAAGTGCTTGAAAGGAGACTCCTTTAGTAATGTGTGCCATGAGAATGAAGAGCATTCAAAATGGGACAATGCAATTGCATCCACAGGACAAATTTTCTGGTGGTGCCAAAATTTAAAGCTCCATTGACTTCAGTGGAGTTTTACCCTTTAATCCAAGAAGGTTTGGACTTGTTGGATATCACTTGCAGTAACATGCACATGCTTTTGTTTTTTAGAGTCCCTCCCCTTATATGTTCAACAAGAAAATGAATGGAAACAGGTATAGAAATTAAAGAAAAAATACTAATATTAATTGAACACAGGTCAGGACATTCAAAATTTTGATTCCCACACTACTACTTTCAGCATAAAGCCAGTTAAAAATTTCACTGAGAATTATTAATGACATAAAATAAGGTTTCAAAACTTTGGCAGCAGAAAAATGTTGATTTTCAATTACATTTTTGGCTTCTTAAAAAGAAGAATAAAATTTAACATTTCAGAGTGGAAAAATCCTTTCCCTCCCCCAGAATAACATCCACAAAAAACCTCTTACCCATAATTTTGACGTATTTTCCCAAATGACTATTTTTTAAAAATAATTTTAAAATCCCAAATTATTTAAATTTTACCAAAGATGCACATTTTTTTCCATTTCAACATTTCAAGCTGAAACTTGAGACCAAATTTAGGCAAGTGCCGTCTGATTTCACTTATACTTTAAAACAGAAACTAATTTTGAAATGCTGAAGTCTCGTATGGGAGGAAAACCCTATTTTTGAACAGCTTTACTTTTGTGCATTTAAAATCTCAGCTACTACCCTAGAACTCTGGAGGGGGAGGAGTTGTACTGAAGATGGAATAATTCGGTATAGGTTGCATTATTTTGGATGTACCAAGTGGTAAAGGCAGTAGGATCCTCCTCTCTCACTTTGCATTAAGGTGGAAGAACCACCCTTTCAAGACTGTTATCAGGTGAAGAAATGGTTGCCAGATTCATACAGAAGCCTCTGCAGGATGCCTGCACATCAGCACATTGCTCCACTGATCGTTTTCCTCATTCTTATCCAGAAGCTACCAAATTTGACTCCCAGGAAATTTACCCAGTAAAAATCACATGCAAGTCAAAAGGATGCTAAGAATGGAAATTAAAACTCAGATTTAAGCATAGCAAGGTTGTAATCAAGATCTAATGAAGTCACAGAAGTTGCAACCAGAATTCAAGATTTAAGTACACCTTACTTTTGACAAACTTTACGCATCCTGAATATGAATTTTGTGAGTTAAAAGTAGTTGCTCTGAGAATTTCTCCCAGACTGAATAAAATGATAAACATCAAGAAGGACTCAGATTTTAATTCCTATGGTACTGCAAATACTTGCTATGTACAAATCCTTTACATGCAGCAGTATTTTTGTGTTAGAACTGACCATTTGGATTATGATGAGCCATCTCATCTTCAGTGACCTTGGTGCTGTTATATTAATATTCCTGATACAAGGAAAATCTGAAGAATAGCCCCTCTGCTTTTCAGCAACCAACACAAATCATGATATCTCTTAAATCCCAGTCCCTTTGATAATCACAAGGACTCTAATAATCTTTCTCCTTTTATCTCCAGCAGCACAAGTAGCAGCTGAGGTCTGGAGTTGGGGGGCACAGATGGATAGAGATAAAAACAGTGATGCAGAAAAGGTTTTCTTTCTTCATTTATCGTGTACTCTACTGGTCCTTTCACAATCCCCAAAGATCCAAGACATTTTACAGTTATTACAATAATAAAATGCTATCACAGATTCAAGAAGACTGCACTCCTGAACATCTAGAGAAGCAATAATCACCAGTTTAAAAGCTATAAAACCAAATCAACAAATTGTTAAAACCACTGATAAAAGGCCCTGTCATGCCACCTTCTAGTTCTCTTCACTGAGGCTCCAGAGGACTGTAGGTAAAATTCCCTTCCCAACCGGACCATCCTGGCTGTCAGGATGAAATGTAGAAAAAAGGGAAAACTTGATGAACACATCAGCCTAGTGAAAGGCAATTTAAAAAATCCTTAATGAAACACTATTGCTTCTAACTAGTTAGGAAATGTATCAAAAGCAAAGCCTACTTGCCTAAATCCTTTTGCTCTCTGAATCCTAATCCTTAAAGTGAACAAGGACAAAACCTAGGTAGGGAACTTGATCGCTAGAACTTTGGAGAAGAACAACTGCAATAGCCTCTTCAGAGTAAACTGTCAACAGGTCTACGCTTTTATCTTTTATTTCCTTTTTCCTTCTCCACTCTCTCCTTTCTTCTTTTTGTTTGGAGAGGAAGATTTGTACACATCGCTGTGGTGCCACTTCTTACTGGAGGCCTCTCTGATTATTGCTTTGGTAGGTGTAAGTCACAGGCTTTTGTAATTTCCTTCCAGTTTCTCTATTGTCTGAGCACAGGACTTAGCTGGTTTATCTTTGTAATGTTGGTTCAGTTTTGTCTCATCTAAAGAGTTTTATCAGTAGTTGTGTCTCAAAGTTTATATTGGTGATGCTAATGTCACCCTTAACAGGTTTGGTAGCTTAAACAGTGCTTAAAAGTAGGAATTTTTAATCCATGTTTGCAACATGGGAGATATTCCGTGTAGCAAAGCCTGAGAACATTCACTGAAATCTGCCTATACAGAGTAGCTGCCTGTTAAAGGTAACAAGCAAAACATTAAAGAGTTTGCATTGCCTTTCTTTTGTTCAATAATCTTGCTATAAGAGAGTATCTCATTAAGAGACTGAATATAATAATGTACCTCATATTTTTGCATTCACATACAGGGTGCATTTTGTAAGTCTTTACATTGTTTTTCCCCGATGTTTTGCTAAACTGCCTTTCATTGGGTTGAAGAGGCAGGGAGAAGAACCTTTTGTCTCCTAGGAATCAAACTATTACATGCTGGAGGACAGACTGAGTACTATCTACTCAAAAGTGTGATTTTATTTACAGTCATCCTGCAGCTTGCACAACTTAAAAACACACACCAAGAACCTCAGTAATCCAAGTGCATCAGAATGCAGAAATGCTTAGCTTGCACAGTTTTAAATGTCTCTTTAGTTGCTTAAAAGCAACAACCTAAAAGCTAATTCCAAATACAAAGAAAACAGTACTCACTGGGTTTGGCTTGAACACATTCAAATAGGCTTTGATCTAGGGCTTTCTTAGCCTGATTAACCGGAGAGTTAACATGCCATGCAAAACTCCAAGTTCAGCTCAGCACTGACACAACCTCTCTGAATTTCAAGCAGAAAGCAGCACAGAGAATAATGGGCAGCTTGTGCCCGTGGAGGGTTTATATCCTAGCTTGTAAACTACTATTTCCTTTTCTTATTATGACAGTGTGGAGATCTAGGAAATATTTAAACCCATTCCTGAGACCACATTTCCATTTAAATAATTGCCCTTCCTTCTTAAAAATGAAAACTTGTGTCTTGAGATGCTTTAGCTATTGAACAGTGTGGATTTTAACATGTTACTTGTATATAGTATACCCATACAGAAATGTCACAGAAAGCATAACAAATTTTTTTTAAAAGTTTTTACAAACATTTAGATGGGACTACTGGTCTGATGAAGCCAAGAGCTCACTGTGGGTGGGCACATCCTTTTCTATATGATGAAAAATAAATATCACACACTCAAGCAGAGACTCCATCCCAAGACTAGACAAAAGAAAATCAAATATTTCTTGGTACACTTTCTCTCTATTATTATGAAAAACACATTACATTTTTCTGTGGTTTTCCCATAGAAAGTACTCTCCATATTCTTGTGTACATATTCTGTCAATAAGCAGAAGCTGCCAAACTGAGATGACACAGTTGTCTTCTGCAGGAGCAGTGAACACTTGTGTGCTTTTTTGTATCTTGAAAACAAGCCATCTTACAGTGAAGAAAATTTACCAGTCCAAAATAAATCTCTTACCAGTTTGTTTAATGTTGCCATTTACCACAGTCCTGTTTCAAATGTTGACGCCAAATTCAAAATACACAGAGATCAATAGGCAAGAAACTAAATGGTTAAAATGGGAAATCAGTTCTGAGTGGGGCCTCTAGAGGAAAGCTATCACTGCAAAGAAAAGTTGAAACTACTCTTGTCTTCATTATTCAGTTAAAGGTTGGACTTGATGATTTTGGAGGTCTTTCCCAACCTTAATGATTCTATGATTCTGTAATTTCTAAAATATATTTTATTTTGGCACTGTGTTTATTGTTCAATGTGGTAAAATTTCAGGGTTCTCTAAAATGCTGCATTAAGTAAAAAATTGTAACCTTACAGTGCAATACAACACTGGCAAATATAAAAAAACATTTAAGGCAAGGAAACAGGCTGCATCAGAAGGCAAAATGCAAAAGACTTCAAATGGCTGGGAAACGAGTCATCTTTCTCTTCAGAAAAAAAACTAAGATAAAAAAGAAATATGTTCTCTAAGGTCTGTGTGAATTTGAGTATTAAGTCTGAGCTCTTATACCACATCTTCAGGATGAGAACTGTGATTGACTGTGTCTGAAATCACAGGTCACTGAAAACATGCACTTGATGTCTCCCTTCAGGTTTAGGTATAAGACTGAAAGGTTGAGTTGGCAAGAGTTGACCACAACCTGCAAAGTTGAATTCAGCACAGAGCTGTTGAGCCTCACATCTGATGCCTGTGGCAGCTGAAG
This sequence comes from Pithys albifrons albifrons, assembly GCF_047495875.1. Classification (NCBI taxonomy): domain Eukaryota; kingdom Metazoa; phylum Chordata; class Aves; order Passeriformes; family Thamnophilidae; genus Pithys; species Pithys albifrons. The sequence continues at coordinate 75,413,575 of NC_092497.1, read as the reverse complement.
GAGTCCAGTCCACAAATCCACCCTCCCCAGTGGTGGCTAGAGTACTGACAGGACTTGAAGCCAAAGGCAGTTTACACCTGTAGTCCAGCCATGGGCTGCAGACATTGAAGGATGGCAAACTTGCCTTTCCCTGTAACAGAGAGGTTGGCAGCAGTACCTTCTCCAGGCACACTGTGAATGCTATGGGGATTCAGAATCCTTGGGACAGTACCAAAGGCTCAACCCCATGATTGCACTGGGTGTAGGACACTAATGCACCTCTGCTGATGCTAACACTGTTTCACATCATTACCTGCCAGGACAGATGAATGCCAGCAACCTGCTGCACTGGCTGGGTATGAGCCTTTGGCCTTTTAGCTGCTTCTGATCCCTCTTGTCCCCTGCCCTCCCAGTTCTGAGGGTTTTGGCCATAGGAGGATATAAATACATTGCTGTTAACATCATGAAAGCTGTGACATACCATTCAGGCATTATCTGCTAGTTTATTAGAGAGGCTTAGCATTTATAAAATGATATCAATATGTCACTGAGCATAAATCAGTCTTTATGTGTCAGAAGAGCTGGAAAAAATACACACCTTAAGGTTTATTGGATACTTATTTAAAGAAAGGTTTCCAATAGCTACTGCCATTCTAAAATACTAGAAGAGTTACTACTCTGATCCAGTGTAGCAATTTGTCCATTCCTGAACTGAGCAGATAGAGTATGCAAAATAAAATGAGAATTTACAAGCAACATATGTGGGAATGGCATTGCTGGACAATGATAACACAAATCATTTTAATCTCACCTGATCATACACACCACCCACTGCACTTTGCACATCACTCACTGCACAAGTGAGCTTCATGGACTGAAGCATCAGGAGCACATGAGAATACAACACTGTGTAAAAGGGTACTTCCACATCTAAATCAGAGGATAAAGAATTAGCCAACAAGATTTTGCCTTGCTCCTTACTACCCAATAAAGAGCTTTTTAAGGTTTCCTACATGGGGGGCAGGACAATTCATTTCTGTCTGGAGGCAATCCCATTGCTGTTTCAGTCTCAACAGCCTCCTGAGTGGAGACTGCAAATACTACAAAACAGCTACTTTTCTTCTGATATGAGTAAAACAGGGACAAGATAAATCATGTCCTCCTGCACATTTGGTTGGAACAAATCAGACAATTATTGTGCTTTCTTTGCCAAAGGCTAAGACTGAGGTTCTGCTGTTTCTTTCCCCTGTGTTTCTGCCTTTTTCTCTTCCTCCCCACTTTGTGTGGGACAAGTTCCCCTTGACGGGTATTGCTTTCAGCTATTTTTGGAGGGCTTTTCTGTTAAGGCAGCCACAGGCCTTGCAAGATGTGGGCACCCAAAAAAAAAAAAAAAAGAGAAAGAAAAAAAAAAGTACATCCTTGAAAGAAAGCCTAAGAAACCAAATCTAAACAAATCCTCAGCAACACTCAGAAATGAGAGTTGCTTTGCGGGAATGGCTTCACTTCAAAAAGTTTCTAAATTGAAACTGTAGCTCAAAGAAGTATTCACAACTGCAGCTGAAAATTCTGTCAAATCTATATTTTCCTTAAAATTATATAATCTGGAGATTGTTTGAAGTTAGATTTGGCTTCTCACTACCCAGTCCTGGGAATAAATAACCACATGTTAGGGACAATCACCCCCTCTGCCATTCCTTCTTTCCAGTTCTGTGGAAAACAAAACAAGGTGGGAGGAGGGAAGAGGAGAAGGAAGCAGTGAAGACAGCATCACTTTCCATCTTCTTATCTCTGATTCCAACCCTTCAATACAACTCAGTGCTGGTCAAGGCATCCTCTTGGAGCCTTTTCCTGCCCCTGTGCAACTATTGACGTTCAACAGTTTCCAGCAACCAGATTTCAAAGGCACTTAGGCAGCTAAAAGTGAAGCAATTATTTACAGGAATTTCACAAAGTACTAAGCTGACTAAGATTCTGAATTTTATTGACCAGACTTTATACTTCAAAGCTGTTTAAGGCTATTTAAAAAACCAATTACTTAGTTTTATTTAGAACCTGAATGCCCTTTTATGGGCTTAGCTGACAACTGAGAACAGAATTTAGATTCCCCAAATGCAAAAACTACAGAAAAACTTCCCTAGAGACAGTATTGGTTATGCAGAGATGTGCCGCAGTTTAGAGAAATAGGCAATAATTGGTATGTATATAACATATTTTTTTCCAAATGCAAACAACCCCCATGCAATATGTTTTCCATTTAATTGTCCTCCAAAGCTACTGGGCACTAGCCAGTGGTACTGCACAACTTTTCATCCACAGAGCTTTAACAATTTTCAAACCTTGGTGCAGAGTCTTGACTTAGGTTATTTGACACACATTTTTTCCTGCAGGAGTTTTGTACTTTGATCACAGTGAAAACCTCTCAATCTGCAAATAGTAGTCTTCAATTCTTATGGGCATCACTGAGCTAGAAATAAGACCAGGCCAGCATTTACCTCATACCTGATCTGTATGCCTCATGATTCTGACCTTTGAAGATCAATAACACAATCTCTATAGAATGTCCTGATCAATCACAGGCTGAGAAATTCATACCAACACTCACTGCCAAGTACTACTGAGCTCAAGGCTGCCTGTATCTCCTGCTGCCTCAGTCATTATCCCACTATGCAGAGGTCCCTTCAAGCATCCTTAACTGAGAAAGCATATGGTAATAAAAGGTGTTCTCACTTTTGTCCAACAAGCTAAAAGGAAACTAGCTTAAGGGAAAGTGAAAAAGGGAGGGCTATAAAAAATGACCATAAAATAAATTTCTGCTGTTGTTTTATTTCTACTATTTAATCACTGAAGCATGTTCCTGGAATTGTCTGCTGATGTTACTGTAGTTTTCATACGAATCATAAATGCTGAGCTCAGGTATTTTATTATATAGACTATATGTCTAAACTAAAATGGGCATATTAATTAAACACCTTCCAGTGAGAAAAAAATAACCTTAGAATTTTTCCACAACTGTTGTAGAACATGAGAGGCCTGTCTAGAGGTTAATTAACAAGCTAATGCTGAAAAAAGTTATTTGAAGATCATTACAGGGTATTTAATAATATTGCCAACTCTGTTACTTTTATCTCTGACAACATTTTAAATGTCTGTTAGATTCCACTTGCTGCTGATCTACCCTATGCTTGTAAAACACATGCAGCTAAGTCTGAGATGATGAGGAATCCCCCAGTGAAAAACTGTTAAAACTAAACCTAACATGCTTAGACCTTATGAAACTCGGTGGCATTTTCTCTGGGAAAGGTTCCTCAAGGCAGATGATAATCAAGATGCACAGGCTGCAGAATAAAAAAGGTTTGGGATATTAACAAAAAAGCAGCTGATACACAGTTCTGGGGGGGAGCATGAGCTTTCTGCGCCTCAGCCCTCAGAGCCACCACCACTGGGATGCAGTGAAGAAAGCAGCTCTCTCACAGAAGTGATAGCCAGAGTGCAAATGATGTAAGAAAGGGAGGGACAAGACAGAGCAGATGAACTGCTTGGGTGTGTCTGCTGCCGTGCAAGTCAACCCCACTCATATACAGAAACACAAAGGCCATGCATATATTCAGAGTGGGCCATGGACTGCTCTGCAGTTCTGATGGCTCCAGGTGTAACAGGCCATTCAAAGCCTTCCGGCCCTGGGCTGATCTGCAAACTTGCAAAGACAAACACACAGTCTCCTGCAGGATACAAACTACTAAACTTCTCTCACGTATCAGTCTCAAACCACTGACAGCCCTAATTCCTCAGAGAGCTGGCAAGAGCAGTGAAGTTGTTACACACAGTTGAAAAACAACATGGCTCACACTGCAATTGCAATAAATACTACCCTGACTTAATCGATGCTTACTCTGGACAAGGGTATTCCTGATAATTTTCTCTCAAAATTTGTCTTTGGTTGAGTTTGCGCTGAGTACATTTTCACACTCTCATGTTTCTTAATAATGATTGAAGCACTAGCTCGGTAGGGAATTCAAGAAAATTAGAAGTAGGGTTTATGAATTAATTTGGCTACAAAGTTATTTATTTCTAACTTTCTCATACTTCTGTATTTATCAGACTTCAAATTTCTCCTTTTATTCTTATTTAGACTACCTTGTTTCCCTGGGGTCTGTGTTTCTTATTTAGTCAAAACTTTAACTGAGACAAAGAAATAAATCCAAGACCCAAACCTGCTTCCATGCTTAGGTTCATGCTAAAGAGGTTTTCAGAATGGATAACCTTTTTTTCCCATTCAACTTAAATATACCCATGCAGATTGCTGTATATAAAATCAACGTCCATGAACCTTGTTTGCAGCACAGAGTCTGAAAAGCATGGTTTAAATACTACAATATAAATGGTGCTATAATTGATTTAGCTTGGTGTTTTTTTGCCAAGACACTTTGTATTTCTGATACAGATATATTATCAAATAACAAACCAAATGTAGCAATGCTGTGTAGATTAAACCTAATGTAAAAACACTGTGTTTGGGTTTTTCACCTTGACTAATACCTAATTGCAGACAATGCTTGAGCATATGTTTAATATCACTTATCTTTCATAAAATGTGTTCTTGCGCTTTAGGCCATGTTTGGGCTTAATGTAGACAGTGCACTGAAGTGGTGAGAACACTTCAGTTTTCTTATCTGAAGTTTATCTGACAAATTTAAAAAAGAAGTTTCATGTTTTACCTTAATTTTGACACTGGCCACTTCCCTGAGAGTGTATGTTTCATTCTGTCTTGCCTCGTACTCTGTAGTTAAAATGTATACTTTGGATCTTCATTGCTTAGATGTCCTTATAACACCTGCTATTTATCCTGAAGTATGTTTCATATTTTGCTGTTTCCAGGTGGTAAAATACTCATGCTAACCACAAAGTAGAGATACAAGTTAAAGCTGTTCTTTCTTGCAGTTGCATTTCCAGCATCTGAGCTCTCAGTGCAAATGGTTTACTGAATAATTTGGGTTTCAGAACAACATTCTGTGTGGTGAAATGTAAATATTTTGCAGAAAATATGATATCTTCTCTTTTTTTATTAGATGTAAATGGACTTCAAGAACAGATCAAGATAGCAACACAAGTAACATCCTAGGGAAAAATGATTCTATGGGTTCACCTCAACACTAAATGACAAAATTTATAAGACTTTCTGTTAAATTCTGAATTCTTAATGAGGGAGAAACCCACACTTTTCAAGTTGAAGACTTTGGGAGAATTCCTTCCATCTGATTGGAAAAACAAAAAAAAAAATGCAGGTCTGCTAAGTTTCAGAATGAGCAGCAGGAGTAAAAGTATCTAATTTCTCATAAATTTATTTATTCCCTGTTACAATTTCTTAGTTGGGCAAAGGAAATGTGACCACATTACTGGCAAAAGCATCTGAAACTCAGTATGCTACAGTCTGGGAGAAAAATCCCTTGCCCAGTTAGCAAAAGTCAAATGCAACTAATGGAAATCCAGCACTGATGTATATGGCTGTCATTTCTGACATAACTGTGACTGGACAAACAATTGCAAAGAGTGGTGATTTCCTCCAGTCAGGGATTAAAAGACGCAATCAAAATACAAAAGTATTTAGTCAAGACAACAAAATATACCTCTATATATCTTTATATCCTTATTCAGCCAATATATCCAGAGTAAACAATCAGGAAAAGAAGTAAATATAAAAGGTGTATCTCTGTTTGTAATCTCAACTTCATTCATGTTTAGCTTTCACTATCTAATGTCTTTTGGTTTTCAGATCTCAAGAGGAGTGTCCTGTTAAACCTTGCAATCTCAACTAACCTCAAATGTCAGGAATGGCAAGTTCAGCTTGGACAGAGAGGTTTTTTCCTCGCAGCCTGGATTTCACTAAGATTTATCAGCCTTGCCCCTCTGCATTCCGGCTGTTGAGCTCGCGGTGTCTTTTATGGATAAATTAGCTGCTTACAAATTTTTACCTCTGCAAGCTTTGGAATTTGGTGAAAAATCCCCAGCCTTAGGGTTCAGATGGCTAAGAAAACACTGCAGCAGCCTCTTTTTTGTAGCCACTCAAATGCAACAGACTTTCAAAAGAGATGGAAATGCTCACAGAATTTTTGTCATGGGAGATCCTCCTTCTGTGCACAGGGACCAACTCAATTGATTTTTTTACCTTTCAATGTCTGTTGAAAATTAACCCTATCCCTCAAAACTGTAGGAAAGTCTAGGGTGACAGACAGAACCCAGAATAAAGTCCAATGGAGACTACCCACTTCAGGCAGTCTGATCTTTGTGCATTAAATTTTGTAAGGGATGCTGTATGTGCAGGATGAGCAGCACCCAGAAACATACAATTCTTCTGCTCTGGGTCAGATGTCTGGCAGATCCTTGCATCACAAGGACTCTCTTGGTGAATTTTCCTTTTTGCCAGCAGCTTTCATATCACCAGTCCGTCTCACTCCCACTCAGCAGCAAGAGCCCCAGCCCCCAGTAAAGAAACACATGTGCTGTGACCTGGCTCTGTTGTGGGACTGCTGGGGCAAGGATGCCTGAGAAATACAGACCAGGTGATAACAATTCCTCCTTCTGTTCAACTTACCCTAGAAATACAGACAACTACTTCTTTTTTTGTATTAAATGACTCTTTGCTAGTGGTTGGGGAGGTTGTCAACATACTCCAAAATTAAGAGAAACCAGACCGTGCCTTGCAGTGTGTGAGTGATCAGAGACACGAAAACAGCCAGGCATTGAACTGTAGCTTGCTGCAGCCTTCCACACAAAGCCTGGAAGAGAACTTGCAACTCAGGGGGTCCTGGAGTCTGGCTGTTCCCCTGTTCTCAGTCAAGGCCATGTCTACAGACTGGCAGAGGAGGGCCAGCTCTGCACAACCTTGTACTTCTGCAATGTTCAAATGCTCCCAAATCATAAAACTCATTAAACTGAGTTTAAAAAGAATGTAATGAACAAAACAAAAAAAGTAATAAACAAAAGACAAATAAATCTAGATATTTTTTTTTATTTTTGCCATTTCCTCAGGCTTCTGGGGTCTGGCTCTTATTCTCAACTTTTTCCTCAGGTTTTTCTCATTCTAAAATGAAATCTGACATCATCATCAGACTCCAAGACCTATGGCTTTAAAGACAAAAGTCCAGTACTATGGGAGTCATGATAAAGTGGTAAGAATAACTGTTCTTTTTATTTTCTTTTCCTTAAAAGTCACTCAGGAAGGAGGCAGACTGAAGCAGTGCATTCTTTCCTGGTTAATGGGGACATCCCGAGTCTGGCTACACAAATGTTAAAAAGAAATACATAGTTAAAGAACAAGGAAAGTCAGAAAAAGATTGAGCTTACCTTTAACTAAATGATGTAACAATCCCTAAAATGCAAATGAAAATCCCTAAGCATAAATTGAAAAATCCAATGTTGAAAATGGGATAGAAGAAGGGTGCCCTCACAACTGCCTTTAAAATGGGCACTGTACATGCACTTAGAAATTTACTGTAGAACTGGAGCTATAGACTAAATTAATTTTTTCAGACCAGCAAAATAAATAGAAAATAATTTAGAAAAATTATTTCTACCAACATGTAATCAGCTTAAGATTTTCCCTAATGAAGACCAACAGGAAATACAATAACTATTATATAAACTGCTTATTCAGACTCCTATACTTGAAAGAACAGAATCTTAAACTGTAGAAGTATAAATGAAATATTAAGACTATTTCAAGAATATACCTAATTTCCCACATGAAAGTCACAATCCATACCACATTGTTTGAAATGCAATGGCTATTTATATGGCCAGTCACTGAAAACATCTTGCCACTAAACCATCTGCTGACTAATCAATAAGCCTACCTAGTACAGTATGGTCTCTTCCAACACTGAAATCAATGCAATTCATGAAATAGAGTGAGTTGCAAGTACAGATTATCTGGAAAGTGCAAACTGATGTCAGTGCAGCTATTTACCCACCTTAGGGGTCCCGAAACCTCGAGCTCACAAACATCTCAAAGGACGAAGCTCCAACCTTCCTTTCAGAGGCACACAAACAACTGTGGTGACTTTGTGGGGCAGGGGGGGGATTAATGGGGTCAGGCTCAGAAAACAAGCTGATTCTCAAAATCCCCAAACCACCTGCAAGAAGTTTCTTACCCAAGTTCTGCTCTGAGAATCTCAGGTCTGTGCACATCTGCTGATGTTTTATGCCCTCTCCTCAGGTCTGGCTTTTCACATTACTACCAACATAGCAATGTTATTTCCACCATTAATCATGGAAATCTAACAGTAATGGACTGATATATTCCAAGTGCTGAGCTGCAAGCTAGGTGATGAAGAAAGTCCAAAGTTACTCCTTGGAAGCATGGCTTTGTTTCCTCTGTCCTATTTCAGCAGGCTCAGTTGATAACTTTAGCAACTACAATTTCTGTGCAGAGACGTAGAAGACTTTTGAAATACCATGGTATTAATGAAAATATCAAACATCTTTGGGTCTGTGACAGCTCATAAGATTAGTGAAGGTAACCTTCTCACAAAAGCTAGGATCTGTGCCCATAACATATTGCATTGTCCAGCTGACTTCAGGGGACAAAAGTCTTTACAGGGTTTGCCATCCATGTGAGGTTTCTGAACCTGGTGGTGTTACTTCACTGCAAAGTTTTCAACAGTACCAGTGGGATCTTGTTGGTAATTCCCAGGCAAGAAGTTTGCAGTCTGATATCAACACAGCACAACCTGGTTTATAATGCCTTAAGCGCAAAGAGCATTTCAGCATGTCTGGGCTTCAGACTCTCTCACACATCTGAAATCAGAGCTGTCACTGTTAGCCAAGTATTGAAAAATGGAAGAACCTTCTGATTTCATACAAAAAGGAACCAAGAAGTCTGGTACATGTCTGAAACACGTCTATGCATCTCAGACTATATCCTTTCAAGCTGAAAATCTTAAAGATACTGGAGTGGCAGATGAACCCATCAGCCAGCATCAACCGACAGTACATGGCATGGAAAGAAAAAGCCAGGAGTGCTGGGATAGCATGTCAGGCAGACAAGTGCTGAAGAAACATCAGTAGGTTTGCTGGTGATAAAAATGAGTAGTTAAGATGATCTGCAGTCAGAGTGGGAAATATCAACCAATCCCAATTGGAAGATGTAGAGTAATTGTTACATTATTAATTGAAGGTACAGATGAGCGGTTGTGTTGAAACCTGACAGAAATACAGTCCTTCTGAGTTATGACTGGAATCTCATCCCTGAAGTCAATGGGTCTTTGGTCTTCATCAGTTTGTTTTTCACACCTTGAAGGATGTATCTCAAGAGGAGGAAAGTGCTATAGCTTAAGACCTTAAGACCTTAAGAATCCATCACTCTTTGTGATTTAGTTATTCAGTAGTGAAAGGATCAGTTTACTCATACAGTGGTAGAATTTCAAATTAAATTGTAATGAACTTTTTAGCTTTTTTAAACTCATAAACTTCTAATACTTTTCAATGAAGCTTGATACACTGTATTTGCAAATGCTTCTCTGTAGATAAGTCAAAATATAGTTTACATAGATAATAAAAACTCCACTTGCTACTAACAGCAGACATATTCCTTCAATTTCTGTGAAAACTGCAATATGACTTGTGTATAGTTTCACTGAACTCAATCTCTTACCACATTCTACAAATCAACATATCCTAAATTCATAAGAACCTTTTCCAGTGTGTCTGTCAGTGAGTGTTGTGTTTAATGCTAGAGCACAATGGAACTTAAACCAGATAAGAAATAAACATAAATGTTAACTATCTCGACGGAGAGCGGAAACCAGGTGGCTTCAGGAGCAGGCATTATTCTAAACAGGAAAAAGGTATGAAAACTACTTAGCTTAGAGCTTTATAAATACCAGATATATACATTAAGAGAAGGTTGGCAGGTTAAGAAAGGGCAAGCGCAGCTCTGTAATAATAAATGAGTGAGAAAGACAGAAAGAGATAATATGTGAAATTATATTTGAGAAGTCCATTTTTGTCCAAGACAATTTTAATTATGTTTTTTTATTGGATAGATGCTCAAGGCAGTAGAAGAAATATGCCTTGGTTTATACACTGCCACAGTTGATTCTCTCTGCCAAAGCAAAAAGAACACAAAAAATCCATACCACAAGGACTGGGACCACTGGCAATGTGGCAGAATGTAAAGCATCATCTCCACAAACTTCCCCACAGCACCCTAGCAAAGAGTCCTAAGATCTGTTCTGCAAGCATTTATAGACCAACTGAACTTCATGTACTGTGATTGATTTCCCTGACACCATGTGGGTTTTATTGCAGCACACAAAATCAAACACAGACTTATGTATTTTTAGGATCAAGACATACTTAACACAAGTCAGCCGTGATTTAAGGTGTCTGTACTTAATGTGCAACTTACTGAATGTGAGAAAATTCAGTATTTTGGTACACTCTGAGGTTTTTTCCAGAACAGTACGTATGTTGTTTCAACATTAATGCTGAAGTTAAAAACTCTGCAGTAACTGATTTATTTGAATAATTTTAAAGTCACCTAATGCAGCTGGAAATGGAGGCATAGTAGCTTCATGTTTAAAAGCATAGCCTTTTACATAACATTAGAGAGCTCTAGTGGGCATGTTGCCCATTTCTGATTATCTGGCACCTTCTGTTCTTCACAGGAATTAATGTTCTAATTGGAACACATCTGTATAACATTTTTTTTGTGCTGATCAAGTACCACCAATTCCGTGATTTACTTATGATCCCACCACATACTCTGGGCCAGATTATTCAGATTATCGTCATTGTTACTTGCAGGTAGAAGACATAATGGGGCATTTCTAATCACAAAATAGTGCAACACAAGAAAGCTATGGTAAGAGAGAGCATCAGAGATGTACAATAAAAAGGCAGAAGAAAATCTTGTGTTGCAAGAACACTCTGTGCTTAGTGCAATAATCTAGATGTAGATAGGCTTTCATAATCACAAGATAAATGGTTCCACAAAGAATTAAACAAACAAAAAACAGAAAAAAAAGAAAAAAAGGCAGCAACAACCTTCTCTGAAACACTTAGTGTCCTGATGAGAAATAGTAAGCAGTGTAGTTACTATTAATCACAATGTCCTTTAGGTATTTTTTCAGTTATGTTCATTAATCACTAGTGCTAATCACTGGTTTAAAAATCAATATTTCAAATGTTCAATTCTAAAACTGTTTCTAAAACTGTTACTAGGTTTAAAAAGTAGCATCTGAAGTTAGTGATACTCTTTTTTTAACACTTCATAGTTAATTATGTTTAACTCCTCATATTTTTTCACATTGCACCTGCTTCTGACTGAACATAAAAAATTTGTGACATTTGTTGTCCATCACGTAACCTTCTGCTCTACTTTTAAACATCTTTTCTGTCTCTAGAGGTTGAATTATACAATGAATTTAAAAGAACTGAAGTTTTAACCCTTATCATTCTTATAACTTTACAAAAACTCAGATTTCAAAGTTAGGTTATGTTAATTGACAATTTGATCAATTTAAAAGTAGTGCATATGTAACCATACTGACTTTTACTTCTGGCCCAATATTTGTTTTCTCCCAAGAATGCATTCAGTGCACAGGACTGGCTAAAGACCACTGAAATCAATGGAAAGGCTACCAGTGACTTTGAAGAAATATGGATTGGGCTTTGAGCGTAACATAGCTCACTTCACTGACTTCACTGACAAGAGCTGAATTTGGCTTAAACAAATGTGAAGTGGTTCATCCCATGTACCTTTAACAAACTGCATACATTTTTACCCAAGCATTCACAGTATTTTATTATGCTAGTTCTGTTAAGGAGCAACAACACTTCCACAGATAAAACGAATGACTGAAACATATACAGGTTTTTGTACTTACAAGTGTCTGGCTTGAGCTGACTGTTGGTTATTCCAAAATACTGGGGATTTTCAATGACAGGAATCTTCGTCATCCCAATGATGACTGCATCAGGACCCCCCTCAGAAGAAGATGGAGTGTTACTGCCATTTGAGATGTGGTGGAGGGGACTGGCTGAATCATCATCATTGCTGATAACTGAAGAAGGACCTAGAGTTAGAAACAAAGATTTTCTTGTAACTTGTTATATGGGACTCTTCCCTCAGACAATGCCTTTATCTTTTTTTAATTTTGACCAGTTTGTCCTCCATTCCCATAGTCAACAGCTCTCTTTGTGTGCTTTTGTAGACCTTACCTCAGAAATTTTATACTTCTGCATGCTGATGGAGAATCGTGAGTTCTTTTCCATTAGGAGTTGGAATGTGAAAAAAAAATTTTGTACTGGTGCAGCACCTAGACTAAATATGTCAGCATCCAGCACAGTCGGTCACTATGAAAGATCTCAAAATTTATTTAACTCATTCTATAATTCTCAGAAATACGCTATGAAATACACGCATTAACTTTTTTATCTTATGCCCTGCTTGAATCACACAACAGTAATGGCATAAATCCAGGGAATGCATGTCCTACGTGGCATTACAACAAGAAAAAAGACACAGAAAAGGCAGGCTTATCCTGATGTGGGAAGCTGGTAATTTCTGAAAGAAACTTGGTTCAGGGTCAAAATCCAGAGGACAATTTGCACAGTCACAGAGGTGCAGAGAAGTTGCTGGGATTAGTGGGAAAGACACACCCCACCCCACTGCAAAACTTGGAGTCATTGCAGAGGGGCTCTCCCACACCAGGGTAACATCCTACTGGCTCCCTCACTCCTGCCTGAGTCTAGTCACCTTCCAGAAAGAAGCAGACCGTAATTCAGTGACGGTTTTCACTCTGTATTGTATTTTTAACAAAAGTGCCATGGAGATAAAACCTTGTAAATGGATTTAAAAAAAAAAATCCTGCTTAGCACAGTGTCCCACTTCTGTAGCTGCAGAAAGCACTGAACAGCAAGATCAGCACAGATGACATTTGAACTCTTGACATTTAAATTTCGTGTAATTTAAATGCCATTCCATTTAAATTCCACATTTCTTTTTCCCATTTATATCCAGTATTCACAGAAAACCAGAAGCACCATTTAGCAGCAATGGTATTTTCTCTCATCTCCCGACTGAGGAGCAAGCAGAGATCACACATATCATATTTCACTTCATTGTCCATCCATGTTACCTATGGTTTTTGGAATGGCATTCACATCTTCTAATTGTAACATGAAAACGCGATGCTAGAAATAGATGGAAAAAATCATGCCCTGAAAATGCCTATCCTGGAATGGTATCCTCAGACAACAGCTGCCTTTAGCCGGTGGGCAGCAGTGACAGGTTGAGCTAATGTTCCTCCAAAGAAGAAGGCAGCAGAGAGGATCTTAAGGACAATAAAAAGCTGTGTTTACTCAGTACTCAGTCACCAGTAACCTCACTGCAACATATTAGAGTCCTGCAATCAGTTTTTGGTTGGACAGAAGGAACACGGCAGCAGCAAGAAAGAGCTGAGTAACTTGCCACATAGATGGCAGCTGTCATTAGGAGAGACAGGGAATGCAGAGAAAGACAGAGTAAGAATGGGGACCAGCAGCAGATTCGACATTACACATTAATGAGGACATGAGAGAAGACAGGCAGGATCCACAGCAGTAGACAGTCGACTAAAGATAAGAAAAAGGACAGTTCCAAACACAGAGAAGAAAGGGTAGCTTTAAAGAAACTCCCACTCTTCTGCGTCTTACTGAAAAGTAAACAAAAGCACTTCATCACTATGTGGCAGGGCTCACAGGAATAAAACTTAAATATACTGGCATGTGGCTATTCAATCTTATGTTTTGAGACTCAAGCATACTCATCCCCTGGTTTCCTTTCTCCCTAGTTTCTTTAATGGCACATGAGGGAAATATTCTTATTTGAAAAAGTACTTCCCCTCAGTCTGAAATATTAGAAGTAATTTTTCAAATACCTTTCACTTCACTGGAAAGTCACTGTTGACAAATGTAAGTAAAGTCTAAATCTCTGCAATTTATCAAGTGAAATACTAATACCAAGGCTGGTTTTGTCAGTACTGATCACCCACATCCTCAGACGATTGATTCTACTTAGAAAGTTGTCAAGATTAAGAGTTTTTCTTGAAAATTTCTCTAATGAAGGGCAGAGATTAATTGTGGGAAATCATCCTTCAGATGGCACAGAAGATACTTGCATTATCATAACACATTTGTTAGATGCATGAGTGCTGTTTGCAGAAGCGTTATGTGCAACTTGTTTAAAACTGCATTGAATTTTTGATAGATAGCATCCTTACATCTCTAAACTTTCTGAATATCAACTTCATTGCTCCAAAAAAGCAACCAACTAATATACACTTTCTTGGGACATATTCTTTTTATACTATTATAACTTTACTATGAGGATCAAGACCCTTCTCTCATAGTAAAGAGGCAAATTCTCTCAGCTCTGAAACTTAACAAAGGCATGTCTCAAAGTCCTTTTCAGCCCTGCTGTTCTTTGTTGCACAGGAGAGGAGGCTCTTTTGTCATTGTTTGCTTCCACCATATATGCAGTGATAGCAAGGAAAAGTGACCATTATACATTTCTAGATATTAAAGTGGGATAATGACTAGGAACTCAGTCTGTTTATTAAATAATTTCTGCACTACTTCAAGACTCAGTTTTGGATGATGAACTATTTTTTCGATCAGCATAAATCACAAAGTACTGCAGGTGAAAAGTAGGCAGTTGTTCTGTAACTCTGTTTACTCAATTAGGCTAGCTGGTAAAAGCTAATCTGTTGGTATGAAGCAGACATCAAGTATATACAGCTTTCTGATGAGGTGAGGAAACCTGCAAAATTAAGTGATTTTTCAGGGTAATTTCTGACAGTAGAAAACAACCTAAGAAAAATTCAACTCCGTGAAATTTGTTGCTGGATCACTTTGTGATCACCCTCGCTTATTAGCAAGTAAACATCTCATGCAATGATCTTTGTGAACAGTTGTTTGAGTTCAAAAACTCTGTTTCCTATTTCTTCTCTAATTAAGACAATTAGAACTCAACAGATGTAAATTATTGTGTATCAGAGTTAGCTGAGCTCACATCCTTTCAAAGTTCCCCTTTGCTGGGACTTGTTTGTCAATGTGAGCAAACATGTACATAGACTTTTAATTGCCAGACTATCTGCTCATCATACAGTTACATTTCATTTTTTTAATTCACTAAGCCACATTACAATTACAGACCAGCACTGTGGCTGGCTATGATATCCAAGTAATGCAAAACCATTTTGGAGATGCAAGATGAGGCCATCACCTGTGCTGACAAGAAACTAGAGCTGTCCTTTTCTGAATAGGTACTGAGTTCAAAATGAAGGATCATTTCTTAAAGCACCTTGGAGTGTGGTTTCATACAGATGAAACATGGTCACTGAATTACTTGTCAAAAGCAGAATGAGTATGGTAATTACACTCAGTCACCTATTACTGTTTCTGGTTTTTATAAAACCTGCTCTGAAAATTTTAGACAAAATGTCATTGATGGAGTGAAAATCATGGCATGTCAGTAGTCATTAGCTGTTGCCAATAGCTGATTCACAGTCACATTGAGCTTTCAGGAAAACTCCACAGACCTTCTCCACCTTCCAACATGCTGCCCAAAATCTTCCCTTGATTTCATTTTTAGACAATACTTCTTAAGATAGAAGTAGGAGTCAGACAAAAAATGGTACCTTGCCTTTGAGCTATATACTGCAGGGATGAGTTTCACCTCTTTTGATGTTAAGCTAAAGACCTGTCTATTCTGCATCACCTAGGCCCAAGAAAAATCCCTTCTGTGTACAAAAACTACCTAGTAGCTCTTTAAAAAAGACATGACATGTAAGAAAACCAATTATACTTGAAACTGATGAGCTATAATAAAGTCAAACCACCTCCAGCAACTAGATGAGAAGTTGTACTCAGTAAATAATATGGAGACAGGTAGAAACAGCAAATTTCTCTTATTTCATATCCCATAGAAAACTGGAGATAGTAAAACACTGCTGTGGTTGTACTATAGTCTACCTTCAGTAGCACCAACACTCCTGCCTGAAATATAACTCGCTTCTGTGCTGCCACTTGATCAGTGTTACTACCCTTGACCTTGCTGGCACTAACAAATGTGAGTTTCCTTAGGTTATGAAATAAAATTTAATTAAGCTATTTTCAAGGTGTGCTGCTATTTCTGTACAAGAGAAGATTTATGATTATTAAATACAGCCTTTCATGACAGGAAAGGCTAAGAAAATCAGGATTGTTCAGTCTAGAAATTAGATGGCTTCAGGGTGACCTAATTGTGGCCTTCCAGTACCTGAAGGGAGCCTAGAAGAAAGATGGAGCAGAACTATTTATAAAAGCATATAGTAATGGGACAAAGGGAAAAGGCTTCAAGCTGAAAGACAGTGGGATTAGATTAGGTATTAGAAAGAAATTCTTTACTGTGAGGGTGGTGAGGCACTGGAACAGGTTGGAGTGCAAAGTTGTGAATGCCCCATCCTTGGAAGTGTTCAAAGCCAGGTTGGATGGGGCTTTAAGCAACTTAGTCCAGTGAAAGGTGTCCCAGACAATGGTAAGGGGTTGTATCTAGGTCCAGGGTCCAAGATCCAAACCATTCTATGACTGTATCCTATGACTTGAGATACTCCTATCACTATCAGAGTTAATGCAACTTTAACATGCAAGCTACCAAGATCTACATACACTGTTATTTATTGGGGCTACACTTATTTTGCAATTTCAGACTACTGGTAATCCTTCGGTAGCTGGTTGCAGCAACACCTCTGACTACTGGCTATCACTGCAATAATCCACATGACCTTCCTGTTGTAAGACACTGTTGGATCAGAACAATTGAGTCAAGTGTGCATCTGGGAGCAGGAAGGGACAAGATGAATCTCACAGAGGTGAGGTCATGTCTTGTCCCACATGCCAGCCTGGTGAGACTCCTGGGGTGACCCCAGAGCAACTGCTAGTCAAAGGTAGTCTTACAGCATGCCCACCAAAACAACCTGGAGACCATCATCAGCCTCTGATTGGCTGGCACAGTGAAACCACCAACCCTCAGCCTGCTCTGGAGCCCCAGAGGGGCCAGTGAGCCATGCATCCTGCCTGGGAAGGGTGACCACAGGAGGCCAGAGTAGATAAAAACAAAGACCTGATATTCACATGTTCAAACCCACCATTTCCAGACCCCTGTAGTTTGATCTATGCTGAATCTAGGAATGGTAGCTGTATCTTCCTTTTTATTTGTCTTTCTTTTCTTCTTGTTCTTGTTCTCTTTTTCTTCTTGTTATTCTTCTTGTTGTTCTTGTTCTTGTTCTTCTTCTTCTTCTTCTTGTTCTTCTTGTTCTTCTTCTTCTTCTTCTTCTTCTACTTCTTTTTTTCTTCTAATCTCTTTTCTTAATGATTTGGGTAGCAGGAAACTGGATGGATTGGTTATGCTCAATTGTATGTATTTGCACATGCTAAGTCAACGCTTTGTGGAATGCTTCGTTCTGGTAGTATGTTACCCTTTCAACTTTTGCCAACTACTCTTATTTTTCCTCAAACTTACCAGTAAAGTACCTCCTGAGAAAACATATGTAGCATTTCTCTTTGGTGCTCTCACTTTAGGTGTCAAAAGAACTGTATATGTATGGCCAGACTTCACAAATGAAGATTTAGGAAGGGCTCTCCCCACGTGGGTGTGCCCTTCCAGCCTCCGCAGTGGGTTTTTTAGGTGAGGCACAGCATGTGCAGAACTGGCCCCACCGTTTAAGTCCTAAGGTCCATCTGCCATGGCCAAGCGAGCTTGGACACAGACAGGGAAGTCCTTGGGACTGTCTACAGTACCTGGTACTAACTGGGGGTTGACCCTGCTTAGCAGCCAAGATCTGATGGGATCAGATGGCAGGAAAGCATTGAACTGCCAGGGAAAACCTGGTCCCCACTGAGACTCGAACTCAGGTCCTTGGGATTCGAAGTCTGTAGTGCTCTTCATTACACCATGGGACTGCTCCCAAAAATAAAGGCTCTTCTAATAATCTGGAGGGTGGACATTGTTGGAGCCTTGTATATTTTTAGAGTAAAACTCCCTTGGTTGAGCTCATAGCTCCAAGACATGGGGTCTTACCCCTATATATCAAAGCACAGAAAAGTCTCAAAAGGAATAATTCTCAGCTAAGAAGGCTCAAGAAAAAATAAAAAGGAGAGGCTCTCAAATGCAGAATCAGAAAGAACCTCTGGGTTTTGTTTGCACCTGACGTGATCTTGCAGTCACATGTATTCAGACTTTTGCTTAGGTAATCACAAACAAGCACCATGTCCACTACTTCTCTCTTCACCTGCTGTGTCAAAGTTATAAACAATCTACTCTGCACGTTTGCTCTCCAAGCTTTAACAAGATCTCCTGGAGGCTACAATATCTTGCATTCTCCTCACAACACACTTCTGTGCAACACAGGTCACTTCAATTATCCCTGAAGTCACTACTAATGGCTCACGCACATTGGTAAACAATAGGGGTCATAACTGCCACAAAAACAAGCCAATTTTAGTTTTGTGCATTTACAAGGGTGCATCTACTTCATCAGGTGTTCCAAAGCAGATCATGTAAAAAGCAATGTTTTGCAGAGATGATTTTGTACTGTGATGCCTTAATAAACGTGGTTCCTTCCAGAAAAGTTACATTGACTGCTAGGATTATTTTTTAATGGACCCTTCACTAGCATTGACTTACTTCCCCTGTGAACAGGGCCCAGTGTGTGCTGAGACATAGTAACAGCACATGAACAAGTTAAAAGCAGGATAGTGAATTCATGCAACATCAGTCAGTACCGCTTGTGTCAAATTTCAAGGCCATACTGAGTCTTCTCTCTTTTTCCTTGTGAGAGGGGTGGATTTTTTCACTAGTTAAATACACTGCTGTGAAAGCAGTTATACAAGATTTTTTTTTCCCATGAGATTCCCTTAATTGCAGAAGATTTTAAGTTATTCTTTTCTGCATGATTAAAAGGTGAGTCCTATGCTTCAGCAAGAGCAGACATTCATTTTTTCCTGTTATCAAGGTAGGATCCAACTTTCTTACTGAAACAGTCAACATTTTAGCCTTACTCTCAAATTGTGATCTTTTTATTCCCTCTAATCAGTCACAGCTTGGCACACTTTTTCTGACTAAGGTGCTGCAAGCTTTACTTTGTATGTTCCTTTGTATTGCTAAGTTCAACAACTGTATGCAACTGTGGTACTGAATCATGTTCATGCAATTCTATTAGACTGAATAAGAAAGCCAGCATAATAGAAAGCAATGCAATTATAGAAATATTATTTTATATTATTGATCTCTTAAACTGCTGCATGCTGAATACAGTGAATTGAATTAAAAGGCATAAATAGAACACAAGGAAAAATTAAAAACAAAGATGGCTGATCCAAAGAGAAATAGTTTAGTCTTACTTTGCTTGATGGAGCTGTTCAAAGTACAGTTAGATTGTTTTGCAAATCTGGAGTAGACTTATTAAAATGACGGTATTTGTTTTGCAGCTGTTGATGCTTTTAATGAGGAAAAGCTCAAGGCAAGGCACTCTCATGTTCTGTCAACAGTTCAGCTGCATGGAGCAGTGGCGTATCTTGTCCCTCCCCACCCTTCAAATGACCTTTCGTGTCTCATATCCCCATCCTTGCCAGGTAGCCAGAAAATAGCCATTATTCTGAGCCTGAGTGAAGTCATGTCTATAGTCACTGTCCCACTCAGTTGCAAAATGAATAAATGAGTTAACCCTCCTTTGTCTCTGGTGAAGAAATCATAAGATCATCCTAAACAGTATTATACCCAAGCCCATACTGCTGATGCACACTGCTCTGCACAGCTCAAAAAAGTTTGTGTCCTTCTATCCTGGAGCACATTGAGCCAAAAATCACACTGTTAGACATTAAGTCTGTGAGTCAGACAACTGAGAGTTGCCAGGCTTGGGTATTTAGTGGATAAATAAGTTCACATCTTCTGACAGGTATCATCAATCTGTTTAACTGATTTGCACCCACCAGTGCTTGTTTAAGCTTGTATTCTATTGCTTCTTGATATAAGAGATAAGAAAAACTTTTTTGACACTGCCCAAGAGGTTCAGTTCCCATCCAAGATAATGTTCTCAGGAAGTCAAGGGAACCAGAATTGAGAGCCAGAGAACATCCTCACACCAACCAGACAAATGCCTCTGTTCCCTGTCAGCATGCACTTCTAACATTCTCTGCATAACAGAAGTAAGGGGGCTCTTTGAAGGTCTCTTGGAGTAAGCAGCAGAAAGTCGTGGCTTAAACTCAAGAAGCAGCCCTTACCAGTCTGTTCAATTACAACTGTAGCAGAACATGATGAAACCATACCAATTCGATGCAGTGTTTGATTTGGGTGATCAAGAATAAAAGGTAGTTTGCTTTTGTTTTAATGTGAAAAATCAATGTTTAGTTTTTCCTCATTTGTTGCAGCTACACAAGAATTCTAAATTGCTCTGTTGTCATTGTATCACTTTCATTCAGAGCAAGTAACCTATAGTCTCGGATTGCCTTCATTCTCACACAGAATAATATAAGTAATGCATACCTTTGAGACTAATGAAACAACAGGTATGACATTCACCTTTACAGTACCAAATTTTCAGTGCTGCTAGGGTCAAGATGCTTTTGCTGCAAATCACACATTCCTCTTGCAGGAAAACTTATTTCAAATGCCCAGCTCCTCTAGAGAGGAACAGACACACAGTTTGGGTGGTTTCCACTGACATGACTAAGCACAAATTTTAGCCACTCAATATTTCATTAGGGCTTTTTTGTTGTGGCTTTGAATCTAAGAACCACAGCTGCATATTTGTTTTCTTTGATTTTATTCTGGTGCCTGACTGTGAAAGAATCCCAGCCAGTTCCTTTCAGCTGCCTTTCTCCTCAGAACCTCATCTATGCCCCTGTATGCACATATTCCTGCATTCCTTCATACACAAGCCTAAAGCAAGTGTTTCTGCAAGGAAGGACTCCCTTAGGTAGCCTAGGGGACACCTCCATAATGCAAGTCACTCCCTGAAAGTCATGCAGCCTATGGGGTGCAGGGACAAAGACACAGGTGTATTGGTCTGGGATAGAGTGGCAACACAGTTTAGCCAAGAAACCTCCTTTGCAGCACTGCAAAGCCTGTAGTAAAAATAATGCAGACTCTAATACATACTGGATTGGTTATACTGTCTGTACAGGATGAAAGGGCTCTGCCCCAGGTTCACTCTGGATCCAGCTCTCCCCTGGTATGCCATCAGCAAAACCTCAGTCCACGTCACAAAGATACCAATTTCTTTCTCCTTTCAGCCAGAATGGAAGGCATTTGTGTAACAGATCTCACAGCTGCAATCTGGCATGCATCTTCAAACTCCTAAGCACCATAGCCAATAAATCCTCAAAGATCAGACTCAATGAGGTATGTGCTACTATTATTCCCAATGTGAAAGCAGAAGAGCTCTTTGGCTCACTGATGTACCCAGAGATCTTTGTCAAAGTCAGGACCAGAAACTGGGAGGAATTGGCAGCCTCAACTGTTGAACCACAGAACCCTTTGGGACTCACAGCCCTCCTGCAGCTGTAGGATAAATGGTGGCTCTACAGCTATTCACTACTTTGTGGATGTTTGCTGTATCTGCAGCTTAAATGAAACACAGACCTGAGACAAAAACCTAGCTGGGATGTGGCATATTCATCAATAAGAATACATCAGCCAAAGAAGGATACAAGGCAGCAGAAAATAAGAAAGAATGAAAGATTGTCTTTTTTTTAATATAGATCATCAAGAACATTCATTACTGTTACCTGCAGCTTTGCGCACCTTGGAAACTTGGGTTAAATTACAATCCTTCAAACATACTACAGTGAAAAATTACCACAATATTAAAAAAGATCATCAGCTGGAATGCTCTTGTTGGAATTGAGCAAAAAATAACAATTGACCTGAAATTAAATTCTTGTTGCCTTTCATTTAATTTTAAAACTATTTAATTAACAATCACTTCCACCCAGACTTCTCATAAATAATTCAAGTTTAGAACTTCCATTCCTAGGGCAGGGAATGAGGTACTCTGTTGTCCAGAAGATAACTACAAAGTGTACAGAAGCAACACAAGTTTCCTCATGCTGCTTTGGCAGTCAGTCTTTACCTGAAAGAACAAAGCTATTGGGAGTAGTTAACTTCAATAATTATTCAAATTCTGTTTAGTTATACATGGTTAGATGATAAGGCAGATATGTTAGACTGTAGAGAAAAGCTCTGTGATTTTAAACTTGTATTTATTTTTGTGCCTTTAAACAAAAAACAAACCAACAAATGGAACAAAACATCAGTAGTGACACTATTTCATTGTTTTCAAAGCCTCACAGATTATTTCTTGGAAGTACAGAGATACCATCTACAGGCCTCTTCCACTGAAGCAAATCAGCTGAAAACATGATATGGAAAAATCTAGACATACTCAGACACTGATGAAAAACTGAAGAATTGGGATTTATCTTAGGCCAAGGTCTGAGGAGGTACACAAGGACAGTGGTCCAATGCATGGGTACAATTTCTATCGCACACCTACGCTGGATAGGAATGAAAAGTTCCATGGCAAAACACATCACGAAAGGCTAAGATAATATGTTGGGAAGACATTCCCAGGCACTGGAATTGCTCAGAAATCTCCATTTTTGGAGATCTTGAAGCCCCATGAGGAAACTCTCTGTTGGAAAAAATTCAGGCATAGTTGATACAGCCTTAGGGTAGGGAAGAATTTCCCAGATGCCCTTTAAGCCCTAAACTTTCATAATGACACAAAGGTAGACTTTGAGCGATCGTATGGGAAACACTTTAGGGTCTTCAAATGTTCTATGTCTATTCAGAAGTGAAGGAAGCCCATAGCTCAACAAATACGTAACATGTCTCAATGGAGTACATACATTTCAGTGCATTAGAAGGTCACTTTTCCAGCCTGCAGAACAAAAATAGGTTTAGCCGGGTGAGAAGAACACTAGTGCAGTACTACTGTAGGTTCTACTAGAACACACATTATTTAATAGCATTCTTTAAGTATAATTTTTTTCAGTTATTATTTCTGAACAGCTTTCATTAGCGGAAGTGTTAACTACATGACATTGTAACAAAAAGTCTTGTATAATTTCTCACTTTTTGTCAGTGCAAGATTATTACAGGCCTCCAAAATTGCATGAGTTACGAAGCCAACACTACACGGAAATACACCTCTCAATTTCTTCTCAACAAACATTCCAGCGTAACAGTTTAGCTCACTTGGTTAAAACTTGGTTGTAATAACACCAAGGTCATGGGTTCAATTCCCTGTATGGGCCACTGACTTAAGAGTTGGACTAGATGATCCTTGTGGGTCCCTTCCAACTCAGAATAGTCTATGGTTCTGTAACATTTACAACCACATTAGCTAACCCTAAACCTGACTACCTACAAATAAGCAAAACTAAATCTAAATGATTACACATGATCAGCCCAAACATCATGCTCAAATTGTAAACCACATGGCTTTGCTGTTTACCTAGCTCTCACTAAGATGATCTTGCAGGCCAACTAGAGCATTTTTGATCTTGCAGTTACTTGGACTGCTTCCTCTTCATCTCAAAACACTTGCCATCCTGGAAAACAGGTTATACAAACTAAATTCAAAGGCCCACCTACACCTGACGATGGGAAGATAGGGAACTAACACTTCACCATCTGCTTCTTGCCAAGTAGTTCGCTCTCTTCTCAGGTAAACAGGCTTTGGGTACTGATGACCCAAATTTTGCACGTGCTATGGAGGTAGCCTGGCCTTCCAAAGTCGGTGGCTGAAAGATTAGGAGATTTCAGCACAGAACACAGGTTGTACAAAATCAGCCCTAGTGAGCATAAATCAAAAGGGAGCTTACTTTCCTTCCTGAACATTCCTGCCTGACATTTCAATCCCAAATTATATTAGATTACTCGGCAACACTAAAACTGATTCCGTCTTTTGTCTCTGTCACAGTAGCCATTTCAGTGTTTTTTTTCTACAGAACCTGATCCCAAAGAACTTAGCAACTATATCTGTGCCAGGCCTTTAAACACAGATCATAGTCCATGTTAGAAAACCTTGCTGGCCAGCAAGAGACTGGTCAGAATGTTCTTCTGGGAAGATTTTTGGTGCTCAGTAACCATGTATCACTAAAAACACTTGCGATGTCCATGTGAAGTCTCTGTCTGCTATGTTCTCCAAAATGGAGCAGTTTTACTAATAGACCCACTCTAGTACCTGGTTGTTCTGTGCACCCCTAGGACATAATAAGGAAAAGAAAAGCAATCATATTGCATTGTCACAACCTTCTGAATTATTCTCAGTTACGTCTTTGATGACATTGTTTAAGAAACAGTTCACCTTTGGAGATGGGAGAGAGATGAACAGACTGTTTGGAGAATATCCCTGCTAATGCAGCTTCAAATCAAAGATGCCGAATTGCCTTCTAACACCTTTCTTTCCCCGAGCACAAATCCTAAGGCAGTGAAGGCTCACATACTCAAATCCTCTTGAAGTGCAGATCTAAAAATTGTTACAGTGGAGCAACTGACATTCATGGGGAGAAAGGTAACATGTCAAATTTCTATCCCAGCAGCATCACTCTCAAGCTATAGGATTAGCTGTACGAACTGACTGACTTGCCTTTGTACGCTAAACATCTACTGCCATTTACACACACCTCCTCCTCCCTGTCACATGATGTCTCATCTGCTGGAGATTCTTCCTGTCACCTTTCCTCTGTCAGCTTTCTTGAAATTGCTGCTATGGCAAGCAGGAAAATGCCATATACTCAAAGCTATTTGCGACACATCAGCTAGCTTGCTATCCCAAAACTGGCTATGCTACAAACCAAATTCTGGCAGTTTTGTTACAGCAGATTTGAAAATGGATTAACTAATTGTGAAACTGGTCACAAAACTGGTCATGACACCACAATGAAGTTTTGCTAGAATGTTGGAAGCATCACTGCTTCTATTCTGCACAGCTCTGAATACAGCAGTGTTTCTTTTTTTTCCAGGTTGCTGCATACAGTATTTTCATAAATTACTTCTACTACTTCTGAATATTTCACCAAATGTTCTCCCTTAGCATGTTTCTGATAGGCCTCCTCTGCTTCTTTACTCACCTCTTTCTTTATGAAAAAATTTTGCCTCTCCTTAACTGATTTTCTCTCTTGACCACCTGGCTCATCCGTGTCCTTTTTTTTCTAACAACCTCATGGCCTCCCGTGATGTAATTTTTTTTGTTAGGACTAAATAGCATTAGTACTTGTTGAGCTCAAGTATTTTAGGATGACATTCATTTATTCACAGTCTAGTGTCCTCTTTTATCGAAAATTCAGTCATGGCCGTTTCTTAGCAACAGATTTATCAGAACAGATTTGCATGAAAATCAAATTCTCTCAAAAAGGAACTGCTAAAGGAAGCTGATAGCATAGCCTTATTCCTGACCACCATTAAAAGCAAATGCTACAAAGAAGAAGAGTCTTGTAATTCCATATGAAATTTAATGAACACATGCACAGCATTAGAACCAATTGAAGTAAACAACTTTATAAACTTTCCTAACTAGTGCATCTCTGAACTGATCTGCAAAAATAATCTTCTTGCCTTCAGAGACTGAAAGGAACAAACAAAACCAAAACAGCAAACCATGCACAGCCACAATCCTCTTGCACTGGAGTAGATTAAAAATTGGCATCATCAGCAATGGTCATACACAAACAGGTCTCAAGGGACCAAGCTGCAAAAAGCAGACATGTGCACTTCCCATGTGCATGAAAAATGCACACTCACTTCAAGCACACCAATATTAGATAACCAAGAAATGGACTTCAGTGCAAGACCATAATCAGTATTTTATTCTCTGATGTCATCACATCTATAATACTGTAATCTCAGTAAACTCTATGTTTTTCATTTTCACAGTCTTTAGAAAGAATGTGAATTTAGAAACAAAGAATCCATTTTCACCAAAAGGTTTTTCTGCACCTTACTCCTCTTGTCAAATCAGCATGAAATCCTAAGAACACAAAAAGTGAAACAGCAATACCAAGAGTCTAATTCTCTTCACTTTAATATCAACCAGGAGTAACTTATTATATTGACAATCGTTTGAAATCACTATAAATGACAGTGGAATCTGGACTGCTGTCTTTTTATTAAGAATGATGACAATCTTTTTGGAAAATGCAGTCTCCTGGTGCTGTGGCACTTACTTGTGGCATTTAGTTATGTCACTGAAAGGTAGCATCTATGATATATGGCTGCGCATGAATTATGTTGGGAATGGGTTAAAGTAATTTATCTGTATTACTCCCAAGAGGCAATGCCAAAAAGGTAATTACCCATATTTGTACCACTACACTATAGAGAATGACAGTTTCATGTCTTCATAATGTTTAAATGAAAATCTATAAAATCCATTTCTCTTGCTGAAGAATTAATGCAGGACCAAAACCTGAAATTCCAACTCTGGTCATGCCCAGACAAAACTAACTCCCACTGAAGTGAGTGGGAGTTTTGCCAGGGAGAGGATTAAAGACAGTATGATTTGCTGCATGCTACCAGATATGTAAAAGCTACAGAGTAAGATTTTCATTACGATTCTGCTAGTGTTATTAAAATTAGCAAGATTTTAGTCTTTCACCTTTCAGTCACGCAGACATGTGGGCTTGCAGAGAGAGGAGAGATGTGAAGCAGACAAGTCAGCTTGCTGGGGCGATGCTTAATGCTGGGCTGGAAGCCAGCAGAAGTGAATCCCTCCTGCAGTATATCCCTGTCCTTTGCTTTAGGGTCCAACAAAAGGCAGGAAAAAGCAAGGAAGCAAGCCTGGATGCTAAGCAACAGCACTAGCTGGATGGAGTGCAGCAGGTTCATCACCACAAACAAGTACTGAAGCCATCCACAGTACCTGTGCTGTTGCAGCACTGGAAGCATGCCTGGGCACATACCCCTTTGGGAGGCTTTAAACTGGGCCCTGTGCCACAGAGATATGACACCTCTAAAGGGAGATGGCAGGAAGCAGTCAGTCAATATGTACCAGCTTCACTGAGCTTCTGCCAGGGGCGACTGAACCTCTGTAACCAGAGAAGCCTGCTATCCCTACGAGTTAACTATGCTCTGCAGAGACAGGACACCGCACTTCCTCCAGGCTCTCAGGATTTGCTGGCAGCTCCCTCCACTTGGTCATATTACCTTAAATGGATACAGAAACTCTTTAAAAAGTAGGTTTATCAACGGAGTATTTGGGATGGTTTTATTCTCCAGTACAGTTTCAGAGGCATTAGAATTTGGTTTGTTAAAACACTAATTTTTCTTACATTGCCAAAAAATTTCTTCATCTTTTCATGATGTGGTAGCAGAACTCAAGGAATGAAGATATGACACAATCTGAAACAGCTAAGTTATCTAATCAGCCTACAAAAATGAATCAAAAAATAAGCCATGATCACTCACCCATTGAAATTTTTAGGAGAAAACAATAACATAGGACCTCACTACAGATGTCATTTTGTAAATGAAACCTCATCTTTAACAGTATGAGTACAATAGATTTCTTACCTTTTGTCTCACTGGTAATGCCATCTGGTACTAATTTAATTTCCAATCGCCAAGCAATTATTGCTAAGAAATTAAGTATTATTCACACATAAGGATATTTTTTAAAAATTTGTAATGAAAAAAAATTGTGGTTAGGGACAACTATTCCTTACAAAATATAGATCAATGCAGTACTAATGATTCAAATACCAGCATAGAGACACTGAAGTCCTGAATTTAAAATAAGATAGTCCTGTTGAATTAAACTCACTGATCTGGTTCTAAAGTAAGTTTCAAAGAATGCATCACACAAAAATTAATTCAAAACTAGAAGTGAAAAAAAAATATTTATTCATTGTGTTAGTAACACATGACTAAAACTGCACTATTTAACACCTACACAATCTCTTAAAAGACCATTTTGTAGAAAAAATGAAACTACAGATAAATACAGATCTTACGTACAATCTGGCTATTATGGATTAAACACCAGAAACCCCCAGTTTGGGGATTAAAATTGCATTCAATTGGCTAGCATTTCCTTTTGGCAGGACCTAAGATGGGTGTCTACTCCTTCAAATGTTAGCAGACTGAATTTCAAGCTTCAAAATTTGCCATTCCCAAATAGCAGGAGTACTAGTACTTACAAACGAGAAGTATTTAAGTTAGTCTCATTGGTGAAAGGATCTGACTCATACTTTCCTCAGTCCCAAGTGATTTTGAATTCCTCATGGTGCTGCATCCCATGCAGATGCATTCATTGCTGGACAGATTGATCTGTTAGCATTTGAGAGCTACACGGCACAAACAGAAACACAATGCAAGGAAAGACAGTGGAGAATCAGGCTGCACAAGCTGTGCACTTGCAATGTGTAGGCAGCAATGACAAAATGTTTCGGGATGCTAAAGAAAGTAGTTACATATTACTTAGGAGCAATTTAATGTACTATGCTACCAGACCTTCCTAGAATTATCTACCTGGAAAGAGACTATGCCAACTCCCAAGGGAAAGACAAAGCCAATTTATGGGAAGAGGTAACCCGTTGTACCAACTACAAAGCTGGTCTCAGCATGTTCTGATTCAAAAACTGTCCTCAGATGCCTGGAGAAAGGAAATGCTCAGTCAAATGGCGGTGAACTTACTTTATTTTGATTCATAGTCTCATAAGCAAACAAACGCAGAGCTGATGATTTGGACGGTATTTAAAAACATTACATATATTTAAAAATCATACAGCTAAGCAATAACTCAGAGCTGTGTGGCAGAAGCCTTCACAAGACCCATGAGGGACTGAGA
Source organism: Pithys albifrons albifrons (assembly GCF_047495875.1). Taxonomy (NCBI): domain Eukaryota; kingdom Metazoa; phylum Chordata; class Aves; order Passeriformes; family Thamnophilidae; genus Pithys; species Pithys albifrons. The sequence goes on along the minus strand of NC_092497.1, from coordinate 75,384,725 downwards.
TATCTGTCAGTGGACTGCTTGGTATCCAGAAGACAGACTGCATCAAGACAGGCAGGCAGTTACATTACAACACAGAGGTAGTACCTCAGACTGCCAAAAAATTTTCAGCTCATAGAAAATAAAACTGAGACAAACTGACTTCCTAGGTCATCTGATCACCTGACATAAATGGGAAAGTCAGGAGCAGGGCTTACCAAAGGAAGACAACACATATTCTTTCACATTTTTTGACTTCTAATCATATTTAAGGCAGCATACACAGTTTTGAATCTGAATGCAAATAGGAGTATTACATAAATGTTTTTTCCTACAAAGCATAGACTTACTAAGATCTCACATGTTGTTCTAACTCTGATAGTTATTTTATTCTGTACAGGTACATACAGATCTTGGATTTTTCCTAGGAGTTTTAAGATATGTAACGTAAGTGAAGCAATTTCTTATGACTATGCATTACTTACATAGTACAAAGTGCACCAGGAATCTGTGACCTATTGACCTTCACCTTAGGACCATCTGAGGATGAAAAGTGTGGGCTCACTTATAAGCTCTGACCTCAGCATCATGCTAGGACTCATAAGGAAGAATTAAAATTGATTGCAAGACATGCAACTTTACAAAAAAGAAAGTGGAGTTCTGGTTTAGGCAGCAGGGTTTATGCTGAGGCATCTTCTGGAGTAAAGACATTACAAATATTGAGCATGGGCTGAGAAAAAAAATGAAAGAAACATTACCTAGCCTTCAGACAAAGGTTTATATGGAACTGTTTTCTTGGATATTGTTCCATGAGGCAGGGTTGACACATCCATTCCTGAGGCATCACTGACTTCAATGCTGTAGACACTGAAATTTTGCTAAAACTGTTCCAGGTGAAAACATGGTGACTCTTCAGTGGATCATGCCAGTCATAAAGAAACTGCACAACCCATTGCCCATCTGGAGTTTCACCACATTCTAGTTTCTGACTTCGAATACCTAATAGCAACTATAACAAATTATTGAAGAAATCTGATCTGTGGTGTCATCAATATGTGGGGCTCCCAACATATACTTCCATATTTTCCTTCTGCATATCAGCTACCTTGGGAACATGTCATGGCTAGAACAGCCAGTTGAATATTTTGCTTCTGAATGTGTAAATAGCACAGCACTTTTGTGTGGCAAGAGTAAACACAACTTTGGAAGACACTGCCACATTCATAGTCTAACTTATTCCGAGACACTATTTGGAATTTTACTGATTACAGTTGCAAGGTATTAGGGAACTAGATCTGAAGTTTCCTGCAAAGAATAATAATGGCATCATAAAATGTAGTAATGGGAATAAACTATGAATTTGAAAACTACAGTAGGAAACCACATTGCATAAATAAAACAAACAAGTGTTTTTAAAATTAGTTTTTCAATTACCAGAGTGAGAACTCCAATCCAAATTAATTTTCAGCTGTCTTTCAAACACACCTTTCTACTCTTCTTACTCACCCTTGTTTTACAAAACTGCACAGTGTATTTGCTTTTCCTAGGTGAAACACACTGGCAAAAAGTCTTTTGATACAATTATCTATATATAAAAAACAGTATTTTGTGACTTTTTGCAACTGTTTTTACAGAACAACAATATAAAGAGAACTGCTTATTATGAGCTCTGTATTTTTGCTTTAGAGCCTGATTACAAACATAATAGAGGAAGAAACATCAATTTCTCAACATGAAAGGTGATCTTTAAATTCATTTTACTTTTAAAATAGTAACAGAATGATAAACTAGTCTATGAAAATAACTTTTTAATCTTGAAGTATTTTAATGATAAAATTAGATGGAAATTACAATTTCTCAAGATACAAATATCCAATACATGTTGTTTGTATCTTTTTTTCTCATTTAAAATAACTAAATAAAGACTTCTACAACAACACTCTTAAGGTACTATTCATGTTCATTGAAAAATAAACCCTTGCTTGCATTTTTACACTAATTTGGATTATCAAGAATATTAAGACTTTTTTGTTTCTGATAATGTTGACTGCCTAATTTCCCGGGTAATGTAAACAGCTATTTTCACTTCTGCCTTTACTCAGCTTCATTTTCTGATTGCTCTCCCTGTTCCTTGCTCTGCTAAGTCTGCAAAATGTGTGTTAAGAGTATTTTGATGGCAAGCTTGCTACTACTCAGAAAAATATCAAACACATCACAATCTCAGCATGTCTTCTATTTAGCATTTTCAAGACTTTAACATTTTATATTGTTTGAATACTTCCTTTAAAATAATTGTACCTACCAGCTTAATAAAACGCACAATTTACCTGCAAGTCTTATTGCAAGCTTCTGTTAGAAAAAGAACTATCCTTTATATTGAGATTGTTTCTTCTAGATACTTAGGATGCATCAATTTAGTTCCCAAAGCATATTTTATATGGATGATGCTAAAAAAGCATATGTGTAAAATACACTACATAACATCAGAACTGTTCAGAGGTAAAAAAATCAAATTTACTATAGGTATACAAAGCAGACTTGGTACAATACTCGGAGATCTGCTGAGCTCCCAGAACAGAAAAATGTGGCAAAACATTTCAGAAGCAAGAAAATGAACATGTCATCTGCTGTAGTCCAAATACAGCAAGCATATTAATAGGAAAATATAACATACCCTAGTATGCTCAAGCAAAAAAAACAGAAAAAGCTGGACATAAACTGTGACATAACCATTTCATTTATGTATTACATTTCATTAGGTCTGTCAAGAAATCCAGATGGCCTGGGCCAACAAACAGAAGTCACAAAGTAAAACATACCCTTCAAATCATAGCAGTGATACTTCCTCAAAATAGCACAGCTTATTGGGGTATTTAAATAATCAACTTTTTCTATGTAAAGTTCTAAGTAGATGAAGCATGGCCTAACATGTAAAACTTGCTGTCTTATGGCCAATAGCCGAATATATAGTTGTTTGTTCTGAATACATTTATATCTGATTGAATGTACATGTAAACACACATACATTTAAATTAAACCAATATAAAACTTCTGTAAACAGAGTTTGAGAGATGCTTTATAAATAGGGTAAGCATTAAAGATGCTATAAAAATATAATCAAGGAGTTGAATCTCCTTATGAGAAAACAAAAACAACAGTAGCACATCTATGGCAACACATAATAGGTGAGGAACTCGAAGACTTACATATTTTCCAATGCACTGCACTGTTACTAATGAAATACAAGATACGAACAACTTACAGGTAGTGAAAGACACAATGATATGGAATCATAAAACTTTATTGGTCTGTTAAAAGTAAGTTCATCAAGTACATATTTTTATAAATATAGATTTTGCAAACTGTTATGGTAGCATTTGTGAATAGAAACAATGACTGTTATTTACAATACAAAAAATTTTCAACAAGAAGAATTAGAGGGAAGAGAGGGTGAAAAGGCTCACAGTTTGCTGATGGATCACAGCTATCATTTTTTTAATCACAGAATCAGAGAATGGGTCGGGTCGGAAGGTACCACAGTGGGTCATCTGGTCCAACCTCCCTTCTCAAGCAGGGTCATCCTAGAGCACATGGCACAGAATTGCACTGAGATGGTTCTTGAATAACTCCAGTGGAGGAGACTCCACAACCTCCCTGGGCAATCTGTTCCAGTGCTTGGTCAGGGAGAACTTCCTGTGCATCAGTTTCTGCCTGTTGTCTCTTATCTCAGTGCTTGGCATCCATGATGTGATGCTATGTTAGAAGGCAATTTCATGCAATCTTTTAGACTATTACTTTTCTCCAAGTGTGAAAAGAATATTTCAGAAAAGAATGCTTATGTTCTATACTTTGATATCAACTGAATGAGTCTTCTTATTTTTAAACTGAGCCTGAAATATGAAAAAGACCCAGGAACATAGATCTCTGAATGGCAGTGGAATACACCTGAAATGTATTTGTCAAAGACTCCAGTCTTCAGTTTGTGAAGTGGTGTGGCACCCCAATTCTGCTGTCACACTAGTAAAGCCAATAATATCAATTAAAGAGCTACATTAAAAAAAAGTCTCAGAAAAAAACAGGGTTTCCTTCCTGTTTCATTGATGTGTCTGAGGATGAGCCCTACTCTGCTTATATCAAGGAAAAATCAAAGTCATCAGAAGAAACCCATGACTTTACTCTCTACTTGCTTGAATACCAGATAGTTCCCTGAAATTTTATATAGTTGCTTTTGTCATTCCAGCCAAGGAACGAAGTTACAGTGAAAATATGTATGCAATGAGACAAGTTTCCTCCTATATTAAGACATAATCTGCTTAGTAACACTGCTGTAAGTTGCTGCCTCTAGAGATGACAGGGGAATTGCCCTCTTCAAAATGAAAGCAGTTTGGCTCTACACTGACTGCAACTCTGCTCCAGGCCACAACACATGTGCTTATCCGCCACATTCCTTGCAGCTGGAAAAACACAGCTAATCATGGAAAGTTGCTATTAAAATTAGAATGATATAGCTTGTCTGTATCAAAACAATACATGCTGTAATGTGGGCTCTTTCAATCTACCTTTTTGATGAAAATAAGGCAATCAGTTAACCTGAGGTTGATTAAAAGACAATAACATGTTCTGCAAGTTCAGTCATACAGTCTATATGCATGTGGAACCAAATAGCTATATTTATTTTCAATCAATGCATCATTTCCTATTCTCAGAGCAGATTTAATTTATACGAATAAAAGAAAAACAGAAGAAATGGAAGTCAGGTTCAAAAATTTGGGGATATACATTCCTATGTAAGTGGGACAATGAAAAGGGCTGTGACACGTGAAATACACAGCACAACATTCGCTGTCCTCCCTAGAATGCTGTATGCATATTTCTCAATGCTTCTAACCATCTATGAACTCTTGCTCTGGAGATCAGATGACAAATCTGGAAAAACATGGACCTACATTACAATCTAAAATACTTTACAACATCATAAAATGACGACAAAGCCCTTCAAAAGGATATTCCAACAATCTGTGCACTTGTGCCCTATGGAGAACAGAGCTTACCACAGCTCACAAAGGAGGATATTGAGTTCTCTTAAGAGCAGAGAACACAATGACTGAAAATTGGAAGGAAGAGAAGAAGCCAGAGAGAGCAATGGAGAAGAAAACACTAAAAACCTTCAAGTAAGCTTTTGGAGTTTTCTTTTGAAATACACATTAACAAAATACTTAGCTGTCCAATCCACTAAAAATATTCAAATTATTTCAAATGTTAAATATACAATTGGAAAAGGACAGTTGAATTAAAAAGAGGTCAGAATGGATGCATTTTTATCTGTCTGATAGTAGCTTCCAACTTTACAAACCATTTGCCAGTTTTTAAGCCTTTAAACAGTTGCAAACAAAGTGATGGTTGGTCTTCATGGTGCAGACTTATCATGGCTAGTCAGGAAAAGAGATTGACAAGCTGAACCTTTGTATGAAGGCTGTTGAGTAAAGAGCCAGTTGGAAGTGCATCGGTCATTCCTACAGTGCAAAATTCCATGTTGCTTAGTTTTTTGAAAGCCATGCTCAGAAATTGGCTTTCATAAGAAAAAATAGATTTTTAGTGCTTCTGCCGACAGTCAAAGAAGAGAGTAATTCCTGCAAGAATTATTTGAAGCAAAATTATTTTCAACTAGCTGTCCACAGGTTTTCTTGGCACTGTCTGCTGTTCCCAAGGATCTTGATCTTGCTCCCACTGAAATGCATGTTTTTCTTCACTGCTGCCTGGGAGAGATCCAGCGGGTAGACATAGGCAGTGGAAAAGCTGAAGACTGTCTTTCACAGATTAGGGTGCTCAGACACATATTGCCACAAAAATGTGTCATGGCAGCCTCTGTCTGACATGGATGTGAGCTTCCACAACTCCCATAAAAAGACATAGACCCCAAACACCCTTCTGCAGGAGCAGCCTTTATGAGTGCCCTAACCTCACCTTCCATGGCAGGCAGCTGCAGAGGGCACAACATTGGGCTCTGCCTGGCAACCACGCACTTATTTGCAATATAGTTTGCAATATAGACCTGGCCACTGGTCAAACTTCAACCAAATTTAAGACAAAGGTTTATTTAACAGACTTGCCTCACATGAAAACATTCCCAGCAGTGTTTCCTCTCCGGTTCCCAAACTAATCTGCCCATCAAACTACCTAACAGCTTATCTAAGTATGTCTCTGAGTATATTAAATGTCTATTTAAAATAAATTCTAGTACAAATAAACCTCTTCTAGCAGAACATTAGAAATATGTTTTTATTTTAGGTTCATGTCTGGCACAGTGAAAAAAAATAGCAACTCTGCCTTTAGACATTTCATAGCCTTTTTTATTGCTTAGTGAAACAATATAAAAGCTTTTCAATGTCAAATCCTGGCTGTTCATCAATTTCTACCAAGTTAATGCTTCCTGCATGATTCTGAGTTTCAATCTCCTTTTATTTTAAGGAGGTCAAGAATTTGTAATTAACTGAGCCCTTGTAAACCAACACAATTTGGGCAGATCAGAATCTCTACAGTTACAAGCAATGTCACTCACAATCAAGCTGAAAGACAGGAGCTAGTGAGTACCATAATTTCCACACTAAGCGTTTAGCTCCTTTAGCTTTAAAAGGGAAAAGAAACCATTGTAGGAACATGTAGTCTTTCCATCAACCATTAAACACCTGTGTTGACATTATTAGTAACAAATAACATGCTGCAATCCATAAGATTCTGTGAGTATCTGCATCAAGTAGTAGTGCACTGAGTGGCTAATATAATGTAGTACCAAATATGTAAGAAAGTTATACTACAATGTAGATATAAAAATATATCTATTTCAATGGTGCATAAATCAGTTGTTGTTTATTAAAGTTACCTCCATGATTACATAAAATCCAAAATACTGTGTCAGTACATACTGAAATATTTGAAGGTCAAATCTACCCCTATACAATAAAGATGAACTGCAAAGTGCTACAAAATAAATTACAAAAAATTATGTAAAATCCCCAATCAATAACTGTGCATATTAATGCATATAAATATTATGAATCAGAAATAACTACTTTCTTAAATTAAATATTTCAGAAGTCAACTGCCAAATACCAGCTCTTCAAGTTTGCTTTTTCCCTGCCAAAAGAAAAGGGTTCAAATTCTCACCTCATTATTTGGAAATAAATTGTGAGCACATAACTGAAATATGCTGACTTTGTCCCAGCAAAACCTCAAATTGGAATTTGGGATACTGGGTCAAGCTCTGCTCATGATCCAACATATGTTTGATGTAAGTCCACTGACTTTAGTTCAAATATTGTTGCTAAATGATTCTCCAGTTATTTAGAATCAACTCAATGACATTAGATATTATTTCAACAGGAAGACAAATGCATGGGTAAGCAAGATGTCTGAGAAGAAAATAATTAAGGAAGTTGAAAGTGAAGCAGTGAGAAGAAGAGAAAATTATGATTTCTGGAAAATAAGACCATGTCTACATTTACTTAGGGAGGAAAAAAAGACAAACATTCCTAATATTTGTTCTAAGGAACAACAGGACACTTGTTGCCATCTAACTTCAAACAGAACTATGATGGATATCCTTAATAGCTGCCGTCCCTCCCCAGATCACTACAGTATGTGCAGGGTGACAAAGACAATATGATTTCTAGGTCATCCGTAGACTTCTAGTTCTCCCTTTACTGTGAGGAGGAGAACACATATTTGGGACAGATTTTTAGCAACTGCAGCTCCCCTTCCCTAAGTAGAGGCAAAAGAAAGGAAATATCTCACTACATAGGCCTGGAAGAATGCAAATGTGAACACATTTCTTTACTAGAAAAGATATTTCCAAAACTTGAGCACAGCAGGAATAAAGAATTGGATCCAAGGGACTCAAGAGAACACGAACAAAATGTTGAAGGACTAAGAGCCTTAAGGTGCAAAAACAACTGAATGTACAGAGATAGAACAAAAGAGTCAAAACAGTATTTTAGAAAGTGTATGGCTGTAAAAGACTACAGAAAAAAAAAGACAATAGTGTTACAATGGAAAATGTCTGAAATTAAAAAGCAGTGACAATGAAAAGCAAATACTGGAGAGACAAAACAGTATCAACTCTGCCTTTTTGCTACACATAATTTTAAGGAATTAAAATCAAACCATGTCTCCAAAAGGTAATAAAAATGGACAGAAATATAAGCATTTATTTTGGTTTTTTGTTGCTAGTCTTTCTAGCTCCCAATTAAAACAGACAAACAGACAAACAAACAAAACAAATCCGAAACAGAAACTTCATATTTCTTAGAATTCCTTAAACTGAAAAATTCAAAGTAGAAACTCAGGATGTGACAGGTAAATAGGATGCAAATTCATTTCTAGCACTATATCTAAATGCCATACTTCCTCTTGCAATATGCACGTGCCTTCACTTAACTTTACCTGTCAGAGTAAATTCTTAAGTATTCTGAAGCATATTCTGAAATATACTTCACAGTTAACAGTTAAACAAGCCTTTAAGCCTACAATCTGAAGCAATAGCCACGTACTGTTGTTATTCTTGCTCTTGGCTCATAGTCAGCATTCTGGCCTACTACAAATTTGTACACCTATCTAAACTTACAGATTATTGAATAAGCATGACCTAACTAGATGTTTAAGTGATGGTGCTGCTTCAATATCCAAACACACTAACAAACAATATTACTACCTTTCTGTACATATCTTAGACTCTCCATCTTTCCAGTAAAGTCAGTGGAACTACATACATAGTAAGATTTGCATGCCAGCTCTGCAATTTACTGCTTCAGGATTTAAGGCTGTATCCTGCAAATATAAAAGAACTGAACTTCAAGGATATGAGCATTCCCACTGAAAGCAGTGAGCCTACACACTCAAATTACATAATGTAGAAGTTCTGCACAGGTGTTAATGCAATAAAAGCAGCTTTGCAGTTCACCTTTGATAAATATTGTTTATAAAACCAGCATCTTTCCAGTTAAGTTCAAACAGAACAAAAAAGTTGACAAGAAGGAAACAATATAATGTAGTTTCATCTCAATGTCAATGTCATTTTGGAAGATACAGTGAGGACAATGTAATAGGAAAGAGTGTGATAGCTTATTTCTGGACTTTCTTGAGTTTTTTAGCTGCCTCAGGGCTTGGCTTTGCCCTGCTCTTGCAAAAACAGCTACTGATTTGAATGTACTTCTATAGTTCTCCAAACAGAACCAATGTCTAAATGAGAAATCCAAGGGAGGTGGCACTTCACTGGGCAAGAACACTGTCCACTCCCTACTGTGCAGCATACAGATTCCACAAGCTCAACAGCCCCTCTCTCATCTTTTCCTTATTTCATTTACCCATCCAGTGGGATCTTATGAAATAAAACAAAACCTAAAAGAAACAAAATAAAATGTGAGAAATCATACTTTAAAAAATCAAAGAAAAATTAATACAAAAGACCAAACACAAATGAATACTTGGCAATCAAACACAAACACATAAAATGCATTTAAAGTATACATAAAATGTTACATAAAAACTATATATGAATTAATGAAAATGACAACATTAGCTCTGTTTTGTGTCCAAAGATTTTACTTGTTAACTAAAAATGTATAGGGTGTGCTATACATTTGTCTTTAACATATCAAAATACTCAGAGTGAGCTTTAATGCAATAAACCTAGAATTCTTCAATGAGAGACTGTATTATGCATGGGTTAGAAAAATCTCAGTCAGGTGCCCTGTCTTGTGCAAAGGCTTATGGTGAACAAGCCTTGTATGCACAGTCAAGTTCTCTGTCTTTAGTATAGTACACCAGTTAAGTGAAGGGTACCCCTCTATACCACAGAGTTATTCTGATACCAGGGCCCTTTGCAACTTTTGTTTCACACCTCAACTCTGTGCACATCATCATTTCTGCCTTCTTGGAATACGCTCTCATCCTTAATGTCATTACTTTATAATGACAGAAAAAAGTGGAGCTGGGGGAAATACTAGTCAATCAACTTGAAATTTATTGGTTTTAAATATCAACAAGAACTTAAACATCAACAAATAAATATGGATCAAATCCGTGGGACATATTCTACTCTGAGATGAAAGAGAACCCTGTCTCCCAAGCCTTGTCTGACTAAGGCTAAGGACTTTAAAAAGGCTATGTAGGGCCCCATGTAAAATTCAAATAGCTGACTCTGTGGCACAAATACTTCCTAGAACAGCATTGTCTTACCCAGTCTGTTGTTATCTGATGCAGTTGAGTTATTATGTACATCACTGTTCACAGTCACCATTACTTGTTCTAATGACATTTGAAAAAAACAGATGTGAGAGTTGTACTGTTAATTGGCAAATGTAAATTTCAGCAGTACCTTTTGTTCGTTTGCTTTCAAGGCTTTTTTTTAATCTTGCTTTAGTAAGTCCTCAATGTTTATAAAGACTGAAATCTTATCAATGTTCCACAGAAATTCGAACAACAATTCAGAGTTAAATCTTGATGTGCTTTAAGTAGTTTGGACTTACACTATCAGTTTCATGAGAAGTTGAATTTGACTGTCAGTAACAATGTCTCGTTTATTTACATTGCATTTTTTTGCTTGTTCTAACCTTGAGGCACTCCTAGTACTTCTACCCTGAAAGTATGTAATCACACATACAGAAGCTGAATATGCTTTGTGCAACCGCACATTTCTAAAAGTGTGTGGCAAAATACCTCTCTTGGAAACAATAAGTTTTAGCATAAGGTGGCAAGAAAAAAACAAAGGAATCTGCTAATTCACAGACTAACATATAGTATCAGTGGGCATGAGCCCAATCTTAGAGCAGCAAGCAAGTATGAAAAGATATTTAGAAGCTGTAGGCTAGATGGAAAAGGAGAAATATTGTTGGGGTTTTGGTAGTCTAGAACTGGGAGCTACTGCTACTTTTCCTTCAAATTTCCTGGGCCATTCTGACTTCTCTGTGGAATTTTCTTTTCTTATATATGCGAAATTGGATATATTCTTGGCAACTAAGTCAAAGGACACATACATATATTTACATAAAAATATCCCTCTATACCACACTTTTAACACCAAAGCAAATAATTGCAAGAGAAAGCTTTTTGGCCTTTTAGTTTGTTTCTTACCTGGTATGCTGAAACCACAGTGAAATCATATCGCTCTTTTTAAAGTCACTTCTGAATTTTAATCTGAGAAGTTGTCAACTGATTAACTACTAGTGTACAGTACACAGTATGGGTAGAAAACAAATCTGCTTGCAACTCCTGCAAACTTCAGATCATTATAAGTCATATGCGAGAAGGTGGAGAGGGTTGGGAAGACGGCATAACTGTTTTAAGGAAAGTAAACTGATGTGTTCTTGCAAACCACTAGATGTGCTTAGGGACATGATCTAGTGGTAGACTTGGTAACGTTAGGTTAATGGTTAGACTTGCAGATCTTATGGGTATTATACAACCTAATTGATTCTATTATTCTATATTCTTAGATGCATTTGCTTTCATATTAGTAATCCTAGTAATCAACAGTGGCATCTAAAACAACCACTATGAAAGAAGCCTCAGACCTAGGACCTGAGGAGTCAAGAAATCCACAAGGGAGTCCTGAAGTCCTATTGCAGGCAGAAGAATTAATCACAATATTTTAAACAGAATTATTATTACATCTTTATTAAGTATTTATTATGAAATCTTTCTTTTAAAGAAAAAAATTGGTTAACAGAAGTAGTCCAGAAAATAAGACAAAAAAGAAAAAGGTGAAAGAAAAGGTGAAAAAGGAGAGTCTATTGACTTGATACACTGAAACATGGAATGCAGCCAGGTGAAGTACATAGAGATGAAAAGGATACATGAATACAGCATAATTGTGGGGAGTGGGGCAGGTGAAAACAGGGCAAAGAAGGGGGGATGTGGGGGCAGGGGGGATAGGAAGGCTGTAGATGGACATCGATGAAAAGGAACAAAGGAAAAGGACCGAAATATAAAGATGAAGAAACTGAAGTGCTTTAAAATAATGGTTCCAGAAAAAGTAGAAACAGCTGCAAACCCATTAAGCAGCAGGCAATCTGAACATAATTTGTACACTAGATTTCTGACTATTTGGAGTCATTGAGCTAACAAAGGCAAAATATTATGGGCAGTGGCTATTTAGCAGAGTTCTGGTGTCCTAACTTTTGGCCTTTTAGCCTGATTTTCGTTTATGCTGCAGTCAGGACACTGGATTCTGAGTTTAATATTAGTTTTAAAAGAACACTGATGTTATATAACCTGCCACTCAGACTTGCAAAGGAAAGTACGTTAAAGAATAAAAATTTTAAAAAAAAATCAAAATAAGATTGGAAGACAGAATAAAACTATCCATCTTCCCTGTTAATAGAATGACAGAACTTCATTCACCCTTTAAAGGAACATTATGTATCTGTATCTCTCAAATGCAAATTTGTCCAAGACAGTAAAGAAAATAATAAGTAGTTTAAAATGTAACCTGGTGATAACTTCATTTCCAATAGCAGCTCTTCATTCAAAGAGCTTTGAAATCAGCACTGTATTATTAGTCTTTAAACAAACATCTTAAAGAATTCAGAGTACACTGCTTTGTGTAATTTAAGTCTAACTGCTCTCCCCCAAAGAGAACGTGCTACAGAAAGCGCAGTCTGAATTATGTTATTGATAAGGATCAACTTGAGCCACCAGTGAGGATCTTTTTAATCCTGCTTTCTGGAAGTACCACAGATGACTATCTCATGAGCTTTGTAGACATGAATGATCTGTAATGTCCTAAGAGTTTATTGCCATTAAGATAAAATGTCATTGACCAATTTTTTTCTAGCTTTTCTATGCATTAGAGAAGAAAGAATAAAAAGGAAAGTATGATAGCAAACCACTATGTTTATACATACTGAACTGATTTTGAAAGAACACCCTTTCATAAATAAGATCTTTTTTATACATAAAGAAGTCAATTTTTAACTCTATCAACCACCACACAACACAAAACTGAGCAGTCAATGGTATCATAACACTTTTTGCATCGTAACATCTAATGTATTGCCATATTTGGGAACATCACTGTTCTGGAAATAGTCACATATCCATGGGCTCTCTTTCTGCTTGTTCCAAACAATCTCAATCACATTCCTTCTCACTGGTTATGTTTCCTACAAGCCTTCACCTAAGTCATTCAGAAAGGAAAATATTACAACATGGTCATATTCTGAACCTTTTTCACAAAGCAAGATGCTATATTTTAGTTGTCTAAAATCCTTTTTGCTCCCACCGGATTTGAAATAATGTATTTCAATGAATTGTACATAAATTGGAGGTCTGCAGTCAGACTTTCTTGGTCATTACAAACCTGACCCAAACTCTGTTGGAGTATATAAAAGTTCCCTGCAATGATAACTTAAGTCAGTAAAAACCTAAATTTCATATAGTCACATCCCATTTGTCAATTATGTTTCTACATACAAGTTGTATAAATTTGGAGATCATGTATGTAAACCCAAGCATTCACGGGAAAGTACAAGCAAAATAGTATTCAGCAATTGAAACTTTCTATGATGTAAGTCCTATCCAACCTTCTCTCTTCACCAAGTGCATAAGCTTAAGCACAACGTTATTGGGGGCCTTGATCCAAACAGAGTAACTTGAAACAAAAATCAATTTGCATTTTTACTCTTCTCCAATGAAGGAAATCAAGCATGCATGGCATTTATCTCTGGTCTTCTTAAATGAACTGTGATTTACATGGAGAAAGCTCAAACTGATGACTGGAAGGGAGAAAGGCAAAGAGAAGATGTAGTTGCATTAGCAAATTTCTCATTTTCTGGCTTCAAGTAGGAAAGAAAATGAAACAATTTATCCCTAGTTTTACTTGCTTCTTGGATCTAAGCCACTACTTCAAAGAAAAGTGCTGGCTAATGCTGTGGCAAAATGAGGGCAAAATGTCACCTAATTTTTATCGAAAAGCAAGAAGAGGCTCCTGGATAGGTTTCTGGAGAATGCTCATTGCACAAAGAAGAATGATGTCTTATCTTATGGAGCAATGCTGCAGAAGATAAAGTTGTCAGAAGAAATCCATAATTTTCCTAAGATTTTGCAGATTTTACATGCACCAGGCTCAATACTGCCTTGTGTTTCAGACTACAGCAACATAAACATTTAATATAATCTTTTTCCTTCCTTCTAAAAATCATTTTACCCCATGAAGTACTAAGACCATATGTTTAACTTGTAAAATTAAGAGCTCTAATGACAAGTATAAATATTACTGTTTGACATAAAGATAAAAGTATAGATAGAAGACAGACAAACTAACTTAGCAGAGGCTAGAGATGCACAGAAAATTCTGGATTGGAATTACACATCAGTCTCTCTTTTCAGATTAGATTTTCCTATAACTGAATTTATTTAGCAATTGGAAAAACTAGGACCAGAAGAGACTAATTAGTCTGTCCCATGAAGTTATAGATCAAGAGAAAGTGTCTTCACCCTCTTACATACTTCAGTTTCTTCCAGAAGGAAGGCAGCACAAAATATAACATCATATTAAATTTGGGGCTGTTCACAGTAACCAAAAACTAAAGAAAATTTGTTCTCCTTTACAATTCTTCAAAATAGCCAGTATCTTTGAAAGATTTCTTTTCCACTATCACTATCTTTCTCTCTAATGTTTAAATTTATGCTCCACAGATAAGGATACATAGTTTGTCATTTTATGGATGCTGCCACCTGCCCAAGATTTCCAAACAGGCTTAATAAAATTGGAGTCATCAACATCATGTTACAGGCAGTATTCAATCTACTTAATTGTTTGTTTCATTGATATGCAAGTTTGTAAAATGAGAATGGAGGTCAAAGAAAATTATATACACTTTAGTACAAACTCTATAAAAGTGTTCTTAGTGTGAAATAAATTAGAACTAAAAGATGGTAAATCTCGATCTTTTTACTCAGCATTTTAAAGGCAAAAAATATTTTGGGATAACAGTTAACAAGGATTATTTAATATTCTAATCTGGTTTTCCTTAGTTTGATTTGGAGTTTTGATTTTATTTCCCAGTATGATAGACTGGAAGACTTGCTCATTGCTTGTGGTTGTTTTGCATCCTATTGATTAGCAAAAACTGAGGACATTAAGAGCTGAAGCTCAAACCATCCATGCTCAGAGATAGTCAGTACATATATTTTGCACAGCTTCTAATTCAGGGACACGTTAAAGTAAAAAAGTGAGAGTATGAACAAGCAACTGTTCAGAAACTGAAACAGAACCCTGCATTAACAGCATCTCCCCATAGAACCACAGAAAACGTGCACTAACAGAAACCCAGTTCATAGGAAAGAGTATAGCAATTACTATCTGCATACACATTTTAGAGCACAGATGGCTGCTGGTTACTTTACACTTCATTTGCATGAAACACTGTATGCCCAAGAGATCAGTCAATAAATCAACTGATGCTTTCTCAAAGCTTTCTGCAAGTACTTGAAAAGTCAAAGCTGTTAGGAAAGAAGGCTCTTTACCTTATGACAACCCTGGGATTTGTGTTTAATACACTCATTGGCATGCATGTAAAATAGAGAAATGCTACTGCACAGATAAAATTTTGACAAGTGTCAGTTTGCAGACACAAGAGAGAAGATCCGAGTTCATAAAAGACAGCATAATTACGTCTTGTCCCTTTGAAGAAAAGAGTCACTGTCAACTTTGAAACCATTCTGTCTCTAGCCAACTACTGAAGACAACTCTAAAATCATGATAGCATGCATAATTGCAAGGACCAATAAATATTCTGTATTTTCAATATATGAACTTTTGACAAGACCTGGCATGTCAGTTTGTATATACTAATTAGGGAAATAATGTTGCTCATTGCAGTACAATATGAGTTATGGAACTCATATATTCACATATATTCAATTGTAATGGGATTATTTTACTTATTGTTGCCTTATAACAATGTTAACACCTTTGATCATTACAGGCCTCGTTGCTACTGAGCCAATTCTCCAGCTTCCTTCCTAGAGCATTTTACCTTGAGTCTGTGAAATATGAACAATTCTTACAAGATGCAACTCATAATCACTCAGTGCCTCTAGTAAAACAACTCTGAGGTTTTTTACTTCATTAATCTCAATGACCTTCCTTTACAGTCGCTACTAATCAAGCACTTCCTTGTGGCAATTAATGATCTTCCTTAAAAAATTTATCTGTACGTCGTCTACAATCAAGATAATGGACCAAGAGTAAGCAAACAGGAGCCAAGTTCCAGCTAGTCCCATTAATGTTATGCTCCATGAAATCTACTACATTTCTATGCACCTCGTCTGCCTCCCTCCTCTGCAGACTTTAAGGTCCAGGCTCAGGTATTTCACTCCAAAAATTCTCTCATGATAGAAAAATGAAGACAGAGGTCCCATATGGGGTCACACCCAGCCAGCAAGGGTTTATGAAAGGGACATTCTGCTTGACAAATCTGGCCTGCTACTATTATAAGGCGATGGATGCACTTAGTGAATAAGGGAAGGGCTGGGGATATTGTCTGTCTGGGCTTTAGTAAGCCTTTGACACCATCTCTCACAGCATTCTCCCAGAGAAACTGGCTGCTAATGGCTTAGATATGTGCATAATTCTCAGGGTTAAGAACCAGCTGGAAGGCTGAGCCCAGAGAGTGGTGGTGAATGGAGTTACACTCAGCTGGCAGCCAGTAACCAGTGGTGTTCCCCAGAGAAAAACACAAAATACTGCAAAAATGCCACTAGCTATCTCTTAACACAAATCCAATGTCACGGAACAGGGAAGAGATAACTTTAAAGTTGCCTTTCATTGAACCTTAACTACACCAGTCCTTCTCCACAGCAATACATGGCCTTTGCAGGAGATTAAGAATGAGGCACAGGATGTTTCCTCATGAACCTCATGGTCTGGATTTACATTACTGAAAAGTCACTTGAAAGTTTTGGACACATTTTGTAGGCAGCTTGAAGAACATGCACGCAGGTCCTGCATCTATTTCAAGGCTCCAGGGACTTCTCTTTCTCCCTAGATACTGCAGTAAGTTGTAATCCCTCCCAAATACAGAAGATGGAGAATATTTGTATGGAAAAATACTGCATGAAACAGTACTAAATAAAGCAAAATTTTCTGTCTTCTAAATCACAGTTGCTGGGAGCTAAAGTGAAAACCATGTGCACTTACTCTAGTCTAGCCTTGGTTTGCTTCACTGTTTCAGTTTTACAGGGGCACAAAATGGATCTCCATTCAAAGAAGCATTCTCCACAAGAGAAGGAATGGAGAAGAAAAAATTTCTTGGGGAAAGGGGAAGTTCCCACTCTTTGCATTTATGAATGCTACCTCTTACAACACCCTTTTGATGATAAATCACATATTATATTTAAAAGGCAAATCTCACCTCAATTGGAGCCAAAAAGCCTCAACTCTAGGTCCAGACACTTTATAGGTGAAAGTAAACAATTTTACTAAGTGATTCTATGTAATTATAGTATTAATTAACATCAGATAAATTAGACATGAATCTATAGGATACCATGTTTAGTTGCCATAAGTGCCAGAGCAAGCTATTAGCAAGACAGTGAATAAGACAGTCTCCTCATTTGAAACTATGTTCCTGGAACTGGAGCGCCTGGGTCCCTCAACCACATCTGACACACAGTATGACATATACTCTATATGAGTTCAAGTCTCTATTCAAATACTGTTTGTCTGCTACCACTGATGCAGTAGGAAATTCCTAAGCTGTTTTAATAGAAAAAGAAATATCCTTTCTCTCTCTGTGCAAGTGAAACTCCTCTCCTGTTACCCAATAAATGAAAAACACTCTCAAACATATTAGTCTCATGTAACTTTGTGGAGACAGAACCAGGAAAGAAACAGTGCTATTGCTCAATTATGTCTGTAGCTGAGGTGAGCCTTCTGAATGTCTGTCCCTCTTTCAACTGAACAAGTGGACTTGTAGTTGCATTATGATTAACAAAATGCTTCAAATGCATTTGAAATAAGTGATATTTATTCTGAAAGAAGAAAGATTGATGCTTTCATTGGTGACAATTTCCCCTAAAGAAATTTTTAAGAAAAGCAGAGTCCTCAGTCTTCACAGTCAAATACTGTTGCCTCTTCAGTCAATAAACAGATAAACTCATATGCTTGACTCTTCTTTGATCAGGCAAACAGAATGCTTGCTTTTGGGCTCCAGAAACCAAACAGCCTCCAACAGGAGTCCATGGAAATTTGCAATGCTTTGGCCACAATGCTGCCAGCACTGGTCAAGGTGATGCTCTCCACTTCAGCTACTGTCACCACAGAAAGAACCAGCAATAGTACTTACACCTGCCTTCCTTTCATGACATGAGGTTCCCATCTCATTCCCATCTCCCCAGACTCCTCCCAGAAGCTAAACTCAAGACTTACATAGAGCAAGGCTGCTGCAAACTAGAGCTTGAATGATTCTATCCTACCAGAGTAATCACATAAATTCAGATGTGGAACAGACACACAAAAA
This sequence comes from Pithys albifrons albifrons, assembly GCF_047495875.1. Lineage (NCBI taxonomy): Eukaryota > Metazoa > Chordata > Aves > Passeriformes > Thamnophilidae > Pithys > Pithys albifrons. Next base: position 75,366,231 of record NC_092497.1, on the reverse strand, counting down.
GATCTGAACAGTAATTAACAAGACAAAAACCCTTAGATGTAAATGGGATATGCAAGTCTACTTGCTTCCAGATCCATGCACTAAAGTAAGGACTTCAAAAAAGACAAGGCTGAGAGCACATTTGTGTCAGTAATGAAAATACGTCAGAGCCCAGGCATAAGCAAGGGTGTATCTTCTTTTTTTACCTACAATTATTTAATCTTTATTAAAGTAAGTCACCATTTTCACCTAAGACAAATAGCACTCTACTAGACAATGTTGGAACATGTTTTGAAGGAGAGCATACATCAGAAATTATTTTCAAGTATGTATGAAGCCATTTTATTTGAGGAATGAGGGAGAAGAGAGATTTAGACCTATGGACATGATCTGTGCCTTTCCCTAAGGGCCAGAGAACATACCCTAGCCCCATTTGCTTTGATGGCATACTATTAGCCTTAAACACAGCTGAGCTTTGCCCCAGAACTGAGTGAAATTACATAATACATGCAAATCACACACTGTGTCTACTCTTCAGTGAGACCACTTAAGAGATAATATAGAACTGAGTTATTTCTGGTTACTTGAAGTTAATTGGAATAGGTGAGTCAGTTATGTGAAATGCATGCTATTATTGCAACTGTTTTTATCATTTTCAAAATAATTGTACCAATATTCGTTAGTGTAGGGCTCAAAAGACTGGCTTTTGGCCAGTTATAATTATTTAGGCTTGTTGCTACAAATTAGTATTGGGGGAACACAAAGCAATTTTTTATATTCTGTCTGAAAAACAGTATTAAAGGTACTTAAGAGCTTTTGTGATTTACTCTTGCCTGAACTGGTAAATAAGATGTTGATTGAAAACACATTAACAAACTTTAAAAAAAATCCACCCAAAACGCACACACACCTAAGGAAAGCAGTCTAAACACAAGATTCAGGACTTCTCCCTAAATAGACAGCTAGGTTTGCTTACACCAAATGGATTCATAACAATTGCTTCACAATGTATTGTAATGAGCAAAACAGGACAGCAAGTTACATTCTTACATGGTTATTTAGACCATCCCAATTTTACAAATATTTAATAAAATCCCTTTCAAACCCTGCTCAAAGCCCTGACATTCACACAAAAAGAATTTGCCAGATGTATAGAGGAACCTAACATGCATGATTAATTATTATTCACAATTTTGACTGCATATGTACTTTTTCAAACAAAAATGTATGTATTCACATATACACATATTTACATAACAGAATACATACATCCAGGAAAAATAACTGAAAAAGTGTGTTATTTTATAATGACATCTGTTCTAACAATAAATAATTCTGTAAATTCATCAAGTATATTTAATAACAATACTCTTTTGAGGTTAGTCTGAAGAGCTTTATTACCTCACCTTCACTGTCGCAGTCTTGCAATGAAAGCCATATTTGATCTACCAGACCAACTCCTTTTACTTCACCATGAACTGGAATGGAATGCATTACCATTAATGCAATTGTCAAGGGTTTGGTTTGCAATTGCCAATTCTACCCTTTTTCTTATATTTATATTTCTTCATTAACTGCCTTATTTTTTATCCTATTGTGCAGAAGATAAAGCATCCATTGTGACACTTTTAGATTGTTCTCAGTTCACATTTCTCACACTTAACCAACTATAACATGAGGAAGGCTGTCATTACTGATATTTTTTGATCTGAAGTCTAACAGACGCAAGTTGTACGTGTGTTTTAGAGCTATAGAAAATGTGCCACTTAAGAATATTTATGAAAAATTGTAACATCAAGCTTTATGATAAGCAGTGAGGAAATATTCTTCAGTCACTGGCCAAATTCTTCTTGAGATATATTCTTGGCCTGCAAAGACAAACTTCATGTACAAGTAGTCCACATAGAAGGCACAAATCAATGCTTAGTCATATTGTATGTAGCAATTTTTTATTTGGTGCTTATAGGTTTTGTCTGAGACTTTGCTTTTGTTGGGGATCATATAGAGGCCAAAACCTGACTCATTAGCAGCCAAGTCAGTAATTCTGTGTGTTAAAGAATTCTCAGAAGACATAACCAAAACAGCTTGTCCAGCACCTGGCCTTACACCTCACTCCTAGTACTGAAATTAACCTACAACCAACTTGTGCTGCCTAAAGATTCTGCAAGTTGTTCTCTGTTGTGTCAGAGACCCTGGTGTTGCTTTGATGCTTCCTGTAAGGCAAGAGATATCAGTGCAGCTAAATAACAGGTTTCTTTGTCTCCTCCTGTTATACTCCAAGGTACCCCAGCATGTGGCATCACAATAAACTAAATATTTGCAATTTCAGTGCTAAGCATTCTTTACAACATGAAAAAAATGAACTTCATGTGCAAAGGCAGCAGATCTGTGACCAGCAGACCTGGATATATGTTGTGAATGTAAATATAGGGACAAACATCTGAAAATAAAAACTATATAAAAGCAAACACAAGCCAAAATGTCAATACTCAATTTAAATCATCTACTTAAATTATACAGCTTGAAAATTTGTGTAATTGCACATTTTATATATATGTACATACATACTCCCTCCAACATATGTCTGAGTCACTGAAGAGATTTTTCCTTAGAAATTATATTAACATTAAAAAACCCCCAGCAATAAAAATAGATTTTCTCTTACTAGTATTTTATGAACACCATAAAAATCAATAAAATATATTAAAGACTGATTTAGACAATATTAAATACCATGTCAGGAGAATGAGCTAAGTGAACTGTGGACATTCTTTGATTGATATAGAGATTATAACTGAGAGCAAATTTAGATCCATCACATTCAATGAGCATGATTAACTATGTTCATAATATTGTACAACAAAGCTGACCTCCACAAACTTGCTCCTGAAATTATTATGATAACTCTGAACACCTCTCATGACTTTAGGCCTTTATCCTATCCAGATTTTCCTAAAAAGCAGGAAAATCTGGATAGGATTTTCTGAATGGTCTGAATTTTGTTATTTTTCAGCTAACATTAATAATTCTGGACTAACATTTTTAGCTGTTACAAATGCATCCAGCCCATCCTACTCAAGTTAACAGATTTTAAGCATCACCTTTAAGCCACAGAATTTAACTTTCAAAAGGCAGACATTGTAAAGCAGTATGATGTTTTTGAGCAAGCTGAAGCATAACTTGGTTGTTAAGAAAGAAAATGCTAGGCTGAGAGAATAGTTTAACATGATTCTAAACAAAAGGTAGTAGAATATTTTTCTGTGTTTGTGACCGTTTATGATATTTCTCAAAACAGTAAAGATATTTTACAGGGAAAAATGTTCCCACTCCCATTAAAGGAACATTGTTTCTTTTCTGCACTTTAAATACTGGACCTGGTGTTCTGCTTACCTTTACAATACAACTTCAGGAAGCGAGGTTAGTTAATAAATATGTAAAGAGTTTACTTAGTCTACACTGAATCTATTTCTAAAAAAAGGGAAAAATGTATCACAAATGTACCAAAAAAGGAGACAAAAAAATTAGTATTTTTTAACATACACATTTCCCTTGCAGATCTGGAAAACAAATTACAAAACACATTAAGAAGCATCATTGTTCACGCAGTGGAAACAACCTTTCCTTGGTAGAGACAGAAACTTAATTTTCCCAGACTCACCTCTGCTTTACAAATTTTGCAAAGTCAAATAACTGAGATATACTGCTGCTTCACAGCTTTCCTGTCCATCATACAACCACAGAATTACTGGGGACAGAATGACAGAGGGAAAGCCCCTTTCATGCCTGACATGAAGACATTCATGAGCACAGCACCTCTGTACTTGAATTGGGGCAGAGAGCTCTCTTCTAATAATATGGCTTCCTGTCCAAGTTCAACTATGCTAAGAGTTACTGATGACAATGCCGATTAAAACAGTAATTAAATCCTCAAAAACACTCCTATGATTGGACAAGGGTTGTGAGAAGGACAAAGACCAAATAGCAGTTGTGACCTTGAAAGAGAAGTATTGATTGGATTTTGTCTTGTGAAATGAAGGAGAGGAAACGAAAACCAATCATTCTGAATCATTAATGAGCTCCCACAGTATGCTCCTAACTCCATTTTTTTACATATCCAAATGGATTTTTATTCAGACTTCCTCAAAACCAGCCCACTTACCATCTCTACATGAAAATAAACTGCAAATTCATTCAAGACAATGTGAAGTACCTCTAGGCAACAACTCAAAGGTATTACCTTTTGTGTATGTTAGACCATGTACTACATAACAACATACATGTATGCTACATATATATTTAAATACATATATGTATGTGTGTGTGTTCATTCATGTTATTATTGTAAATGACTAAAAGATGCTATTCATTGCCTATGCCACTACCTAGGCTTTTGTGAGTAGCCACTGATGCATATTTTCCAGATTTTGGTTAATTCCTAGGACTGAAAGGCCTTTGACCATATTTTGTATCAGGAATACCCACTTGGCCTGAAAAAAGAAGGAGGATGGGTTGATCTTGATTTTTTTGGTGGTTTTTTTGTTTGTTTGTTTTTTAGAAAAGAACTTTATAGAATGGAACAAGATCTACTTATACACAGAAGTCATAATTTAGTTTATAAAATTCCTTTTCTGATACCTTTATTAAACAAATCAACCTTGCTAAAAACCAGATAACTATTAGGCCAAAATTCTTTTTTTAAATGTGATCAAACAAAGGGAAATATGAAGAAAAATATCCAACAGCCAAAATTATCATTGACTGGAGGCATTTCCTTTTACAGAGGTGCTGCTCAACAAAAAGCAACAAAATGCAAATATGAGAAGATTTTTTAGTTTACCATCCACTAAAGGAAGGAATAAATGTAATTACTTCTGTCCCCACTGTCACACATCAGTGCATCACAAGAAGCCTATAGGTTCTTTCTGCACAAAGTAGTGCTCGGTGCTGTCAAAGACATTAAGTTCACTTGTGAGGGAAGTTGACTACTTTCAAAACACCCATGTGATTAGTTTTCCTATACTTAATGATTATGGGATTACTGTCACAAGATAAAACACTAACCATTACCTCGTATCAAGTGTATATATATGATTAAAAACTCTATACTGTAAAAATCACATTCAAAAGGAGATTATCCCTCTTGCCCTAAACTCTGAAATACAACACTTCTGCTCACATCATGGAAATGTACAGTTTTGTATGCTAGTAAAAAAAATTAAAAAAATATTAAAAGATCATAGGTAAGGAACAAGGGAGCCAAGCAATGATAAGGACAAACACGACAATGTGTAAACCTACTCTGCAGCAAAACCAGAAACCAATGCATCTTCAGCATTAGTATGAAAGAGCTGTATGACCACACAGTAAGTTTAGCAATTGCTCTACATAGAATTATATGGTGCTATACAGGAAGAGAAGAATCATTCATAATGTTATAGTTCAGTATACACTTTTGACCCACCATTGTCTGTTCCATAAGATATAAGCCATGAACAATAAGGTATTTCAGTGTCATGATTTGGACAATATCTAAATGTGATATCCAAGGGTCTATAAAGCCTATACATTGATTCCTTTTGATAAAATAGAAAAAGAATTTTTCAAATAAAATGACCATTATTACATATCTCATTCCCATTTACACTACAGTTGCATGGCTGTGTTCAGCTCCATGCCTGTTCCATAAACTATATCAAAATCAAAGAGAAATAAAAGACTGTGGAACACACCTCCATAAAAAAAACTATAACTACTACAGCTACCTAATGTCAGAGATTACCCATAATGATTAGTAAAAAAATAAGCTGCATACAGTCCTATGCATAAACCTCTAATTTACAGGCCAAGGGCAAAAGTCTTCGCTTCCATGCATGCTACAAATCTGCTGTCTGTGTAGGCTATCACAGTGCTGATTCTGCACTGACTGGTAGCTCCCATTTCCATCAGTGGTGTCTGTGGTGCTGAAAAAGCAGTAAGGCAGGTTGAGGCAAGGAGGTTTGCTCTCACTGTCAGCTGAATACTGCAGCACCCAACACTACCACAGAACCAACCGTCCTTCTAATTCTACACAGCTGATCCACAGTTCTAATCAGATGTTTCTGCATGCACAAATATTTGCACATGATGGGTGGGAGAAGCCTCATATTTTTTTGCATTCTTTGGCACCCTGAAGTTCACTGAATTAATGGAAATATTCAGAGAAAGTCTGGCTACTGCTTGTATTTGTTACTGTATTCTTTGATGGGTTCACATCCAATCTTAAGACCACATATGAATAGCATGGGAGAGATTAAGTAAACTTTTGTCAACAGAAGTGTTCTGACTAGAGGCCAGGCTGAATGCCACTGTATAGAATTTTGCAGAATAAACCTTCTCATCTTCCTACCTCTTTGATCCTTTAGTGGCTGTGGCACAAGAAGCACATTTCGTGGCTCTGCCTACCTGATTTTGGTGCCACTGGTCTGGCCTTGGTGCATTCCAAGTAGAAGTTTAGATATTTAATTGGAGTTTTTTCTTTTCTTTTTTTTTGTTTTGTTTTGTTTTTCTTAAAAAGGCACACTGAAATTTATGACTGTGCAGTTTCAGTGAGGAGCACCATAAAAAAATAGGTGGCTGCAGGACAATGTTAATAACCAAGCAACAGGACATCATTCACAACAGAAGCACAGATTTCTTCCTCGGATCTCTTGATATTATTTTGAAACACACATACTTTCTCATATCAGTTCCACACTAACAAACCAACATAACAACCATACAGTTCCACTGACTGCAAGAGCTTCATTTGAAGTTGGCAGCAGTTAGAGACAAGAGAAAGGTCATCTTCCCAAGCTTTCTCTCTCCTGTTACTGAGCTCAGAGCAGCTCCTGGCCCCAGTTAGGGAGATTATACTAAGTCGGGCAACATTTGCAAAATACTTGTAAAGGATGCATTCCCAATACTGGCCACATCTAGAGCAAACTCTTCCACTGTTCTTCTGGATACATCTCTCACTTCGTCAGAGATCATCAGAGCTGATACTCTTCACAGGTCTCAATCCTCTCCCCTCAGGGCTTTTTCTCTTGCTTTCATTCCTTTTTTCATTCACTTTCTCACTGAATTTTCTGCTTCTTTCCAGGATATCAAGGACCAAAGCAAGGTTGTGACCTCCTCCAGATAGACAAGAAATCACACTACTTCTGTTTCTATCATTCTTCCAACTGACAGATTTTGGTCCCACCTTCCTCATCACAACTAAATATAGTATCTTCAATTTCAGCAACTCCTACACAATTTCAGGCTCCTATCTTAATCCCTTCCTGCTTTTCTCTTTCTACTCAGAATATAATCGGCCCTTCCAGTACAAAACCGGGAAAAGGTGTGATTTTTTTTTGCCTTCTTTGGCTTGCTATCTCTTAGTTACACAATAACCATTTTCTTTTCCCCATCACAGTTTAAGAAATTCCCTGCCTGCTTACCTTTTCTAGTTTTCTTACTTGGACCTGAAGTTCTGCTTTTCTAGTTTTCCTTACCCTTTTTTTCATTTCTCTGTCACTTTCTCCATCAATTCTCAGCCCAACTACTCTAACAAGCTTGGCTTTTTGGTTTTGTTTGTTTTTTGTTGTTGTTGTTGTTGTTGTTGTTTTTAAAGTAATTCCATCTGTCTCTCAAACTATTTACTGTATTTCTCACTGTGCTCACGTACGCTTATTCTTGGACTATTAGTCTTCTGACTACACTGTCCCTGTATGTACCCAAAACCTTACTCAGTGTAGTCCTGACCCATGGCAGTTATTTCCTATTATTTTTACATAACATACGCTTTACCACCTGTGCCTAGTTTTGCATGACTCATGGTTCAGAGCTAATTGTTCAATCCAAACTGCTACACACTATACTTCCTTACTAAACAATCCTTGAATTCCTTACATTCAGGCTCAAAAACTAGGAGAATTTTCTTCACAAAGTAGCAGTCCAGGTGATACTAGTACAAGGAATCTCTAGCCACCTGTACTACTATTGAAGACAGAAGAAACTCTGTACAAAGAACTAGAAAGCACTATATTGTAGAAAAGGAAAACTGAATCTGTTCACTCTGCAGCAATAATGCAAAATCACATAAAAATTTGCTTTTCATGTTTTTCCATTCTAGATCTATTGCCCTTGAGACCTATTTTGCACTATTAGCAACTCCTTTTAGTGAAATCAAAAAAGAGAAATGTGTCAGAACCACAATCACATTTCAAAAGATGAATCATAAGTAATGAAGCCACATAGTATTAAAAAAATTGACGTATTTGGTTTTTAAGTGACTAAACTATGACTATACCGGACAAATAACAACATTCAAACATCATAAAGTTATGCTAAAAAAAGCCGAAAACGATTTTGAGTCACATTTAGAAAGATATTTATCTGACTATAGCTGCCAGGCTATACTTCAAACCAAGAATGTGCAAGCATACATGACCACAAACATGAATGCATATGAACACTTCAGTCTGTGTAAAAAAGGATCCATCACCTTGGTCTACAACCTTTGTTTGTGCCTACCACTAGACACATGTGGATTTCTTACTGGCACCAGCAAAATACTTTTTGCTGTACCTTTTGTACTTTACACACAATGCAGTCAACTGCATCCAGAGTGCAGAGCTAAGAGCACTCTTTGCTATTTCAGTTTCCTAAACTCCCCCTTCCATAACATTTTTGGAGCTAAGACATAGAATAATGGGTCCTGGTTCATATCTTGTCCAGAGCAGGTTCAGAAGTGACTTTATTAGCTCAGGTTCTTCTGGGTGACTTTTTTATGTCCTGCCATGTTGTCTGGAGGCAGTAAAACAGCAAAACACTGATATTTCATCCCCTACTTAAAAAGCTGTTTAGGAGTCACTTTAAGATGCCTTACTTATCCAGAATCCAGTGTGTTACAGTGACAGGGTTAATTGAGGAGCTAAAGGCCAAGATTAAGTTCCATCTATTCTCCGGGAGGATTTAGTTTCCCACTTTACTTTCCCAGATGCACATGGAAGCTGACACAGCCAACCACAGGACCTCTGCCTGCTGCACTTCTCTCCCCAAAGAAATGTTAACTCCCATCAGTATAAATGAATCTGATTCCCATCTACATTTATTTCCTGGCTGGGTAGTATAAAGGGGCCATTGTGAAAAAAAAAAAAAAAAGTCTGGTTCACTGACTGTTTTCTTATATTTTATGAAGGATGCCATAAACATACAACATCTTTAGATACCAGTGATGCATTCATTCTATGCAGCCTAGTTCCTTCTCCCCTTTCAAAAATCCCCACTCTTAGCAAGGATATTACTTCACTTTTAAACATCAAGACATTTCTTTCACTAAGTAACAGTAAATAGACACTGAATTCCGAAGCTACCATTGTAGCTGAGGTTCTTTTTTCTTTTTTTTTTCTGCCTTATATTAAAGAAAAAGAAAATGGTGACCACATAGTAGTATTGGAAAAAAACCATTTCAATTTAAGTATTTTAATAATATTACTCACAATCTTGATTGTATTTTCAGGTTTGTAACAAAAAAAGGTTATCAGTTGTAAAAAGACAGGGTACCTAACTGGCTACCCCTGAAATATTTCATTTAAACTTGGAACTTAGGACAGCTGGAAGAGGCACTAGGAAACTCTCAGAAGCTCTACACCTTGTACTTAGAAGGCAAGTAATAAATGAGAGGAATTAACTTGGTGTGCACAGAGTACGGGAGCTTAGTGGGAGAGATCACTGTTCCTATGTCAGCTGGTGTATGTAACAGTGCACATGAACATCCTTTTACTACAGGTGGTGGTCAGTGAACAGTGCCTTGCTTTATCCTTCATGTGATCAAAGCACCTGCTTGTAGAAGCACAGCTTGTGCTTAGCGAAAATATTTTACTGACTGCTGGGAGCAAAGCAAAGTTTGTGAAAATCATTACTGTAATACCTAGGCACTTAAATGCTAGGTGACATCATTGTGATTAATAGTGAATGTCTGTCATAGAATGAACATTTTTAAAAGAACAGAGATGGGTCATAGCCAACTGCATAAAGACTGTAAACACAAAGAATCCATCTTCCTTTAGCACCACAAGGGCATGACTTCAGCCCGGAACTGCCACAGGTAATACCAGCACGATGGCAGAAAGAAACAAGTTTCATCCTTCTCCCTGGAATATCAACTTCTCACTATTCAAATTTTGTACACTCCAGCCATGCAACTGGATAGATGCTTCCAGACCCTGCAGGAACAAGTATACTCTGACCTGAGGAACCATCTGAACAAATCAAAAGGAAAAGTAGGTGTTCAAATTATCCAAGTCTCTCCATGGCCTAAAGACAGAATGGTTCAACAGTCTGAAAAGCATAAACTTTCTCAATTTCACTGCTGGTTTTCTATCATTCTCCTCTTATGCACGCCACATGACCTCTAGAATTTGCCATGTCCAACACTCAGGTATATCCTGCTCTGCCAAGGAGTAAAAAGAAGAATGTTTCCTCTGATTTCTCTGCCTTCATGCTAGATTGTCTATTGAAATGCACTTTAAACCAGCCACAAGATATTCCAAACTATTGCTTTTCTAAAATAAAGTCATTTGTACCTATTTTATGCTCTCCTTTACCAAGACAACAGAGTGCTTAATAGACAGAAAGGAAAGTTTCTCTCCCTTGTCAGCCTTCCTCTGTACAAAACAGAATGCAAGAACAGCCATGCTGGACCAACCAAATGAAACACCTATTGCCCTGCCTCTGACTTGAGTCAAAAATATTTGCCTGAAGGATCATGATAACACAAAGCAAGTGCATTCCAGAACACCTTTGCCACACCACAAAGATTTCATGTGCCACAGGTGATGCCTTTGCTTAAGAGCTGTATCGCTTAAACTCAGAGCCATTGGGCAGGTAACAGGCCCTGTGCTATCTGCCTGACACTCAACCTGCAGGCGCCTGGGTTTCACTGTGCCACTAGCAGGTTGCATGACTTCTGATGGCAGTGGAATAATCTGCATTAATGTTTGCCTGGAACATGCTGGGAGAGGTCATTGCAAAAGAACCTGCAATACACAAGCTCTGGGAACCATGAGAAGCAGCTGGAATACCTTCCCACCTGATAAGCCAGTACTCAAAAGCACAGAAGGAGAGACGTTTAGCAGGGGAGACTCTCCAAAATGGCTGAAGGCTGTAACCACTTAAGGGACACCTACAAGAAGTCTATGGGCAGAAATGCTTAGCTGGTGGTAGCCACAAACAGATGACTGGACTTGTTTTAACTTGAAGGTTTCAATTTGACCTTCAAGTAGTTAGTGCATGAGAGACACTCAACAAATGTACAACTGCATCAAAGTCAGCTGTAGAGCCATGACACGGACTGCTCGTAGTACATATACCCACTTGCCACAGGACAAGGACAGATAATAGCACAGCTCCAGAGGTCATATGAAAGACCACTGCAATGGCCTTCTCAAAAAAAAAAAAAAAAGTGATTGCAGCAGTTCTGGTTCAGACACTATTGAGCAAAAAGGCATGTTTCTCCAAAGTACATTTCTTTTGCTGCCTGTTCCTACAAGTCACAGAAATGTAACTTTTTCAGAGGGCATAAACAGAGTGATTAGGCCACAAACCTCTCCCAGAAAATCTTCAGTAACAAATATTTCATCTGTGGCCACCAGTTCCTATGCCTGAGAGTCTTCACATGAAACAAAGGGTTATTGTAACTCAATTCACTGATTTTTAAGGACTATTTTTCTCCCAGTTTGAATTAGTTGCAAGGTCTTCTGACCAGAAGCAAAGTTAAAATTTCTCCTACTTTAAAGGTAATACAGAGGAATGTCTCCGTACTAGGGCTGGACCTGTTAAATGTGGAGGCAAATCCATGAACACTGGGACTCCTTACAAGGGTTATAAATGAACACCTCCAGATGCAGATGTTCCCACATATGCTCTGCAGAGGAGTTGTGGCAGGGCAGAAATTGTGCCTCAACTGTAGGCTATCCTCTTTCTTCACAAAGATGATGCATTTAAAATCCAAAACGGATATGAGGGAAAAGTCCAAGTTCTCAGTTGTGCCAGCTCTGTATTATCATACCTAATGCTCAGAGCAGCCAAGAAACAAAGGGGCTGATAGAGGGAGGAGGACTGCAGTCATGACTGGCTAGCCAAAGTGCTAGGAAGAAGTAAAGCTTCATGCCAAAGGGAATCATAGAATGGTTTGGGCTGGAAGGGACCTTAAAGATCACCTTGTTTCAACCTCTTTGCCATTGGCAGGGATATCTCTCACTAGGTTACTTAAGGCCCCATCCAGCCTGGCCTTGAACACTTCTGGGGATGGGGCATCCACAACTTTCCTGGCCAACCTGTGTCAGTACTTCACTACCTTCACAGTAATAAATTTCTTCCTAATGTCTAGTCTGAACCTACTTTCTTTCAGTCAGATAAATTGCTATGTCATCTATCAGAAAAAGGTGAAGGACTTTTTATAAATACTTCTTGCCTGTTCACATTACTCTATGTTGTGCTCCGAAGTATTCAGCTATGCCAAACAGTTTTATGCTACGAATAAAACTGACCTAGGATATATAATAGTCACTAAACAGTTTGCCAATTTTACTCCATTATAAAGGATTCTGTTACACTGCTCCCTCCCCAATGTCTTTTTTAAGATGCCACCAAAAAAATCAAACAGAAAGATTCTCAACCCTTCCTAGTTTTTTGTTTTGTTTTTTTTTAATTTCAAAGACAGATCTCATTTTTCTTTATCTAGTTTCTCAGTTCCATACTAGAAGTGCCACCAATTCTTCCTGGTTTCTGCTCTTGGCAAACTGAACAGCATTAAATGGGACAAAACAGGGCAGAGGACAAAACAGGAAGAATGAAAAAAATCTTGTTTAAAAAGGCAATTCTGATTTTTGTGTAGGATACAGAACAGGTGTCAGAAGACGGACTTTGAGAGTGGCACAAAAAGGTCCTCTGAAACAGAGACCATTCCTATTTCACTCATCGCTCATTAATGGGAAAAAATTCATTATATATAATATACTATTCAGATCTCACCTGAGGACTGAGTATATCCCTAGTGTTTTAAGCAAATAAATGTGAAAGGCTAAAACACTGGGCAGTGTGAGGCAGAGAAGCATACTCATACCACACCAGTGAGGAAGCACTAAGGAGGTACAGTATCTCCAGGAAAAGAAAAACTGAGAACAGCTATGAGTCACTTGGAAAAGGTGTGTTCAGCTACTCCAAATAAAACTCTTTAGGGAATTCCTTGGCTGTAGTGAATTAACAGCTAATATTCAAAGATGATCCCAGGTTATACATGTCCTGGGAAATGCTAAAAATGCATTAGGGTGTGTATGTGAAAAAGAAATATAAAAAGGACCTATTAATTCCAGTAATAAAATTTTCCTTGAACTTTTCCCCAGAATTTAAATAAAACCTTCACTGTTCCTTTTACTAGATATTCAGGTAGTTTGGCTATCTTTTGTCTTAATATTTCTTAGTTCCTCTGAACTTTTGTACCTCCTCATTTTTTCCTAAGCTGCAACAGCATTGCTACAAGAATTTTTTTACACCACTTCTTGTTCATTGTGAAAGAAGAAACACTGTGAACCTAGCAAAAATAAAAATCTTTTATTGATGCTTTTTCTAAATATTCAGATCCAAAAAGGGTAATGTCATGAGATGGTACAAAAAAGACCCAGGAATTTTCAGATACATTAAAGGAAACTGTTGATAAAGGACACTCCTCAGTGTTTCTGCAAAGTCAAGCAAGAAAGAACAAGCACTTTGATTTGTGGAAAATTCAAACAAACATCAGAAAAACTTGAAAATCATATTCAGTTTTTGAGTAGTTTTTGTTTGTGGGACTTTTTTAGACACATACATTTGCCTGGAACATATTTTAATAAGTCTTCCTTTTTTTATTTATTTTGTGATTCCATACATACTATTTAAAAGGACATGGCTCCACAGCAGAAAGCAGAACAGCAACAGCTGAGCAGGTCTACAGCAGTGTGTTCTGTGACAGCCAGGCTCTGAGACCCCGGTGAATCTTCCCCTGTTATGCAAAGTTGAAATACTGAATGCTTTTACAGAAACAAGAAAAAAAAAGGGCACTTCAAGTGTACTGACTGGCATATGTTAAAAGAATTGTTAAGTAGCTAACAAGGCCAGGCATTTAAAAACTGGACTTTATGATGCAGTGTAATTGCATTATCCACTATTCATTTTAAGCATAGGGTTTGTCCCAAGATCAGAAAAAAAAACAAAAGGGAAAAAGGTTCAAACTTCAGAGTCATTAGCAGAAATCAATGCAACTCAATCAGAAGAGGAATCCTACATCAGTCTTTGAAAGCTGAGGAACACAAATGGAAGGAAAATCACATAAACTCCAGTAGGTATCATAAGAGAAGTGGAGCAAAGGCCTAAGCAGCATGTACTTCTAAGTCCCAGTGGTGTTATCCAACTGAGATTCACATACCTGAGCTAAATAATTTCGCTATAAAACATGTCACTGTTTTCTAAATAGTATGCAGTATACTGTAAATTTTCAATATTTTCCTGTCTTTACAATTAAGCCAGTATACAAAGGCAATACAGAAGAGCTCGGAAAGTGTCTTCTGTCCACATGCAACTTTATGTACCCCTTTTTGGTGTTCTCTGCAGTGTAAGTCAACATGTTCAGTGATAGGACAAGGAGCAATGGGCAAAGACTGAAATGAGAAAATTTAATTAAACATAAGGAAAAAAATGTACTCTAGAGGTGATTGAACACTGGCACATAATGCCTAGAGAGGTTTTGGAGTCCTCCATCCTTGGAGATATTCAATCCTAGCTGGCACCAGCAGCTCAGGCCTCTTTGAGCAGAGTTTTGGACTAGACATTCAGAGTACCTGGCAGCCTCAGCTGTTCTGTGGTAAGTCAGTACAAGTTCAACCAGCCTGCAGCAGATGCCTCTGCTGTCAGTTACTTCCATATTAGCCCTTTTCCTAGCTGGAGTTCATCCAATGGACCAGGAATGCCTTCTATCTACTATTTATGTTCCCACTTATATTTTTTTTAAAACTGCTTGGTTTTTAGCCCTGCCTACCCTTGAGATTTTCTCAAACAGTGATCAAAACCAAGCACATACGTACTTCATAGTAAATGATGCTTAAATCATTGGAGAACTGGGGCCACTCAGAAATAGATAGATAGATAGATAGATAGATAGATAGATAGATAGATAGATAGATAGATAGATAGATAGATAGAGGACACAGGCTGGCTTTGCTGTTCTTTGGTCCTTTTCTTTCTATTCAGTCCCCATATCTGATTACTTCTTCACTCTGATTACAGGTAATCGTATCATTATTTGCTCTCACAATAAACCACATTCCCAAAACAGCATGACATGCATTATGGGCAAAAGCAGGTGAGTGTTCACCCTTTGCACATAAAAAAACTAAAAGAAAAACTGCAAGCTCTGTAAAATAAAAGAGTTGTGAAGCAAATGTGGATGTAGACTGAACACAGGGCTAGGTCTCTACAGTTTACACCTTTAAGAGAGACTCCTTTTCTGGAACTACCATGATCCAGGAGCTCTGCTATTTCTATGTGCATAAGCCAAGGTAGAGCCCTGGCAACCATGACCTTCAGCTTTCCTTATTTCTACTGTATCAATTTACAGTCTTCTGTTCAGTCTCTTTCCATTTTGTTTCTAAGTTGTCCTCTACTCAGCATCTGCCCAGTTCTCCATTTCACTTCATGCACATCCCATACATGTGCACTCCATCCCATCACCTGCTTGCATACTGTTCTGGGAGGAGAAAGAGTAAAATACAACAACAGGTAATTGTTTACACTTGCTTTCCATAGATTTTCACTAGTTAACAGTCATAAGGCCTCAAGTAGTTTCCCTTTGCTAATATTATTAGTATTAATAATATCAGTATAGGAGTCTGCATCATCAAAAATTCTCAGCAAGTTAACTCATTTTCTGCCTCAATCATTACAACTGAGTTTAAATGTTGCAAGCAATGGAGATCAAACACACCATTGTATCACTAAAAATTGTCCAGATTCAGATTTGAGCTGTCTTCATAAATCCTTTGTTATATAAGAGTCATGTCATCCACTTGCTTGTTTCTATTGTAGAAACAGCTGCATTCCTCTCTTGCTTCTTGCACTTCAGATTTGGACTCAGGAAAACTAGTAGCAGACCAAAACAGACATTTGAGACCTAGAGATTAGATTTTATATAAATAGTAGCAATGGAACTCTAAAAATACCTAACAGTATGTTCTGGTGGAGTGATATGGACCCAAAACCATGTTGTTTGAGAAACAACACTTTTTTATTTATTGGAACACAAGAGGCTTAAGTATTTTGAGACCTCTGGAAAATCCTTTACACACAATTACTTTCTTGGATCAGTTATTACGAACTCTCCTTCTCCAAAGTACTTAACAGCAATTTGCTTCTTCAAAGTAAGGTACTTGGAAGTATTAACAACTCCATCTTCCAAATGTTCATGTAGCAAAGTAATATTACTGCCTCCATTAAACAAGTGGTGCACCTAAGACAGACAATTTATATGATCTGCCCATGATGGCAGGGACTGAAATGTCAGTGTCAAATAATAAAAACAGCTCTTCTGCGCATTTCAGATGAGCAATATCATCATTACCTTTACAATGTCAGCTCACTAAAAATAATGCAGATTTGAGCTCACTCATCTTTCTCTACATCTGATTTTACGACACTGACTCATATGAATCGATCCCTCATTATATTTTGCTCATTGACTAAAAAATGGAATGTTCTAAAGACATTGAAGGACTGACAGCCACAGAACTGGTATTTCAGTAGGTACAAGACAGCACAAAAACCACTTCTGTACATACAAATGGAAACTCAAAAAAGTTCAGCCTTTTAGTAACTTTGGGAAAGTCAAACAGTGTGTTCCCAAGCTACAAACTGATCTAATTAATTATTTAGCAAACAAGGCAAAATTGTTCAGAAAGCCATTACTGCTGCAAGCTTATTGCAGACCAATTTCAAGAGTAGATCACACTTGTCAAATTGTAGGTCTTTGCTAAAGATACAAAGGTTTTATGTTGTAATTGGTTTAGAATTAAAAGGAGTAAAAGTGTTACTATTTTAACTGCATTTCACTCTTCTCCTACTCTATAAGCAAGTCAATTGCTTAAGTAAGACATGTGATGCATGACTTAATAATAAACAAAACAGTGCTCCCTTTTCCAACATCAGTACTTCAAGCCACTCACTTAGAGTCACCTAAACTCTTCAAAATCTCAATTCTACAATAACCAATGTGAATGAAGAAGGGGTTTTTTTAAGTCCCTTGGAATCAGCCCCTCTCCAACTAGAAGGTGAAGTCAAATGAAGTGTATTAAAGCAGAAAATTCAATGACTATTTGTATATTCTTACAGACAAGTAAGACAGGAAATAATTTTCTTGATGATCCTAAAGATACAACTAAAATAATATACAAAAGCCCGAATAAATGGTTACATTTCAGAGAGGATGGTAAAGCACTCCACTTTCATCTGGATAGCACTGTATTTAAAGTCATGTAAACATGATTGTTCAGGTAAATGACAGTTAAAGTCTTTTGGCCATTATGTCACATCACTGTGCAAGAATGACAACACTGCTTTGTAAGAAGGGTCTTATGCTTTTGTACAGTCTTTCTCAACCAAACTAAAATATGGTAAGACAACCGAGAAACATGCTGCAAATGAGATCAGTTCCAAGCTGCCCTCCCCTGTACTGCCTTTTGGACCAAAGCTCAACATCTAACAAGAGCTTATGAGAAAATACAATATAGTGAATGACATACAAAGGAAAAAAAAATATTCTTGAAGTTTCAGTGTGCTGCTGTTAGAATAACCAGTGCTTTTCTTTAAAAGTTTTCAAGAACGTTCAGGGCTCAACACAGAAGTTACAGAAATCACTTGAGAGAAAACGTTGTCATGAAGTAGGAGAAAATACCCTGTTTTGATTTTGGCAGGCAAAATCTATGACTGTGTTCCTAACTTTTAATCACCTTGATGGAAAAGAACAGCATCCTCATTGACAGTTCAAATTTTAAACTTACACTCAAAAAAGACAATAAGCAGCTAGCAAGGATTTCAAGGGAAGGTAGTATTTTTGGGTCTTTGTCCTAAAAGGGACAATTTTCTTTATTAAATCAACCCTTACAATCTCATCACCTGACCACAGGTAAATTTCAGTACCCTGAATTGCACAGAGTTGCAAGACTCAGAAAGGAGTGAAAATATTCGTAGTCAGGACCTACACTTAGACATGGTAGGTAGTTCAGAGAGTGGCTGAGGAAAGAGAAGCACCTTTCAAAGCATGATGCCCAAGCTCACAGAAAGGACAAGATAGTTAGCACAAAGTACAATGGGAATTTCAGACTGTTTGTTGCCTTATCTTTGCATTAGAGCACATAGCTCAAAGCACTCACAAAAACTTCATACAGAAAAAACCAAACCAACCTCTCACCACACATGAATTAATGTCCTTGCTACGGTGGCTTGGGACCAGCTTATCACCATGTGGGTATATCCAAAACTGTGTATTCTACACCCTCTATATAATTATGGATCAATTGTAGCAGCTTCCCAATGCACACCTGACACATCAGGCTACAAGCTGGGTGTTAAAGAACCCTGAGAGATAGGAGAGTGTTTCTGTGTTCACACCAATGACTCAGCCATGGTAACTCCCTTGCAGGGAGGCATTAGCACCTAACACTACTGAGGGGTAGTGTCTGATGATGGGCCATCAAAGATTCGAAAAATAACTCACGACTCACAGAGTTAAATCACCCACTATGAAACTCCTGGCCCTGGGGCAGGCACTGGGCATTCCCATCTGAACCTGAGCACTTCTGGTGCCGCTTGTTGGATCCAGAGGAGGACCAGAAACTCAATAGGACTGCAACTGCCACTCTCAACCAGACTGTGATTGTTATCCTCACCAACAGGTTTTCCTTTCCTTTTACTTTGGACTAAGGGGGACCATGTGGGGCCCAGCATAAGGACTAACACTGTTCTGTTCGTGCCCTGGGGTGCTGAGTTATACCCCTAGTTTTTGTGGCTTAAACCCAATTTTTTCTCTGTATCATTGTATTTATTGTAATATTTTAATTAAATTTTAACTCACATTTGTAATCTCTTTTCGAGTTGTGTTCATTTCTCCTGCTGGTTTACCTTTAAACCAGCACAATTAAGTACATGCATTTTCTTCTACTTCTGTCAGATGTTATTTATTAACTTCTTAAAAGACAGAAGATGCTGCTTTGGGTAAGAGTGGCTTGTCTTTCCATTCTGATACTGGTAAAATCTGCACAAACTTCATTTAGCTCTACAGTAGTGCTGCTGTGATAATGCTCTTGAACATAACTATCCACTTCCAGCTTCCATAGCAAGCAAGGATATTGCCTTGTCACTGGAACTGGGACACACTACACTAAAATTTACTACAATTCACTTAAATGAAAATGCTTTCATCCTTGTAACTGAATGATGCTATTTTGAAGTTTATCCACTAATTTATCTTCCATCAGTTTCCTCCATACTTCCATTTGTGCTTAGTGGCTTTATTAACATTTCCCATTTATGTATTGGGCTGGTTATGCTGCAATCATTTAATTACTTAAACTGACTTTTCAGCATGGAAAGTAGAATAAAACAGGACTAGAATTACTCTCCCACAAATCCCCTCAGGGAGTTCACAAATGCTCCCCTACCCTCTCTACTTCAGCTCCCCTGTTATTTTGCAGTTTCATAAGTTTGTTAGATGGAGACAGAAATACACACAAAATTTTAAGAGCTGTCTTGGCAGCCTTCAGTGAATTCCCACCTTGAGCACTTTCACATCCCCCAGCAAGTAAGCCAGCAAGTAAACCAAGGTGTTTTGTAAGAGAAACCCACAAGTCTTAACAAAAGCATTTAAGAAACTAACTGAAGCTTTCACCATTTATGCTGTGGCATCTTGCAAGGGTCTAAAAAACTCACCTCCAGATTCAAGCAATGAAAAGCAACTTTTCATACAAAGCTGTTGTCAAACAGACCCTGTATAAGGTGTTTAAAATATATACAAACAAAAAGCAGAATCATGTTTCACCAGTTATTCTGATGAATTTTGCAATAGAAGTGAGGAAGTCTAGCTCAACATGAGAGTGTTGTACTAACCCTATTATAAGTCTCTTCCAGCACAGATCACAGGTCTTGTCTATACTAATACTGTTCCCAAAGTCAGTCATCAGCTATCTCCTCTAGCTCTAAAACACAGAGTAAAAAGTGGCAAGGCAACAAATAAAACAATTGCTTCAGACAGTACAATCCAACTTGAACCAGAATGCAGAACAATACTAGCAAAATGTTTACATTTTGTTACTGATGGTGAGTGCTTTCCGTGTCCTCCTTAGCTGTAAAAACATTCTATTACTACAATCAGGAGAGGTAACATAGGGAAATCAACATATCCCAACGTGTTCTGTTACCTTAGATATACTAAGTAAATAGAGAAAAGTAAAAGAATAGGTTGATTTATTTTTATCCAACTTTTGAAATATTTTTATAAGAGATTGATCAGTATTGCCAAAAAACTGGAAGCTCCCACAGGACCTTGTACTTCCTAACACATAAAATGGACACTTTTCTGCTCAGCACAGTAATGGGAAGAAGACAAAGGGGCTATGCCAGCTCCATGGCAATCTCAGCAACTCCTCAGCATGTGCAGTGCTTCCAGGTATGGGCAGCTTTAAGGCATCATAGCTCAGACAAAACTGCAAGCTCCATGTCTCTTTCTGGGAACTCTATGGCTGTCAGTTCCATACTTCAACCATACTTGAGCTCTTTAAGTGCAGAACAACTCCGCAGGGACACAGTCTAAGAAGTGGGCAGATGATGCCCATGTAAAAGATGAGATAAGCTGGCATTTAAAAGTATGAGGCATAAAACAATGCCTACAGAAGCTGCTGATGCCTGCTGTAAACCCTAATGAGATGAAAATTTCATCCCTTATCATAAAGACATTTCCTATGGGACACATAGTGCTGTTTGTCTACATACATATTTCTTTTTTTGATTTTCAGTGGAATATTTTTTCCATATACACAGCTCCACGTAAAATAACATTGGTGCCAATTTGACTGCTCCAGTTACTGAGTGACTATTTTAGGTCTTTTCCGAAACTTCCTGCTGAAGAAGGGTAGGGAGACATTTAACAACAGGCTGTCTGAGGTGACCATTTTATGTTCTTTGAAAGTAACAGAAAAATGAGGCACAGCCTTTTGTGTATTTCTGCTTGATGTAACTAAGGAGGTTACTTCTTATGAATGCAAAAGGATCGTTAATTTTTGAGAGGATTTTTAAATCTTGTTTTACAAATATTTTCCATGGTAATCTGGATATTTCACTCCTTCCCACTTCCATACTAAGACTGTTCATTAAAATACCACCACAGCACAGTGTCTGTATGCGAAGTTTGGATCAATTTCGCTGTCACAAATTCAATTGCAAATAATTCAAGGAGTTCTCAGGTAGTTGACTTAATCTTTTTATTCACCAATTCCAAGACAGACATAATAAATGTATTGTGCTGATCAATAATGACTGTGGAAAAGCCCTTCTTGTCACCTTTGCCTTATTTTCCTCATGTTCAAATACACCAATTTTTCTATATGAATTCTCAACATATACGTAGGTTGCAGACTTTCCAGAGCAGGTAATGTTTTCTTATTAGTTCCAGTATTGCATATCTATACATATTTAATCTCATACTTTAAATACTGCTTTAGTATTAATTGAGTAATACTGATAATGGTAAAGGGAGAGAGCGTTTCTGGGACTATGGATAAATCCAGACTGTGAAGCTGAGGTGTGAATGCAAATTTTGGTGCAGTTTGAGGCCCACTTAAGGGAAAAGTAAAAGTTACTTCTTTCTAGTAAAACATTCAAGAGTTATTTGTAGCTCACAGTGATGTTTCACAATTACCACATACCATGCCTGTGATTATTTTTTAAGGATTACACCTTATCTACTATCAACTATCAACTCATTTTCTTGATTTTCCTAACCACCACTAGTCAAATTTAAAAATTTAAAATAAACAACATATATGAGGTTACCACCTTTTCATATTTCATATAGTCATTTTGACAAAATTATATCCTTACTAAAACATGATCTACATGGAAAATTCTGCAACAAAGAACTACTGAGGTCAAATTTACCTCAAGGTAGGCAAGAGTATTATTTTTGTGAGAAGGGTTGTATCTGAAGATAGTGAAAAAGGAACAGCTTCCTGGAAGGTAAACTAACACTAGCACACAAAACAGAACTTTGTACATTCTCCCTCAGGGTAGAGTTTACTTCCTAGTTTCTCAAATAATGTTGAAATATTTAATGCACATTTCAAAAAACCTAACAAGTACTCAGCTTTAAAAAGCTAACATCAGAGAATTCTCATTGTTTTTCTCAATTAACTTCCACCTAATTCAGCTCTCTAAATGCAATTCAGAAAGCCTCAAACATAAATAAAATTTACACTGAACTGTTGTTCAGTCACAGAAGGTTTTTTTCTAGCCTTCTGCCAAAACTGCAGTTCTGTCCTGCTGACTCCATGTTGTTATTCAGGATATTTCAAAATGGCTGTCCTCTTTTAATGCTACCCCAAAGAGCAGAGAGTATGTTGTAACACAAGGAGGTGAAAGACAAGGTTACCATCCCAGCAAGCTGATCTGCACTGATGACATTTCTACTGCGCTCAAATTTCATTTGTTAGGAAATGCACTCTAAACAGAATATAGGAACACAAAGTATACAGCAGATATCTCTGAAAAGAGCACTTGCCAAGAGTATGTATAGATTAGCAAAATATACATCCATGTATGTCAGGTCAAGTATGTCATATGTCATAAGCACAGTTGAGAGGAAGTACATGAGGTTAACAGGAGTCTACCAAAAGATTAGCTACCACCTTTTACACAGACCTTCATCTACACATCTACACAAAAGTCCATCTCCTTTGGCACACAGCAAAACCTTTTCTATTCCTCCTGACAAAGCAGAAAGTGTTTGTTTGTTTTTAATACAAATTCAGTCACATCACCAGTCACAGACTGATGATATCAGTAAAATAATATAGTAACAGTTGTTGCAGGTACCTCTCGTTAGACATACCTCCATCTGGCAGTAAAATAAATAAATGAATAAACGAAGGGCTGAGATTTCCCCCTTCCACATGGACATAAGTACCTGCCACTCTCTCCAGATGCTTCTTCCCAAGAAGCACAAGAAAATGCATCTGTCAGAATCTGACAGGATCCACTGCAAATGCACCATCCAATCTTGTCATTGTTGCCTCTTGAATCACCTTAACAGGACATCGTAGTATTTTCTGAAGTAACTCTTACATACAGCATAGATTCTCATCAAAGTGTTATAATCAAACTCATAATAGAATAAATTTAATTTCCTATCTTCCTACCTACACTGACTTGAGAAATATTTTACTTGAGAAAGTGTCTCAGGGGGCTTTGAAGCAGAAGGTAGAGAAATGGGATTTGTTACAAGAAAAAAAGAGAAGTGTGAGACCTGAAATTCTACACTTGGTCTACACATACCTCTGCCTTTACTCACCTGATAAATAAATAAAATATTAAATATGTCATGGCATTTAATGTAGCTGTTTTCACTGCTCCCAGAGCAGCGATCTATCAGCTCACAACAGTTCCAGAAGGTATAAAAAACAACCGTGCTTACCTTTCATTCCAAATTTTGAGTGTCTTCCAAACTTCAGAATAATGAGTGTTATTACTAAGCCAGTGCACACCAGTGCTGCAATTCCCACCACAACATACACCTAAAAAAGAAGAGGACACAAACAAACCAGCTTGTTTTGCTCTTATGAACTACTTTTAAGGATATCCGGCATCAGACTAAAGCAACTAGGAAAAGAGAGGTATTTCAACTGGGAGACATGCATTCGGATCAAACAGTACAGAAAGCAGACAGTTGTAGAGGTTTCTTCTGCAGGGAGCAGCGATTCAGCTAACCTACATATTCAAGACAGATGGGAGGGAGTGTACATCACCCCTTTCCCTCCAGCAGAATGGCATGTTACAAGAAAACATAAAAAAATCACATAGGAAAAAAAAATTCTGTGAAAATGATTGAATACTGGTACAAAATTACCTGGAGTGGCTGTGAAGTCTCCATCACTGGAGATAGCAAAACCAGAGAGGACAAAACCACAAGGAACCATGCCGGCCTCATTTTAATCAAAGAAGCTTGGACCAGAGAATTTTCACAGGTCACTCCCTTCTGATCTTAGCAGTACAATGACTCCTTTATGAGATGAGACAAGATTGTCTTGGATCCTCCCAATTTTTAACACAGTGTCCCAACTCACAGTATGCTCTCTGGTTCATGAATGGACACACTCCACTGCTTGCTGCTTTAAAGAGTTACTGCTGGAGGGAGCTGCAATGCCAAGCAGGCTGGAAAACCACTATGAGTTTCCAACATTTCAGTTCAGGAAAGCAAGAGAGGCAAGGTAGCAAGGGAGGAGGCTCACCAATTAAGCCACTTTTACTAAAATCTGCTACATATCATTCAATCAAAACCTCCAAGAAATCATGTTTTAAAAACATAAAATTAATATTTTGAAAGTCTATTGCAGCACATCCGCTATTTAAGGAGGATTTGACTTCAGGACTGGTATTCAAATGACAGTTTTCAAATTACCATGCGTGTCTTTGTTTTGTAAGCTCAAAACTGCTCTTCTTGACTAAAAATAAAATGCAAAGTCTTAGGCTAAAAAAATTACAGTCAAGTTGTTCAGAAAAGCAAGAAACAAAATAGCAATTTTATTTAAACTGAAAAATTATTCACTCTTTCAAAGAAATGGGGGAAGGGACAAAAGTGGGGAGAAAAGTTTCTATTTTTCTTTTCTTCATGAGTTTTGATCACCATACAGTAATAGCTGGTGTTCTGGTAGCTCAGGGTCCTATTACAACGTCTGCAGCTTTGTGAGTTCTATAGCTAGAAAGTCCATGAAAAGCACAGATCAGGAAACAACACAAATACTTACAGTGATGCTATCTTCATTTTCTTTGTTAGAAACATCTGTAGAAGTGATTTGATTACTGTTATTTGTGGCATCTCCAAGATCATTAGGCGTGGTTTCATACTCTTAAGAGAGAAAAAAAGTTGCTTTTATAATTTTGTAACTTTGGAGGGGAAACGGTTTTCTTTGTTATTTCTACTCTTTAAGATGGTAAATTCACTATCAACCTTGGGACTGTAGCTCTTTGGAAACAACCTATAATTGCTAATGAAGCTGGAATGTTTCAGTGGGAATCACTGTGGCATATAACTGAACAAACGTGCTATGACTGAAAGACACGAAAAGACAAGTAATCCACAACATAATGTGTATCCCTACTGGAAACAGTAGAGTTAAATGAGAACTCCATCCACAGGGCTATTTTTATGTGCTTCTGATTTCTCATTAAAAATGAAAGACTTTCCTCTACACTGAACTTCACCAGTCTTGCATTCAGTCAAATACAGAATAGTCTTAGAAATTAGCTTAGGCACTTTTATTTAGCTGAGAAGAACTTGGCAGATGAGTTTCTACCTAGTTTTATCAGTATTAAATGTGAAATACCTGGGTTTATTTGTTTTATAAATAATTTAAAAATCCTGTTGTGTGCACAGAACTTAACAGTTTAGCACCAATGTCATACAGGTAATCCTTTAAAAATTTAAGTGCCTGAGATGGTATGAAGAAATTTATTGATTTATCAAAATAATTCCACTGACAGGGCTACAGAAGTAAATCCAGAACCAGTCTATACAAAGAACAAACATGGGTTAATTATTTATAATGATTTTAAAATGAAACTCAGATATTTACAGTCCACGATTTCCTGACAAAATTATTCAAATGAGATAAAACAATTAAATAGTAAATATATGCTAATATAAATTAATGCATTAAAATCAAATTTAGAAATGCATATATTTTGTTTTTACATCTGAAAACACACATAGTTTTTCAATTTCATGACTGTAATGTGCACAGATGAAAGAAACAAAAGGAAGTAACTGGACCTATTACCAAATGCACCTTCAGCATTGTAAATTGAGTTTGCAATTCACTGGGAATTTTTTTACATGTTTTGATTTAAATCAGTGCCATAAGCCTACAGATAAAACTTTAACTGTGAATTTAAAAGAACAGAGCACTGCTACTACTACTACTACTACTACAGAAGCAGGACTCTTCTGACCACAGAGCTGCTGTTGAGTAAGCACAGGGAAGGTTTGAACCTCAGCAGAGGTATTCTCCTTTAGTTCCTAAGGCCAGTTTGGATAGCTCAGCTGGCAGTGCCTTTGATTGTCAAGCATACAAGAACATATTTGCTTTCTGCAAAGCACTTGCAGGCTGCAGATTTTCTTGGTAGAGGAAGCTATCAGCTTCCTCTGGCACCAGTGCTGTAGTCAGCACAGTCAGAACCTCTAAACAACTCACATACTCTATTTTGGCTCTAAACTATGCATGCCAAAGGATAGGACTCTTTCAGGCCAAAATACACATTAAAAATGCAGAGCTTCCATGAGAAAAAATAAATTAATTTCTTGGTCTTCCACCATTTGAATTGCTCAGCTCTGCACTGCATCTCTACGGGTGTAGCTTACCACACAGCAGCAACAGGTAGCATAAACCCTGCCTGAACAGCATCCTGAACAACTGGACAAGGTGCTGTGCAGACCATCTGTCACCATGAGTATATGCTTTGCCACGGGAGAGGAGCAAACTTCTGTTTCATTCATTTGCAGGGAAATCCCACTTTATAACAAAATACCTCAGCCTAAAAGGTTGGTCTTCCTTTAAAATTAGCTGGGAAAATTCTCACAAAGATGGTTTTGGCCAACCTTTACTGTATGTTTATAAGACCAACACATAAACCAAATATTTAGAGCCTTCCCTTCTCTGACTCTGTAAAACAAACTTTGAAGAAGGAATTTTTTTGCTCATTATTTCACCTGTAAGTAAGCAGTTTGCAAAAGATGATGTTATTTGCCATTCTGTTTGTATAGCTCATGTCTGTACTGGAATTCACACCCTGAGGTACTAATGAGAACCATACAGAGTGTTTTCAGGTCTGCTCTGTGAATTACCTGAATGTTCTTTTTTATTACAGTTGGCAAGAGCTAAGGTATACTGCCTTACTGTTGCAGGACACCTACTGGTATTGTGTTGACATTCTCTGCTGTCTTATTTTGAATCCTATGCATTTGAGGTGCATAGTGCTAGATCTTCAAAGGCTCTTGAAGCAGATAAGTCAGAGAAGGAAAACACAGACAACAGCTATCTAGCCCAAACCAGATGATTCTGAGTTAAACAAATTCCTGTTCATTTCACTATGAAATCCTGACATAGACAGTGAACACTCTTACAGACAGGGTCACGTCTCATGACTCACATTAGGTAGGACTCGTATTGCTTCAGGGCCAGGTTCTCTGGTGCTGTGGATCTCACACAGCCATTAGTGACTATAACTGGGGTGAATCACAGCTGAGGCTGTGGCATATTTTGCAGCACTTTTATAAACAAGGTGGACAGTGGCTGGGATAGACCCAACAACATAGTCACATCAGCACCAGGGGGGTCACTCTGTAGAGTCATCCTGGGGGCTTGGCTGATATGGGGCAGGTTGTTTCTCTCATGTTCACAACCACATTAGATGAAGCATCGTGGCATGGAAATGTGAACTTAGAGCCACAGGAGTGGGCTTTCTACTTAAATTTGCTGCTGAGACCCAGGTGAGTTGCTTTGTTTCTCTTAGTTAACTTCCCAGATGGTGTCACAACAGCCTTCCCTCTTCACTTTTTCCGAGGGGTGCCAGAGAGGTGACCTAGAGGCAGTAGCAACTTCATCATGCACCATGGGCAGTGCTCCATGCAGTCAGGACTCCCACAGGCAAACACAATGTCATGCAGCCTGATGCAGCCTCATCAGTTCTTCTATTTTATGTTGTATGTTCAAAACACTTAACAGAAAACATTTGGAAATCACCTCACATCACCAGGAGACAGCAGGTTCAAACAGCAGAAAGAATAGCCAGGAATAAAAACAAAGGCTGCTTTCACCAGGACTGGATCTTGCAAGCTGTGATCCACCAGCAAAACTAGAAGAACCACATCTTAGCAGAAACCTACCCTCAATCAAACCACACACTCACAGGACTAAAGCCATGCACAGGCACCAGGACCTTGATAAACAACTCAGAATCAAAATCTTTATGCATACAGCTCATATAATACAACACATGATGAAATTGTGCAAACCACCACCACTTTCCTATCTCAAAAAAAAAACAAGTTTGGAAAGAGAGTGAGGGGAAGCTATCCTTTGGAATTGCTAAGCATTTGAAGTCAAATTGATGCTTCAATTGCACATTTGCTAAAGTTTAATGACATGGAATGGAATCATAGCAATAACATGTAGATCAGCTTTAGGTAACTTGAGTCATGGTCCATTTCATTCAAGTAAAAAGTACTCCGAACAGGATCCAGCTTCAGGTTGTTTGAGTATGTTGGTTAGGATGAACTTTCCTACTCATCAGAAGCATTCCAGAAAGATTTTGTAAAACTAGACAGTTGCTTTTCATTCTGAAGCTTCTATTGTAATGCAAACTGGCTTTCCCTAGTTGCATTTCTCCTAACTAAAAAACTAATGTGCACGCTGTGCTATCAAATCTCCTGCCACACACTCAGCTACCACTGAATTGATGGTCTGATTATGCAAGAGATTAACGGAAGGTATAAATGAGTGGATAGAGCAAAATAAATTGCCCACAGGAAAACTTATTTATGCAAATTTCATTTTTAAGTGGGATTTCGGGGTACATTTTTGGAGACAAAACAACTATGGAATCATCCCTGAAAAAAAAAAGTTACAGAAGGAGAAATCACAAATTCTCTTTCCTCCAAGAAACATTACCAAAAGGTTCACAAAATCTAATGTCTGGGAACCACATTAGACAGTTTTCATCCTACAGGATCAACTGTACCCATTTGTGTCAGCGGATTTATGCTTCTCCTAATGTGAATCAAAAGCAGCAGAGAAAGTAAAACATCATATTGTCATCCTGTATTTTAAATATATAGCAGGAGAACCAAAACCACAAAGTATCTTTTAGAACTGTGTTATGCTCTGTGACATTTCAATTTAACTGAGCCAGACATTCAATATTTTAATGTTTTCAGTTCCTTATTTCTATCATTAAAAGAAAAGAAAAAGGAAATCAAATATATACCATAAACGTCAGGATCCAAAATTGGGCCACTACCTGCATATGGAGAAGAGAAAAAAAGAAAAAAAATAAGAAAATCTATGTAAGTAGATTGCAAATACTGAAAGAATAAGAATTTCTTTAGGAATTGTTTTAAGAGTTACCTTTATTTGCTACAGCAATCATCAGTAACTACATAAATGCAAATCAACATCAATAATTGCAGTACCTGTTTATTAGATTACAACAATTTTGAAGTTATCCCAAAGGTTAGTATTATGCTACATGTGAAAGTGCTACTGCACAGGGCATTAATTCCAGCAAGGGCATACATTATTCCACAACTGGGCAAAATCCTCCTTTCCTCTATTAATATGTATATCTTGAATAAGTGCAACAGTAACTCTTCTTGTTGAAAATTCAATGGTAAAATTCTCCCCAGCTTCAAGTGGAAGCAAACTTCAATGACCTTCAACAATCACTGATTTTCACCTGATAAAGAAATTGTTATTATATCACTGTGAGAGCAAACTGGTTTAGCTGTGATCTGGTAATTTAAGTGCTCGAGGTAGTAATGACCAAAGCAGCACCATTTCACTCACTCTGTAGAAGGATGCTTCCAAGAGGCCAGCTGCACAGGTGATACACAGACAGAACTCTTACCAGAAGAGTCACATGCCTCAGAAACTACACTTTACACAACCAAATGGATACCTGTCCAGTCAACACTTTTTAAAATTTTACCAGTTTCTATTTGCATCTTTTTCTAAATACTGAACATATGCAACATATAATGCACAGAACATCCAAAGAATTATTGTGCACTATTACACTACTTATACTTTGAAAGATACTTGTGTTGTATTTGAACATACCTGTTCATTCTGGTCTATAATGTATTCATAGCACAGCTTATGTAGTAGGCTTCTAATAATTTTTTCCTTATTTTTACTCTTTATTTATGTAGATTTGGAAATAAATTTAGAGATAATACATATCTCTAAAGATGAATCCAACTTCAAAAAGCATAATGCTGTTTATACTACTATACACTACATCCATAGTAGTGACATTATATTGGCATAAAACCACTGTGAAGTATGAGTAGAACACCATCGCTAACAGCGTGAGAATCTGTGCTGAAAATAAAGTTGGAACCTTTAGCAGAATGGCAGGAGATAACAGTTTGTTTCTAAACACATTTGAAGATATTCTGGTATCCAGAGATACAGTTCAATAGTTCCCATGAGAACGGTTATGTCAATCGACAAAAATAAGTAACCAGTGAAGAAAGCTTATACTATCTGTCCTCAAGCAACATCTGACCAGTGTTTTCTGTTCATAAAAGCTCATGGATTCAGTCTAACCAGTGTAAAGCATCCACCTGCTGAAAGACAGTATTTCTAACTCCCCTTCTCTAATCAGAAGCAGAAAAAAACCCAAAACAACAAAAACCCCCTTCTAGTCCTTTATTTCTGAGTTAAATGGCAACATTTTTGTTACTGTTCACTTGAATTGTGATTAAGTAAACAAATTAGTTTAACCCTTAAGTCCTGTCACATATATACACTGAGAAATCATCAAATCTATTCAAATATCTTTCATATAACAAAACACTTAAAATAAAGTTTCAAAAATCAAGACGCTGAACAAAACCTAAATTTCTATTTACTATTATTTTTCAGCTTAGCACATAAAAATATACCTACTTAATAATCCGTTGAAGTTATTTTAACAATAAACTTCACCACAGTCATTTTGCACATTTACACACAATTATTTTGAAGGCACATACAGAATTGGCACCATTGTTTTGGTCCCTGTTAGAAGAGGTTGTTGAGTCAATGTTGAACTATCAAAAGACATCCCTATTCACTGATCTTTACTAACTACATCAACTACACTTGGATTGCATCCTTCTTTATAAATTTGATATTTTCAAAATAAAACAGCAGCAAAAGACTCAATTCCAAAACCATACTTCTGCAAAACACATTATGCCACAAAAGCAAATGCTACTTCTATGGCATATTTAACATATTCTTTTACTTTGACAAGATATATATGACTTGGATTCCTTCAGCTGAATTTTAGTATAGACAGTTGGTAGATGAATAAGCTTAATTAAAAATACCTATTATTGGTAAAAATCTCTCCCACACTCATTAGCCATTTTGGATTGACTATGAAGACAGCTTCCAGAACAAACCAGGACCATTTCAGGCACACTGCAGTGTCATCTCAAATAATCAAATCACTCTCAGCAAGAACAGGAAACCAAGAACTTTTAACAGATTAAGGACAGCTAAAATACAGCTAATAAAATATGAAGTTTTTTCTTTGAGGTCTTTGCATTTAAAACAAATCCTTATTTAACAACATTAACTGTGGCATCATTAGCACAAGCAAAATGTCACTATGGTACATTGCTTCCTCTCTTTTAACCATGCATCCTCAGACTACAGAAAAAAGTTCATTAAATAGCATGCTGAAAATTGAGAGCATGTTAGCACAAATCACGTTTTCATCATGTTTGACGCAACTCTGAAAGTGGAGTGTTACACTGTTGATAGTAGGACATGCTTCAGACTTATGTGTATTTACTTTAGCTAGACATATGGATTATAGGTGTAAGGGTTTTTTAAATTTTCTTTTGTTTTTACCTTCTGAGCATTTGTCTAATTGATGCAATAAGCAGAGAATCAGTTTAAGCTCAGTGAGTGTTCCTCACCCCATGAAATATCAGGACTAGTATTTAATTCAGTCATGAAGACATGGAAATGAACATAATATCAGGGCATGGTCCTTAATCTTTATGTTTCATGTACAATATATGGGCCAGAAGAGAAATCTACACAGTAATGACAGCACTGAAGAAGCCTTTTAAGGTTTTGAGAAAGCCCGATAGCACTTTAAATAGTAATAGTTAAAAAAAATTGTAATACAATGCATTTGCTTTTATGCTAGCTTAAAGTGGAAGAGACAACAATATTGTGACATTTTCAGAAGCTCAATGCCATGAATTCTTTCAGGAAAAAAACAAAAACAACACTGAAGAGGCTAAGTAGATAAGCCATTTACCCTGCTGTTAATTTTTTGAGACTGGTTTGGTGCCATTCACTATACATGAACTAATTTCTAATGCAGTTACATCCTCTCTTTGCATAGTCCCATTTCCTCTATACTCTTTTTGTGAAGCTTAAGCCACTACAGGCTTTGGGAAGTGTCAAAATAACACAGCGCAGATTACATAATATATAGATAATATACATTGAATGTAAAGAAGATGCAACAAATAAATCATGTTTTCTTTCTAATTTAGAGGACGGCTACAGTTCTATTTACTGATCTAAAACACCACAACTGGAAAGATTTCAGTGGACAGGGAAGAGGCATAAAGGAAAAACAGCACAGGAAAAAGGGATTTGGATCAAAGACAAAAAAATATAACATCATCAAATATATTAGAGGTTAACTAATTCAGAAAATTAAGCCAGGCTCATATTAAATAATCAGGGTGTAAGAGAACTTTCACTGTACAGAGAATACCCATGAGGTAAACTGTTTTGCTGAACAGTTATAAAGCAAGTTAAAGGATGCCAGTAACTGAAACCATGGTATGTTTTTGTAATGAGTCTATTTAAGCAAAAACTCCAGAAAAATAGAGGAGAGAAGCATTAAGAACAGCAGGAGTAAACAAAGCCTGGGTTTATCTGCATCTTCTCCTTCTAAGGATGGGAAAGTCTTTTGACCTACCATCTCTCTCCTTAGAGCAAACTGAGCTGATGAGTCAAAAATGAAATGTGACCATACTTTTGCTGTCTGTAGCCTCAGATATAGGAAGAGAGAATTTAAATATCCACTTCTTTTTCCTGCCAGATAACATTAGCAATGCACAATGCTCTTTAAAAGAAAGAAGGCAACTATTAATACTACATGGCTAAAAAGCCAAAGGTACATACAAGCTCATATTTTCAGATACGAGTAATTATCTGCACAAATCCATGACTTTATTTCCACTCTAGATGTGCAAGGTCCACTCTGAGTTTTCTAACACATATACCAGTATGCTTACATGTAAAGTGACTGTTCCTTCAGTCACTTCACGTATGGTTTTGAAGATATGGGAAAAGGTTAAACCACAGTGGACACCAACCACTTACAGTAGTCCCTTCAATTCAGTGAGTTAGTCCAGCTTGAGCCTGTCCAAATAGTATTTAGAAAGCCTTGACAGAAACTTTGGAGCAACTGAAGATGCAACCATCATGAGCAGTATACTCCTAGATATGTAGATGCCCAACCTCCACTTAGATGAATGTGAAATGGACATTAAAATGCCTGTAAAGACCTAAGACCTTGTCCATCCTGCCACTGGGTTACTTTTTTCTCCACAGATCCCACTGATGTCCTAAACAACATACTACAATCAACTCACTGGACCACACACTCCATTTGGCAACAAAGCATTAGATGCTACCCAGCCATCCTCCATGTCTTTGGATGCACTGCCTAGTTCCATTCATATGCAGTGTAGCAAGTTACAGAGTGGCTGAATTGGCACTCAGTGCTTTCCAGGATCAGAAGAGAGGCTTGGGAAAACTTCAGAAACAGCAACCTTTTATTATCCTTAGCTGGCACTGAGGATGGTTACTCAAAGGAAAGATTTACAGAGCACTGACATGGCCTCCCTTGAGAAGAAAAGGCTCAAGGAAAACATTATTTTACAATTAATACTGAAGACATTCATTCAGAGAGAAAAAAAAGTCCTATAAAAAGCTTCCTCTAAAATAGTTAAACTGGCCAAGTGTGCTGTCTCAACAGTACCAATTCGCAACTGCTAATGTTAAAAAAAAAAATTACACTTACCATCTCCAGGCACTGACATGAAATGAGCATCAACTCGTTTTTCATCCTCTCCATAATCGTTCTTTGCCAGTAAGGTATAAGCACCATTATTCAGGTGTGTAGGATTGTCCAGCTGAAGGCAGCCATGGTATTCACTTTGATTGATAACATGTATTTTAGTACAGATGTATTCAGATTCATTCAGTACAGCTCCTTCATAGAACCACTGCAATGTGGGCTTAGGATTCCCTTTCACAGTGAATGGAATACACCAGTGGTGGTCTGGGGTTGGAGATTCAATAAATGTGATATTTGGTGCAACTGTATTGGGAAAAAAAGAGTGAAGAACATCAGAATATTCTGAACATCTCCTTCCTCCCTTTCCTCTCTCCCTCCAAAGTAATTAGGGAAGTATTTTTCATTCAGCAGTATAAAAGCATGCTACTAGTAGAAATGGTACCCATTTGAGGGATACTTATGCAAGACACACCTACTCTGTCTAGGGTACTATGCTTGCAACTGAAATGAAGATGTTCTTTGGAAAGAAACAAAACAGACTAGTTTTGAAAACTGAACATGTGTTAAATCACTTGAACTCTGTAAGGTGGGGGAAGTGCAGTTACTGAATTGCTGAGAAGAGCTCTCTCTTGGGAAGGAGACATTGTAACTTTGCTGAAAAAATGGTGCAGAGGAGTGCTGAAGGGAAAAAACAGTATTGAAAATATTTAAAAGTTGGCCAAAAGCAAGTAGTACTGGAAGTGTTCAGTTCAAAATTCAAACTTACAGACTATTTTCTTCACAGAATCAAAGCCAGAACAGATTACTTAATTCACTGGATTCTATTGTCAAGGAAACACGCTTTTCTACTATACATACTCCCATCCTTGTTCAAATTTGCTAAATGCCTCAATTTTACAAATTTCTTATTTTCCCTCAAGAGATTAGTCCAACACCTTTGCCCATTATTTCACTTCCTTTATATTTAATCTTAACTACATCCAATTTCATCTGGGTGTACTAACTTTTATCACTCCTAACAGTGCCAAGTTCAGAACCTCATTTACACTGTTCAAACATTTCTAGTTTATCTTCCTTCCCATAGTTACCACATCCAATTTCAACTTACAAACCTACATGTACAGTGATTTTTCTAGTTTACTCTGTCATAAGCACATGTTGAACTAAGTTTACCATCTCCAAAGTGTTCCATTCCCATCTTCAATTAAACAGAGGGCTGCAACTTTGAAAACATGCTGTCTCTTCATGTAAAATGAATTCAGCCTGGAGCTTAGAACAAAGAAGCCAGTTCCTGTACACTACATGTCCCTTCCCCCTTCCTTGGCCCTGACAAATAGATGTACTATTCAAAGCTATGACAAATAAATTTACATCTGGCCATACAAATGTTGAGAGTGTGTTATTTTTTGAACAAAGCAATTGTTGGTTTAGATAGTAACAAGTTAAATATGTAGTTTCATATAATTCTATAAGCCTTTTGATGCATTCAACTTTGCAATTCCTAAGACAGTGTGTATGGACATGCACACAATGACAAACCTTCCCACACTGACAGTGCCATTCAGCATTTGGAGTTTCAGACCTTTACTTACACATTATTTTAAGTGGAAGAGAAAGCAGTTAGAAACTGATTTTTTTGTAGAATACAGAGCTGAGAAAGATAAATGCAACAACTGCTGTTTGGGCTACTGCGAGCATTAACTTCAGTAGATAAATCACCAGTCTTAAGAGTTTTCGTTTTGACAACCTGAGGGTCTAAGAAATACTTATACCCAAAACAGTTCCTGCCAGTGCAGTTTGGCCTCAAGATCTGTATGGAGGCCTGCATACGTACAGAATACTGTCAGCTCAGCAGAGGCTTGGTCCTCTCCCACAATGTTCTCTGCTACACAGGAAATCGACAGTCCACTGTCCATGGATGAAACATTCTTTATGGTTAGTGAGGCAGGGTTCTTATTTGTGTCACTCTACAAATGATCAGAAAAACATGTATGTATCAACCACAGCATTAAGAACAAAGGGGAGGGAGGTAATTATTGGCAATAGCTGAATGATATTTTTCATCTTCCATTCCCTTTAACTGTATCAGTCCACAACTAATCAAAGCCTTACCTTAGTGTCTTATCCAAACAGACACAAATCACCTACAGAACCAATTGTAATAGTCACTGGCAGTGGATTCAAAGCTTTGAAAGTCCTGCTACAAACACTGCACTCAGCCATGTTTCTGTCCTGTCATTTTCAGTCTCTGCCTTTTTTGTTAAATACTTTTTCTTCTCTACATAAATGTTCTTTTCTCTACCTAGACCCTTGCTCATTCCTCTCTCCTACATAATGATCAACTTCAATGGTCTACCTCTGCCTGTTCTCTCTCAACTTTTTCTTTTTGCCTATATTCTGTTCAATCCTTGCTTTACTTACCATTTTCTCTCCTTCCCTTAAAATTCTGCATGACATCTCTTCCGCTGCTGCCTTTGGAGCCCTGCTGTGCCTTGACAACAATGTGTATTCTACCTACTGCTTGACCAAATTTCTCTTGGAAGTTTTCTTATCTCAAGAAACCTTCCACAAGAAACTGTATACCTCCTACTACCTGTTATTGCCCAAGTACTGTTTTATGGGTTTAAGTACTGCTAATTAAGGTAAGTGATTCTTAGAAATTTTGATTCTCATGATTCCTGGAGACCTCGGTGTCCATCTACAGTCTTAAATAACAAGTGCAGCTTTGCCATACTGATGAAGCAAACATGGGTGAATTATATATGCACACACAAAAAGCACTAGCAAAGCTAGTTGTTAATGACACTCATGTTCTTAAATCAGGCCCTTTGTATGATCCCCAAATCATTATTTCCATATTTGAATTTTTCATGAAGAGCAAGACTATTTTGTTAAACAGGAAAGGAACCAAAACACATTCAGAAAAAAGAAAATTGGGATAATTTTTGAAAATTATTTTTGAGGTACTATTCTTAGTGCCCACACAGACACACACATCAGTATTGCACAGAACACACACTGCATCTGTAAAATCTTAAGTGTCAGTCATCAGGAATTTGTGGGAATACTCCTGCACATAGTACTGGGCAATCAGAATTTTGAACCTCGATATAACACCATAACTCTACTTGAATTAAATGTCCCTTTGAATTCAGTGTGACAATGGGGGAGGTGGTTGGAAAAGCAAATACCCCATCACACACTTCTCTATGCACAATTAGAGGTGAGTAGTGCTCAAGCCTGGACTGAAAGCAGAGCAGCTCAACCACAGGCTCAGGGCTGAAGCCTAGAGTAAGGAAAACCTAAGCAACATCAGTTGGATTATACATCAGCATAGCAACTCAGAACATACAGTTAGCTTTGCAGAACTAAAGTCTAGTTTTAACTTTTGCTAAAGTCTCTCTCTTAAAACAGGAAACAGAGAAAACAGGCAAAAGCAGCACACGAGGAGAGGGGAAAGGGGACAGCAACTGAGATGTGGAAGTGAGAGAAAAGAAACCAAAAGCACCACTCACAAAAAACGACATTTGTGAATGGCAAATGAGGTTTAAAAGGCATGTGCTCTCCTGCTACTGAAAAGACTACTGTGCTTCAAGGCTAAGGATGTAGATAGCCTGTATTAGGAGTCCCTCTGAAATACTATGATGAAGTTATGCCAGAGAAAAATACTTCTGGAAATCTTGAAGCAAACTGACCATGGCATTTCAAACATAGGAGGGTTAAAAAAATGAGGTGATCTCATATTTTGAACAGCATCCCACATTTGTTTTGGCTCCTAGTTTAAAAAAAAAAATAAAAAAATATTAGGGGAAGAGAGAGAAAAAGAGCACAACTTGCCATAGGCTCCCCAAAATGTTTTCTTATTCTTGATGACAGTTAATGTCTTTGGAGACTTTTACATATCAGTGGAAATTATTTTTAAAATATAATTAAAGCTCTGCAGAGCCCTCTACTTATGACAGCTGAAATGAAAGGCAGGCTAGTTAAATTCTGTACAAGACCGATAGAATGACCTTACAGAAAAAAAGTACAAAAACTAGGAGACCCTAGAGATCCTGTCTCCTCCACACTGCAGAAAAAGGTTTTGGAAATGCACATCCCACACCTTGTACAGAACAAGAAGGTTTAGGCAGTGTGTACCATCAGGAATGTAAGGAAGGCCAATGTCAAAAAATTGTAATAAACGGGGGGGGGGGGTTTCCCACTGTGTAAATAATGGCAATTAATTAAGACAGCAGGTGCAGATTGAAGATGTGCTTACATGCTCTGTCAATACTTCCATCAGAAAGAACTTAATCATGCCATCTTCAGTGTACACACAATCTACAGTAGGGACAGAAAATATACAGATTCCAGAAAAAAACATTCCCTCCCACCCTTAGATTATTTCACTGAGGAAACATCGTCAAACTTCATTAAAAAAAACAAAAAACAAACAAACAAACAAACAAAAAAAAACCAAATAAAAAACAACCTGCCATTCTTTTTAGCAAAATTTTAACTTCCATTTCCAAAACTTCTTGTTGTTGCTTTGCATGTTGAAGGAATATTAAACATGCCACGAAATGTTTACAACCAGATTCCAACACAAAAACCTCTGACATGAAAATATAATGAAATTACAGACAGAAAGCTTTCTTCACAATAGGATAGATTGGATTTATCTTCTGTAAGCAGGTATCAGTGATAGTAAGAAAGTCCTTGTGTTTCAGTATCCCAATTCACATTACTTCTAAAACTTTACATTGCTCTCATTTACAAGTGAACACCCAAAAAGCAGAGTGTAAATCAGGGTCTTGAGAAACAAATGCCTGCCATTCTCCACAAGCACTGCCATAGTCACTCTCAATTCAAAGTAACTGGAAAACAAAAGTAAACCCAGGACTAACTTCCATCTTTTTAATAAAATGTTAACTAAAGCTGGACGTGAAATTTCATTCCATTTTTCAGCAGGTATCACCTGTCTCTGAATTGCCACATATTTGAATATAAAACTTACCTCATGGTTTGAAACAAGATTAGTTACCACCCAGGATACATTTGGGGGTGGCCCTCCAGCAGTATCACAGTACAACGTGATGCTCTTTCCTTCCACCACAGTGATGTTAGAATTGCTTAAGTTTGCTGAGGGCAAATCTATGATAGAAACAACAACAATAAAAAACCAAATCTATTTGTATTTGACAGAATGGATACCATGCAATGCCAAACAAGCCATATAAATGCAAGCAAAACCAGCACTACATCATATATTCACATATAGTCACTACTATTCATGCAGGCAGTACAAACAGCATCTTTATGTATTTTCTGTACCTCCTCTACTTCACATCCTAAGAAAGCATTACTGCATGTGGAAATACATTAAGCCAATCAATTTTATGGGGGAAAGATTTCAGGTATGCAAACAGAAGTTATCCTAACTTCAGTTTTTAACTTCAAAACGAGACAAAACCACTTCCCATATTTGTTAAAACTGGAAATTTTATCTGTCTCTTTGTAACAGATGCAAAGCACATATGTTTCACTAACTGACACTGTCGTATTCCCGCCGTTCTCAACAACACTAGCAGGAAAATCCTATTAGCTCCCAGTATAACACAGGAGACTGCAGCCTTCCTATCACGCAAAGACACAGATCACAGAGAGCAGGGCAAAACCTAGTTCTTAAGTACAGTGAGGGAAACAGAGTGCTGAACAGATCGAACTAGAGGGAAAGGACAGAAGAAAAGGTCAACAATTGCAGAGCTCTACCCAAGGCACCTCAGTGGACTTTTCTCCTGCCCTCAGGAGAGCAGACAAGTAGTGAGATGGTACAACTAGCCACCACATAAGACCAGATTTTGCAATAACAGAGACTTGCCCTCCATCTTAGAGAGCTATAGATCACTATGTATCTCATTCTTCAGCATTCAAAGCAATGGGAGCTTCTCAAAGAGTAAATATTTGCTGAATGCTTACTAAAACAAAAGGAATTACAGATTGTCCCTCTTCAAAAATATTGTCAGTAATGTCAGTAGACTGCAGGCCCATAGGAATTCAAATTTTGTATTTATTTATGTAGCAAATAGTTATGCACCATTTTAGGAGTATCATCTTTCTTAAAAGATACATCATTTGGAGTTGCTACGCTCTGTAAAGCCTTGGTCTCCTTTATGAGGCATTTCTCAGCAAAGGTTTCAGGCAAGTTTTACTAGCAATATATAACTTCAAATAATCTAGCTTATATGCTTGATTATTTGCTGGATATGTATGCATGATCTTGCAAAGACTTTTACTGAAAAAACAGTTTTCCTTGGTTTTGTTTTTTAGTTGATAGTACAGCAGTTTCATCATGGACTTGGTGGTAGAGAAGTTTAGCAGAGAATTTCTTCCTTATATAAAATATCCAAAACAAATAATTAACTACCAAATAGGTGTGAATACATTCATATATTTGCTGAACATTCAATAGAATCTATATGTATTAGAAATCTGCCTTCAATTAGTTCAATAAAAATAAATGAGAGGAATACAAAAAAAGAAGATGAATAATTTTTCAGGTAATGCTGTCTTGCCTAATAAGATTTGAAAATCAGCACAGGTACACTACACAATAACTGCTCAGGCAATTCTCCCAGTGCTTAAAGTAGTGCTGTAATATGATTTCCATTATAGGCATCATGGATTTCTTCTATTATGTTCACTTTGTAAATCATATGTTGAAGTCTATTGAGACAGAGCTGGAGAGTTTGTATGCCTTGATGCAGTAATCTGTTAGTGAGCGTAGCCATCTGCTCTAGCCTTGTTGTGAATTCAAATCTCACCAGTGTCTGTCAACTAGCTGAGCAGAAAATACAACTAACCATAGGGAACATTTGGATATTAATTATGCTAGTTAGGGAAT
Source organism: Pithys albifrons albifrons (assembly GCF_047495875.1). Classification (NCBI taxonomy): domain Eukaryota; kingdom Metazoa; phylum Chordata; class Aves; order Passeriformes; family Thamnophilidae; genus Pithys; species Pithys albifrons. The sequence goes on along the minus strand of NC_092497.1, from coordinate 75,325,193 downwards.
AAAGACAGAAGCAATGAGATAATTTGCTTTATACAGTTACACATCAACACCACTTCTGAAAATCATTACAATTACTCTTGCCAGACCTGATCATGCAAAGAGATTAGAGGTCCCCACTCTTCCTGGCCCTAGCACTTGGGACAAAGTCTACATGGTAGATTAGCACTTCACTGTGTAAACCTGCACAGTTCCTATTAATACATGATTTTGGGTTAAACCAATCATGCAAGCAAAAATAAAAACAACTTTGGTATCCTAGAGCTCTCCTTTGATAGCCGTTAACTTCTGAAATAACTTTTTCCTGCAATGTGTTTACTTACAGGATAGGTGACTGAAGTTTAATTTCTCTAGTACTGGTTCTGGTTTTCACCCAGATTTATATCTTGTTCTGTTTATTTGCAAAAGTCTGCACATGTCATGTTGATATTAAGTCTTTGATGGAAACAGCTACATCATGCCTCTATCCTGCCAGAAGGTTATAAAATATCGGTGCTTATTTTTCTGTAGGTTCCTAAAGTTACACTAAAACCCAATTGTAAGAACCCTGTCTCAAAAAGGTACAAATGGAATGGAATGAAATGGAATGGAATTAGAATCGGAAATAGAACAGAAATCGCATTACTGTGCCTATTTTCTTTTGTTCTATTCCCCAGTCATGAAGTGAGTGTAAAACATAAGAAATGGTTTGGGATTCATTTTTTCTGGTTAGAAATCTTGAGATAATGACCTTTAACTGCCCAGTCATTATGTTTTTATTTCCAGTGGCACTCGAACTGCTCCACAGTAGCATACACAGTAGTTCAGATGTGGCTCTATTTTGAAAAACCAGACAGTAGCATAAGGCCTCATACCTAGACATGTGATGCACTGCACTTAACCAACAAACCAATGAGACTAAGCAGCACAACTTGTACGGAAGAATAACTCCATTTTAAAAAACACACATCATACTTTAAAATGCACACATGCTCAGTTTGTATGCTCAAAGTACTGTGAGACCATTTATATGTATCAGTAGTGTTTTGACACTTGCACAACTAAAATGCACCCAACCCAACCTTTAGTCCTGACTTAATTTGGTTAAATACAGTGGTTTAGATGGCTAGTGCTCCTGTTGACATGGATGTACATCTTAAAGGACTTTGTAAACAGCAATTGATAACAAACAAACAACAGACTCAAATACTTTTGTATACTGCCAGCACAGTAAGTTTAGACTGTAGCATAACAGCCCATAAAAGGTAGAAATTACATCATCTTTCCACAAGTTTAATTTTGATATCTGTCAGACAGCGATTACCTTGTGCCCCAAAGCTCAAAACACAATCTCTATTTCAAACTTTGATCGCAATAATTATTCTAACTTTGGATATCAGCAATAACCCCCCTAGAATCCAATTTCTTTTTCAAGTTTGCTGTATTTTTTCACCTTAGTATCTTTCTGCATCAATAGGCATAAAGTTCAGGCTGTATACAAGCACCATACCATTTTACCAGTTCTGAAATTTCTCAGTGACATTCAAATTTATTGAGTATTCTGCTATTCTGGGGGAACAGAGTAAATAGAACCTTAAAATCACCATGTTTTATTTTGTTTCTCAATTACCCTTTCTTCTTGATAATCTATCCAATGCTTTTCATCCTCTACAAAAGTGGGAGCATGGAACTTGTTATGTGGAGTGTAACCCAGTTCAATAGATGAAGGCATACACTAAAATCCTTGTGTTTCACAATGCTTTGGTATAGCTATGTTCTTCACCACCCTCAGAATATCTTTTCTCATATTCAACTTGATTACACTTTATTCTTAGGAATAGGCAGCTCCAGATCAGAATAAACCGTCACTTTCCTCACCCCAGCACAACTAGACACAACAGAGACAAGCAGGAGAAACTCATTGTGTCAGCTGAGTTTCTCCAAATATCATTTCATGATTTAGAAGGAACAAACTCTTTCCTAAATAGGGAAGAAGGGCATTTACATTCATAGGCCATCATTGGTGCAAAAGGATGGCCTGCGGCAATCAGACAGGGGAACAGTCAAGCATCACTAGGGAATGATTCATATCTTCCCTCTGCACAGCTAGGACTTCAGTAACCACAAAACCAAACACCTAGGATGACATTTTCAAAGGTTACTACAACATTGGTCTGCACAAGTATCAATGGAAATTCATAAAATGAATGTGCCTAAATTCCTAGAGGGCTTTCCAAGTCTTCATGCTTGTATTTACTACTTTCTACAGAAAGATTTACCTGGCCTTGCTAGAGACAGATTATCACTATATGTCAAAGGAAGGGTATGACCTAAGGAAGAAACAACTGAATATTAATAAAAACTGTAGTTTGTAAATCAGTTTTTAGCACCAAGAACACTTTAGGCAGTATACTAAAAATACCTTTAAAAGAAGGTCGTCTTAGGCCAGAAGAACTAAATCCACTATTATACCAAAGATACTCGTTTTACTATCTTCAGTCATAAAAATTTTTACAAAATTAGTACCAGATTTATTTCTCTACTTCAACATTCAAAACCTATGCTAAAATCTATATAATATGTGGTTTAAGGCAACATATTCAGTTCTGGTATCTGTTCAGTTGCTCAAAAACCTTCAACAATTCTCTCAATATGGTCAATTAGCCTCACTAATACCTAAGAAAGTACATGATGAACAAATCAGTACCTGGGAGAATATCATAAATTCAATACTGCATTAATTTATTCCACCCTTTGCATACTAGGTCCCTGATTTTCATCGGTGTGTCAACAAACTCTCAGGAGTCTAGATATGATGCAGTGTCACTAAATGTTTTTCAATGTAGCCCATGACATCTCCTTTTAGCTTGGCATGTTTCTTGGCATGTGATAAGAACATGTAGTTACCAAGAAAAAAATTATCTTTTTGTTCCTCAAAACTAATCAACTGTATCTGATTTTTAATAAGGTCACCTTAATCCTTACCTGAAATCCTTAATCATCTTTTTAATAAATATATCAGACACAGAACGATTAAGTTAAACTAAGGCAGCAACCACCTATCAAACTAAACCATGTAAAGGCAGACTACCAGAATAACTGATTTATAAAATATCCATAGCAAATCTTAAGATACAGTGGTTCAAGTCCAGTCTACTTGTCTCACATAAGGTTTCAACATAATCTAAGGTTCCTGGCTCCCCTAGTTTTGCTTTTTCTGTCTAGGGAGAAAACATACAACTCATTACATCACTACATTACATTTTGGTAACTACTAGGTCTGTCAGAAGACTGAAAATAGGATGGTTGACAACGTAATTTGTTATGGACTGCCACATGAATCTGCAAATTTCAGAGATCTCACTGGCTCAAAATGGGTTGTATCAATGTAAGGAAAACAGTTTTGTTATATCATTCTATTAAAACTCTGCCTTGTTTGAAAATACAGTAACATTTATGAATTCCAAAGGTCTTTTTCTATGGGCTTATAAGGGTTTAAAAAAACTAGAGCAATAAACTTTCTAGTAATTCTAGCTATAAAGATAGGAGATGTTGGATACATGTTTCATCTAACATATGTCTGCAGTCAACATGCGCTGAGCCAGATTTCAGCCACTGCATCAGTGGGCTTGTCTTCACTGAAGTCTGCAGAAAAAAATCAGTGCCAAAAATCATCTGCAGCACCTTTAAAACACTATAAACAGGATACCCCATAAACTTACATGCAAATCCAGACTTAAAAAAACGTTAAAAATTGTTTCCAATTCCTGTTGTTTCCAATTCCTGTTGTATACAATCAAAATGCTCAATACACAGACATAACTGTAGAAATCTCACAGAAATTACTACAAGATATCCACAAACATTTTCAATGACCATAAAAAAATGTTATGCAATAAAATTCCCAGCTAACAGAAATTAGAAACATTTAAAGCCAATTATCATTTTCATCTATCTTATGGAGTCCAAAAATCCCTATGTTCATTTTTTTATTTCTGGCACTCTAAGATCTCATTCTTCTCCTGTCCTCATTTCACTGCACTGACCACCATACTCCACTAGATCTTTGGCATCATGAACAACAAAGCTTGAAATTTTCAGTGGATTAAAACAGCAAGTAAAGACTTTAATATGAGAAGTATAAGGGGTAAAGACGAAAAGGAATCCTGGATTATGACCCTTTCCTTCAGGAAATTTTCATACTCTGCTGACCAAGTGTGACTGTAAATTTAAAAAAACATTCCTAGATCAGAACTTCTTTAAATCTTGAGGAGAATATATATTTGTGCTGGTTTAAAAGTAAACCAGTGGAAGAAATGAACCCCTCAAGAGAGATTACAAGTCAGAGTTACAATTTAATAAAAAGATTACAATATATTCAATGATACAGACAAATTCAGGTTTAACACCTAAAGACAGACATATAACCCAGCACCTTGGGAAAAGAAGAGAATGGTGTTCATTAGCCCCTGTGCTGAGCACCACCTGGCATCCCTGGGCACAAAGTAAAAGGAAAGGAAACCTGCTGGTCAGGATCATGGTCACAGTCCTGTCAAGAGCAGCAATTGCAGCCCTAATAAGGTTCTGGTCCTCCTCTGGAACAAAAATTTGGACCTGAAGTCCCAAACCCCAAAGATTATATATGCTCAGGATCAGGTGGACATTCCCAGTACCTCTCCCATGCCGGGGACTTTCACAATGGCTGATTTAACTCTGTGATCAGCTGTCACTAACTACTATTTTTTCATATTTCAAATAGAAAAAAAAACCAGGAAATGTCATTGAGACTGGAGTTTTAGACTGTCCAATGCCTTCAGCTATTCCTAATGAGCAGCTGGAAGGCATATGCACACTGAACAAACTCATTTCTGACTTCTTCTTGGTCGGTGTGGATTACCGCATTAGCACATCGTCTTGGAAGTGCAGCTCTTATTTTCTTACTGCATCAGATCCGATACTCAGAAGACCTACCTCATTAGCCTATGGAGAAACATATTTCTGTCAGGAGAATGAGTTATGTGGTAGCTCATTAAGCCACCCAAATATTTTAAAACATTAAAAGAAATCTGCCTCCAATCATTGCATGCCTAATTGTCACAGTTAGCTGGGAACCTCTACAGAAAATAATTAAAGCACAGTCTCAACCAAAAGATGATGACTCTAATTTAAAATATGCTTTCTCAGAGTCAATGCACACTTACTTTGCCTTTAAATGCTCCATCACTCTGTACTTAACCAAAATTGTTACTAGAAGCAAACTTCTTTACACACAGCCCGCATGTGCCACAGCAAAGACCATAAAACTCACCAACTCATTTTCACAACCACAGCAACAACACTGCCTCCACAGAACGCCCCCAGCTAAGGCTTCAAATGCCATCATGAATGCAGTGCAGGTGAAAACCAACAGCTGTGCACCCACCCAAATTCACTTGGACAGTGAGTTGTCTTCTGCAGTCAACCTGTACAGAAGCTCTGAAGGTTGCTCCTGATATTTCAAACCAGACAAAGGGCTTACATTTCCAAGGTTTATATCAGCCCCTAACTTTTGCCCAGAATCTTTCTTTTAAGGTTCCTAGGCATGACCTCAGTTTTAGTAAGAAGGTGCAGGATCTTGCAGCACCTGAGTTATTTAGTTGACCTTGTACACAGTATTGATATAAACACTTTGCAAGAATTTTCAGACCACGTGTTTCTACAGAGGCTATCAGCCCTACCAACACTCCCCTTTCTACTACTAGCAGTATCATTAAGGTACCCCGCTGTGTTTCCTGAATGGCTAAGGAGACTAAATTACATCTAGGGAAATTGTTCTTACCTAGCATTTAAGCTTCAGTTTACCCACAAAAGCTTTCAAAAGAAAACTAAAGACACATAGTGCAGTTGGGCTCAGTATGGCACCCACAAGGTTAACAGAAGAACTGAGAGCTAAAAAATCTTTGTAATGTAAGTTAACGAGACCTAAACTAGTTTATACAAGCTGCTAACAAAGGGATTCTTATTCCAAAGTCCATATAGTGCAGTTGCAATTCCTGTATCTGTGGAATTTCATGTGTGTCCAGAAAATACTGAAAATAATGCTGACCTATCTAATGTTGCAATATGATAAGCACATGATCCTGAAACAGGAATGTTTTCAAACAATATAAAACAGTAAAATTATGTGTTTCACTCTCAATATCACATATACCATATACCAAGTATATCAGGAATGCCTTCATGAAACATCTTCACTTCTAAAGAAAAAAGTACTTTCTTTAGACTCCAGAATACAGTTATCTAGTCATCAGTCTTCAGCCAGATAGACTGTAAGAACAAAGTAAGAATACCACCAGGAAAGGGTCAGATAGCTATTCTACTCAGTAGATCAGTATCCCACACTTAAACAGATGTGTCAAGTCAAGCATAGCGAGTACCTCTGCAAACCTGCACGATGTGCTGAGTGCAGGGACAACACTTGAGTGATCCAGTCACAATTCTTTTCCTTGGATAGTGCCTTACTTCTTTCTATTTCTAACATGTGCTGTATTACAAATCTGCTTCATTAAAATTAAAGCAGAACTTGAATCAGAATTACCAAACAAAACCCTGGGTTTTTAATATGCGTCATTCATATACATCACATATACTCATTTATCATCATTCACAATCTCTGATTTACGTATCATGTTGATCGTCATGTCAAAATATATGTATGAAGTTGATGGTTGATTCACAAACAGATAAACGTGTGTATGCTCATAAAGAAGTTATGTATATGTCTTTGAAATGAGATTCCTGTCGCCTTTCCACACTCCATAAATTATTGGTTGTGTTCACTTAAAAGTCAGAAAACTGCTGTAATTAAGTTTAGAAAATTTTAATGTAACTTAGGAGCAACAGTGAAACCCCAATCCTGTTGAAGCCTCATAAAAAAACCAAGAAGTTTGCCACCAAACATCATGTATCACATCTAGTTCTTGAGCCATAATAAACAGCACAGGTTAGAGAGCCCATGAAAGGTAAACATTAAGAACATTTAAGACTTTTTTTAAACTCACTTCATTCTGCCTATAATGTTCTCCTTCCAATAGTTTTATCTGTGAAATCTGGCTGATAATGGAAAAAATGTCAACACCCACTGGATTATGCCTTTGCTTGTGGTTTTTGACTGCATTGTACTATGATTGCCTAAGATCTAATGTTTATTTTATTGATTTGGTAATACCACAATCTTTTCTGCAAATTCAAAGAAACAAATATGTGAATCGTTCAGTTTGCCTTTTTACTCCTTTAGAAATTTTAACCACCTGCCTCCTGTCTGGTATTACCATTTACTTATTTACCTCTAGGACAAAATATCACCAGAAACACGCTGAAATGAAGGCAGATCCATTCCAGTTCATTTGCAGTGAGGTGAACGACTGCCTTTTAAAATTCATGGCTTTCCCCAACAAGCAAGAAATTAACAATCTATCACTTAAGACTGAAATTCTACATTACAGTGACTTCTAAAATTTTGTCAGTCATACACAAGAAGCAGTACTAAGAGCAACACCACAATACTTCATATGCAAGGGTGGAGACTAGTGGGTTTAGCTGTTGCCATGCTGGAATACTGCTTCTCAGTGAGGTAGTTATCCATCACTGCTTGAGGCAGGTAGAGACTGACTGTTTACTTCTGTTTCATGTATATACACACTGCTTTAATTTTCCTTCTTTCTGCATTAATATAAACTGCCTATATCGTACCCACAGTTTATGTTATTAGTTTTTTTCTTTCCGCCTCCTTACTCATTTCCCTGTCTGGTTGGGATGGGGAGGGGTGGAGCAGCTGGGTACACACCTGGCATTCAGCCAAGGTGAATCTACCACAAGGAGACAGGCAAAGAAAATGAGCACTCATAAAATCCCATAGTTCTCAGACCAGACAACAGTTTCAGTGACTGGCTGTATATATAAACAAACAGCCAGTCTGAATGTACCTTAGTTATATGCAAGTTAGTACATGGAAATAATTTGCAACATTCTTCCGTAGATTTTCACTAGAGTACATGACCAATGGCAAGAAAGGAGGTATCTGAAGAAACAGGACAAAAGAAACAAGAATCCAAAGCTGAATAAGCAAGCAAAATTGAAGGACTGATTAAGCACCATATCTGCATACATAAACATAAATTGGCTAGATAAGGTAAAATGCCATTACCAGGCTGAGATCTAGAGCAATGTGAAATCTGCACAGGACTGCAGAAACAGCTGTAGAAGCTGCACATTTCCACAAAACACCACAAGATAAAAAGACTTCTTTCAATATCACTGCAATGAATGGTGACAGCTGAGTAACTGAATCTACCAGAGAAAGCAAGCAACACATCAATAACTAGTCCCAAAGACATGGTCCTGCCTCCTTGGCATTCGGGTGATCAGCTTTCTTGGCTCCAGGTGATCTGCAGACTGATAGTCTTCTGGGTCTTTTATTCCAGGCATAGGACATGCCTTGCTTTCAAGGACTTAACACATCAGTGGCAATTGCCACCAGAGCTTACAGCAGTAGTAGTAGTAGTAACAAAGTTTTTACCTATTTAGTTTTCTTTATTGATTTTCTAATGCTATTTATCAACTGGAAACAGAAGAGGACATCACAAAGGTGATGATGCTATCCATGCCGTACAGACAAACAGCAAATACTGTGGAATTGGCAAAACTAAACACCACCACCATTTCTTTAGACAGGAGGCTCTACTGTGGTAGATGCAACCTGACAACCTTTGACACAGCAATTAAGTGTGAATTTAGAACTTGAAAGAATCTAAGAATTTTCATTATCTCCAAACACATTTTTCAAATGCAGTTGAAAAAAATATTTATTGATTGACACTTCTAATATTGCAGCTAGAAAGGATCTTCTAGATAGTGAGCATACCTGTATTTAAACCTCAAGAAAATAAATCACAAAGTTGATGGCATCTAAATTGCAATCAGTCTCAGCACATTACTGAACACTTCCACCATACAAACAATAAGTACCACAGAAATTTACTAATTTTCTCACCAATTAGTACAAACTGAAGCCTTATAATCAAGAAATGACAGTGGTCTCTACCTACTTCTCAGCAAGAGATACATTTACAGCACACAGTAGCAAGACGTTCTATTACCAAAACATTTACCAAATACTGTATAGGCCTCTTACTATACTAGTACAAAGCAATTCATAACACCTGAACATAAAGAAGAGTGCACATTTGCTTAGTTTCTAAATTTTAAAAAAAGTTAACCAACAAATTCAACAAGAAGACGGGATGAAGCCATTACATTAGGAGAAGAAAAAATAGAAAACATTTTATTTACAAAATGCAGAGGTCTACCTACCCAAAAATTTCTCTTGACATTAAAGGGAAATAAAAAGGTCACATAGTTCACAGGGAAAAATGTTCACATATGTCAAAAGCTAAATTTCTCTTCTATTTCAGTTCTTCCTATTAGCCTCTCAGAAGGTTCTAGTAATTAAATAAACGAGCACCATGATTGGTTTTGTTTTGAAACTAAATCTTGTCCTTTAAAATACACTGAAGTATCTTCAAAGATATTGAAAGCAACAACCACGCATTGGTATCTTCCAGAACACAGCCCCTCAAGATGGTCATTCCTTTTTTTCTGGGATTCTCTGCTCTGTGCTTAGGAAAAGGCTGTGTTGCCATCTTTATTGAAAACCTATGTCCTGCACTGGTTCATTTTGAAAAAAAAAGAAAATTAAGGGAAAAGAACCTCTACAAGATATGGGAAAAAAATTATATAAAGTTGGTGATATTTGGACCGTGAAAGCTAACATAAATTATTTGTAGACATGTGTTGACATTCACACAGATCTTCAAACAATGCATGTTTTCCATATGCAAATTGCAGATACTGAAAATTCCAATCCAAATGTTGTATATACTCACCTCTCCTCCTCATTTTCCTTCTCTACTTGGAAGTACCACCTTCCCTTGTCATGACAAGTACTTCAGTCAAGATATGCCCACAGGATGCATGCATGGGTACACACATATGCATCTACACAGCATCCAGAGGTCAGAGACAAGCCTGTTCTTACTGCAGATGGTTAATAAATCAGAGAAAGAACTAATGTCTCATAGGTTTAATTCTGGGTATTTAACATCAAAAGTTTTCAAAGGAAAATCCTAGCTCCCTGGTAGCTTATAGATGTGCCAGCCAAGAATGTTACGAAAGACTGTGATGGAGTTCCTTGTTTGCACCAATTGATCTCAGTCCAAGAGCAGACTGATCTCTCTACAGCCAGCACATTAATCTGCCCTCCAATCTATCCAGCTGGAGCAGAAGGTTCGATCCATTCAACACAGCTAGGTATCATCTCCCATTTCAGATAAATCAAATCCTGAAGCACACAGGACCAACTCCGCAGCTCACAAGATCCCCTAAATAGGTGGGGCTTTTTTTTTTCCTGCACCAGACACTTGCACTATTTTTGCCATGAATACATCACCACACCTGATCCCAGATGGAAGCTGGACACAAAACTAATAGCATGATACATGGCCACAAAATGCATCATTGCCAATAAATGCTGCACTTGTTGGGCCTGCAGTAGGTTCCCTCTATACCTGTTCTGTGCTGGCAGCTGCTGTCAAGAGGATCTCACACCCTCTGTAAAGGCAGTGGAGAAAAGGACACTTAATGAGAGAAGGTGGAAGAAGAAAAGGTATAATTTATCCTACTGTTCATCTTCACCTACAGCTTTCCCTTTTCAAATCAGACCTCCATAAAGGATGCCCTTGCTCCCTTTCCTTCTTGCCTGCCTGCTGCTGGGCACCCCAGCTCCCCACTATGCAAGGAATTCCAGAGTTCAGCAGATGTTAGAAACACCCTGTCTCTGCCCCTCAGAGGATGAGAAACCTCTTCAACTAGTAGGTGAAACCTTTCCCCAGCTGTCCCAAGACCATATACAGGCAACAATATTGTATATCAAAAAAAAGTAAGCAGATGCATTATTTTTACATTATTTTTTCACTGGCTCTGGATCCAAGATAACTGAAAAAAATATGCTGCAATATGCCACAGACCTAAGCTTCAAATAACTCTTTCATATAGCCTTTACAAGTGAATTCAGTAGAATTTTATTTGTGTGAAAAACAGAGCTAATGCTAATTTTTCTTGATTAGCAGGCAGTTGGATTTTCTTGCTGTGGTCCTAGTTTTAGAATCTGTATTTTTGAAGGAAAATAAAGACTTCATTAACAACAAATACTTGAAAAAAAATTCAAGTAGGTAAAATTTCATGTCTATTAAGCTTGAAAGCACCACTATTTAGTTCAACAAAGGCACACACGTTCTATATTAATTCTTGTGTGCTACCTATAACCAGTATTCTGTTTCCTTCCACTAGAATAAAGGCACATTTCTAAAGAATCAAGAGATTAAAAAAAACAAACAAACAAAAACCAAAATCAAACAACAACAACAAAAAAAAACAACAACAAAAACCCAACAAAAAACAGGTTGAAAGGTTTAGAGAGGAAACCTTACGAGGAGTGGCTGAGGTCACTTGGTTTATTCAGCCTGGAGAAGTGGAGACTGAGGGGAGACTTCATTGTGGTCTTCAACATCTTCACAAGGGGAAGTGGAGGGGCAAATACTGATCTCTTCACTCTTGTGACTAGTGACAGACTTTGAGGGAATGGCAGGAAGCTGACTCAGGGGAGACTTAGCTTAGACATCAGGAAAAGATTTTTCACCCAGAGGGTGGGTGACCACTGGAAAGGCTCCCCAGGGAAGTGGTCACAGTACCAAGCCTATCTGAGTTCAAGAAGTGTTTCAACAATGCTGACTGCCAGCACAGGGGCAGGAGTTGGACTTGATTGTCCTGATGGTTCCCTTCCAACTCAGCATATTCTAACATTCCATGATCCTATGAAGTTCCCAGAATTATTACAAGTGGCGTGAAAGAATACTCAGCTGTTAACTCAGTTGTTAATATCTCCACTGAAAACTTTTCCTTTAGAGTGCTGTTGTCATCCTGAGAGGTACCTTGTAAAAAACTACATTTGTTTTTCCTGGCTCACAATAATTTAGCAGTAGTTTTATGTTAAAGAATATTACCGCAGTTCGGGACCTTCATATCCAGCAAGGCTGTCTTCTTGTTGTTGTCATCCATGCAATATAAATCCTGAGTTTCAGTGGAAAACTTGGCCTCTTGAAATTTCTTGATCCACATGATTTCACAGGAACACTTGAATGGATTGTTCACCAATATCCTACAGCAAAAAAACCACTAATTTACTTAGAATGCAAAATGTGTCATGCATATAGAAAAAAAAGGCGCAGGGGGACTTTAGGCACTTAGCTGGGTGAAAGTAGAAGTTGAATCCTTTAGTTAAGAATCAAAAGGCATGCAACATTAGTAAACAGCACAATGCAAATTGCAAGTCAGTAACAGTTTCCATGTAAAGAATTAAGCTCTACATGCACCAAGGACCCAAACTCTCATAGGCAGGAGAAATTACACAGGGTATTTGAATACTATTTCCAATTCTTCAGGATAAATCAAGAGCACCTGGAGAACGGGTTTTTCTGTGAAGGTCCATTTTATTTCATAAATCAGGCAGAGATCAGAATTCCTCTCTTCTACATCTGAGTCTCTTCTCAGTTACCACAAAAATGATTTATTGCTGTGAGGTGGTAAATTCTTTTTAAAGTCAAACACTCTTGGATTGTATACATGCACTAACAAAGTCTAATAATAAAAAAGGATTATAGCTAATCTTCAAAATTCATCTACTACAACACTTACAGAAAATCTCACAGTAAAACCTAAGGTGTCAAGACTAGGCCTCACAAACGAAGATTTGGGAAGGGCCCTCCCCACATGGGTGTGCCCTTCCAGCCTGCGCAGTGGATTTTTTAGGTGAGGCACAGGTTGCGCGGAACTGGCTCACCCTTTAACTCCTCAGGTTCATCTGCCATGGCCGAGCGAGCTTGGATGGTGACAGTGAAGTCCTCAGGACTAGAACCTACAGCCCCCAGTATTCCCAGGAGGTCTCCCATCAAAGTACTAACCAGGGCTGCTCCTACTTAGCTTCCAAGATCTGATGGGATCAGACATCAGAAAACCTCAGGTAATATAATGAAAAAATATTAACTTAAAAAATTACCCTGAAACAGTAATGGATACGGTACACTGCATAGAATTTACTTGAGATTTAACAAAGGGGGTGAGCAAGTGACTATTTAAGACATTTCATTACAAGCAGAACGATCGTTCTTAATAAAGTTTCATGGGTATTTTTGATATACAGAAGCTCAAGTTTCTCACAGAATCTATGCTCATAAATGCCTCCTAAGGACACGAAGTGTGGAAATCACAAAAAAATCAGTTTATCAGAGCCATAACCTGTTCCCCAAAAGCTATCTCAAGTTCTTTGAGGATTAACAACTGCGTGAAGCACCCTCAAAAGTCTCTGAAGAAACAAGTCATCTGCTGGACTTTAACACCACCATAACACATACAAACACAGTCTTTTTCTCCCACTCTTATATCCCACGCTAAATGCATCAAGGGTGGTAGGCAGATCATAGGCAGGATGCTTGAGGCATAATGGCGCTCTACAGACACGTGTGAAAGAAAGAAACTGAACTAGCAAAAGCAAATTACGAGTCTTTACCTTGTTTGCTGTAATTTTACAGCTGCAGTTTGTTCTAAACACCTGGTAAATATCCTCTACTACCCTAGCCTGAATCTTTTGTCTCTTTAGGTTTCGATTTGATCACAGCTAGGCTTCGCAAATGAAGGTTTGGGAAGGACTTTACCCACACTTCCTGCAAGCGCGCTGGTGGCTAAAAAGGCACAGTGGAAAGTCTCCTTAGGTGATATTCGTGAGGAATGGTTCTTTCTGTGTTGCCTTTCCTCCTTGAGACTGATTCTGCGTGCATTCTCAAAGGAAGCAGTAGCATCTTGAATGGGGTGTCTCCATGTCTCCCAACTGGAAGCCACAGTGGACCATTGGAGTTTCCTTCTCCTAGGATGGTTGAAGGGGGACTAGCGATCCCATCCTGCCCATGGACACACTTTGTCTGACCCTTCAGTTGAGACCTGTCTGGCATGGGAGACCCTACCGGACGCACAAACCACCGCCAGCATAGCACACAACCTCATGAGGTCATGCAAGATTCTCCCCCATGACAAGGGGGTGGCCATGGAGAAGACATTTTGATTTACAAGAGTACTAACAGTACAAACATACTTGTTTGTCAGACTTTCTTCAGAAGTTCTTCAAGCTATTTATGGCAACATTTTTATCGCAGATTTCTCTGCTAACACTCTTCTTTCTCTCCTGTTTCTGATCTTTCACCTATGTATTAGCTACTTATCAACACAAATGTTCAACTACACTGATTTTATCATCAGTTTCCTCCCTTCAGGCTCTGCTTTTAACCCTTCACTTTCTTATCCTTACTTTCCTGCACCACTCTCCCCTCTTTCTCCACCTCACATCTGTTTATCTCACTTCATCACAATGTCTTTTTGCATAACTTCAGTTAATCTACTTCTCCACTCCCTTTCACAAGCCCACAATGCTCTACCTCAATTTTGTATCCTTTTTGTCTCTTAGCTTGTACCTCATCACACATTGCGTCCATACCTTAAACACTACTTTGTTTAACCTTCACACAATCTATCTTTCCCACATCTGACTCACTCCCAGTACCATTCCCCTGCTGTTTCATGCAGAACTAACAGACCAACACAGGACATGGAACAATGGGAGAGCTCTGCAACTAGCTAGTCTCCCCTCAGAGTGCTCAGCGACCACCAAGTTAAGAAAGAAAATTCCAGTTAGCAATGTTCCTTAGGCTGTAAAGAAAATAATTATACCAACTTCATTACCAACAAAACATACCCAAGAGGCATAACCTCATTTTTTTGGCACTAAGATTTTCTCATTTCACTTTTCACATAGTGAAGTTCACCAGAAGAGGTCCAGGATTCCATGTCTGGTGTTGCATACTTGGAATGGCACTTGGGACAACTTCTGACTCTGTTCTGAGCTCCAGGAGAGCAATTTCCGGTGCAGCCCCAGCCCTCCTAATGCTTCTGCAGGCTCTCCACATACTAGCAGAGAATGTACAAGATGACTAAAATTTTGGAGCATGTACCAATAAAGAAAATCTGGTTGACGTAACAGAATTAAAATAAATAAATACATTCACCAGTGCTTTCATTACTAAATTATTGTATAAAGCACAGTGCAACTCAATGAATTGAAGAAAATAAAACTATTCTTCGATAGCCAACCATAAGTATAGCAGCTGTAGGGCTCATATATGAGAGTGAATTTTCACTTGAAGATCTGTGGGAGACTGTATTTTCAGTAGTTCAAATATTTAATCCAAACACTAGCAGTTTTGTGTGAAACAATCTCACAATAAAATATCTTAAAGCTGAAGGAAGAGGTTATTTTGACCTCTACATTGTTTTCAAGTATATACCTGACCTTCTTGAAGCTCTGGAGTGAAATTATCCCTGAATTTAAGTGTCCGGCCTTGATGCATTCTTTGGATCAGAATTTCACCCCTAATCCTTGATGTACCTCTACCTTCAACAGAAAAACTTCTAAGTCTTGTTCTTCCATTTCAGCCAAAAATAAACTTTATTTTAAGAAATGACAACTTACAGATCAGACAAACCCAGATGGCGAAAAGGCTTCTTGGACAAACTTGAGAACTTGTTTCCGGATAAATTGCTGTGGAAAAAAAAGAAAGATTGCATTAATTAGAATTGCTTCTTCTTACACTGAAAATACACTTTCCATCTCTAAAAAAAAAATTAAGAACTCAAACTAGCTCTAAAAGTCCATTGACTTCAGTTGTAAAAAGACAGTGTTTGGTATTAGTTTATGGTTTGAAGGGTTGCAAAGGTTTGAATACAGAATGCATCTAAAGTCAAATACATTCAAATCAAACTCAATAGGGATCAATATTTTCACTTTTAGCACTTTGTTCACTGAAGAAAAGCAGCAGATTTAACTGTGTTTCAAAGTATTTTGTAAAGTCCAGGTGTTAATTACATGCTCAATTTATTCATGTGAAATGGGTGTATTCCCTTCTTTGATGCTGCACCAAACTCTGTACTCACATAAGCCCTACTCACATGCTAGCACATATCCGTATCAGAGCCATTCAGTTGTTCTTTTCAAATTGCATGTACAATACGCACCCACATGGAAGATCAAAAGGAAAACTGTAAAATGCATGTATTGGGCTTTTTTATGTCAATTAAGCATTTACGGTTTCCAGAGGTAATTAAGTGAAAAGTCCTCTACCATTTTGCAGAGCAAAGAAATGTTCACCTGGACTAAAAATGTTCTTCCTCTCATAGGCTTATAAAATTGCTTTCTCCAACTCGAACAAAATAATGCTGGCCTTCTACAGTCGTATCAATCTACCAATTAAAGATAGTGAGAGCAGTGAACTATAACTGCCAGCACTAAAGTGAAAATCAGAGTTATGAGCCAAAATACCATGAGTATTAAATAGTATCATAAAGGCACCATAAAGGCTTCACACTTAAAGTTGCATTGCATTTAAAACCAGGGATTAAATATATATATTTTTTTAATCTAACTAGAGAACACAGTGCTTACTTCCCAACTTTCAGTCCTTCATCTCTGAGTACAATATAATTTTCACAGAAATTGTAAGTTGGATCCTCTGTAACTTTTTGTAAGAGAATCTTTAAGAGATTGTATTTACTACATTTCATCATGGATTTCTTCTGGCAAACAACCTGAAGTTTACAGACTGACTGGTCCTTATATGTAAGTACAAAACAACTGAGCTACAATCTCATTAGGCAGATGTATTGGATTGCTTATGGCAGATGTTGGTGGAAATGTCTCAAGGACCCTGATTGGATATATGAGCATTAAAGTACAATTTGTATATAGAACAGAAGTTTTGTTTGGACAAAACCTGACATTATATTTTTTTCCCTAATGCTCTGTGTTGGTAGGTTGAATAAAAGAAGTTTGATGCCTCTATCAGCTTGGGCTTTTGCCTTGAGCAGTGAGACACATCAAAGCCCATCCCTCTATGGGATACTCTACACTTAGCATGCAAAATAATCCTTCCAGTTCTGACACTGACAAGCAGCACTTGAAGATGCCTCTGTGCCATTACCAAGTAAGGCATACATCTGCCTCTCCTACCTGCATAGCAACTAAATCCTACCTTTCCCAAAAGACAATCAGAATTACAGTAGGCTTTACTTGTAGACCACTGTTATAAATTTATCACCTTCAACAATACTTTGACAGGAAATTTAATTTTATGTATATTTTTCATTAAATGATCGCTTTATATTGACTACAGAGATGCCTGCTGCAGTCTCCTTAATTCATGTTAAGTGAAAAATCACTGCCATGCTTATCTTGAAGTAGTTAAGGACCACACTTTCATGGAAAGAGAATACTAATTAGTTCCCCAATTTAACTACATATAAAAAGTTCATGGTGAACAGCCCAAAGGAGATTCATCTGGGGTTCTAAAGACTGTTTTCTTAAGGAAACAACATGTCAAAAATACAGAACGTGGCTCTAAAGCTATACCTAAGGATAGGATGCAATTCAGTCAAAAGCATGCCTTTTATTTTACATAGAAATATCAAGCTTGTTTTAAACTTGCTAGCCCTAATTCAGCTAAAAGTAAACCTGTGGCAAGATGAGGAGAGCAAAAGCAGACTGAGAAGACACATAAAAATTCATAGACCTAGTAGCATAGGCACAGCTCTACCATCTGTAGCACTTCTCCCAAGGGGAGGCAAGAAAGAGCAGGAAACAGATCTAAGGAGAACAGGGGTAAAGATGTGAAGAAATGGCCATTGTGCTACACTCAGTCTCCCTCCACAGGCAACTGCCTGCTCTACCTATGTCTGGACCCAGCCCTGTGTGCAGAAAGGTACATCTCAAGTGGTTGCATTTGGCTGCCTTACCTAACCTGAACAGTGTAGAGATACAAGGTGATCTTAATACCTAGCGTGTATATATATCACACTCACAAATCTATGATTCAGTAACACAGTTAGACGCAGATTGGCACGTAACAACAGCTATTTTTTTAAAGTTTTTTCTAAATATGCACTTCCTGTCAAATTTGTTTTTAGATTTAAAGGCACTGACAATATACTATGCATATGTAATACACAGGTCCATTAGAACTGTTAGCAGCAAATAAGCTTATAAAATGCAACACTACTAAAATGCAACTGTCAGCTAATTTGAGTCTAATGTCAATAAAAACACTAAAATTAGATGAGCAAGGCTATTAATTACACTTCAGTAGTATCTATTAGGGCATTTATTTTCCTGTTGTTTAAGTTATTAAATTTTCTCATCATACATACCTCTAGAAAGATACTTGAGCTACATAAGTTTCACCAAGAAAATAAGATAATAACCAAAAAGGGCTTAAGGAAATGTGTATTAATAAATTTCTTTTAAACTGATACTCTTGCATGATTCATAAAATAAATACTACTTTCATTTAATAAGAGCCCCTTAACTACATTAAAAAATTTTTCATAGACGAAAAAATGAGATGTAATAGTATCACTAGTAAAATTAAAGCTTATATAGTTATATCAGTCTTCAGAAAAGTGTTTGGAGCTTTTGTTTTCTTTATGGAATAGTAACAAATTTGTTTCAAAACAAAATGTAAGATTTCTAGAAAAACTGTATTCAGAGTTTACTCTTGCAAAGTGAAATTATTTCAGCTCTTAACAGTTTTCACTGTCCTAACCATACCATGAGCCATATCTCATTCCCAGTGCAGTCAACAAGACTTTTATTGCTGATGACAACAAGGCATGATTCACTGGGGCTTTCAGAAACATTTAAGCATGCATAAAGACTTTTCAGAGAAAACAAACAAACATATTTTGCAGGCATAAGAGGTCAGCCTTGGTAAAAAATACCTCCATACTTACTGCTTTGTTCTGTGCATCTAGAGCAGGTGGTGCCACTTAATATTTTTCATCTTATCTGGGCTTATCCTGTGTCTGCTAACATTACTAAATCCCCACCAAAAGAAAACACAGTACAAATCTGGATGAGCTCATTGTTCACAATGTAAGTATTTTAGATCAAGAATCCATGTACATCAATTGAACAGATGTCATGTCAGTCTAATCTGTTTCTAACGAGGAGCTTCATGAACTACAGCTCTAGCAAAGCCTGCTTACCAACAGATACGTAGCCCCCATTTGATTGTATTCTCCAGTGGAAGTACTTCCTATGGCTGAAGTATTTTAGAGGTGTCCCATTCAAGTGGGTTCTGTAAAACCTAGCAGGTTATATATACAAAATCATACTTTTTCCTTCAGTGATAACTTTAATAGGGTCTTCGTCTCCCTGTTCTGCTCAATGGTCAGTTTTCTGAAAACTGGTCAGTTTACCTACACAAGTTTTGCTTAGAAGCAACCACTGGGGACAGAAAGACTATATGACTGCATGAAACCCATTTCCTTAAGACAAGTGGCAGAAAACCCTCTCAATTCCACAAATTTACTCATCTTCTGTGGTGTCTACTTGCCCAGACAGTCAGGAAGGTCTTTCAAATATCTTTTCAAATAATAGAATAGTTTGGGTTGAAAGAGATCTTTAAAGGTCATGTAGTCCCATTCCCCTGCAATGTGCAACTAGACCAGGTGGCTCAAAATCCTATCCAACATGACATTGAATGTTCCCAGGGCTGGGGCATCCACCAGTACTCTGGGCAACCTGTGCCAGTGCTTTAACACCCTCATTGCAAAAAACTTCTTATATCTAACCTAAACTGACCTTCTCTCAATTTCAAAACATTATTCCGTGTCCTACTGCAATGATGTTCCTTTTCAGTCTTCTCTTTATTGCACTGAACAGACTCAGGCTCTGAGTCTCCTTAAATTATTTGCTTTACAAGCTCCTTATAGCTCTTCTCTGTAGTATCTTTCAAGATGAGTAATTTCAGTGTCCTAACCTTTACAAAGTATTCTGATAGATTCCTTCCCAGGCACTAATGTCATCGGAAGAAAATGTAAAAGCATAACACAAAATTCCTTTTGATTACAAAATTGGATTTGCTTTTTCTGCCTCACTGAACTGAGATTCTGGGCCAGCACAGTCACTAAGTCTTTCTCTGCAAATGTGCCTTTCAGACAGTAGGTTCTTATTGAGTATTTCTACTGGTATCGCATATTTCCACAGCCAGTGCATGTGGAGTGTCATATTTTATAACTGTAATTCACCAAGCAATTTTTACACAGGTAAACACATAAATTTACTATAGAAGATTATTGCCCTATGTAACACCTCACAGATTTCCAAGATCTTGTTCACACTCCTCCAATGAATGTTCTGTGTTAAGGATGGCATTTAATGTTTAGGCAGAAGCAGACATCCATGTCCACTTCCTTACATGAATTAATTCCTGTTCTTTGGAAAACTCAACTCAGAAAGCGATTTTCATCTCACGAGCAAAACAATCAACCCTGTGTTCTCTTCAACAGTTCTTCCCTCTTACAAAGAAATACCTTACAAACCCAAGGCTTGGCATTATGTGTGTCCAATCTCATGTGGATAAAAGCACAAAAGTCATACTAAAAGAGAACTTTGATCAGTTCAGCCTCTGCTTAATTTAAAGCATAAGAAATCTAGAAAGACACAGTCAAAAAGCTGCACAGGCATCAATTCTGCTTCCTGAAGTTTATGAACTACAAATTGCATTTGGCTGTGAAAGCAACTTCTTCCCTATATTATGCTTTGGGTGCATTAGTTTAGTGAGTGAGCTTTTAAAGTGAATCTTCTGATCACTCCCAGCACTTCATTTCACAGTCTCTAGGCACAGGCACTGTTCAAATTGTATTTGATGTGCTTCAGGTATGCACCTACTGCACTGCAGCTGCTCTTGGACATGGGCAGAGTGCTAGAAGTTGGACTCTTAGTGATCCTTGTGAGTCCCTTCCAACTCAGCATATTCTGTGATTCTGTGCTTCTGTGAAAATATGTTAAGCCCATCAAATCAGACTAGAGTCAAAACCATGTCAGTGAGTGTGATGCACAGTGCGGACATCATACCCTCAACAGAGACATTCTTTGTGATACACAACTTACCATGAAAGATACAGCCAAAGTCCACTGTAAGAGACAAGATAAAGGACTGCATGGTCTTTTTTACCACCCCACATTGTGTCCTTATGATCTGCCAGTTCCTTACCAAGCGTATCTTATTTAAGGTCAGTTAATGATAGACGATCATTGTAAGTCTCACTTGTTAAAGTGCTTTATGAAAAAAATAGTAAGACATAGAAATAACAATAAATAATTTCACATGAGTTAGGCAGTTTTGACTTAGAAGACAGAAACTACTCTTACTCACATGTATTGTAGGTTCACGTTTTTCACAAATGCCTGATGGGACAGAAATCTTAAGCCTGAATCCACCACAGTCCTGGGAAAATAATTAAAACTGTTGTAATATTTGAATTTCATTAAAATATAACAGAAAGCATATTAATTGTTAAAATAAGAGTTTGGGTGAAATCTCAGCAAGGCTCAACTGCAAGAGTTACAATTTTCCTCACTAACATACAAAGTCTCCATATGGTTCCATTAGAGAGTTACAGAAAAAGATAGCTTTATAAAATAAGTATTCCATACTCACAGATTTCTAAGTCCAACATAATATCCAACTTCATTGTCATTGATACTTTCTAATTTTCCTTGGTTTGCAATGTAACTGTTGAAAAAGCAAGACAGAAAAAAAGTATGTAAATAGCTCTTTCCGGGACTTTGACCATTCACAAATCATGCACTGACATCTGCAAGTCAGTAGTGACTGCTGACCTACTGCAATTAGTAGTGTATGTATGCATATGGCAAGGCTTCACAAATGAAGATTTGGGCAGGGCTCTCCCCCCATGGGTGTGTCCTTTGAGCCTGCACAGTGGATTTTTTAGGTGAGGCTCAGCGTGCGCAGAACTGGCCCCACCATTTAACTCCTCAGGTTCATCTGCCATGGCCGAGCGAGCTTGGTTGGTGACAGTGAAGTCCTCAGGTCTAGAACCTGCAGCACGCAGTATTCCCAGGAGGTCTCCCATCCAAGTACTAACCAGGGCTGACCCTGCTGAGCTTCCAAGATCTGACGGGATCAGGAGTTAGGGTGGCATTTAACTACCTTGCAATTAGTAGTAAGTTCTAGCCAAACCATATACTGAGCAAAAGTACTCCTTAAAATCTTCCTCACCATTTAAATGGTACTTTGTGGGACAGGGCTGATGGGGAACTGATGAGTTTTACACAGAGGAAAATGAGGAAAGCAAGTTAACATGAAGGCTGAATAAGGCTGCATTACAGCATCACCATTCACCAAGGCACATGTCCCTACCTCATGGATTTAACAACAGCAGAGAGGCCAACTTCAATGGCAGTAGTGGAGTTATCCTCATTTGTATTGAGGGAGGATCAGACCACCCTAGCCTTTTTTCCCATGTTGTTAATTTAATCACTTGTTAAACTTACTTTCTCCTTGACACAAAGTAATTTCAGTTCTTTTTACAAGGTGTGGCAATGGCAAAGCCAAGGAAAGAGAGGCTGTACTTCATGATGCTATATACTGAAGCAGAAAATAAGAGAGGAGAAACAGCCATGACTAGACCAATGCACTGAGTTAACTCACATACCATTAATATCTGCCTGAACCCCAAAAGGATGTGTGTATGAGAGCTGGTCCTTTGTATTATCCCCATGTGAGATCTATGCGATAGTTTTGGCCTTTGGTTTTAGCTAGGCCTAGATTAGGCCTTACGTTTAGTAGGCTCAGATAGTGTTACATAGATTAGAGAGGACAAGGATCACCTGACTTAAGTAACCAAAGAGATATTTCATATCATTTGACATTAAATCAGGTACAAAAGGAGGTGTAGGAGGTGTCTAATTCTCTTGTCCCTTCATGGCTGAGTGTTGAGGGGACTTGCTATCACTGTGCTGGGAGTGATAGGCCTCACCGCTACTTGCAGCTGTTCTAGTTCAGGAAGTAAACCTTTTTTTCCCCTTACATTATTGGTTTTTTCTCCTCTCATGCTGGGTGTCTCTTGGGAGGCATCTTTCGGGGTGTTATACGGGTCTGGGTGGTGAAATCTGTATTACTGGTTGGGTGACTCGGTGTGGAGTTATTTGTTGTTTCTTCCTACCTTTTTATATATTGTATTTGGCTTTTAATTTTCCCTCCTCAGTGTGAATATAAAAAGCTTGCCATTTTAAGTTTAAGTTTTAGGGGGTTTTACCTCCCTTTCCTTCAGGGTTAGGAGGCTCTGATTCTGTGGTTGTCGCTTGACATTTTGCCAGCTCAGCCAAACACATCTATGAATAACCAGTGACATCTCACACTCTGGAAATTAAAATGTTCACAAATAATGCATTGTTACCTCTTCTGCAGCAAGAAAGAATTTCACAGTGCAAATGATGCAGTCTAGAAAGAGGAAATTGGTGGAAAATGCAATTCTTCTGACACTATGGCCAGAAAAGTATGCCTGATTTAAGAGATGCCTTGCTAGAAAGTCCATGCATTTCAAAATATAAGCCCAGTCCCAGAAAAACTGAGATGGATCTGTATTTTTATGAGCATCTTGAACTAACCAAAAAAGCAGGTTCTCCTAAAAAGAAAGAGTCATTCTTTGCTAGAAGAAAACTTTTATTCATAATAAGTATTTTTAAAAATTTATTTAAAGGTAATTCTGATGAATTAGAATGAAGATATATCACTCTCCTAAAGGCAACCTATATACCTTAGCTGGTTTATTAAAGAAATTCATTGTGTTCTCAAACCTTAATACAAGCTTGAGAATCCCAAAACTCAGCATGGGTTCTCCTCCAAAGCTGCAATGCTGACTTGGGCTATGCTCTTGCCATGCACCAGGAAAAACAAAAAGTTTCCTCTAATGGCATTCATCATCCCTTGAGAAAAAGAAGGGCAGTAAAAAGACAATGCATGACACTAGATGGAACACATTATTACAGCATCATATGACACTGACAGCTCTGCAGGATTTTTCAGGATAAAATTAACACAGTGTACCCATTAGAAGATAAAAGTCCTTGAATTTTTAAGACAAGATTTACTATCTCAGCATTTACTAATCTATATTTGTTTGTCTGATGTTTGGTTCATAAGTTTACACATTTTGTCAAGTAAAAACAATGAAGTCATACATAAAAAATCTATCAGTTCTTTATCTGAGATTCCTGTAAGTGGAAGTTCATACTTCCTCTAAACGTGCCCTGAAGAACTCATTATTTAATTCAGCATCATCTTCTCTGTTACTTGGACCTTATCATGTTAAAGCAAAGTTATGCAAAAGGTATCAAAGATACCTTCCTCATCATGTCCTCAGTATTCAACCAATGGGAATCCTGTCAAGACCAGACAGAGATAGGGAAATCACAACACAGCAGAAATGGACAGTGAAACACAGAGGGAGAAGACACACAGATTTTTAAAAAATAGAGCTATAAAAAAACCTGTACTAACTAAAAATTAAGCCATTAAAAAAAGAACACACAACCCAAAAATACCCTCTGACAAACACTGACAAAATGTAGACCCATCACTTAAACACATATCTAACCCATCCAAATCTGACATTGCAATTTAATCATACAAACATTTAACCAGAAATACCATTACAAGAAGCTCCAGAACTTGTCATAACTTACACTGTTGCACAGAAATGTTAGTGTGTTACATCCTGTAGTGTAAAACAGCTCAGCTTTGCTTTAGCCAATAAACAATTTACATCAGACAAAGATCTGAGTATGAGCACACAATCTGTATAAAAGATCAGTGTTGGTCCATTAGAGAACAGACCGAAAGGATGATATTTGGGAAGAAGAAGTGGCAGGAATTGATGGTACCCTTATTCCTTCTCTTATTGTATCCCCTAGAAGAAATCCAAGTAGGTTCTTTAAGATGAATGATTTACAATTCCAGTTTCTAACTGAAAGAACCAAAAGAAACCACTGATTTTCCACAACCATACCTTGAGAAAGGACCCAGAAGAATTTTTGTCTAAGTGCAACTAACTCAGTAACTGCTCTGCAATATACTTGTAAAAACAATCTCAGTACAGAACATGACAGTAAAGCAACTTTCACACATTTGGAAATCCTGGAATAAAGAGTGGATAGATGTAATTTACCATAAGCAGCTCATGTCCTCTTATGCTTCCTTACTTGCTTAACAAGTCTGTTTCAAGTTAAGCCTCTGCACCTATGTCATAGCAGTGAGCAAGAAAAGAAGTAAAATGATGTAGCTATATACTGCAATGAGAAGTTGCTCTTCTGTTTAATTTAGAGGGAGATCTGAAATAAAACCTCTCCCAATCTTAAGTCTATTTTTAACTTAATGCTACTTATCATCAAACATTAATACTCTAAAAGCTTTGACTTGCAGTGGGCCATGCTGAGAAATGTAATTTGCCTTGCTGCCCTTAAGAATATCCACTCTATTCTTTAACTGAACATTTTTATTGTAGTACAGAAGGAAAACATACTGACTCATGGCTGGCAGTCACATGGAGAGCTTGGAAGCTTCTACTGCACACCACAGCAGAGTGTAGCATCGCCAAAACCTGGCTGGATAGTACCCAGACAGATCACAGGTATAGCTCACAAATACTGACAGTTGCCTCTAAACCAAACCTGCAGCTGCCTATAATGCTATTTGCTTGGTTATACTATAGCACTCTGCCTCTCCTTCAATGAGTAATCAGTAAACAATAATTGTTTTCAGACCTTTAATTTAATCTCCCCGTTGTAAACTACTGATTAATTCTAATAAAGGCAGAAACACACACCTACTGGCTGCACATTGCAACCTACAATAACACGTTCATCTCAGCACACTTCAGCAGCTATTGAATAATTGCGCACATTCACACTTTACCAATGCTACAACATTATGGAAATAATAGTTTAAAATCCTACTGTAAAAAAGCTAACTCTTCCAAATAATAACTCCTTTAAAGAGGGTGGTCTTCATCTCTGCTCACTACACAAGTGAAAGACTACTGATAAGTTACGTATAATGTCATGGAAGCAACCTCTGAAATGCAAAAACATGAAGAGACAGTGGGTTTTGATCTTCAAAGTGGTCTGGATTATTTTGTTCCTCACTAAGTTCAAAAGAGATTTCATTACAACTTTCAAATCTTTTCCTTAACCTGAAAAAACTGGCCAGCAGAAGTATGCCCTCCTAACTCTATTTCCTTCAGCTTAATATATGTTAAGGTATATTGCATACTGGAAAAAAAACCTAGCATATGCTAGTCTTGAGAATATAGATACAATAAGTAACAATGTAATGCAGCTTCAGAAGTATTTCTGTTGCCAGAAGACTCCCTTTATGGGAAACATATTTTCTTAAAACTCCACAAAATAAATCAAATATATGTCTAGCTCTGGTTCATACAGCTGGTAAAAAAATTTTTTACAATTAATAAACATTCACTGGTGAAATGTTTCTGAACTTTGGGAAAACTTCATAATCCAACTTATTTTTTCACTAAGTCTTTAGGGGAAAAAGGTAGCACACTTCAGACATTGAACTGTCAGTAAATGCATTAGCATTTAATGACAGGTCACGTATGTCCCTAGCCTAACTACTGTGAGAGCTGTATGTTAACCCTGACAATTAAACATTGCAAAATTCCTTAGTGCTGTATCACCTTACAAACTACAGTTGTCACACCAAGTTCATCAAGAGGTAGGCTAAAATTCAGAGGCATTTTCAACAAACCTGGACTGATCTAAAGTTATATGTTAAGATCACACAAAAGTGACAATAACACTTGATTAAAGTTGGTATATTCAAATGTGTTCCATTTGCAGCCCCTCTGAAACCAAATTTAAAATAATGCTCAATTCATGGTTAGAAAAGGCAGTACAGAGCTACATGATGTTGCATATCAGGAATGAGAAGTTTCAGACAGATGTAGGCACCAATGACACAATCTCTGCTCAACCAAGAAATCTTTCTACACAGGACCAAGCTCCCTCTAGGAAAGAAACTCTAATATCAAGCAATGAGGATGATATTAACAGCTACAAAGATGTCCTCTACAGATATACAGGCTTACTTCAATTATTTTGTTCTGTGTTGCTTTATCCATCTGCTGCCATAAGCACCAGATTTCATGTAGACAACCTCAAGAAACAGAACGTCTACTGCTTAAAGAGCATGCCATAACTCAGAAAAGAGGCAGTGTGTCAAACTAGTCCATGGTGGACTTAGCATTCAACAATTTTACTAAGAGGTGTTTGATTCCTTCCTTTGGCTGCATGGCATCTCTTGACAAATTCTGAGCACGTGCTGCAGAGGTATTTTTTTTAAACTGTGAATCACTATATTTGACAAAGAGTGAAAAACTGGTTGCCACTATCACAGGTTACTTACAAGTTCTTTCCTCCCATTTAGAGTATTCAACCATGAGTCACAGAAGATGACAGGAGGTAGCTCTCCACATGCCAGTACAGCAGCTCTGGAGGCAATATAATTAACTCTGGGAGCTTCCTTTGCAGACACAGGCACGTCCATTTTTTGAGCAAATCCTGCACTACACATACCTCGCACTCAAGTAACATTGCTCAAGACAATCTGGGGCTCAGCATCTGACAGCCAAGGTCAGAGATCAGTTCCCTTCAAGAATTCCCTGTTCTTGATGCATCAACCACTGGCAGATAGCGAGGCCCTGACATTTTGTTCCACACGTCTTTATTACACTTTCTGCACATTTTTCTGTATCCAGAGTATATCTAATCCTCCTGATGACTACCACATTGCTGCTACTGTTTCTGTAACTTTCCATGTATATGTAGTAGGCCAGTTTGATTCTGGGGAAATGCTCTGTCACAATGTTGCACACAGACAAGCATCCTGTGTTTGTCTTTCAGTTTTCTCCTTGTACATCTGTTTGCTCTGCTATGTGATATATACATGTTGCCCCTTCTAGAATGTCATCAATTTTTACTTAAAAACATGCTCATGGATGTATTTACTGTCATACATTAGGAAATGTACTCTTTTGTAAGTGCTAATTTTCCATTTTAATATAATTTCAAGTCTTAGGTCACCGTGTTTACCATTTTACTGACAAACAAAGCTCTTACTCTGAATGTGCCTGTTTCACAAGGTGACATCTTTTGCTACAGTAGTCTTCAAACTTCATTATTTCTGCAGAGCTGCCTTCTCCCCACCACCTCTACTTTCATGAGACTCTTCATTTACCTTTAAAGGTTTTGTTCGTGTTGTTGCTTATGAATAGAGGAGTATTCCTCTCATCCACCAGCCAATTTCTGCTTGTGATTCTCACAAGCATATCACACTGCTGCACACACCTTTCAGCACTCCTCCACCCTTCACACCCTTGGCAACATTGCCCCTGTCCTAGGACATACATGGCAAGGGTGAAGTGTTCACCTGCAAATATTACATAGTCATTTTGATGATACCTCCAAGTATTAGGACATTCACCTACACTTTTCATTTCAGATACCCAGAGTGAAGAGCAGAACTGCTAAAAGGTAAACTGTTCACTAAAATTCATTAGAAGAACAAAAACATTATGTTCATTAAAAGAACATGTAGAAGTGCTCTACAACAGGCAAAAACTATGCAAGCTACTAGACTATGTAAAAGAAGGAACGACTGCCTTGTCTCTATTCAGACAGGAATGTCATGAATAGTTGTGAGGACCATTCAGAGCGGGAAGATCAACAATCTTTTTTTCCACCCACACCCACTTCCAGCACAAGTGGCATCTATTTTTGCAGCTGTGCCACCTAGGTTCACATCCCCTTGTTGACACAGACTTCGGGCAACAAGACAGTCACTGGACACAAACACAATTCAGGATTTGCAGCGATATCTACAGCAAAAGCAGTATCCAGCATTAATATTTTCCTATTTAGGGGCCTTGATGTTACATAGATATATGCAAATTGAAAACGTTTGTAAATGTATTGTAATTTTCTCTGTATTTATAAATATGAACACAACAAACAGTCTTAAAATGATACTTACCTACTACCACTTTAAACATGAAACACTTCAGCATATCCTTAAGCACACTGTATAGTTACACCACTCAAGTTAGCAAAACTGCTCCCAGTGGGAGAGTATAGTATGTATCTTTACCAGGTGAGGATCACAGTATGCAAAATGTGTTCCAAAACCTGTTTCTAAATATTAAAAGAAGAGGGACTGGAGGGGAGAATAGGAGATGAATATGTAATAGACTATTCTCCCATCTAGTGGGTGGAAAAAAGGAAAAAAAATTCATTTCAGCCTCTTGAACTAGACCCATATTCACCAGATAGATTCAGTTGTGAGGGGAGGGGGAAATAAAAAGAAAAAAGGAAAAAAGCAGAGACATCTCTGTGTGAGTTTGAAGCTCAGAGAGTTGGAGGAAATGTTGTAAATAATGTTCCTGCAGCATCCAGGGATTTCAGATTGAATTCCTTCCTCTCCCTAAGGGAGTGTGATCTCAGTCTCTCAGAAGATACCACACTTACAAAGAAACCTGATAGAGGGCAATCTCAGCCTTACCTGTTTGTGCTGTTCTAATTTTTGTTGTAATGAAACACTCAGTGGAGAAGGAGTAGGACATAGCTGTCTCACTACACAAATAAGCGTCACAGCCTCTTAGCTAAAACAGACAGTCCTGCTCCCTGACCCAAAAGCATATTTGAATACTCTGTGCCAAGGAAGGCAGCTCAGACAGGAAAAACCAAGGCAAGCCCACATCTGTACACCGTACAGGGCCAGCAGTTAAGATGCTGACATGCAAGACCTTGGTTCAAACCTATACTCTGCTTCTACCAAAGCAGACCTTCAAATCCATGCTGAAATGGTTCACCTGAAATCATGAAAATCAGCTTACTCCACAGTGTGACTCTGCTCATGAAAAGGAAGGTCTTGCTTTCGTCCCTTGCTTCAGTGAACTAAGTCCCCAATATTTTCTAATAGTCAGTGGAAAGGAAAGGGGGATGACTCCATAGGGTAATCTTTAGCAGAAACGTAATTTAGCCTCCTAAATCACTTCCTGGAAATAGTGAGTTCTCCATTGCTGGCAGGAGAACAGCCAGCTGAGTTAAGTGCCTTTGCTACACAGTAGGGAGTTGCCAGATTTTAAATGCCTAGGACTGGGACAGTCCCAGACATGATTAGCAATTCCAGCACATGACACCCACAGTACATGCTGTAAAAAGTGTCCCAGTCCATACTCAGTAAGTCTGACATGCCCAGTTTGTGCACATAATTTATCTGCATACACTTGCTGTGCCCTCTGGCATTCAGAAAAGCAGACAGTTTTTGCAAAATAATAGAAAAAAATCACATCCTATACATTCTTCATATGGAGCACAGCATCTGACTGCAATGTGCGGCAATGTGCTTCACAAGATACCTGTTGAACACAGACTTACTTAGTTTTACATGTACAGCTAGGAAATTGAAAAGGTAAAACTAATTTCATTTAAATTTAAACCTGGAAGATTTCTTTTGGCTCAACTGTCAAACCAAGAGGAAAAACAGGTAACTTTCCCAGCCCCAACTACAGCTCTGTGGACAGACACTTCCAAAAAGAGGTCAAAAGTGTTGCCATTTCACTGCTTGTCTGTTTCTGCAATGGAAACAGACTAACTGTGATTAATGTGTTGTCTTTCTCTTATTTGTACATTGGACAACTGTAACAATGAATGACATATCCTCTATGGATCAATAGTAGTAACTGCAGCTAAGACTGTTTTACATATGGACATACAGATACATTACAATGCAAAATTATCTAAAACTTTGTAAAAGGCTCCCCTGTCAGAATAATCTGAGCTTCCTCTTGCCTCAATGCATTTAGTCTCCATACAGTATGAAGACACTTGAAAGCCAAAAAAAACTTGGAAGTCAAAAATACATCAAGTAATAGAGCAACAGGCTCCATCTCTTCCAAACTTCAAACAGGCAGGAAAATGTTTGAGTCAAGGTTCTTTTCATCCTTCACGTATGTACTTGAAACTACCCCGGTGAAACACTAATTCCACCCATTACTGTCAGTGATTTTAAGAAGGCCAGAATCTCAGACTCACCTGTCCCCTGAAATAAAGGGCATCTAACTACCTTGCTAGATAAGGACTTAGCAAAAGTAAAGTTCAGGATACACTATCCAAAGATTATGACCTCTTAAAGCACCACTGAAAATGCCTTGGACACCTTCTGCCTTCTTTCTATTTTATTTTACTTCTGAAACAGAAAATCTCATTGCATCAGGCCTTGTCTAAGAACAAAAGAATACTGATCTAAAATCTGATCTCCAAGAATGTATCCTAACAATGATAACACAACACAGAAACATATACAGCTGAACTGGTATTAAATATATTTAAGTTTCAGCTATAACCTCTGTCAATTATTAACACCCAATGCAGGTAATTTTCTTAAAAGAAAATTTAAAAACCTAAATGCAAGTTTACCACATCACATGGCTCCTTTCCAGTAAATCCACCACAATTAGGCAATGTTGCCATGAGACTGTGGAGTAACCATGAGATTGTGGAGTTCAGCCACTTGCATGGTGGCAAGATCGATCACAACCCTGGACTTCAGGAGAGCTACTCTTAACCTCTCCATAGATCTTATTGGAAGAATCCCATGGGAATGGGTCCTGTAGTGAAGAGGGGTCCAAGAGAGCTCGTCAATCGATATGCAAGCATCTCCTCCTTCAGGCTCAAGATCAGTGCACCCTGAGGAGCAAGAAATGGAGCAAAGAGGTCAAGACATATGAATGGATGAACAAGAAACTACTGTAAAAACTGAAGCACAAACAGGAGATACAGAGGATGTGAAAGCAGGAACAGGGCACTTGGAAAGAAAATAGAGATGTTGACAGAGTAAGTAGAAATGACATGAGGAAAGCAAAGATCCATTCAGAATTTATTCTGGCCAAGGATGTCCAGGACAGCACAAAAGGTTTCTTCAAATACATCAGCAACAACAGGAAAACTAAGGTAAATGTGGGCCTGCTACTAAATGAAGAAGGATCCAAGCACCTTATTTGCATCAGCCCTCACTGACAAGACCAGCCTCAGGAATCTCCAACCCAGGAGATCAGGTCTGAATGAAGGCTTTCCCTTGGTCAGGGAGGATTGGGTTAGAGATCACTTGGGAAAAACTGATGGCCACAAGTCCATGGGCCCTGACAGGATGCCTCCAAGAGTGCTGAGGGAGCAGGCAGACACCATAGCTGGGCTGGTCACAATTATCTTTGAAAAGTCATGGCATTCACAAGTGGTGTCTGAGGACTAGAAGAAAACAAATCTCACCTCCTTGTTCAAAATGGGCCAGAAGGAGGACCCAAAGGAACTACCAGGCAGTCAGCCTCACTTTGAATCCTGGAGATTATCTCTATCCACATGAGTGACCAAGTGACCAAGATTAGTCAGTATGGATTAATTAAAGGTAAATCTTCCCAGACCAATCTGATTACTTACCATGATGGGACAACTACCTGGATGGATGAAGGGAAAGCAGTCAATGTCTATGTCAACTTCAGCAAGGCTTAGACACTGTCTTACATGATATCCTCATAGGCAAGCTCAGGAAGTATGGACTGAATAAGTGGATGGTGAGGTGGATTGAGAACTGGATGAACAGCAGATCATAGAAGGCCATAATCATCAGTGTCACAGGGTCTAGCTGTAGACTGGTCACTAGTGGTGTCCCCCAAGCTTCAACACTGGGCCCGGTATTGTTTAAATTATTCATCAGTGACTTGGATGAAAGGGGAGATGCCCCCGCACCAAGGTTGCTGGCAACACAAAGCTGGGAGGAGCGGCTGGTACCCCAGAGGGCTGTGTAGCCCTTCAGGATGTCAACAGGTAGGAGAGATGGGCAGGGAGGAACTGTCTGAAATTCCACAACGGCAAATGCAGGGTCCTGTACCTGGGGAGGAATGACCCCATGCACCAGTATGGGCTGTAACTGCTGGAAATCAGCTCTGCAGAGGTCCTGGTGGACAACAAGCTGTCCAGGAGCCAGCAGTGTGTCCTTGTGGCCAACAAGTCCAATGGTATCCTCAGGTGCATTAGGAAGAGCATTGCCAGCAGGTGGAGTGAGACGATCCTGCCCCTTCATTCAGCCCTGGTGAGGCCACATCTGGAGTGCTGTGTCCAGTTCTGGGCTATTCTGGACAAGAGAGACACAGAGTTCCTGGAGGGAGTCCAGCAGAGGGCTACAGAGATGATTAGGGAACTGCTGCATCTGTCATATGAGGGAACGCTAAGGGAACTGGGCCTGTTCAGTCTTGAGAAGAGAGAGAACTTTGTCAATGTACATAAATATCTGAAGGGCAGGTGTCAAGGGGATGGAGCCACACTCTTCTCAGTGGTGCCAAGAAATAGAACAAGAGGCAATGGGCAGAAATGGATGCACAAAAAGTTTCACCTCAACTGGAGAAGAACAACTTTACTGTGCGTGTGACTGAACACATGCCCAGAGAGGTTGTGGAGTCTCCCTCCCTGTGAATATTTAAGAACCATCTGGATACAATATTGTGCAATGTGTTCTGGACGAAGCTTCTTGAGCAGGGCAGTTGAACTAGATGATACCACTGGTGGTCCCTTCTAACCTTACATATTCTGTGATTCTGTGATTCTATAATGTTATGTTTAATGGTAGCTATGTAAAACACATGATCTCCATATGCATATTTCAGGAGGGGGAGTAGTTTGGTTTGTCTTTTGCAGTTTCTAAAAATACATGCTCCCAATCTAAGAGGAATTAAGATGTATCCCAATTATATTTGATATTAATAGCAGCTATATGGTTACATACATTTGGATAAAGCAACCTTTGCAAACACAAGCAGCATCCAGTAACAGAACATATTTACACCCCAGGCAGTACAGGGTTTCAAACCTCTATCGATTTATTTCTTCATTTGAAATGCATGTGAATTAGTGAATTTATACAATCAGTGCATCACTTTTCAAAGAATAGTTTTCAAGGAGTGTTTTTTCAGATGTAACAAGCTAAACATACATCTAATATCAACAAAATATTGAAAAGGTTTTAGATATCTTTACTCTGTTTTTCATTTTTTTGTTACTCATTACCTTCTACACTCATACTGCTTTGGCAAGGATATCTGGATGGCCACATTCGCTGACATACTGTTAGACATTTGTGTAGGGACAGATGACAAACACAGAAGAAACAGAACTGCCATCCAAAAAAAAAAATAAAAGGGCATGGAGGATCCCTCTTTAAATCCAAAATGGAGAAATAAGGTACTTGTTTAGTTATGTAAAATTTTTTGCTTTACAGTGATTAGGGATCCAGAATATTGCTAAGCTACTTTCTCCCTTACATTTGTCAGCATAAAAATAATGAAGAAAAAATAGAACCTGAGAAATGTGGGAAATGCCATCTTAAAGATACCACAGGCTGCACTGCTGAGCCCTGTTTTCTCAAGTGGAAAGTAGAAGTTTCTTGAAAATAACATGTTCAAGACCCAATCCTTGAACATATACAAACAGCTTTCATTTCAGTATACAAATCCCAAAGCTCTCTCAAAACTCTTGAGTGACCAAAGACATACAGGAAGAGGCAGTGACCCTGTCCCTCTGCCCAATATTGAGCATCTTCTGAAGGATGCTGCTCTCTTCCAGGCTTGTGAGCTACTTCATCTCAGCCTGGCAGATAGCCTAAGTGGAGACCCCCGGGAGCCACGTCAGTCCTCACAACCTGTAAGAACAAGGACTAAAACCAGAAATACAAAAGGTTCCCTGGGACCAAAAAAAGAACCCAGTATATATAAAACCAATGCTTTGTAATATTTGGAGTAGTTTTGGAGACCAGAAATTACAAAACCAATTTTCACAGTCCTTACTTTCAACTCACCTTAACCAATTACCCAGATCTTTAAAAGACTTGAAAAAAAAAGGACAAATTCCTAAAAACAGCTATTATGTCACTACTGTCCAAAATCCCTTTCATGATTTGTAGCCTGGTGTCTCATGTTTTATTATACAATTCCAAGTCACCAGAAATAACTTCTCAACCCAGCCAAGTCATGCAATGAATGCTGTACAGCCAAAAGTTGTTTTGTAGAGGAAGGGGCTGGAGGTTGAGAGGCCTTGTAGCCAATTTTATATTAGTTTTAATCTACAACAGTCTAGAAATATAAAATTAAAAAGACTCAAAATACCAACGGCTCTGAGCTTCAAATGAATTTAAACATGCCTTTTTTTTAGCACAAGCTCACATGACTTGTTAAATAATTTACTCTATAAATTACTTATCCTGTCTTACTTATTAACAATTCTAGAATGCTTTATATAACTGCATTAGAAATTTATTTTGTGGTTTTGAAATGTACGCAATACACAATCACCCTTCTTTTAACAGGCAAGAGCTTAAAAGTCAACTGCTATTTTGTTGGCAAGCAGTTCTTCCTGAAAAACAGCAATTAATTTCAAACCCCATTCACCTGCATAATCATAAGGAAACATATTAATTACTTGATAGCAGATCTGTGAAACTAGGTCAGGAATATACTTACACCACAAGAAGTCACTTTTAAAACAAATTCTTTGAAGAGTCATGTACACTGACGTATAATAGCAATAGATTTTACTTAATGAGAAAATATTAGTCTGGTCATTTTCCAAGAAGTCCTGAACACTTTAAAAATTACTCATTTACTATCCTATTGATAATTTTGTAATGAGTGATCTTGACAAGAACTACTTATTTGCTATTGTGCCTACAATGTATGGATCTAAAAACAATGATATAGTTGTTCTGGTCTCACCATTCTTGGTCTTTGTTCCTTAATGTGAGTTTCAGTGACTGATACCATGATTTCAATGCAGGATCTCACTCTGAAATTCAATTTACCTCCAATAATATCAAAATGACCAAACAATTATTATAATTACATTCTGTTATGATATGCATTGGCACTTGCTTTCCAGATAAATGGCAGTCCACACCACCATCCTAGCCAACTGGACAAATCTAAAACCCGTCTCATTAACTGTAAGAGAAACTATGCAAAAATGACTAGGAAGGGAAAGAGTGAGTAAGATGACTAAGAAAGCACCAGGCACAAATACTTTTTATGCCCTCCCACAGTTTCAGGAGCTGGACCTCCCAAGGCTGATGCAGAAGCACTCTGAGTGTCTTCCTACTGCTCTCAGTAGATTTGGATGTTGAATCCAACGAGGAATCATGAAATAGCTCAACTGGGACAAAACCTCTTATTAAGCTCCAAACTGCAACTTACCTACCAACCAAAGCAGAGATGAAACACCTGGGTATTAAGTGATGGAGACTGCCTGATGCATGGTACCTCAGATCTGTTATTCCTGCTGCACCACCCCAGCTTTCTTACCCACTTCCTAAAGCCAAAGCAAAAACTCTGGCTGCCCACTCACATCCTGCCTGCTCAGTGCCATCCACTTGGCCCACAGCCAACCCTCTGCACCACCACAGAATTTACATACACACCCTGACCATGCAGTTATCCCAGCGTTCCCAGTATTTGTGGTCCATGTAAGAAGGTGGACCCAGAATATATGTTCTGGGCTCATGGATGTTTTGCCTCAGCCTGCAGGATCCAAACCCATCAAGAGCAGGACATAACCAGCAAATAAAGGACTGATTTTAATAGACACTCAGGAGATATATGGGAATAAATTCTTGAAATTAATTGTCTTATACTCTTCTCACATTATTAATACCAAGAGTAATTTCACCAGAAACCAATGGAATTGTGCTCTGTATCTGTAGAGCATGGAAAAGAACCAGGCCTGAAGCTTCACAAGTGAAATGTAATGCCCCGGCCTCTAAAATCTTAGATAAAATAAAGCAAAATCTGTGGTGTTAAAAATGGTTCCACAATCTGCACCTACTATATTAGAACTGCTTCTCTACATACTTACTGTTTACTGAGATCACACAATGAAATGATGTGACAGCTACTACAGTCCAATTTTTAATTTATGCCTATAAACTAATTAAAGGGCCTCTCTGTTTTATATTAAAAAGTACGCATGAAAAAACCATCTTAAATATGTGTGACAACCTCTCCTGAGAAATCCATGACTCAAAATTATTTTTAGACCACCAAACACAACAATGTGCAATGTCACAGAATGATACAGTAAAAATCGAAAAGAACTGAAAAGACAGCGATGCTCAAAAAAAAAATCAAGGAAAATGAAAACCAAAAGCAGCAATGCAAAATGACTAGACATGTCTTAAGTTGATCATGGCTGAAACACATATTTACAATATATGTTTTCTCCTCTAGCCTCTTAAACAGAGATTAAATTCTAGGTGAAAATTGCTCTGTTACTTCAAAATTGAAAGCACTGGATAAAAAGGTTACCAAAGTGTATGAAAATTAATAAAGATGCATAGCTCAAAGTAATTTTTTCAAATTAAACCATCTATGGAATATTACACAAACATCTAAATCAATAACAGTTATAACTCAGAAAGACCATTTCTTTACCAGAGGTCCTAAAAATCTACCAAAGGTAGGCCACATATGAGTAGTAGAAATGAATTCCTTCAGCTTTTACCCAAGCAGGGAAATGGAGCAAATGACTTCAGTGAACTGTAGGAATGTAGCCCAAAGGCTAGAATTTAATCTAAACTCACACCGTATTTCACAGTATTTTTATATTGCTTCTATAGGAAAATGAAAGACAGAAGGATAGTGAATGCAAATAGTGAGAAACCTGTAGATATTCTGGGAAAAATATTCAGGTATATTTTACCTTAAATGCCATACATAACAATTCAGAAACAAGGATAGGGAAATATGAAGATGGACAAAACAGTTTGAGAAGGTTTTTTCCTGAGATCTATAATCTACACACCCAGTATCCATAAATTTTTACCCAGCAAGAGCCTTTGCAGGTTTCCTCAGGCAACGTATGGTTCTCTGAGCTGTGAAATGATGCGGGATTTAACACGAAAAGCTACAGAACTCCCTCACCAAAGACCATCTGCAGGCCCACGAAGATGGAAATGCCACATGGAAATGAGACCAAAAAACCTTTTTTTGCACCTCCCTCACAGTTTATTAGGTTTTCCAATCCCCTACCACTTGCTAACAAGCAGCACAATGCTCATTCCTCTGCAGGTTTTGTTATTTTCTTCTTCCAGCCACCTCCACTAAGAAGGGCAAAATAGGTTTGCATTCCAATGGTTACGCATGGAAGACAGTTTGCTGTCACTACCACCAGAATTTGCCGCATACTCTTTTTTTTTTCAATAGAAAAAGCGAACAGAAGATTTGGGGCGGGACTGGGGGAAGTCACCCACTAATACCCTCGGTTCTCAGCAATAAACTAAGGGAAAGTTTTAAAAACAAAAACAAAAACCACACCCCTCCATTCCATACCTGCTGCCGCCACAGAGGTGCGGGATAGGCAGTGCGCGTCCCCCGGGCAGGGGCAAGGGCAGACGCGGAGCCCCAGCGCCCCGTTCCGCTACCCGGCTGCCCCGTGGTCCCGCTGCGACCGGCGGCGACCCCCGCCCCGCTGCCCGAAAACCGCATCGCGAGCAATTAGGATTCAGCATCTAAATGGGCTCGCAGCGGTAGCTCTGGAAAGTCGCCTCCAAATTAAATCACACGGGCTTTTGGGCTTCGAGCCACCGCATCTGCCGGCGGAGTAAGTGCCTCATCGCATGGGTCAGTTCCCCGCCGCCTCCGCCCGCAGCTTCTCCCGCCTGCTCTGGTCCCCCACCCCCGCGCCCGGCCCCGGGCTGTACTCACATCTCGGTAACATTGTCGCCCTCGGCGCTCCGCTGCGGCACCGGGAAGGAGGCGATGCCTGGCGACGCCTCCGTGCACCAGATCCTCCAGGAGCTGCACTGGCAGGTCGCGGGGCAGCCCAGTGCACCCCGCCAGCACCCCAGCACCAGGCAGCACAAGCACCACAGCCGCGCCAGGCCGGGCCCTGGCCTCCGCCGCCAGGACACCATGCCGTCCCTGTTCACTCCAGCGCTGACTCGACGGCCTCCTCCTGCTCCCAGTGCCGCCGCCGCTGCCGGGGCGCACGGCCGGAGGGTGCGCAGCCTTCCGCGCCGCGGGCGGGCACCGCGGGACCGGCGCTCACATGGGCGCGCCGCAGCCGCAGCTGCAGCCACAGCCGTCCGGCGGCACTGTCCGCCCCGGGGACTGCGCGGGGCGACGGTGGCCGGACCCGGGTGCCGCGGCAGACAGGGGCGAGCGGGGCCTTCGGCGCGGCGCGGCACCTGCCCCGGGCCCCGCGGGCGGACAGCGGCACCGCCTGCCCCCGCAGCGGCTCCCGATGATGCTGCAAAACGCGCGGGGTCGCGGGGGCAGGTGGCGGAGGCTGCGCTCCTACCTGCTCGGGCGGCAGCTGCCCGCCGGAGGGAGGGCGAGCGGGAGGGGAGGGATGAGCCGTTCGCGGTAGCGGCAGGGCTCGAGGCTCCGCGCTCGCCGCTTTACGCACCGTCTCCTCCTCCCTCCAGCTGATAATAAAGCAGCTCCGGCTCCTGATCCAAGACGGGGAGCTGCCGGCAAAGTGACGTGAGCCTGACGCAGAGAGGGGCAGAAACTCTACAAAATGAGCCTGAAATTAAAAAAAAAAAAAAAAAAAAAAAAAAAAAGGAAAAAAAGACAAGGGAGGGAGGAGCGGGGAGCCGGGAAAAGGGAGGCTGCCGAAAAACACAGCCGATACCAATACGCAGACTGCGCCTAATCCTTCAGCCTCGCACACATATAAGCGCGCACACACTCCGCCGCCTGTAAGAGGTGTCTGCCCCGATAGGCGGACGGAGGCACCGTGGCGAGGGGCACCTGGCATCCCCACCAGGGCGAGAACTCGCCATCGGATGATAAACGGGGATGTGGTGGGAGAAGCGCGGGAGACGACGGATGAGCGACCCTAAAACGGCTTGTTCGTCCCTTGACAGCTCTGCGGTCGGGGCTGATTTGCGTTTTTCTGCCCCCACCCCCGGTTGCGGGTTTGCGCAGCGCTGCCGCTGCGCTGGAGCCCGCCGCAGTGCCCGCACTGAGCGCTCCGCAGGCGCCACCCCGCGTCTCGCCGCCGCCATGCACCGCGGCCCGGCCCGCACCACCGCCGCGCCGGTCAGTGAACCCCCAATCGCCCCACAGTCCCCAGGCGCCGGGGGGGACGACACACGACAAGGAGTTATCATTGCTGCGCATCGAGGCTAAGGCAAGTCTGAACGACCTACGTTTATCACGCATTCGCAGGTGCAAAGAACAGCTGATCTGGGATGTTCTTCCCTTGCTGTTTCTGAGACTGTTCTTCTGTCCTGGCACACGGCAGGTAGTCCTTGCTCTCTGTCGAAGGTTCTTCACATGACCTCTGTACCTTTCCACCCAAAGATGGTGACAGTCGTTTCTTACCTAATTATCTCAGCTGGGTATTTTGAAATGAGTAAATCTGGTTGAATAAAAGAAAGTAAATGTTACAAGAATTCGTGTTACTAAGGTACCAAACAAACAGCCAATATGCTGTTAGAAAGTAGTCGGGAATCAATTTGGCATGGCACTTATTAATTGAAAGCACACAGAGTCCTTTTTACATTTGCCCAGGCTATAAGGAAAATTCACATTTTACTGGGTTCATTTGTAGGCCTGATGTGACCACAGGCAGAGTTAGTTTCTCTTAAAAAGAACATCCTACTAAGTCAGAGCCATACCTCGCTGAAACACTGCACTGACTTCTGCCTCCTCATAAGGCAAAAAAATGAAAAAAAATGAACAAAAAGACATAATTGAAAATACTGTCAACCATATTTAAAACAAATTCATTAAAGTGTAAGTAAAATTGTTATATAGATGCTCAGAATATATTGCTTCGTTACCAAGTTCATCACTTTGTCTTTTCTAAATAAAACAATGAAAGTGAAGAGAATCTTAGGGAATAACAAAGCCAATGATACAGCATAAAAACATGAAAAAAACATAATTTTTTTCCAGTGCTAGGCCTTTTGTCTACAACGAATACATTTTTTCTTTAACAAAAGGCCACTTAACTTTAAAATAAAGTACTTCTCCAAACAAAATATTTATAGAAGGATAGCAAGTAAGATAAAAGGTCATGGAACAATTTTCTAGAGGCAAAATAGTTTGGGATTTTTAAAGGATTTGGAGGAAAGTGTTAACAGAAAGACAGAAAAATTAATAGTATAAACTGCCATATGATTCAGTTTTCAAAAGACTTTGAGAAAGGTCCTTAATGCAGGACAGAAGGAAAATTTTGAAACCTGTAAGTTGCTGTAAAACCTGCATTACTGTTCTTGAGCCAAGTCTGCTTACAGC
The DNA here is from genome assembly GCF_047495875.1 of Pithys albifrons albifrons. NCBI lineage: Eukaryota > Metazoa > Chordata > Aves > Passeriformes > Thamnophilidae > Pithys > Pithys albifrons. The sequence continues at coordinate 75,283,805 of NC_092497.1, read as the reverse complement.
TTGGGCAAATGAGCTTTATTCCCCCATTCTCTCCTGGATGAACACAAAGACATCAGCTCTTTCAGGCAATAAATACTCATTGTAATTCTCCTTGTGATTTTATGACAATAAGCTCACAATTGTCTAATCATATATGGCCACATACTGAACTTTATTACGTAACAGACATTTCAGGTCTCTGTTGTCTCTGAATTTGTAAAACTGAGAAGCTGTCAAAGAAGTTTTAGATAAAATCATGCAGTTGGATCAAACTGGTATTAGCAATAGTATTGAAAGAGCAAAGTTCAATTGGTAAGACCATAAATTCATAAGGCTGCAGGTAAGTGTTAAATAACACTAGAGCAAACACTCGGAAAAGGCATCATCACCTGTTATAGTAAATGTCAGTTTATATTTTCTGCAGTTCAAAAAATTTCTCATGGGAGTGTTGCTGAGTTATACAGTAATCATTTCTTAGAAGGCTGGAGATACACTTCTGTATAACAATGCCAAAAATTACAGGTGTGAAAACATGTTGGCAAAATATCAAATTCTGTTAAAAATCTACTCCTGCCCTAGAATTAGTATTTTATCAAAATAGATTGGGAAGGAGACTATGGGAAGATAACAAAATGAAAGTATCATGTTTTGGGCCCACCAAAATAGTCGAAATAAAAGTTAGGGAGTGCTCTACTACGAAATATCATTGCTGGCCTAATGGGGGAAGCAGCAACTCTTTCAATAGGCACAGCTCCTGCTTTGAGTGTTTAAATTCCAGAATTATTTAAGGATAGCTGTACAAAGAATTTCTGTGGTATATCATGACTTTATTTCTACGTAGGTAAGTTTTATTTCTATGTGTTCCATCTTTTTTTCTCACAGATTAAAGAAAGTAGGAAAGAAGTTCAAATAAGGGAGAGCCACAATGAAACCACTGGAGACAAGTAGCTTTTTGGTAGTGCTGCAAGAGCAAACATCATCCTAAAGGTGTTCAAACTAGAGCAAAGAGGTGAAAATATGACAAAGCTATAGAGTGTGATTCGAGGACTAGAAAATATGAATTCTGAGTCAAGATTGAAAGAACAGCCCATCTTCAGCGCATGAAAAACCTAATGGAAAATGCAAGAACACCCCTGAAATACACAAAAGGGTAGGTAAAGGGAGAGGCAATATTTTTTTTCCTTGTCTGTGGGGTAAGACAAGAAGTAATACAATTGATTTACAACATGGATGATTTATGTATGACATTATGAAAACTTTTCTATGATAAGGACAGTTAAGCATGACAAATAGATCACTTTGGAGAACACTCAAATCTTGAGTAATAGAGCCCTCTCAGAGCACATGAAGTGAACCTCTTCAGAGCCTGTGAGGTAGATTCAGATTTGCCTTACATAGATGAAATCAGATTAATGACCTCCCAGAGATTCTATTCCCTTGCAATACTCATTTCTTTGCCCATTTTTTTATTGCTGTTAATAAAGTTATTTGGGAGCCCAACTGTCTGAATATTAGGAGCAAAACCTGAACATGGTGAAATTCTCAAGGTGGTGGCCTGAAATCACTGTCCTAAAGTTGAGTTTGTTCATTCTGAAGCTTTAATTTGTACATCATATATGAAGTATGTATCATAGCATAGAAATTATAGTAAATATCTGTAAAAGTGTAAACATGGATTTCTGGAAAAAAGATAGGAGCTGAAAACTAAAAGAATCCCTCTGAGACTAGTGTTATTTAGGTAGATGAATAATAATTTATACCACAGAGTCTGAGAACAGGTAAAGGCCACATGATTTTTGTGCGTACAGTGGTATCCTGTCCTGTGCAAAGGTTTGTGTATACAGAAAGACCAGTCTTACCAAAACTGCACAGAAACAAATGCTTATATTTTGCTTACAGTTTCAGAATTTTTAGCTCTTACAACATGGAGAGATAGTACAGTTAATGGAAACTCTTGATCTTAACAGAAACCTTTTGTTCTCTAGTGAAATACCCCAATTCCCATTAAATTTTCCACATGAAGATGTCCTTGCATTCAAGAACTGTGGCCAGAGACATATATCTGCACCATGACCCAGAGCAAGCCTGTGAACTGTAATCTTTAGCATCTGCTGGGCTGATAAGTACTTTGAGATATACTTGCCTCTCTTACACGAGCTCCAACACCTTTTCCCTCAATGACAAAAATTGGCTTTGACACAGCTCTTTTCTGAATTTCCTCTAAACACGAGCCACCTTCTGAGTGTCTTAGCCTGCCTTTCATTCTTTCCAGTGTTCAGTTTGTTTAGAGATTTATCTAGCTATTTGATGGTGTCTGATTGTGCATTCCTAATAACAGAAATCTGTTTACCTTATTGCTTTCAAGCACTGTTTGGTGTTTATTTGCTTTAAAGGGAAGCTGAATCCTGCCACCTTGTGCTCAAGAAAATTAGCACACCTCTTTATATTTTTTGGAAGGAGGCAAAAAACAGGAAAGGGGAAGGAAAAGTTGACTATCCACCATGTTTCTATTAAGCAAGGAATAAAATGAGGGTTTGAGTATCTAATGGTTGGGTCCAGTTTGATATTGCCTGAGATACCTACCTGAGATTTTTTCAAAAGGACAGTCACTCTTCTAGAGACACTGTTCACACAACAAAGTGTTGCTTTTCACAACCCTTGGGGTTTTGAAACTGTGGCCTGCCCCATAACCTAATGAGGGCAAGACACTTAACCAGCTTCTCATCCCATAGCCTGTGTTTGTCTGATGGCCGGAGGTATTAATCACAGAGTTCCTAGTTGCTCTTGCTCACGTTTGTTTGCTATGAAAGCAGTACTACTTTCTTTTCATCAAGAAGCAATCACATCATAGAGTGGCAGGAAACACCCTTCTCATTTATAAAAAAAGAGTATTTCTTGGGGGGATGGTAAAAGTAAGGATTTTAAGGAGTGTGGATCTCTCTTTTCTCCTGAAGTCCAAGGCAGCATTTTTTTCTGGCTGACAGGTCTCCACAAGTCTGGTAACCACAATTTCTGGTAACATGTGAGTGCAAACATTATCCTGAAGGTGGTGGAACTAGAACAAAGACTTGGGAGTCCCTGCAAGCTGCTACCCCACCATCAGTCTACTTTATCCACCATGCTTATGAGTCTCTCTGCATTCAACCAAACAGGGCAGCCTGTTGTTTCTGCAACTATCCCTTTACCACCTCCTGGACACCTGAAAGCAAACACAAATGATGTGCCTACCAGTAAGACTTCCACAGCAGGGATCCCAAAGCAACTGATCAGCCCCAACATTTTGTTTTGCTTGGTTATTTTCAAACAGTGTTTGTTCAGGTTAAGTTTGCATCAATTGCATGGACTTGCTCAGTTCACAGAAATTGTTTCTTCCTCAGATAATCCAGCTGCCTGTCTGTATGTCTGTTTGCACACATGTATTTTGTTGTGCAAATCATGCTTTTCTTTCTGCTTACAAGGGTTCAACAGGTGGAAAATGCAACACAATAAAAATCTGACAGCCAGTTATCAGTTTTCTCCCAGTTTAACAGCGGTCCAAATAGTAAGGATTTTTTCATTATGATCAGCCGATGATACTCTGACTCCTCCTTTACAGTAATCAATGAACAAGAAGAGAAAGGAAAAAAAAAAAGAAAAAGACAAAGACTCTCCAAAACTCAGCCTCCAGGACACTAATTAAAAAGATCCAAAATCATTTGAAAACTTAGCTACTGAAACACTGAAAGGTAGCTTCACTTGGTGTTCCAAGTTGCTGAGTTACTGCTATCCTTTGTGGTTTACATGCACATGGACTGTGTAGCATGAATATGCATTGCTCATGATTATGATTTTTGACTCCTTGTCCTTCTAGGCCATAGGAATTACACTAACCTGGAGAAAGCAAGCTCTGTAATTTATTGCTCAAGATGGAAATAATTTAATTTATGATGCAGATACACTTATTCAAACAAAAGAGCAAATCTCATTATAAGGCCTGTTTGTCCAAGGGAAAATATTGCTTGTACAGTTGTGTTTATTGCTGATGGCATACAGAGGACATGGTAATTCTGTTCCAAAACTATTGGGTTTTGGATGTCTGAGCATGCCTCTTGTCACAATGGCATAGATAACAGCCATGAGCAGTGATAAGCATTCAAACTAGTAGAGACCTAGAAGGTTAGAAATCAATTGCTTCCAACTGATTGATTTAGGACTGAGAAATCCTGATGATTGGTACAGCAGCTGGAAGTGGAGGTAATTACTCCACATATTCATGATACACTGTGAATGTCTTGGCAAATCTAATCTTCTAACTGAAAATCACATGTATGGGACCATTCTTAATTTTTCTTTTCCTTTCTTAAGAATATTGGTACTAGAGATAATACTATGTAAATTTAACAGTTTCTGTTTCATTTTTGTCTTCCCATGTCTACTTATGTTCTACATAGCTTGTACAGCTTTTATACAATAGAAGACATCACATTATAGTAGCTGTTTTTAAGACTGAGCAAGAAAAAAACAGAATTTTTACAAAAGACCTGGTAATTTCTTTTCAGAACAATAAGTACTCTACTCCCAGAAAATGTCCATCTTGTCCCCTTTTTATGAAATAATCTCTTAATGCTGAAAGAATACCTTACTGCCCTCTGGCCTGACTTAAGAAAACACATTGACAACTTTGCTGCAAAGCCACTGGGCTATCATCTGGACACTTCCCTGTTCAAGCTTATTTTTCAGGATTTAGGCTTGCATGGAAACTTACATGGCTTACTTTGATACTGCTTCCACCCTTCTCCCTCCCCACACCCACTCCCTGCCTCAACTATGAATAAAACCACTGCCTTGCTGATTATTTTCTGTGGCTTTCATAGCCTTTAGTGGCCAGCAAGATGTTCAGATCTTTTCTCCAACTCCTAAAGAGTGTTTTCCCATCCACAACACTCAGATATTGTCACAGGCCATGAGGGACTCTTACATAATGTTCTGCAGGTTTCTATGGTACCTACATTCAGTTTCCCACAGCAACCATACAGAGCAGGAGACATTTTAAGATGTACAATCATCATCAGCTATAAATCCTTTCCACAAGATTCAGATAACACTTTTTTCACACAGTCATGCCCATTATTTGATTTGGTTTTCTGAAGTTCAACAAACAATGTTGCCTGGTGGGTTGGCAACATCTGGATCAAAGAAAGAGCTGATAGCCACCATTCTCTTCACAGAGAATGCAATACAAATTTAAAATAGAAGAACTTCTGGGATTTGAAAGTGTTACCTTAAACCAATGTCAATATTTTTGGTGCTTTCTTCAAATATCTTGCTAAGGCAGTGTCCAGTTTGCAGTCCAAGCAGCTGGACCAACTGCATGAAGCATATTATGTACTATTCAGTGGAGGAGGTACTATCTGTTGATTGCTAACAGTATTTACGGTCGTTTAAGGTGAATTCACCTTACAAGTTAAGTCCTGAGGCTGAAGTCAGCAAAAGATTTGTATTATCTTAACTGAAGCCTATCTATTAAGCACAGCTTAGTCCTCAGCAATTACATGCTGTTTGAGTCGTACCTTTTTGCCTTGGCCTTATGTTTCATCTGTTAGCCTGAAGTGATAATGTAGCAAAAGTTTTTACCTACATTCAGTGGAATTCACTTTAAGCTTTTGTAGCGATTACCTTTTTTAGATTTATGAAAATTCTTGTTAATGTATTCTATTCATGTCCAAAATATTTTCAAAATATTTTATTTTATTATCTTACTGTATTGCTTTTTTTTTTTAGCATGGCATGTTGTTGCTTAAATTTTCACTAAATATATTTTTCACTTGGACATTGAATCCAAGAACTAAAGAGCAAACCAGACCTTCTATCAAGATTGCCAATATAAAGCATTTAAACTTGCTTTTCCTTCATCATTTGCAGTTTCATTACTTATCATCAGAGGCTGGTGCTTTTACTTGTTGTTTACATAGACAATCCTTTTGGGAATTCGTCCCCATTAGAAGTACCTCTTAATGGCTCCTCTTTCTTCCTCGGCCTCTACTGTTATGTACCACACCTCATTCATGTCACAGGACTTCTACATTTTTTAGGTAATTACAAATGTATGGGTGGAGTAACTGATAGCACCAGTGGCACATCATCAGCATGTCTCGGGTTTTTGCCAGATCTTTTATCTCTTCAGCTACTTCAGAATTTCAGACCATCCCAGCTGAAGAGACAAGCAGATGAAATAACAGGAAATTAACTTACTCTCTGACAGGGAAAGAGGAATACCTACTGTGGATTCATTGCTTCCCACATCTAAAAGATGAAGTTGATGTTAGACAGGTTTAACTTATTCCTCACGAGTACTACTGGGTTCTCCCCTTTGCCATGTGTGCAGCAAGAGTTCTTTGATTTTGTTAGTAATTTGGTCCCACAACAAGCAAAGAAGGTGAAAGAAAGCTAGACATTAAATCTGTTGATATTAAACAAACACAGTGTTTCTTAGCTGTGCCCTTTTTATTCTGCTTTCACAGACCTCTGCTGAAGAACGATCATCTTCTGAAGAAGGTATGTTTTCCTTAGCAACAGAGGCAGTCTTTATTGCCAGGATTCATCTTATTACATGTAGAAATTCACCACATAACTCTATGTTCCTTTTATACTTAGTCCCAAGAAATGGGCAATGGCTGACATACCTCATCCTACAATAAAGACTGAAGAGACAGGATGGATCATTCCCTGGAAGTACCTGTTTCTCTAATGACTGCAAGGTGACGATCTAGATGGTGAACTTTTTATTCCATATATTTATTTGAGTTATACTGGTTCTAAAGGGATTTCTGTCTTTGTTTGATCCACTGGGGAAATCTGTTGATGTTCCTGTAAATATCTGGAAACTATAAACACTACAGACAAAACTATCTTGATTTCTTGATTGCACTGTCCCACAAAAAGGTATTTCTGGTCACCTTTTATCTCTGGCAGTGAAGTATAAAAGTCTTGGAAGAGCATTCTCCAGAAAAACAGTGAGCACAATCCCCTGCACAATACAGTTCATATATCTACAAGACTAATTTCACTGACTAATGGCAAAAAAAATTTTGTTTTCATCTTGAGTCAAGCAAATTGTTTCTTCAACATGTCTACTTGTAATGGAACTATTCTGCCAACCACATAGCTGTTCAATAACAATAGTAAGTGTCTGTTTTCTGTAACACACACACCCTTTTAGCTGAGCCCAATTTTTGCCTTTGATATCTGCCCCTGGGCTCTCTTACGATTTTAGAGTAATTGACTGGAGTTTTCTTGCTGAATCCCAGCCACTCAAATTCTTCACCCTGTCCTGATCAATGAAGACATAATTTATCCTCATGAAGTGAAGCCAGTTCTGAAACCTAGCCCAGAAGCACATGTTCTTGTAGCCCAGTCCTGTTAACTTTCACTTAGCTACTGCAGGAATACTTTCTTCTTTTATTGTTCTTACCACTGTTAAAAATCTCACAATTCATTTTCTTATAGCTCCTATAGTCAGGACCTCTTGTACAGCAGTTTTCGTCTTGGCACACAACTGTGATTCATTAGAGTTCTGTGCAGTCACATTGGCCAGGTCAGGTAAGTATAATTTTTCTGAAGTCATGGTTCACACAGACGGCCCAATCCAATTCATGTGCTGACTTTGCCCTTTAATGCAGGTACAAGTTACTCACAGTTGGATGTAGTTTCACTTTTGGCATCACCAGTTGCTGAGCCAGTCCAGAATCTGGTGCAGCTACAGGGATTTCACCAAACCTGTGTCAGATGCTTTTGCCACTATGCTCATGTGACTAGATTTGGAGGCTAAGGTGCTTATATTCAAGAACAGTGATTTTTTTTCCTTCGCTTCGTTACAGGAAAAGCTCTCATGTCCTACTTCATATTGCATATATAGCCACATTAACTCTTCCGGAGAGGCATAGAAGGAGTCACTGAGAACCAGTTCAACTTCCTTCCCATTGCTACTGCAGAATCACAGATTATGCTGAGTTGGAATAGAGTTGGAAAGGATCACCAAAGCCAGCTCTTAGCCCTGCACAGGACCATCCCCAAGAGTCACAACATGTGCCTGAGAGTATCATCCAAATGCATCTTGAACTCTGTCAGTCTTGGTGCTGTGACCACCTCCCTGGGGAGCCTGTTTCAGTGCTCAACCACCCTCTGGGTGAAAAACCTTTTTCTACTATCCAAACTAAACCTCCCCTGACACAACTTCAGGCCACTCCCCCAGGTCTTGTCACTGCTCACCACAGAGAAGAAATCAGTGCCTGCCCCTCTTCTTCCCTTCACAATGAAGATGGAGACTGCAATGAGGTCTCTCTTCAGTCTCCTCTTCTCTAGGCTGAACATGCCAAGCACCCTCAACGACTCCTCATACAGCTTCCCCTGAAGGCCCTTAACCATCTGCTTTATCCTCCTTTTGACACTCTAAGAGTTTAATATCTTTCTTACATTGAAGTGCCCAATATTGCACATAATATTCAAGGTGAGGCCACCCCAGGGCAGAGCAGAGCAGGACAATCTTCTCCCTTGAACAGCTGGTGATGCTTTGCCTGATGCCCCCTAGCCCTCCTGGCTGCCAGGGCACTGCTGACTCACTATTTATTATGTCTTGACTAGGTTTTTTTCATGGAATGGCTCTTGCATTGTAGTACCTACAATTTTACTTTTTTTTATCTGAGAGGTGATAGGGTAGTTGAAGAGATTCCCAGGCCTTCATCCACCTAGGGTTCCAGTAATAAGCGTGTGTAGAAGCTTTGCTGTTGGTGGATGGCCTGATGGCTGAAAGCTTAAAAGCTTTGTTAAACATGTGTGTGCATTGCCACTGATTGGGGATTTGATGGTATTTAAGTGTACTTTGAAAGCAAACCACCGATGTAGGGCCCTCTCCTTGTCATCCTTACTTAATTCCAGTGTGAAACGACTTATTAATTGACCACAGAATGTGGGTCAAAGGACTGACATACATGGATAATTACTGCGGTTTGTTAAATCTGGGCACATGAAAGTTCACTGCAACTTCAGTGTAAATTTACGTGTGTTGAGAGAACTAACAAAAATCTGGGGATGAGTTTGCACAGCACATTTGCTATAGTTGTCAAAATCTTTTCAGAATTTGTTATTATCGTTAAAATCTTGAGGAGCTCATTTTACTTGGCAGGCCAACAGAGACTTAGGCAGGTGTGGAAAAGAATGTCACTATTCTGAAAAACATGGAAAGAAATACTAAGATATCATCAGTATGATCGGTTAATTCTGTTGACCTAGAAATGCAGACCATAAGCATAAGAAAGCAAACCCTTTAAAGCTATCAAAGCAGAAATCACACACTTTTGCAAGCAAAGCAGCCTCCATGAACATATTTTCTGACTGTTACTGCTTTCGAACAAGTTTGTGTTCTTGAATACCTAGAATGATTCCTGAGAATTCACAGAGTCATCTGAAGACCAATGTCTTGATTAAAAACTTACAGAAAAGTGTAAAAATCATGATGTCCCATAATAAAATGAATGGTATCTCTTCCAATTCCTAGGATACAATGGTTTTATGGAGTCACCATGTGCATTAACATATTTGTCTGCACATCCTGAGCATTGTCGATCTTCGTGACTCAGGTAAAATGAGGAAGCCGTTCAATTGCCACTTGGCGTTATGAGTAGAGCATATATGGGGCAAGAAAAAAAATATAGGGCATGCCTTCTACTTGCAGCTAAATACAAGGAAACTCCACAAAATCAAACCTTACAAAGAGATCTGAACAGAGAGCACAGAGCTGGCTCAAGTGCATTCAGTTGGCAAGGGCAGGGAAGAGCAAAGAGACCATTTGCCTCAGAATGATAACTACTGAGCTATAGTCTCCTATGAGAAAGCTGCGAGATGTACCAGTACCTGGCACATCTAAAATCATACTAAATAAATCACTATAAACTCTGCTGTAATGAGCAGACTTTCACTGACATATTTTACCCTACTGACACCCAAAATCCTGATACCTGATCTTCTAATTTTTCCAAATCTGTGACACAGTACTTCTTTTTCAAGTTATTTCAAAGTTTTCTTAAATAGAGGGTTGGGTCAAAAGTTGTTTGCTCTTGTACTAAATAAGACTATTTCAGAATTTTTCCTGCATTTAAAAATAATACTGTCTTTCTGGAGTAATGAAGGAAAAAATGAAGAAGTGGCTCATATCTCAGAGGTCCACTCCCTTTTCTGTACCATTCCTTTTGTGTCTTCCCTTTACAGAAGGCAAAACCTTATTGCCTAGGGCATCCCTTAGCATTTTACTTATGTGGTATACATTGGCCCTGATGACTTTAGACACTGTGAAAGTGGATGTACCTAACTGAAAAATTGCTCAGTGGGTCGTTGCAAGCACTTAATTGACCATTTGACTTATAGGCTCAACCTCAGTCCAAGGAGGTTATTTCTTTTGAGGCTTTGCAAGCTTTTTGACTGCATAGTATGACAACATTGAGAAATGCAAAGTAATAAGGATATACAACAGCATTTTGAACCCTGCTTAAAGGAAAACAAAGCAAATAATAAGAGTAGTATGCCAGATGTAAAGATAAGAGTAAAACTGGAGTGTCTTAATAGAGTCCTGGGGCACCAGTGTAAGTCAGGCTCTGCTGATCCTTCAAAATCATCTTTCTCAGAAGTGTCAGTTTCTCTTTGTCTAGCAGTAATGGTGCTAAAAACTGCTGTCACAAAAATTACAGTAAGACAAAAGGCCTGACTCAGCAATGAGTTACCCTACTTTTGCATCATGGTAACTCCTCCAAAAACAAGCAGAAACAGTAAGATGTAACTGGGGAAACAGAGGTGCTAGTCTAGCTCATCTCAAGGCAAAGATTTCCACTTGCCAGTTTTGTTTAGTAAAAACATCTTACTTCACTGAAACAGAAGACCAAACAATGTTCCATAGTGTATTATCTAGACTGCACAATATTATAAACACCATAGTAAACTACAGGAATTTATATCCTACCTGTCTTAATTATGTTTTTATAGAAGTTTTCATCAGGAACTACCAGTACACACAGTCTTTCATCAAACAAAAGAAGATATACTGTAATTTGAGGAACATTTCACATGAAGGAAAGCAATTTTGGCAGAGGAGAATTTACTTCTGTTTCAAATGGAGGCAGTTTCTGAATAAAAGTTGTATCTGAAAATAGGAACATATATCATTGCTGGCTTGCTGAAATGCTATATGGCATTTAAAGACCTCTAAGAAGGATGATTGTGAATACAAAATATATGTCTTTAAGTAATCCTAGACTTTGTAAATCATTAATTTTGTCACCTGAGAGACCCTGGGTATGTGTTACTGTCCTGGGTTGAGCTGGCAAAATGCCAACTGTCCAGGACAGACTGAAAAGGGTTCCTCCTCCCCCCAACCAGCTAAGGGGAAAAGAAGAGGGAGAGAGAAAAAAAAAACTTCCAAAGCCAGGTCTATGCTGAAACTAACTACATGTATTTATACAGAAAAGAGAAAATTAAGAGGACACTACAATATAACACACACTTACACAAGTTATGTATAACAAGAAATAACTTCCCCCTTCCCAGTAAACACAAATTCTACCATTTTAACTACAAATCATTCTAGAGAAGTTGGTTCTTCAGAGACAGACTTAAGCAGAGAGAAAAGCTAAGAACAAACATTTTACTTCCCTCAGATAACATGATGTTAAGCCGGTGCTCTGGGCTTGGGCCTCCCCATCCCTCCTGGGACAGCAGTGTCTTGCTGGGACCACAGCTGTGAAGCAACTGCCCAAGCCACACCCACACACCAGCTCTAACCCCTTTTGAGATGATGCATTATGGTATGGAATACAATATTATTGGCTAGAAGAAGTCAGGTGTTAGCTAGCTCAGCCCAGCTCAAGTCAGCTGACAATTTCAGGCCTAATCTGAACTTTAAAGCCTAATTTAGGCCCACCTGGCTAAACCCATAACAGTTACCTCATACTAGAGTAGAGGAGAGTTCTGAGATCACAATGAGACACAGATATTGGAAAAAATTCACTGAAGTTTTAGCCATCTAATTATATTTTATATGATACTGAAGAGATACCATAAGGATTAGCCCCTGTAATGAAAAGGAATTACTTAAGGCACCGGCTTCCAGGCAGCCCTGAGAATGCACCTGTGTAACCTTTAGTCATGGTGCTGAGTGGTGGGTGACCAGTGCAAAACCAGTAAGGCCTATGGGATGACTCCTGTTAGAAACAGTTGCGAGAATGATAAGCTTGCCCTAGCTGAATCCAGAGGCTCAAAAGTCTCAGTTTCCACATTCAGAGTAACCATAAAGGCACACAAATGCAATGCCTAGTAATTCCAAGGAAGTGTAGCTGAGTTCAGAGCCAGGTGCCAAACCCAGAACTAGCTGGATCACTATGCTCAGATGCATTAGCCGCTTTGTTGGATGACTTTTATTTGGGTATTTGGTTTTATTTTAATTTTTACTCCTTTTTGCAAATAAAAATATTTTCTAAAAGCATAATTTTGTCCCATGAGTGAAGCCTCTGTCTCCAAAGAAAAACATTCCTGCAACTCCTCTCAGCGGACTAAAGAGAAGTGTCATTTTCAGCATATAAAGCTGCAGAAACAACATCCTTAATTACATATTATTGAGGGAATTCTGACTGCTTTGCAACCAGTGAGAAACTTTTCACCAACTTTTGCAGGATCAGAATTGAACTTCAATCACAGAGGACCAGCGTGAAGCCAATGAGATTCTCCATAAGGGGGAGTGATGGACTATTTCCAAATTTTCTTAGATCTTTCTTACAAGACACATCTGAACAGCATCTCCAAATGGATTGTTAATTTTTTTCTCCATCCCTATACCTCATTCAGCTTTAATACTTAGAGACCATTTGGAACAATTTAAATCTCATTCAGCAAATAGGTTTTCTAGTAGGAACAGTCCCATGCTTTGTGTGCACAGCATTCCTATTATCCTGTGCAGACCAGACCTTGTAACAGTGAAAAACAGAATTTCGTGTAACTGTTGATTGGGTTTTTGTCTTAAGAGAGCAAATTCATGGAAATTTTTGTAACTATATCAAACACTTCTTGCCTATGCATGCTGTGATTCTCTTTCCTGGATCAGGAGCCTAGAGATTCAACTCACAGGCTATGAGCTGGCAACCTACATGAAGCTGACATCATAGGTAATTAAAAGAAAGCCATTGTACTACTGGTATACCTGAGATGAGGCATTAGCATGACACATCCTGGACAGCATACAACTACAAATGATACCACAAATTGCTTGGCACAGGCACAAGCTCTCATCATTAAGGGAAAGTGCAAGAATGCTATTGGGATTCCTGGTGTAGTGTAAAAATGACAAAAATACCCAATTATTCAGGCTTCAAGGATGAAAAGTACTGAGACTATAATAGTGGGTACCTGGTAGCAAGATGTAAACTGCATCAGATTGCACCAGACAATGCTAAGAGGCAGTAGCTGCCACTACTTCCTCAACAGAAATAGGAAGTACTCGTGCTTCTCTCATATCTCCACTCTTCTGTAACATGGTATGTTCATTAATTCATTTCTCAGGATGAGGCTGACCACAGCTGACATTCATATTGATTCCTTTATTTTATATTTCTAAGCATCTTGTTTAACAGGAAGCGTAAATAGGTGAATAATACTGTCCCTTCTCAGCTAAGTATTCACAGCCCAAACTCAGATTCTTTTGCAGCTGTTTGCACTCCAGTAGGTTGATGATCCCCTGATCTCTGTCATTTCTTGGTTTAGATCAGGGCTTCCTAGTAGAGCTGATGTGTGTGACAAGCCTTCCTGACTTTATGATTCCCAGAAAATGCAAAGAATGGACATTTTAGTGGCTATGACTCACCCTTGGAAGCTACTGCAGGTCACAGCTCAGAAGCTCTCCTTCTCTGTTGACTCATCAGCAGTGTAAAACAATTCATGATGTCTGAACACTGCTCATTACAGCCAAACTAGAAAGAGGAAATAAAAGAAAAGCAAGTCCACTTCTGTTTATGAGCCATGTTTTTACTGGAATAGTCAGAAGTATTATTTCTCTGCCATGCTTTGTGATTTTTGGTTTCTTTTCAAAAGTCATCTCATGCTCTTAACTGGATAGATACTCTGATTTCCAAAGAGAATAAACCTATTTGTTTACTTGCTGAGAAGATAAAAATTTAAAAAAACATCTCATTAAATAATTGGGTTCAGTTGTCTGGATATGCCTCATGTTCTATCTAACATGCAGGAAAAAATTTGATTGCCAAAGCACAGAACACTTAGTTTTTGCTCACTGTTTTTCCAAGTCAATAATTCTGCTAACATGTGGCGTATCTTCATATGTATTATCAGAGGAGCAAATCATAGGTGTGTAAATTTGAAATTTGAAGCTTTTTTTTTTGTGAGGTAGTAAAGGATAACTGGTACTTCTGCATTCTGCATGTTCTTAAACCTCAGGATTTCTACAGTTTTTCAGAGAGGGGACTAGAAGTTGCATAGCTTTATTAAAAGCACACAGAAAATTAAATTAAATCATTGCTACACATTTGAAAGAAAATTCCCCAAAAGAAATTTCATAAACTACAGTTTACACATGGCAAATACAATGTTTTAAGAAATTTACATTTTTAAAACAGGCTTTGACTCTATGATTCACTTGAGTGAGGCAAAGTTTCTGTTCTGCCACACCAAATTCCTGTATTTATGGGATTTAACAGATAAAATTGAAATGGAGGGGGGTGGGGAAGGAGAAAGGACAGAAAACAATTAATTAAAAGTTGTGCTCTAAACAAAGGAGCACATTTGGTTTATTTCCTGAACTTCACAACTGTAAACTTCACAACTGTAACACACTATGAAACAGCTAAACCTCAAACTCACACTACCAGGTCACCAGGTTTTCAATTCTACATTTGAGTCACAGCCAGGTGATAAGTCCAGTCAAAAATGTCCACAGATTCTCAAAAGGCTAATAATCCAATCAGAATTTCTTGACAGTTTTTAGTTCACAAGTTCATTACAGATTTCTGCAGGACATAAGAGAAGAAAAACAGTATTTTGAGCTACTTTTCTTTATTTTTGTATCCTCTGCTTTCATTTTCCTCCATTGTCTTTTGATGTGTTTTTTGGGTTCTTTGGGGGCTTTTTTGTGAGTTTGGGATTGGTATAGTTTTGTCTGGTTGGTTGGTTTTGTTTGGCATTTTTGTTGTTGTTGTTTTATGGAGAGAGTGGATTATCTACAATTTAAATTAATTAATTTTCATCTTTGCTTTTCCCCATATCTAGGTGAAAAGTTGGTCTCAATTTTTTGGAAACCACTAAAAGACCACTTAACTGGTATTTAGAATATGTAGGAAACACCTAGGGAAAACACAAATCAGAAGCACCTGGGACTCCCAATAAAACACTTAAACCAGAGTGTGAAATAATATTAGCTTGTTTTCAGATCAGATCCAGAAAGTTCAACACAGTCCATGGTCTGTGTATATTTGTATTCTTGTTAAAAATTTAAAAGGCAAGGTTTTAATGTCTTTGCATTATGTTAAGTTGTGGGCAGCCTGTAAAACAATCAGAGAGATGCTATTAAAAGTATATTAATAATAAAGCAGATGCTTTAAAGAAAACCCAGTAGCAACCTGAGTCCACTTTACATTCCATATGGCAGGCCTGGTTGAGAATTACTGAGAATTTAAGAATAGAGCTTTTGGTGTAAAATTCTAACTTTTCACTAAAAAAGACAAGGCTTAAGGATCCTCTTTAGTTACTTTTTAAGAAGCAAACAGCACTTTTGTCTTTAACTACTGAAATCAGTTAGTATAGTCATAATTTACTTCCAAAGAAGATGGAGACCCAATTGTGAAATAGTCATGGAGGATTAAACAATAGCATCTATGCTGGACAGAGGCTTTTTTCTGTCAGAAGTTATGACAGAGGAAAGAGAAGTTTTGGTTGTTAACCCCTTGCAGTTTCAGCAGCAAGAATGTTTCCAGAAACAAGGTTTGACTGCAGCTAGTCCAGGATCTGAATACCAAAGTGCAGCGAGGCCAGCCTGGTGTAGTGTACCCTTAGCACAGAATTATCTTCAGGCATGGCCACAGATCTGCACTCGCTCTTGTGCCAGGACATAAGTAAAATTTTTAAAAATACCTTTAGAGCCAATAGTATTACCTAGAAACTTAGCTTACTAGCTTCCATAGCTTTAGAAACAGTACTTTATTTTAAGATATTAAAATGTATGAAAACCCTATGCTAGATTTGAATAGAGTGCAATGACTATTTCTGTATTTCCAGTACTTGTACTACCTATTTTGTGACACCCAACCTTGCCAATACCACACATGCACATGTTACTTCAGGAATACACATTTATGGGTTTAGCTAGGTAGGCCTATATTTAGGCATTAGATTTCAGGCTAGGCCTGGGACTGTTGGCTGACTTGAGCCGGGCTGAGCTAGCTGACAGCTGACTTCTTCTAGCTAATAGTATTCCATACTATATTCCAACACCATCTTAAAAGTGTAAGAGCCAGTGTGGGAGAGGCTTGGACAGTTCCTTCATAGCTGTTGTCCCAGAAGGAGGCACCATGCCATCCCAGTAGGGACAGGGAGGCCCAGACCCAGAGCACCAGCTTATCACCAGGTTATCTCAAGGAAGTAAAATGTTTGTTCTTAGTCCTTCTCTCTGCTTAAGTCTGTGTCTGGGGAACTGACTCCTCTAGAGGGATTTTTATTTAGAACAGTGGGATTTGTGTTTGATGGGGAGTGGGGAGTTACTGGTATTTCTAACTTGTGTGTGTTTTATATTGTAGTTTACTTTTAATTTTTCTCTTTTTCTTTAATTTTTCTCTTTTCTCTTAGTTTAAGTTTAAACCTAGTTAGAAGGTTTTTTTTCCCTTTCTCCCTTTTCTCAGGGGAAGGGGGAGGGGAAGTGGAAAAGAGACTAACTCTGTGTTGGCCAGTTGGCATTTTGCCAGCTCAACCCAAGACACACATACAGCTGTACAGATGGACTGACAGCAATTTCATATCCATTTTAAAGAAAAATTCTGCATTATTGATAAAACTTTTCTTTTTATAGTTGAAATTGACAACTGACTTTTAAAAATACTAATTAAGAGCATGTTTAAGTTCATGATAACTATCTTGACATGTACAAATGTCTCTGCTTTTTTAAATACCTATCTGGTCTGCCTGCTGTTGCCAGTAATATAAACTTATCAAGCACATGGGACAGTTAAGCTCAAATATCTATGAAGCTTATTACAAACGGTGAAGCAAAAATTTATCTTTGTCAACTAAAGGAAATAAAACTAAAATATCAATACTTACCTTTCTAAAAAAGGCTGGATGCATCTCAGTCACAGATACCTACATTGCTTCTTAAGTTACAAAGGTGCCTACTTGTCAAGCATATATTAAATAAGTTTTGGGCTGAATGGTCTTTAGTCAATTTTTACAACACAGGTTTTAAGGGCTTCATTGAAATTACTTATCATGATTGTAGGTCCACAGTGCCTGAGGCCTGTGGAAATGGAATACACACTGCCATTAATAAACATAGATTTATACCCTGTTTCTCTTGTAATAGCTTTAAACAGCAATAGCAACTAAGCACATAGTTCTAAAACCATTGGACAGTCTCCAGCTGTCCCAGGGTGGCTCCTGGCTTACAGTAAAATACTCTTCAGTAGTCAGACTATAAGCCAGTCATAAATCGACTTCTCATCTTCTTTCATGTCTGATATATTTACTACAGAATCATGACTTGAAGGTGGATACAAATCTCAGGCATGAGTCAAGGACCCTCCATGACATGCAGAAAAAAAGTCTCTTCTCCCACATGTTTAAGACCTCTTCATCATGGATGAAGAGAGAGGCTTTGTATCTCCAATGAGCTTTCTGCAGTAGCCTTATCTATCAGTCCAGGAATTAAAGACCAGACAGAGGCAGGGGCAGCGGAGATCATTCTAAAAAAAATCCCGCTTCATATTATTCCACATTGCCACAACTCTTCACACTGGACCAGGGACTGAGGAGCACAGGACATGGAATCACAGACTATTCTGAGTTGGAAGGGACCCACAAGGATCATCAAGTCCAGCTCTTAAGTCAATGGCCCACACAGGGTACACAGCTGGGTTCTTGCCGGTGAGGCCACTGCCTCTGCAAGCAGTGCTGTGCTGCCTTGATGCTGGCTCACCATGCTGTGCAGAGCAGCCAGATCTCACTGCTCTGATGGCTGCTGCAACATGGGGCCTCTCCTCAACACTGTGTCAGGACATAGCCAGGTTGAAAAACAGAGCATGGAGGAAGGACAAGCCCCAGAATCCACCCATATGGATAAAGAAAAAAAGTACTATGACTGTGCTTTTCAGAGTCAGCAGCTGCCTCTTCAGTGACTTTCACTTCCTGACACTGGCTGCAAGGAATAAGGAATAAACTTTGGAGCAAACCTCTGGGCTGTGTATCTAGAATACAGGAACTTTGGGAAATCTGGATCCTGAGCAACTGTGTTAGCACCACAGGAATTCTACTGTCTACCATATCCACAAGTAATAGCAGTGTTGCAGAAAATATTTATACCTTATTTCACACTTGTTTATTTTCAGAGAGCAACAAGGAAAGAGGTGTCAGGCCTTCTTCAAATCAGAGGGTAACAAGCTATTAAGGAGAGGCATGGTCCTAGCAAATCCTGTTCATAAAAATAAAATGTTGAACATTAGTATGTAGGGTTTACAAAAGATGACAGATCAAATCATATACAGTAATCTGTAATGATCTTTCTCCACATCCCCACTGAATGCTCGTAATTGCACAGCCACCTATCACTGATGTCAAGGCATTCCAAGAAAAATTTGACAGATAAAGTGGCAGGTGCTTTGCCAAGTATCTGCTATCTCAGGAATTGCTAAACACTTATTTGCACATCGAATCTTATTATTCTAATTGCATAAGCCACCTTAGCTTTAGGGGGAAAAAAAAAGGTGGTTATGCAGCTCTGCGGGGGTAGAAGACCATTCCCGCAGGTCCCTCCGTGCCGGACAGTGCGTGAGAGAGAAATGTTCACTCAGAGAGACTGGAGGCAAAACCCCATTTATTATGCAATCACGCAACTCTTATAGGATTCTGAGGGGAAGGTGCTGGAACTTGGACACGAGTGGGTAAGGGTTTGGGAAGGAGTGACTTGGGCACTCGGCTAGCCAATAGGGGAAACGGAAGAATCAAACCCAATAGGAACCCAGGGACTGGGGATAGACGGGTGAAATAACCAATGGGGTTAGGAGAGAGGCAGAAATCGATAGGAGGGGCAGGTGTACCACTGGTAGCTACATCGGCACCTCGAGGTAGAGCAATCACGAAAATGGGGCCACGCTGGACCAGATCGGCGGGATGGCTCCGCAGGTCCCAGCTGCTGCCAGTCAGCAGCAGCTGCAGCCGCCATGGCAACTGCACTGGCAGCACGGGAGGGAGAGGCCCCCGGGGGGGGCAGCCCCAGCTCAGGAGGCAATCCCTGTGCCTAATTGGCACAATGACTCATCAGGAACAATGCTGCAGGGGGTACACCCAGAAGGGGTGGGAACCATGAAAGAGGGGAATGACAATAAAACCTTTTGAACTAAAACCCATACAGTAAAAGCTCATAACTTTTACACTTCCACCACCAAAGTCTTCCATGTTTGTAGCTGGTACAGTCTGGGCTTCTTCCCACCGCTATTCTCCATGTAGGTATGTATCAGAACTTGTTCTTTCCATATTTCATAGTCCGGTTTGTTCCCCACAGGTGGCCCTGCAATCCTTAAATTACTGGATTTAAATTAGAAACCAAGCCAGAGATAAAGGCCTTGAAAGAGATTTTATAACAAAAAAGGAATTATAAGTTCAGCATTGTAGGCTGAACCTCCCAGAGAGGAAAGCTAAACTTTCTACTGATTTCAAATGCAGAGTTTGTCTCCAGAGCATCTCTGTCCTCTTGTTTCTTCTTGGGAGTCATTTGACTTTTTTCAGATCTCTCACTTTCCATTGCTTGGAAGGGAACAGCAGGGCCTGGCCTGTATAGCACTTCTTCAGTGCATTTTTTAGACTAGCTTGATTTACAGTTTGATGCCAATAGATAATATCAGCATGGAAGCCAGTCCCGGGTACATTGATGGGTCAGACAGAAGAACACATATTGCCTTTGGATCTGAGAACAGAGACAATTGCTCTTCAGAGACACAGAAATATTTGAAGATCAGTAAATTATACATTCACACTTAGGAAAAATAGTAGAGGTTCCATGTTTTATCCTTTGAACAACGCAGGAACATGTACAAAAGTACAACATCACAGAACTAAAGTTTTTTAAGAGACAAAGTCACAATCTTTTGGGGATTAATCCAGCACTATTGCCATTTAAATCAGAGAACTTCAGGATACAGTGTAGTCACAAGTCAGCTTTCAAGACTCATATTCTACATTTATGGAGGGAAAAGAGAAAAATGAGGCATTCATGCAAAAATTTGTTCTGGTGAAATCCAAAACCAAAAAACAAACCAACCAACCTGCTTGATCTTTTCCTGGACTGCATTGTATGCTGTGATTTATATGAGAATTTGAGTCTTTATCTGCAGCTTACATCTATAAGATATCCAGGAGATGTTTTAGAGCATATGAATGTGACAGGGAAAAAAGTAATTATAATTAAAAGAAACTATATTTAAAACTAATGCCGAAGAAGAGCACATCTTTCAGGTTTGTGCATAAAAGTGACTGAAAGTGACAGAGGGAAAATATTTGCAGGCATATGATAGCAATGCAATTGAAATTCTATAATAAACATGCAAACTTCAGTTTGAGTTTTCTTCATCAGAGTAAATAGATGAGTGTGGCTGAAGCTGCCTTTCTAAGCACAAAACACATATACACAATTTGTAGGGCATGAACTCAACATGACAGCCTTTGATGTTTCTAGGTAACAGATTTCATTTAGAGTTATTAAAAAACCTCTAGTCTGATCTTTACGCAGTATTCATTTACTAATTATTACTAATTATAACACATTCCAGATGTTTTAATACATATTTTATGTATCACAAGTATCCTGCAGAGCTATTTTCTTCTCATTTGGCCTTTTCTTGATTTTGCTACAAAATCCAAGACAAACTATAAGATATAAAAAAAACATAGCACTTTACAGCAGAAAGCACTTGTACTGAAATGCAACCCCCTTACAGATTCTAAGAGCATTTCTGTCTGGTGTAAAAACAAAAACCCAAAAACAACAACAACAAAAAACAAACAACCAAACAAAAAACCCCAACCAAAAAAAAAATATAAAAAACCTAACCAAAACTACTGTGAAGGAATTTCCAAAACTTTACTTTTCTTATAAATTGCCTCTCTGTGCTTCTTTGGTTTTCTTCTGCCCATCCCCCATCTCAGTTATATCTTTTTCAGTTCCTTTGGACTACACCTCTTCAGAGATTGGGCAATTTTATTGCTGCAGTTTCACAGCTTAGCATTGTTGGGTCCTGATTTAGACTGGGTACTTCAGCTACCACAGCAAGATAACATCACGCTAGAAATATGCTTTTGTTCCTCAGAAATCATTCCAAATGGAACTACCAAGTGATATATAAGAAAATGTAGTCCTATACCCTTTCTCCCACACACAAAACACATCAAAACTACAGATCTGGTATACCAGTAACACTGATTCATCCATCGGAATTCCCTTCCTCCCATTCCCTAAATATTTCCAATGTAATCCATCATTACATTATGTACTAATTAACCCAATGTCTTAACATGAAATCCGAGAAGGTAAAATATTGCATGCACAAGCAGGCATCTTTCTAGTAAAGTACCAAGCTTTTTGTAATGGAAACTTGTGTTTTGGAAAGTTAATAAAGAGATTAATCTTCCAATCCAGAGGCAGTAGGGAAAATAGCAGTTGTTTATTTATGCAGATCAGTAAAACTCTCAGTGTTAAATGTAAGACTAGTCATTGACCCTTTCTGGTGAGTGAATGAAGTATTATCTTCAACATTTCAATTTAGCCCAATACCACAAGTGTATAGTAATTGTGATTTTATTATACCGTCACATAAATAATGCAATAGTTTTGGTGATCTATGGCCTTTAGAACACCACACAGATAACTGCCTAATACAGTAAGAAGGTACTAGGCACTGTTTAATTTTTGCATTAATATGGTGAGAAACACTGAGAGATTTCAACAGCTTTAAGGAAAAAATCAACATGGTAGAAATGAAATTTTCCTAGCTGTAATGCAATACATGTCAATCAATACATGGATCAATGATTAGGTGTGTTGGGTTGAGCTGGCAAAATGCCAACTGTCGAACACAGAGAGTCAGAGCCTCCTCCCAAGGTAAAAGGAGGAAGGGGAAAAAAACCTGAAAAGACCAAAACCTGAAAGTGCAAGCTTCTTATATTTATACAGAAGAGAGACAATTAAAACCAGAATATTATATAAGACATATATATACAAATGTGGGAAAAAACCAACAACAACGACCACACTGAGTCACCTACCCAAATAATACAGATTCCAACCACCCAGACCCACCGGACACCCAAAAAGACTCTTCCTGAGAAAACTCCCCCCAAGGGAGGAGAAAAATTAACAAGGAAATGTTCACCTCCATAGATAACACCACAGTGGGGTGGCAGTAAGGACTAACCTCAGCGAAAGCAGTAGCAGAATGTCCTCCCAGAGCTGGGGCAAAGAGCAAAAGAGACAGAAGCTCCACATCCCTCTCTTTTTATACTTGATATGACACCAGAATACAGTGTGGAATACCACTGGCCAGTAGGAGTCAGCTGTCAGCTGCCTGACCCAGCTTGAGTCAGCTAATAATCTGAGGCCTACTCTAAAATCAAAGCCAAAATTTATGCCTACACCTACTTAAACCCAGGACATTAGGAAAGGAATCTGTATTCTTAAAGAGAAACTAAGGACATTGTAATAATAAAGTCTGACTTAATATTATCATTCTTTTGCTATGTACTAAAATATCATATAATGCATGTAGGATATTTTAAAATTTAACAATGCAAACAAGAACTGCTAATGAATCAACCCCACATATTTCATTATTTTCTTTAGCTTTTCCAAAACCAGCATATTTTCTTCTTCTTCTGCAGAAAGAGCAAGGACCGTAGGGAAGATGCAACGATGAACCATTGTCTTCAATACCTGGCTCTCTAGGGAGGCTTTGTTTCATTCTTGAAAAGGACTTTTTTGGTTCTTTTGTGACTCATCAGGTTTCAAATTGCAGAAAGCAAAAATCTCAAAAGTAGGACTGTGAAGCAATGAAAAGCAATGAAAAGGAGGGTTGGATGTAGACATACATATGAATATGATGCATGTGGGTATTTCTTGGACAATGCACAATTACTACTAGCACAATTTCTACTAGCACAATTAGCACTGCTCTTAGATTTTCTTTTTAAATGTCTGCCTTTCAGGCTGACACAGGCCAAGAGTATGCATTCTCTTGCTTCAACTGCTTCCATTCATGCACAAAACTCTTACTACACCATTGCGTGCTGTGTGCTTATTGAGTAAATATTCCTTTCTACACTATAGGTGTAAGCACAAGCTCGTTCTGGTATTGCAGCACAGTCATAATCCTTAATTTCACATTGTCTTAGTTTGAGGGAAACCAAAATGTTTACCAAGACCAGAGGAGAGAATTCCTCCTCAATAACCACATCACCCCTTATTAAATTTTAAAAAAACCTTTAATTAGAAAATGGTTATAAAAAGGATAACTGCTCTTCATGACTAGATATAGATATGGATATAGATATAGATATAGATAGATATAACTATAAACAGACCAGAGCAAACTACTCCCCCAGCACAAAAAAAAAGAAAAACCCCAAAAACTGTAGATTCCTCCTGGTGCAAATATATTTATGGACAGTGTCAGCATCACACTTCGGCTGGCTGCCAGGTGAATTCTCAATCTTTTCTCAGCGAGGCAGAGACAAGGTGGGGTGTAGGACTCACATGGCACAGGATGGAGCCTTTCCCATGGGGGAAGAGCAGACTCTTTCCCTCTCCCTGTCCTTCATTCAAAAGAAGGAAAAGCTGGAAAGTTGAGGAGTGGTGGTAATTCCCAGAAATCTCCTTGCAGTCAAGGTTGGTTCCAAGGAAAAGGTCTGCAGGGTGTCCCGAAGCAGCTGTGACCCTTCTCTCTCTCTCTCTCTCTCTCTTTCTGTCTCTCTGTCTCTCTCTCTCTGTCTCTCTCTCTCCCTCTCTCTCTCTGAAGCTCAGGGTGCCCAGAGTTAGAAGGGGGAAGGCAAGGAGCAGAGCCAGAAGGAGCTCTCACTAGTTTAGCAAGCTGGCTTTTCTCAGCAGCTGCGCAAAACAAAAAGTGAAGCCAGCCCCCAGGAGAAATTTCTTCCCCTCCCAGGTGCTGGGGTTCCATTTCTCACCTCCATCCCATCAGTAAGTTGGAATCTGGAGTCATCAACCACTCCTTTGTTCTCAGTCCTGGCACTTCAAGTCCCATAACCTTTGTGTTGGTAGGGTGAGAAAAATTCCCTGAAGGAACCCTTTGACAAACATTTACCAGAAACTACAGAATATGCCCAATGCATTGACAATTCTCAGAGCCTGTCTCTTGCAGCTCTGTAACTGTTCCCTGCACAGCCACCCTTCCTGGGTAGCTTGCTGATTTATTTAAATGGCTGTGGACATCTCAACAGGTCAGCACTACCAACTGCTCCTTAAGGCTTTGCAAACATCTTACACAATTCTAAAGAAAAGAGTAACTTTGGTTTCTTATTGTTTGGTTTATTGGGGTTTTTGTTTGTTGGTTTGGTTTTTACCAGTAGCTCAGTGTATTTTCTTAGTTTGGTCCAGTCTTGCTGGAGTGCTCCATAATTAGTCAGTGATTCACTGAATCAAAAGTGTCTTCCCCATGAATCCTAGAGCAGTATGTTCTGTATGCCATGACTGCATGGAATCTTATTCCAAAAGTTAGTTATGTAGCTAATCAATAAACTGATTTGAGTATGCTCAAAGTACAGGATATACTTGGGTTTGATGCTACAAGAGATCTTCTTTAAGTCAGCAAAACCAACAACAAATGTTCCTCATCCTTAGTTCCTCTGCTCATTATTCTGCACACCACAACTAACCTTACAACTCTCACAAGTTCTTTGACTTCACAACAACAGATCTAATTATTTTCTACCTACCAAAACACTCAGATAGTAATCAATCTTAAACCTAAATGAGTTTCATTACTGAACTTCTTCATCATCAGAGTAGTTGCTCTAAGACATACCCTAAACCTGTGTCTGACCTTTAATTTCTCCCTGGCTGATTTTGGTTTTCATCAATTCTATCAAAAGTTATAAAATCTGAGATAAAAGGAAAGCAAGAAACTTGGTCAATAC
Source organism: Pithys albifrons albifrons (assembly GCF_047495875.1). Classification (NCBI taxonomy): domain Eukaryota; kingdom Metazoa; phylum Chordata; class Aves; order Passeriformes; family Thamnophilidae; genus Pithys; species Pithys albifrons. Next base: position 75,258,401 of record NC_092497.1, on the reverse strand, counting down.
TCAGCATTGGTGGGACATGTTTGGAGTAATGTTTTGGAGGAATGTCCAGTTCCCTACAAGAGATAAACACATTGGAGCAAGTCTACCAAAGAGCGTTAAAGAAGACTAAGAGACTGTGGCATCTTTCACATGAGAAGAGGCTGAGAGATCTGGGACTGTTTAGCCTGAAGTGTCTCACAGGAATCTTACTGATACGTGTAAATATCTCATAGGTGCTAGCAATGAAGATGGAACTCAATGGTACTCACTAACAGGTCAAGAGCAATTGAAATAGAAGAAATTCTATTTAAGCATAAACTCCACCTTCTTTGATGTGAGTGTGCTCTAACACTGGAACATGTTTCCGATGGAGGTGGTAGTATCTCCATCCTTAGAGGTATTCAGCACCAGACAGGGCCCTGATCAACCTACGCTTTCTGATCCTGTTTAAAGTAGAGGTCTTGGGCTTAGAAGAAGTCCAAAAGTGCCTTCCAAACTTAACTGCTTTGTGATTCTGTGATTAGCATTTTCTATCTGCAGTCGAGTTCTTAAGACTCATCAGTTCTTGTTCCTTCCCAGTATATGTCCTTCCTCCTTTTTTGGGATACTACTGACCTCTGCATAATAGCTGAATAGACATATAGGACCCTCAAAGTCTCAAACTTTCAACAAACAGAGGGTGTACAATTTGCATTATCTGTGACAAAAAAGTAGACAATAATCTTCAAAAATATTCATGCTAGGTTTAAGCTAAATTCCTCTCTGTTCTTTTATCTATTTCCACAGCCTGTTCCCGTATGAACAAACATGACTTTTAATTATAGCATTCTCCACTTTACAGTTCTGGAATGTTGTAATTTTTGTTGTTGTTGTTTCCTCTGAAAATGTTACAGTGCTGAAAAACAACATGTGATACAGAAGAGAGACCACATTAAAATAAATATTTAAGACTATTTCAGTTGGGATGAATGGGATACCTAAGAAACAACTCACAAACAAAACTAGGACTCTAAGAAGTTGTAAGGTTTATCAGACTGGCAATGAGACTTCTGCTTAGTTGTGCTGCTGATGTGAGCAGACAGAAAGGTGGACTGGTAATAGAGGAAAAATACTGAACAAAAGAAAATGTCTGCTCAAAAATAATGACAAAAAATGCCTGCCAGCTTGGGAGTTGTGAGTCTGGGAACTAGGCCCCTGAGCCAGGATCATCCTTGAGAAGGGCAGCTGGTCTCTTGGAAATACAGTTGGTTCTCCTAGAAAGAAGACACATCCTGATGTACAATTGATAAGTGCTAAAACAAGGGACTGAAATGATACCTTATCATCTGAAAAAGTGGAAAATAGTCTGGAAAAAGTAGGAATTCCTCTGAAAGAACAGAAAACCTTATCATCAATTTTGTGTTACAGGTCAAAAACTCAAACTTGCAGCATCTATTTGTTGCTGAAAGCAATGGTAATCTACGCCCTCTTATGTCTCTATCATATAAAATAGGCTTAAGTTCTCTCCAAAGCTGAGCTTCTCTTCCTGAGAACTTACCGTGCCACACATATTTTTGTTTTCTAATCAGATTTAATTCTTCACATTAGCTTTCTAAAAGGTCTTGAGTCTCAGTGGGGATGCTGACTCCAGACTTTGTGCCACAGATCACCTTGGAAGTGAGACTCTGCAATCTCACTGGTCGCCTTTTCTAGACACACTTTGGGGTAGGCTTAGATTGTGATCTCACTTCTGGGATTGTTTGGTTCACCTTTAGGGTTAGTTTGCCCCCTGGTTTGGGATGGTCTTTCTCCTTCTGAAATCTCTTTAATTCCCTTGATACTCATATAATAAGTCCATATAAATATTATCTCCAGTATTAGATTGTTGATAAGTCACTTCAGTAATGAAAAGATCATAGTGACTTGTAATAATATATACCTAATTGGTAGTTGCTGTTATTGATTGTTCCTCTGTGATTGATGGCTGCTGTTGTTGGCTGCTGCCATATTATTGATTAACACTATATTATCAATTGATGATAGCAGTTTGTAATAGCTGAATATATATATTCACTTTATTGGTCATAATTATACTTTACTTGCTATAGGTGATTTTTTTTATTTTAATTTTTGTGTCAGTTTACTTGCTAGTGGTAAGTTTTGTGCTATTAGTGGTTATCTGTAATAAAGTCTCCATATTCTTGTGTGTTAGAGAATCCTACAAATGCATGGCCATTATCTCTATACATTCTCCCTTTAGGTCTCAACATCCATGTATCTCCAACTCCTTTCCATTAAAGCATTATCAATGAAGAGATGCCAAAACTTTCTGGGCATGTTCCTTGCACAGAAGAATATCTAGGTGGTGTATCAGTTGCCTATTTAGAGCCTCTGGCTCTGTTTCACAATCTTATATAGGGGATGACTTTGAGTGCATAGTCTGTCAATTTTAGGTGCTACCCAGACGAAACCAACAGCCTCCACAAGGCAGTTACTTGTCCACACAGTGTTGAAGATAATGGCGAAGAGGCAAGTGGAAAGGAGAACAGTCACTGAAAAGGACAGAAAGACAGGGAGACAGAGGAAAGCTAAAAAGAATTCTGAAAAGGCTATCTGCTTTACCTTGCTCTTCCCACAACAAATGACGCTAATGGTATTTTTGTCTTTTACAAAGTACTCAGTCATACTGAAGTCTGAGTGAAGTGCACTTCAGCCAATGTAAAATACCTCTCAGTCTCATCAGGATGTGAACTGCTGATTGGAGGTGGTAATCCATGTGTAATCCTGATAATGTGACTGACATTCTGATTTCATCTTTTCACATCTGGTAGTGCTGTAGTCTGCCTTTAGCCTACTGTATTCAAGAAAAAAAGATACACAGAGACTGACAAGTCTGCTTCACAAAGGTATGGGTGGTTTCAAAGACCATTCAGCTAGGAAAGAAACAGGAAAATTCTGCACATTGAGTAATATATATGTAAAGTAAAGGATTGCAGAATAATTTTGCTCTGTTGAAGTCTAAGCACACTGGGTAGGGAGTCATCTTACTGAAATGCAGGCATCTAAATTTGGTGTCAAATACAATGTTACCAGCCAGACTCCCTTTACAGTCAACAACAGAAAACAGGTACTTCTGGGGAAAACTCATCAAATCAATTTCAAAACCAGATGAAGGACTGGACTCATTTTACTATGAAGACAATAATGTTGTTGTAACTAGCTTCTATACATAGAGTTTACAGTGACTAGTTCATGCCTCACCTTATAGCTTTTGATGCCTATGTCAGAACTGATGAACTGTGCTTCAAAAAATATATACTTATCTCAGTTTAGGAGAATGATATCCTAAGGGAAATAAGATCTATCCAATTTATCAAAAATAGTCTGAGAATACAGATTGGGGCAGAAATATAACAACTAAGATGCTACATGCTTCTTTTAAAATACACAAGTACTCACACTGTTGCAAGTAATTCAAAGAAACAATGTAGGCTGACCCAAGAGAGGAGCAACCCCACTTTTTCATAGGGAATGTAGAAAGAAAGTAACTAAAAGGAAAAAAAATCGTGACCTGCAGTAAAAATCATGTTCAAGTGAGGAGAGTGTGGCTTTTATGCAGGTGTTGAGAAGACAGCAGCAAGAATGACAGGCTTCATATTACCGTATTCTAAATCTTACTATTTCTTCAAAGACTTTCTTCTTGTAAAATGAGTAATCCTATGTATTTGTCTGCTTGTACCCTTGTATCTTCCCGAGGAGCTGAACTGTTGATCAAGAATAGCTCCTACATGGGAAGAAAGTCATGTCCAGGGTGAGTGGGGTCAGATACTCTGAAAGCCTCTGCATCTGGGACATGAAACTAGTATACTAAGTCATCCTGGTAACATGCTTGAAAATCCAAGACAAAAAGTCAAACAGCTGCACAACTGAAGGCAAGTTTTAAAGGAACATTCAGAACAACGAGACCTGAAACCAACAGTCTCACAAGTAAGCAACCATGGAAACTTTCTGTGCTCTATAAGGAAAGCTGCTTTAAAAAACCAAAAACAAAACCAAAAAAACCCCCAAACCAACAAACAACAAAATACCCAAACAAGCAAATAAAACCAACCCAAAACATACAGCCCCCCCCAACATTTTTCTCCACAAATGTCAAAGTAGTTTGCAGTGTTCCTTCAGAAAATATTCCCTGAAACTTCATCAAGAGCAGCAAAAAATTTCATTTTTACTCACAATTTAGATTCACTGGTAAATGGTCCAGCTAAAGCTTCCTTCTGCAGTTCTAACTGCAAAATATTACCTTTGCAATATTTGGAAGACAATTGCACTAGGGCTAAATTTGATTTATTGCCTTCAATGATAATATTCCACAGACTGTCTGAATATTATAAGGTTGTTTTCCTCCCCCTGTGGAATGATTAAAACATTTTGGTTATTTTTGTATTCAAGTGTTTCACAGCAGTTTAGTGGTATTCACAAGATTGCATCCATTTTAGGGGATGCTTTCATCTTTATGTGAATGAAATTCAGTCAGTATGCTCATATTTATTTTCAATAAGCCATCATGGACAGCTTTGCTCAATTAGCATACTTTGAATTGATACAGAATTAATAAAAATACCCAAACAGATTCCTTTTCTGTACTTGCACTCAATATATTACTTTCTTGGTAAGGGATGAGTACTGTGGTCTACCTTAAGGTCTGGAGTTTGTTCTCATTCACAGTAGGATTAGACACAGGTAAAATCATTAAGTGAACAGACCTACCCCTCTTACAGCCACCAATAAAAGATTGTGAGAATCTAGACACTATAGAAGCAGTACCACCAACCACAGTTTAGACTGAATGTTACCTTCCAGTCTTGGTTTTCCAAGTTTTCTGTGAAGACAAATGTTATACAGGTATGACCTACTGATCTTAGTGTCAGAGTGATCAGCAGTCTGCTGAGTTCTTTTCTGTAAACCATCATGTTTGAACCTAAAAGGTAGTTTAAGCCAAACTGATGAAGGAATCACTGTTCTTTTAACTTCTGGGAAAACAAGTGACTTTGTAGTTAGACTTAGTAAGTGACTTTTTAATTCAGGGTATTGCATTTGGTGTCATCTCAAATAAGGAAAAGAGATTAACATAAACTCAAATGTTACTAGATGTACAGAAATCCATGTTACACTTTCCATATCTTTAGAAAAGCAACAGTTATGACCTGAATCTTTATGAAGAAGTCAAGTCTATCTAAGACACAAACCCATAGGAATCCAGACTTAAATGATGTTTTCCATTTTTCATACTTTCTGCCTGAAGTTTTCCAGCAATATTTTTTTCTGTAGATAAAGTTTGTATGAAAAGGTTCAAATCCTTTAGAAAACAAAGAATGCTGTAGAAAAGCAAAAGAAATTCCATTCATTAGGATATTTTTTTAAACCTTCCTAGATGGGAACACAAGGAAAATTAAGTATAAACTTCTTGTCTTGTCATTGGATTTGGCAGCAATAACTTCCCCATGATTATCAATTCTTTATTCACTAAAAAATAATTTATGCTTATAAAAATGCTACATCTTTTCCAGTGCATGTCAACAGTTTTACATCCAACAAATAAGTGATGGCAAAAGTAAAATAATACTAAAGCCAGTATTTAGACAAGAGAAACATACTAGATTGTTTGGCAAGTTGGTTAGCAGCAACTGAAAATATTTCTGGCATTGCTAGAGGAGGTTGTGGATTTGTTTGGGCCATAGATCCTAACTGTATGGGCTTCACCATCTCATAAAACAATGATGTGACTTGATGGCACTCTTGTAGTTATTATGTTTGCTTTATTACACTGCTGGTAGCCAATAAATTTCATGGGAATTAGCGCAAAATACTGCTCTTTGAAAATGGAGTCCTTACTCAATCAAGTCCTCTGGTTAATTCACTAAGCAATTTTATGGATTGTGATCCAGCACAACATATTTTCATGTTAGGTAGGATGTTATTTACATTTAGTATACAGGCCTTATGCTTCATTAATTTTGACTTTGTAAGTTAGTCTGAATATCTCTTAACCTTGTGAATGTTGAGTTTTCTTCTCCTAAATTAAAATTGCTACTATGCCTTTTCAAAACTACTTTAAAATACATATTATCAATTAATGACAATGTAATGTTTGCTTTTTCATAATTGAAATGTTTATCACATTGTTCTGATTTTGAGTGTGGATCATATATAGAATCCGCAGAGACTGTGGTATTCTGATGGCAAATACCTTAACTTTGCACACTGATTGCGATCCTTTCTATTACACTGCCCAGTGAACAATCATCTAAATCCACTGTGTAGTTGGTATAATCATAAAAATTTAAAATTTGTACTTCCTCTGTGTAACTAAAAGTGCATATGAGCAGAAATAAATCACAATTCAGGAGACTTGCTCCTACTTAATCTTCATGATGATGGAAAATCTAGAAGTTTGTCTTGAAAGACAGGTTTTGATAACAGAAATAAATAGAAAATATGACTTTTTGTCATGGTACCTAAGATCATTGATGAAATCTTTCACTAAAGAACATGGGAGGTAACTTTGAATATATGTGGATTTAGGCTCAGTAAAGGAGACTTAGTAGTAGGTGATTTTCACAAAATACAGATTAGAGTGGTGGCTTTTCCTAATATTAATTTATCATTTATATTTCTACGCCAATGTTACACCAGGAATAACTTAATTAAACCACCATAATTTAGTCATAAATCCAAATGAAAGAATGAGAGCAGGTAACCTGTTTTATACAGTAGATTAATTCTGTTTGGACCAAGGCTCTCAGTGAAGTTCTTCTCTGGCATCAGCAGACCTTTCCAGGGAGTGCTGCCAAAACACAGTGCATCCAATGCTTTCTAGAAGTAGCAGAGCTGAAGAACCTGCCCTTTAGGAAAGACAGAAGGATCTAGGCCTTTTATACCTGAAGAAGAGGAGACTCAGCAGGGACCACATCACAGTGACAGTACTTAAGAAGGTGGCTACAAATAGTACAGATTCTCTTGCATCACAAGGAGTCACATGGTGAACACAAGGGGCAAAATATCTTGACATGAGAAAGACATTTTTTACAGTTAGAACAATCGTTCACTGGAACAACCTCACCAGGAGCCAGTAGAGTCCTCATCACTGTAAGTTTTCAAGATGCAATTGGAGGGGATGCTAAATACTCTCATGAGGGCTCCCTTTCCCGTGTAAATATGAACCAGATGGTCTCTCAATATCTCCAACAATTGAGTTGTTCCATGATTTTATGGTTCTTGTTCATTAATAGCCACTTTTTTTTTTTTTTACCTTTCTCACAAAACAGAATGATTGTCCTCTGGGCCCCTAAATACTGTTGTTGATGTCTACTCTAGCACATATCAGAATTTCTTCATGGAAACAGGAAGTATAATGAATCTGATGTTAAAAAAAATAATAATTCTATCAGCTGGGAAGTACTTCAAGCAACAATTGTTCTTTCAGCATTAATTGCTCAACACGACTGACTGTTATTAGAAGATTATGAAAATTTTTAAAAGCAAACATAAATTTATGTACTATTTTCCAAAGACAGAACAAATAACACAGGCATGAGTGTGCTGTCATTTATATCAGCTTTTTACATACACCCACAGTTGGAGCTGGGTCTGGTTACAATTACCTTTTTAAAATTCAGACTTGTTCTGTTGAACTGTAAGACCTTCAAACTACACACAGTGAGATCAAGATCTAGATCCTTCATTTTAATGGGTCAACTACACTTAATTTAGAGAAACATAAAATTAGAATCAGAGCTGGAATGTGAAGAAGCAGCAGTTACACTTTTAAGATGGAAAAGACTACAATGGAGAGAGAATTAGGCAACCAGTACACAGACCAAATAAGAAAAACAAAGCCTTATTTTCATGATCACACCTGAAATCCAAATGTGTAACAGATGTTTAACTATCACCTTTCATTCTATCAAACTCACATTCATCACACTACAAAAATATGTAACACATCATAATCAAACTAGTGGAAAACCTCTATTATACAAGTGATGGTAAGAAGTTCTCTATCTGTTTTAATTTCAAGCCATAAAGTTGAGCCTTCCCTTAGAGCAGGCCCAAAAAACTTTTGACTGAGAAATTATTCAATGCAAAATATCCTAATAAAAATAATTTATCCTTGTAAAACCCCAAAGATTGCAAAAAAAGAGGCTTCAGTGAGTCACAAAACTATTCATTCAGGGTATGCATTTACATTAATATATTCACAGAATCATAGAGTCATAGAATCGATTGGGTTGGAAAAGACCTCCGAGATCATCAAGTCCAACCCTTGGTCCAACTCCAGTTCATTTACCAGATCATGACACTGAGTGCCACATCCAATCTCAGTTTAAAAAACTCCAGGGACGGTGAATCCACCACCTCTCTGGGCAGCCCATTCCAATGCCTGATTACTCTCTCTGTAAAGAATTTTTTTCTGATATCCAATTTCCCCTGGCAGAGCTTGAGCCCAAGCTTGTCCTATTGCTGAGTGCCTGGGAGAAGAGACCAACCCCCACCTGGCTAGAACTTCCCTTCAGGCAGTTATAGACAGTGCTGAGGTCACCTCTGAGCCTCCTCTTCTCTGGGCTAAACAACCCCAGCTCCCTCAGCCTCTCCCCATAGGGCTTGTGCTCCAGTCCCTTCACCAGCCTTGTTGCTCTTCTCTGGACCCGCTCCAGCACCTCAATATCTTTCCTGAACTGAGGGGCCCAGAACTGAAAACAGTACTCAAGGTGTGGCCTCACCAATGCAGAGTACAGGGGAAGGATCACTTCCCTGGTCCTGCTGGCCACGCTATTTTTGATACAGGCCAGGATCCCATTGGCCTTCTTGGCCACCTGGGCACACTGTTGGCTCATGTTGAGCTTCCTGTCAATTAGTACCCCAGGTCCCTTTCTGCCTGGCTGCTCTCCAGCCACTCTGTGCCCAGCCTGTAGGGTTGCAGGGGGTTGTTGTGGCCAAAGTGCAGGACCCGGCACTTGGCCTTATTGAACTTCATCCCATTGGAATCAGCCCATCTCTCAAGTCTATCCAGATCCCTCTGCAGAGCCCTCCTGCCTTCCAGCAGGTCAACACTCCCTCCCAACTCAGTGTCATCAACAAATCTGATGGTCTCAATCCCCTTATCTAAGTCATCAATGAAGATGTTAAACAGGACTGGACCCAACACAGACCCCTGGGGAACACCACTGGTGACTGGCCACCAGCTGGATGCAGCTCCATTCACCAGCACTCTCTGGGCCCGACCCTCCAGCCAGCTCCTAATCCAGGAGAGGGTACACTTGTCCAAGCCATGGGCTACCAGCTTTTCCAGGAGTATATTATGGGAGACAATGTCAAAGGCCTTGCTGAAGTCGAGACAGACCACATCCACAGCCTTCCCCTCACCCACCAGGTGGGTCACCTGATCGTAAAAAGAGATCAGGTTGGTCAGACAGGACCTGCCCCTCCTAAACCCATACTGGCTGGGTCTAATCCCTTGTCCACTCTGAAGGTTCTGTGTGGTTGCACTCAGGATGAACTGCTCCATAACCCTGTCAGGCACAGAGGTCAGGCTGACAGGCCTGGAGTTTCCAGGGTCCTGCTTGCAGCCCTTTTTGTGGATTGGGGTGACATTCGCCAACCTCCAATCATCTGGGACCTTCCCAGAGAGCCAGGACTGTTGGAAGATGATGGAGAGCGGCTTGGCAAGCTCTTCTGCCAGCTCCCTCATCACCCTGGGATGGATCCTGTCTGGTCCCATAGACTTGTGAGGATCCATCTGGCTCAGTAAGTGACTATTTCCTCCTGGAATACAGGGGGGCTGTTCAGCTCCCTCTCCCTGTCTACCAGCTCCAGAGGCCAGTTGTCCTGAGGACCACCTGTCCTACTGGTAAAAACTGAGGCAAAGTAGGTGTTAGACCTCAGCTTTCTCCTCATCTTTGTTAACTATATTTTCCTCCAAGTCCAACAGAGAATGTAGGTTTTCCTTGCCCCTCCTTTTGTTATTAATGTATTTATAGAAACAGTTTTTATTATCCCTAACAGAATTGGCCAAATTAACTTCAAATTGCACTTTTCTTTCCCTAATTTTTTTTCTGCATGACCTAGCTATCTTCATAAATTCTTTATATGTAGCCAGCCCTTTTTTCCATAGTCTGTAAACTTTCTTTTTATCCGTGATTTCTTTCAGAATTTCCCTATTTAACCAAGCCGGATGTCTTCCCCTTCAGCTGGCGTTTTGGCGCACTGGTATAGCCTGTTCCTGTGCACTCAAAATTTGAAAAATTTCACATATTTGTGTGCATATGTACATATTTAATTTCCACTTATTCATATTATACCTAAGTTGCTATTTTTTCATTATACTTGATTTGAATCCCCTGTTACCTCATTTGTTTGGTACAACATGGTTTTCTTACAGTAGGCCACACTGGATTAGGAGTAGATGATGGACAGCACTGGAACCATGAATTATTTATTCTGTGGCTAGAGTAAACGAGCCAGGAGTTCACATAAGTTTCTTTTCTCTTTGCTCCACCCAAGAGCTTTGCTAGTGTCATTGTCTCCTGGGTTCCACTCCTCTATGAAGCTTAGAAAATACTACTACAACTCTTCTTCATATGAAAGTAGTCTGTGTATCAAATAAGCATTAAAAACCTTCAAAAATTTAATTTTTAAAACTTCAGGCTGCTCTGTAGTGTTCTACTCACGTTCTTTGGTGCTTTGTAATTCCCTCTCACCTTAACCTTTCAGTAAAATGAAAGATTGACATTGTTCTGTGAGGATCAGGTAATCTATTGGTTTAGTGGTTTGTGATCTCCTCCAATGAAAACATGCAAGAGTCTTCACTGACCAGGAAAGCATGTATAAAGCTAGGAACAGTCAAGGTTCCAACATATGATGTTGTAGCACAGTAATTTGTTAAAGAAGGAAAATGTTCCTACTTTCAAAACTTAATGAAACAAATAACAGGAAAAATATCACAAAAATCAGTTGCCACATGAGGGACAATAAAATATCACAAAGGAGAGAACTTCTGTTGAGTAATATGAAAGTGGCTCTGACATCTGATGAAAACATCTTTTTCCTGTGCAACTCTTTTTGACTTAAGCAGTTTGGATACATTGTATATTGAGAGGGGAAAAAATTCAGAGTAATTTCTTGCTGCACAGTTGTGCTACCTGCAATCCAAAAGGACTAACCACAGCATTAGATTACCAGATGCTCAAGGGTTCACTAATCCGTTAGCTATTACTTCTGCATTCCAGGGGTTTCATAAGAAGTGCAACAGCTGTGAATCTCTGAAGTGTCTCCTAAAGTGATGACTGATTTTGGAAATATTTTGCTCCCTTTTTCCTTAGAACAGGATGAAGCTTCCCCAGTGGCTTCATGCTGCTGGAAGCAATTCTGGATAACCTCTGACTGTTTAATCTCCCCAGACCCTGGGAGCAGTGGAACTGTGGGTGGTGGATGAAGAGAAAAGATTTCCTACTGAATTCTGAGAATTCTTACCCTTCAGGTGCTCCCTGTTTTCTGGGAGTGTCATTGATTTGCTGTCAAAATTTTCAGGAGACACTTGAGAAAAATATTTTTCCTTAGGCTGAGATAAGCCCCAGGGGTGCATAAACAAGTCCAAACAGTCGAGGAAGAAGGGAACCTGCATGCAGACCTTTTTACATAAAAGAGCAACTATATTTGTTAAATAAAATTATTCTAAGGAATTGCTTGTACTCTAAAAACTTGCTAAGAACATAAAGAGTGAGAAAGTGAGTTACAATTAAATTTGGAGTTAATAAATAGCATTTCATAGAATCATAGAATATGCTGAGTTGGAAGGGACCGATCAGGAGTCCAACTCATGGCCCTGAACAGGACACCCCAAGAATCCCACTATATACCTGAAAGCATTGTCCAAATGCTTCTTGAACTCACAGGTTTGGTGCTCTGACCACTTCCCTTGGCAGCCTGTTCCAGTGCTCAACCACCCTCTGTGTGAAAAACCTTTTCCTGATATCCATTCCTGAGCCTGTGTTAGTGAATATCTCGCTTTATAAAAGTTGTTTTTCATCTGGGACCTTCTGGATCACTGGCAAACCATGTAGCACTGAAGCTCCCTATCAAGATTATCCCTGGCTCTTCAGAGTTCTGGCACTGCTTTCTACTGTGATGTTTCCTTGTCCCTTGTCAGGTAAGGAGGCAGAAAAAAAGGGACTGGAGAGAGAGGATTAATATTTAATTTAAGCATAGTTAGGTGACATTTCTGGGTATCATAAGAGGTAATTAAGAATCAAAACACTGAAAAGAAGTGCTAGAGTCATTTGATGATCATGTAACTAGTATGAGGAGTATTGCCCTCCTTAAGCAACATATTTTCTTTTAAAAGTGAGTTCAGTAATTCAATGTCATGCCTTACATGCATAACTATTTTGGGTTGCATCATTCTTAGCTATATTAGCTAGAGATCCTTTTAGCAAGTATCATATTATGGAATTCATTAGGATGATGAATTGTTCCTGCCCATAACACATTTTCTAGAGGAGCAAAAGGTACCACTTTTTTGTTTAGATTCAGCTATGAAATACGTTTGTTCCTGTTAGCTTATGTTATTTCTAAAAAATCTTAAGACCAGTCTAGGAAGAATAAGAGATTTTATTCTTCCAAGACCTACCTACATCTCTGTGTTGTATTTAGGGAGCTTGGGAAAACCTAATGTCAAATGAAGCTGCATACTTTCAGTGCTGAAGGATGAAGAAAAATGATTTATAACAACATATATTAGTTTAGAGCAACTTATGGCAATTTGTTCATGCTGTTTCCTGACACACAAGATGCAATAAGGACACAGAGCAGAGAAATAAGATGTGACCATGGAAGAAAATTCATAAGAATACTAAAATAATAAAACAGATGTTGCAAAGTTTAAATATAAAACATTCAAGATTTTTCAGAAGAAAAGTGTATGGAATATTTGCAGCTCCATAGTTAGATATCAGTCAACAATCTATATAGTCAAATTTTCAAAGCTGTTGACTATTCAGTTGCTCTAGGTGCTCTCAGGGATTATATCTAGATATGTAGAAAATCTGCAAATTGTGCTCCCACACTGCAGGAAGGGAGTCCCATTAGAAGAATTTTCAAAAGCCTTATTAGTACAAATGGGACAAGTGCGTCATCTACTTAGTAATATGAAACTGTATTAATTGTTCTCCAAGCACGGTTTTTTTAATAGATCAATGCTCAAGTGAGTGCAGTGGACAGCAGTTTCCAAAGCCTAAATAACAAGAGGTCACATTTCTTGCTGTCATAACTTTACTTCAGTCTCTTCTGTTACTTTAGAGATGGTGAGATCAAGCGAGGTGAGGGTACAAGGAAAGAAAATGCTTTTCCTCTGCCAAAACACCAGTGTGGGAAATAAAGGGCAAAGACGATAACGCACAGACAGGAGCAGATGTGACATTGGAGCAAACACATCTTTATATACCTATGAGAAAGAGAGCACGTACATTGTAGGTGCCCTCAATTAATAGATATAGGAAGCTAACTGGATGTAAAATAAAGGGGGAGAACTAAGATGAGGAAGAAGAGTTTTCCCAGAGAGGGGTTTTACTTGCTTTGTAGTTCCAGCAGTGGGTAGTGTTTTTATTGTTAATCTTCATAGTCTACTTTTATTTTATGGTCTTTTTTAACTTTTTCACTTTCGGATTGCTCTATTGAAGAGGGGATTACTTAGCATTTTAGCAACTGTGATGGTGTAAACGAATATCTGGGAAAGTGCTTGCATTGAATCTTTCTGTTTAATGCAAGGAAGAAGATATTACAGCTTTCAATGTGCTTCACTTCACAGATGCTAGATTGCCCCACATTTTGCTGTTGAATTTTATGAAAATTTAGGGTTTGTCCAGAATAAAAGAACTTTTGTATATGGACTTGACTCTCAAATCTTGCTGTTCTTGCTATAGATTTTTCCTTATTCTGTCTGGTCTGATTCTCATTCACTTGACTTTTATAATGATTTAATTAACCTTCTAGTCTCCTGCTCTCACACTACTGTAGACCCTGCAGCAGGACAGCCTCACATGGGACTGTCCTGGATCACACACCTAATCTGGCAGTGGAGTATGGCTGTTGTGTTGCTTATACCCAACCACTGCAATCATCCACTCTTCTTTGTCTAAAACCAAGCATGGAAAAGAAGCAAGAGCAGCCTCTGAGCAGCCAAACAAGACAGGTCAGTTAATTGCTAGTAAAGCAGTTTACTAAGATCCAAAGCACTGCATAGATGTTTCAAAATAAATGGGAAAAGCATGTGAAATTGGCTGACAATCACTGCTGTGTTGGATTAAGATATGTAGTTCTTATGGAGCAGGAGGGGGTTCACCTAGACTAATAACACCAAACTTGTTCAGGCATAAAGTCCATTAATTGTGTATGATCAGTTTAATTTTTCAGTTCAGGACAAACATATTCATTTACAGCAGCAGCTAACACCAGGAACAATGTCTGGCATTATTTCTCCTACACCTGTAAACATCCGTCCCTTTAAAAAAAAATTAAAAATCAAACTTGTGGCTTTTCTGTTTCAATAAACAAGCTAAAAAGCAATATTTATATTCTCTAAAAGTAACTGTGTGTATGGAAGCCCAGCCATTAAGCAGGGTAAATGGATGAAAATGTTTGTCCTTCTACCAAAAATTAAAACACAAAGCTAAAAGCTAAGACAGAAAGGAAGGCAGGGGAATTCTTAAGGCATTTATAAGAATTGAGGTTTAACTGTAGTGTAAAATAATTTGTGATGAGAGCAAGGCAGGTAAGAAAAGTGTTCTACATTATAGCAACCCTTTCAATAAAAAGCTATCCCACAATAGCAGTTTTGTGATATGGCTGTTGTTGAATATTCTTCACTCTGATGGCTATGATGGTGCCAGGGACCAGCACAGAAAAATTCCTTCTATGAGGTACAGCTCAATGTCTTAAAGCAGTGTTATTTATGGATTCCTTCTGGTTTTGAAGTATGCAAGTGACTTTGCAGTCACTAATTCTATGTTTTGTCTGGTATTATTTCAAATATTCCTGCATCTTTGTTGTTCCAACTGAAACACAAACAATCTTACAGAGTCCAGGAAATATTTACTAAAAATTTTAGTGGTTAAAACAGCACTGAACAGATTAAACTATTAGCTGCTTTACTGTTAGGCCACATAAACTACCCTAGTGCATGACTTTTATCTTCCAAATTAAAAATTCAAAGGGGAAAATAAAGTCAGATAATATACTAAAACAAAAGGGACAATCTGGCATTTTCAGTACTGAAATCATGTTTATTGGATATCCCAGCTGTTCAAATTCTATCACATTTCTGTAAGTAGATAACATGAAGAATTATCTATCTATAGCACATTACACACAATGCAGAAGATAAACAAAAATCTATTTGTGCTCATCACAACTTCATGAAAGATCATTAAAGAGGCTTCCAAAAAGAGTCACAGTTGTAAGAAAAAGTAAAACCTTTAAATAATGAGAATTTAAATTATTTCTTGCTGATGTAAAATTTTCCAGTTTCCTAGACGTCCTTCTCCAACTCTAAACGACACACTGGTGCTATGTAAGAATGACACAGCTTTGTGGGGAAACAGAAAATATAGCTTTCACTTAAAGAAGCACTTTATAATAATAACATATATATGTTTGATTGTAACTATGGAAATGGGGGAAGTTAATTGCTTTAAGTTGCTGAAAGACAAAAGTTATCTGTCCAGAAGTAAGAGGCTGGCAGAGTGATGTCAGTAATCCTCCTCTTTCCTTACAGACTGAAGCAGAGTCTTTCAGTCAACTGTGAAAACAGTCTTATGAAGACATATTGAGATATTATAATTGCTTTAGTAATTCCACTAATATGAAAAGAATCACATCAATAATACACCCTCCCTAAATATAAGAAGACAAACTTCCCCCACCCCTCATTAAAGAGTATTTTCAGAGTTGCACATGCTTTCCCAAAGATCTGCCCTCAGTGGGGCCTTCCTTGGATGGAAGTCAAAAAAACTAACATGGTCCCTGTACAGTTGGTGTGGCATGTTGTACACCAACTGTACTACTGAATTTTTGTGAGGTTTAGGAACATTCTTGATACATAAGGGAGCATCACTGGTGGTGGCAGCAGACTGGGATGGGAACTGACTTGCCACCATGAATGGTGACATGCCCCCTGAAGCTGAACAAGGAGGGAAGCCACAGCTTGCGGGGAAGCATAACAGGTAAAAGTCTCTTAAAATGCCCCTTATGAAAGTGAATTATGCCTATGGTTTGTGCAGCAGTCTGGATTTTAGCAAGTATTTGCCTAAGTCCTAGCCAGTCTGTACTCCAGGTGGTTTGAAAAAATGGTTACTAAAGGATGACTTAGAAACTTGATTCCTTCTGGGATCCAGAAGTCTCCTTTTGGCCCTGACTAAGAGCAAATCAGTGGACATCCTGGCTTAAAAAGACTTACGTGTTTTGCTAATTTTTTAGTAGATAATGCTATGGGAGCAAGATCTCCAAGGCCATCTGACTACAGCACTGGTGCCAAGACAGTCAGCCTGGTGCAGTGTACGGTTTATACTTGGCAGTTAATAAAAACAATTGATCATCTCTGACAGTAGATGTTTCCTCAAGGGTGTATAAACAACCTTTTAGCAGAGCTATGCAGTTCAGCCCTGATAACTTTCTTGCATGTGACAAAATGGCATCCTGGCCTGTATTAAGAATAGTGTGGCCAGCAGGACCAGTGAAGTGATCCTTCCCCTTTACTCAGCACTGGTGAGGCCACACCTTGAGTATTGTGTTCAGTTCTGGGCCTCTCAGTTTAGGAAAGATATTGAGGTGCTGGAGCCGGTCCAGAGAAGAGCAACAAGGCTGGTGAAGGGACTTGAGCACAAGTCCTATGAGGAGAGGCTGAGGGAGCTGGGGTTGTTCAGCCTGCAGAAGAGGAGGCTCAAGGGAGACCTTATCACTCTCTACAACTACCTGAAAGACGGTTGTAGCCAGGTGGGGGTTGGTCTCTTCTCTCAGGCAACCAGCAGTAGAACAAGAGGGCATGGGCTTAAGCTCTGCCATGGGAGGTTTAGGTTGGACATCAGAAAAAAATTCTTTACAAAGAGAGTGGTCAGGTATTGGAATGGCCTGCCCCAGGTGGTTGTGGATTCCCCGTCCCTGGAAGTTTTTAAGATGAGACTGGATGTGGCACTTAGTGCCATGATCTAGTAATCAAAGTGGAGTTGGATCAAGGGTTGGACTTGATGACTCAGGGGTCTCTTCCAACCCAGCTGATTCTATGATTCTCTTCTATGATTCTTCAGTCATCTCTAGGTGTGTGGCACACGAATGTAATTCAAAGCATTTGATGTCCAGGTCTTTCCTTTTCCTCTGCTGTAATGTGAAAAGGGAAACAAAATTGTTAGAACCTCTCAGGAAGAGTGTTGTGAAGTGTCATTTACTGAAAAGTCTGTCCTCTCTGGCTATGTTACAGGACTGACTCCCTAAAGCACAAAGTGTGCACAGGGACAAGAGCTGCAAACTGCCTGTGGTTAGAATGGGGTGCTGGGAGGGACTGTTTGATGGGGGTGTCCCTGGCAGTGTTATTCAGTGACCCTGCAGGGTGTGTTATGGACCTGCATGTATGTTAAGGATGTGCTGAGCATCAATGTCTGTCTCATGATCTCTGTCTCTCCCTTTCTCTTGCAGTTAGCAGGCTGAGGACCCAACATCCCATCACTCCCTGTGCCAACTAGGAGTGATGAGCATGGACATCTGAATGAGTGTGGGCTTCGGTAGTTTTGGCTCTCTTTCCTCTCAGTGTGGCTGCTTAAAAAAAATTTAAAAAAATTAAAACTCATTCAGGTTCCTACATTAGAGAATTATGTAGAGGAGAAATATAAATTCCTCTATGTAAAATTAGGAAAAATTCAGTGCATTGTAAATGTTCCTTAAATGCATTTAAAATCAGAAGAGTCTCATTTCTGATCCACCGAGGGGTTTTTTGGTATAGCTTTTTTTTGATTTCTTGGTATAGCTTTACTCTCAGAGGGCTTTTAGGTAGCTATCATCCACTTAGGAGAAACTCCAGCTTAAGCAGATGACATCAAGAAAATAGTTTTCTCACATTTCTTATCATTGCTTCCATGAATTGCTCTACTGCAAATACAAAGCTTGCAGAAGTCAGGTCTACAGCTGTGTGTTTCCCAGAATTTTAATTTGCTATAGACATAAAAGCAAGGTATTGTAATGAAAAAACAGAATTTTTTTCTGCTATTTTTTCACATGTACTTATAACTTACTGTATTCTAAGGGGAAAAGTATTCAAAGAGAGAAATACACAGACATCAAAGAATTATTACTATGGAAATTGTTCAGTCACTTCATTGTGAGGCATATCTGAGCCATAGATGCTTTAGGGTAGTCAAAATTACTGGACTTATTCATATGATTTTTGGATGCTATTTGGTATACCTACCTTAAAAATATTTCTTTATTGTTGCTCAGAGAAATGGTGTTGTACAGGATCTGATAACATCAAACACCCATTTCCCCATTTACCTTGATTTTTCACTATTCTCTTGCCAAAACAAAAGGTAAGTATGATGCCAAGTGTATACTTTATGAGTATGTTTGATATATGGTATCCTCTGCTATAAAACAATGAACCCTGTTTTTGTCTTCTGGTGCAATTCCTGTATATTAAAATATATACGTTCTTTGTGTTACTACCATGTACAGTGATAATGTATGAATAAATGTGTGAGTTTAAATCCCTGGGGAAAGATGTAGCTTTTAAGACTATTCATGTCTTGGTTAGAGCCAGCAAACTGCCAAACCTCCAAGTACAGAAAGAAAAGCTTTTTGCTGCCCATCGAAGGAAAGAAGGAGAGGGAAAAAAACCTCCAAACTACTTTTAGGTTAAATTACATGTATTTTTACAGAAGAAGAAAAGAATTAGAAGAAACTGCACACTTACACAAGCTAGAATACAGCAAGATACATTTCCCCACCCCTCAGCGAACACACAAATTTCACTATTTTAACCCCAAATCACTTTAGAAGATTCAGTCCCCAGAGAGACAAACCTGAGCAGAAAGGAGAGAACCAGAGCAGCACATTTTACTTTCCTGTGATAACTGTGAATCAGTGATGGGCCTGGTCTTCTCCATCCCCCCTGGGACAGCATCGTGTGTCCTCCCAAGAGGAAGGCCGAGAAGTAACTGCCTTAACCACTCCCACACTGGTTCCTACTTCCCTGGAGATGATGTCGTAATATGGTATGGAATACAAAATTACTGGCTAGAAGAGGTCAGCTGTTAACTCAGCCCAGCTCAAGTCAGCTGACAGCTTCAGGCTAGTCTAAACTTTAAAACCTAAATTTAGGCCCACCTAAGTGAACCCAAAACAATTGGGTAAGCAAAAAGTCTTCATTCAGGGATGCCAGATCATTTCTAAATGACCTGTGATCTTTGCTAAGGACTCTGCATCCAAGAATGAACACTAAACTATTTTCACTGCTATTTTTAGAAATTCCAAAGGACAGCAGCTCTACCACCGATAACATAGAGCCAACCATATCTTTTGATATCCCTTTCAATCAGGTATATGTCAGCTTGGCAAACTGGATCAGATAGCTCCAAATCTCTCAGTGAGTTTAATGTCATCAGCACTTTGCTGTCTTATCTTTTTCCTCATCCATTCACATACAAAGGCATTCTCCAACTAGGTTTCTGTCACCAAGATAAAATTTAGCTGTTTCACTACTTGTAAGTAAGTGACCTACAAGATATTTAGGACTATAAAAAATGCTGCAACAGCCATCTGAATGAGAGCAACCTGAGACACAGTGACTGGTATCTAAATATCATACACTGGCATAATCAACATGAACAAGTGAGAAAAGAAGCTGTCATCCCTCCAGTACTTCCTAAGTATGCTAAAGTTTTCAGTGTTCCCAAATGGAAAACGTTTCCTCTTCAACAAAGGTTATGGAAATACTAAGCTATGAAATCAATCCTCTTGAAGAACACACATTTACTTGTAACATTGAACAGGAAGCTGCCCTGTAGATGGAAAGGATGTACCTTTTGACTCCAATGAGTTTTGCAGCACAGACAGAAAAATAAAACAGAGGATGTACCTTCATTATAAAATAGTATCAAGAATATGATTAAATATATGATTAAATTCACAACCTCAAAGAAACTGCTTTTCCCAAAACTTCCTTTAAGTGTGGACCTCCTGCCTATGAATTGTTCAATAGCAAGATTAAAGGAATATTCCCCAATTTCATAAAGGCATAAAATGCAATGGATAATAATGGGGGTTGGTTCAGCTTGGTATGTTTCATCAGTGGGGTTTGCACATAGGTCTCTGCAGCACAGAGTGGATGTGGTTAATTGTACTGGTTGCAGTAGTCTTCTGTGGCAGTATCTTAGAGATCCCCAGTTTCATCCAGTTAACGGATTTTCATATCCTACCACTCAGAGCTTTTACTCAACCAGAAGTAACACCTTCCCTCTGGTAGAGACTCCCATTCCCCTGGCACTGGCAATGGTGTGAGTTGGTATAGAATAACCTCCAGGTCCTGGCCATTCCTCCTCCTAGCTACTGCAAAAAATTAACTCTGTCCTGGCCAGAACCAGGACATCATCCAGCCGTCATTCAATACCATCAACATCATGTGCAGATCCTACCCATTCCAACTAGATATAAACATATATATACATATCTAAATACACATATATACATATGCATATATATATGCATATGTATATATTCACAGATATATACATACACATTCACTTATGCATATAATATATACTGTATATATACAAATAGAGATGTCATTTCCATAGTCAATACCCAACCCTCCAAAAGATCTGTTAATCTGTCCATAACTGTGACTTCTATCCATCCTGAAGTCTTCCAGAGCAGGAGAACTGGTGTGCTGTTGGCTGTCTACAAGCTGCATCAAAATCTTATGGGAGGTGTATCTGAAGCAGTTCATACTCATTATCCATGCTAATAATGGCATACACTAGCAGTGTCATTCAGCAATGAATATTATACAATTCAACATTTACAGACTGTTCTCACCCAGAAATCTCCCCTTGAGGTACACATTGTGTTTTCCTGTTTCCCTGTCCCTCTACATTACACACCAAGTGCACCCAGGTCCTTGGGTAAAAACAATCCCATGGACGGGTTTCCCTTTGCTGATCTGAACTGTTTTCTCTCACATATTCCTCATACATACCACAGGGAATTTATCCAATTCTACAGGACATGGAGATTTTGACTGGGCAGGGCCAGCTTGATTGGTAGAGCCTCTAGTGTTACCTAGCCAAGTGGCCTTCATTAAATGTAGATCCCAGTGTTGGAAGGTTCCTCCATCCACTGCTTTGAATGCAGTTTTTAACAGTCCATTGTACTGTTCAATTTTCCCAGCGGCTGGTGCATGATAGACAATATGATATACACACTCAATACTGTGCTCTCTGGCCCAGCTGTCTATGAAGTTATTCTTGAAATGAGTCCCATTGTCCAACTCAGTTCTTTCTGTTGCCACAGGAGTCCCTCTTCAAGGCCCAAGGTGATGTTCCAGGTAGTGGCGTGACGCACAGGGCACGTCTCCAGCCATCCAGTCATTATTTCCACCACAGTTAGAACATAATGCTTGCCTTGGTGGATCTGAAGGAGTGTGATGTAACTGATCTGCCAGTCCTCCCCGTATTTATATTTTGACTGTTGTCCACCATACCACAAAGGCTCTACCTGCTTGGTCTGATGGTTTGATTTACATGTTTCACAGGTATGGACAAGCTGGGACATGGTCCATGGTTAAATCCACGCCTTGATCAGGAGTCCATCTGCATGTTACATCTGTTCCCCAATGACCTGAGGCATCATGGGTCCACCAAGCCAGAAAGAATTCACCATTATGTTGCCAGTCCAGATCCACCTGAGACACTTTAGTCTTGGCAGCCCAATTCATCTGTCCATTGTTGCAATGTTATTCTGTAGCCTGACTTTTGGGTATGGGTGCATCTACATGACATGCTTTCACGGTCAATTTCTCTAACCAGGCAGCAATGTCTTACCACACATCAGCAACCCAGATGGGTTTAGCTTCTGCTCTCCCAATTAGTTCCTTTTTCCCTCAGTCCAGCCACCCCTACGGAGCATTTGCTGCCATCCATCAGTCAATTAAAAGGTAGAGCTCTGGCCATTTCTCTCACTTGGTAATGTCTAAATTCAAATGGATGGCCTTCAGCTCTACAACCTAATCTGGCCCACTGTGTCCCTTAATAGTTTCTGCAACTCACCATGTAGTACTCCATATAACAGCTTTCCATTTTTGATGTATCCATTCAATACTGCAGGAACCATCAGTATAGTTAGTCTCAACTCTCTATTGGACTTACACTTAGGAAATTTAGAACTATTAAAGGGTGAGTGAGTCTTGCTGGCCCCTCCCTGCCTCTCCAGTTCAAGAGTCTTCCCATGGATGGGGGACATGAAGTCTCAGTTGGTGCGATATTGCCAACAGTGCGCTTTTGTGGTACCTGTTGTTCTTTAACTCTCAGCAGTTCCACAGCAGAAAGATTCTCAGATACCAGGCAAGGTAGTCAGCTGCCTAATGTCTTCTGTCTCTACCACAGCTATCCCTAAAGCCCAACAATGCCCTGTTGAGTCCTTGAAATACCCTCTCCTGAGATAATCTATGCCAAAGATGCATGGGGCCTCTGGGCCAGTCACAAGGGGATGCTTTTGCCATGTGTTCTAAGTCAGGCTCACTTCAGTTTTCGGTACAGTCAGCTGTTGGGATCCTGCTGTTACCCCAGAAACAGAGATGGATTCTGCCCCTACATATCTTGATGGCATCAGGGTGCAATGTGCACTGGTGTCAACCAAAGCCTTACACTCTTGTGGGTCTGATGTGCCAGGCCACGGATCCACACAATCAAATAGATCTGATAGACTGTGCCTTTCCCCCCCCTGGCTTGAGGCAGGGCCCTGCTAGTTTTGGTCATAGTCCTCCAGCTCAGGGCACTGAAGACAGAAGGCATGAAACACTCCTGCCTTGTCTCTGTCCCTCTTTGAGAGGTGACCATCCTATCCTGTAATGGGCCAATGACATTTCTATACTGCCTCTTCTCATTAATGTGTTTATATTGACCCTCACATTTCTCGATTGCGGGTCAATCCTACCCTCACCTCTAACCTGGCAAGAGTAACCTGAGGTGAGGGTAGGAGAGCAACACTGAACAGACACTCCAAATGACCCTCTGTCCTAGTTACAGCAGCTGGGATGGGTTTATTACTGTGGGACTATAACCAAAACTGTGTATTCTGCACCCTCTGTATCATTTCTGATGGACTGTTACTAATGGATCATTTGAAGCAGCTGCCCAGGGCACACCTCACTCCCTCAGGCTACAAGACAAATGTTAGAGAATACTGAAGATGCACAGGAATGTTTCTGTCTTCACACCAATGACTTAGTTGTGATAACTCCCCTTTGGGGTGGCATTAGCACCTTCACTCCCAGCTTGAGGGGTCATGTCTGCTAATGGGCTGTTAGAGACTGGCACAATAGGCAGCTGCAATGACCTAGGCCATCAAAGATTCCAAAATATCCCATGGCTAACAGAGTTAAATCATCCATTGTGAAACTTCCACCATGAGAGGAGGTACTGGGCGTTCCCACCTGCACCTGAGCATATATAGTCTTGGGTTTTCGGACTTCTGGTACTATTCGTCAGATCCAGAGAAGGACCAGAACCTCAACAGGACTGCAACTGCCACTCTCAAGAAGACTGCAACCATCATCCTCACCAACAGGTTTTCCTTCCCTTTTACTTTGTTTTCAGGGGGACCACATGGTGCTCAGCACAGGGGCTAATGTACACCATTCTGTTTGTGCCTCAGGGTGCTGGTTTATACATCTGGTTTTTTGTGGGTTAAAAATGCAATTTTTCTCTGTATCATTCTATTTATTGTAATATTTTTAGTAAATTGTAACTCTGACTTGTAATCTCTTGAGTCAGGTTCATTTCTCCCACCAGTTTACCTTTAAGCCACTGCACCCTCATTGCACTTGAAGTTATCATGTCATAAGCTGATATCCCACAGTATATCAACAGATTAATCCTGATCCCTTGCTCTGATCTGAAAAAGAGCACTGTGATGGGCACATAGTGCATGTACAGAAACATATACCAGGTTACACACCACATCCAAATGAACAGAGCAAGCAACAGTGTGACCTGTGGCTCTTTACCTAGTAAAACAAATCCTTAGATCAAAAGTGTTTCCAACCTGCTCTGGACAGTTGGGCAATTCTGCTGTTATCTCAGCCCTTTGTGCCCCAAAATAAAGCTGTCATGGTTTACAAATTATATTCTCCAAATCAGTGCCCCCACTCAGACTGTCCCAAACCACATGCAACTCTCTTGCCCTTCTTCTTTCCCTCCCCCTTCTCAGTGTGGTGGGATGGAGTTGAAAATTGGAAGCAGACAAGGTAAAGATCATGGGTTGAGGTAAAAGCAATTTACTGGTAGTAGCAATAAGATAAGAAAATGAACAGTAACAACAACAATATTAATAACAAAACTATATAAAAGACAGGATGATTCACATGCAAAAATGCTCACCACAGACCTTGAAACAATGAGCAATGGTGGACAACTTCCCAGCTGCCCACAATGGTTTTTTTGACCAGGAGCCATGTCCTTCTTCTCAAAAGCCATAGAGTCCCTTTTCCCCATCCCCAGTAATCACATGGGGTAGAATAGAATAACACCTGGGACCTGGCCCTACCTCACCAGCCACACCCTCTTCCCAGGCACTGTAAAAAATTTACCCTGTCCCAGCACAAATTAGGACAAAGTCATCTCCTATATTTTAGTATAGCTTTAAATAGTATGTTTTTAAGCCTCAGTTTTACTTGCTGAAGTAAACTTATGGTTTTATATGCCTTGTCATGATGGTATAGCATATAAATGCTCAAGGGACCCTGAGATCTACACTGTGGTGGGTGTTTTCAGCAGCTCTCATGGAAATTGATAGAATTAAGCACTAGCCCTTGTACTTAATTAGACACTGAATTATTGCTTTGAAGTTGTACAAAAATGGCACAAAATTAGACACAGCAATCAAGTTTTCATAATTTGAAGGAAAATAAAAAAGTAACGAAAGCAAAAGATTCAGTAAGAGAAAGACATTATTTTGCAGTTTTCATAGTCATTTTTTGTGTTGTACTATGCTCTTTTCAGCGTTGAAAAGAATAAAGCTAATCCTAATGCAAATACTGGCTGGACAAGGATCTTTGTAATTTTGAATATTCCAAGAAAAAAAAGTTCTGCTTTTGAATCCTCAACCCTTTGCTCTGTTTAATCTTTTCTCAGAAATGTAATACACAAAAAAGGGAAAAAAGAATAGTTTCCTAAGGCTTTAAACTTTTGGAAACAAACTTCCCTTACCATGTCCTGCTCATTGAAAAGACATTGAAGAAGAAATTACTGCCTTTGTCTGCAGTGCAGTTAAGACAAAATTAAATCAGTCATGGCACAAGAGAATTGAACTCCTATGCTCACAAGCACATGCAATAGCTCACAAAGCCTAGTGGTAAGGAGGTAGAAAATCTGGACTGCTGCCTAAAGAGTGTCCATACAGACCTTGAGTACAGATCATCGTCTTGAGTGTCTTAAATACAGACAGAATTCCAAATACTGTGATGTATGGCAACAGGACTCCTACCTTCAGTAGAAACTTTAGTAGTTTTCAGTCCATGTTCATAGGTTACTGTAATATTTCTGCACCTGGGTCAGGACAATCCCAAGTAGAAGTACAGGATGGCAGGAGAATGGATAGACACTAGCCCTGGGGAGAAAGACTTGGAGTGTTTGTGGACTAAAAGCTTGATATGACCCGGCAATATGCACTTGCAGCCCAGAAGACAAACCGTGTTCTGGCTGCATCAAAAAAGACATGACCAGCAGCTCGATGGAGATGATTCTGCCCTCCTGCTCTGCTCTTCTGAGACCTCACCTGGAGTGGTGAAGAAGGAAAACATGGACCTGTTGGAATGAGTCCAGAGAAGAGCAGCTAAACTGATCACAGGGCTGGAACATCTCTCCTGTGAAGACAGGTGATTCAGCTTAGAGAACAAAATGTTCTGGGGAGACCTTACAGGAGCCTCCCAGTGCCTAAACTGGTCTTACAAGAAGGCTGCAGAGGGACTTTTAACAAGTGTATGTAGTGATAGAAAAAGAGGAATTGGTTTTAAGCTGAAGGGGGATAGGTTTATACTGGGTATTAGGAAGAAATTCTTTACTTGCTGGTGTTGAGGCACTGGAACAGAGAAGTTGTAGATGCCCCATCCCTGAAGGTGTTCAACACCCAGGTAGATGTGGCTTTGAGCAGCCTGGTCTAGTGAAAGGTTTTCTCCTCATGGCAGAGGGATTGGAGCCAGATAATATTTAAGGTTGCTTCCAACCCACATCATTCTATGATTCTGGCTCACAGGACATAGGCTCAGTTAGCTACAGCAAGGTATACCTACCCCTCCAGAGCCCTACTCGGTATGTTTTCAATGAAGGTGAGAAATCATATCTGAAGGTAACTTATGTTAGAGGCAAAACTCAGCAACTCTGCTTGTATGTGACTTCTGATGACTTGTATAAATATGGGCTTTCTGTGGATTGCACTGCAGAGCTTTAAACTTTGTTGCATAGTGACCTGAAAATAGTATTCAAGCACCTTGATACTTTGCATCTGTTATGCATTTAGTTTTCAAGGATCTACAGGAAAATAAAAATGTGAGTTTTCATCTTGGGCACCGTATGGTTCAGGCATTTTGGATCTGGCAGCTTAATCTCAGATCTGGCAGTTTAGTCTCACTGTGTTGGGTTTTGCTTTTAAAACAAAAACCTCCCCTTTAATACATAGCACAATGCTAAATGAAAATCCCCATGTAGTATGGTCCCAATTATAAATGTTGGCACAGGGGTGTGTGCTGAAGGACTTCTGGGTTCTTAGACAGATGACAGCCATAGTTCATTTGTAGAGATCGTAACATAAGGAATACATTGCAATACAGTACTATATAATTCTCTTCAGTCGACAACATCCTTCTTAACATGTAAACTCTTGGGAGCTCAGATGTTTTTGTATTGTAAATTCAGACACAGCTTTGTGCAATAGGAACTACACTGGCTGCCGTAAAAGCAAAAATGACAACGATTTTAGATTTTCAGCTCAGATGTCTTCAGCATCTTTGCCTTAGATGTTGCACATTCTACTCAGGGAAAGCTTTGCCATTCTGGTTATTAGTTGATGTGTAGGGAGACAAGTCCAGGTGGGAGAACTGCTAATGCTTTATTGCACAAGAAGTTGTAAACTCCACAGATTAGCAGGGTGAAGAAGTTTGCCTAGATACACTTTCTTGTCTGCATATTATTATATAGCTTTTCTCTGACTTGTAGGAGTAGCAAAAGCCAATAGACACTTGTTTTTTCTCTGTCTCTTCATTACAAGATTATAGGTAAATGCAAATGCAAAATTGTGGATTTCCTCTGCTGCTTGTTAGCTGATGTGGTAAACTCACTGCCTTTGTGGTATGACTTGTTTATAACTGTTAGCATCTGCTTTCTATCACTCATTGGCATCATAAATAGAACATTCTGTTTATGGTGGCTGTATAACAATTTATAATCCATTTATTGGACAGTATAATATGGAGTTTGTTTCCCATGTAGTTACAAGCATCACTCACAGATATATTATTTGTATTTTACAAAGAAGTAAACAAAATCACTTCCAAATCTAAAAACTGGGTAAGGAAATTGTGGGAAGGATGCAGTCTAAATCACTGTTGTGATATTCACCAGGGTATTTACATGACAGGAGAGAACGGGATAATAATTTTAAAAAAAATAAGAATTGTTTTACAATGAAATCTTCAGTCCCTCTAATCCATCCACTTCTCAGTCTGAGCAGCACTGCTGGATGCTTGAGAGGAACACCATAAGAATGTCACAGGAGTGGCAACAGAGTAAAAGTCCTTTATAACTGTATTCATTTAAGTTCTAATAGTTAAAACTCATCTTAACTCCTAGAGCCTTTGTCTAACAAACCTGTTCCTTTAACAAACCTACAGCTGCATCAGCTCTGAATTTTGAGATTGTAACAATCTAGTCTCATTTTAAACCTGCTAGACTATTGTCCTTAATTACTTTCTGTAATGATGAATTCCATGGACTCAATATACTACACCTCTGGAAAAGTAAAGTCTTTGGCAGTTAGAACTTTTATACTTTCTTGTAAAATTGGATAGCTCTAGTTTTTACTAGGAGAAGAATGTAGTCTTAAACCCTGGTCATTTACCTCACTGGTCATTCCATACACACAGTTATTAAAACAGCACCTCTTCCTCTCTTTCTATGGTAAGATGTCTTTTCTACGCCTGTTCAGAAAACAAACAAAAAACCAAAACCCACAACCAAACAGAAACCCGCAAGAAAACATACACACACACAAAAACCAAAAAACCAAACCACTCAACAGGAAAAAGTAACAACTATTAATTGTTTTAACCATTTGTACACTTTCTTAACACCTGACCAAGACTATGGTACAAAATGGCAAAACTACGGTTACACGTAGACAAAGACAAGCCACTATGGACCTCTGTGCTATTGTGCTTTCCATACTGATCATCGTGCCTTTTTCTCTGTATTTTGCTTTTTCCCTGTGTTCTGTTGCTTGTTTGGCTATTTTTGCTGTAGCTTCATTTTGAATTGACCATTTAGATGTTTTTCTCCCACCACTTTAAAGAACTCTAGAAAAACTGAAAGTTAAATATTTTCCTTCAAAAATCAGCAGATGATGCACTTGTTAACACTGTATGCTGTCTGCCATTTGGTCACTATAGAGGGAAGGTGAGGGACCCTCAGCATGTGAACATAATCTTTGTTCGACAGTCTCAGTTCAAAGGTGTATCAGGGGTCAACAAAACAAGTAAGTTCAGGGAAGCAAAAGTGGTGTCATATTCTGCTTGCCTATATGTTTTCTTCCTCAGAAAATAAGATGAAACTTGCTTAATGCTGATTTCCTATTTCAAAAACTACCACTATTTTCCAGTCCATCTGAAGCCACTTCTACTTTGAAGGCTGGTGAGTCTGCCAGTTCTGTCCATAGAAACACCTTATCTCTTTTCTGCATGGTGTGGAAGAAGGGATCATATCAGTACACTTCTGCAGTAACTTGGTCCCTTTTCTTCCGTAAAACATTAATATGTATTTATTTTGCATTACAAAGCAAATGTTTAAAACAATTCCTGCAAAACAAAGGATCTAAGCCTATACTTAACTCTTAATATATTTTTACTTTTTTTTTAAAGTAGGAATTCTGTCAAGCTTTTCAAATTACCATATTAAAAAGTGAAGTTTCAGAGCTGCACAGCCCCTTAGTTTAAAAGCCTTGTCTGTTTGTCATCTTGGGATTTCATGTCCATCATCCTATCACTGAACCATGTTATGTTCAGAACAATCAATGAAGTGTCCTGTCTATGAGAGTAATAGCTTCTAGAAATCTGAGACTGCTAATATAGACAATGGTTGCTGTAAATTAATAGAAAATAAGTGGAATGCAAACAAGAAGCCCAGAAGAACCCATAGGAAAAGGATAAAATAAAACACAAAGTAGACAAAACCACAAAAATAACTTGTCAGATAAAAAGTAGAAATCAACAGTGTAAGTAATAGAAAAAAGTCACAATGGAAAATTGCAAGGTGACAGAAAAACACAATTGAAAGAAAATACAAAATACAGTCAGTCAAAATAGCGGCATGCAGACTTCTTGCAAGGGCTCATACTTATCAATTTAGGCTTTTTTTTTAATCTCCACTGGCAGCGAATCAGATTTGCAATGTAATCTAACAAAAATTCATCCTCTCTCCCATCCTATATTTCAGACAGGTCGCAGGAAGGTGAAATTAAAATTAGAAAAACCAACCACCTGAAAAAGCAGAAAATAATACTGCTGCTTCTTTAACATACTATTTGATCAACATTAACATTGTGTTATCTTTGTGCATATGAGCTGCAGTGAAACTGAATATATCTTTATCTACTAATGAGATGATACAAGCTTTTTTTTCATATAAATATATCTCAGACCTGCTCTATATCTGCCCTGAGTGGGACAAGTCAGTGATGACAGATCATCAATCCTTACCACATATGACTAATTGTTAAAGATACACTTGATTAGTACAAATTACAGGTAGCCCAAAAACCAGTAATTCTAAAAAAGTACCATAAATGACTAGAAGCATTAATACTTTTAATCTTTCCTTATTTGACAAGGGCAGCTAACATCCAATTTGCAGGGGGGCAGTCACAATTTGGGACTTGGCTTTTTATCAGTGATCAAATGATGACAGTGATGAGATGAACTGGTGATCAAACAAGAGAGGTGCTGTGCCCATCAATTGCCTACTTCAGCAGTTACAGAAAAAGATTCCCACCAATACACGTGGTATTTAGAAGCCTAGTTGCTGTTCATCTTCAGTAGGAATTATATTCTTGATAGGCATCTGTGCCTTGAAAATTTAATTTATATAAAAATCTAACCCTGATTGATCTAAATCCTACTGGTGCTCTTGCAGAATCTTTGAAGTCTGAAAATTACACTTTTACACTTAGAATATTGTCTGTAAATTATAAAGAATTGCAGTGATGCATTTATTTCATCTCTTAAGCATTACCAGCTGATAAAATCAAATGTTACTTCACAGTTTGTTAGCTAGGATCCCTTAGAACAGAGATGCTGTAATGTAGGAATTCACATTGGTTTTCATTAATTCAATACAATCCTGAAACTTGCAGATTCAGCAAGGTTGCCTGTGGTAATTCAGCTGGCCTTGCAGGGCAAGATCATTTATTTGTTTCTCTTGGATAAAGACAGGAACACCACAAGAGCAGGTTTTGTGTTTGGAGTTCACTGACCTCTAGTCAAAGGCTAGCGTGCAAGGAGCTATTATTCCTGTCATATCCAGGGGAAAGAAAGGGATTTGATCAATATGCATGAAAGGATTTCTCTGACTGACACATGCTTACTAGGAGGCATAACTGAGTCAGTAAAAGTATTTATGACCACTTTGAAACACTGTAACCGGCAGACCACAAAACTAATACACATAAAGAGCTGTATGCCAAATAAAGATTAACTTCCAGCTGTGAAAGGCTTGACATGTGTTTTCAGCTGGTAAAGACATCATCTTGGTACCTCATGATATGAATAATTATATTAAATGAAGTTGGCTCTGTAAAAACCACACATCAAATGCCTTCATGCTTTACAAGTGTGATAATTTAAGTAAGACAGTAGATATGGAACTTGGTTCACCAACTCTTTCCTTATTCTCTGTGAAAGTTGGAGTTGTAAATAATTTTAGTTTTTCTAATCCTTTGTTATTGCAGTGACTTCAATGTATTTTTGCCTAACACTGAATCAGAGACTGGATCCTTCCAGTGATGTGGTGTGAGGCTGTCTCCAGACTGTCATTTTCAGAAATGCAGCAGAGAACTCTTTCCATGCTCAGGTCACAGAATCACAGAATATCCTGAGTTAGAAGGGACCTACAAGGATCATCAAGTCCAACACTTAGCCTTGCACAGGACCATCCCCAAGAGTCACACCATGTGCATCATCTTGAACTCTGCCAGTTTTGGTGCTGTGACCACTTCCCTGAGGAACCTGTTCCAGTGCTCAACCACGATTTGGGTGAAAAAACCTTTTCTAACATCCAAACTAAACCTCACCTGACAAAACTTCAGGCCACTCCCCCAGATCTTGTCACTGGTCACCACAGAGAAGAGATCAGTGCCTGCCCCTCCTCTACCCCTCACAAGAAATTTGGAGACTGCAATGAGGTCTCCCCTCAGTTTCCTCTGTGCTGAACACACCAAGTGACCTCAGCTGCCCTTCATACAGCTTCCCCTCAAGGCCCTTCACCCTCGCCATTGTCCTCCTTTTGACACTGTGTAAGAGCTTAATATCTTTCCTATACTGTAGTGCTCAAAACTGCACACAATATTCAAGGTGAGGCTGCCCCAGTGCAGAGCAGGACCATCCTCTCCCTCGACCAGCTCACGATGCTTTGCCTGAAACCCCCCAGGACACGGTTGGCCCTCCTAGCTACTAGCGCACTGCTGACTTATATTCAACTTGCCATTAACCAAGAGCCCCAGGTCCCTTTCCATGGCACTGCTTTCCAACAACTCATTCCTCAGTCTGCACAAACATCCAGGGTTATCCCATCCCAGGTGCAGAATCCGGCACTTCCCTTTGTGGAACTCACATGGCTGGTGACTGCCCAGTCGTCTGATTTTTCCAGGTCTCTCTGCAGAGCCCCCCTGCCTTCAGGGGAGGAAACAGCTCCTCCCAGTTTTGTTTCATCTGCAAACTTGTTCAGTATCCCTTCCAGTCCTGTGTCTAAGCCATTTAAGAAGATGTTGAAGAGTACAGGGCCCAAGATGGAGCCCTGTGGAACCCCACTAGTGACAGGTCACCAGTCTGATGCCACCCCATTCACTATCACCCTCTATGCTTGACCTGTGAGCCAGTTGCTTCCCCACGATATGGTGTGTTTATCCAGCTGTGCGCTGGACATTTTGTCCAGAAGGATCCTGTGAGAGGCAGTATGGAAAGCTTCACTGAAATCTAAAAGGATTACACCAAGTGGCTTCCCTTGATCAGCCGAGTGGGTTACCTTGTCAAAAAAGGAAATCAGGTTGAATAAGCAGAACTTCCCTCTCATGAGGTGTCTAGCGAGGATTTTTTTGACAGTTGGACAAGACTGCTCTGATCCCAACTCACAAAAGGTATTTTGGTATAAGACCTAGTCTCATGCTAAATACAGAAAGAAGAGTAAACACATCAGTCTCTGGCACATATTTTACATGCAGTTGTATATATCAAGGGATTTATATGGCATGGGTCTATATGTTTTATGTAGTGTGTGTCCTGTGTAAAGAGGGACTTGGGTGTACTGGTGGATGAAAAGCTAAGTGTGATCTGGCAATGTGCACTTACAGCCCAGAAATCAACCTCATCCTAAGCTGCATCAAAAGCATTGTGACCAGCAGACCAAGTGAGGTGATTCTACCTCTGCTGTGCTCTGGTGAGGCCTCACTTGGAGTGCTGCATCCACCTCTGAGGTCTACAGCACAAGAAAGACATGGACCTGTTCAAGTGGGTCCAGAGGAGGGTCCCAAAGATGATCAGAGGGCTGGAACTCCTCTCCTGTGAGGGAAGGCTGAGAAAGCTGGGGCTGCTCAGCATTGAGAAGGCTCTGAGGACACCTCATTGTGGCCTTTCGGCAATTAATGGGGGCTTAGAAGAAGAGCAGCTTCATACACAGGCAGATAGTGATAAGACAAGGGGGGATAATTTTAAACTAAAAGAGAAGAGATTAGAATAGATATTAGGAAGAAATTCTTTACTGTGAGGATGATGGAGACACTGGAACAGGTTGTCCAGAGAAAT
Source organism: Pithys albifrons albifrons (assembly GCF_047495875.1). NCBI lineage: Eukaryota > Metazoa > Chordata > Aves > Passeriformes > Thamnophilidae > Pithys > Pithys albifrons. The sequence goes on along the minus strand of NC_092497.1, from coordinate 75,224,851 downwards.
TCTAAATGTTCCATCCCTGCAAGTGTTCCAAGCCAGGTTGAATGGGACATTGAGCAACCTGGTCTAGTGGAGGCTGTCCCTGCCCATGGCAGGGGGGTTGGAACTAGATGATCTTTAAAGTGTCTTCCAACTCAAACCATTCTATAATGCTATGACTCTATATTGGAAGTAAAATTGTGACTCCTGACATAGAAGAATTTTCAAGCCAGGTTTAACCTACACAGCCCAACACAGTAGCTTGCATACAGGTCTACCAGGGACTCTAAACATATTTTTACATTTCTAGCATGGACTCAGGTTTTAGCTGTCACATTTTACATGTTTTCTTTCAGTCAGAAAACCTCCTGTGAGTATTGTAGGTAAAAAAACATCCTCTTCTAGAGGTTTGGTTTCTATTTATTGAACTTCAGAATTGTTACTAATCAGCACCAAGACAACCAAAGTTCAATCCCAGTCTATTCCAGGAACTGGTTCACCTGGTACTGCCTACATCTTGGTCAACTATGAATTATTCTCCTTAGAACACCACAGAATTGAATCTTGATACAAACTGATACTCTCACATTCCAAGTCTAATATTAAAGAACTTGCTTTTGTTCATCAGGGGACCTAACTGCAGTCCCTGTTTACCTGTACTCTCAGTCAAGGAAAGGGTTCAAGCTTCTCTTTAGGAAAGATCTGTGTGCCCACAACTCTGAGACCTGTACTTCTTCAAACATATCTTTTTGAAAATGTTGGCATTTTTGCACTGAAACTAGCAATAAATACCTCAGGTCTCCCCTTTGGGAAATAGATTTTTTTTCCCCTTTTCTTCCCATCATAAAAATCACTGCATAAAAGTGCCATGCTGCAGGTTATTTTTGATATGGGTTTATGGCAGCATGAATGTGAAATGCACAGGATTTATAAATGTACATTCAGCTGTGCCTAGGAATACCAATGTAGAGAGTTGCTAGCACAGCACCAGTGGACTTTGACTACAGTGTTTTCCCATATGGATTTCAGGAAGCTTTCAAAACAAAAGTGCCTTTTTTTTTTCACACGTATGCTATTTTATGCACAGGATTTGTTGTTACATAATGCGGATTCTATTCCTGAAGTAACAAAATCAAGTCTGTCCAAGGTCTTTTATTATTACTCAGTCTCATAAATACCCATCTGGTCTTTTCAGGGCTCAGTTAAGAGTCTGCCTATTTATTTTCATTCTGATCAAAATTTTTTTGAGGGGGGGTCCTGTTTATCAAAATGTCTTCATTGCTTTTATTAACCAGCATATAAATTCCTTCTGTTCTCCTGCTACATACACGTGATTGTGTTGTGCAGCTGCTAAATGGCAGAGGAATGCTGCTTGTGTTAAACATGTGACTTATCTTCATTTATTCCACACACTGAACTAGGGATGGGTTGCTGAACCTGTTTTTGTAACTTTGAATGGGTTTAGGTACCATCTACGAAAAGTACATTGGAAATATCTGAAAAGGCAACCTGAGGATGATTGTAGATTTTTTCATTTCTAAGTGAAACATTTGCAAAACTCAAAATCTGAAGATATTTTGTACAACCAGGCTAAGGTCTGCATACATCTCTGTACAGACCAGAAGCAAAGGAATAACAGAAATAAAAGAACAGAGTAGGACAGAAGCAAAGAAAGAGGGCTTTGGTTTTGAGAGTATTCTGTGAAGTACAAGAATGAAATTGGCTGTCTTCAGCTGTTTCACCATAACCTATTTCCATATGATAAAATAATGCATTGGAGAAATCCCATGATTTCTTCAACTGACTCATCTCGGTATTTACCCAAAAAGCAATTTCCTGTTCAAATGAAAGAATTGTTGTACCATTGGTTTTGCTGGTTAGGAACAATAACAAACCTTGTTCCTTATTTTCCCTCTGAGAGGGAAAAACAAAAAAAAAACAAAAACAAAAAAAAAAACCCAAACCCACCAAACTTAAGATAAAATTATAGTTCTGTAATTTTCACACTAATGCAGAAGAAGTCCCCATCATCACTCGGTCTAGCTGAGATTTAGGCTACTGTTACAAATTTTAAAGAAAAACACAGAGAAGACTTTCATTGAGAGGAGTCGTTTAATGTATAGTCAGGATTAAAGAATATTGACACTGGGAAAATAACCTTTTTTCTGTCACCTATAAGAAAAAAGCTTTTCCAATTTTCAGATCTGAAGAGCTGAAAGAGTAGAATTAGGAGACATTAGGCACAAATACTTCATTCTCTTCTCATTCACACTGGAGTAATGCAGTTTTACCAACAGAGAGGCTCTCCTTACCTGCAACATCACTTCTACTTGTTACAGAAGTATTTAGATTAGGTCCCTATCTGGTGCAAATCAGAGTTATTTTATTGGAGCTGCATCAATGTGCACTCATCAAGAGTCAAACTATTCTATTTTCTAAGTGGTAAATTACAAGCCTGTGAAAACCATATTTATTTTTCCATTAATCACACCAGCGCCTTGTTCTTCCCATGCTTGCTAAGCTCTATCCAATTCAGAAATACTTTTACATCATGAGAGAATACATTTTGAAATAACTTCCATGTATTGAATGTTATTCTGATTTTTTTGGCAAATTTATGACTCTGTAAGGAAAATTAACATCTGTTTTCAATGGTTTTTTCCACTGGCAGCTAATTGTCTCTTGGTGATGATGTGCCAAATATATGCAGATTACTTTGCAAATTAAGACTGTGTCAAAAAAGTTCCTCACTGAAAATGTTAACTTTCCAAGGTTTTTTTTTAAAACTGTTTTACCCCACTGTTTAAACTGTTTATCCCACCATTTTTGTTATCAATTCAAATGTAGTAAAATTAAACAGAGTATTTCTTTTATGGATATATGAGGTTCAGTTTCTAATGTGGTTATTAACGAAGTGCTTTGTTGAAGAGCTTGCATTATTTATCTGACAGAATAATGAAATCATAATAATGTACACTTGTGGTACCAGATTAATTCCAAACTTAGAAATCTTTTAATTCTTCCCTGAGATACAGAAGCATTTCAGGATCAGTGAGCTAAGTGACCAGTGTTAGTGCATTAGTAAGTTACCCTCCAGTTAATGAAACTGGGCACAGGTAAAATTTCAGGAAAAACAGCACCATGTTGCAGGAAATATATCTGGAAACCTTATAGCTTTTCACTGACCCCTAGATTTTCATGGATTCCAGTCTGAGCATAAGTGATTTTATAAGCTTACATATTCCCACTAGGTGCAATTCTACAATATCCTAACATTTGAAGTCCACCTCCCTCTAGCCAGTCAGAGGCAATGCAGTACTATATTAGGATTACTGTCTTAAAAGCTTCTGAAATCAAAGTATGATGAAACATTTGCCAGAGAAGAGAAGAGTAGACTACTTTGTGAGCAGTTAGCCTCAGAGAACCTTAGGGATTCTGATGAGCTTCTTTTCTCATTCAATGAACATGCATTTAATTCCTTTCCTGATCTGAAGCTCAGTTTTAAAATAGTCTTACTGCTGATGGTGATTGTAACTCAATCTTTTCTCAATGGATATCAAAAAGGATGTCATAGATTAAAGTTGCCTTTTAAGGAAACACTCAGTTGCTGTCAAAGGGTGAAGACATCAGAATCACTTGCTTCTTTAGTTACTTTTCAGATTAGCTCTTCCCATTTCCACTCCATCATATGATTTACAGTGCTATAGAATGGAAGCAGAGCTCAAGATATTGTTCTGCAAGACCAAGAAACACCATAGGATGGCAGAGTCTAGAAAGCTTTTACAGGTCAGTGTCATGGGCTGCAAAAGCCCATGCTGTTGTGCTCAGAAGCTTCCTATGTTCCACTGTATCAGGAATTAGAATTGTTGGCATTTTTGGTCTGTGGTTTTGCCATCTGCCACCTGTGAGGAAGATCTACCCTTTTCTTGCCTAGTTATAAGGAGAAGGAGCTGATAAAGTGAAACATTCTTCCTTGAAGAAAAACAGACTTTGCATAAACTAGTTATTTTGAGTCTCTCCTATGGGTTACACTGCCTGGGGAGGAGAGAGCTGTTAGGGGGGGAGCTTGGGGAGAAAGAAGAGATTTTGAAGCAAGAGAAGAAGCAGCTGCAAAGTTGGTAGCTTCTTCCCTGGGGGTCAGGGGGAAGGAGGAAGGCTTCAGTGCCCCCCTCCCTCCAGGCAGACATCTCCAGGGGGCTGGTTTGCTACTCGAGGGAACCTGTTACTGCAGTGAGTTGCTGGTGGGTCGGTAAGACATTAGTGCCAGCTACTCCCCTGGGGAGTGGGGGCTATTGTCATACCTGGGTTTATTGCTTTTTTGAAGGATTTTTTCCTTCCTTTTGCTTCTCCCTCCTTTTCCACCATGAAACTCCTGTCATTCTAACAATCTCTGGTGAATAAAAAAACCCATTTGTGAATCTTTTCACAGCGTCTGTCTCACTTTCTGGCATCTTTTCGAACTCACCCTAAAACATCCACCCTTACTATAGCAAAGATCCTCACTTCTCATAGAGCAGCAAGAAAATCACCAGAAATCAGTCTGTGTAATCAAAAAATCAATCAGTAGTAGTACCTTCCTTTATGGTGCTGGGCTGTGAACTGTAAAGATTCAGCAGTGGGAAGTACTACAATTGCCCCAACCCATGCTACTCAAAGACTGGACCCTTTGCCTAGTACAGTTTTGAAGTACTGTTTTCCCTTGGCTTCTTGCAATATCTTAAAATTAGCCAAGGTGTATTGCTTTATTCCAAGTGCTTTATGTAGAAGTCTCTGCTCTCTTTTTGTCTTATGAAGGTGTAATAGGAATTTTGCCTTCTAAAAGTAAAGCATTTAGGACATTTTGGCCCTCATTCAGCAAAGCCCTCATTAAAAATACATCCCTTTCAAAAGCATAACAGTTAACATATTGGAAGTACTTTGCAGAATTAAGGCTTGAGTGAGATCTACCTGCCAATTCTAGAAACTTTTTCTTTCTGAAAAGACAGAAAGAGGTTTTTCCACAGATGTTAGTATGAAATGAGTTTATAATGAAGGAAAATTACAACAGTTGGAAATTTTTTTAAATGCAGGCTACAAATTTCTAGCCCTTCCTGTCTCCTTTCGTGGAACTTGGTTCTCATAATTCGTATGGCAATATGTCACCAAATTTTCAACACTTTTGGCATGTATGGAATGCACTTTGACACAGTCTACTCCAGGCATCCTAACACAGCTACACCTGTCCATTTTTCATATTAACCTCCTAAACAGAGAGTATTTTGTCATACATTATTTCTAAAGCATTCTGTTAATCTCTTGCTTTACAGACTACAGGCTATTCATATCCTGTTAACATTCTTAGATCAAATTAAACTTATATTATGGAACGTAATGTGATATCAGCAAAGACACAAGTATAATTTATCTTAACATTGTGATCATAGACGGTTGAGATTTCTATGCAAACACAGGCTTGACACTTCTCTCATGCAAGTTCTACATTGCTAAAATTTCTCCAGTTTCAATAGTTTTTCCTAGTGTTCATTCATAGAAATAATGTGACAGTGAGGGATATTTTCCCTCTTCAATGCAGAAGAAGCTGATTCCTTGAATACTGTTTCCAAAATGGTGGAATTAAAGCAGTCAGTAATAGAAATGCCTGAAATTATATCCATTTTAAAGATTAGGTAGTTGTTCATATCTCTTTCACTTCTGACCCTCTACAACTGGGAAAATGAGGGGATGGAAAATTCACAGAAAATATTAAAATATGCTAATATTTTGTGTTTTTCTAAAAATTTACCTTCTCCTAAATATAATATTATTGTCATCCACAGCTGTGTGGTGATAAAATCTGACAATGCTGGGCTCCTTCAGTAACTTACATGACTTTTGTCTGCCTCACATAGAGCCATGAAATTTATTGATGCCATGTATTTTTTGATGCCATGTGACAACTCTGCAACTATATTAGCAGAGTTCAGCACCAGAGACCTTCACTATCCTTCGTTTCTCACTATAACTCCTCTCCCACTTTAGACAGCATAGGCTGGTGCTGGTTTCTTATGAAACAAACAATTCTCCATGCTTTGTGTTCCACATGGTAAAGATTTGGTCCTCTGCACTATGGAAATATTGTCCTGTACTTGGTCTGAATTAGCTTGCTTCAAATTTCTTCAAAGGCCCAAGATAAGTGAAGTGAACCTATCAGGGTTTTGTTTGTTTCTTTGTTTGTTTTTGCATCTAGTTAATAAATCCCAACTCATAACTACTAATAGGAATAAACTTAATATTTTATTTGCTTCTGCAAGACTTCAATAAATATCAACATTCCAATTAACTTCCATGGTATACTATCACTTCAATTGATTGAATGTACAAACCAGAACTGCAAGATTTTGTTATGAATATTTTGGAAAAATTTTTAGTCTCATGTTGGTACCCCATTAGTGAGAACATTTTAGAGGTGACTATATGAAGAACAACTTAAAAAATAATCAGAGCAGAATTTGTCCTATATGGTATCAATAAGTATCAAAGATTTATGCAAGGCAGAAAAAAGCCATGTAAATTCCTGAAGGAATCCAGCATCATCAAAATTTTATCACAACTGAGATACGATCCAGAGGTAAAATGGTCGATTACGTGCTTTCAACAGCCCACTGGGAAATTTTCCAGTCAGATATTCAGTCGCCATTGCTGAAGTTCAGTGAAACTTATATTGTGTTCACAGAATGTAAAATCACTGTAAGAAATCTTGTAGCTCAAGGAAACAAAAACAGTCCATCTGATCAGAATGGCCCATATCGTTCATTGCACAGCCATGTCTCATTTATGTGATCCAAACTTGCAGCTGAATTGCATCTTTTGCTTGATATAAACTTGATATAAACAGTTGTTTTAGGAATTAGTAAATAGGATGCTTTGGGAAACTATCCTCAGAGGTAAAGGGACCTAAACAGAGCCACCAAATCTTCAAGAACTTTTTTCTTAGAGTAAAAGGGTTCTCATTCTCATGCATAACAAATTAGGCAAGGAGGGCAGGAGACATGCATGGGTCAGAAAGACCCTGGTAATTAAAGTATAAGGAGGAAATGCACAGGCAGTGGAACCGGTGATATTTTACACCGTAAGTGGTGTAATCTCTACTACTTTTGCACAACATGTATGAACACCAAGCATTTACAGTGGTAGTGCATCTTCAAGTCAACTCAGCTGCCAGTTTACAGAATCAGAGTCATACTGGCTGGAAAAGACCTGTAAGATCATAGAGTCAAACCATTGATGCACCACTGCCAAATCCACCACTAAAGCATGTCCCTAAGCACCCCATGTACTCAAATTTTAAATACCCGCAGGAATGGTGAAGCAGCTACATCCCTATACAGTATGTTCCAATGATTGACAACTCTCTACAAAGAAATATTTCTTAATATTCAATCTAAATCTCCCATGGTGCAACTGGAGGTAATTTCCTCTCATCCTAACTTAGCAAAGATCACATCTGTCCAAGCTATGAACAGCCAATTTCTGCAGGAGAGTGTTGTGGAAATTGTTGTCAATGATTTTCTGGTTCTGAACAGGACAGAGAAGGATCTTATTTGATACTTCTCTACATCATTGCTGGGGAGTAGGCGAAAGGGACTCTCTTCCAGGGAAAGGAGTTCCTGCTACTGCAGCAGAGAAAGCCATCCAATAGTTATTTATTGTTGTGGGCTTTCCATGTAAATCCATTATTTTCTTCATGCCTTTTGTTATTAATATTTTTGCTGTTAGTCTTTGCTTTCTTATCTCATAGTGGTTTCTAGCAAATTGCCTTTTGTTCCTCCAACTGGAAAAGGCGGGGAAGGGGAGGCAGGGCTTGGTTTTAGTGGGAGTACTGTTTTAGAAAACACCATTCCTAAACCATAGCAAAAGCTTTAATGAAGTCCAGGCAGACAAAATCCACAGCCTTTCCCTCATCCACAGCAGGTCACCTTGTCATAAAAGACCAAGTTTGTCAAGCAGAACCTGCCTTTCTTAAACCCATGCTGGCTGGGCCTGATCCCCTGGTTGTCCTGCATGCGCCATGCAATGGCACACTCAGGATGATCTGCTCCATGACCTTCCTCAGCAACAAGGTCAGACTGCAGTTCCCTGGATCCTCCTTCTGACCTTTCTTGTAGATGGATATCCCATTTGCCAACTTCCAGTCACCTGGGACATCCCTGGTTAACCAGGGCTGCTAGTAAATTATTGAAACTGTCTTGGTGAGCTCTTCCACTGGCTTCCTCAGTACACTTGGGTGGATACTCTCTGGCCCCATAGACCTGTGTGCACCCACATAAAAGGAAGCCCTAAATCCTATGTGACTATAATATGAAATTTAAGTCATCTTGATCTGGTCTTTATTTAACCAGCTATCAGTATACAGCTGTTGCAACCTGCCCCAGAAGAGGAGAGTAACCCAGGTTCTTGTCAATAGACCCCTCGGGGAGGATTAAAGTGAAACAACACTGAAAATCAATGTTTATAAACATCTATATATGTAGAGTTTATTTTAGAACAATTTAGTTTCAAAGGAAAACAGGTACATAGCCATTTTGGTTGTTAAAATCCATAGTAATACAGTGATATTAAACATAAAAATAATGCTTAAGGAAATGTATATGGAAAGAAAGAGAAAGAAAGAATAGAAGCAGGAATATACATAGTCACCACACACTGGATCTAATAATGAAGCTTGGTAGTTGCAGCTTTGATTTCTTTGGATTAAAGCGATGGTCTTGATCTGTTGGGGGTGATGGAAGGCTCCCCCCTCCTTCCCCTGCAAGACTTAAAGGTTTCATGAGTTGTCATACACTTCAAGCTCAGGTGGGAATGCCTTGTACCTCCCCTGGAGTGGGGAGTTTTACAATGGATAGTGTCATGGGACATGTCATGGTGCTGTCTAGAGACGTTTTCATGACAGAGTCATGTGTATGGGAGGACATTGGCATGATGAGAAGGATTATCCCACCTCACAGGGTTTCCCTCTTATCAGCCTCTTCCCGTATCTGGAAATCCAGTTTTTAGCTTCAGGTTTGCACACCATTTCTGCACCTGGGATAGTTGGACAATGGCACCCCTTTACCTTATCTGAAGGTCCTTTCTCAGTAGGCATGTTCAGGGAGAAGTAGGCTTTGCTGGATGAACAGCTGTTTCTTTGCAGTCTGACAAGCCTTTTGGTGGTCTTAACAATGTTTAAGCCATGAACTACTTCAGTCTCTGACAACAGCAAAATAACATGACAGCAAAAGGGAAACAATTTATTTTTCTTAAGGTTACATTTTCGTATTATCCTTTTTCCAGGCGAATAAGATTCTGACATAGTCAGAATTTTCTCAGAGGCTGGTGAGCCACATGAATCCAGAAACTCAGATAGTTTCTTAATTTGATTAGAATACATTCCTGTTTTCTCTGAGCTTGCGAGTGTTTTTACTTTGATCTTTTATGTTCTGCCCTCCTGAGCCTCCATAAATAAGATTCTAGAAACCCATTTATTTTATTTGAGACATTTTAACAGAATATTGAGCAAAGCATTATCTCCTCACAGAGAACTACTCCATAATATATTTATGGATTTAAAAACTGATGTATGCTCAGATTGTATGGCTTGATGTGCTTGAGGAAGGAAAGACCTAATGGATGTAATTTATAGTAAGTGTGTGAGATTGATACCCTTGCTTATTGATGGCAATAATCTATTAATATTTGAAATACAGTTCCATTCCTATTATTTATATGTATTTTACAACATAATTTAGTTTTATTCTGTGATGGTTTATCAGTAACATCTGCACATTTCTACTAATTATGTTTTTATAATTATATACTTTAAGGCTATACTGTATTTGTCTCGACCTGTGAAATCCATAGGTAGTCATTAATTCTGAAGTTTAATGAAGTGGGTTTTGTTGGAGTTTTTTTAAGACAGCAGAGCAGATGTAGCTATGAAAAACCTACAATTCAAAAAAGCAAATAAATGTGAAGTGAAAAATCAAAGGATTTTAAAGTCACACTAGATGGTTCATGGCAGGGAAAAATTAGTTTTCTAGCTGCAAATATGTCTTTGAGACAAGATGCCTACACTATGCAGTTCATCTTGTTGAGTTCAAGCTGTGTAACACTAGTATAAAATCAGAACTCCTTGCTAGGGTGTCTGCCTTATCAATATGCTTAAGTAGGATTTATACCCAGAATCTGGAGTGAATGTATCTACATCTGAATTTCCATTCAGATGGGAAAACAAAGCTGCAAAATGTATATATCATGTTTGACCTGAAACTCTTCAGGACGTCACCACTTCTGTTTCTAAACTTGACCAGAACTACTGTCTAATTGCTATAAAAGTTTCCAAGAAATAGTTCTTTGATACCTGCTGTCCAGTTGGATGTTGCAAGTACATACAGATTCTGACCTAACTTTGTTAAGTCCTTTCTTTCAAAATGCTGCCAAAAGCAGTGGCTTCACTTTTGTAGCCCCCAGGCAAATAAAGGAGTCACATAGGAGACAGAGACTGAGTTTGTAAGCCTTCTCTGATGGGATTCATGAGAACACTCAAACTATCATGTTATATGTCATCAGAAAACAGAGAAAGCTCGGCATATGAACCAGCATCCCTTTCTCCTACCAACTGAACCAGTAAGCTACCTCTTTCTGGTCTGAGACATACTTTTCTACCCAATCATAACATGTGCACAGGAGAAAAGAATCCACTGGAGACAATCACTGTCTTGGTTTGAGATAAGCAACTGCCAACCCCCCCAAGCACAGAGAGAAAAGTTGAAGAGCACATGTTGGGGACTAGTAAAACCCAAACCTTCTACACTGAGGAGTGCTTTAACAGCAAGTCCTGAGGGTAGTCTAACATTATAGGATAGTCCCTACCAACTCCTCAATGCTTCCATAAAGGGATAAGATTTCACCACACCTCTGTTTTCAGGTATTTCCTATTGACTTGTTAAGACTTCCAGAGCACTGCTCTGAAATACACATCGTCCTTACAGACTATAAAAGTAAAAAGAGCCTACAGCTCTAAGGTTTATTTTGCAGTCCTGCACCACATCTTTGACTTCCAGGTATTCATGTTTATTGGTTTGAATTCTCAACCTTAAGTAGCATCAAGTAAGCTCTTCACAGTACTCCCATAGAATAAACCAGAACAGCACTGAAAATCCTGTCTTTCAAGAGCAATCTGACGTGACCATTACAGTAATTACTACTTTATTTCATACTGGTTCTGTGTTTAACTCACTTACAACTTGCTTTTAATGAGGTGATAAGTCTTTCAATTAAAGACAAATGCTGCAGAGAGAACTCTGCTTTTTCCAGATGTGCTACTTAACAATTTCTCTTTCTCCACACCCCAGCTGTCAGCAACCCCTTGCTTGCTGGAGGTTTCCACCCAGAACAGTGTCTGTGAATGATTCCTAATTCACTTCTGGCAAACAAGCTGCATTAATTTCAACAGTTCATGTAATAGTTTGAATTAACTTCATTTATTTTGCCTGATCTAGATTAGGAAGTTTTGCAGGATCACTTTAACCAGCCACACCCATAGGAGGTGAAAATTTCAAACCGTCCAAGAAAGACACCCTAGAGGGAGAAGGCAGTAACATCTTCAGCTGGTGCTGCTGCACTCAAAAGGGAGTATTTGTCCATAAAATAAAATGCAGTTGCAGAGCCAATAGTAGTGGAGCTTTTCACTACTGAATAACCAGATCTTATTGATTTGATCTGAATCAGGTGTGGACATATAATTGCATTTTTATCAAATTAACCATAGCAAGCAATCTCTGATCCAATATAAAGTTATCAGAAATTATGTTGGATCCAAAATAAAATTGGCCTGGAAAACCACAGACAAAATACATTAAAACACTTTGGGAGGGGAAAGTAAGATTATATTGCTTTGGTATGTTGTATTTGATATGGATGTATGCAGTTCTTTTAACCCATATATAACTACCCTAAATCAAATTGACGTCTTACGGAATCATATTTTGACAGAAACTTGTTCTGACCTGTTCTGGTTCGGGTTTTTGTTTCATTGCTTGAACTTTTTTATAGTTTATTGTAAAAGATTTTATGCTTCCTATTGTTTTGAAGGGTTCAAAGATCCCCTTGTATGTAAACAAGAGCCACTTCATAGAAGAAAAAGGCGAGAACTGATTGCTGTGTGTCAATGATGGTATGGAGTCAGATTAGAGTATCAGTTGTGGGAAACTCCAGCTAATTGTAAGAAGATCTGTAACAGCATTCTTCATATGAAACACTGTCTTACTTCTTAAATAAATCTGTGATAATTAAACACATTGAGATCACTGGGACCACAATCAGAATAAGAAGGATCTCATAGCAAAGGACCACAACCTGACACATTTGTGCCTCAATGGAGTTTCTGATTTATTCTGAAAGGAAAGTTATGCATGTTGCTTTGATTTTTACATTCTTTTGACTCTCCCAAAGTTCAAGCCAAGAGCAAATACTTCCATTGTTCTTGTCTTAAGGAGTTTCATTGTTGATCACATGTGTAAGTGACTCAGTGATTGGGCACTGTGTCAAGAACATGGTTTTGAAATTACACCATAAAGATCAAACACTACAGCTTTTTAATTATCAAAAATTATAATGCTACTTGGGGCAGATGATCATAGGGATGACTTAGATTTATCTTAAACATTGCTTGCCTTGACTATTTATTCTAAACTGTTGTCATTAGATTAAAATATACAACTGAAGGATGAATCAAAATCGAAGTGACCAAACATATTGCCCTTGATGTAGAATAGTGTGCTGGTGTAAAGGAAAACCAACAGGAGAAATGAACACAACTCAAGAGAAATTACAAATCAGAGTTATAATTTAATCAAAAGATTACAATAAACACAATGATACAGAGAAAAACTGGATTTAACCCACAAAAACAAATGTATAACCAGCAGCCTGGGACATGAACAGATTGGTGTTCATTAACCCCTGTGCTGAGCACCACACGGTCCCCCTGACTACAAAGTCATCGTGGCTAGGCTTGTTCTTGGAAATGAATAGAGGAAGTAGAATAAACAGCTTGGATCACCCACACACAGTGATAACTGGTCCCACCTGCTGAACTAGGACAATTGGTCATGTTATCAGTTGAGTGGATGTTTAGGATTGAATGGAGGCAGCACTGATGGAAGCGTTTGAGAAGATGCAGGTGGTGGCGATAGATGACCCATGATTCAGAGCCATATAAAAGAGTAGACAGTACAATGGCTCAGTACAATGACACAGATCTTTGTACTTTTCTTCAGGTGTTTATTGGACCAGACTCTTTTATTGAGTTTTCCAAAGGTTCTATACATCTTTGCTAGCCTGTTGTCTATCTCTTTGTCGATCTTACCATCTGAGGAAATGATACTTCCCAGATAGCTGAGCTGGCTTAAGCTCTGATTCACCTATGGTGATTTGGGGATGATGGAAGACTTCCTGAGGTGCAGGTTGGTAGAGAACTTCTGTCTTCTTCAACCTGACTTCCAGCCCAAAAAGCTCAGCAGCCTCTGCAAAGCAGGATGTGAAGCGCTGCAGAGCTGCTTCTGTGTGAGCAACGAGGGCGGCATCATCAGCAAAAAGCAGCTCACGGACAAGGTGATTCAGAGTCTTGGTGTGGGCCTTCAGTCACCTTAGGTTGAATAGGCTTCCATCGGTACAATATCGGATGTAGATGCCATTTTCTTCATCGAGGTCTGCCATGGCTCTTCTTTGGAGCCTCATGCTGAAGAAGATTGTGAATAGAGCTGATGCAACAAGGCAACCTTGTTTCACACCATTGGTTGGTTATTGGAAAGGGCTCAGAGAGTGCATCTCCATATCTGACTTGTCCATGCTGATCCTCATGTAGCAGGATGATCATTTTGAGGAACTTGGGGGGACATCCTAAATGTTCCAAGATCTGCCACGGGCCTTTTCTGCTCACAGTGTCAAAGCTTTGGTGAGGTCAGCGAAGGTTACATAGAGACCTTTGTTCTGTTCCCTACACTTCTCTTGCAGTTGTCTGAGAACAAATACCATGTGTGTGGTGCTCCGATTGGCTCTGAAACCACACTGGCTTTCAGGTAGAAGATCTTCTGCAATAGTGGGTACCAATCTGTTCAGAATTATTATTGCAAGGATTTTACCAGCAATGGAGAGCAAAGTAATACCTTGGTAATTTGAGCAGTCTGATTTTTCTCCTTCCTTCTTGTACAGGGTGATAATGACTGCATCATGGAGATCTGGTGGTAGTTCCCCTTGTTCCCAGCAACGCACAACAAGCTTGTGGAATTTGGCATGGAGTGCTTGACCTCCATGCTTCCAGATTTCAAGTGGAATTCCATCAGCCTCAGCTGCCTTGCCAGTTTTCACCTGCTGTATGGCCTTAAGTGTCTCTCCCATAGTAGGGGCTGCATCCAATTCATTTTTCACAGGTTGTTGTGTAATGTGCTGAATTGCTGAGCCTTGGACTACACGGTTGGCACTGAAGAGAGTCTGAAAGTGCTCAGACCATTGGTTCAGGATGGAGGTTTTATCTGTGAGAAGTATTTGACCATCTGCACTGAGTAGGGGGCTTTGAACCTGGTGTGTGGGTCTGTACACTGCTTTCAGGACCTCTTTCAGGCCCTGGTTTCAGGGCCTCTTTGGTCACTGAAATCTGTGCATAGCTCATCTTTTCTGCTAGGTTGAGCCACCATTTGTTCTGGATGTCTCAAAGTTTCTGTTGGAGCTCACTGCATGCAAGACGAAAGGTGGCTTTTCTTATATGGCAAGATGGCTGAGCAAGGTGTGCTTGGTTAACAGTTTTCTTCTTCAATGGTTCCTGGATCGCTTGATTGTTTTCATCAACCCAGTCTTTGTTTTCCTTGGAGGAGAACCCTAAGGACTCTTCAGAGGACTGCAGAATGCAATTTTTAATATGTTGCCAAAGTGCTTCAGGAGAGTGATCTAAGGGATTATCTTTAAGTCTTGTTTGAAGGTTTACCTGGAAGCTGTCTCTCACTGTAGCTGTTTGAAGATTGTTAACTTGGAGTCTCCTCCTTGGAATGCCGCCCTCTTAGGTTTCAGCTTGAAGAGGAGGTTAAGTTTGCAACGCACAAGGTGATGGTCTGTTTGACATTCTGCACTCGGCATCACTTGGGTATGACGGACATCACCAGCATTTCTCTGTTGGACTAAGACATAGTCAATGAGGTGTCAGTGCTTGTATCGAGGATGCATCCACTTTGTCTTCAGGCTGTCTTTCTGCTGAAAGATAGTGTTCGTGACGGTGAGCTGCTGTTCTGCACAAAACTCTAGCAGGAAACATCCACTGTCATTGCAGTTTCCAATGCCATGCTTGCCCAGAACTCCTTTCCAGGCTTCAGAGTTCTTACTTACTCTGGCGTTGAAGTCACCAAGGGTTATAATCTTACCATCTGCAGGAAGCTTTTGGGTGAGGTGGCGCAGGTCTTTGTAGAATTTGTCTTTTCCACTGGGTCAGCTTGGAGAGTTGGGGCTTATACACTAAAAAGAACAACATGTTGCTTGTTGTGTAGAGGGAGGCGTAAGGACATAATGCGATCGGAATGACCTGTCAGCAGATTTTCAAGTTTGGAGGCAATGGAGTTTTTAATCATGAAGCCAACTCCTGAAAGGTGTCTTTCGGTTTTGGGTTTGCCTGACCAGTAGAGTGTGTAGCCGGCACCATGTTCTTTGAGGCTGCCTTCCTCGTGAAGACAAATTTTGCTGAGAGCAGTAATGTCAATGTTGAGCCATGACAGTTTGTGGGCAATTAGAGCAGAACGACACTCAGGACATCCACTATCCCCAGTATCAAGCATGGTTCTGATGCTCCAACATGTGAGTTTTAATTTGAACACACCTTTGGAGGCAGGTGTATGCCTTTTGAATTCTCTGTTTTTGTTTGACTGCATGGAAGATGCCGGTTGGCCGGGGTTATCCAACCGGGTGTGGAGATGAGCTTTGTTTAGGCCACCTTTGCTAGGCCCCTCTTCATGTGGAGCAAGCAGTGCTGTCCCTAGAAAAGTCTGCTTGGTCGTTCAGGATGCTGCTGCAAGAGACTGTCATCTCCGGTGTCAGTCTCGAATGACCAATGTTCTGAACTCCCTACATGCAGGGTTGGGGCTGTGGCTTCCAGCTGTTTTCTATCACCTGCCATTTCGACCCTCACCTGTCACTACAGGGGCTTGCAATGTGGGTGAACCCTTCAAACCTGCGCAATGGATTTTTTAGGTGAGGGACAGCGTGTGCAGAACTGGCCCCACCCTTTACTCCTAAGGTTCATCTGCCACAGCCTAGCGAGCTTGGATGGTGACAGTGAGTACCTCAGGATGTAGGTTTGGTTAGAGTATCCTTCTCTTAGATGGATGGCCTTACAGGGCTACTTGAGCTCCATCTGCCTGGGTTTGGAGTTAGAGTTGTCCTTCTCCTAGGATGGTTGCCAGACGGCTAGCGAGCCCATCCTGCCCATGGACACACTTTGTCTGACCCATCAGCTGAGACATGGCTGGCATGGGAGCCCCTACCAGAGGCACAAACCACTGCCAGCATAGCTCTCAACCTCTTGAGGGCACTGTGAGCACCCAAGCTTCTCCCTCGTGAGAAGGGGGTGTCCGCAGAGGACTACAAAGTAAAGGGAAAGGATATGTGTTGGTGAGGACGATAGTCACATTTCTGCCAAAGTAATGATCTCAGTCTTGTTGAGAGTAGTAGTTGCAGTCCTGTTGAGGTTCTGATTCTCCTCTGTATCCAATGAGTGGTACCTGAAGTCCCAAACTCTGATAATTATATATGCTCAGGATCAGGTGAACATGCCCAGTACCTCTCCCATGTCAGGGAGTTTCAGAATGCGTGATTAACTCTATGAGTCATGAGATATTTTTGGAATCTTTGATGGTCTAGGTCATTGCAGCTGCCAGTTGTGCCCGTCCCTAATAGTCCTTTAGCAGACCCCTTAGGCTGGGTGTTAAGGTGCTCATACCTCCCCAGAGGGGAGTTATCACAGCTGAGCCATTGATGTGAAGACAAAAACACTCCCCTGTCTTGTAGGGTTCTTTAACATCCAGCTTGTAGCCTGAGTGGTCAGGTGTGCCCTGGGCAGCTGCTGCAAATTGTCAATTACTAACAGTCCATCAGAAATTACTTAGAGGGTGCGGAATATACAGTTTTGGTTATACCTGCATAGTGATAAACTGATTCCAGCCTCTGTAACTAGGACAAATGGAAACCAAACTAGATTAGAATTTTGAAGTGATCATTGTAAATTTTAAAAAAGTCTAGGATGAACACCTCTTGAACTATGCATGATTTAAAACCCTACTACAGTTTCAGATCAGAATTTTTTCTCAATTTTTAGACCAGACTTTCAACTACACTATACCTCTTTTAACACCTAAAATGGAAGAAATCTATAAAACTAAATTAACAAGACTACTCAGGGTGTCTTTAGACAAGTAAAGTCTGTGTATAGGAAAAAGCCCTGCCTTGCCATTTGTATAGATGTGCTGATGAATAGGTGAGGGGCTAGTTGGAAACACAACTCTTCTCTGCTGATCCAAATCAGTTTTTAGTTGACAAGTGAGATAAAGCTTTCTGCTTCATGCCTGCTGGTTTATAGTCTTCTCATTCTGTACAGATTTTAAAACTAAAAATAAAAACCCAAACAAAGAACAATACACATAAAAAAACTCAAATGCATAAACAAACTCCCCCCAAAACAACTCCCTCAACAACAATAACAAAACCAACAAAAAAACCCAAACCAGCCAAAAAACAAACAAACAAACAAACCACAGACACAAATGCAATCCAAACCAAAAAGCCCAAACCCCCACAATTTTAAATCTGTGAATTACCTTCTGCCTGTGAAGAGTTAGAAAATAAAGAATTAGTTCAGGACTTACATTTGCACTGTAGATTCTGTGGCCTCCACTCCCTGAACAGTTTCACTTTGAAGTTGTTTTAGTTAGTTGCTTGGTTTGATTTTGGTTTTATTTGTTTGGGGATTTTTTTCAGTTATTTATTTTTGTTTTTTCTATATTTCCTAGGGGCACTAAACAGACTCTGGGCTTGAGTAAATCAAGTTATTCAAATACAGAAGAAAATGCTACAGCATCCCAGAAGATATTTGAAACTTGCAGACATATTTTTGCTGGGGTTTGCACCTTTACTTTTTACTACTGGGAACTACATATTGTGAACATCTTTGCAAACCAAGTCATAATCATCTGTGCACTCAAGGAGACAATGGGACACTCCTTCCAAGAATCCTTTTTTACCATAAAAGTGCAACAGGGTTTTTTGTTTGGCTAAAGAAGAAAGTAGCATTACATACTCTGGAGCACCATCTGCTGGTCCCTGAACAATTCTTTATCTACTAGAGATATTTATTTTTTTCTGTGAGCAGCTTTGTGTTTTGTGTGATTTGAAGTCCTATGGGGAGTGGGGAGAACAGAGCTGGAGAGAGACTTCCTGTTTTAATAGAAAATGAAGGAGATGCCTGAATTGAATATGCATTATCTCCTTTTTTACAGCTCACCCTTATAATGCACCAGTACCTTGGAATACACATCTCAAAAGCTGTAGCTACCCAGCTTTTACCCCTGCAGCCCAGGGCAACAGGGGCTTGGCTATGTAGACCTACTTGGGAGGACCGTAAGAAACGATTAAATGACATACCAGAGTACAAATGTGGAATGGGGTCTGAATAAACTATGTGGGTTTATCTCACAATGACCATTGTGTTTATAGCTCCAGTATGAAGCAATAATCCACTCTGCTGAAGTGGTGCCTTGGGACACAGTGGCGACCACTGTTACTATGTTGTCCTTCCACTGTCTCCAATACTGACTTGCCTGTTGAAAGGAGTTGGCTGGGAGTTTCTATGACAAATGGCTTTTCATAAAGTATTTTAAAATATAGTCTGTGGAAACTGAAATACTTCATGACCAGAGTCCAGTAAAAAAGGCATGGCTGTGTTCTCTCTGGACTCTACCAGCTGGCTCAGGACACTGCATAAAATGCTGGAGCCACCATAAGCTGCAGTTCTGGTGTGGTAACATTTTCCTTCAAGGTATCTCTGGCTGGAGAGAGCCTCAACTGTCGGTTTCAGTACAGATAACCTTCTCCCTGGGACTTGCACAGCCAAGTCATTAAATTCAGAACATGGATACCCAAATGAAACAACAAAAAACTATACCCTAAATATTCCACAACTATACCCTAAATAAGTTACTTTAATCACTGCTAACTAAGGGTGTCAAATTCTTCATCCCATTGAAAATTCTGGAAAACTTATTTACCTTTTCTAAACACAGAAAACATATTTTTTTTAATTTCCATGAAGGGGAATTGCATTTTCCAAAGTGTTCTGAGCACGATTGCTTAGTGCATTGCTGTCTTCCTAAATCTTGCAATTGCTAGTCATTCCTCTGGGAAAGTAAAAGGGGCCAAAGCTCTCCTCTCTGTCTCCCCAAACACACATACTCATACATCTTAATATCTCCTGGAGCCATAGTGATTTCAGCAAATGTTTTCAATGGGCCATACAACTTTTGAATTCTGATTAGTTCTACTCCCAGGAGTATTACTTCACTTAGCATAAATTATTAATTTTTACAGAGCATTTCAAGGGGACCGAGGAATAATCCTGCTTAATAAAGACAACTGCAAGAAGAGTGTACTTCCCATGTAGTAAGAGGGGGGAAATTTCTATTAACAGCTTTTGAAATGAAAACAGATGGAAGGACACAACTGGACATGAAAATTCCCCAACTTCGTCACTAAAATTATTACATACGTCCACAGTTGATAAAATTAGGCAACACTAAATATATACTGCTTTATACCAGCTGAGGACATTTTTTGGAATTTGAGGGAGACTGAGTTATTTTATAGTGTGAGTTTGTTTTGGTTTTTTTTACCATCCTGGCATCATTTTTTAGAACAAAAATCCAGAACTTTGAGCATCAAGAAGAAAGCCATATTATAACATGATTTTATTGCACACTCAAAACTGTTGAAACCATCTCATGACACTTACAGAGTCTCTCCTCTGAAACAAGCAGGAAAACCAGAAGCAAAATTAGAAGGAGGGAAACCCTAAAATATTTTTTTTGCTCTAATTCACTATAAAAAGCTGATTGCATTAAGGAAAGAAAATATCTATGCAGAATAAATGCCAGGCACATCTCAGTTTGACTGGAGCATCAGAATGTTGCCATTAGTACTATCACAAACACTTTAATCTGCTGGTTCACATATTGCAAAAAACCCCCGAAGAGAACCAAACAGAAAAGTAAACCAAACCAATTAACCAAACAAAACCCAAGCATTTCCACGAATTTTATTGAATAATAAGGTAGGTTTAATACAAGTTTCAGAACACAGAAGAGATTGAATTTAGTATTGGTATACACATGGCAAAGTGGTTTATGTATTCTTGTTCACCACAGTCCTTGTATTGAGCTAGCATACACCTGCCCCATTCCCAATGGCTTCTTGATACCTTTATACCTCTGTCATTTGTGTGCCGCATTATCAGAGCCTTCCCTCAGTCACCTGTACAGGTTAGGCACTCTCAGCTGACAACTTCCAATGGTATCACTATTGGTAGATCAGCAGGAAGCTATGCAGAAGGCTACTACACTTGCAGACTGCTCTCACCTACTCACTTCTTTAGAGATATTTTGCAGCACTGATAAATTGCCAAGTGCTTCAGCCACTGCCGAAGCATTGTAGTCCCTCGGCGGCAACAATAATTGGAGGCTAATGCTGTTATAACAATCCTACCTTCACTTTTAATCAATAGAAACCACATCAATGTTATCAGCTGCACTGTGATAGGTTTTAAATCTGTTCACTTAACTTTTGTCCTGAGATCAAGCAAACAGGGTCAGTGAGAGCTCCCAAGACAGAAGGGCAACAACAACCAGGAAAATAAAATAGTTAAAGCAAAATTGTTTCTGACAGCTGTGTCAGTAGGACTGAAAAGACTAAAT
Organism: Pithys albifrons albifrons; assembly: GCF_047495875.1. Taxonomy (NCBI): domain Eukaryota; kingdom Metazoa; phylum Chordata; class Aves; order Passeriformes; family Thamnophilidae; genus Pithys; species Pithys albifrons. The sequence goes on along the minus strand of NC_092497.1, from coordinate 75,203,861 downwards.
CATATTTACTGTCCTACCACTCCACTTCTGTGGTTCCCTCTCTCCTCATGCCCCCTTCCAAGCAACCCAAAATGCCCGCAGCTCTCCGGAGACTGCACTGACGGCAAGAGCTAATGGAGTTCCTGCTGCAAGAATCCAAAGCAAATACTGCCCCCAAGTGTCCAACAGATTTGTTCGCAGATCAGACTCTTCAATCTCCATCTGCACATGAAGTGGATGTTAATATACAGCATATAACGATTGTGGATGTTCATATACAAGCCTCTGTGGTACAAACACTTAAGAAATTTGAATGTGCAGGTAAATGCAAAACGATTCTCCTAGGGACAACAGACCTGCATTAGAGTTTTAAAAGTGTAGACAGAATGGGAAATCATTCTCCCCATGGCCTGACTTCTGTAACTGTACAGTCTATTCCATTTCCTGGAATGCCTCAAAATTAAATTTAAATGCTGTCTCTTGATTCAGCACTTAGGTGTGTTGGCAAGGGTTTCAGGAGAAATTACACATAAACACATGGGACTGCTGCCAGCACCCTCATGGGCTGTCATTAATGTGGTGTCTCAGCCGAAGCACAGACCACAGTGCAACAGTGCCCTACAGCACCTACAAGGATCCCCCAGTCTGCTGGGGATCCCCAGGGCACAGCCTACCCAAAGGCAGGTACCAGCTCCTGGGCTTTATCCCTTCTTCTGTCCTGCTTACTTAGGAGATAATACCACACTGCCTGTCTGGTACTCTGGCTCACTGGCACCAAGCACCTTTCCCCTCCTTAACTTTTGATCTTACTGCTCAATTTAAAGTGAATCTAACTGAATATATATAATTTTTGAAAACTGATAATTTTCAATAAAAAAGAGAAATCCCTGATGAGTTTGATTCCGATTAATCTTGTGAGATTACTGATCCATAAAATGGATGAACAGATGCTTCCCCATCAAAAACAATTATGCTTGAATTTTTCACTATATGTTACTTTTAAGTTTTAAGCAGGTAATGTGCAAAGAGCCTTTTGTAGTCATCAAAAAAGTGTGTGTCTTTTGGCCTTGCTAATTTTAACTCTGTAAATTACTTTATGAACCGTAAATCAAAGTTTTGAGGAAACTGAGTGCAAACAACAATAATCAGTAAGAAAAGCAGAAGCAGGACAGTTTTATGACTAAACAGTCTTCAGAGAGACTTGAAGGGAACTGATCGTGGACAGAAATTGGACAACTTCTTGAAGCTCAGGAAGAACCAGGGCAGTACATAGGAAGCTATGAGGCAGAGAAAGAGATGAAATAGAGGAATAGAAAATATACGATTAGGAAAACCAACTGAATTTATGAGGAATTTACAATAAATAAAGCTGGAGATTAAAGCAGAAACATGACTGTATGGGACAACCAAGGTAAAAACACAGAAGAGTTTAAATAGAATACATAGCTTCAATACTGTATAAGTTACAATGGTGAAAACTAAAAGCCTGAATGTGATGCAGGAAGATAGCCAGATAATCCATGTGATGTTTCTAAATGGAATCAAAGACTCTGAACAAGAACATTATTTCATAAGTAACAGTGGGTTGGATTATATGGTGTGTGTAAGTTGTCAGTGTGATAGTAATTAATATTACTGGCCTGTCCTGGGTTGAGCTGGCAAAATGCCAACTTGTCCAGGACAGAGTGAAAGGGTTCCTCCTACCCCCAGCCAGCCAAGGGAAAAGAAGAGGGAGAGGAAAGAAAAACCCTCAAAACCAGGTTTATGCTGGAACTAACTACATGTATTTATACAGAGAAGAGAAAATTAAGAGGATACTACAATAGAACACACACTTACACAAGTTACATATATATAACAAGGAATAACTTCCCACTCCCCAATTAATACAAAGCCCATTACTCTAAATTCATAAGCACTCCAAAAGACACTCAGCAAGAAAGAGAAAGTATAACAACAAAATATTTCTACTTCCCTGGATGCAAACAAAATGAGAGACAACAGAAGCAGGGCCTAGCATAGTAGAGAAGCTGCTAGATGTCTTCCTCTTAGTGCAGCCATGATGGAACTGACCAAGCCACTCCCACACACTGGATTTTACACCCTTTGAGATGATGTAGTATGGTATGGAATACAATATTATTGGCTGGAAGATGTCAGCTGTGAGCTAGCTCAGTCCAGCTTAAATCAGCTGACAATCCTAGGCCTAGCTGAACTTTAAAACCTTAATTTTAGGCCCACCTGGCCAAACCCATAACACTGGCCATAGTTGAGCTTAGGGACCCTTATACTGACAAAAAGAGAAAATCCTTTCTTGGGAGGACTATATACAAACAAGCCAGGAAGTGATTTAATATAAGTGTCGGAAAGAGGAAGATTACAGTTAACTCAGGTAGAAGATACCACAGCAAAACAGAAGGAGAGATTTTGGTGTCATCAGAAGAGGAGATGGGCAGGGAGTTGGCTATTGCTATGCCTCCATAATGGATCTGAAACTAGAGTTGACCTCTCCATCTGGGAGCCCTCATAGGCAGTAGGGGAAGCTACCACTATCTTTCGAGTCAAACTTTGATTCTTGGCAGGAAAAGTGATACAAATGTATGCTAAAGAATGTATCTGTTAGTGTGCATGGACCAGATGCTTTTGTTCTGTTATTTTGTCAGGGAATCAGGGCATATGTATGAATAATCACGCATGAGACATAGGAAGAATAATGCTTCTATTCACTTTTCAGACCTCAAAGAAAGCTCAAAAGACCAGTGCTTACTAACATTGTCGCTTTAGCATAAACAGAGACTTCCTTCTCTGACAGTCTGGTGTGTGGCCTACCTGCAGAACATAACATACATACTGAATTTCTGCTACCAAAAATTGTTACTCTTCTGCCTAAAATTAGATAATTTATTGGAGCTGTTTCCTCTTCCCAACAAAGAAAGGGGTCAGGAACCTTTCATAGTTCTACATATCAATCATTACTAGGACTGTAATACGATTCTCACACACTGCAGCTTGGTGCTGCCCAGCAGTTAATCTTATGTACAGCTGATGCAAGGCAGCTCTGCAAGGCAATTTACTTCCAGTGGAATTTTTGAATATGCATTAAAGTACTTAAGTGTAAAGCTTTGTAAAATTATTAATCCATCACAAATAATTAGTGCTGTCTCAAGAGGACTTAGCTAGTCAGTCAGCAATAGATGTCATGCATTTAACTTACTGCTTAGACCTGGCCTGAACAGTCAGCTTTTCTGATAGAGGCTCTGACTTGGATGGTCGTTTAGCAATTCCAGAGGGAGTCAATGGACAGTTTGTTCTTGTGAAAATGGCCACAGAGGATGGCAAGAATGGGAATAGTGACAGCAAGTACTTTTCCAGTGTTTGAAGAGAGATTCGACAAATTATTTTTTCCCTTTTTTTCCCCCTTGTGACAGTAACTATTCAACTGGCAATTGCTAGTTTTTTGGCACACAGTGTCTTTTCTCGCATTATGTTCTGCACCTAGTTACTTAATTAACTGGAACATCTTGCTCAGCTGCATGGTTGCAATTCCTTCCTGCTTTTAAACTAGTTATTTACTTTTTAGTCCAATAGTAAATAATTTCCTTTCCCCTTCACTACTTCTTTTAAGCACGGTGTTACTATTCATACATACTAAATATGCTCCTGCCTCACCCTACTATGATGTGTTTGGTTACAGAGTGCAATTTGGAAATGGGGCCTGGAAGGATTTGAGTTTGACTTTTTTTATGGTACAGTCCTTTCTCATCATCTATTTCTTCAAAAGGTCTCATTTATTCATGAGTAACCCCCAAGGATCCCATAGACCTATACAGATGGAAACATATGGAATTTAAAGACATGGAGAGAAATTGCAATCACTAATGAGATATGACAAAATTAAAAGGAACTATATGACTATGGGGGATCAGAAGACTGAAATGAACAGGATACTCTGTGTAGAGATTTTGTGAATATCTACCCTCAAATTTCAAAATTGTTTCTAGTTCAGGCTAGATCAACACAAAGTAGCTAATTCTTCTCCAACAACATAGATATGTGCCTTTGATCTTTGGATCTAGGTCTTATAAATCTGCTAGAACTGTTGAAAAAGCTGGGAGAAAATTACACTTGTGATATGACAAAGTGAGAAAGGTTATGGCTTTGTCTGTCAGAAACACGAGTAAAATTGTCTTTAGGTTATGTTATGTGAGTTTTATAATCAGGCTGCTCTATGTAGCAGTATATTTTAAAAATTCCAAAATGTCACTAGGTCAGCAAATATTTAGCTGAAAGGGTACCTCAGGACAGAAAGCCTGTGATCCTAAAATGTTATGATAAACATGCACAGTAAAAGCTTTGGATTTTTTGTTTAAGCATAGCCAAACAAGATCTGCAAAAAGGAGACTGCAAATATAAATTTCCTATTAACAGATTAGTTCTGTAAATACAGGATCTGCTGGGGAAGGAGGAATCATTTATGGTACTGGTTGTCCTAATCCTCTCATGCCCTGTTCAATCCTTTGCCTTGACAGACAAACTGTACTTTTGTGTCCCTTGGATCTTAAAGACGTATATCCTGAATTCCTTTGTGAGGAGTGGGAGGTTGCAACTCCTTATACGAAACTGCACTTAGAACACATAATTGTTATTGTTAGGCAGAGTTCCAGGCTTTATGTCTTGCCAGATGAGTTTGAGTGTTTCCCAGACAAAGCAAACAGTGCAGGACATGGGTGAAATCGTCCTGCTGAGATGACAGAGAGTGCAAACATCTTCAGACTCCAACAGTGAATTGATTTCAACTGGAAGAACTGGTCTGGGCAACACTGCTGTGATGCTGGAGGCAACGCAGAGGTGCTCCAAACTGTGCTCTAGGACATGCCCTCCCTGAAAGCAATCAGGATGATAACAGCTCTATCTGTGTTAACAGCGGTATGTTGACAGTGCTGTTTAGCCACTGTTGACCTCGTCATCTCCTCAGACTGCTGCAAAAGCTCGACCTTCTAAATACTCATTAACAATTCAAAAGACCTTTTTTAAATCGTGTCTCTACTTCCCCAGGAGGCAGCAGCTTAAAATATGCCCTGGAATTCAAACGGAGTGCACATGTTGTCCTTGGCTGGTGTAATATTTCAGAACCCAGGAAGATATTTTCTCTTCTGAAGCATATTTTATTTCAACTTCTGTGTTTCATCAATAAATGTAAATTATGCAGATACAGAAAATACCAAAGTGTGCTTAATCATATTGAAGTATTTCAATGAATCAACTTCCTGATATTCAAAAGAGAAGATTCGTTCTTTCTTTTAAAAGGTTTTGCTGTTTCTATTTCTTTTAAATTACATTCAGTGCTTGAGAGATGGCCTTTAATAGAATCACACTGGGTGATCCCATTGCATCAAGCAGAGAGATGTTGTATCATCTCTAGTATATCTAGGGAACCAGCAAGAAGAAAAAAATTAGCACAGTAACATCAAGTTAATAGTTTATATTCAACCTCATTTGTCTTCAAGACTTTATCCTCCATACTGATCTGATTTCTGAAGATTTGTTCCCACTGTAGACCTATAGAATATTTATTGAAAACTGCAGTATGTGCTAACCCAGCTTCCAAGTCATCCATTCCATTAAAGTTTATGTATGTAATTAGAGTGGGATTGTTTAATGGAAATGTATGAGTAGTGTATTTGTTATTTCCTTAGAGGAAGTATCAGTACGACCCATATAGAAAAGTAAAATCAAATCCAGTCCAAACAGACCAGCAAACAAACAGGCAAAGCTAATGCATAAGAAATTTGCCCCAAAAGAACTTGTATTAGTATATACTTGAGCCTCATAAAGTTCAAATTTTCTTTACTTCCCCTTGAAAATGCACACATAGTTCACATCCTTGGATAGGCCTTGTTATCTTTACTAGATGAATGGGACTTTTACTACTAGTATACTAAATTAAAGATACTCAGGGTAGAATGCACCTCAATCCTCTTCCTCCTATCAGCTTTCTTGTGTTGTTAAGGAGTCTCTGATGCTGGACATGCGGTAAATTATGACAAAATGCTTAACTCTGTTATTCCAGAAATATAAGCCTGCTGAGCTGACAGTGTGACTTGGTGATGGATTAAAAAAAAATTATGAAAGTTAGGACCATTTGTTGGCAGTTAGGATGGTCTTACAGGGATTTCACTGTTAAACCTCTCACCACTGCTGCTGCTTTTCAAATCTAGGTAACTTGGACTGCAGGTAGAGTTACAGTTCTGCACAAAAATGTTTCACCTCACTGTGATGATGCCAGCTTTATAACTTGTGTTGGTTGCAGATTTTTACAGTTAGTGAGTCTTTGTTGCCTGTGTAACGAGTGTATTGGCAGGTAACCACACTATACACAGTATATTCACAGTTTCTAAATCACCTTGGATCCCTATAGTAATGAGTGATTTATCATTAAGTGTAAGGAATGTAAGCTCAAGAGTTTTTTCTGACTGCCTCTTCATTCCCCAGTCAGTGAGAATTCCACCTGGCTGACAGAAGGTCCTACTTACCAACATCCTCATGGAGTTCCAAGCTCCAGAAACACTATTAAGTGTGTTAAGGAAGCAATAATCACACAGCAGACTAAGTTTGATGTTATAACTTTTCCTTGTAGACAGACATCTAAATACTTCCAGAACTTTCGAGATTCCAGATTTCTGATCTGTGATTGTACTGGTTTTGGTCCTTTAGAAATACTTTATCATAAGGAAAACATTTCTTTGTACTACTATAGCCTGAAAATCGGTACCATACACAAATTTGTACTCCACTGGCAGAACATTTCTATTTACTTACATCAAAAAGCATTTCAAGAAGTAGGTAAGTATAATTTTTTGGATTATAACAGGAACAAACAAAGATACAAAAACCACTGAAATATTCAAAACTTGTCAGATTACCACCTCACTTTAACTAAGTAAAAATAATTTACACTGGTTTATACCAGATTTTGTTCCAGCAAAAAGAGTCGCTGACCTGTACAAACATTCACAGACAGAATGCTAGTGAAAAAAAAAAAAAACCACAACAAACCTCTTGTAACTTTTGCATTGATAGGGTAATGCTTACATGGGGAACTAAATGTCTCAAATGGGGCTGATGGTCACTACGCAGATGTTGCATGACTCCCCATTGCAAGCACTGCAGTGTCATCTTCACTGAATCAGACTGAGATAAATTCTTACAGCCCTAGTAATCCTACTAGGATTATTAAGTGTTCTGCTGTAATTCAGTTAGCATGGTAACTACTCCAAGAAGTGCATGATACATTGCCATGGGCTAATTTAAAGTACCTGCAAAACATATTCTATTTCAGCTGAGCACAGAAGATTCCTATGGGAACAGTTTCTACTGATTATTCAAAATTCAGTTATTCAAATTCTCTTATTTATTCAAATTTTGGTCAACTTCTTTCCCTGCTATAGGAACTGCCTTGCCTAGAGGAGCCCTCAGAATTACTCACCGTGCTCACCAAGGGTGTCAATTGACACACCTGAAAGGGCACGTAGCACGTATTTACTGGGCTCAGCCCTACCGGGGCTGCCAAGGATAGGGCCTGGCACCGCAGGGAATCCAGAACTTCGGGAGACGGAGTGTCTACTATGCGGTTGCTTTCAGACAAAGCAAGCTAGAAGTTCAGTGAAGCAATCAGTCACAAATGAGTCCTCTCTGTCATCTGTACAGAGATAAGCTAGGAAGTTCCCGTGAAGGACTCCTGATATGCCCACAATCTTTGCATATATAGCCCTTGTACATCCAAGCCACACTACAAATAGAACTACAGAAAGAACTTGAATTTTCTTGTCATATCACAGTTATAAATGCATTTCAACGGGGTTTGACACACCTGACTTTGCATGTATTTACCTTCCATTCACTTTCTGTCTCAGAGGTCTAATTTTCACAAGGGCAGTGACTGACTATCTTCTTGACCCTGTAGTAATTCATCCGACTGGCAAAAATGAACTAACAAGTCTGCACCCATGCCCAAACCCAAAGTGCACACTGTGGCATAAAGTGTGAATTAGACAATCCATGGGCTCTATTCATGTGTCTAAGCAATGATTAGAAGTGGTGTGGAAAAGTTTCCCAGCATACACAAGGTGAAATTTAGCAAGCAGTAGTAAAAATAAATAAAACCTACAACCAAAACACACAAACAAATAATTAAACCAAACCAAGAACACAATCCAAACATACTGCCCAAAAGGAACATGGTTTCAGCCCATGTCTGCATGTGATGACATTTGTAGATTGATGCCACTTATATTTCTAAGCATGAAAGCTTAGAATTATAGAATCATTGAATCAATTGGGTTGGAAAAGACCTCCAAGATCATCAAGTCCAACCCTTGGTCCAACTCCAGTCCATTTACCAGATCATGACACTCAGTGCCACGTCCAATCTCAGTTTAAAAACCTCCAGGGATGGTGAATCCACCACCTCTCTGGGCAGCCCATTCCAATGCCTGATTACTCTCTCTGGAAAGAATATTTTTTCTGATATCCAACTTAAATTTCCCCTGGCAGAGCTTAAGCCCGTGCCCCCTTGTCCTGTTGCTGAGTGCCTGGGGGAAGAGACCAGCCCCCATCTGGCTAGAACTTCCCTTCAGTTAGTTCTAGACAGTGATGAGGTCACCTCTAAGCCTTCTCTTCTCCAGACCAAACAACCTTAGCTCCCTCAGCCTCTCACCATAGGACTTGTGCTCCAGTCCCTTCACCAGCCTTGTTGCTCTTCTCTGGACCCGCTCCAGCACCTCAATATCCTTTCTGAACTGAGGGGCCCAGAACTGAACACAGTACTCAAGGTGTGGCCTCACCAACACAGAGTACAGGGGAAGGATCACTTCCCTGGTCCTGCTGGCCACGCTATTTTTGATACAGGCCAGGATCCCATTGGCCTTCTTGGGCACCTGGGCACACTGTTGGCTCATGTTGAGCTTCCTGTCAATTAGTACCCCAAGGTCCCTTTCTGCCTGGCTGCTCTCCAGCCACTCTGTGCCCAGCCTGTAGGGCTGCATGGGGTTGTTGTGGCCAAAGGGCAGGACCCAGCACTTGGCCTTACTGAACTCCATCCCACTGGAATCAGCCCATCTCTCAAGTCTATCCAGATCCCTCTGCAGAGCCCTACTGCCTTCCAGCTTGTTGACACTCCCTCCCAACTTGGTGTCATCAGCAAATTTGCTAATGATGGACTCAATCCCCTCATCTAAATCATCAATGAAGATGTTAAACAGGACTGGACCCAACACAGACCCCTGGGGAACACCACTGGTGACCGGCCGCCAGCTGGATGCAGCTCCGTTCAACAGCACTCTCTGGGCCCAACCCTCCAGCCAGCTCTTAATCCAGGAGAGGGTACACTTGTCCAGGCCATGGGCTACCAGCTTTTCCAGGTGTATATTATGGGAGACAGTGTCAAAGGCCTTGCTGAAGTCCAGACAGACCACATCCACAGCCTTCCCCTCATCCACCAGGTGTGTCACCTGATTGTAAAAGGAGATCAGGTTGGTCAGACAGGACCTGCCCCTCCTAAACCCCTGCTGGCCGGGTCTAATCCCTTGTCCACTCTGAAGGTTCTGTGTGATTGCACTCAGGATGAACTGCTCCATAACCCTGCCAGGCACAGAGGTCAGGCTGACAGACCTGGAGTTGCCAGGGTCCTGCTTGCAGCCCTTTTTGTGGATTGGGGTGACCTTCGCCAACCTCCAATCATCTGGGACCTTCCCAGAGAGCCAGGACCGTTGGAAGATGATGGAGAGCGGCTTGGCAAGCTCTTCTGCCAGCTCCCTCATCACCCTGGGATGGATCCCATCTGGTCCCATGGGCTTGTGAGGATCCATCTGGCTCATTAAGTGACTAACTATTTCCTCCTGGAATACAGGGGGGCTATTCAGCTCCCTCTCTCTGTCTACCAGCTCCAGAGGCCACTTGAGGGTCACCTGTCTTACTGGTAAAAACTGAGGCAAAGTAGATGTTAAGTACCTCAGCCTTCTCCTCATCTTTGTTAACTATATTTCCCTCCAAGTCCAACAGACACTGGAGGTTTTCCTTGTCCCTCCTTTTGTTATTAATGTATTTATAGAAACAGTTTTTGTTATCCCTAACAGAATTGGCCAAATTAACTTCAAAATCTACTTTTCTTTCCCTGATTTTTTTTTCTGCATGACCTAGCTATCTTCAGAAATTCTTTGTTTGTAGCCAGCCATTTTTTCCACAGTCCTTAAACTTTCTTTTTATCTATGATTTCTTTCTGAATTTCCCTATTTAACCAAGCTGGCCATCTTCCCCTCTGGCTGGCCTTTCAGCACACTGGTATAGCCTGTTGCTGTGCACTCAAAATTTCCTTCTTAAAACATGTCCATCCCTCCTGGACCCCCTTGCCTTTAAGGGTTGTTTCCCAGGGTATGCTCTGAATCAGTTATTTGAATAGGCCAAAATCTGCCCTCCGGAAGTCCAGTGTAGAGGTTTTAATGATGGCTCTCCTTACATCCCTGAGGACTGAAAATTCTATTATTTCATGGTCACTATGCCCCAGGCGGCCTCCAACCACTGCATCATCCACCAGCCCCTCTCGGTTTGTAAACAGTAGGTCTAGTGGGGCCTTACCCCTGGTAGGCTCATTTACCAGTTGATGAAGGAAATTATCCTCTATACACTCCGGGAACCTCCTGGACTGCCTCTTCTCTGCAGTATTAAGGTCCCACAAGGTTTCTGGCAGGTTAAAGTCATCCACAAGAACAAGGGCTGGAAATTTTGAGACATCTGCCAGCTGCTTGTAGAATAATTCATCTCCTTTATCTTCCTGGTTGGGCGGTCTGTAACAGACTCCCACAAGGGTGGCAGCCTTGTTGGCCTTCCCCCTGTTTCTGGTCCACAGGCACTCAACCTTGTCACTGCTGACCTCAAGTTCAACAGAGTCAAGAGACTCTCTAACATATAAAGCCACCCCTCCACCTCTCCCACCCTGCTTCTCCTTTCTGAAGAACTTGTAGCCCTCCATAGCAGCACTCCAGTCATGCGAGTCATCCCACCATATTTCTGTGATAGCAACTTCATCAAAGCTTTCCTGTTGCACGACGGCTTCCAGCTCCTCTTGTTTGTTGCCCATATTGCATGCATTAGTGTACATGCACTTCAGGTGGGCTGCTGATTTCACTCTTAACTCAGGCTTTCCATCCTTAGGCTGATCTTTGGAGAGAGTCCGGTTTCAAACCCTTCCCCCTTCAAATCCGGTTTAAAGCCCTCCTGATTAGCCCTCCCAAATTATGGGCTACAGTCCTCTTGCTCATCCTAGAAGGATGAAGCCCATCTGATTTGAGGAGACTAGGTACCATGGAGTTTGCCCTATGGTCAAAAACCCCAAAATTTTGATGATGGCACCAGTCCTTTAACCACCTGTTGATGAGAAGAGCTTTTCTACTCCTCTCATTGTTTAACTCCTTATCCTTCCCAGATAGCACAGGAACTGAGGCAAATACCACCTGTGCTCCTGTCCCATGAACTGATTGACCCAGTGCTTTAAAGACTTTTTTAATCATCCTGGCACTTCTTTCATTAATGTCCTCGCTGCCAGCTTGGACTACTAACAGGGGATAATAGTCTGAGGGCTGAATTACCTCAGGAGGTCTCCCTCACTAATATCCCTCAGCCTGGCCCCAGAAAGGCAGCAGACCTCCCTGTGGGATGGGTCTGGGTGACATATAGGGCCTTCTGTTCCCCTCAGAAGGGAGTGTTCAACTACAACCTCCCTTCTTTTTTTCCTTACAGCTGCGGTTGTAATCCATCTTGTATATGGTGTCAAGCCAGGAGGCTCTCCAGGCAAATCTTCTTGGCTGTCCTCTGCCTGACTTTCTGAGTCCAGGGCCTCATATCTATTCCTTAAAGGCACCCAGGGTGGTGATGGGATTAGAGAGAGGGTTCTTTTACCTCTCCAATCCGGGACCTGTTTCCATTCCTCCGCATCAATTTGGTTTGCTCCATCCGCCTTATGACAGGAGGGGCAGGGCTTCGCTATCTCTTGTTGGACTCCCTTAGGGGTCAAAAGGGTTTGACTCCACCAGTGAATTTCCTTTTCACTCTCCCTAACGCACCTTAGTCTCTCTACCTCTTCCTTAAGCTCTGCCACCAGGCACAGCAAGTCATTGACCTGTTCACATCATACACAGGTGCCTCCCATACCATTCTCTGGTATCAAAGCGAGGCTCAGACACTCTGCACAGCCAGAGGCCTGGGTGGCTGCATCCTTCTTGTCTGTAGACACACTCCTTGTATTAACAGCAGCAATGGTTTTCATTTTTCTGGAAACCATTACTAGCTTTAGTTAGGTTTTGGAGAGAGAATAAAAAAAAACAAAACAGCAAAACCCCAACAACAAACTCAGCTACAAGAGCTGGTTGTGCCCTGTCTGCTAGCCCTGCCACGCCCCTGTTTGCCTGCTCCCGTTGGGTGCACGACCGACAGCAGTCCACGAAAAAACAGTAAAAGTGATAGACAGCAAATAGATACATTTTTCTTCACATAAATTAAGATAATTATATAAAAATCATAGATAAAGATATTTTAGATAAGACAATTTGATATGAATAAAACACAGATATTAAAAGGCAACTTTGTGAGCCTAATTGCATTTTTCTGTCTTTGAGCCTGTGTTCACACAGAAGTTCCCACCTACAGGTGGACACACCCAACAGTCATTGAACCTAGATAAGATTTCTATCATAATCATAATTCCTTATCAGTGTTCTTTAAAGTAATCCTTTCTATCACCTTTGAATGTGTATCTTTCTTCTTATATTTTCTTTTGGTTTTGTTTTCACTCTGTGTTCACATAAATGCATTTCACACAATTCAGATATTACTTAAAATTCTTTTTTCTAAGTTTTCTAGGTTTCTCAGAAAACCTGCTGCTTCTGGAGTGGTCACTTTGAACTCCCCTAAACTTGCTGCTAATGTCTGAGAATCAATAGCTGTGGGATTCCTTTTGCTTAGCCTTATGGGGGTATTTGTCACGAAGTAAAACACAACAGTCCTTAAAGGTGCTCGACTTTCCTCTAAGAAATCCTTCTTCCTCCGTTTGAGGAAGAAAAGTTTGTCTTTGAGTTTGTCAAACATGCACTTCTCTTACAGTGTTTCCTCTTGCGAAAGGTCAAATTTAGGACACCTGGAAGCATGAAGGTTTCATTTCTACTGCCATAGAAAAATGAGGAAGTGAACAAGAGAAGATAAGGAAGAGAACAAATTGCTCAAAATCATACAGAAAGATCTCAGGAGAGCTGGGAGCCAGAGCAGGAGCTGGAGATTTACTGGGCAAGAGGCTGTGAATAGTGAGGACCAAACACTGAACTCACGGCCGAACTTGGCAGGGAAGAAGGCCACTCAGCCACCTACTTCATTTACATCACTTTGAAAAAAAGTACAAGATTTTTACATGTGGAGGAGATCCAGAGCTTTGTGTCCACATTTTTTGTCACAATTCACAGCATTCTGATTTTTTTAAAAAAGCTTTTTTTTGTCATACTAAGAGTTTTTCACTGCTTTTCCCCTAAGAATACAGGACCAGTACCTGGAAATCTGCAATAAGAAGTTACTGTTTGGTAAAAATTACTCCCAAAGTCATATATTCCAAGGAAACTGTACGTTCGGGACAATTTTACACACATAAAATTGTGGGGTTTTCCCCCAAGACAGTAATTTCTTCCCTTCATTTATTCTAATGATAATGTGAAGTTTTAGAGTTTATCTTTGGTATTGGTATCAAAATGAAAATGTTTCAAATAACTGAATAGATCATAGTGCAAACACCTGAGTCTGGAGATTACAGATATTAACAAAATATGGGGGGTTTAGTCCATGTCTTTTCAAACATGGAAGGCACCTTTTTCACTCAGAGAAGTCAATAGAGGAACAAGCAGAACTGTCTAAATAACTATTAGAATATATAACAAAAAGTAAAGCAACTAATCTACTTGCCCCAACCATTTATCAATGATTACTGTGCTTTTCTTTCATTAATCTTTCCTCTGAGGAGCAATTTACTCAGGGCACTGAGATTTGATTGAGAGACTGAGATTTGATTATCTCAAAGTTTTGGAAACTTTTAACTGAAATGTTGTTGAAATAAGTAATATTTGCACAACTACAGATAATTAATAGGATCAATTAAGTATGTTAAAAAATTGATTTTTTGAACAGCTTTGCAACTTCTAACTCTGAAGTTGCTTGCCACAGCTCAACAATGAAAAAAAGCAGAATGGCCCCAGTCTTTTTTAGATGCTTTACTTGTTTCTTCACACTCCTGCTCAACTTTTTTATGCATCTAACAAATTAGTAAGAATCACATTGCTATGTGTTTGCCTGCTGTTTATACAGTAGGCAGTGCTGTTAATTAATATTTCTTTACTACCCAAAAAAGCCTTCCTGGCCTAGCCAAGCTGCATGACAATTTCAGAGCAAATTGAGCACAGCTGTATTGTTACTTTAAGCACAAAAATGTTTTTCCATGTGACTAGGATTTCATGGCAATATTATTCAGCACTTGTGCAGGAAGATTTCAATTTGCTAAAACAGTTTTATTTATTTGCTACAGTACTCCAATTTTTTGCTACTCAGACATCCAAGCAGAAAGCTCAGCTGAATGCCTCTACTGCTACAGTTGCTTTACTGGTTTCCTCTACTTGCATCATAATACAAGAAAAAATAATATTCTCAAGTTTATTCATTTCCTTGGTTTGGGTTATATATATGACAAAATAGCAGTGCTTCACTGCACCAGCTCTCCATACTATTGTAAAAGTAACCAACATACTGACAATAAATTTTCCTTAGTCTATACATAAAAAGTAGTTTCTGCTTTCCGAGATTGTTGTTTTAATATAATGAAATGCTTTCCTTCCCTAGTTTCTCAGGCCTGCTAACTGAAACAGCAGTGTTCTTTACACAAATTCATATACTTCTATAATGAAATAAGGAAGTGAGAAGCACCCAGGAAAATTTTATTTATTTCTTCAAATAAAATGAAACACCTCCAAATATTATTGGCACTAGGAAAAATATATATCTCATTTATATGTGAAATTCAGTGGAAGAATTAAACCTTTTGATTGGTCTTTAACTAAGAGTTCATGCAGAAACAGTTGGGTGGAACATAGTTTCTTAGTGTTATTCTTAGGAAGCCACTCTAAGGTTATTGTAACTTTTTCTCTGTGTTATTAGTCAGCAGAATTTTAGCAACACATATTCTTGAGCCTAGGAGATAATCCATTGTAAAAATACTCTAAAATTTAAAAATATGAGTCTTTAATGCCTTCTACAGCAAAAGGAATCACATAAGAGGAAAACATTCAGGCTTGTTATCAATTGAAATGGCAGGATGCCATATCCTTCAGATGAATAACATTTCTTGAAAATCCATGTGTTCATTTAAGTATTTTAACTAACAAGAAACAGGAAGGAGTTTGCTGTAAATCAAGCATTATATTTCTGACAAATATGTTTAATACATGTATTAATATGTTAGATTAACATATACATTAAATATTCCTGTCAAGAAATATCAGTGAGTTCCTACCTTTTCTTTTAATATATGGTCCTTTGTCCACAGGGAAATGCCATATTTCATGCTTTTTAAGGTGAGTTCAGGATTTATCTTGGATGTGTGGGTATTTTTGCTTTCAATATCTTGTGAGTTTTCTAACATAAAATATAATTCAGAAGAGGAAACTGTACTGAAATTATAGAGCCAGTGTTATTCTGAGATTTTTCATTGAGAAAACAAGTTTTAAAAATTATCTAATGGATTGTCAGAAGCAGAGGAACAATAGCAGAAAATACCTATATCTTGTAATAGTTAGTAGAGTAAAGCTTTCTTCCAACCATGCAAATGCAGATTACAGATTTTAAAACTGCGTGGACTAGATTTGAAAATAATTCACTGCCTTTTTTTCTTCTGCCTTTTCAGAGTAAAAACATGTTCAAAACTGGAAGGAATAGAGAAGGAAGAAAGGAAGAGAAAAACAGCTGAGGTATGCAGTAATCACCAGGCACTTATATTCAAACTTGTTAAAGACATATTTAGCTATTTCTTCCTTGAGAGTATTGTGCAGAGGGAATCAATTAGTCAGAAATTTTCCTCTACTCACAGGGAAAATACAAATAGTGACAAACATGTTAATTCCAAAACTTGGTGCACCAAAAATATTTTGAACACTGAAAATCATACTAAATGATTAAAAGTCATGCACTCCTTCCTGATAAAAACTAGTTCTGCATTTTGAGCAATAGTTATGAGATGCATAAAACATCCATTGCAACAGTATTATTTATAATATTAATAAAACATAGTTGGAAGATTCCTCAGAAAAACACATCATCCTATTTTTCATATAATTGTTAATTATTTCAAATAATATATTCAGTCATGCTAATCCATTCTGGTTTTATATGTAAAACAGGACATAATTTTGTGCTTTTCACAGGATGTGGCATAACTCATGACATTTTCAAACCGTGTGTAGAAAAATATGAATGGAGGCACCTAATGAATACATAAATATACTTTGCTGCATTTCAAAGACACAGAACACCATTTTTGTTGTCCTTAAAGGTAAAATTTATATTCACACAAATTCTGTCTGACATTAGTGCCTGTAATAGTCCTACTGTTTTCAGGACTTAGACAGAACAATCTGTATACATGAAGTCCATAGTCAACAGAAAACATGTGAAAGAGACTCAAATGATAATTCTAAGAATATATATTTGTAATATTGCAAATAGCAAGCCTGAAAAGTGTTAGAAAAATTGTTCAGTTAAAGGCAAGTAATCTATGAAAAGAGAACCAAATGACTCTATGCCATGAAATACAGGATGCCAACTGAAAATGCTTAACCAATATTTGTCAGATTTTGAGGAGTTGTTCATATTCTCATTTTTATATGCCTAGGTGAACTCTCTAACTACTACAAAAACAGAGCTACAATAATTTTGCAATAAGAGTGACTTAAGAACACCCACAAAAGGCAAAAACTGTGCTGACCTCTCAAAATCTGGGCATGGAACATTTTCCCCTGTGCAAGTGAGGAACACACCTGTCTTTGGGATCACCCAGCGACACACTGGGTGAGATACATTTCTGGGATCTGCAGATATCCTCCCTTCTTGAGCCTAGAAACACTGAATGCTGTTTCCCATGCTGGCCAAAAGGGGCTGTGTCAGGGGAGCGAGAAGGTGGAGCTAAGAGTGATCAAGAGTAATTTGAGAGGCTCTCCAACTAACTAGCCTTCAAGTGATACGTGTCCTGTGGATGGATTAACCTGGTGCTGGGTGTCGTCCTGCGCTGAAAGTAGCTTTCACCATTCGCCCGAAACTCTTCTGCCCTTGGTAGGCACATGGAGCTGAAGGTGACCCACCATGATCGCTCAGGAGCAGGCAATTTGGCCTTTCAGGTAAGCATGGTTTCCTTTGCTTTATGAGGAAGAGGAAGGACTTAAAAAAAATGAACATTACTTAATTCCCTGAACAAAGGAAAAGCTCTTTCTGCTCTCTGCCTGCAGATATTTTGCAACACCCTACATTCTTTGCATTGATGCCCTGCCAAAGTACATGGCTCTTGGAAAAAAAAGCTGGAGCACAACTGACACATTCAGGAGTATGCTCCACTCACTGCCTTCATCTGCTGCGTGGTGTACAGCTATCTTTGAAAAGTTTCCTGTCTGAGTAACATTTCATAGGCTGATGGATCTCACAACTGGCTCATCCACCTCTCCCATCTCCTGTAGCCATTGCTTTTTTATTCTGAGGATAGGTAATTTACAGTTCTGTAGAAGAGAAGGGTCATTATGCAGCAGACATACAGCTCATCAGAGCAATGTATATTAGTAAAATGAGAAAAATCATAATTTAATCACAGTGGAGCCTCTCATTCTTCCATGATTGTCTTGTTCTGCTCTCAAGAAGAACACAGAAGGTAAAGAGCCAACGTGGAAAGTTCTGCCTTTTATGTGCATAAAGCCATTTGAAAAATGCAGATCTCAAAAGTAGAAGCACAAAAAGACACCCACCAGCCGCCCCTCCTCCTCCCCCACCCCGCCCCGAAATAAAACCCCAGTTACTTTTAAAAGATGTGAAAGAGCAGAGTTCCTTGTTAATAGTTTTGATTTCTAGAGGGGGAGATGGAGGACAAAATACAACGAAAGTTTAACGCAACAGGACTGCCATTTATAAAACTGAAGTGGAGCATTTTAGGTCTCCAGTTCCATTTTGTAGCTCGCTTACTGATCAAAATGGATGTTCTAAAGTTGCAATTTCACAGCATGTTATGATATTTGGATAAGAAAAAGAGTTAGTTTTTTTCTTAAATATGTGGTTCTACCAGTTGTTTTTATTTCTATGACTGGGTTGCCTCTCTCATACAGTTTACATTATATTTTCCTGTGTTCTGTATGGAGAGGAGGGATCAGTGTTTCATTCATGCTCACTTGCTCCTGCTCGTGCATACACACATACATATACCTTCTCTAATAATATCCATTTAGGGAGTTAAGAGAGGGAAGGAGAAGAACATAAACAGAAACCCCACATCCTGACAGCTGCTTCTCAGTGCCCAGCATCCCTGTGCTTTCACTGGGATTAGAGAACAAAGAAATATTTGCAAGCACACAGCCAATCTGGGTCACTGTACTGGTCACTGATTGTGGGATAGGTTGGGGGAGACAGTGACTTTAAACAACTCTGGAGAGTGCTGTATTAGCAAAGCAAACCCTTACTCTCCCCCGCAGTCTCTGATCCCCTTACTCTGCCCCTGAGCTCAGCTATCAGGAAGTGGGTAGAGGATGTATCGGCCGACACTATTTAAATAATACAGAAAAGTATCTGTGGAACCGGGGCATGGGGAATATTACGTAAGATCGGTGACATCCAACCACCTGTGCTGTAGAGACAGACAAGCAATAAACTGATGTGAGACCCTGCCGATCAAGGAATATTTGTGGAATGTAGACGAGTCGGGATCAAGTACCTGCTTTAGTCAATAGCTAATAATCCACGCTCAGTGGGACAACTTCAAGAGGAGACAGAGACAGAACTCTCTTAAAACAAGACAGCCCAGTGGTTAGATCATTGCCCCTGGGTAATCAGAGCACCTTGAATGCACCTGTGTTTCAGAGCAGATAAGACAAGCAATTGAAGCTGGGTTTCCCTCAGTTCAAGTGAAGGAGATAAGAGGTGGCGTCCTATTTTCACACAAAATATGTGCTTAGACTAGTGCCATCAGCTTCCAAAGTCTGTGTATACAAACCCAAAAAGGAGAGGCGTTCCTTCCTAGCTGCAGAAGCTCAATGCTGAATGCTCTTGAATGGCATAAGCTGAAAATCACCTTTTTCCTCAGTAATCTCTGTGGAGCACAGTACAGTGATCTGGGTTAACTCTGCCTTGCCCAGCTAGGTCACCTGGACAGTGCGAAGGGAACCCAGGTGCTTCCTTTCCTGTCCATTGCAGAGTTTTGCAAGAGCCGCAAATCCTCTTTGATTTAAATAATTTAAATGCCAAATCACTGAGGCTGTCCAACAATGAAATCTGATCTGAGCCAGGTGTTTTGGGTTTTTTTGTTGGTTTGTTATTTGATTTTTTTCCTGGAACATCAGATGGTGTTCATGTTTACATTTACACTGTCTATCTCTGACTCAATATATAAGTCACTCCTTAGAGAAAATAAGATGCAGAAGTATACTTCTGCATATAGACAAATAAATCCCTTCACAGTAAAAGCCACTGAGAAGTAAACAATCTCATAATTTTTTTCCTATTTCTTGTCTTTAAGGTTTTCTTGCACAAAGAGTGAACACTTTAATTCCTCCAAGATAACACTGTCATAATATTAAGCAATGCGTATCTTACCTAAATCACAAAATATAAAAGTGTTCTTGGAAAGGGTTAATTGAAACGGTTTTAAGTATCTATGTAGGAATCATTTGAAGTATCCATAGGAGTCTTCAGACGGATTGATATAATGATCAAAGAGACAGAGTAACAGGGACAAAGTAAGCCCAATGTTTTCTGAACAAAACAACTCTCAATGTAATACAAAGTAACTCAAGGCTAACAAGTGATGAAGGATGATATCAAAGCTTTATGGAGGGACTCTTAACAGGCTGAACGGATTGCAATACAGAGCAATCTGCCTTTCAACTTGTCATACAAATGGTCAAAGGGGGATAACCATTAAATCTTCTCAATTGCATGTTTACTATTGATATAGCATACACGTTCTTCTGTACTGTGATAGATTTTTCACTGCATCACAGAAGCATTTCACTGCATCACCATTTTCAGTGGTACTGTACTACACCTCCAGAAATTTACTGTTATCTGTCATGCAGGACATGCATCCATGTAGCATAATTATATTAAAACCATTAACTGCATTTTCAAAAATGCACAATCCTGTAAAATATCAGCTGCTCCCTTTGTACACTATGCAGTTTCCACCTGAACCTCGAAGTCTGCATGTCCTGCATTATTGCCTTGTGATAATGCCAGTAACTAGGAGACCCAGAAGCAACTTTCCCCCAACAACAGGTCAAAATTTTCTCAAAAAACAGAAGATAAACCACAAATGTACAGCTGTGCTGTATCTCTTGCTTTCTCTCTCTCTTTGATATGAGGGACGTCGCAGTTACTAAGAACCATTTGGGTGAATTACAATGAATAAGCTTCTTGTATTGGTTTTAAGAAGATAGATAGCTCTACCCACACTGCCAAACTTCCCTAGCAAGCTCCTTCCTTTCGGTGCAATGTAACCTTAATAAAACCCAATGCAACTGTTTAGAACTACATGCTAAAATTGTCTATTTTGGATGCTACCTCATAGCATCAACAGATTGCTGCACTGTTTTTGATAAGACATTCATGTTGTTACTATTTTTCCCCTTGAAAATGTCATGCAATTTAAGGAACCTAAATCATTATCCTCAATTCAGAAAATTGGCCATATTAGTGTCTACATGCTAATGTAGTACATCGTGCATCTGTAGCTACGATACT
Source organism: Pithys albifrons albifrons (assembly GCF_047495875.1). Taxonomy (NCBI): domain Eukaryota; kingdom Metazoa; phylum Chordata; class Aves; order Passeriformes; family Thamnophilidae; genus Pithys; species Pithys albifrons. Next base: position 75,182,819 of record NC_092497.1, on the reverse strand, counting down.
GTCATACATAATGTGTGGAAACAATATTGTATCTCCTGCCTTCAAGGTGGTTCAGTTAACTTCTCTCCCATGGCACTGGCCGGAGCACTGCCACAGCTGCCCACATAATTTCCAGCTAAAAAACCCTACAACACTAACAATAGCCTTACAGCTGAGATTGGATTTATCTAGCTTGTATTTAGTCCTTATTGAAGAGGCAAAAATTTTATCTAATAAGTTCTGATCATTCATATCTCTGGTAACTTTAGACATCAAGTCACACTCACTCCTCAAGGAATGAAAAAAGCTGGCTTATAAAAAGCAAAGGTAGGTGGGATGAAAGAACTCAACAGTTAAAAGCAAGACAGAAGTAAACATAAAATAAATACAATGCAAAGGGAAGAGCACAGCTAATAAATATTTTTCACTGGCCTCCTGTTGTCAGTGTTATAATGCATTAAGTGGTCTGTACCAGTGTCTGTAGCTGAACATACAATGCTCTTAAGATGATTTGAGGAACAATCACCTTTAAAATTGTCCAAATTGTGTGTTTCTGCTACTAAACCCTTTAAAGAATTGTTAGCTATTACCCAGCAGCTTTTCTTAAGAATAAATGTATTAACTTAGTTAAATTTTAACACCATAAGAATCGCTCAATTTAGCCATTCTCTTTACACGGAAGTTCCAACATACTGAAGTTCAGAAAGAGAGAAGCAACAGAACCAGGGGAATGTCTACAGGAGGTGCTAGGCAAGCTGGCTTATTAGCATCTCCCCTGGCCCCGCCTGCAGCTCTGCAGTTCTCTTGCTTTTCTGCTGCCTGCAGTGGTATGGGCCCCTGCCATCTTCAGCTTTGAGTAATGGGTATTTCTCCCGCCTTTATTTCCCCTTTGAAAATGGTGTGGATGAGTTGAGAATGTTCGCAGCTGGTCTAAACAGTGGGTTTGCCTGATAGTGATCGCAGAGTTGGTGGCAGATGGGAAAGCTGGAGCCATGTAGCAGTGCAGGAAAGTCTTGAGACTGCTTCAGTAATCTGCCAGCAGGGATGTTTTCCTGCACCTTATTTAACAAGCTGACACCCCTCTCACAGCCTCGGCACCAATCTGTTTTCCAGGAGGATGAATACATCAATATTGAGAGTGATCTGCGTGAAAACAAACGTGCCTCAGCAGATGATGAGCAACTACACTTGAAAGGGTAATGCATTATGGATAAGTTTTCCACTCACTTCTGGCCTAAGCAAAAACCTGCAAGTGTTTCTGCTTCTGGAGTGACAGCTCTGCCTTTCATTGCCATATCCCTATGCTACATAGATGTTCATATTGCATAGCAATTTGTGTAATACAGAAACACAACTTGTTTAAAATTTATATACCTTACAACTGACATGGGTGATTGTGGAACTATCCTTTTAAAGCTTGTGAAAGTAAAGGAACAACTTTTACTTTTTGTACAATAACTGTTTTTCCAGCATTTCCATAACTGTTTTTTATGGAGAGGTTTGAAACAGCAGTCTCTTTGTAGAAGTTAAATATTCACTATTGTCCTTCAGTTTGCATAGGCATTTACTCCTGTGCAAAATAACGGAATAGCTGTGAAAAAAACCATTTTGATGGAGCAAAATTTTTACACTTCTTTTGTGCAAGTGAGCACACAGTGAAAACATACATCTACATTTTACCTGAGGATGAAGCTTTTTGGTTTGCTTGGTTTTTTGTTCTTCTTGTGGGTTTTTTTAAACGGAAAACCCTATATAAGGGATTAAAACAATTAAGACAATACTTAAAATTTTACTTCAAGTATTTTTCTGGGTTTTTTTGTCATACTGAATCTTCATTTGTGTCATTGTTTTCTTTTAACAGATAGTATTTAATAGCCTGTGGTCTGAGACAGCCTCCTTGAAAGATCATTCTGTTAATAACAATAATTCATTACAACTGCAAGGTGTTAACATTCACTTCTGGAGTACATGCACAAAAGAAAATTGATTTCTTAGGTGCAAAATGCAAACAAGAATAGTTTTGGCATGTACAAATACTTCACCTTAGTGTGGTTAAGCAAGATCTGTTTTTTCAACATCTTTAATTAAGTAAAAGCCATCAACAACATGCTACATTTCAAGCCTATAGGATCAGCTTTTGGAAAAGAATGTTTCCTTAATGAAATTTCATAAGGAAGGAATTTTTTCTGCCATCTTTCAGAATGGAGCTGTATATTTATGACATGTGTATCTGGATAATTGAGGTATTTTTGCACCAAGGGGATAATAGGCTGAATTAATAAAAAGTAGATATGTTAAACCAAATAAGAGATTACAAGAAATTGTAGTCTGAAAGTAACAATTTTAAATCCCAAAGGCTCATAAGTGGCATACAGATAGTAGATAGTACTTTTTCAGGTTTTTTGTTATAGTAACTCTGGCTTTTCATACATCTATCTCTCATTTCTCCTTAGTTTTTTCTTTTTCTGTTGTATCTAACCTCTGTGCTGAGATTGGATAGATAACCTAACATTCTTGTAAGTTATCTATAAAAAAGTGCTGTGAATTGTGCAACAGGAATTCTCAGAACTAAAATTGAGATATCAAAAACAATCCAGATTTCTCAAAGACCCTATTATAATTTGTACTGGTGAAGGCTGGTTCCTGCTCTGTTCTTCTGAGTGCTGATATGAATTAAATTAATATAGCTTATTTCACTCAAATTGCATTTAAATTTAATCTTTATTTTAAGTACAGAAAAGAAGGGTATTCATGCTGAATTTCGGTGTGGCTGTAACTCCAGCTACATTTGGCTTCCAGACAAGTAGAGTCTGGATAATTAGCATCTCTAAATATAACATGCCTTTATAGAATGAGGGTGTGAGGCACTGCTTTAGAGATGTGCCTCACTAAAGCAGTGCCTCGAAGATGACAGAGCTGTAGCTGTGATTTCTTTTTTCGCTTGTACAACATGAGGGTGTTTATTTAGGGTAGCTGAAATACATCCACATTGCCAGTATACTTAACACTGAAAATCTGCATTGGATTGCCTTAGTTAACCACTACTTCCCTAAATTTCAACCTCTCTCATGAAATCACTCTGTGTTACCTTTAGTGAGTTGAGGAAACAAAGTGAAATCCGTAATGTTTGGAAGAACTGATACTAGAGTAGGACGTTCAAATATAGCAATTTTAACTTCCATGAGCTGATGAGATGAAAAGTTAATGTATTTAACAACAAAATTTTCAAAAATCTAGAAACACCTATGCCTACGGTAGTAAATTTACAGATGGATATTGTTTATTTTACACATACAAGTGCAGCCTTAGGCCTTCACAGTTACAGCAACACTATGCTCTGCATAGTGATGCTGGGTTGGTTGTATTAACAGACTTCATAGGTCTAGTAATGGGCACTGAATCTTTATTACCTACAGTTTGCAGTAACCCTGTTAACACACCCCTTCACAGAAGAGCTGCGCATCATGGGCTGGGAGAACTGGCCTGCTAACTTCAGCACATTAGTGAGTTGAAAAATTGTCCAATTAGGTATCTGTGATATTTTCTTTTTTACTTGTCCATCATCCCAAAGAAGTCCTCCTAAAAAGACACATTTTTATTTGGCACATGGGGATCCATGTTTAACCCCTACCAAGTTCCAACTCCAGTGGAGAAACTTTGACCAATTTAACCCAATTTTCATCTGCAAAAGCTTACGTTTCTGTTCTTTGCTATTTTTTCCAATTTTTCTAGGCATTTCGAGAAGACATATGACAAAGTGTGTGAATTTTATGCGAAACATAAAACCAGAATCCACTATGTGATCTATGGAGTTTTAGTGACAGGTATAGTATATATTACACTCAGGGTTGCTGAAGTTTTACTTAAATACCTGTATGAGATTATAGGCTATGTTTGTCTTCTATGCAACAAAAAACTCTTGACTGTCTTTAAAAATGCATTTCAAAAGAATTAAGCGTGAATTTAGTCCCAGAAAGAACTCCAGATTGCAAAACCTCCACACATTTCCAAACATCACCAAAGCACAAATCTTGCTAAAATGCTCCTCCAACATATTTCAACTCTGACTAACACATTTCTGATAGCAAGATAGTTCAGTCTTTTTGTCTCTACTCCATTACTAGCTGCCTCTAAAACTACAGTTTCAGAAACTTGACCAAAACTATGAAATTACATTAAAAAGAGTCAGGCACCAAACAGGACTGAACTTAAGTCAGCAGGCTAGACAGGAAAGTTTACTGTTCTGACCCATGTCACTCAAAATCCACAAAAAATGTTTTCCAGAGGAAATGTTTTTATCACAGTATGCACTGCAAAGTTATTCAGATATTCTTCTTTCTCCCTTTCCTAATTAGCCAGTAGGTTGGTTGCTTCCTTCCACTTCACCAAGTTTGATTTTGCAATCTTCTTATTACTACCACTGACAACACCTAGACCTGAGATACATCCATGAGGTAGGCATCAGCATACTGGAAGGTGGTCATAAAAGTGCTGTTTGCAGGCTAAATATCCAGCCCTCATAACATGGGTTTGTCTTGCTTTGTCACAGAGCAAGCATGTTCTGGCTCAAGAGAGTGAGTGACTGCTAAGGAAATGTCAGGGTTTCATGTAAAAGAAACAACTGTGAGTAGTAAATCTTGGAGACGAGAGAGGATTAATTAGGCCATTAATTAAACAGCTTACAGGTGTAACACTCAAAGACAGTTTTATTTAAGAACTCCATGGAGAGACAAAAGACAGATAAAAAGCCCTAACTTCTAATCACAGAATATATCCTCACCTTCTTCCCACCCAGAGCTGCATCTCATAGGTTGAAACCACAGTGTCCATAACTCTCATCACATCTTTAATTGGATGACACATTTAGCATCATTGCTATGGCCACGTTATCTTTTAGATTCCTTTGCCATGAGCAGAACTCAAAGCCTTCTTATCTTCCTTGTTTTTACTAGTAATTGGTCTCTTTCCCACAAAATTAAGTCATACCCGTTAGGAGGCCCCAAAACTCTGTCTGTTATTCTAAAACCCCTTTTTCTTAACTCAAAAATCTCTTATTATTCCTACAGTTTTATACGTTAATTCCACAAAAACCCAACTTGCCTTTCAAAAATCAATAGTACTTCTTCCTTGTTTGCCATAGACAAAATCAAATTATTATTTACAAGAACTGAGTATTTCTTTGGCCAGCATGCATCAGCAATGAGACTGCCAAATGACAAATAATTTCACAGTTACTTTAGGAAATAAACTGCTTTTAAGCTTCTTAATTACTTCAGAGGGCCATCAAATCAGTCAATTGACATATTTCTCAGTGGTTTTTTCTAGTTTTATTGGATATGCTCATTCTCTTATGAAAGAAGGAGCAAGACTGATGCTCTTAATTCACAGGTTTTACTTAGGAAAAGCCCTTTTTTAGATGTATTGAATTTTCCCAAGTTTATTATGAACATGTTTGACATGAACTTGACTTGGCCAAAGCATATAAACTGCTCTGATAGAATGGTTTCCAGCCTTCATATCAGGACTATATTATATCACTATCTATGAAAGCAAAATTTTTCAGTATTTCAGCCAAGAGTCAGAAAAGCATTGAGAAGATAAACACAGGCCTGACTTTAATGATATCCTATACATTTAAGATATGATCCTTATGATTTGTGGTTAAAAAGACCAACCTAACGGACATGTATGTTCTTGTTTCTGTGACAGCATACTTGGCAGTAGTTACTGCAGCCTGCATCATGAATTTTCAGAGAGCCTTGCCAGTCTTTATCATCACTGTCATAGCCATCTTCTTCATCTGCTGGGACTTTTTCATAGCTAAGTATGAAGACAGAATTGCTGAATTCTTTTCCCCTGGAGAAAAATATCTGAAAAAACAGTGGTTTTGGCTGAAATGGTAAGTATTAATTACTTTCTATTTATGTAGAAGAGCAAAGCATTTGTCAAGTTCATCCTATAGTTTTATTTCAACTTACAACTCCATAAGCACAGGGAGATGGGTCAATCATAGAAATTTCAAAAAGATCACAGCAAAAACCAGTGTTTTGCAGTTTATAGATATCAGACACACCTTTAAGCTTGAAATGCAGTAGCTAGGTATCAGAAATACTGGCACAAAGTGTCAAAAATACTGAAAATTGAGATAGCACAAGTTTGTTGTTCGAAAAGAATATGTTCACAGAAGTTCAGGTATGTTTGATTCATTCTGCAGGCCAAAAAGTGCATTACTGTTACTTGCTCAGGGGGTTGTTAGGTTCATAAAAACCTTAACATATGCAAACTGCTTAAGACTGAAATGTGTTACCTAGACACTACTTTTCCACATATACATGTAGCAGTTTTTATTTGACTTTCAGGAATTAAAACATGCCAGCCACAATTAGTGTCATAATAATAAGGTCATATAACCTTAATTTGGGATGGTAGACATTCATCTGGCATCTACCAAATGGTAGATAATTAGATCTGGCAGATACTTACTTCAAGTATTCCTGAGCATGTATCAGGAATATTGAAGTTATCCCTGGGAATATGAGGGGCCAAATGAGCCTTGAAGAATGAAAAAAAAAAAAAAAATAAAAAAACAAATGAAATATCACTAAACAGGAAAAGTAAACTGGCCAGCTGCCTTCTATTTCAGTCAAGTCACCTACTAACTGAGAGAAAAAGAGCTCTAAGGAGGAGTCATTCTCAGTTCAGAAAAATGTCCTAGCTTATTACTAATATTTAAAAACATGTTTTGCTCTGAAAGATGATACAAAGATTGTGGTTCTTCTGCTGAGAAGCCACATTGGAGAGCAGTCACAAAGAAGCATCACCATTACATGATCTGACAGCCTCCCTGGGGGAAGGAGCAAATAGAACAGGAGAGTCCTGAGTAGCAGATGGAACAAACCAGGGGCAGGAAGTGCTGTGTTACCTCTTCTGCAGTCCTTAAATAGTGCATGTCACAGATTAGATGCTTAACTATATTTCTCTAAGAAACAGAAAATCTCTCAAATGTAAAAAGGTGTTATTCAATTTTGCAACGGTCAAGCCATTTTATAGACCTTGCCTTCAATGCTTTTAATCCAGGTCTAAAAATGAAGTCTGGGTGTATAGGTACTGCTGAAATCAGTGGAAGTTAATAAGTAGCATTAAAGACTTGGGGCTGTTTTTATTTCCTCTCTGTATATGGAATGACATATTTTGCTGTCTCAGACTCTTTGTGGTAAGTGCCTTCAATAAATAAGCTGAATGTGGTTCCATTATAGTGGGGACCATAGAAACACTGAAACACAGATGTATGCATGGCTCTTGTCATTGTTTCTGATACAGCTAAACAGACTACATCTGGTTACAAAGAAATAAACCATATATAACCTGCTCCTCAACACAGTGTTCTTCACAGGTCCACCAGTTAATTGGCACAGGGCAATTTGTGGAAACCACAATCTGTCTGTCTTGCCCAGAGCAAGATTCAACAAAGAATAGGAAGGAAGAGGAGAGCCACACTTTGTGTAATAGAAATAACGCTTAGACAAGAGTCAATCATGCTTTATTGGGTTTCCCCCATACTTTGGATTCGAGGACCTCTTTGGAGGGCACTTCTTTGCAATGCCACCAAGGGTTATTGTTGTCAGAAGTGTATCATCACGGGCACGTTCCTGCTTGTTTAAACTACATGTTTCAGTCTAGAATATTGCACAAAGAGTTCATTCACAAACAGAAATGTAAACGTTCTTAGTAGGGGAAGGAAAAAGAATAACTGGTTTTTTTCAGGATGTCATGTTCCTTTTTTCCCCAGGGTCTTGTGTGCAGCTCTTATTATAACTATCATCTGCTGGCTCATCTTTGACACAACAAAAAAAGGATCCCACCAGCTAATCTCCTTTGGTGGGCTTGTGATGTATGTTTTCCTGATGTTTATCTTTTCCAAATACCCAACCAGAGTGAGTATTTATTCCTTTGGGGAGTTTTTTATTCATTGTCTCAAAAGCTATTGCCCTGCTCTAGCATCAGGCTTAGTGTATGTGTATGTATGTGTATGGCCAAACTTCGTGAATGAAGATTTGGGCAGGGCTCTCCCCACGTGGGTGTGCCCTTCAAACCTGTGCAGTGGATTTTTTAGGTGAGGCACAGCATGCACAGAACTGGCCCCACCGTTTAAGTCCCAAGGTCCATCTGCCATGACTGAGCGAGCTTGGACAGTGACAGTGAAGTCCTCAGGGCTGTCTACAGCCCCAGTCATCAGGTTTAGTAAGAGTACCAGAAAACCCATGAAAGCAAAACATTTAGGCTTGCCCAATACCAAGTGATGTATTTAATTTCTGAGGGAAGTACCAGCAGCTACCTCTCATTATTTTGGGTAGCCACTGCCCAACTTTTGTTTCAGCCCTGATGCAGGTTGGAACACATTTGTTCCTGGAGCATCAGTGCAAGCTGAGGTAGGCCTTCTGCATGTTTTCACCCACAGGAGCCACATCACAGTCCTCAGCACTTAAGGACATTGTCATCATATCAACATAAATTGCATGGAACCAGAGATATTGTTGCCTTGTAGAGCTCTTAATCCCTCATAGGTTTGCTTCCCACTGCAAATTCAAAAACCAAGGCTGAGATTAGGTTCTCAGTTTTCACTCACCCGTTTTCATAGGCTGGTCAGTGCCACTTATTTTAATTTTCCCCTGCACATGTCCACTCTGTTCCGCTGTGGTATTACAAAGGACTTCAGCCATCTCAACTTCCACTTCAGCTTTTACTTCTGTGTGCCTGCCTCACGTACCAGTGCGTGCTTTCAATAGTCTATATCCACTGTCCAGCTTTCACCAACACTTTTCAACACTTCTTGCATCAGTGGTGAGATTTTCTTAATAGGCAAAGTACTCTTGGCAAGGACTAATGAACATGTCCAATCTTTTGCAACTGCTGCGGTTTCCAAGTGAAGTGAGAACTCCTACTCCAAGCGCTTTGTGCTCCCCCATGAGTCCCTATTACACTTAACTGGTTTCTATTATTCAAATACAGTCTGAGCAAACTAGGGTACCATATCAGCTCTTTGTCTTGTAAATAATTTTATTCACTTTTCACAAACCAAAGGTATTTTCTGAAGCAATAGAGAAGGAATCTTCACTGTAGTGAAAAAGACCTCGTCAGAGTCAGCCTCAATTTTTCTTGCAACTGCCTTTATATGATGAATTGCAATATATAACTGAGTATTTCTCAAGTATCAAAAGCCTTTAAAGATGGGGAAAAGAAACAGAGTTGAAATTCCTCAAGGACAAACCCTGTAGCAAAATCTCCTTCTTATCTGTCCAGATATGTGACAATCAAAGTCCCTTGCAGTCTTTTTCAGCAGCTGCTCCTATCCTGCAGTACAGTCAGACAAAGCCCTTGCCTTATTTTAATAATTTTTTTTGTCTAAAGTAAATTATTATTTATTCAAATAACAGTTTATTTATTTTTCTATCTATCTAGGTTGCTTGGAGACCAGTACTTTCAGGAATAGGAATCCAGTTTATTCTTGGGCTTCTTATTCTGAGGACCAGAGTGGGTTTTGATGCATTTAACTGGCTAGGTATTCAGATCCAGGTAAGCTACTGGGAAAAATCCTTACTTTTTTAATACAATTTTCTGTCTTGAGACTCTTACATAACAGTCAGGCTATTCAAGGATCTATTTGCCCAGGGATCTTTTCTCCTCTCAAGAACTTGGTTCTCAGAAAGGTAATTGACTACCTGAATTCAACCTTTACATTTCTTTTTTATCCAGTTAATACAAGACCATGGTGGACCAGCTGATGAGTAATGGCTAAGTGATCCCATTTCTTAAAGGATTTACCATCCTTGGGCTGAAGTTATAACTTGCATCCTTGAAACATAAAACCAGTATTGTGCCAGGGCACTCGTAGAAACTCTTAGGCACGTGTGAAGGTCAGAAAACTACACAATCCCAGCTACAGGGAAGAAAACTGGAATACTTTATTGAACACTTGACCACTTTTTAAGGTTTCAGGGAGACATATGCTAATAGGTAGGAAGGGTTATGGTAATTTCAGGAATTTATGGAGGGAAGATAGCAGGGGATTACAACACAATCTGATAACATTCATTCTAGACTCTTATGTTAAGGCAAGAGACAGCTTATCTTCAAGTTGAGCATTACCAAGCCTCCTCTGTTCTTGGTGATGGAATTTCTCTCAGCCTTTGTTGACCAAGGCTTGCTGTTTAAGATTTCTAGCTCTTTTTGCTGTAAGCTGGATTTCAGATTCCTACAGGCACGACTCAACTCCAAAACTTCATTGCAATAAATGTGATATGCTGAAAAGCCATGGGGTTTGGGTAGAATCACTGTTGTCTTCAGAGTAGCAGCAATCCTGGCATGAGGGACCTTTTATAGGCCTCACAACATATAAGAAAATAAATCAACTAATACATGTGGTAAAATCCACATCTGCAAGCAGGAAAAATCTCCACAGAGTGGACCGGCTCTGTCTGTGCGTGTCCCTGCAGACATGAAGTTTTTTAAAGAAGTCCATTACTGTAAAGTAATGGATGAGCTATGTCCAAAATGTAGATCAGAGAGTACCCACTGAAGGACATTCAGACTTTTCACCCCAGGAATATTATTCTCACAACTTCTCTTCACAGGTAGTTAAGCACATGTAAAATAAGACAGTGCAGAATGTACTGTCTCTGTGTGGAAGCAAAGGCACAGGGCTGATATCTGTCTAATCTGCAAGCAGTGGGAGTAATCTGGGTTTTGTCACCAGGTTCTCTCGGTCTCTGACTGAAGCAAGTCTGGTGCCCCCTGTCATTAACTTCATACGGTTTGCACTTGCTCCTGTCCGAGCTCATTACTATAGCTATTATAAACTGTACTTTAACTCTGTTTTAAATTCTATCATTAATGCATATGTTGGCATCAGGTGTATAAAAATGCACCACCAGATCTAAATTAAGTATTAGATTTCTTCAGTTAGCTTTTAGCTACTCCTTCCAAAACTCATTACTTCAGCCATTAAATCTCTATTTTAAACTGTCTCATTTATTGTATTTACTTGCATGAGATGGAGCATAGAAATGCACCATAGTATTGGGATTAAAAAATGTTTCTTTTTGTTTAGTTTATAACCTCTATTATGTTGGTACTCAAGGAACTTGTGCCCTATGCCCCTGTCATTTGTCTACATACCCTAAACGAAACTGCACTCTTTGTAGAGCAGGGCAGAGACCCTCAATTCAGCCAGACATAGTCAGTAAGGCCTGGACACATACAGAGCACAAACTCCTTGGACCTCACTAATCTGTGCAACACAAATAGCAATATCTGCTTAGTTTTTGGCAGCAACCAAGAGTTTATGGTTAATTTACTTTGCTTTCTGTTCCTAGACTTTTCTGGAATACTCTGATGCAGGTGCCAAGTTTGTGTTTGGTGACAACTACAAGGATCATTTCTTTGCTTTTAAGGTAAGGCAGTTTTTATACATGCTGTATGTAGCAGATAGACAACAGTGTAGCTGGAAAATATATTTATTGTATGTCTTGGGACACCTATGTGGTTACTAGAGAAATCAGTCAAGAGGTTGACTATTCCTTACTATGTGACATTCTGAATAGAAAGTTTGGGAACCCCCCCAGGAAGCCTTTCATTCATTGCTATAGATTGAGTTAGGTAGGACATATTTAGTATAACAACATATATTGCATGTAGACAGAACTTCGGGATATCTTTGTACAAGGAAGGAACAGGAATAAAAACTCACCTGACAACCGACAGAAATATTACCCCCAGCCTTTCTTCCCCACCTCTCCATAAGTAAAAGTCATATATGATGGTATACTGTTGTATCCTTAAATGCTGTGTAGACCAACTGCCTCACAGACATTTCCCCTGCAGAAGAGGAAAACCTTGATATATATTTATACCTGGGGAAAGAGTTAGAAGCTACCCGTGCATAAACAGGGAGAATTACATTACACTGCATGGTTATTATTAGTAAGATCCCACAGAGATTTCCCAGATCTCCCTTAGGAGACCTTGTTGGGAAGCTGCTGGAATACAGTTTATGTGCTCTGTGGTCTCTAATCTGTACCAGTATCCTTCCTGGTTTTGCTCTGAGAGGTAGTCCATGCCATAATACCTGTTTATGTGGGATTAAGAACATAATAAAGCAAAGAAATCCAAACCTAACCCAAATAACAAACAAGAAACCCCCAAACAAACATGAGAAATGTATCAGGACTTACTCAGAGATCATTCTTTTGTTGTTTCAGACACTTGACCATGAGCTTACATGCCTCTTATATTCTCTTTTTCTTGAGGTGGTATTTCAAACTAAATAATCTTCAAAATTAGCTATTTCACTACTTGAGAAAGCAGGTGCTATCTGTAGAAGCACTAGAAAAGGTGCTATCTGTAATTCAGGCTCTACTAAGAATGGTGTCAGCCTATCTTAGAGGAGAAAAAAAATGAAGTATTTTATCAATAAATATAAATTACATTTCAAGTTCAGTATTTTTTGGAATACTAAAGTGAATTTTTTTGAAATATCGATGTAAAACCTGTTGTTTCACATTCTAGGCTCTTCTGACCTTTACTCTGTTGAGTATTCAAATAACAATTTGTATTCCCAATTACATATTTTAGGGGTAAAATTATTTAATTCCCACCCCTTGCGTTATTTTTCCTGTGGTTTTCAACAATCTCCTATGAATATGATTCTTTCAAGGTTATTTTTAGGGCCTCAATGGTGCTGTAAAGTACTTTGCTGACTAAAGCCATAACTAGGGGCCAGATAGCCAAAAGTTTGCTTCCGTGTATGCAAACATCCATCAATCTTATTCTATGGTTCAAGCCAGCAAAAGACATGGAATTTCTAGAGGAGGATAACAGAAACAAGGAGGTTATTTTCACACAGAAAAACATGAAAATAAAACTCAGGAGTTGATTTTCAGAGCTGCATATGTTTATATGGTAAACAGAATAGCAAGTGAGTTCACAGCAATGCCAAAACATGCTCCATCTGCTCCCTCTGTATGAGTGACAGCCAGCCTATTCTCTCTTGAAACGCTTCTCATTTATGTAGACATTAAGATGGTCCAGAGTGGGGGGTTTTGTGTCTTTCAGGTATTTTATGAGGTTTGCATGTTTCTCTGAGCTCTGCAAATCTTTCCACAAGATATTTCAAAGCATACTCTGAAAGAGAAATGTCTCAATACTGCCTTAGCTCTTGAGACAGTAGGCAAGGGGCAGGGTAAGTCTTCACAGAAAACTGTCAGAGTCCAATTGTACCCATATTGCATCCTTAGCAGGATGCAGGGGCACATCAGTTTTCTGCTAACTTAGGTGGACACTGGGTTATTCTAAACATGTATTTGTGGATGCAGATGTAGAGTTTCAGAGTTTAAAAAGACCCACTTGCCCACATAAACAAGCACATCCAAGTACTTAAGCAGCTGGAAAAAAACCTCTTAGTATTAAGGCATCTGTCCTGTTGACTATGAAAAGCAAAGTTTGCTTTGAGCAAGCAGGAAATTAAACTTCTGTTATATCAGCACCTTCCTTTCTACACCAGGAGGGTTATGGCTCCCTGAGAAAGGCTTTGCTTCAAAGGTCAAGCTTTAGGAGTGTGCAAAAGCAGGATGTTCCTTAAACATCAATAGCGATTTCTCCTCTGTAGGAAAATGAGAAAAAAATAAACATCAAGTCACAAGTGGGAGGGGAAGTTGAGAGCAGACAACAGTTTTAACTCCCTGCTCTGTATGTAGCATTTGTAAAAACCATGATCTGGAAAGTAGCTCTCTAGTAAGGTCAAACCATATTGCAGAACTGATAATAAATAGGAAATATCCCAGTTCATAAAACATACCAATTAAAGAATTTATTTTCTTAGAGGTTGTATTAGGGGAAGCATTAACTGCAACATTTGTAGGTCACATAAATGTAATTCTAAAGAGCTCTTTGATCATAATTCTTCATTGAAAGGCTGTACAATTTTTCAAAGTGCTCATTAAATGTATTCATGAGTTAAAACTTGACTATTTAATGGTATGTAGTAGGTATCAGAAGGTATACATAGTGAAGACTAAACTTCTACACAAGTTGGTCTACAGAGAAAAATGTAATACTAACAATTTAACCATGCAGTTATGACTAAACTGCAGGACCCATCCACTCTTCCCATACAGAAACATGCTAGACCTTTTCGAGGAACAGGCTCCTGCTACAGGTAAAGTCACTCCGACTTTGCGATTGTATTTCCTTTTTGCAGTTCTCTCCTCAATTTTCTCACAGTTGACAGCTATCTCCACCTTCATGTTGTAATGGTGTGTGCACATCCAAATTAAACATGAATTTTTTAATGGCAGAAGCAAGTTGGAGACAACTCCATTGTGAGACCGTGTTCAGAGTACCCATACCTTGAGGTAGACTCCATGCTTTATAAAGACAAATGCTTCATCCAGGAATGCCTGCAACCGCAAAACTAGAGAAGCATGTTCTAAAGTTACCTGAAATATTTTCAGAGGAACATGGAGAAGGCCAAAGGAGGCCAGCTGTCACCAGTGTCGGCAGAACATTATGCTCTCTCTCCTTCTCCTTCTGCTGAAACCAAACCAAACTCTAAAACTTGAGAGCCTTTCTTGTCCATTTAGAATGAAAGATGGGAGGTCACTCACAGTTTTTGCCATCAACTACAGACCATTGACCTTTGTCTATCTGCCTACTCCTTCTCCAGACCCATTTCTTTACAGGCATTGCATTAGTCCCTATTTGTGCCAGAGTATGGAGCTGGCTGGAAGTCAGATGCCTCTTTGGCTAGCATACGCCTAGGAACAGGAAGGGGAAATGCAGGAGAGAAAAAGCAGGGTACTTTTACTGAACTAAACCTTCTAATATTACTGCATGACAAACTATCCCTAGAGGATTGCAAAAAGGTTCAGAAAACCAGAGAAAGCACCCTCATATTAACTTGTTGGACAGGACAATGATATTGGTTAATTGCACTCAGTGAAAAGTTCTGATCACCTAAATTGAATTTCCAAACATTTATCAAGATTCTTGATGGTACCAGCTCTCCTCTAGAAAGGCACAACTTCAGTTCAGTAAAAAGATCTGAACTAACAAAGTGGTTTGTTCTTTTTCATTCTGTTACTTGATTTTATTTATAGTGTATTATGTCATTAGTGAACACACATGAAAGCTTCATAGTCTTAGTGGTACTGTTTTAACTGCAATTAATCTATCTGACTAATTTTGGATATGCTTGATGGAGGTGTTTCTTCCTGTTGTATACTAGCATAGAAGTGATGAGGTCCTGTGTATTTAACACACTTGAGAATCAAGTGATATTAGTTTTATTCGGGATGTATATAGAGCAGAATAAAAGAGGATTTTTCTGTAGTGTGTTATTAAAAGGGATCTACACAGTATGGGCTTCCTAAAAAAGATGCCTTTGATTCTGTGAAATCAAGTCACAATCAAAACAACTTTGGCTTATATTGCAATCAAATAGTCTGTAAAAAACAGTGATTCCTTGAGAGACTGCAGAAAACGGGACTCCGAGCCAAGTTAATGCGGAATAAGATAAAGAGCAAAAGTCCTTTAATGTCCAGGCCTAAGGCCCACAGGAATACATAGCAACACGTGTGCACAAACCCTGATTTCCATGGTTTTTGTAATATTGTCCACCCAATCCTCTGTTCACACATCCCTCTGTCCTGCCCCAACCCGCCCCTGGCACACCCCATCAGGAATTGATTCTGGTGAATTGGGACCCTCTCTTCATCATCTTTCTCTTCCTCATAGCACATAGATTTCTTGGTGGTCTTCCAGTGTTCTGGCTTTGAAGTCAATGTGCCCACATTTTTGTCTCAAGCTGCAGTCTTTAAGATATTATTCAGCCTTCTACCTTGAAAAAAGTCTAAATAGCTAATGGAATTTGAGGCATTGATATGGGATAGGGCTTAGAATGCATAAACATTGGATTTAAGCTGCTAGAAATAATGGTACACTAAAATCTGTGGTTTACTACTATTGCAATTACTTCTAAAACCTAAAAAAAATTAGAAAGTCAAAAAAAAACCAAAAAAAACTTAGCCAACAACAGACATAGAGATGATGGAAGGTGAGGGGTGGGGTGATGGTCAATGAAAAACTCAACGTGACCTTGTGCACTCACAGTCCAGAAAGCCAACTGAATCCTGGGGTTCATCAAAAGGAGCCAGTGTATTGAGGGGGTGATTTTTCCCATCTACTCAGCTCTTGTGAGACCCTAGCTGGAGTACTTCATCCAGTTCTGGTGTTCCCAACATAAGAAGGACACAGAACTGTTGGAGCAAGTCCAGGGGAGAGCCATGAAATTAATAGAAGGTATGGAGCACCTCCTCTATGAAGGCAGGCTGAGGAAGTTGGAGCTGTTCAACCTGGAGAAGAGAAGGTTGCATGGAGACCTTGCAGAAACCTTCCGGTGTAACTAAAGGAGGTTTACAAGGAAGTTGAAAAGGGACTGTTCATCAGGAAGTGGAGTGATAAGACAAGGAGTAATGAATACAATTTGAAAGAGGGTAAATTTTTGTTAGATATTAGGAACAAATTCATGAGTGTGAGTGTGGTGATATACTGGAACATGTTGCCCAGGGATACTGGGAATTCCCTAACCCTGGCAGTGTTCAAGGCCAGGTTGGATAAGGCCTTGAGCAACCTAGTCAGGTAGGAGGTATCCCTGTCCATGGCAAAGGAATTTGGGGCTAGATGATCTTTAAATTACCTTCCAACACTTAGCAGTCTATGATTCTATGAAAAGTTGAACTCTGAATTCTACACCACAGTCACATTGAAAATATTTCCACTCATGGTTTTTCAAAATCTACATACGTACATATCCAAGTCTTTGTAGATGCAATTGCCCAGTAAATATCTGAACTGACTTAAATATGGCTATAGACTAAAATATACTGTGTTAAACCAAACAGTTCCAAAATTGTTGTGGAACTGTTAGACAACTATGTAGAGCAACGACAGCTAGTTAATTCCAACACAAACAACAAGTCTAGAAGGTTAACAATTTTACAGCTTAAGTGTAAAGTTGATGAGTTTTCAATATGTGTAAGTACACCTCTAGAAACATGACCATCTTTTTCAAAAATTAAATCGCCCACAGAATCAAGGAAAGAAAACTGCTCTAAAGGTGTTAAATGCTCTTGTGTTTCCAAATCAGGTACTGCCAGTTGTGGTTTTCTTCAGCACAGTAATGTCTATGCTTTACCATGTTGGATTCATGCAGTGGCTCATTGGAAAGGTATGATTTTTTTTCAGTGTAATTTGGGACACTTTTTGAAAACATGCAGAGGAACTGTAGCATTGTCCCTGGCCAAGGAGCTCAGGGGTAGACATATGAAAATGTTATTTTTAACCTCAAAATATTACCAAATGTTACCACTGAAAAATCCTAACTGACATCACATTCCTTGTTTTGATTTGAAACCTTGGGAAAGTGCCAAGTATTCAACCACAGCAGTGCAGCCTCCCTCCTCCACCCGCCAAGGGAAAAGGAAGGAAAAAAACCCCAAAACTTAAACTTAAAAAAGAAACTGGTTTATATTTACATGAAAGAGGGAAAATTAAAAGCAAACTACAATATAACACATATACAAAGGTAAAAAGAAACAACTCCCCACTCCCAGCAAACACAAATCTCATTATTTTGGCTACAAATCACCCAAGAGAGCTCAACCCCCTGAGGGACAGACCCAAGCAGAGAGAAAATTAAGAATAAATATTTTACTTCCTTAAGATAACGTAGTGGCAAGCAGCAGTGCTGGGGTCTAACTCAGCAAAACAGCAGCAGCATCCTGTCTCTACCCCAGCCATGATCAGAAAGACAAAACTCCTGAAACTCTACCATATTTATCTTCTAGTTTGTATCACCTGGTGTGAAATATTTCTTTGATTGCTTAAGTCAGGCGATAACCTATCCCTTCATATCTTCGTAGGCCTATCAGGGCCTACTAAACTGAGGCTTACTAAAACTGACGCCTAACTAAAACTAAGGCCTACTAGGCCAAAACTACCACATTCCATCTCTCAGTTTTATTGCCAGTGTCATAGTAACTGTTAGATTTTCCTGGCTAGCTTTAGCATTCCTTGGATGCCAGACGTGCTTAAGTTTTCCTTTCTTCCTGACTGTCTCCCAGCCCTCAAAGTGCAAGGTGGAGTTTAAATCATAGGCAGGGGATTTCTGCTTTCCTGCTAAGCATTATAGTAGCAATTGTAAATGCCTTCCTATCACAGATACCCAAACAAGATCAAAAGCTGGTTCCCCACCTCATTCTCTCAGTGTTCATTTCTGTCAGGTCCTATGTCCAATGCCACTGTCCACTAAGGTAAGAGCAAGCTCACTTCTGTTCTCTCTGCCCAATGAACCTATCATATGAGAGATAAGATCTTCTATACGATAGTAGTTAAATCATATTTGAAGAATACTTTGTCCTTCTCTCTCACAGGGTTGTTCTATAAGCACAATAAACCTCACCTAGCTGATACTAGTGTGCTAAAATTTCTACGAGGTATCTTTATCTTTAATCTAAATTTCTATTTTTTTCCCTTTATATGATCCAAGTCCCTTTGGACGAGAACATAAGCAATAGGGACACATCAAAACGCCTGTTTTGTTTAATTTAGTTTAACAATTTTGTGCCAAGGATGAGCCTGGGGTACTCTCAGTTCTATTAAATCATTCTTCTGTAATTACAATTTCAAGAATGTGCTGTATCTTGAAGCTGAAATCATTAACTCAGGAAACAATTGTAACATGTCTCAGAACTCTTAGATTGATATGATTAACTCAAGAAGGGCTTGGAATAAGCTGACCAAATTTTTGTTTCATTGTTTTAATCATTTTAGGTTGGTTGGATAATGCACATTTTCATGGGGACAAGTCCTGTTGAGTCTCTGGTAGCTGCAGGTAATATATTTGTGGGACAGGTGAGTTGAAACATATTAAAACATGATAACAGTATTACTGAATATAGTGAAATAATTCTGCTAATTGAGCATCTGTGTATTAAACAAACATTTCTTATAAAGATATGGCCCCATTAGAGCAGGACTGATTTGATTTACAAAATTTCAGTACGTTCTTGTGTTGGGAGTGATCCATAACAGGATCGATTTTGTAAACCATATGTTTTCCCAACAGAAAGTCAAATGTATGTCAGAGATGTCCATTAAAATGATTACCAGACTACTCCAAGGCTGTGAAGAAATAACAATTTCAGTTTGAGTTTGGTTTTTTTTTTAATTGAGAAGGCAAGTGAGATGAAAAGAAGGTGTGCAAGGCAGGCAAGGACAGGTGAGAAAGACAGTGCAGAAAACTAAGATCTAGGGCTAGCAGTACAGGGCCTTGGCTTTAGCTGCAAAAGCAGGAGGCGTCATCTTACAGACCACATTAATGGGAAATCCATTAAATCCTGGTTTACAACACTCTCTGTCCCAGGTTTCAGAGCAATGTATAAAGATCATCAAGCAGCAACCAAACCCAAAAGCAATATGAGTGTGATATTTAGCAGTGGTTAATCACTGCATCACATTGCTTATTTTTCTGCCCTAAGAATAAAATAAATCTAAGGGCTTTTATTGGCAATTTCTTAATTTGGTGCTTGTTTTTCACTTCCCAGACAGAGTCTCCACTCCTGGTACAGCCCTACTTACCATATATCACCAAATCTGAGCTCCATGCAGTCATGACAGCAGGATTCTCAACTATTGCTGGAAGTGTCTTAGGAGCATATATTTCTTTTGGGGTAAGATGGGGGAAAAGAACTGGAAAATATATGGTTTATCTGAAATCTTCTTACTAGAGAAGCCTGGGTAAAATGCTTTGAAAGTATCCTTGAGTCATTCCTATCAGGCTTTTTACCCTCTCTGAAGAAATTAATCACAACAATTCCCTGTCTTCTTTTCCTTATGAGCAATGTGAATTTTTTAATGAACGCCTGCAGAAAAATCATACAAATGTCTAATAATTTTAATTGGTTTCCTTCATGGTTGTGCACTATGTGGGTAAGCACATAATAATAATAATAATAATTACAGACTATTTTTTTCACCTGGAATTCTAGGTTTCCTCCTCCCACCTACTAACTGCTTCTGTCATGTCAGCACCAGCATCATTAGCTACCTCCAAACTATTCTGGCCTGAAACTGAAAAGCCTCTGATAACTCTGAGAAGTGGCCTACAAATGGCAAAAGGGTAAGCTGATCTAGGCTCTACTTAATCCTAATATTACTGCAAAAATGAAATTTGAAAAAATCACTGCTCACGCGTAAGCTTTAGGATGACTACATGGTAGGTCTTCCAGCAGTAAATTAATTACACGCTAAAATACTGCAAATGGTTGATTTGTGAATTCAGGTGCAGTGTGCCCAATTACAATGTAACATATGGAAGTATCTCTTCCCATTTGAACAGACAGTAAGCTCTCCAAAGAAAGAGGATAATGCCCACCTGATTTGACCTTCTGAGAAGTTCTCTCATTTGTAATATTGCTGTCTTTCCTTTGTAATGAGTTGGTAAATGCAAACATCCAAAAGCAAGTGGAACAATCATTTCAACAGCAGCAAACTTGTTGCCCACCTGCAAGGAGACTTAACCTGTTTTGAGAATGACAGGCAAATCAAAAAGGCTTGTAAGGAGCTGTTCCTGAACAGCACAGGCCTCTCTGCAAGGGCTGCATAGAAGATGAGCAGTGACCACTCCCTCATTTTAGCAGTGTCCCAGTATTGACACCTGGTCCATATCTTGCCCAAGCCCTAATGTACCAAAGTTCATCCTCATGGCACC
Source organism: Pithys albifrons albifrons (assembly GCF_047495875.1). Lineage (NCBI taxonomy): Eukaryota > Metazoa > Chordata > Aves > Passeriformes > Thamnophilidae > Pithys > Pithys albifrons. The sequence continues at coordinate 75,162,016 of NC_092497.1, read as the reverse complement.
ACAAACATACACTTCAGGTGTCTGTCATGATGACTGACAACAAAAGCCTACTCCATCTCATCATTCCTCATCATTTTCTCTATGAATGAACAGACAGCTTCAGTACTAGACTACTAATCTTTTAGTTCTATTATTTTTTCATGAATTTAAAATGTTCATACTCTGGTTTTCTCTTCATTGACAAAGTGAATCAAAGAATCTTCTGGAAGCAGCCAGTCAGGGTGCCTCTGCCTCCATCACGCTGGTAGCAAACATTGCCGTAAATTTGATCTCCTTCCTTGCCCTGCTGACTTTCCTTGACTCAGCCCTTTCTTGGGTGGGCAACTTGTTTGACTATCCACAGCTGAACTTTGAGGTATGGTCTCCAGGTTTGTCATGCAACTCACATGCATAATTTATCTCTCTCAAATTAAGTGCCTGTGTGGTTTTGTTACAATTGTGCTTTGTTGTTTTGTTTTTTAACATGATCAAAATGTATATTTTATTTGCATGTTCCAAAAAATATCTTAACAGTCCAAATAAAGTTATTGCCATGTAAGTATTTCTGTATCTATACTCCATGTGCAGTTTCCCTCTGCAGTGTTCTTTCTAACCCTCACAGTATGTTTACACAGAGTATGCTAATACATACCTGGCCAAAAGCAGACCTGTCAGTTACACACATGACAAACCATTAACACCTCCTTCAGCTAAACATTAAAGTGGCTTTAGTTTATGAGTTCCATCAAACCCTTAATGCCCACTCGGTTCACTTAGCTAGCACACTGGGGCAAGGTTGGACTTACTCAATACCACTTAGTTTTCAACACAATTACAGTGTAAAACTGTACCCAAATCACTCACCTGAGTAAATGGGTTTCAAACAGAACTTTTCTTTTAACCCAGGTCAATATGTCATGTTTGACCCAATGCAACCATCTTGTTCCAATGGTTTGGGCCTTTTTGTTTTTCAAAACTCTAATAAAAGCTCTGTGTTAAATATGGATATATCTTGAAATAAAGGTGTTGCAGAAGCAGATAAGCACTCACAACAAATGTGGCTTCAGCAATATTAAAATATTACCCTACAGAGCTTTCACAGATACCACATTGTGCAAACACCCACAGACGAGGAAAGGTACAAACATGCATGCCTCAGGCTCAATTTTGCAAGGGCTGGTATCTTAATAAGTGCTGGATGGTGTAAGATTTGGACAGATAGGTAGTCCACAAAGAGTTGTGATGCACAGACAAGATGCGGACAGCCATCCTTACCTTTCTAGAGACACAAACCTCTAAACTTTTGTGGGCAGAGAAACTAGCCAGGAATAGGAACTGCTTAAAGATCTATTTTGCATTTGCCAAGGACTATCTGACCAAACCCTTTCACAGCTGGAGCTACTTTCTCTTGTTGTTAAAAATAAGCTGTACTGTGAGATGGGATTTCTTTTAATGCCAGAGAATAAAGTGGTACAGCTTTATTTGTGTCTGATGCACAGCTTTTATGCAGAGACAGCTCTTTTGTTTACACCAGTTGGAGCCCAGTAACCTGGTAATTAAGGATGTTCAGTAAAACTTCTGATTTAATCAGCAGAAGAATTACACATCTTAGTTCCCATATCAGCTCTCTTCCTTCTTTGCTTCAAACACCGTGCTAATTTGAAGCCATTATTGGCCGGGGGTGGGGTTGGGGGGACGGGGGAGGGGGTGGGAAGGCACAGAAACATTACAGAAATGTTAGTTTTACTTCAGGTGTAAAATTTGGGACATACCTAATTACTTTGTTATATTTAAATTTTGGGTTAAGCTTTTAAAAAGTACTCCAGCATACCTTACTGTGAAGAACTCAGTTTCCCAGAGGTGTTGCCAGCAAGATTTCAAGGCCAATTTTTCTCAGCTGAAATAAAGCCATCCTTGTTTTAATTTTAGAGAGCTGATTGCATGCTCTTTGACCAGCCATATATTTTGACCTGCTTTGTCTTATATATTCTGCAGAATATTTGTGCTTATGTCTTCATGCCATTCTCTTTCATGATGGGAGTAGACTGGGAAGACAGTTTTATTGTCGGTGGACTACTAGGTTACAAAACTTTTTTCAATGAATTTTTGGCTTATGAGCGCCTTTCAAAACTGATTCAAAACCGAGAAAAGGGTGGAAGCATGTACATTAATGGTGTGAAACAGTATATGACAGTAAGTATATTTTCTGTTCTACGGATTTGTTGAATCTAATACTTCAATGTTGAAACTCAATTTTTTTTTAATATGGGCGTAAAATGGTTGCTTATTACTCTAAAATGTGTCTTTAACCGACAGAGCTAAAATATGAAAGTGCAGCATTGCTTTGTGAGGCTTCTAGGACTGTCATCACACTAGCTATCTCAAACAAAAATGGAAACAGAAAGACATAGTTTTGAGGAACATGCAATGTCCCAGAGGACACTGCACTTAAGACGGGGCTGTCTTCAAGGTAAACTTCTTCTTACCTGATACTTAGTAAGCTCGCTTACCTGTGAGCTACTCTCCTGAGAAAATCTCAGGGAAGAACTGGAGTATCCTCCTGCCCTCAGAGGTTTGTCCAAGCATTAACTTTGAAGAGAGGCATCCAGCCAACTTTAGCAGATGGCATTGCTGGCACACCTTTGCTGGTGTAAAGAGCATTAATAAAAGCCATGTATTACATGGCATACACCTCCCTTTGCCACACTGACTTCAACCAGTCTGTTTCAATTGCCAGTGAAAGTTCGCACAAAGACTTCCAGCCAAAGCCTTATCCCACCTCTCATTCACAGTCCTCCCAACAGATACATAACTTCTACAATGCACTTAGGAAGGCAGGGCTAAGGGCATCCTAAGTGTATGCACAGGGCCAAAGGTCATGCAGTGTTCAAGGCTCATAAAAGCTTTGCAGCCATGACTGCTCCCCCACCTGACATCCACATGCATAGCCTGTGCTGATCTCATCCTGAGCACAGGCAGCGAAAACCATAACAGTCAACTTTATACCTGCATTGGTCTTTCTTCCCCAAATCAAGACTAATTGTCACTGTAGAGGAACCCTGAATTAATAAAGCCTTTTGTACAGCTTTTAATCTTCTTTTAATGTGGTGGGATGCTGTGGATAACTCTCTTACATTAAAAAACAAAACCATGTTCTTGACCACTTGCATTCCTGATTACCAGAACAGATTTCCCATGTGGGGGTAGAAAGGCAGATGGTTTGATCAAATATTCGCACTCCTGCCTGAGCATTCATTACCAGTGTTTCTGAAATTTCTGGCAATAGAGTCCTGAGCTGGAAAGATCTTTGTTGTGCCCTGCTACAGTTATGCTTCATTCTGCTAGAAGAATATGGCTCTGAACTCCTGTATGATTGAATAAGGGTTTTTTAAATCTGGAAGTCAACCTTAAAAGACAGATCCTATGAACATTATTTCACTTATTTTTCCCCAGTAAGATGTCCTATAGAACTTCCACATTCACTTCTAAAATCTATAAAGAGCTGTTTTAGCTTCCATGGTAAAAAGCTCTGATACGTATAAATAATTTTGATTCATAATCCTGGTAAAAAAATGCCCAGTAGCCATTATAATTACAGCACAAAAATTCAGGTGAGAGTGTCCTTGACTTTCATTTTTAATTTCTCTTCAGCTTCAGAGCTCTCTGATACATCCACATACAGATAATCACTCAGAGTGAGCAAACAAGTGCCCTCACCTGAGTCAGTAATTGTATGGCTTCCTGTTTTCAAAGGTAATTAAGCGCAAACAAAAGTAGGGAAATCACAGTACACAAAGCTTTTTCTAGGAAAAGCTTGTAGAGTGGATACTTGAAAAACCTTTTCCTGCATTTTTACAGATTGATTGAAAGTATTTATAAATTGATGTTCATAGGAATTAAAACAGAGAAACTTCTAATAAACAGGAAACCCACTAGAACACTCACTCAAGCATTTTCAGCTTGAGCTTAAACACAGTAACTAGGAATTCAGAGCTGCCAGGGAAACAAAAATTGATTTGCTAAATATGTTGCCTCCTTTCTCAAAATGTTTGAACTACATTTATCTGAAGTTTTACAGGGTTTGTAGCCTGGTTTCAGCTTAAGTGATTTGTGTCCAGTAAGGGTTCCCTCCATGGAGCAAAGGCCATCCTAACCTTGTCTCTGCCTTGAGTTCCAGGCTGAGCTGGTGTTATGCAAGGGGAGAAAGGCAGAATAAGTCATTAAGGAAATAAGTTGCTAATGGGGATTCCAAAATGTTAATGTTCCTCTCTATCTGTTAACATCAGAGTACCCACTCTGGGAGACCCATTTCCCTTCTGTGCGCAGGATGAAGTATGTGCAGAGTAGCTTTGTACATAGAGCCTTCTGCTTGTTCAGGGACAAACAAGTCAGGGCTATATACCAAAACTTGAGGTTTCAACAGAATTTTATGGAGGCATCCAGCTATGAGCAAGCAGCTGAGTTACAACTCTGATTCACACTTACAGAAAACAGCAGCTAAATTGCCACTAGTAAAATAAGACTTTTTTTCTTTAGTTGCTAATACTCAATTCAACAAGGTACAAAAGTATACATGAAAAATAAAACTCTCACATGGTTTATGGGCCCTCACATGGAGAGTAGGTATAAAAGCCACTGACTTCCAGCAAGAGAATGAGCCTACCTTTCTGAAAGCCACACCTCGGGGCAGCAAGCAAGTCAAACTGACATTTTGGTACTCATAACCCTGAGCCACAATGCCATGTTTTCAGACCCTTAAATCAGCATAAGCTGTTTCAAATCACTGAGAGGGCATGTGCTTGTTTTTCAGGCTCGCTCTGAAGCCATTGCCACTTATGCTCTTTGTGGGTTTGCCAACTTCGGTTCCCTGGGACTGGTAATAGGAGGCCTGGGTAAGAACCCCCTCTCACAGACAATTTGTTTGGCAAGCAAATTCCAAAGAAAATGCCCAAAGGAACAGACTGTGGGTGAAGCTTAGCAGCATTAGGAGTTGGGCAGCTGTTCTGCTAGCACCCAACTGCATGGAAAAGATCCCAGAAGGGTGCAGGTTTGGGTGTGGACATAGTGGGAGAGGTGCTGAAGACAAGAGGAGGGAACCAAGCCTTGCTGATAAGTCCTCCCTGTTTAGCCTTTGATCATGAGCCTGAGCTACTACAGCCCCTGAGCTTCAGAAGGGGGAAACTATAACCAGAAATCCCAGCCACAGGACCAGATCCTTCTAAAGGGCATCAGCAGCTGCACAGATGTGCAAACTGCCAGAGCAAACAGACATGATCATTTTATATACAAGCCACCCTCTAACAGAAGAGCCAACACTGGCACTTGGCCTTCAAGTAACCCTCTAAAAAGTGTCATACTTTTCTTCCTTCTGTCCTCTAGTTCGAACTGCAAGGTGGGAAATTCCTATTGTGGTGGAAAACTGGCAGCTTCATCTTCCTTATATGTATTTCTGTTTTCCATACCCTTTATTTTTCTTCCTAGGAAGCATTGCTCCCTCAAAAAAGAAGGAAGTAGCTGATGGTGCTTTCAGAGCAATGATTGCGGGAACTGTCACTTGTTTCATGACAGCCTGTATTGCAGGTACAGTACCCAGGTTTGGTGTCCCCTACAATCAATGACCACCATGTGGGAGTGCATGTATCAGCTGAGAAGGCCCTGTCACTTAAACACAAGTATTTTCAGGCTTGGCAGGGTTAAAAGTCCATATGAGATAGACGCAGGGTTCCTGAAAACTAGAGTAGGAAAAGGTTTTAGTTCTTCCATTATGCCTCTTTGGCTTTTTTTGTTGTTGTTGCTTGGTTTGTTGTTTGTTTGGTTTGGGTTTTTTGTTAGCCTGTGGATAACACATGACTCATAAACCAACCAAGTTATAGATGAGTTATGAACCCTTCTCCACACCACTAGCTACAGAAATAGAAAAGTAATTTTGGAACAGAAGCAGAGAATTGTAATCAAGGAAGGGTGTAAAGGAGAAGGAGTAAGGAGGAAGCTGAACAACACTGTCTTAACATTAAAATGATATTTTAGGCAGACGTTATTTCTGCTGAGCACTTACATTAATGAAGCAGTCCTAAAATAGGACTCAACAGCAGATCCTTAATTTTCAAAGTCTCACCTTCAAGCTGAGGCAAGAATTACAATGCAACAGCCATTTTAGGGAGTAAATTAAAAAGAACATATTAATGATTCCAGAGAATAATTAATTGACCAGATATGAATCAATAGGTAAAATTTATCCCCAGTATTTAACAAAGCCTTTTCCAGCTCTCTTCTGTGAACATGTGATACACAAAATTGTGTGATGAAGTTTAAAGCACTCAAATTTCAACAGTGAAGAAAGATTTTGGTGCTTTATGCATCTGAAAGCATCACAGCTGTTTCAACCTCAAATTCCCTCTCTCTCTGTGTTTGCTGTAGCAACAGAAACATACACATTTTAAGGATAAGCCCACACTATTTTCTGAAGATTACAGAATTAGTACACTTGAAAAGTCTTTAGTCTCACAACTCTCCATAGTATTTTAATACATGATACTGCTCAGCATAACTGAGGAATCAGGAAGCCCTGCTAAAATGTGTCATTTCACAATACTGATCTTGAGAATAATATTGTGAACAGCCACTGGGAAAACCTTTCCAAAATAATAAACTCTGCTTTGGAAAGGAAATTGCATTCCACCCACTCCTTCTATGGCAAATGATTTCCTCATGCATAGGAAAAATTAGAAAAGTCAAGCAATTTCTATTACCCCAGTTCTAATAAGAACATATTAAAAATGTGTCTGAGTTCCACAACACTACATATAGAGTGAGCTGTCATTTTCATAATCTGTATCTCCATTATGGCAGTGAATGACTTGCAGGAAATTTTCAGGAACATCTATCAAAGCAAACTACCTCGATTTAAAATAAAATAAAAGGTTCTGTATTTACATGCACTACTAAAAATGCAGCATAGCTCCATTTTAGTTAATGAAAGAACAATGACCTAGTAGTGAGAAAGCCATTACTATATATTTTAGAATCATTAAAAGGCACAGAAAGCCAAAATGATCTAAGTGTAACAGTTTACCGTAGTTTATTCCTACATATTAAAAGTAAATACTGTTATGATCACTCCTTCATCCAGTTCTTCAAAATTATTCAGATTCTTTCAAAATCCCACAACTCAAGGGTTTTAGTCTTGTACCTTTACAGAACCATCTCAGGTGCTGATTTTGTCTCAACCAGAATGGTTCATTTTATCATGCCCCCATGACTCACATCCCTGAGTCTTATCTTCCCCTTCATTACTCATTAAGAAATTTTTTTCTTACTTGACAGGAATGCTGACTGTCCCTGGTCAGGAAGTTCCTTGCCATATTTTATTACAGAATGCTTCCAACTTCACAGACGTCCCTGCCAACAACATAGAGCTAGTTGAATGCTGCCAGCATCTCTTCACCAGGTATTCAGGAAGTCTTTATCCTGTCTCAGCATAATTTAGGGAGCTCATATATTCTCTGAAAACCTAATTTTTAGGAGGGTTTTTTTTTTAATTTGGCTTTTTTTCTTATGCCCTGTTTTCCATAAACTTTTATCTTTTAAAGAAATTACTGTTTTAATGCAGCTGCATTTTTTTTTCTTTTCTTGGAAATTTTTCTATTACATGACAAGCCCACAGAGAACCAGAATACAACTCAAAATATCTCTTGTAAACCCAAGCTACCCAAAAGACTAAAGATAGATTATCATATAAAGATTCAGAGGCCTAGATGAACCTATCATATAAAGATTCAGAGGCCTAGCTGTGGTTCATCTCAAATACTAACAAAAGAAATAAATCAAATATTGAACTAGCATAATGTTAATATAGTATTTAAGGATAGCTATAGCTGGAAAAGAGCCTTTCCTTCTGCTCTCTGTGAATGTGACTGAAAATTATAGTAATCCGCATGAGGTAAACTGCATTTGATAATTCTCCATTCAAGATAGATAAGAAATAAATAATGGTATCAAGGAATATATTCAGAAAAACTTAACACTATCTCACAAATAACCAAAGGTCTATGTATTTAGGGTATGACAAGAATCTTTTAAATTTGTCCTAATATGCTACATTTTTTTTCCCATTTTCACAACCAATTCCTTTAGAAGTATTCTTAATTCATCCTTTTCCCATGCTATTGGAAACAAAAGAACTTCATTCTTCTTTTCACATTTATTTCAGGAAATACAATGCTCTAAGATTAAACATTTGTCTCCAACAAACATACAATGTGAACTTAATGGTAATGTCACTGTAATCTAGCCTGGAAGAATTCTCTTGACCAAATCCTCAATGGGGAAAATGTTCAGAATTATTTTGATTTCACTGGATCTGATGTGCTTAAGTAAAACAAGTGGTTTGTGTGAAGACAGGTATCTTGTTCCAGTTACTTAGTACCAAAAATTGTGGAAATTTGAAATTTCTTACAGTGTTTAAGTTTTCATGTTAAGAATCAAAATTTCAGTTCTAATTTTAAATGAATTTTTTTCTCTATTATTCTTTTGAGACACATATTTCTTCCTTCCATGACCTTAACATAATACATGTCTATGAGTATGGACATATATAATTTATGAAGTCACCTTATCTTTATGGTAACATTTTTAGATTTCTACTATTCACAAGAATGTCATCTAAAACAATTACTCATGGGAGTATCAAGACCACCAGCTTCTGCCTGAACACCAGTGCCTGAATATCATTGCAAAGAATTTCTGTTCTTGCAAGCTGATGTTCCAAATGAGTTTATCATAGCATTGAACCATTGTCAAAAATTTTTACACAGTGAAATCATCTGTAGGCACATTCCACCATTTTTATTTCATCATTACTCCGACTTTTGCTCATCACACTAACTTTACCGAATTGCTACAAAGACAAGAACCTGCTCTACATTCAGCAGAATCAATGTTGAGCAGATGCTTTGCAGATGCCAAAACACTGAACAGAGGAATGAAACCCTCAATCATTTATCTAAGAAAATGTACCAGAGACATTAAGACTTTATACAGAAAACCAGGCATTATTCTTATAAAAAGGGAGACTATCTGGTTATGACATTTGCCTGGTGCTTGAAAAGCCTTATTTCAATTCTCATGAAAATTTTGACATGTTTAAAGTTCTTTGGAGAAAGTGTGTGTGCCCATGTGTATGTGTGTGTTGAATACACATGCTTTAGAGAAAAGAAAGATGCCTGCGAGAGGATTCTGTGAAAAGGAGTTTATCTGATTTCTGCTTTTAACTCTTTCCCCAGTGCAAATGATTTGGAGAAGATCTTTCCTTCAGGAAACTACAGTCTGACTTCCTGGAAAGTATGTTGCCAAATATTGGGTCAACCTTCTTTTCATTGTACTTAAGTTTTAATTTTTTATGGAGAATAGATAATAAATAAGAGTTGTGTTCCTTAGAAGAAGGGAAATAAAAAATTTTCTTTGCAACAATGAGTGTGAATGTCCCACACACCATCTTTTTTTCCATCTTCTACCAGCCCAGTTCCTCTCACTTGCATGGCATTACTCATGAATTAAACTGGGATAAATGAAAGACAACTCATGCTGCAGATCTCTTCTCCCATTACAAATCAAAATAGAAGAACTTTTCTAAGCCTGATTCTCCTTATTTCATGTCAACCCTGAAACTGATCAATCTGTCATATTGAACTGCTATAAGCATGAAGAAAATCAGATTCAGAAGATTTGGAAGCTGCTTACAGAAAGCTGTGAACTAGAAATACTATTCAGAATTGCTGTCCATTGCTAGTAGTATTTCTGCTCTTTTTGATAGCAAAGAAATATTTACTGCAGAAAGATAAATGACTCTGTTCACAGAAATCTTTGCACAGTCTGCAGAGATAACTGTGTAGTTACATATATGTACACTTGCCTACGTATAACTACGTAATTATTGCTGCATGTGAACTGAGCTGCTAACATGTGGTATGCCTTACTGGATTGGCCACTGAAGTACCCAAACTGGGACCAGCCACTCTATGCCCCAGTTGCCCTTCTTCTGCCCACAAGAGAGCTCAGGAGGTTGGTCACTGTTTCGAGTTAACTATATGAATTAAAATATCCAAACTCCAAGTAAAGTTGATTCTTCTAAATCTTTGGTTTTAACCACTGTGAAAGTTGATCCTGGAGGCACCAACCAGGAACTCTTACCCACATTTAAACATTTTCAAATGTGGGTAAAATCAGGTCATAAAATGACTACTCTCTGTGAAAGCAGCATTAATGCAGAAGACCTCTAAAATATCCAGTTCTCTTGAGGAGGAAAGTCTACTATGGTTTTAAGCATCAGAATTTTCATAGACTCCAAAAGTGAGTAATTCTTCACAGATTGAGAGAGATATACACCTACCCTATGACATTGCTAATGCTAAAGACTTGGGGAAAAAGTGAGGAACTGAAGTACAGGAATATCAGAAAATCATGATGTACCCTCCAAATAAAAATGGTGCAGAAGGTCTCTTCTGTTAAAACAATCACTAACTTTTCAATCTCCTCTTAGTTAATGCAAAATGTATTCCAAGAAATCCAGATTCATAAACTTAGACAGTACAGCTATTTACAGTGGACATTTATTTGAACTCAGTCTAAAAAACACTAGTTGCCTGTAAAACTCAGTTTATATCCTCTGAAAAAAAATATCAATGTTAGTATTATACTGCTTGTGATTTTTATGACCAGTTTCATGTTGTTAGGTGTTTTTCTTTAGCCTCATCCACCTAAGTTTGGGTGTCAACCTCCTTGTTTTCAAAGTCAATAATCCTGATTATGACAGGTACATGCTTTTGTATATATATATAATATAAACTCATCCTAAACAAATTGAACGGACCTTGATTCAGAGACCTCTCAAGAAAAAGGATTTTATCCCTTCTCCATAAAATCATATGATCTTTACCAATTTTTAATCAGACCTGTACTAATCAGGAATAAAAAGAAAGTTTACAGACTGTGGGAAAAAGGGCTGGCTACTTAGGAAGAATTTATGAAGACAGCTAGGTTATGCAGAAAAAAAATTAGGGAAAGAAAAGTGCAATTTGAAGTTAATTTGGCTAATTCTGTCAGGGATAACAAAAACTCTATTAATACATTAATAACAAAAGGAGGGGCAAGGAAAACCTCCATTCTCTGTTGGACTTGGAGGGAAATATAGTTAACAAAGATGAGGAGAAGGCTGAGGTACTTAACACCTACTTTGCCTCAGTTTTTACCAGTAAGACAGGTGGCCCTCAAGACAACTGGCCTCTGGAGCTGGAAGACAGAGGGAAGGATCTGAATAGACCCCTGTATTCCAGGAGGAAATAGTCACTTACTGAGCCAGCTGGATCCTAACAAGTCTATGGAACCAGATGGGATCCATTCCAGGACGATGAGGAAGCTGGCAGAAGAGCTTGCCAAGCCACTCTCCATCATCTTCCAACAGTCCTGGCTCTCTGAGGAGGTCCCAGATGATTGGAGGTTGGCCAATGTCACCCCAATCCACAAAAAGGGCTGCAAGGAGGACCCTGGAAACTCCAGGCCTGTCAGCCTGACCTCTGTGCCTGGCAGGGTTATGGAGCAGTTCATCCTGAGTGCAATCACACAGCACCTTCAGGATGGACAAGGGATTAGACCCAGCCAGCAGGGGTTTAGGAGGGGCAGGTCCTGTCTGACCAACGTGATCTCCTTTTACAATCAGGTGACCCACCTGGTGGATGAGGGGAAGGCTGTGGCTGTGTCTATCTGGACTTCAGCAAGACCTTTGACACTGTCTCCCATAATATATTCCTGGAAAAGCTGGTAGCCCATGCCTTGGACAAGTGTACCCTCTCCTGGATTAGGTGCTGGCTGAAGGGTCGGGCCCAGAGAGTGCTGGTGAATGGAGCTGCATCCAGCTGGCGGCCGGTCACCAGTGGTGTTCCCCAGGGGTCTGTATTGGGTCCAGTCCTGTTTAACATCTTTACTGATGATTTAGATGAGGGGACTGAGACCAGCAAAATTGCTGATGACACCAAGTTGGGAGGGAGTGTCGACCTGCTGGAAGGCAGGAGGGCTCTGCAAAGAGATCTGGATAGACTTGAGAGACGGGCTGATTCCAATGGGATGAAGTTCAATAAGGCCAAGTGCCGGGTCCTGCACTTTGGCCACAACAACCCCATGCAGTGCTACAGGCTGGGCACAGAGTGGCTGGAGAGCAGCCAGGCAGAAAGGGACCTGGGGGTACTAATTGACAGGAAGCTCAACATGAGCCAACAGTGTGTCCAGGTGGCCAAGAAGGCCAATGGGATCCTGTCCTGTATCAAAAATAGCGTGACCAGCAGGACCAGGGAAGTGATCCTTCCCCTGTACTCTGCGTTGGTGAGGCCACACCTTGAGTACTGTGTTCAGTTCTGGGCCCCTCAGTTCAGGAAATAGATTGAGGGGCTGGAGCGAGTCCAAAGAGCTACAAGGCTGGTAAAGGGACTGGAGCACAAGTCCTATGGGCAGAGGCTGAGGGAGCTGGGATTGTTTAGCCTGGAGAAGAGGAGGCTCAGAGGTGACCTCAGCACTGTCTAGAACTACCGGAAGGGAAGTTCTAGCCAGGTGGGGATTGGTCTCTTCTCCCAGGCACTCAGCAATAGGACAAGGGGGCACGGACTCAAGCCTGTCAGGGTAAATTTAAGTTGGATATCAGAAAAAAATTCTTTCCAGAGAAAGGAATCAGGCATTGGAATGGCCCACCAGAGAGGTGGTGGATTCACCATCCTTGGAGATTTTTAAACTGAGATTGGACGTGGCACTGAGTGCCATGATCTGGTAAATGGACTGGAGTAGGACCAAGGGTTGGACTTGATCTTAGAGGTCTTTTCTAACCCAATCGTTTCTATGATTGTATGATTCTATGAACTTTGTATTTTATATTAATTTATTATTTTAGCTTGTACTTTAGTCTGTCAGTTATCTTAACCATGCATAGCTTTAGACAAAGAGGAATTTAACCCTGTAGCTGTAAGATGAACTTTAAGAAATAAACCAAAACCTTGTTTCAATTAGTAGATAAGCTATAAGAAATAAATCTGTAAACCTGTCTAGGTTGAAGCTTGAAGCTGTAACATTGTTTGGTTAAAAAGAAATACAGGGCTGCAGAGAAAAGAGCAGCCTATTCGATCTCTTAAAAGTCACCCAAAATATACTGCTGAACTTCGGGGAGGGGTTATCAGTTCTAACTACGTATATAAACCTGGAAACACAAAAGTCTCGTGGAACATGTCATTGGTGGAATTATCCCCCATGTTCCCAGCGCTGAATAAAAGGAAGAATTTTGTTCTATTCTATTGGATTTCATTGTTTTTTAACTCAGTTTGGTCCACAATTTTTATCCAGCATGCTGGTTATATCAGGGTTTAGTGTTTAAATAAGTTTTGAATCTGAAAAAGAGAAATAAATTATTTCAAGAGAAATTAATCAGAAGCATTAGCTCTCACAGTCAAGCAGACCACACCCCATGTGCTCTGTTCACAAATCATCATTAGTACTCTCCCTCTTTGCTCCTCCCTACCATGCTGTATTTAATATTAGCCTTTCAAAATGGCAAGCCTCTCCATTCCCACAATTGTATATTGGCTAATAAAAGGACTACTCAGGCTAGCAAACACAACCACACATAAACTTCCAAAAAATCTTCTCATGTAGCTTAAGGTAACAGCCTCCCTCTCACAGAAGAGGTGTGGTGTGTTTCTTTTCCTTTTTGGGATTCCTCTACAGCAGGATTAGATGGAAGGCAACTTTTGCAGACATTTCCCTATCTACACCTGGTAAAAGAGCTTGCCCACCTAGTTTGCTAATGTCTTTATCAAAGTACAATATACATGGGACATTTCATCTTAAATGTAGCAAAAAAGAGCTGTGAAAGCAGGAAAGGATTGCTAATAAGTACCATAATGTGTTCAGATGACTGTTTTCCCTCTGTCCTGTGATGATGCTGAGCTCAGTGTAAAGCTCTCTGGGTTTCTCTTGATACAAAAAGGGAACAATACATTTAACCAGCTTGGAGTTAACGTGGCAGCTTGGACCCTGAATTATCAGCATCCAGGAACACATTTCCAACAACACCAGTGACAATGAACTTGCATCACCAACCTGAGAACAAGCATCTGATTTAATCAAATGCTTGCTACGCATGTGGTGGGTTGACTGTGGCAAACACCAAGTGTCCACCAAAGTTGTTCTATCCCTCTTCTCCTTTCCCGTACAGGTGAGAGAAAATCCAGCAAAAGGCTCATGACCCGAGATAAGGACAGGGGGAGATCACTCACCAAGTACCATCATAGGCAAAAAGTGACTCAGCTAGAGGAAAACTAATTAATTTATTGCTGATCAACTCAGAATAATGGGAAAAAAAACCCCAAATCTTACAAATACTTCCCCCCCACCTCTTCCTACACCCTGGGATCAGTTTTACTCCTGATTTTCTCTACTGCTACCCCTCCAGCAACACAGGATGATGGGGAATTGGTGTTGTGGTCACATGTCCCTGCTGCTTCTTTCTCCTCAGTGGGAGGACTCCTCACTCTCTTTCCCTGCTCCAGCATGAAGTCCCTCCCACAGCAGACAGTCCTCCACAAATTTTGCAGTGTGAGTCCTTCCATGGGTTGCATTTTTTCATGAACTGCTCCAGAATGGGTCCCTTGCAGAAGGTGCAGACCTTCAGGAACAGACTGCTCCAGTATGGCTCCCCCAGAGGGTCACAAGTTTTGCCAGCAAACCTGCTCCAGGACAAGCTTCCAACAGGGTCACAGTCTTCTGCAAGTATCAACCTACTCCAATCTGGGGTCCTCCAAGGACTGCAGGTGGATCTCTGCTCCACCATGGAGGTCCACAGTCTGCAGGAGCCTGTCTCATCATGGTCTTCAGCCTTGCCTGCAGAGGAATCTCTGCTTTGTTGCCTGGAACACTTCCTCCACCTCCTTCTCCACTGACCTCAGTGTCTGCAAGGCTGTTCTCTCATGTACTCTCATTCATCTCTTTTGGCTGCTTTTTTTGCAGCAGGTCTTTTCCCCCCTTCTTAAATGGTTCTATCACAGAGGTGCTACTACTGTCACTGAAGGGCTTGACCTTGGCCAGCAGTGGGTGCATCTTGAAGCCAGTTGGAACTGGATCTACCAGACATGGAGGAAGCTTCTGTCAACTTCTCAGAGAAGCCACTGCTATCAGCCCTGCCATTACTGAAACCTGTCCACGTAAACCCAATACATTCTACACCTGTAGATTCAAATATCTAAATGAACATTTAGTAAATAATTAAAAAGCAGATGAAGCCTATATGGAGGTCAACCTGTTTCAAAGGTCTTACAAGAAAGAGTTTAACCTGCTTTGCAGTTATTGGCATGGCAGTGTGCAATAGGTTGCAACTAGTGCAGATTAGTGAATGAAGCATTTGTGGCATGACTGCATTTTTCACGCACTGGATGTCAGAATGTATCTAATAGCTTTGTACTCTTGCTTTCACAGGATGTCAATCACTAAAGGTCACTGGTGTAATTCCAGGAAAACTTTTACACAGTTCTGTGTTCAACAGTTCCAGGAAATACGTTGTGTAGCCTTTACCTCTCTCAGAACACGAATCTGGTAACAGAAATATTTCTATTTTAATTGGCTGAGACAGATGGAAAAAAAAAACAGGACATTTTTGAAAGAAACTTTTTCCAGTTCTATATATCACAGCAGCATTTGTAACCTATATACCTTTGTGAATGTGTAAGTTATTGATTATATGTTGTGATCTAGCCTGGCAGACAGCTAAACACCATCCAGTCCTGTGCTCACTCCCCACCACTACCGATGGGATGGGGAAGAGAACTGGAAGGAAAAGTAAAATTTGTGGTTAAGGTAAAGACAGTTTAATAGAACAGAAAATGAGGGGATTATTGTTATTGTTGTTATTAATAATAATAGAATATACAAAAGAAGTGATATACAAGGCTCAACATCCACTGAGTGTTGCCTACCTAGCCTCCAGGCTGCAGCCCCCATCCAGCCTTCCCCCTAGTTTATATACTAAGCATGGCATATGGTATGGAATATCCTTTTGGATAACTTGAGTCAGCTGTTCTGGCTGTGTTTTCTCCCAGCTTTTTGTGCTTACCCTCCCCAGCCTAGTCACTGGTAGGGTATCAGGAGTAGCTAAGAAGTCCTTAACTTAAGGTAAACACTAATTAACAACTGAAGCCGTTGTGTTGTCAACACCATTTTCATCTTAAATCCAAAGCACAGCACTGTACCAACTACTAGGAAGACAAGTAACTATATCTCAGTCAAAACAAGCACACTGAGAGGCAGGTCATATACAGCAAGTTAAGGAGCCAAATCAGTGTTCTCCAAATCAGGTGTCACTTCTTTCTCACAAAAGACATGAATAGAGAGTGACAAGATGCCAATGATACAGTATATGAATACCCATTCTTCTGCAGACTGAAACTGTTTTTGCTATGCAGTGGTCAGAGTACTTCTCACTATGCAGTGCCATAAATACATTGTTCACAGAAGTCGTGAGTCTGTGGATCACTAACAGATTTTGAAGTTTCAGCTAGATACAGGTAGCACTAATGTCACTTAAACATGTTGCTTAGCAGTAGCATATAAGTGGGAAGGTGTCTCAGACCTACCAGCAGTGGTAAAAGACAAATCTGTGTCATGGGCTTTGATGCAGAGCAAGGGAAGCTCTTGGCCCTTGTGAGATACATAGCATTGGGAGCAGCCCCCTACAGGCCTGTAGTTCTGCTGTAGAGACATTAGTTGACAGCCTCAAGACACTAACTACAGAGGTAAAGGTTGAGCAGAGAAAACTTAGACAGGAGATTAGGGAAAGTCTTCAAGTGGCACCAGTGCAAATCAGAGCCTCTGAGGTCAGAGCCAGATGCCCTCCGACTAGATAAAGTGGACAGACCTCATGAACTGAGATGTAGTATTTTCTGGCCAAACATGAAGAAGACATGGGACGGTGGGATAGGAAACCCACCCGTGCCCTTGAAGCCCAAGTATGAGTACTGAAGGAGAATGGAAGAAGGTCGGTAAGCGTAAGTGCAGTACCAGATTCTGATGGGTAAAGATCCAACCCACTGGAGGGTACCTCCCAGATGTATTCATTGGGAAAAAGTTCTGACCACTATGAGCAAGATCAGTGTTGGAGAGGCACTGCCTCCAGTCAGGTAGAGGCACGGGACAACCATGTCTATTGGACTGTGTGGATTCAATGGCCTGGCATGTCAGACCCAGAAAACTATAAAGCTTTGACTGATACTGGTGCTCAATGCACGTTAACGCCATCAGGACATGTGGGTTCAGAAACTATTTCTATTTCTGGGGTGACAGGGGGGTCTCAAGAGTTGACTGTACTGGAAGCTGAAGGGAGTTTGACAGGGAGAG
This sequence comes from Pithys albifrons albifrons, assembly GCF_047495875.1. Taxonomy (NCBI): domain Eukaryota; kingdom Metazoa; phylum Chordata; class Aves; order Passeriformes; family Thamnophilidae; genus Pithys; species Pithys albifrons. The sequence goes on along the minus strand of NC_092497.1, from coordinate 75,144,619 downwards.
ATTGGCAGAAACACCCCACTGTGACTGGTCCAGCCGCCCCATGTATCCTGGGCATTGACTGTCCCAAAAGGAATGTCCCAAAAGGACATAGATGGGCTTTTGAAATGGCTGCTGTAGAGACAGAAGGAATTGAACAGTTAAATTCATTGCCATGTCTCTCAGACAGTCCCTCTGCTGTTGGGTTGCTGAAAGTTGAGGAACAGCAGGTGCCAATTGCCACCACAACAATGCGTTGTCAGCAATATTGAACAAATCGTGACACTGTGATTCCCATCCATAAAATGATTTGTGAACTGGAGAGCCAAGGAGTGGTCAGCAAAACCCACTCACCCTTCAACAGCCCCATGTGGCCTGTACATAAGTCTAATGGAGAATGGAGATTGACTGTGAACTATCGTGGCTTGAATGAAGTTACCCCATGGCTGAGCGCCGCTGTGCTGGACATGCTGGACTCCAGTATGAGCGGGAGTCCAAGGCAGCGAAGTGGTATGTCACTATTGACATTGCCAATGCATTCTTCTCCATTTCCTTGGCAGCAGAGTGCAGGCCACAGTTCTCCTTCACCTGGAGGGGCATGTAGTACACCTGGAAACGACTACCCCAGGAGCAGAAACACAGTCCCACCATTTGCCACAGACTGATTCAAGTTACACTAGAGAAGGATGAGGCTCCAGCGCATCTGCAGTACATTGACAACATCATCATATGGGGGGACACAGTGGAAGAGGGTTTTGAGAAAGAAAAGAAAATCGTCCAGATCCTTCTGAGAGCTGGTTTTGCCATCAGAGTAAGGTCAAGGGACCTGCCCAAGAGATCCAGTTTCTGGAAGTGAAGTGATAGGACAGACACTGTCAGATTCTGACAAGTCATCAATAAGATCACAGCAATGTCTCCACCTACCAGCAAAAAGGAAACACAAGCCTTCCTGGGTGCCATAGGGTTCTGGAGGATGCATATCCCAGCATAAAGCCAGATCATAAGCCCTCTCTACTTGGTAACCCCTAATAAAAATGATTTCCACTGGGGCCCTGAACAACAGCAAGCCTTTGACCAGATCAAGTAGGAGATTGCTCACACTGTAGTCTTTGGGCCAGTCAAGACAGGACCAGACATGCAGAACATGCTCTACTCTGCTGCTGGGAATAATGGCCTGTCCTGGAGCCTTTGGCAGAAGGTACTTGGTGAGACTCGAGGCCAACCACTTGGATTCTGGAGCCGAGGCTACAGAGGATCTGAAGCCAAGTACACCCTGACAGAGAAAGAGATCCTAGCCACTTATGAAGGAGTTCAAGCTGCCTCAGAGGTGATTGACACAGAAGAACAGCTCCTCCTGGCACCCCAAGTACCAGTGTGAAGTGGGTGTTGGCAGGACAGGCTGTCTCTACACATCATGCCACTGATGTTACCTGAAGCAAGTGGATTGCTTTCATCACATAGCATGCCCGTACTGGAAAACCAAATTGTCCTGGGATCCTGGAAATCATCATGAACTGGTCGGAAGGTGAGAACTTCGGTCTAGGAGATGAAGAGGAGGTAGAGCAGGTGACATGTGCAGAGGAAGCTCCACCTTACAATCAATTGCCAAAAGAGGAAATACACTATGCCCTTTTCACTGGTGGCTCCTGTCACATTGTAGGGACAAACTGAAAATGGAAAGCAGCCATATGGATTCCCACCCAACAAGCTGCAGAAGCTATTGAAGGAGAAGGTGGGTCAAGTCAATTTGCAGAGCTCAAAGCCATCCAATTGGCCCTGGACATTGCTGAACAAGATAAGTGGACAAGGCTTTACCTCTACACTGACTCATGGATGGTTAGACTGATGCACTGTGGGGATGGTTAGACTGATGGAAGAAAGCCAGTTGGAAACAGAGAGTGATCATACACTTACATCAGTGTAAATAACACAAGATTTTTTCCTTGGATTTCATTTTGATTTCAATCTAGTTTTAAAGTCTAGTGATGCATAGAAAGCAGTAAAAGTACTTAATACAATATTGTGTATTGATTAATACACATGCTTCTGTTTTGCTCTAAATCTGAAATAAGAATATGAACCTGAAAAACAGACTAGTGATAAACAATTTCCTCTTTAGCTCATGATGGTTTTATAGAGGGGGGGAAAATATGAAAGTATTTCTTGTTGCTATGGCATTGCGCAGCATAGGGATTCACTATAGCAACTAGTGTATTACCTCAAAAGGCATTGACCAGAGCGCATGTGTTGCCATGGTTGCCACAATGAATATTTTATTTTTGCTATATTGATTGATGCCTTTGATGTCAGGTGGCTAGAAATGTGAGGGAGATGCGAGCACCTTATATGACATTGGTGCTTGTTCCCTGGTGACAAATATAGATTGCAGTTCAGCACCACAATTGTGTAGATGAAGTGAGAAAATTTTGAATTTTTAAATGAAAAATCTTGCATGTTACCAGAATTAAATATTGTAAGAAATGCCCTATGTGGATCTTTCTCACTTTTTTCCCATGTGCTAGGGAAGTGTTCCTACCTCAGCAGAAAATACATTGCAACAATTATGTGACTTTTTGCAGAATATTCTGAGTTGGAAGGGACACACAAGGATCACTGAGTCCAACTCTTTAAAGTGAATGGCCCTTATAGGGATCAAAACCACAACCTTGGTGTTATTAGCACCGTGCTCATCCCTGTATTAGAGAGAATGGCTCCATATGCAGGATAATAAACACAAATTTGTGTCCAGTTGTGGATTTTGTAACAGGTCTCGTGCTCATCTGGGAAATTTTCTAAGCTGTTTCTGATCTATAAAGTAAAGCAGTAGCCTGCATATGTTGTTAAAAGTTTTCTTGCAGCAAAGTTTGTTAACAGCAAAAGTGCCAGAACAGTTGTTGCATTATACATGCAGGAAGTCTCTCCATCTGATTCTGTGTGCAAAGTAAAGAGAAGGTGTACATTACATGCATAGTTTCTGTCAGAGGCCCTTACACATGGATCAAAAGAGATATAACTCCATGGAACTTGGTACTTTGCCTAAACTAATAGCTCTATTTTAACTAAAGAAAGAAGACTGTGGATAGGTTCATACCAATGTTATTTTCCCCTCTCTAAAGAAAAACTATTTCACTGCTGTAGCATCTTAGCTCAAAAAACATCAGGGGCACAAAAATTTGGTGTCCATATGAAATAACTGAGGTTATATCTCACAATCCTACCTACATTCCATAGTTGCTTTTCTTCATAATCTCAAGTAGTCCAAGTATCATTAACTGATGACTGAACTTGTGTCACAAAACTCTCACTAGACTCTAGTTGGTTTTTTGGCCATATACAGTAATTATTACACAGGGAAAGACTCTGAAGTCTCCTATCTTTTGTCCTGAATAATTTTTGTGTTACAGCTACTTCCCCAAGAAGCCACTGAAAAAAAGCCTTTGTCTATTTTCAATTCACAAATACCATGTAAAAGACATCCAACGCCTAGGATTTTCGAATAATTGTGTCCAAGCATTTCAAAATAGAAACTGATCCTTGCAGCTAAAGGCTGTTTTTGCAGACAGCTCAGCTGAAATCAACTGACACACCTCCTCTACTATATATATTTACATTGCTTAAGCAATTCTGGGATCTGGCTTCAGCTGAAAACTACATAGGAGAATTTGCAGATCTCCCTTAGAATTAATGATTCCGTCTTTGTGTTACTAGATTACCATAATAAAACCACAACAGAGCCCAGTCTAAGATTTCAGTTCAAGATTCATTTATTGTTGAATCCTCAAGCCTCTTGCTTCTCTCTTTTTATCCTTTCTTCTTCCAATGCTTCCCTGACTTTCTCAGTAGCACTGTTCACATCTTTTTTATTTTATCTGCTAGTTTTGATCACCTCTGTTTTGATTTCACACATTACCACAGGATGCTGGAGTTTTTCCTTTCTTGGATCACTAGGTGGCAGAAAACAATCAGTAAAAGCTCTTCTCCAGAAAATTCATAGGGATGCAAGTATGTAGCCTTTTTATTTATATATATGTGGCCCATGTGGTGTTTGCGTTGCTCAAAATTTCATGTTATATACTTTAATTTCCCCATTTTCAGGTAACATAATGTGTTATGCTTTGGCATGATGATTTAAGAGGTCACTGTGGGCACTTTTTATAGCTTTACTTCTCAGAGTTGCATACAGGCATCCTTGAAATTCATCTTTTCTAAAATTATGTCAGCTGTTTCCTCAAGATTTCTGATCACCATTGTATGTTGTGGTGAAGGGTGTTAATGCCTGTTTGTAGTAACGTTAGTAGAATGAAATATGGGATGCATAAAGGTTTAGATGCTGCAAAAACTTGCAGTAGATGAGGAGGGGAAAGTGTAGTTGTTCATCCTCCTACAATATTCTCTTTCTATGTAGCTGCAGATAATGTGGGGCTAAAGACTTCTAAAGCACATACATGGCCCACAACATTATAGGGTGTATCAAAGTCTATTTTATTGTGATTTCCACCACCAGTGCAGTTCTCAGCACATCCTCTGCCTTGGGGCTTGCTGAACATAATAAAGCTTTTCACAAACTGATACAGCTTGCCTTAGGTTCCTTGTAGACAGAAGGGGAAGCAGGAAGAATCAGCTCACTATGGGAGAGAGGGTTAAGAAAAAACGTATTAATGATGACATAACCATGAGTAGCAGTCCTAGAAAACAGTACCCTTGGAAACAAGAGGGAAATGCATTGTGCAGAAAACAAAGACAAGAGATCTGTATGAGATGTACTAATTTACTCAAGTAAATGTCTTGCGTCTGGAGAACTGATTGTTGCAGTGTCTGCAAACTATTTACAGGAAAGTGGGAAGCACAAAGAGCCTCCCTTGCCTCCCAGAGATATTAGAACCACTACTCAAGAGCTTAAATGCTTACTTCTAAATATGGCAACGTAATCCATTTCACAGAACAGTAACCTGCTCACAGTGAGTTGCAAGACCTTCAACAGAATTTAAGACTCTTTAAAAGAGATTGGATGGGTATAGTATTCTCAACACCTAAATAAGGAGGTGTCTCCTTTGCATTCTCCCCAATTGAGAAATATTTCATCTAATAATATGAGACAGCAGCTATCTACTTTGGGCTGCTCTTCATTTCTCAGATCTATCATAGCATTAATGGGAACTTCAGGAAAAGGCATATACACAAGATGTGAGCACCCATTCTTCAGAAAGCGGGATTGGAACCATATACAGAACACTCTCAAAAAACTTGAAGGGCTCAAAGCCAGAGACAGTGTGCTGTTGAGACATGCTTAGATAAATTTCACTTTGTTGTATTAGCTTTTCCTCATAGTTCCTTATGTTGGTCTATAAAGTCTGCCATGTATGCTTGTCAACAGAATAAGCTAAAGCCCTTTTGAGCAGTAGTGGGATGCTGGTGTTGCTCTTACCTGAACTATCCAGCTTTGAAAAGGCTCTCTCTTCTGAAACATTGATCATAAAAGCATTTCACTTGAACATGAAAGGAAGCATATTCGCTGAAGAAGCTAGTTCCAAAAGGTACATTTCTGTCCGGCAGACATCAACCTGATTGTTTCCAACAAAGAGCTGAAAGGAAAAAACTGAAATATTAGTCTAATTCACCATGATATTTTCTCTACATTCCTTTTCTTTACAGAGAAATGCAATACTGTAAAGCTTACTGCCTGATGTTCCTTCAAAATATTATTGTCAAGTGGAAGAACTGTTTCTTCTGCATGTCTGAGTATACCGCAATAACTAGAAAAATATAACTCTTTATCTAATCATTGCTATTCTGATCTATAAAGACATTATTCTTTGTAGACCTTTGAGGATTGAATAGGGTGCTAAAAATGTACCAGATTTGTTCCTCCATTAGAAGTCACCCTCACCCCCTTCTTACTCTTTATATAGTTCCTGAAATAGTGTGAGAAGGTGCTTTCAGCTGCATATAGATTATTTCTTCTCTGAGACAAGGTCTTTGGTCCATGCAACCATTCTCAAAATCCTACAAAACAGACATCAGGCAAAAATGGCTTCTGCACTATATGTGTGTTCACTTGCATGTGCTTAGTTGTGTAGCAAAAATATTTTTCCGTGAATTTGACTCCTACTACAACTATATGAGGTTGCAGTAGAAAGTCAACTCTACTCCTTTCATGCTTTATGCTTTCTCAGATACAGCTGTCACAAACCTGCACAAATCCAGTCAGATAATTCATTCATTAGCCTTCAAAGAGAGAGATAGCTTGATTCCTGAGAACTGAGTTAGCAGCAAGTGTAGTCAAGAACAAAAGCATTACCTGATGAGTGTGAATCTAACAAAGAAAGTTGCGGTTGAACCAGATCTGATAGTGCTGGCCAAAGCAGAAGAGCTTGGTAATTCTTTCCCTTGTTTATTTTGGTAGGGGACATGAAAGAAACTAGTTTTCAAAAGACAAAAAAATCTTCCATTTGTAGGTTATCTTTGCAAATACAGATATTTAAGAGACAGAAGGTTGAATCCTGAGGTGTTGGTACAAATGACCCAGGAGTTATTCTGGTGACATTGGGAATTCTTATAATTCTTTCTGTAAAAATTATCTTATTTAGAATTCTCGGAAGACTCTCTTATACTTACATGCCCCAAAAAAACCCACAAAAAACCCACAAAACCCCAAAAAACTACAACCAAACAACCAAAAAAATGCCCAACCAAACCCCAAACCCACAACAAGCTAAGACACCTGCCAGCTAGATGCCGTTTTCCAGATTATGACAAAGTAAGACTATGCTGATGATACCTGTTTTGTTTGATGGCACTGCTTCTGGAAAACCATGTTCCAAAACATAGTAGGTATAATTCTGAGTAAATTACCTTTACAGTGACCACAAACAGGCACTAACCTACTTCTGACTCTGCATTATGCAAAAAAATAGGCCAAGCAGCAGAGAACTTTTGATACAATTTTTGTGGAATAAACAGAAAAAAATGTGTGTAGAAATCAAGGCAACATCAGACACAGGTGCATACAATTCTAATCACAGTAGAGCTATCATAGATAAATTTAAGGAAGTACACATTAAACAGTCATTAATGATAAAATATAGAGCACAATACAAATATAAGCAGGTCTCATGTTCTAAGCAAGAGGATGAATGTGTTACACTTGTATTCTATTTGTGTAGTGTAATTCTCAACTGCTGATAAAACAATCAGTTAATCCTTTCCTTTCAACAACATTTAATGACCCATGGCTAAATCCACATTGATTGGTTCGATTGCTGGCGATGGATAAGAGACAAAGTTCTCTTTTTTTGTCTGAGATGGGCCCACAGAGCTTTGGTTGCACCACAAATAAAACACTGCCTCTTGATGGGTTGGTACTTAAGTTTTGTGTACATGTGTTTCCTGAAGGGACCCCGTATTATGCTAACATCACTGAAATTAGTTAGGATGAGTACTTTGTTTTAACCAGTGTTGGCCGTCGCCTCTTCATCATAAACCTAGATAGACCAGGACTGGACCAGGTCTCATGCTGGTAGTACCTGTGTATCTGAAAAAGGGTCAATAAGAACAGATTTTTCACAAAACTGTTTGTAAGGAGGGAGTGTAAGGAGGGAAGGAGTGGGAGGTGGGAAGTGAAAGTTTCATTTGGAGTTTTTGCTTGCTTCGTTTATGAATAGTCAGCTTAATAATGATTAAAAGTGAAAGAATATATTGGATTTGCACTATCCTACTCAGCTGTCTGCTCTATGTTGGTGCAGGGTTGACCCATGAGGTCTAGATGGCTCTGCAAGGTTAGTGGTGGCACTGTGCTAGATATCCACTGTAAACCAATGCAGATGATGCCATTAGAACTCTTCTGAAATGAGTGTCAGAAGTTAATGGAACTGCTGTTGCTGAAGCACTTCAGCACAGAAATACACAGGATGCAGTCTCTTATCATGAAGTGGTATATTGGGTTTATGTAGCAAGGTTTTGGTAGTGGGGAGCTGCAGTGTTGACCTCTGTGAGAAGCAACAAGGGCTGTTCCTGCATCATACAAAGCAAGTTCCAGCCAGATCCAGAATGGAGCCACCACTGAAATCCCCATGTTATGTGTATGGAAATGCCTCCATAGACTATGTGCAGCCATGGAAAAGCATATCAGTGTGGTCTGGATGTCTCAACAAGCTGGACATACAAAAGGAAACAGTAAACAAATTCCAAATACAATCTATTTAAAAAGAGTCTCAAACAACATAAGTGACACCAATGTAGATATTATACCTTCTGCTAGTCCGCTGTCTAATTAGAAATACAGAACTATCATATTTAACAGTGTTATTTAAAAAAAAAGGCTACATGAACAAATCTGAGCCATCTAGTGAGTGTAGTCATAATCTATGTTACTTGTCTCGTACAAACTATAAGATTATTTAAAAACAAAGTTTGTTTGTTTTTTTATTTTATCTACTTCAGATGCAATGCGTGCTTGAGTAGCTCAAACGTGCTTAGGAAAGTCTAAAGAAGGAAAAGGACATCTGCAAAGGCAAGCTTTGTTTCCATTCCTCTACTCACTTCTACAGAACTCACAGAATCACACAGTAGTTTAGGGTTGGGAGGGACCACTGGAGATCATCGAGTCCAACCTCTCTGTCAAAGGCTCAGCCATGCTGGCACCACCACTGCGCTGCGGTTCCACACTCTTTAGATCCAGATGCACCAACGATAGAAGGGATCAAGATCAGAGATGCCACGCTGCTGTAAATGTGTTAGACAAGCCAGGTTTTGAGGACAGCTTTTCAAGCATGTCACACCTATAGACAACTTTCACATGCTCATCATCAAGCACTTTTGCAACCTGGCATACATGGCCAAAATGGCCAGAGAGGTCAGAATCAAGAGTCGTGTATGTTTTAAAAATTTGCTTATTTTCTGATACTTAAATAGGATCTGAGCCCCTTCCAAACTGATTATTGCTATAGTTCCATAGTTCCAAAATCCTTCACGGTAATTTCTTTTTTTTTAACAAGATAGCTTGTTGAAGCCCAGCTCTCTCACTACCTGCTCCCAGAGACAGGTAACTGTCTAAAGCCTAAACAAAGGGATAGCTAATAGCTTTGCATTCCAACGTCTTGGGTGGGGAGAGGACTGGAGAAGGTCTTTTCTTTTTTTGGGTGGGAGGACTTCTACTCTTCCCCTGGCTTGGAAGGTGGTGAGAGAGAGGTTTCCCAGTGCTCATTTTTTGCTGCTACACCTTTGTCCTCCATCAGCCTGGGTGCCCAGACACCACTTGTTGGGCTGGTGGCAATACTGGGAGAGGGAATTCCTGGTTTGCCACCCCCTGACTCCGCGTGTCCTGTGCAGTTCTCCTGAGCGGGCAATCACCACTGCCTGGATTCACTACAGGGTCTTCGAGGGGCCGGCACCACCTGCAGAGGAGCTGCTAATCCCCCCAACAGTTTCAGACAAAAGACAGTGAGGGGCCTTGCACTGCCCAGGAGAAACGTTCCAGCCCATCCCAGGGTGTGCCATTCCCACCTGAGCTCTGGGATCGGTGCCACGCCCCATCCATGTCTGTGTCCCCTGGGCCCGACAGCGCCCCCTGCTGGCCATGAGTGCAACTGCGCCAAAGGGGCAGAAATGGGACTGGATTTGTTGGAAAGTTTTGGCTGCAGTGCTGCTGTTTATTCTGTTCTGGTTTTGGAGATATATAGATATATTAGTAGAGAACTGTTGTTTCCTTTCCTACATTTTGGGTCTAAAACCTCTTAATTGTGAAATAATAACTTGGAGGGAAGGAGATTTCCACCTTTCTACCCGAGGAGGGCTCCTGCCCCCTTCAGCACACATTTTTGTCTTGTTAAACTGAAGACAACTATGTGCAAACTATGTTCTCTGGATTAGCTCAGATTCTCCATAGTGCTTAGGCTTGTGACCCATGGTGGTCTCTGCTGTCAGTTGAAGGTTTTTTCAAATATATCTTCCTGTCCAGGATTCTTGTGTTTAAAAATGGCTTCAAAGTTGCTTCAGTCTATCAGTGCATTGTAATCCTGTGATTCTTCGACAAAAGTACGTTAGGAAAGAAAATAATTTTAGAAAACAACAAACAAACCTGCAAGGATGGCATGGGACATGTAGGAATGAATAAGGAACATTCCCTGGATTGAGATGCCCATGTGACTGTTTCATACGTCTCATCCATCAGTAACAGAGTATCCCAAAAGAGTATTGTCTATTCCTCTGGATTTCAAATCTAGTCAAGGACTGTCTCAGGTTGAGCTGGCAAAATGCCAAGTGTCCAAGACAGAGAGAAAGGGTTCTCTCCTCCCCAACCAACCAGCCAAGGGAAAAATGAGGGAGAGGGAAAAAACCCTCCAAACTAGGTTTATGCTTAAACTATGTATGTTTATACAGAAAAGAGAAAATTAAGAGAAAATTGAAATTTAACACACACTTACACAAACTAGGAATACAAAAAAATAATAACTTCCCCACTCCCCAGTGAAAACAGATTCTATCACTCTGCATCTATAAGTACCCCAAAAGACACCCAACAAGAAACAGAAAGAGTAACAACAAAATATTTCTACTTCTCTGAACTCAAACAAAAGGCAAGTAGCAGCAGCAGCAGGAGCAGGGCCTAGAACAGCAAAACAACTCTAGCACGTCTTGCTTGTACTTCAGTCATGGTGGAACTGACCTAACACCTCCCACTGCTGCACTCATATCTTAGGTTTGCATCATCTGGTATGAAATATGTCCTTGGTTACCCAGTCAGGTGATAGCTGTCTCCCAGTGCACATAGATTCTCTGAGCCTGCTAATTTGAGGCCTAGCTAAAACCACTACAAGGACCAAACAACAATTCATGGGATTTTTGGAGGGAACTTGAAGCTTTTTTATGTCATAGGATTTATTATTAAGAAATGTTCTCAGGAAGAGACTGCTACAATTAAAAAAAAGTGTGAAAACGCCAGACTGAAGAATCCTAAACACTAGCACATTGTATGTATTCTTTTAAGCTCTTTCTATTAATTTACTACAAAGATGTGAAAAAATCTCCTCCATGCTGTTTACACTGGGAGAACATAATGATTCATATGGCAGTGGTGACATACTGACATATGTTTTGGCATATGTTGTGAAATCTTCTGAGCCACACTTTTCCCCTAAGGCATAAGAAGATGGAGAGACAGAGAAGAATGGGCAACTCTAGGGATGTTGGGTGCCTTTTTCTGCTTGAATGTTTGTGGGTTTCGAAGATATTTCTCCAAGTCTGTGGCATTTTTTAAGATTTTCAAACATCTTTTCTGTCCTTCACACCTGCTCTGATCCCTTTGTGAAGGAGCTTGCCGAGGAGGTGGTGTGTATCATTGGGCTTACTCCTCTCCCCAGTACTTATGGAACTTGAACTCTCCTGTTCCCTTTCCCTATTCTCCCTCTGATATATTTCTGCCTCTTTCCTGTTCTCTCCACTGTGCTTCCATGTGTCTCACTGTCCCTCTTTGCATGTCTAGAAAAAAGTATAGTAATTCTCATAACTATTGAAAATTTGATGGCTGCATCTCTCATTGTGAATTTCTAATAGATGTATATTTTTAATTTTGTTGCCCGATGTTTTTCCCCAGTTCTTGTGTCAACTGGTTTCTAAAAAATATTTTTTTTATTATTTTGAAATCAGAGAGATGTCTGGGAATGTTTTTCAGAGTTGAAATTAATTTTTTTCTCTGTCAGCTTTTTTAGTTCATGGATGACTCTTTGGGTTTGGTTTCGTTTTTGTTTTTTGTCTGCCACAACATTTCTTCATGCAGCCAGAGTTTACTTGCTGTGATGAGAAACATTATAGAAAAGATGAAGACTGCGTTGTATCCATAGACTAATCACTTCATGGGAATGACTGATCTCTCTTTGAAAGAAACTGATGCAGTGTTATTTCATTGTCAGTTTTCCAAGCTCAGATTTGCAAAGAATCAGAGCAGTGACAAACACAACATTTGAGAGAAGATGGTAGAATATTAAGTGCACCCATTTTTCATCAAGTACGTTTTCTGTAGTAGTCATTCTTAAACCAAACAAGGCCCATTGTTTAAAACACTCATCTCTGGAAAGCTCTAAACTTCAATGTGATGAGAAAGTAATTCCAAAATTTTTTTTTATTTTCTCAGAGACATGCTTGCTCTAGTATCACCTCATCATCTCTGACTGAAAATTCATCTCCATCCTCTTCATTCTCTGAGAATGATGGGACGAGACATTCATCTACTTTAGAAATTCCTGTTACCTTCTAAAATTTCCTCTTCTTTTAACTCTTGCCTCCTTGCTTCTCTCCCTAGTTTTAAGCTGGTTCTGTTCCACTCATGTCCTACTGGCTTAGCTGTGTGCTGTTGCTGTGGCTTCTTACTTTTAAAAATGTTTCTCTATGCCCATCACCTGCAGTGCCTTCTATGTTCTAATCCCTCCTCACAAACCTCTTGACAGTTCAGCCTTTCAGGCAATTAAACACATATTTGGGTCATCCAGCCACATTAATTCCTTGCTTTTGTAATTTCTTCACTAATCACTGAATTTCAGTCATCTCCTGTTTCTCTGGTCTCAAACACAGAGTGCCTTTGAATAGGGAGTACCGGAAAATATATATATAACTAAATGTCCTTGTAACTAATACCTGCTGATGAAAGGGGGACTAGACCATGCTGAGCATTAGGAAGTTTTGCAGCCTACTGTTCTATGAGAGAGTAACAGCAATATGGGCCTGTTACAAAAGCAAATAGAGTCAGAGGAAGTCACTTCGACTTCAGAGAAAATTTGAGTTTGATAGTACCTGAGTTACGACATGCTACTGTAAAATGATCATAGAATCATAGAATCATAGAATCATAGAATCATAGAATCAGTTGGGTTGGAAAAGATGTCCGAGATCATCAAGTCCAACCCTTGGTCCTACTCCAGTCCATTTACCAGATCATGACACTCAGTGCCACGTCCAATCTCAGTTTAAAAACCTCCAGGGACGGTGAATCCACCACCTCTCTGGTGGGCAGCCCATTCCAATGCCTGACTACTCTCTCTGTAAAGAATTTTTTTTCTGATATCCAACTTAAATTTCCCCTGGCAGAGCTTAAGCCCGTGCCCCCTTGTTGTATTGCTGAGTGCCTGGGAGAAGAGACCAATCCCCACCTGGCTAGAACTTCCCTTCGGGCAGTTCTAGACAGTGCTGAGGTCACCTCTGAGCCTCCTCTTCTCCAGGCTAAACAATTCCAGTTCCCTCAGCCTCTCCCCATAGGGCTTGTGCTCCAGTCCCTTCACCAGCCTTGTTGCTCTTCTCTGGACCCGCTCCAGCACCTCAAAACTTTTCTGAACTGAGGGGCCCAGAACTGAACACAGTACTCAAGGTGTGGCCTCACCAACGCAGAGTACAGGGGAAGGATCACTTCCCTGGTCCTGCTGGCCACGCTATTTTTGATACAGGCCAGGATCCCATTGGCCTTCTTGGCCACCTGGGCACACTGTTGGCTCATGTTGAGCTTCCTGTCAATTAGTACTCCAAGGTCCCTTTCTGCCTGGCTGCTCTCCAGCCACTCTGTGCCCAGCCTGTAGCGCTGCAGGGGGTTGTTGTGGCCAAAGTGCAGGACCCGGCACTTGGCCTTAGTGAACTTCATCCCACTGGAATCAGCCCATCTCTCAAGTCTATCCAGATCCCTCTGCAGAGCCCTCCTGCCTTCCAGCACGTCGACACTCCCTCCCAACTTGGTGTCATCAGCAAATTTGCTGATGATGGACTCAATCCCCTCATCAAAATCATCAGTAAAGATGTTAAACAGGACTGGACCCAACACAGACCCCTGGGGAACACCACTGGTGACCGGCCACCAGCTGGATGCAGCTCCGTTCAACAGCACTCTCTGGGCCTGACCCTCCAGCCGGCTCTTAATCCAGGAGAGGGTACACTTGTCCAAGCCATGGGCTACCAGCTTTTCCAGGAGTATATTATGGGAGACAGTGTCAAAGGCCTTGCTGAAGTCCAGACAGACCACATCCACAGCCTTCCCCTCATCCACCAGGTGGGTCACCTGATTGTAAAAGGAGATCAGGTTGGTGAGACAGGACCTGCCCCTCCTAAACCCACGCTGGCTGGGTCTAATCCCTTGTCCATCCTGAAGGTTCTGTGTGATTGCACTCAGGATGAACTGCTCCATAACCCTGCCAGGCACGGAGGTCAGGCTGACAGGCCTGGAGTTGCCAGGGTCCTGCTTGCAGCCCTTTTTGTGGATTGGGGTGACATTCGCCAACTTCCAATCATCTGGGACCTCCTCAGAGAGCCAGGACTGCTGGAAGATGATGGAGAGTAGTTTGGCAAGCTCTTCTGCCAGCTCCCTGATCACCCTGGGATGATGAAGTAATAGATCTGTGTATGTAAAACATTGACTAAGTTACCCGTAATTTTATGACTCTGTAAATGTATGAATGCAAAAGCATAATGTGTGTGAGTTCTTGAGATCTCGCTGTCAGGCAGCACTATCAAGAAGGGGTTTGCATGTAGCTGGTACAATACAGGCTTAGGATCTGATAGTCTTTGCAAGGTCACTCTGCAGTGGGATTTAAAATATCCACAGTAAACATACATTTACACAGGAGTAAGCAACTAACATATTCTCTTATTTGATCTACTTCTAAATTAATGGATAAAATCTTTGGGTTTTTCCTCATTTTTTTCTTGGAAAAACTCAGAGAATAATATCAAGGACTGAAGAACATAGCTGCCAAAGTTTAAGGAGACCTCTTTCTTATGATTTTTAAGTGATTTTCAGAGTGTAAATTATATTTTATTGGAGTGATTACTGGGTGCTGTAGCCATTCAAAATTATATTGAGGAGTTGATAACTTGGTAACCAGAAAAGTGACTCTCAAGTGACTTGCCACATTGTTAAATCTTGAAAGGCTGAGTGTATATTGCTACCCACACTGGCAGTACAATTCATGGGTTGGTGGACTTTGTCATCCTTTAAGAAGAAATGCTTGTCCCTCTTCCTTCTAATGTGACCTGTAGATACAATTTCCACAGGCCAATTCAGTTTTGCTACTGCAATTTACTGTAGCTTTTATTTTTAATTCTGCTTGCCAAGGAAACTGAACGACCTGCTCTCATTTGGACAAGTATTAGAAGACAAGCATATGCAATATGCTTTTATGGTAGAAAGAAATTGTTGACAGAATGTTCCTTCCAGAATTAACTAGAAAGAAAAAGGTAGAATGAGAAAGAGAGAAAGAGAGAGAGAAAGAAAGAGAGAGAGAGAAAGAGAGAGAGAGAAAGAGAGAGAGAGAAAGAGAGAGAGAGAAAGAGAGAGAGAGAAAGAGAGAGAGAGAGAGAAAGAGAGAGAGAAAGAAAAAAGAAAGAGCGAGAGAGAGAAACAGAGGGAAGGAGGGAGGGAGGGAGGGAGGGAGGGAGGGAGGGAGGGAGGGAGGGAGGGAGGGAGGGAGGGAGGGAGGGAGGGAGGGAGGGAGGGAGGGAGGGAGGGAGGGAGGGAGGGAGGGAGGGAGGGGGTAGAGTGACAGAGTGGCAGAAAGGTTGAAGAATTGAATAGGAGCATTAATTTATAGGACAAGGATGATAAAGTAGAAATAAAAATCAGAGATGAAATGATTAAGACATTAAATAATTTAAAACCTCAGGAAAAAAAATGCAAGCTCCAGTTACGCAAATGGATTTTTCCTATGCATATAACTCTTTTTGTGGTTCTACTTCCCTGTAAGGAAAAAAAAATTACAAAAGGGTAGCAGATGCTCCAGCCCTGGCTTACACAAAGTGGAAGAAAAACCTTCAATCTCTTGCTGTAATTAACCCACAGATCTGGTTCTTATTCCTAGTAAGAAGTCCAGTAGGAGCTGCTTGTCTCAGGGTATCAGGGGTATCTTTCAAAACCAGTAACTGGCAAATACAATGGAAGGATTCAGTCTGGATAACCTGTCTTTCAACTGAGGGAGAATTTGGTTAAAGTAAATTAAAGCATTTCTTTGTTGTACTCCCACCAATCTATTAAAACCACCAGTATAACTATCCTGTACTTTGCACACTAGTGAAAACGACTCAATTTTGCATTTTGAATGGACTATTTGGATAATACTGAATTTTTTCCAAATATTTTTCAAGCTCAACAATTTGTTGAAATGAAATTTCCCCAGAAACAATTTTTAGATTGAGAAATTAACATTTTATGGGAGAAAAACGGTGCTTTGATAATTCTGGGTTGTCTTTGCTTAAGGAACAGCATTCCATTTTAAAAATCAAGTGTGATTTTTTGAGATAGATGTAGAAGCTTGTTATCACTGTTTAAAGCTAAGACTTTGAAACTTAATCCTTTCTGTACTTCATAAGTATAGATCCTTGTTACTTACCATGATTAATACAGGAAAGTCATAAATATATTTATTATTAAACAAATAATCTCTGCTAACAAAGTTTATCTAGTTATGGTTTTCAGTAATGGGAAAAATAGAGTTAGGTCCTTTGGAAATTCCGTTATGGATAGGTGAAAGGATATTGGATATGTGCAGTCTCAAACAGAATCATGCCAAAATATCTTGGCTTGTCACAATGTTTAAGACCATCTGAATGTTGCACAGGAAACGGATGTTCCAGTTTCTTTAAAGACTTTTTAGAATTTATATGGGAAACCATCCAAGCCAGCTGTTTTTTCATTATTTACTGAATCAATGGTCTCCTCCACTAATGCTTTTTCTAAGACATCCCTCTGTATATGTAGGCCTGTGGGGCATTTGGACGCTCTTAAAGAGTCAATTTTTGTAATGTGCATCAAAGGAGTAATTGTTCAAGTATATATCATCATAGACATGCCTAGAGGCTTTATCTTTTGTTTTAGTTAAAGTTATTTCCCTTTATCTTGAATTTAAATGCACCTTCCTTTATTATTGTTGCCTCATTTTCCAAGTGTACTTTCCAGGTATTTTTCATTGCCTGTTGTCCATTTTCTAGTACTGCTCCCTTAAATGCTAATATACAGTATATTCATCATTGGAGCTGGAGAAAATTTTATCCATAAAAGCTATGAAACAGACAATTCATCCGTCCACTACAATAATGTATACTGATTTCACAGTTTGAGATGGACTAATAATGGTTGGCATTTCTATAACAATCTTCATTTCAGGAACTAAAAGTACTATAAAAAATTACCTGAGCTCTGAGAACATCCTGAAAATTTTAGTAATACTATGGTATGTTATTTCTCCTACATGCTAGACTATGCAAACACGATACTTTTAAACAGACAGTAGCACCAGCAACTCCTCATACTTTGGCTGCAGTAGTAAGACTAAAGCAGAAAATGCAGCCATGGTTGTCCATAGTGCATTTCCAGCATCTAAGAAAGGACACTGAAGATGTTCATTGGTGGGATTTATTGGGAGAAGGGGTTTGTCAGGATCAGATGTGGAGCTGGGGGCTTTGGATCAGGTTTATTATACAATAACAGCAAAGGTAGGAGAACAAGCTGTAGGAAAATAAATAATGTTCTCATTTGTTATAACACTATTACTTTAGTAAAAATCCTTTAATTAGACCTTTCTCAAAATGTCTGTAGTATACCAATGCAACACCTACACTATTTTCTGATACCCAGCTTGTTTTGCCCATTTCTTTTTCATTTAGCTTTAGGTTACTTGACTGTCTTAGTTTAAAGACTCTTGCCTGAAAAGACAAGACAAAAGACAGAGAACAAGACAATTTAGTAGGAGATAAGGGAGTAGAAGCATTAATGAACACCCAGGCTCCACCAGGAATACACATCCATGCATGTGCTCCAAATACTTGTTTCATGGTTTTTATAATAATGTCCTTCCAATCCGCATTCACCCATCCCTTGGTTCTGCCCCTGGCACATCCTATCAGGAGCTGCGTCTAGGGGATCATCTTCGTCTTTCTCTTATCACATTGGGTACTTGGGGCTCTTCCAGCTTTCTTGGACTCCAGGTCACTCTACCTATGTTTATGTCTCCTGGTGCAGGCCTTGAGGTGTTTTTCAGCACTTCTACCTTGACAAGAAGATTAAACAGCTATCAGAATTTTGAGAGATTGATATGGGGTGTGCAAACATTAAGCTATTAAGCTACCATGGTTACTTTACTAGAAATGCTGGTGCATTAAAATGAACATTCACTATAACTACTTGAAAAATCTATAAAAATTTAAAAATCGAGAATCAATAAAACCTCTGAGGCATGAAGACAAATACTGGAAGTCTGGAACACCAATAAGATGAATTACACTCCCTCTTTTAGGGATGGACCAAAAAACTCAAGGATGTTATAAGTGAAAAAAACCCAGTTTATGACAAGGAAAACAGCAGCAACTACAAAACTACATAAGAAAAGAGCTTACCCACAAAGAGGGGGAAATCACCACTCATGTGGCTCCCTGGGGATAATGTGGAAACAAATGACAGAGAGTTTCCCCCCTACAGCCACCTCCCCTCAGGAATTAACTGCAGCAGTGGTACCAGTTCACTCTCTTTCTTCCCAGTGGCAGTAAGGGCTCTGGCACAAGGTGTGTTTCCTCTTGGTGAGCAGGTGACAACAGGTGCAGGTAAGGATAGCAACAGCTGCAGTCAATCAACAGCTATGATGGCAGTGGTAGTAGCAGCAAGTGTTGGTCACAGCATTGGCGAGGGCAAAATGATGGAGGCACTTGGTGGTGGCTGTGGCATCAAGAAAAGCAGAGCAGCTGGGAGTGCCGCCATCCCAGCAAAACAGAATGGCTCCCAGCTGGCTCAGTCAAACCTCAGAGCTGTACACTTCAGCACCATGCCTTAAAGCTGAAGCTCAAAGGAACAGGAAATTAACCAGTCGGTGTGGAGAGGGGCTGGGCCTGCCAGGCTAACCCTGATACCCTCTTCTTGAAGGGAGCCAGGCAAGACGGAGCCCTTCTGCCTCTCAGTATGGCTTTTTCCCTTTGTTGTGGCCTGGCAGGCATGGTTTCTGGCCATGGTAAAGCCCCTTACTTCCCCTCCAATTCCTTACAAGGGGAAGGCATAGCAGCCCTCTTTTGATGACATAAAATATGAATATTCATTTCTATAACTCTGTTTTCCCTGACTTGTAATTATAACATTATCCACCCCTTATTCTATACCATTCATGTCATACCCAGATTTATGCTTTTCAACTATTTACATAGTGAAATGCACACACTCCAACTGTATACAGATAAACAGGCTAGCCAGGGAAGTGGTCCCAACATCAAGCCTCACAGAGTTCAGAAAGCATTTGGGCTTGTGGCATGACTCTTGGGGATGGTCCTGTGCAGGGTCAGCAGCTGGACTCAATGATCTTTGTAGATCCCTTCCAACTCAGCATATTCATATATATATATACATATACATATATATGTGTATATATAGGTACAATTATACAGTTTTGCCCCAAAATCAGATCCCCTTCAGGTATACACTGTGTTTCCCCATCTTCCTGCATTATAACAATAACAGTGACATTTCAAATCAGCTTCTTAAGCTCCAAGGATTTCACTGGAAGCTTTCAAGGGAGAGCTGATTGACTGACAAAAAGAGACAGAGTAAAAAAAAAAAAGGCAAAAAACAAACAAGCAAACAAAAACATAGAGTGAGGAAAAAAATTGTTTTTCTTTTAGCTGCAATCCTTGATTTGAAAACAGCTGCTGAAAATATGAGTAACTAGGCCCAGAGACTCAACAAACAAAAGACCATTTTTGAAGGACTGAGAGGCTTGGAAGATCCAACTTAAATAATTTACTTCATTGGCATATTTCTTTACCCTGAATAATTTCACAGATCTGGAATAGCAAGCGGTTGAAGACCAATGTCTTCCATACAAATGGCATAGGAAAGAAATGATCTTGAGGATGTTTGCTAAGCTGAACTTGGTAATTAGGTTCAGGGAATTCACACTTTTGCACCCAAATATGTTTCCTTCATCCTGACACAAACTACCCTTTAACATCTGTAGCTGAGGTTTCTGGGGCAGTAGCCCCTATGCTGAACCAATTTTTTCCTGGTGAGTTTACTTGGTTTTGATACTTGTGCTCCTGCAACTTTGCTTCAGGATGCCCGTCACACAGAACAAAGAGCAAATCTCCAACTATTTCCTAAGGGTCCAGTGTTCATACACTCACTCATTTTCTGCTCTTTGAAATACTACTCTAAACAGCCTCCACTACCAATACTGATGTTGTTCATGTCCTGTTATGAGAACTGTAAGACTGACAACTTGTTCTTCGTGTATGTGTTTAGTTGTCAAACGGGGGAAGCATTCTGTCTCGGCATAAGGATAATGAAGCAATTATAGTGCAGGTGCAGCTCTGTGTAATTAATTTGAAAACTGAGAAGGGACTGAAAAATAGAGGGATTACTAAACAAAACAAAAAAAAAGGGAGGGGGAAGGGAAAAAAGAGAGATAGAAAAAGGGAGGAAGTTACCACTTTTGATCACACTTTGTCCAGTGAAATCCATTTAACAACAAGCCGAGCAAGAGTCTCTTTGCATGTTGTGGCTGACTATTCCAAATGGCCAACTGCTAGCAATTTTGCTGAGAGTAGGAGCTATCTGATATTACAGCATAGAGAAAGAGAATGAGCACATCCGCAGGACAAAGGGGATCAGCGAACTGATAGCATTCAGAGCTCAGCCCATATTTTCTGTGCAGTTTGAGAGACAGCACAAGTTGAACAAAAACATGGTTTTGTGGGTAACTAGCTTTTGTCCAACAGGCTCTTTTTAAGCTCTAAAAGTGTAAAAGATGTGCTTATTAGTTACAGCTTGTTAAATAAGAGCCTGAACAGCTCCAGTCCGAGTTAAACTGTCCTTCAACACAGAGTGAACGAAAGGACCTTACAGATCTTTCTGATGAAATTCTGCAACATACTGAAATAATATGTGCTGTGTGTTTAACCTCAGTTTTGCGCTTTGCCCAGAACCAAATTTCAACACCATGTACTCACAATGCTTCACATTTTATGATCTAGATATACTGTCTAAGTTCACTTCTCTTTGACTTAACAGTAACAAAACTTCCCACAGTGTAGTATACCTGCACATACTAGAGTTAAATTGGGTGTTTTCTATATGGCTGACATAAATCTTCTTCTTGTTCACCAGCTAAAACCTTGCCCAGCCTCACTGTGATTCTCAAGATGTGCCATCTTGAGACCTAGGCTAGATGCTAATCCCTGAGCCAGGTTATGGGCTCAGCTTTCTAAGTCTTCCATGCTACAGTGAGGTTGCTTCTGGGGTCACTCAGCTGTGGGTAGGTCTCCAGTGCCCCTCGTTTCATGCCCAGAGAAGAAGGATGCTCTTTTATGAGTCAGCATGGAAGAATCACAGAACACTGGCAATTATTAAAGCATCAGGACATGGCTGCCTCTATGTCTGGTTTGCTGCGCACACACGTATAAGGGTGACCTGCATGATCAGCTGAGTTAGAAAATACTCTGCCATGAGGGCACTCCACTTGATATTAAAGTCTATCAGATTAGGACGCTCTACACAGCTTTGTGTAATGGTAGTGAACCTCTCAGTATTTTTCCATGCCAGAAACCGTTTCAGAACTGGGAGAATACCTTGTCTCTTCTGCAGTCATCACTTGAAAATTATTTTAATTAAAACTGTTACAGTCACAGTAAAGAACAATCACATTGTAAGTATTTGTGAGAAAAATTTACGATTTCTATACAGTTAACAGGAAAAAAAGCAGGATTTAAATACAATTATTGTCAGTAAAGTTGGTTTAAAGTTTGTATTTCTCATAACTCATGCTGTTAGCAGTGCATTTTGTTCAGTAATAATAGGAATTTCATCTCTTTAATATCAAACATTAATGTGTTTCAATTAATTGCCATCCTGTGAGTTAACCCCAATAGGCAGTTATGTACTACACAGTTGCTTACTCACTTTCCCCCCTCTCCCACTATGGAGTGGGGGGAGGAGAACAAAGGAAGTGTAATAGCAAAAAACCTCTTGGATCCAGCTAAAACTTGTTCAAGGAGAAGTGGAAGAAGAAACAAATAGGTAAAAAAACAAGTGGTGCAAAACCATTCACCACCTTTCACAGGTAGACTGATGCCCAGCCAGTTCTGAAAAAAACATGGCTAACCTCCCTAAACCCGTCCTATTTTTTCATTGCTGAGTGTGGCATGATATGAAGTGGAATACCTCCTTGGTTAATTCAGCTCATTTGCACTGTTGTGTTCCCTCTCAGTCTCTTGGCCACCCCCAGCTACTCCACTGGGGAGGCAGAGGAGAGAATACAGAAGTCCCGAATGCTGGAAAAACACTGTGCAGCACAACAGTTGTATTAGCCTTATTGTTTTGTTCATTAATGTAGAACACACTAGTGTTCAAGCTACTATGAGAAAATTAACTCTGTGAGAGCCAGATTCAGTACTGTCATTTTTGTTGATAATCTCCACTGTAAATTTCCTTGATTGGGTTTCCATAGTTGTAGACACAGTCTATATTTGAAAGCCAGAGGCCATCAAGTTTTCTGTGACTAAGGGGAAAGGATTGTGGTGAAACCTGCTTTGGTCCCTCTGGAAGTCATGACACATGTCCTTCAGTGGCCACAAGAACAAGCTCTTGCAAAGTAAAATCCATACCACACGCATTTAAGACTACTAACAGTACCAGCAGGTACCAGTACTACAGCAGGTGAGAGATTGGAGTGCAGTAAACGAACCCTCAGCTGGTCCTGCTCAGCTCGAAAAAATTAAACTGAAATGTGCTTTCTGTTGATAATAGTTCCTCCAGAATTAGAAAGCACTTTGTCATTTCCTGGGGTAGGTAGACTCTGACATAAGGCAGACATTGCTGAACAGTGTCTAAGGGGCTGTAAATGCATCTACTTTTTGAATAACCTAGTGTCTTTTCTGAGATGACCCCAAGATGCCAATGTCAGCACACTTTATCGATTTAATTTCTGTAGCTGTTTTCCAAGCAAGACAAAAACCAGAAAAGATCACAATTGCTGACTGTAGATCCTGCATAGCCATGAATAGAAGTGTGTGCTGAAACATGGGAACTCCTTCCCATGGGGCCAGTGGGTATGGTTGCAAGAAGGGCCCCAGGGACGTAGACTCTTGAGCTGCTGTGGAAGGGCATTCAAAGATAGAAATTCTTGTGTCAGGGTACTAACCTCTATCCTCAATGTTTGTCTAACTTTATTTTCTTTTATATTTTATATGAATTTGTGTTCATTTTAGTGGAAATGTGATTATTTGGGGAGTTTGTGGAATGAAATCTGAAATTACAGATATTGAGCTGTCACTAATGAATAAAAGCTGACCAGTCACCAAAGCACAGTAATGCAGGACAATTCAGGCTCTGTGTGCAAAGGTAATAATAAAATTAAAAATAATTACAGTTCAAGACTTTTTTACAACTTATATGTTTAGTTTAATTTATGTGTCTGTGTGAGTTAATAGGATATAAGTATGTAACAGGGTGGAATAGTTTTCTATTCAAATTACTGAATTTGTGCACATGTGTCTAAAGAAACACGTGTTAAAAAAATGTGTCACTTAAGATTCAGTCAAATAATTCCTGGGCACCAATTATTTTATGTGACTCTGTGCTGATTTAAAGGTGAACCAGCAGGGAAAATGAACTCACCACAAGAGAGATTATAAGTCAGAGGCTAAAATTTAATAATAATATTACAATAAATAGATTGACACAAAGAGGAATTGCTTTTAACTCATAAAACCTAGCAGTATAACCCAGTGTCCTGGGGTACAAACCCGAAGGGGTTTGTTAGCCCTTGTGCTGAGACCTGCATGGTTCCCCCCAAGTCCCAAAGCAAAAAGAAGTGAGAAACCTGTTGGTGCAGGTGATGGCTATAGCCTAGTCAAGAGCAGTGATCTCTTCCTGTCAAGGTCCTGCTGCTCCTCTAGATCCATCAAGAAGTACCCACCATTTATGTACCCTCAGGGAGCACCCAGTCCCTCCCCTTGGGCGGGGACTCACACAATAAGTGATTAACTCTGGAGCCAGAGGGTATTGTTGAACCATTGATGGCCCATTAGCAGCTCTGCCCCCTCAGGCTGGGTGTGAAGGTGATAATGGCCCCCTGGGCAGCTGCTGTTAATGGCCCATTGTCCTTGGGGAATGAATAGAGGGGGTAGAATACACAGCTTTGATCACCCCCACACAGTGTTAGCTGGTCCCTCCTGCTGAACTAGGACAGACTCTCAGGTAGGAGCTTGTAGGCAGTTTGGGGTTGATTTCTTATCTTAATCAATGAAATAACATGTTAAAGGCAGAGGCGATAATTTCAATATTTCTGCTGATCTAAAAAGCTAGAACTGGATGACAAGGGGAAAAAATATAATTTTGATTTCTTAAGTGCATCTAAGTGAACACAAATCACGTAAGATATAGCCATTAAACACCTAATCTAGTGCCTGTATTTAGACTTATGAACATCATTGATAGTGTGATATAAGGTGTGTTTTCTAAAGGTAGGAATTAGGATAATTATGGCTGTTTAATGTTGCAAAACAAATTGCTAATATTAACCATTTGAAATGTATGGGTGGTTTTTGGGTTTGGAAATTACATTGGGATTTGGAATTTCAAAATGACAGATGGCTTTATCCACATAAACTGTGCTAATATCAAACATGCCTGAATGGTTAGGTGCCTTGGTTAACTCTGGAAAACTTTTTGTCTTTTTAAATCAAAGCCTCATACTAACTTGTATTTGATGTCAGGTTAGTTTTTTCTTGCAGGTGTTTCAAATTGGCAAGGACAGGCAATAGTGCCTAACGTGTTAAATTACTTTGTTTCTCCCCACTTGCCTTTTTCTATTTATGCTAAAAAGTAAAATACTAATGACACCTTTTTAGGCATTATTACATTCCTAAGAACCAAAGCAAGGTCTGAGTTTACTTAATAAGACTCTTTTTATTTGTGAACACATGTACATGCTTCATAATTGTGAAACACAGCTACCAAAAGAAAAATCATCAACCAAACAAATAAGGTGTTGGAAGGGTCTACGAACTCCGCTTTGTTCAAATCAGCAATGTGGTCAGCAATAGTTTGTTGTATTTTCATTTTCATCCGTTAACAGCTACATATGAAAAATCAGATTCACCTTTGTCGAGAAATAATTATGTAAATGTAATTTATAGCTTTAATTTGGACATGTAAATTTAATCTATTCAAACTTAAAAATGTTTTTTTGCACTGAATATTCCTACAGTGATTTAATATGCTTAAAATAAATGTTGAGCAGACAACAGAAAAACACATCCTCCACATCACAAAAGTTGTTTTAAAACAATAGTTTAAGTGTCTAATTAATATTTACTACCTAGGGATTCTAAAATATTAATTGTACAAGCTATACAGGTGGTAGGCATTGATGGAAACAGATTGCAAATGGGCAAGGCAAAGGAGCATTATAAATGCACTTTAAAAAATCCATGAAACAAGAGAATTTTATGTAAAAGAGAGTTTGTTTCAGGTCTTTAGCTCCCAGGTTTCCTGAAGGCAAGATTCATGCAATTTCTCAAAAAAGCCCATATTTTTATAAAAGGATTTACCTTAGTAATATGTCCTTGTTCACCTAAGGACAAACTCAGTGAGGCTCAGACCCAAACACTACAGTGAGGTTGCCACACTGTAGCTGTTGGGCTACCCTATCCTTCCCTTTCTTTTGACCATTAGCTGCTTCAGCTACTTCAGAACTTGTTAAACTCTACCGGAGGTAACTAACTTATCTCTTCTTCTGGTTCTAAAGTTCAAAAAAGTAATTTGACTGGATGAAATACAGTAAACCTCTCAAATGAAAATTATACCAATTTGCTTCCACGATACAGAAGAAAAAGAGAGAAAAATGTCTCCAATTGTGAGTTCCCTGATTTTCTGAAGGGAATTTTCAAGTATCTCAGGAACTATACAACATGCTCTTTTACAATCAGTCATCTTGACTTGCTTTAGCCAAATCCTCCTTATCGTCAGTAATGGCTTAGCTTGCATTTTGACTGCAACCAAAAACCTTGTGCTGCTTTCATGAGCACTATCCTTGTTAAAAAATTATGTTTTGTGACTTCAGCTTAATGCAAAACTAGAAGTCGAATAATATTTAGCCTTTACTATGTGTCCAGCCAATTAGATGTAAATCTGAGGAAATCAAACCCCTGACCAGACACAATTCCCAGACTTGATGAAATTAAGCCAAGCTGCTGGTGGTAGGTCTTCTGGAACTTGATGCAGACACTTTTGATGTTGAAGGTTCTGGTTCTGTTCATAAAGGGAATTAATTGATTTGAAAGAAGGGTTCTGTCATGACCACTGAAAAAAAATAAAAATGGAAAGAGCTGGGATACAGGGTAGAAGGTCTGTTAGGTGTTTGATCATTTGGCTTTAGAGTACAATTATGTCAAGTCTTAAAAAGGATGCAACAATGTTTTGAAAACCCCTTCTGACTTCAAGGAGCGGGGCCCAGACAAAGTGATGTAGCAACATCAGTTTGCTTGTATTTATGCACATTCTTGGTGTTTCAGGCCAGGCTGTGGGGAAGGAATGTGGCACACCCTAGCTAAAAATAAGAGGGTTCTCACTCTCTCAAGGTATTGATCGTAGTATAACGATAGATCATTCTTTGATGGACAAATCTGTTGAAGGCAATTGGTGATTTTTAAGTAAATATCTAAGTAGTTACTTATATGCAATATCTTCATCCAAATGTGAATTAATTAAAATTTTATATTGCATTTTCTAATAAAGGCAGCTAGATATGATCTGAAGGTGTGCTCACTCGTGGAATCTTATTCTCTGTTATTTATAAAGAAAGATAAAAATTACATGAGGATGATCATTCTACATTGGCAGCATGTTTGTATCATTTGTAGGCACAATTGCCAGAAGGCACAATGTTTCTGTTTTTGTATTAAGATGTTTAGATGATTTTCACATTTTTTGTAGACATAGAAGTTAAACAAGTAAACTGCAATGACAAACTATCTTATTGCTCTTTGGCTTCTAATACAAACAAATCCAATCTTGTATTTATTGTATTTTGGGAGCAGTAAATCTCTATGCTTTTGACTTAGCAAATCTTTAGACTTTCAAATATATACAAAAACAAATCTTCATTTTAGTAGCATGTTTAAATGATGAATATTATTAATATTGAAAAGAGCATATTCTCGGAAAAGGGGAACTGAGATGAATTTTGTCTTCTGCATTTTCATGGTCTCTTCTTGTTGCTAGCTTTCATTTAAGTAATTTTTGTCTAGGAAGGTGCCAGTGTAAGGCAGAAACCAGCTCAGCAGTCATTTCTAGTTCAGGCAGTTCACAGGACTAAGTAGGGACTTTTCTGAACTAAGCTCTGTAGCTCTAAAATCCCTGAGTGACAACATTAACAAGGCTTTTCTTTAGAAGTGTAGCATTTACATATGCAAGAAATAATTATGAAACACCTCTCCTAAAGCTGGTGAGGAATACTGTCCTGACACAGCATTTTGAAAACAGCAGTCAGAAAGCAGCCTTTAGGGCTATTGTTATTTTCAGATTGCTCTCCAGCTGGCATATTTGGGCATGACAGGATGGGAGAAAACAGTCCAAAACAAAACCAAATATGGGTGTATTGGATTCTGTTTTCCAAGAAAACAAGGTTTCCTGTAAGGTAAGTGTCTTTATATCCGGTCCTCAGAGCTACAACCAGCTACTACACTGAAAGTACACCAGTGTTGCAGATGTGACTTCCAAGATTGATGATCAGATTGGGAAATCTGCTTGGTCAGAAATTGGAAGTCATGGGTCATGAGCTGTCTTAGAGAATGTGATTTACTAATTTTACAGAAAGATTGGTGAATAGAATAGGGAAGAATAGTACAGAATAAAATAGAATAGAATAAGGATATTTCTGTAAGGGGCCTGCAACAATCACCTAGTCCCACTGCTTGACCACTTCAGTGCTGACCAAAAGTTAAAGCATGTTACTAATGACATTGTTCAAATGCCTCCTAAACACTGACAGATTTGGCATATCATTTGCCCCTCTAGTAAGCCTGTTCCAATGTTTGGCCACCTTCTTGGCAAAGAAATGCTTACCAATTTCCACTCTGAACCTCCCCTGACATGCTTTTGAACAATTCCCATGCATCTTGTCACTGGATCCCAAGCAGAAAAGATCAGTATCTCCCTCTCTGCATCCCCTCCTTAGGAAGCTGTAGAGATCAATCATGTCACCCCTCAACCTCCTTCTCTCCAAACCGAAAGTCCTTCACTGCCTTCTAGCCCTACTTTTGACTGGCTGTGTCTGATTGGGTTTGCCCTCCTGGCTGCCCAGGCACTTTGCTGACTCACATTGAGCTGCTGCCGACCACCACCCTTAGATCCCTGTAGGGCTGCTGTCTTGGTTTGAGGGGAAAAACCAAAATGTTTACCCACAAGCTGGGGAGGGAGGCCTTCTCCACAGTAATCATGCCACTCTTTACCAAATTTAAGAAAAGGAACTTTAATACAAGAAGGATAACTGTCCCTAACTGATATATATATATGTAGGTATAGGTATAACTATAAACAGACCAGAGCAAACCACTTCCCCAACACCACAGATAAAAAAAAAACAAAACACAACTACCCCCACAACAACAAGTTTCCTATGGGAGAAGAGTTATACTTATGGCAGTACCAGTGTCACAGCCCAGCTGCCAGCAGGTTGAATTCCCAGATGAACTCTGTGTCTTTTGTCCCCAATGAAGAAAGTGGGGAACCGCCCCGTGTCCTGGAAAGCAGCTGCAAACTTCTCTCTCCAAGTCCCTGCCCCAGCCAGGGCAGGAAGGCCGTGATGGTGCAGGCGGCGGTGAGACTGGAGCAGAGGCCAGGACCCCAGATGCAGGAACCAGGAGAAACAGCCGTGGTGAGGAGAAAAAGTAGCAGCTCAGCAAGAAGCCCCAGCAGTAGCCAGCAGCAGGAGCAGGAGAAAAAAAGAACAGCTTCCCTCCTCGACAGCACACACACCGCTCCTGCATTCCAACGAGCTAAGAATGGAAAAAAGTCCCCAAAACCAAAAGAGACAACCTGCCCCCACCCAAGTGAACAGCAGTTAACTACTTTTTGTTAACTGCTGGCATGGGCAGTTAGTGACAGGGGAGAGAATTTACATAATAATTCCAAACTACAGCAGCTGCTCTCTAGACACTCCTCTCACAGTTTACGCTCACATCCAGCAGTACTCCATCCCAGGGGCAGAATCTGGTATTTGTTGTTGAATTTCATGCCACTGATGATTGCCCACAATTGGACTCATGATAATCCTTCTGCAAAGTTCCTGTCTGTCTTGGGTTGAGCTGGCAAAATGCCAACTGTCCAGGACAGAGTGAAAAGGGTTCCTCTCCCCCCAGCCAGCCAAGGGGAAAAGAAGAGGGAGAGGAAGAAAAATCCTCAGGTTTATGCTGAAACTAACTACATGTATTTATACAGAAAAGAGAAAATTAAGAGGAAACTACTATATAACACACACACAAGTTATGTATAACAAGAAATACCTTCCCACTCCCCAGTTAATACAAAGCCCATTACTCTAAATTCTAAGCACTCTAAAAGACACCTTGCAAGAAAGAGAAATTATAACAACCAAATATTTCTACTTCCCCGAACTCAAATAAAATGCAAGTAGCGGCAGCAGGAGCAGGACCTAACAGATGAGAGCAACTGTGGCACGTCTTCTCTGCACTCCAGCCATGATGGAACTGACCAAGCCACTCCCACACACTGGATTTTACACCCTTTGAGATGAAGTAGTATGGTATGGAATACAGTATTATTGGCTAGAAGAAGAAGTCAGCTGCTAGCTAGCCCAGCCCAGCTCAAATCAGCTGACAATCCCAGGTCCAGCTGAATTTCAAAACCTAAATTTAGGCCCACCTGGCCAAATCCATAACACTGTCCCTCAAGAGAGTCAACAGCACTCTCCAGTTTGGTGTTGTTACCAGCAAATTTGCCAATGATGCATTCAGCTCCTGCATCCAGAACATTGATAGAGACGTTAAACAGAACTGGCCCTGGAATTGAGCACCAGCCAGATGTAGGCCCATGTCCTACAGCCCCCAAAGCCCTGCCATGCAGCCAATTCTTCACCCAGCACACCATAAACACATCCGTGCCACAGCTGAACAATTTGTCCAGAAGGACTCTGTGAGGGACAGGATCAAAAGCCTTACTAAAATCTGGAAAAAAATTACATCCCTGAGCTCCCCTTCATCCACAGGGCAGATGACCCTACCATCGAACAATTAGTTAAACAGCACTCTCTGTTTGTGAACCCATCTTGACTGTGTCTAACGATTGCATTATTCTTTGCATGCCTTTCAGTAGTACCCAGCACATCATTAACAAGTATCAGTTCAATGTTTTCTTTAGTCTTTTCCTAGCTATAAACATACTTAAAAATCACCTTTTTGCTGCTTGACAGAACACTAGCCAGATTCAGCTCTACCTGAGCTTCAGCCTTTCATGTCTTCTCCCTGCATATGCAAACCCCAGTTCTGCAGTATTCCTGCAATTACGTATCTTGTTTCCAGTGAACACATTTCCTTTCTACTCGTGAGTTCCATGAGCAGTTTCCTGTCCAGCCAAGGTGGTCTTCTGTCCCACTTGCCTGACTTACAACACAGTGTGATTGCTTGCTCATGTGCTTCCTAAAGACTGACCACCACTTGTGGACTTCAAAGCCCTCAAAAGATGATTCCCAGGGTACTCTGCTATATAGTTCCCTGAATAGCTTAAAGCTTGGTCTCCTGAAGTCCAGGGTAGCAACTCTACTGGCTATTTCATGATCGCTACCAAGTGCTTTCCTATTAACAAATGGCAAGTCGAGAAGGGTACGTTTCTTGGCTGGCTCACTGAGTAGTTTTCACAAGAATTTATATCTCCTACACACTTCAACAATTTCCGAGCTCTGCATATTACAGCAGTATGATATTTCCAGGTGATGACTGCGAAGTTGAAATTTCCCATAAAGACAAGGGCTATGTGCTGGTTTTAAAACTCAGTGCAAAACCCAAGCCCATTCAAAATGCCATATTTCACAGAATATGCTAAGTTGGGAGAGACCCACAAAGATCATTAAGTCTGACTCCTGGCCCTGAATGGGACCATCTCCAAGATGTGTCTGACAGTATTGTGCAAACACTACTTGAACTCTGTCAGGCTTGGTGCTATGATCAGTTCCTTGGGGATCCTGTTCCAGTGCCCAAACACCCTTTGAGTGAAGGACCTTTTCCTGATATCCAACCTAAACCTCCTCTGGCACAACTTCAGGCTGTTCTGTCTGATTCTGTCACTGGCCACCACAGAGAAGAGATCACTGACTGCTCCTCCACTTCCCCTCCCAAGGAAGATGTAGACTGCAATGAGGTCTCCTCTCAGCCTCCTCTTCTCCAGGTAAACAGACCAAGTACCCTCAACTGCTCCATTTCCATAGTGGAGGAAAAAAATAGGAAAGATTGTATATTGGAGTCGCAATTTATTGAAGCAATTGCAATATACACAGCAATAAAAGGAAAAGATTGTACAAAAGATGTTATGGTTTAACCAACAAAGGCAAGATGTCACCTGCCCCCAGCTAGAACAAAAAACAAGACAGCATCTGTTTCCATGCTGTACACATGGGGTTTCTCCCAGGAACCAAGGTAAGATGGTGGAGAAGCTTTCCTGGCACAACCTCCCTCCTACTGCTCCCCCACCTACGAACAATGGGTGAAAAACTGCCCAGTGGAGAAGGATCTGGGGCCACTGGTCAACAGCTGGCTGAATATAAGTCAGCAGTGTGCCCAGTGAACAAGAACACAAATGGCGTCCCACCTTGGATCAGACCTGGTGTGGGCAGCAGGACCACAGAACTGATTGTCTCCCTGTACTTAGCTCTGGTGAGACTGCATCTCAAATCTTGTGTTCAGTTCTGGGCTCCTCTTAAGAAGAAAGACATTAAGTGTGTCCAGAGAAGCGCAACAGAGCTGCTACAAGGTCTAGTGTACAAGTCCTGTGAAGAGCATCTGAATGAGATGGGGTTCTTTAAACTGGAGAAAATGAGGTTAGTGGGAGAACTTATCACTCCCTACAGCTACTGGAAAGGAGACTGTAACTAGGTGGGGGTTGGCCTCTTCTCCTGGGTAAAAAGTGACAGAACAAAAGGAAATTGTCTCAATTGCACTAGTGAAGGTTTACACTGGGTATTAGGAAATATTTCTACACTGAAAGAGTTTTCAAGCTTTGGAATAGGCTGCCCAGGCTAGTGGTACAGTCACCACCCCTGGAACTGTTCATAAAATATGTGGACTTGGCATTTGAGGACATAGTTTAGTGCTGAAGTTGATGGTTATGTTTGCTAAGTTGATGGTTATGTTTGATGCTCTTAGAGCTCTTTTCCAGCCTTAACAACTCCATGATTCTATGATTTGTGATACAGTATCAAATAAAAGGACAAGAAATTGAAAGATGGGTCATGTTTTATGTCACTCTGAAATTAATTGAATTTAAATACTGGAACACTCTGATATATAGAAAACAATGTGCCGAAGTTTCAATTTAAACCAATATTTAATGATGTAACTACATTTTTTGAGGTATCTTTAAGTACTTTTTTACATTTTAATTTGCAGGTTGTAAGTACAAACTCTCATGTTGCCTTGATATTATTATGTTTGGAAGTATTATTTTGAAGAACTGACTATCTGAAGAACAACAGCATGTTACAGAGAAGCCTAGATTTTACGTACAGAAGCTAATTATTTGGCAATTAAATAACATTACAACTTGCTAACCCCTGTGCTTCCATGAGCTCAGATATACCATGGAAAAATCTTCTGTTTCATAAGAGTATTACTCATTCTGACCACCTGCTTTGAAGGTCCTTTGCCAAATCTCTTTATCGTTGGTTCTCAGTCCAGTGAGCAAGAATTAGGAAGCAGCACTTCTTCAAAGGATATTCATTACAACGGCAGAGAAGAGTGTTTGCAACTTCCTGCCTTGATTTCCTCTGTTTACCAGTGTTTAGTACTTGCAGCTCCATTTCAATTCATTAATATGATACTGTACATGTTTAGGACTTCTTAAACCCAGGCCATCATTAGTCTCTTACAGAAAAAAAAAAACCAAAACTAAAAAGGTATCCTCAGATACCCAAATTTGAAGTCATTGACCACACTAAGTAGATTATTTTAATAGCAAGGTTGAAAACAGACCAGTTTAGAAACTTGCAGCATTTATTATTAAAATGGTTTAAAAGTTTTTTCATGTTATAATGGCAATACCTTGCCCACACTATTTATCTGAAGTACACAGGTAGCTATAGGTCTAAAGACTTTGGACAAGGAAAAAAAGTACATGTGTTTACTCATTTGTGACTAACCTCTTTATGTATGACAGCAAGATAGTTCCATTTTCAGTACTTGCACATCACTGTTAATAAACTGCTATTAACCGTGTTCCTGCCCCTATGATGAGGACAGAAAGATGATAGAGCTACAATCTACTATTCTGTTCAGCAAAATAAACTTTAGTGCTACCAGTTTCTCTTTTTGAGAAAGTCAATATTATTTTACCAGGAACTGCAGTGATGGTAGTACTTTGTCCCTGCAAAGAAAATTGCTGCAAAACAGCAAAGAAATCTAATCATGGAAAAGAACCTGAGAGTCAACACATAATGAACAATTCTTCAGTTACTTAATCAGATATACAATATACCATATAGACTTTTCCTGCCCTTTCCAGTATGGTACATTTATAAGTAACCTTCCTTAATCAAATGCAAACCAAGATATACTCCAAGACTAACTGGATCTAGTTAGTGAAAGAGAATGTAGTATAACACATGCATGAGAAGGCTCTCTTTGCATCTAAACAGTGGTTTACTTGAATGTAAGTATATTTTAAATGTCATTGGCAAAAGAAAATTGATTAAATGTAATGCTATAGTTAGCAGGAGACTGCAGCACATGGGTCCACAATATAGTAACAGATGGCACAGGTTAAATCTATTAGCAGTCACTTGGCAGGAAGACTGAAAAAGAGAAAGAAAAGAGACAAACAAATGCCAGGTGAAATATAACACTTGCTACAATAGTTCCACTAAAATATATTTCATTTTCTTGTCTCTGTTACTAAAATTTCTCTAAGCATTCCACCAGAAATTTAAAAATCTACTGTTTCTAATTACCTATTTTTAAAAATGTGCACATTTAGTCTAGGATATGCTGAACAGCTGATTTTCCACTGCTGAAAAATAGGAACATTTTTATTACTTTAGTGGTAAATCAAGGATTAGAGGTAGTGCAAAGTCAACAGTGATGGAAAGCTAGTTC
This sequence comes from Pithys albifrons albifrons, assembly GCF_047495875.1. Classification (NCBI taxonomy): domain Eukaryota; kingdom Metazoa; phylum Chordata; class Aves; order Passeriformes; family Thamnophilidae; genus Pithys; species Pithys albifrons. The sequence continues at coordinate 75,110,323 of NC_092497.1, read as the reverse complement.
GTCATGGCAAAGATGGGTAACTTAACTGTCCATTTACTGCTATCACACTAAATTCTCTCCCCTCTTTGTTTATTGTCCCACTGCACTGTAGTTCTTTCAGAATTAGTGTTTTGTTTTTCACAGGCATTATTCTAGTTTTCTCTGTGATGTTTCTGAAGGGGTTGAAAATGTTTTTAGTGTTTTAACTAAGGGTTTAACCTCAAAATCCTAGTGAGCAATGCAGTGTGTTCTGAAGATAATTATCCTGTTATTATCCCCTTATTGCTCATTTAAACAGAAGTGCTTTTTTCTTTTTTTTCTTTTTTGCAGAGGACAAGGCTGTCACTAACTGTGGTGATAACAATACAGGGATCTTCTCTCTGTTCCTTTAACCCTTTTCTTTCAGAGGTTTGAAGTTCATGGGAAACAGGCTAGCATGGTCACCATTAAATCAATCTCATCTCAGAATTTTCCTTCGTAACTGTAATTTAGTTGTGAGTGATACAGGTACAGCAACTGTATCCTGCCCTTGGTCACACTGAATTACTGTTTCATGTGGTGTTACACTCCATTATCGTACCCAGCTCACACGAGCTGCCTTTTCCTTGGCAGCCTTTACACACAGCTCCTTGCTAATGAATAGTAAGAGCTGAAAAAACCTACAAAAGTCTCAGATGACCTCTTTTGCATTGCAAAAATATATGTGGATTGATAAATTCACTAGGATGTGTAATAATCCATTATTTAATTTTATAGTTAGTGAACACCTGGCATGGGGAAAGTGAGATGCCTGTTTACTTACCATCAGTATGAATGTTGATTTCCAACAGGCAACCGAGAGCACACCACTTTTACCATTTTAGAAGGGATAAAAATGTGAAAGAACAATAATTTTATTATTAAGAGATACGGTTTTAAATGTTATCTTCAAAGATTGTTTATTACACAGTTTTCCTTAAAGTTTCATTTATATTAGGTTTCCTTCAGGAGTTGAAACAGGCTAAGAAAGATTGTGAAAGGTGAGTTTATTTGAAGTCTACAAAATAACAAGGAGTTTGATCAAGGAGGTGTTACACTGAAGGTGGGTATAGCCAGATAATGAACATTTTGTCTAGCTGATATTACCAAGAAGAGATGAATCAAGTTGATCTTGAAATATAACTGAAAAGAAAAAAAGGCAAAAACCCAAAGCCAACAAGAGCAACAACAAAAACAAACAAACAAACAAGCAAAACCACTGTTAAAAGTTCAAACAAGGAAGGTGCTGTTGGGAGGAGTCCCTCAGAAAATTTTTCTCAACCTACCAACACAAAGGTTTGGGCTTGGAGTGCCAGGACTGAGGACAAAAGACTGATGACTTTCAGATTCCAACTGAATGGTGAGGTGGAGGTGAAAAACTGAAACCCAGCACCTGGGAGGGGAGAGGGTTTTCCCTGTGTGCTGGCTTGACTTTCACTTTTGGGCAGCTGCAGAAAAAGAGGCACTGCTTCCTAAGCTGGTGAGAGCTTTTTTTTCCTGGCTCTGCTCCTTGCCTTTCCCCCTCCATCTCTGGGCACCCTGAGCTTCAGAGAGAGAGAGAGAGAGAGAGAGAGTGTCACAGCTGCTTCAGGACACTCTGCAGACCTTTTTCTTCCTGGGAACTGACTTGGACTGCAAGGAGAGTCCTGGGAATTATCACCACTCCTCTACTCCCAGCTTTTCCTTCTTTTTTTGAACAAAGGACGAGGAGAGAGAGAGAGAGTCTGCTTTTCCTTCATGAAAGAGGCTTCATCTTGCACCATGTGAGTTGTTCACCTCCTTGTCTCTGCCTTGCTGGGAAAAGACTGAGAATTCACCTTGCAGCCAGACAAGGTGTGACACTGACACTGTCCATAAATATAATTGCCCCAGGAGGAACCAGCAGATTTTGGGGGTTGTTTTTTTTTGGTGCTGGGGGACCAGTTTGCTCTGGTCTGTTTATATCTCTCTCTCTATATATATATATATGTATAGTAGTTAAGAACAGTTATCCTTCTTATATACATTCTCTAATTAAAGATTTTTTTTAATTTAATAAGGGGTGATGTGGTTATTGAGGAAGAATCCTCTCCTCTGGTCTTGGTAAACACTTTGGTTTCCCTTAAACTAGGACACCTAGCTTAGTCTGAAAAAGATTTGACTATTTGTCTTGCCTGTAATATTGCAGATGCACTGTTTGCAACTTCTTATTTTTTAACTGTTGCCATTGCATTTCTTGCATTTCAAGTACCAAGCAAATTGTTGAAAAATACATCTTCTCTTGATTGTGTGAATATAGAAGGAAATGCTTTACTATCATGTTGTTTTGCTAGGGGAAAAGGGTCTGCACTAGAAACATAGATACCAACTTTAAAGAATAAGTGTGTAAATTTACTATAGTGCAAAACAGCAAAGAATTACAAAAGCAGGGGATTATAAAAGGATAAGTTTAGTAATGCACCTAATCCTTACTGCAAACAGTGTCCATAATGATTAAGAAAGATACATCGCCAGTTACCCTTTGTTATGGGCTTAGCTAGGCCTAAATTTAGGCTTTAGTTTTCTTAGTAGGCCTTAGATTATCAGCTGACTTGGCTGGGTCAGACCGGCTGACAGGTGACTGCTACTGGCCAATGGTCAAATATAAATACAGTAGAGTAGGAGGAGTTCTCTCAATTCCTCATGGCTGCTTGTCTGGGAAAGACGTATTGTGCTGATCTCCTGGAGTAGGACTTACTGCCACTTGCTGCTATGAAATCTTAGGAGAGTAAAATATTTCTTCTCAGTCTTCTCTCTGCTTAGGTCTGTCCCTCAGGGAATTGAGTTGTCTTAGGTGATTTGTAGCTATAATAGTGTGATTTGTGTTTGATGGGGAGTGGAGAATTATTGTTTGTTATTTCTAACTTGTGTAGGTGTGTGTTATATTGTAGTCTTGTTTTAATTTTTTTTCTTTTCAGTATAAATATATAAACCTGCTTTGCGGGGAGGGGAGGTTGTGTTTCACCCTTCTTTGCCTTTTCTCAGCAGGCAGAGGAAGGCTCTGACTCTGTATTGGGCAGTTGGCATTTTGCCGGCTCAACCCACCACACGCCTTTAACGCATCACCATCACCCAGACCTGCACGTCAGCTGGGGAGCCCCAAGCACAGCGAAGAGTTGGAAGAACCTTTCCCAGTGACTGGGAAATCCTGCACAGTGTGTCCACTGGTGGGTCTTCGCTGTGGGAAGGGCTCAGCTTTCATATTGGTAGACAAACAAGCTTACATCACTTATTTAATGTGGAAAATACCTGCCTTTCTTTTCTCCTTGGTTTTAACCCAAAGCCTGTCCAGGGCTCAAAGGAAAATCAGGGAGTCAATTTGGACCAACTACTGTCCAATATGGCCAGCCATCTACATCCATGGCCTTCAGTAGTCTCTAAATACAAAAAGATAGATACATTAATAACAAATACAAATCTCTACTAATTATGCAGAATTTTGGCTAATAAGCAGATACGTGATTAAATATAACATTCAGTTGGAAAGTTCATCTAGAGGTCAACTATTGTTCAGGCCTCAGTGCTTCATATGTACCCCTCACCTGCCATCAAATCCTATGCCCGCTATGCAGCTGCAGATCTGCAGGCTGACCAGCAGCTGTCCTGTTGCCAGAAGTGACAAGCTTACAGCATTCCCCTTTATAAGCATTTTTTGTGCCTCACAGTCAGCCACAGTCTCCACCTGTCTCTGTGGCAAGTTGGCTGTTCAGGCTCTGCTCTCTGCCAAATCTCTGTGAAGGTCTTGTCAGCACAACACCTCCAATGCCTCCAGCCCTGGGCACAGGGACCTGCCTCCTCTTTCTGGAGCCTCTTCTGAGTCTAGACCTCTGATATGTTTTACGCTCTATCATTCAATTAAACAGTCAGAAAATCAAAGCAGTCTATTCCACACCCCAAAATATTTCACAAAATTTCAGCTACTTCTCTGTGAGTGAAACATATTAAAGGTAAAGGCCATTTTGCATCTGATCTTCCCTAGTCACAGATTAACAGATTTTTCCATTAATGCAGTATCCAGTATTTTAAGTACTATTTGGCACCCAGTGACTTGGTCAGAATAGTCTTTTCCTATAAGGTATTATGACAACCATTATAGTGTCTTCTCAGAGCAGACGTTCAGCCCAACATTACCCCTAGTATACATGTGCTGCACCTAAAACCTATGCACCTAGCCCCACATTGAGAATCACACCATATAGAAAGATCCTAATGCCATTAAATTAAGCTTTTGTTACACAAACAAATAACATGATCACATTCTGGCCACCATAGTTTTCCACTTCTGTTAGCTAAACCTCTAGTGTTTGCAAGTGATCCCAGTGCTCAGTCTGAAGCCCAGTGCTTGGTGCCATGTTGCCACCCTCAGTTTCTATCCCTGTCACAAGGCAGAGGAAGCTGAGATTAGTCAGTGAATTTTTACCAGACCCATATTGGTAAAGAAAAGCATAGCGAGACCCTGAAGGACTGATAAATTTAATCAGAATCTGAACTCTTTGTCACAGATCTGCCAGAAACTTCTGCTGCCTGATCATCAGCTGAATTATTTATCTTCTTTAGGGTATAAGAGTAGCTCAGAAGAAATTCCTGAACTTTTTTCAGAAATATTTGTCAACTTGATTATTTTGAGAAATAATTTCCTCAGGGCAAATTTAGTGATATGTTTCTCCTCTTCTCCTCTGCATGAGAGAGGCAGAGAGACTGGAAAATACAGTTCTTTCTGATAGGTACTTTTTCAGGGACTTCTATGAAGATGTAAATCTGACTAGGACTGATATATTTCTGCCTCTCAGAGTACTGTGAAAGACTGGAAGAACATGACAGCTGTTCAACTGCCAACACCTCTAAGCTAAAGTCTCCATCCAAGCCCTAGTAAGTTTTGGGGTTTGGGAAGCAGATAAAGAGTCACAGAATCACACATGCAGTCATTTCTGAGTGGCAGCTATATGGGATATATCTTGGTTTCAGCACAGTATTTTGAATGTATGGAAAGTAGCTGTTGATTCTATTTACATGGTGATATTAACTTAGTGTTTTGGCTGCAGTCTTTAAGAAGAATATATGTCACACCTCCCAGAGTCACATATTGACCAACAGGTTCTTGCCTTAAGAGACTGCTGAAAACAGGGCTCCAGCCAATTTAATGTATGAGGTAAGATAAAGAGGGTAGGTCCTTTAATTCCTGGCCTGAGGTCTACAGGAATACATATAAACATGCGTGCCTGAATGTTGATTCCATGGTTTTTATAATAATGTCCATCCAATCCTCTTTCACTCAACCTTCGGTTCTTCCCCGTCCCACTCCCTGGCACACCCCATCAGGAGTTGAGTCTGGTGGAGTCTGGAGTCTGGGACCCTTATTTCATCATGTCAATCTTCCTTGCAGCACGCAGGGATCCTTGAAGCCTTTCCAGCATTCTGGGCTTGGAGGTCACTCTGCCCATGTTTGTGTTTCATGGTGCAGGCCTTGAGGTGTTTTTTAGCAATTCTACCTTGAAAGGGAGACTAAACAGCTAATGGAATTTTGAGAGATTGATATGGGATAGGGTTGGTATGTCTAAACATTGAAGTTAAGCTACTAGAAACCCTGGTTCACTAAAATCAACATTCAGTACAATTACTTCTAAAATCTACAAAAATTAAAAATAAAAAATCAAAAAAACCCTGAGACTTCAGATAAGTAGTTAAATTCCATACCACTCCTGGTTTTCTGGAACAAAGTTAAAAATGTACAGATCTATATGCATATAAAGATCTACACACCAATTTATCTTTATGTTTTCATGCACACTTTCAGGCTAGTGAGCATGGTGTCAGCTAAGCTAAGTCCACACCCCTATTTAACAGAAGGTTTCAAAAGATGTAGTAATATTCTTCAATGCTCCCATAGTACTGGGACCAAGTCCTAGTTTCTTCTACCTCCCTACTTGCCTTTCTTGAGCTAGCTTATAATAAGCAGGTCCAGTATATTGTAGACCTGCAGCCTTCCACTCTCATGCAAGTAATCGTATTATCACCTTATTGTTCATGTTCTAAATTTTGTTTTAATTCCAGCCAAGGCTTTATCTACTATCAGAATCACCAAACTTGTCCAAATATTTCTGAAAAATCCCATCCCACAATAATAGGGGATATAGTCTCCTAACTGGAGCTACACTAAAAGACAGCAAGCAGTAACTATCACCTGATGTTTGAGACCCAAATGTTGAGGCTGTGTAATACAATAAGCAAGCACCATCAGAATTTTTTTGCAGTACAGCCTACATCCTCAGACAGACACACTCACTGACCACAGCCAATCTTTGGGAATCATGTTGAACACTAATAGAAACTTTCATCAGTGTTAGATATGAGGTCTCTGGACATAAGAATTTGGTTTTGGTTTTGGGTATTTTTTTCAAGCCCTCTTCCACTGGCTGTGAAGATAAGTTTGGAAGAATATAAAAACCTCTGTTGCTGTTCTGGAACACTGTCAACAAAAATTATTAACTCACTATCAAATCACTTTCTAATGAGAAATTTACTATCTTTTTATTTGATCTAAGAGACTTCCAGTATATATTTTTAGCCTCAAAAATTCAACCTGGAAGTTATTAATTTGAACTCTTTTTTTTTCCTTTAGTTGCATACTGTTGTCCAAGAAAACCCTGCACATGAAATTGTAATTTTGGTTGTGTGTATCCTTCTCAAGTCAGAATAGAACCTGCTCACTTGCTCACTGCTCAGTACTCTGTTGCCAGGTGCCACAATATCCTGTGGGCATTAAAAAAATTTCACATGCACTGTACAGAATGGTTGTACTAATTTACTTTTTAAACAATTACAGAAGGTATCTAGCTATGGACTTTCAAGTACTATTATTGCATACCAATAGGAACATTATGAAGTTATGAATGTGATTTATTTATGGTGACATTGTTATAAGCAAAATTAAAGTGGGTATGGAAGTTAAAATTTAATAACCTTAGACTGTGATTTATTTGGGAATGTGTACAGGTGCATGTCAAGGAGGATATTTAAATCAGTAAATCTGATTGCAGCATTTTCAAAATATATTTTTATGAAAATATCCTGATTGCCCAAGCTGAAGTATATGAAAGACATTAGATTAGATCTATGGAGTTTTTGTTGGAAAAAGTTTCATAGCATCCTAGGTCAGACAGTTATTTCTGTTGAGAGAGCATGAAATTAAAAATCTGAATATTTTATCTAGAAATTGATGTCACAATGTAATTTTTGCTTGTGAAAAGACTTTGAAAGTTTGAGGTAGAATCCAGTGCAGAAGAGAAACAAGCTTACAAACGTTAGAAGCTTGACTGTTACAATGAAATTAAATTCTCACCTTTATCAACCCTAATAATTTAATTGTTTTCCAGAGAATTATAAAACGAGACTCAAAATACTTATTCAGATAACAGTACTTTTTGGAGACTTTTTCACCAGAGGATCTCAAGTGCAATTAAGCCTTGTGTCACGTGAAAGAGAGGAGGTAGACAGAAATGCAAAGATTTCTAGTCTTAACTGTATTAACTAAAAGTTATTAGCTGTAAGTGCTTCCAGACAATCAGATCCTTATGTACCCAACACTGTCTGTCCTCTAACCAGCAGCACACAGGATGGAAGGGGTTCTGACCTCTGATGTGAAGCTTCGCTTCAGCCAGGGAGAAAATTATTAGCAATAAGCGCTTTTAGACAATCAGAGCCTTATGTTCCCCAACACTATCTGTCAACTAACTGACAGCCCACAGGTTGGAAGGGATTCTGACTTCCAATATGAAGCCACACTTAATGCCAGAAAAGAACCTTTCTCACAACAGCTCCCGAAATAACATTTATTAATACAAATATGTGACAGTTATTGTGGGTTCTGCTTTGCCAGTGATAACGTTCAGCTGCAAGATTGTATTTAATTGATGATAAAAGACCCCAAAAGAAACCAGCACAAAACACATTCTACAGAGACACACAAAACTCAAGTTATAATACAGCAATGTATCCCATTCTCACAACAGACAGAAACTAGCAACAAAGAACTACTAAAAACACAGCCAGTTAAAACATTTATCCAGACACTCTTTCAGTAACATAAGACAATAAAATATCTTGCACACCACTCTCTCTGTAACACAAAACAAAAGAGCAGAGCTGCTTCTTATCAACATACATATTGAATAAAGAAACTGCACTTTGAAAGTAAAGTAGCAAAGTGTGAAGCAAGTTCTTAAAAAGTAGGAATAGCAAAAAGCAATAACCAATATAAAGTAGCAAAGTGTGAAGCAAGATACTGTTATTAGTATTAAGGTAGCAAAATACATTTAGTGAAAGAAATTCTTATAAAGTAAGAATCAAAGTAAGAAAGTTAAGAAAGTAAAGTTAGAAAAAATAGAAAGCTCATGGTCTCCTCACCTCTACATTGTTCCAAGAGGAGCCGCAGCAGTTACCCTCACAGAGACATTGGTATCTCTCTCTCCTCCTGGAGTTTAAACTCCAAACACTTTTTCTACTTTTTATTTCTTCCATGTGGTTTGTGTGGCTAAAAGTCAATCTAAGGGGGGGGGGGGGAGGTGATGATGATGCAGATGACTGAGGGGAGGTGGCTCCTTGAATGGCTCCTAGAAGATATCACCAAGGGAGGCCATGCTATTTCTTAACACTCCATCCTATGTTAATCTTATCAGTTTGAAAGCCTTTGTCGTCGGCTGGAGCACCCCTTCAGGGGCTGAGGCATCTCCTCCAACCCATCAGGCCTTATCAGAGGGGCCATCACCCCATACCTTGTAATAATTCTGCCATTAACATCATGTCTACATACTACAGAAAACACAATACAGATATTTAATAATTTCCCATCAAATTAGTAGTCTAGCCGTCTCCAGGGACACTCCCTTGTTGTGGGGGACAAGCTTGCGTGCCCTCATGAGGTTGAGAGCTATGCTGGAGGTGGTTTGTGCCGCCGGTAGGGTCTCCCATGCCAGACAGGTCTCAGCTGAAGGGTCAGACAAAGTGTGTCCACGGGCAGGATGGGCTCGCTAGCCCTCTGGCAACCATCCTAGGAGAAGGACAACTCCAACCCCAAACCCGGGCAGATGGAGCTCGCTCAGCCCTGTAAGGCCATCCATCTAAGAGAAGGATACTCTAACCAAACCTACGTCCTGAGGTATTCGCTGTCACCGTCCAAGCTCGCTACTCCCAAGGGTGGGGCCAGTTCTGCGCACGCTGTGCCTCACCTAAAAAATCCATTGCGCAGGCTTGAAGGGTTCACCCACATTGCAAAGCCCTGTAGCGACAAGCGAGGGTCGAAAACAGCAGGTGATAGGAAGTAGCTGGAAGCCGCAGACCCAACCCTGCATGCAGGCGGTTCAGGATATTGGTCATTCAAGACTTGACCCTGGAGATGACAGTCTCTTGCAGCAGCATCCTGAACGACCAAGCAGCCTTTTCTAGGGACAGCACTACTTGCTCCACACGGAGAGGGGTCTAGCAAAGGTGGCCTAAACAAAGCTCATCTCCACACCTGGTTGGATAACCACGGCCAACCGGCATCTTCCATGCGGTCAAACAAAACCAAAGAGAATTCAAAGGCATACAACTGCCTGCAAAGGTGTGTTCAAACAGTTACATGTTGGAACATCAGAACCATGCTTGATACTGGGGATAGTGGACGTCCTGAGCGTCGTTCTGCTCTAATTGCCCACGAACTGTCACAGCTCAACATTGACATTGCTGCTCTCAGTGAAGTTCATCTTCATGAGGAAGGCAGCCTTAAAGAACATGGTGCTGGCTACACACTCTACTGGTCAGGCAAACCCAAAACCGAAAGACACCTTTCAGGAGTTGGCTTCATGATTAAAAACTCCATTGCCTCCAAACTTGAAAATCTGCCGACAGGTCATTTCAATCGCATTATGTCCTTACGCCTCCCTCTACACAACAAGCAACATGTTGTTCTTTTCAGCATATATGCCCCAACTCTCCAAGCTGACCCAGCGGAAAAAGACAAATTCTACACCGACCTGCACTGCCTCACCCAAAATGTTCCTGCAGATGATAAGATCATAATCCTTGGTGACTTCAACGCCAGAGTAGGTAAGAATTCTGAAGCCTGGAAAGGAGTTTTGGGCAAGCATGGTGTTGGAAACTGCAATGACAACGGACGCCTCCTGCTAGAGTTTTGTGCAGAACAGCAGCTCACCATCACCAACACTATCTTTCAGCAGAAAGACAGCCTGAAGACAACCTGGATGCATCCTCGATCCAAGCACTGACACCTCATTGACTATATCTTAGTACAACAGAGAAAAGTCAGCGATGTCCGTCATACACGAGTGATGCCGAGTGCAGAATGTCAAACAGACCATCACCTTGTGGATGTCAAGCACTCCATGCCAAATTCCACGAGCTTGTTGTGCATTGCTGGGAACAAGGGGAACTACCACCAGATCTCCATGACACAGTCATTATCACCCTGTACAAGAGGAAAGGAGAAAAATCAGACTGCTCAAATTACCGAGGTATTACTTTGCTCTCCATTGCTGGTAAAATCCTTGCAAGAATACTTCTGAACAGATTAGTACTCACTATTGCAGACAATCTTCTACCTGAAAGCCAGTGTGGTTTCAGAGCCAATAGGAGCACCACACACATGGTATTTGTTCTCAGACAACTGCAAGAGAAGTGTAGGGAACAGAACAAAGGTCTCTATGTAACCTTCATTGACCTCACCAAAGCTTTTGACACTGTGAGCAGAAAAGGCCCGTGGCAGATCTTGGAACGTTTAGGATGTCCCCCCAAGTTCTTCAAAATGATCATCCTGCTACATGAGGATCAGCGTGGACAAGTCAGATATGGCGATGCACTCTCTGAACCCTTTCCAATAACCAACCAATGGTGTGAAACAAGGTTGCCTTGTTGCATCAGCTCTATTCACAATCTTCTTCAGCATGATGCTTCAAAGAGCCACAACAGACCTTGATGAAGAAAATGGCATGTACATCCGATATCGTACCGATGGAAGCCTGAACCTAAGGCGACTGAAGGCCCACACCAAGACCCTGAATCACCTTGTCCGTGAGCTGCTTTTTGCTGATGATGCCGCCCTCGTTGCTCACACAGAGGCAGCTCTGCAGCACTTAACATCCTGCTTTGCAGAGGCTGCTGAGCTTTTTGGGCTGGAAGTCAGCCTGAAGAAGACAGAAGTTCTCTACCAACCTGCACCTCAAGAAGTCTTCCATCATCCTCACATCACCATAGGCAATTCAGAGCTTAAGTCAGTCCAGCAGTTCACCTATCTGGGAAGTATCATTTCCTCAGACGGTAAGATCGACAGAGATAGACAACAGACTAGCAAAGGCATACAGAGCCTTCGGAAAACTCCATAAAAGAGTCTGGTCCAATAAACACCTGAATAAAAGTACAAAGATCAGTGTCTACAGAGCCATTGTACTGTCTACTCTTTAATATGGGTCTGAAACCTGGGTCATCTACCGCCACCACCTGCGGCTTCTCGAATGCTTCCATCAGTGCTGCCTCCGTTCAATCCTAAACATCCACTGGTTTGATTACGTGACCAATGTGTCTGTTCTTGAACAGGCAGGGGTCAGCATTATCGAGGCCATGCTGATGAGAACGCAGCTGCGCTGGGCAGGGCACATCTCCAGGATGGAGGATCACCACCTCCCAAAGATTGTGCTCTATGGTGAACTCACCACCGGCTGCTGCAAGAGAGGAGCCCCGAAGAAGAGATACAAGGATTCCCTGAAACAACACCTCAGTCTTGGCCATATTGACTGCCACCAATGGTCCACTCTGGCCTCCAATCGGGATTCATGGAGACACATCATTCATGATGCTGCTGATTCCTTTGAGAATGCACGGAGAGTCAGTCTGGAGGAGAAAAGACAATGTAGAAAGAACCGTTCCTTGCCAATGTCACCTAGGGAGACGTTCCACTGTGCCTTTTGTGACCCGACCTGCCTATCCTGTATCGGCCTTTTCAGCCACCAGCACGCTTGCAACAAGTGTGGGTAGTGCCCTTCTCAAATCTTCGTTCGCGAAGCCTAGCCATGATGATGATGATGAGTAGTCTAGCAGGGAAATTGTATTTCCTGACTCTGTTCTGGCTTGAACACAATGATTCCATCATGTTGTAGGAGCTAATTACTGTTATTAAACCAAAACAAAGTATTATTGTCCGCAAGAGGAAAAGACACATAATAAGTCTAAGATGAGAAAAAAGCTAAAAAGAAACTTCATTTAGGGAGTAACATCCTGTCACCAAGGAAAGTTCAAAATAATTAAGTTTCTTTTTAAAAAATAAGCTAATTCAGTATGCAATCATCACCTTGGGATCACTGGTTGAAGGCTCAGGAGCACAGCTAGTGGTTTCCTTGATCCTTTCTTGATCCTTCCAGCAAGGAAGAATTTCAAAAGGAATGGGCAGACTCATCAGAGATTCCAAGGCTGATGTTATCAGAAAAATTTTCAGGTTTTTGACCATGGGATGGTCTATTGAACATCTGGTCTACTGACACCGGCTGGTATGCACCTTTCTCAGAGTGGGAAAGTGGTTCTAAGAGAGGAGCTATCAGGGCTCATTGATAGAGCTTTACACTACTTTGGAAGGGGGAAAGGGACAAAACCGGGCTTAACGCTGAAAAGCAACAGGACGTCACTCCAGACTTTGAGAAACTGAGTGCTAGTGGAATTCTTCAATCTACTCCAGGAGATGTTGACTACAATGAACCACATTTGAAATGGTTTGTTCCTACATCAATATGTGCAGCATAAGGAATGAGCAAGAGGAGCTCAAAGCTTTTGTCCAGTGCCAGAGATATGACATCATTGGCATAAGTAAATTCTAGCCTGATAAGTCCTGTGAGTGTTGTGGCTTTTTGGACAGTTACAGGCTCTTCAGGAAGGATAGGCAGGGAAGAAGAGAGAGGGGAGTGATGTTGTATGTAGTGGAGGAGCTGGAATATATGGAGTTTACAGTTGGCATGGCACATTTGGGAGCCTCTAGGTAAGGACTGAGGGATAAACAAATAATCTGATTGTTATGGTTGGAGTCTACTATAGACCAACTAGCCAGAACAATGACACCAATGAATTATTCTTTGAGGAACTAAGAGACACCTCAAAATCAACTGTCCTTGTCCTTATGAGGGACTTCAACTTGCTGCATGTTAATTGGGAATACCACACAAGCTGGCACAAACAGGTCCAGAAGATTACAAACACCTGGACAACAACTTCTTGTTGTAGTACTAAGGAGGCAAACTTGGAAAGGTGCCCTCCTTGATTTGTTGCTTGTTAACTGAGAAAGTCTCATGAATGAAGTGGCAATTGCTGCTGTCTTAACCACAGTGACTACAAAGTGATCAAGTTTATTATTGTCTCTTGACATGAAGAAAAGTGTCGGTAAAACTTTGGACTGGCAAAAAATGTATTAAACACCTCTGCCTTGTCTCTGTCCCTGTTTGTAAGGTGACCACCCTCATCCTGTAATGGGCTGATGTAATTTCTGCACTGCTTTTTGCTTTTAATAGATTTCAAAAACACTTATTATTGTCCCCTGCATTTTTGGCCAGCTGCAACTCTAGCTGAGCTTTGGCCACACAAATTTTCTCCCTGCAGTGACAAGTAGCATGTCTGTAATCCTCTCACATCACCTGACACTGGCCATACACCTTCTTTTTCCATCAACTCCAGAAGAACCCTGCTCAGCTAAACTTGCCTTCTGTCTTGCCTACTTGACTTCCAACATTTTGGAATCACAGGCTCTGCTGCCCTTAGGAGGTGGTGCTTAAAAGGTGTCCAGCATTGTCAGACCCCAATATCTTGAAAGCATTTTCCCATAGGACCTTTCTCAATATTTCTCTAAGCAACCTGAAGTCTGCTCTCCTCCTGTTCAGGGCAGTACAGAAATTACATCAGCCCATTATAGGATGTCTTAGTGTAGGGGAAACCAAAATGTTTACCAAAACCAGAGGAGAGGATTCCTCCTCAGTTACCACATCACTCCATATTAAATTTATGAAAAAAGGAACTTTAATTAGAAAATGGATATAAGAAGGATAACTGTTCTTAATTCTTAACTACTATATATATGTATCTCTCTATATATATCTGTAGATACAGGTGTAACTATAAACAGACCAGATCAAACTACTCCCCCAGCACCAAAAAAAAAAAAACAAACCAAAAAAACCCCCAACCCCCACCCCAAAAATCCCCCAAACTGGTAGGTTCCTCCTGGGGCAATTATATTTATGGACAGTGTCAGAGTCACATTTCATCAGGCTGCAAGGTGAATTCTCAGTCTTTTCCCAGCAAGGCAGAGACAAGGAGGTGAACAACTCACATGGTACAAGATGAAGCCTTTTTCATAAAGGAAAAGCAGACTTTCTCTCTCCTTGTCTTTTGATCAAAAAAAAGAAGGAAAAGCTGGGAGTAGAGGAGTGGTGATAATTCCCATGGCGCTCCTTGCAGTCTAAGTCAGACCCCAGGAAGAAAAAGGTCTGCAGTGTGTCCTGAAGCAGCTGTGAGTCTCTCTCTCTCTCTCTCTCTCTCTCTCTCTCTCTGAAGCTCAGGGTGCCCAGAGATAGAAGGGGGAAGGCAAGGAGCAGAGCCAGAAAAAAAGAGCTCTCACCAGCTTAGGAAGCAGTGCCTCTTTCACTGCAGCTGCCCAAAAGTGAAAGTCAAGCCAGCACACAGGGAAAACCCTCTCCCCTCCCAGGTGCTCCACCTCACCACTCAGTTGGAACCTGAAAGTCATCAGTCTTTTGTCCTCAGTCCTGGCACTCCAAGCCCAAACCTTTGTGTTGGTAGGTTGAGAAAAATTTTCTGAGGGACTCCTCCCAACAGCACCTTCCTTCTTTTGAACCTTTAACACAGGATGACGGTGGTCACCTCACAAACACGGACAGAGACAAGGCAGTGCCACAGAAAGGAACCTGGGGGTCCCAGTTGATGGCAAGTTGACTATGAGACAGCAGTGCCCTGCCAGCCAAGAGGGCAAACGGTGTCGTTGGGGGCATCAGGCACAGCATCACCAGCTGGTAGACAGAGGGGATTGTCCTGCTCTGCTCTGCACTGCTGAGGCCTCACCTTGAATATTGTGTGCAGCTTTGGGCACTGCAATATAAGAAAGATATTGGAGAGTGTCCAAAGGAGGGTAACAAAGATGGTAAAGGGCCTTGAGGTCAAGCCGTATGAGAAGCAGCTGAGGGCACTTGGTCTGTTCAGCGTGGAGAAGAGGAGACTGAGGGGAGACGTCATTGCTGTCTCCAGCTACCTTGTGAGAGGAAGAGGAGAGGCAGGCACTGATGTCTTCTCTGTGGTGACCAGTGACATGAGCCAAGGGATTGGCCTGAAGTTGTGTCAGGAGAGGTTTAGGTTGGATATTAGAAAAAAGGTTCTTCACCCAGAGGGTGTTTGGGCACTGGAACAGGCTCTGCAGGGAAGTGGTCACAGCACCAAGCCTGGCAGAGTTCAAGGAGTATTTGGACAACATCCTCAGAACACATGGTGTCATTCTTGGGGATGGTCCTGTGGGGGGCCAGTAGCTGGATTTCAATGAACCTTCTGGGTCCCTTCCAAATCAGAAAATTCCATGATTCTGTTCTATTAGTTTATTACTGCAAACAAGTGATGCATCCTTTATTTATTAAATAAAAGACCTCTATTACATCTGAAATGTTGACTAATTATTCTAAAAGCATTAATCCATTTGTTAAGAGTGTTTAGGTGATAATATAGTGTCTTGTTGCCACCACAGTAAGATTTACCTTACATAACCACAATCTGATCACTGATACAAATACCACTCCTTTTACTTTATTTCAGGAAAACATTCTAGAAGTGCTCTAGGCCAAAAAGGGATGATAAATGATTTTTAGATGGAAAATTGCAGTGGATTGATTAGGAGCAATTTTTTATGTTTTACACAATAAAAAGATGAACTACATGGTTCATGGTGACAATTTGCAGAGCAACCTCTTCTCTCTAATTGCTGCTAGACTAATGTAGAAGCACACTCCTAGAAAGTAGAGAAATCCATTTACCCAATCACATAATTTAAGTAGTGAACTGGAGTAGTGGATTTTTCCATTACCTTTCATATTAGCCTAGCTGCATTCCACCTGTGACCCTCACTTGAAGAGTGCTATGCTCTTTTATACAATTTTGTAACCATAATGAAGTTCCACTTCAAATTTTTTTCAAAGTAGACTAAGAACATTTGGAAAAAAAACATAATTAGGGACATAACCAATCTCACTAACCCCTGGTAATTTACTGTAAAACCAAATTATTTGCTAAAAGGTTTAATAAATTTTCATCTTCATGAGTAGGAAAGAACATTTCTTCTATTTCCTTTGGAAAAAGAACTAGTGATTATTCTCTTCTGCCTACTTACTATATGATTGCCCCAGATTCTGCAAAATTTGTTTTTAGTACTGGTTGAGGGTTTTTAACAGGAAAGGGACAGAGTCCTATTTAAATCAAGATAGGAGGTTGTTTTTAGTACTACCCATATGATAATAGATAATTTATTGTTGCTGGAGGGAAAAACCCCATATCCTTACCTTCATTCATTGTGGCAAGCCACAGTACACAGAATAATTAGCTTTATGTTCCAGATGTCTCTGCTAAGGATGATTTCCATTATTTGCCAGAACTGTATTAAAAAAAATAACATCATTAAAAACAACCCTGGGAGCAGAAGTTGGTTCTGTGCAAGGCTTTTAAGTTTCTTTATTGAAATAAGAGCTCGTTTTAAAAGTTGTTTTCCAAAGTACCTAGAAAGAAAATGCAAATATATCTGAAGAATATACTTTTCATAATTTTGTAATAAAAGTGAACAACATTATTAACAGTGTCATATTCCATAAGAGACTGCAATACTTTTATACAATTTTTTTCTGATCTTTGGATGAAATTTATCCAAGGGGCACAATGTGTTGTGACATATTTTCAATTTTGCAGTAAGACTGAATTATAGAATTTATTAAGAAATAATTGCTCTAATTCTGCATTACACATACAAAGGCAATCAAAAAGCTGAAAAACTTTTACAGCTTTTGCTGCAGGATAAATAAGAACTGTATAAGAACTGCATAAGATAAAAATAGAAGCGAAAATAGAGGAAACCAGAAATGCTAGATTACATCTTTTAATTACAGCAGCTCTACTCATAACACATTAATACAGCTAAAAACGTTCTCATTGCTTAATGCTTTGTTTTGAAACACAATTAGGGAAACCTGTCACTTCCTGAAATCTGTATCAACTTTAACTGCAGTAATTAAAAAAAAATGTTCATTATCTGCACTTGTCTAAATACTAATTTGAGTGTGTTATTTAGATACCAAAACAGCAAGGCTATCACAGATAAGTTAGAGTTATCATATTCCCTGGTATTTCAGCAGTGCCTAGGGTTTTAAAACAGGCATTACAATGGGTTGATTGACCCAGATGGGATGTCTGGGAAAAAGAAAGGAGTTAGTAAATACACATTCTTCAAAGACACGTTTTACTTAACATATTGCACATACATAAAGACAGGGCATAATGCTTTTAAAATAAATAGCATCTTGAAAAAGGCCCAATAGTTTTGGTCTGCTGGCTTTGTATGCTGATAATCCCACTACAGATACAGGATTTACAGGTGATTTAGATAAAATACGCTAAGTAACTCAATTTTCAAATGAATATGACTTCTCAAAACTATATGCAGCTCATGACCTACTCCAGGAAAACCAAGGAACAATAAAAAATAGGCTATGATATCCTATTTGCACAGCAGGAACTGAATTAGTAAAGGCTGTGAAGTAACAACAAACCTGGCTTTTAATGTGCAAAAGGGATTCTGATAAGCAAGGTTTCAGATTTGGAGAATGTAGATATATATAAATATAAATATAAATTATATATATAAAACCTGATATATAAATATATAAACTAACTTTGAAAAACAGTTTACAAAAGAGGCAACTTTTGCAAACTAAGAGATATAATGTTCTAAAAATAGATTGTGATTTTGAAGACTGTAAAACCTCCAGTAGTTTTGGAGGTAGCCATCAGCAGTTAACATCTTTGTGGATTCAGGTCTGAATATCACAAAGATTTCCCTTTCTGCTACAGTGACCATATCTTCTTTTCTATATCTTGCTAATGCATTGCACAGGATGAGTCCTTAAAATTAAATCTACTCAAAGAAGCCTGGTCTATATCAGAGACAGCTTAACTGATATGACTGCTGGGTGACAGGAGTTGTGTCAGTAGAGGTCCCTATGACAAATAGGACATCACCAGCAAAAAAAACATTGGTGATTCTAAGTGGAAAAATGGCACATTTGTAGATCATAGTCCACTTTTGTTAGGATAAAAAACAGCTTTCTAGGTATAACTGCATCCACTCCTGGAATAGCTTTAGCAATGTCTGTTGGTACTCTTTCAAAAGGAAAGCATTCTGTATTTTAGGCTGTGGATATTCTCTACCTGGATATTAATAAAGCCTTTGACACCACCTTCCACAGCATTCTCCTGGAGAAACTGTCTGTTCATGACTTCGATGGGTGCACTGTTTGCTGGGTTATTGTTAAGGGTTCAAACAAAGAAAGGTGGTGGTGGGAGGAGCCCTTCAGCGAATTTTTCTCTCCCTTCCAACACAAAGGTTCTGGGAGTTGAAGCACCAGCACCGAGAAAAAAGGAGTGCTTGATGACTCTAGATTCCAACTTAAATGTGGGGCAGAGGTGAGGAACAGATCCCCAGCATTTGGGAGGGGGAGAGGCTTTTTGGTCGCATCCTGGCTTCACCTTTTTTCTGGGGCAGCTGCTGGATGAAAAGCCACCATTTGCTGAGCTCGTGAGAGCTCCTTCCAGCTCTGCTTTTCACCTTCCCCCCTCCATCTCTGGGCACCCTGAGCTTCAGAGGAGAGAGGAGAGAGAGGAGGGTCACAGCTGCTTCAGGACACACTGAAGACCTTTTTTAGTTTTTCCTAGGGACTAACTTTGACTGCAAGGAGATTTCTGTAAACTACCACCACTCCTCAACTCCCAGCATTTCCTTCTTTCAACAAAGGACAATGAGAGAGAGAGTCTGCTCTTCCCCATGGAAAAGTTCCATCCTGCTCCCACATAAGTCATATTGTCTCTTGTCTCTACCTCTCTGGGAAAAGACTGAAAATTCACCTTGTGGCCAGCTGAGGTGCAACACTGCCACTGTCCATAAATAAAATTGCACAGGGAGGAAATAACAGGGTTCTTTTTTTCTCGGAGGTTGTTTGGTTTTTTGGTGCTGGGGGAGTAGTTTGCTCTGTCTGTTCATAGTTATATCTAGATCTATATACATAGTATAGTCTTCATATATACATTTTCTATTCAAAGTTCTTTTAAAAAAAATTAATAAGAAGTGAAGGGGTTATTGAGGGAGGAGGAGTCCTCTCCTCTAGTCTTGGTAAACACCTTGGTTTCCCTTAAACTCAGTTAAAAACTGTCTGGATGCCTGGGCCCAGAGAGTGCTGGTGATTAAAGTTACAGCTGGTGATCAGTCACCAGTGGTGTTCCGCAGGGCTCAGTGTCAGGGCCAGTTCTGTTTAATGTCTTTATTGATGAGCTGGACAAGGGGATTGAGTACCTTCATTAACTCTGCAAAGTGGGTGGAAGTGTTGATTTCCTGGACTGTAGGAAGGCTCAGCAGAGGCATCTGGACAGGCTGGATCAATGGGTTGGGGCCAGTACAAGGTTCAACAAGTTGAAGTGCCAGGCCCTGCCCTTGGGTCACAACAACCCCATGTAACATGACAGGTTGGAGCAGAGAGGCTGCAAAGCTGCCTGGCAGATCAGGACCTGGGAGTGCTGGTCAACAGTTGGCTGAACGTGAGCCAGCAACATGCCAGGGTCGCCAAGAAGGACAATGACATCCTGTCTTGTATTAGAAATAGTGTGACCAGCTGGACCAGGGAAAGGATTATCCCCACGTACTCAACACTGGTGAGGCTGCACTTCAAATTTTGTGCTCAGTTTTGGGCCCTTCATGACAAGAAAGACCTGGAAATGCTGGGGCATGTCCAAAGAAGGGCAACAGAGTTGCTGAAGTGTCTGGAGCACAGGTTTTATGAGGAGCAGCTGAGGGTACTGGAGTTGTTTAGCCTGGAGAACAGGAGGCTCAGGGATGATCTTATCACTCTCTACAACTATCAGAAAGGAGGTTGTGGTGAGATGCAACTTGGCCTCTTCTCTCAGGTAACAAGTGATAGGACAAAGAAAATGTCCTCAAGTTGTGTCAGGGAAAGTTCAGGTTTGATATTAGGAAAATTCCTTCACTGAAAGGGTTGTCAAGCAATGGAACAGGCTGCCCAGGGAAGGGGTTGCGTCACGATCCCTGAAGGTATTTAAAAGATGTGTAGATGTGTACTTGTTCTTAGCAATATAATTAGTTCTGTGTATTTATTTCTCTAACTTAAAAAATATTTTCCTTAGACTAGCCCTATCTATTCTCACTGAATTTAACAGTTCTCGAAAAGATCCAAGAATACTATAATTGCCATTTCATGTAGTGTTGCTATGAATTCCAAACAGTTATTAATATTATGATGATTCAGCTACTGCTACTTACAAATGTTCAATTAGTGTTTTAAATCAATTTTCATGCTTAGACAGATTAACCCGTGTGAAGATTTTTTTAGTTGCTTTTGGGGGGGCTTGTTTTTAAAGTTTAAATTACACTTCAAGTGGTACTATTGATGAGGCAATTATGGCATTAACAGTACTTCTATTAGAGAGTGCACATATCAGATTTTTTAAAAGACAGGTTATCTTGGATAAGGTCTGTGTGGCAACAGAAAGGGACAGGAATGCAAGCAAACTAGAAATTTATCTCATACTGAAAAAAACCATTTGTTCTGTGTATGTAAGTGTTGCAGCACTGAATCAGATATGGTATACAGAATCAAATTTTAACTAACATTTCATGTTCACCGAAGCTTCTTATGTGGAGGTAGTCCAATTATTGAGCCCAATATTGCTGAAAGAGTCAGGGATATAGCACTATACTCTTGCCATGCTACCCTCCACATCCAGGACTGGACATTTTCAAAGACAAAATACTGAATTGTCTGGGTTGTTGATATCAACCTTTAAAGGCTTTCTATATTGTTTATATATTGCAAATACTTTAAAATTTTATGTAATTGCCCTATTATTCCACCATAAGTTAATATTTGAATTCTTCCATGTGAGTTTATTTTATTTTCAAATAGCTTTCTACATGCTGGAAGTGTGGAAAACCACACTTTGTGTTTACCATATCATTTATATTGTGTTAGGAATGTATCCTGAGAGCTCAATAGGACACAGGTTGCAAATTCTCATTTAAAGTAAAGTTGTTGTTTAGCAACTTCAAAATTTAATTAGAACCCTTTCCTGCATTTCATTATGATATTATACCATAATTACTCAGCAGGTCCTAGGTATTTACTAATGCAAAAGTGATGATACATGATACTGCTGAATTACAACTGCACAGCTGGAGAAGATACTTAAAGAAATAAAGAAGAGATAGATGCATTGTTTAAAAAGCATCAGGGAAAATTCAGCACTGAACATCCTTCCTCCCACTCTAACCACACTTTCACTGTTGTAAATAACACTACAATATTCAGCACGATTTTCTGCTTTATAATTAGTAGTAGTTAGTTCTTTACTCATGCAGCTTACAGGAATTGGGATATTGGTACCTGGAAGAAAGCTGCACTCCTAGCCAATGGAGGGCATGAGCGAGCTGCAGGAACGGGCCCTCATTACATTTACTTTAGTGCAGTGAGTCAACAGGATGGTGTAGAATTGGGTTCAAAATATGGTAAGACACACTACATTTTCTTTTCCTTGAGAAAAAAGCTGTAAACATATAATTCCTTTTGTTTGAATAATACCTGCATTGCATGGCCTTCCAAATTCTGCCATGAAAAATGAAGTTAAAACCATCACTCAACACTGTTTAAAGTTTTACTAAAAGTAATGTTTTATTAGGTTAATGGTTGGACTTGATGATCTTAGAGGTGTTTTCCAACCTAAGCAATGTCATGATTCTGTTACTAACTCTCAGAGAGATAAAGACTTTCCTATCATTGCTGTTGTTGTTGCTATCATCATTATTGTTGTTATTGCTGTTGCTGCTGTTGTTAGATTATTTTTGTACTCTTTCACAAAAGTACAATGTATACTGTAACACTTTCAGATGTAAGAAATTAAACCTCTGTGGAATACTTAAGAGAAAATAATGAGTCATTGTGCCTTCCTTTCTCTTTTGATAGGAAAATTTCAACAGAAAACACAGTATACATACTAATGTATAGTGATATTCTCAAATTAAACAACTTATTCTAATTATGTTGCATATCTTCACTGGTATCTTTAATCAGCATTATTATGTATGATTTTCATTTTTAGTTTCTTATGCAGTTGAATTGTGCTTTCCGCAATCACTTACAGTTTTTAACATCCCAGACAGTTTGAATTTCCCTCTTTCCCACCTTCCTTCGTTTATTATCCTTCAGTGCTCCTTATAAAGATGGTTTTTTATTTATGGAAGTAAAGAAAGTATGCAGCAGGTTTTTTCTCATTTTGATGCAGAGCTCAACCTCGTAGCTTCCTTCTCTTCTATTCTTGGCTTGTCCTCTTCCTGTATTTTCATTCTTTTTTCCCCTTGCTGGTTCTAGAGGATGCCTGTTGCTATCCTTCAGCAGAACAGTGGCTGTGGCTTCACACACAATAAACCATATGCAGTTCTCTACAACCATCCTCCTTTGTGACACTCAGATAACATAAAACCCCAATAAGTTATGTTTTTCCATTGTTACCCTATCATAAACATCCTAGTAGAAACTTTCTATCAGCAGTTTTGCCAGAAAACTTTCACAAATATCTAGCCAGGCACATCCTGCAAGATCCTAGCTGCCATATCAGAAAACTCAGCCAAAGAATTCTTAAAAACATCCTGCCTGTTACCAACACAGGTGCACAGTTCGTCAGCATCAAAGCATTCTACTATTGTAACAACTTAGCTAAAGTCATATCCTGTTTTTATGAAATTTGCAAGCTACATATGAAAAAACAATGTCTGAAACTTTCTTGGATACTATAAAAACTCCGAAGACACCTTGGAAATTGGGGCAGGGGGGTGGAGAAAAGAGACAGCCACTCTCCTATCTCCCCCTGCCTTCACCTCACCTCACCTTCTTCCTTCTTTGCCAACAAAGCTGCTCGTCTGCCTGTCACTGAAGACTGAGATCTGCCAGCCTGAAGAAAACTGGGACCTGCCATGCTACATGCAACGGGGCCAGCCGTGTTCCACATGGGAGATGTGAAATACTCGGCTCCTGCCTCTTCCCTGCAACCGTGTGACCGCCGTGTCTGCCCAGATTGAGCAAGGAGAGACCAGACAGCCGAGACCAGGAGCAGAAACACAGCATCACATCTGCATTTCAAAAGATGCATTCCCAGCCTCTTCATAGAGTGGCAAAGATAACATCGAAAGAACCAAGAGAAAAGGGTAAAAGGGTAAAAACTACTTTTCTCTCTCTCTCGCCCTCTCTCTCTCTCTCACACACACATACACAAACTTGGCAGAAAAAGTAGTTTGGTGGTATACTTTGCTTCTGAAAAGGAATCTTAGCATTTTTCTAACTTCTTATTTCCTCCTTTCTCTCTCTACATCTCTTAGCAATTAGTTGTTTAAATAATAAATCAGTTTTTAGAATTAACAGATAACCTGTTGAAGTTTTAATTTTTTTGGGGAAAATATTCTGAACCTGAGTTCTTTCTGCTATATTTAAGCAGATTGTAACATCCTTCTTTGTACCTCTGCAGCATTTCCTCCTTCATACCTCACAGAACTGGTTCTGGTTATAATCCGGCCCAACAGCTACTGAGAATTTTTAACCCAGCAGCTAATGATAATGTTTCTGATTGTTTCCAGTCCATCCACAGAAGATGGTCGACATGCAAGCATGAAAATAGGGGCAGGAAAGGTAATCTAACTTTTTAAGTGGACAAGATGGCTCATACAGGTCTAAAGCAAATGCAGAACTAACACATGAAAAGATCACATCCTTAATTTTTTTCAGTCAGCCAGATTCCACCTATATCTTATGGTGCATCACAGAGACTATTTTATAAACTGGGGTCATAACAGCTTTCTGAAAATTGGCACATATTATACCAGTTTAAACATCTTTCTACTAATACCACAATGTCCAGTGATTTTCAGTCCAGATCAACAGTGCCACATGTAATGTAGTTACATGGAACCTGTTACCCATAATAATCAAATTAATTTACTGTCTGTGCCTGAAAGGCTGCAGGTTACCACAGGCATCTGAATGGTTAACAGGTTTCTTCCATAGAACAAACATACAAGTATTTGGTTCCAACAGTATTCTAGGTGAGACAATATGGTAAAAAAAATACAGCAGCCTTGGGTTTTGACACATAAAGGTGTATTTCTTGTACATGAGTTCTGCCATGACAGGGTCCAATAAAAATTTCGGTACTGACTGCTCTGTGCACACCACTAGACCGATATCAAACACACCGTCTGTGTAAAGCACATTGCTTCCTTGCTTAGAACAGCAACCTTAGTTTATTCAAACAGCTTTTACTACAGAAAAAAATAAATTGAATCCAGTAAATGATGCTTAGTTTTTAGGTTTTTGTAAAGCTTTTGACGTTTGGGTTTTTTTTAATATTTTGCTTTTGCCTTGCTCTACTTAGGGAAATGTCTTGCTAAAATACACTACCTTTAAGATAACTTACTTCCTCATCAACCACCTTTTTCTTTTCCCCTGCCAAATTTTCCTTCACTAGCAATCCATTACACTCCCAAAATGAAGTCAGAAAGGCAGATATAATTTTAGAACATGCTTCTGTCTTGATAAAATCTGTTTGGTTTACTTCCATCATGGAAAATCTTTCTTAAACTTTTAAATCCTTGATATAACACAGTATGAACATACTGAACATATATCTCAGGAAAATCTAAAATGATAAATTACACTCAAGACATAATATTGGATTTTTAAATTCAAAACTATTAATTTCACAAAATAATGGGTCTTCATATGTAATGTTGAACTTCAGATTTAAATTAGTTAAGATCATCAAAACACTCATATTTTTCTTATCACACAATTTCATGTGTCTTCAGCTGAAAAAAACTTTTCTGAAGAAAACTTCTCTCTACAAAGAAGCAGCAACAGAGTTGTAATATTTAATTTCTGTACACAAGACAGTGTTTTTGTAAAAGCTCCATCAATACTGTCAAAGTATTGCACATTCTGCACCACAGGAATAAATTACTACTACAAAATATGGAAAATGCACAAATACATAGCCATGCTGCATTTTGCATGTTTGCTTCTGTCTATGCAGAGTGATTAACAATATTTATATATGGAGAAATAGTACTTCACAATTATTCTACTTTTTAATTTTTGCACATGTACCCAGGGTCTAATTTACTTGTTACTATAAAGGCCATTACAAAGGTATCATTAGATCAAACTAACTCCCAGTTCTGCTTCTCAATTAAAAAAAATGGAAGAATGGTCACTGAATCAGGAGTTTTAAATGCAACTGGAAAAAACAACACAGTCATCTAACTACTATTACCTGAACAAATAAAACCAGATTTTTTGAGTCTTGATTAGTCATCTACCACCACTAGTACCAAAGACAGTACATAAATTATTTTGCTGAGATAGAGGACTATTTAACACTGTTCCCACTTACTTAACATTAAAAATTACAAGTCATATTCTATAATACTACTATTAGGAACTTCTCCAGGGACAGCCCCTTGTCACGGGGGAGAAGCTTGCGTGCCCTCATGAGGTTGAGAGCTATGCTGGAGGTGGTTTGTGCCTCCAGTAGGGTCTCCCGTGCCAGACAGGTCTCAGCTGAAGGGTCAGACAAAGGGTGTCCGTGGGCAGGATGGGCTCACTAGCCCTCTGGCAACCATCCTAGGAGAAGGACAACTCTCACTCCAAACCGGGGCAGATGGAAATCGTTTAGCCCTGTAAGGCCATCCATCTAAGAGGATACTCTAACCAAACCTACGTCCTGAGGTATTTGCTGTCACCATCCAAGCTCGCTCAGCCCTGGCAGATGAACCTTAGGAGTAAAGGGTGGGGCCAGTTCCACACATGCTGTGCCTCACCTAAAAAGTCCATTGCACAGGCTTGAAGGGTTCACCCACATTGCAAAGCCCTGCAGCGACTCCCCCATGAGACCAGAGAGGATGCTGCTGAGGGTGGTGGCTCATGTCACAGGGCCATTCTCAATTACATTGGAAAGGTCACTGGAGTCCTGGGAGTTCATGATGATTGGTAGAAGGCAAATGTCACACCCATCTTCAGAGAGGACGACCCTGGGAATTACTAACTGGGCATTCTGACCTCTGTCCCAGAGGTTAGAGAAAATCCTCCCTGAATCCATACCCAGGCACCTGAAAGTGATGGTGATTTGGAATAGCCCCCACAGGCCTACTAATGTCAGGTCATGTCTGCCCAACCTGATTCCCTCTAGGGAGAAGTTTCTGATTGTGTAGATAAGCGGCAAGTCAAGGAGAAGCTACCATACATGGTAGAGAGCAACAGGGGAAAGAAAATGAAAGAAAGCAGTTAGAAAACCAGTACTGCATGGCCTGGACACGTGGACTGATAGAACCTTCCTTAAGTTCAGCAAAGACAAATCCAAAGTTCTTCATCCTGGCAGAACTAACCCCATGCGACAGTATGGTTGGGAGGCAACTGATTATAAAGAGTTACAGGGTAAGACCCATGTGCCCTGGTGGACAGGCAGAACAGAACTTGGCAGCGGTGATGACCAGCCACGTACCAGGTTCTATCAGAGCCAGCAAGCATGTTCAAGGAAGCAAGCTGCCCTCTGCTTTCAGCACTTGTGAGACTGCCTGTAGAGTATTGTGTCCTACTTAGAGATCAGGTAACTAAGAAGTAGTGTACTATACATCTCTCTTTCTTCCCTACAACAAAAAATTGAAGATATTACCTTTTTATTCTATACAGAAATGCTTGACATTATTATGGCAAGACATTAAGAAATATGATTTTGTATTTAGAACTCAACATTATGTTTACTATTCCATTTAATCATGGATTATTTCTGGTTTGATACAACCTGAAATACGTAATTCTTTTAGCATGAAGTGACACTACTGGAGCAGTTCAAAATGCATTTTTGAAGTAATGTTACCTCAACTACCTGTTGCTTCCTTAGGACATTACCTTCAGTAAGGAGGAAGTTGCTGGGTTATAATGATATGCATATTTGTGGCCAAACTAGTACCCAGTTAGTCCTCAAGCTTTCCTTGTCAGCCTCATTTATTTGGAAACCTGCCATATTTCTTGGACTAGCCACGGCCTTGATCTGCAGCTTGAAAGTGAATACCTTGAAAGGAAATAGGGCACGACAAAGTTTCTGAGAACTTTTTCTACTATATTGCCTTAGTGACAGAGCTGTTGAATGAGATATTCTGGTGCAGGTACCTCAGACTGCCATAGCAAATTCATTGTTTTAATTTTTTTTTAATAACTGTAAGAAAAGAAAGAGGAATAAACTTTCATTGTTATTAACATCCATGTCATTGTGAGGCAATATTGTCGTTTTCATACATTGAAATTCAATTAGCTTGAAGTTTTCACTGTGATCAGCAATGAAAAAAATGCAGCTTATTTTTCCCATGCACAGGAAAACATTCCTGAAGAACACACTTTTGAAACTGCAGCCAGATACACTGCACGTGTAGGAGTGTACTTAGCAGCTGAAACAAGAGAAAGTTAGTTTCTGATAAAGCATAAACAGATGACAGAAGGAGCAGAAACTGCTTTCTGCCAGAAGGCTACACGTAACTTGTGAGAGCATCTGCCACGACAATTGTATTCAGCAGCTGGTACAGGAATTCTGCTGTACTGTCCAGCTGAAACGTGGCTATACCTCTGCTCCAGATCTCAACCAGACTCAGCTGGGGTTGCATCCCACGTTTTGAATTCAGTCTGTAAACTATCATTATCTGAAAGACTGTGACACCCCCCCAATGCTCAGCAGTGAGGCAAAATATGCACACAATACATACAACAGCACCAAAACATTATGTCTGGGAATAGCCAGTTGCTTCTGAGAGCAGATAAAGTGAATAAGGCAGGAACAAATGACTGGTACAAACAGCCATGTATGCCATTTTCTATTTGACATACTACTCTTAACTAAGCATGCTTTCTCAATATCACTGATTTCATTCCTTTTCTTGTCAGAAAAAGTATGCAGTACTTCTCATTAATTCTAAAAGCTTGAATACAGAACTGGCAGCCTTATATACCAGAAAAGTGCACTGAAGTATCTGCAGAGTGGTCAAGCTGTAAGCAGCTGTGTGAGACCTACGTTCTTGCTTGCACTGGACAACAGGCATGAGTGTGGCCTTCCAGGACACACATCTTGACAATGAAGACAAGGACAATGCAGGGAGGAGAAGAAAAAATCAGACAAGTAACAGTGACTTTAAGGCAGAGAGGAGATAGATGGAGTAAGAGAACAGGAGACACAATTACTTATTTTAGCAAAGGTTGATAAACCTTAACACAAATGCAAAAAAAAAAGGAACGGGTGTGACTTCATCATCCAAACCAAACACAGCATTTAATTTAATTTTGTATTTTGAATTACATTCCTCTTGCTTTGCACAAGTAGAATAAAACCTGTGGATTATTCCTGTGTTTTGAACTTTAAGGACTCCTATCTTTTCACATGGTGTTGCCTATTCCTTTGAAAACAGACACATGAAAACAGTTTTAAGAGAAAGATATACAGGTTACCTTTAATAGAAGCTTCTAAGGTGCACAGCAGAAGGTCTGCACACACGTGACCAGGAATGTTAAAATTTTATAACCTCTCTAGTAATGTACATAGGAAATATCAATAACCAACCATGATTCTCATATCCCTCTGTGCCCCACCCATTGGGGTCTTCAGAACTGTCCCTTGGAGATCTTCCAGGATCTCTATGCCGGCCTTCTTGTGTTTTGTCTTCTTGCTATCTACAGGTGGCTTCTCACAAACACCATGGCCTTGGCAGGGTAGGAGAAAACTCACAATTTGTGAGAAAGATCCTTTAGTATCTTTAAGATGTGAGCAACTTAGAAGAATCTATGCAGCTTATATGGTTCTAAAGATCTACAAAAATGCACTAAAATCCTTAGGCATCAGCGGCAAGGCAAAAACTTCAAAGGAGGCTTCCTAACTCATTATAGGAGAAATATTTCCATAAAACTGCACTAAAAGTTTACAGTCAGCTCTACTACCTTCCACGGGGAATATATGAAATAAAGCTTGGTCAGTTTCCTACTAATAAGCTGAAAAGAACTAAAGAACCAGCAATTAAGTTCCACACAGGCAAAAGCTTTTGCTGTTACAGTTCTGAATGATCTGCAATTCCCAAAAGCCTCAGAATAAACCCAAAGGTGACTCAATGTATTATAATTTGCTCAAGTTCTCTTCAAAGTGGGGAGGGAAAAGCAAGGAGATGAAGGAAGGGGACACAGGAATTAATGTGTTTCTAAAATGTAAAATAAAACCTAAACACCTCATGCCTCAAGCATCAAAAACCTCAAGATTTCTACCTCCCTTCATTTTTACCTTACTTAGCAAATTACCTGTAGTTTTCCTTGGAGTTTCAAAGGTGTTTCTCAGTTCAGGATGGGTTATAAAAGCAATACTGATATACTCTCACAGCAATTCTCAATAGTCTAACAGACGTTGTTCAGGAAAAAAAAGGCTCTGAGAAAAGATAGTGACAGGCTGATTGAAAAAATCCCTCTCTTGGCCACCAATTTTACATTCTTTGCAAGCACTATCAACACTGTACAGACTGCTCCTGTCAGTGGTCCCCCTACTCCTAGCAGAATTTTAATTCTTCTAATTTCACAGGAAAACCAACCAAAGGAAAAAACACAAACAAACAAATAAAACCCCATCACTAAAACAAACAACTCCAAAACGAAACAATAAGGGGAAAGGATGGAAAGAAGTAAAAACAACAAAAACCCTAATCAAATAATTTCTGATACTCTATAGACCCAGTAAGATGCAAATTTTAATTTAAAGTGACTAAACAGCTTCCATCAAACTTTAAATGAAAACTTTGATATATTTATTTGTATACATTTTAGAAGTCAAAATTAAAAATAAAAAATAATCAAAATTAAAACCAACATTAAATATACCATACAGCAAGTTTGCAGCATAAGTATTTGAATACTCTGTAAAAAGGTTAGAAAAGTAATCAGAAGTGTTAAGGAATAAATTTGCCTGTGGGTTCAAAACTATTAGCAATGATTAACATCAACATGACAAAAAACAGAATCCCCAGATGTTACAATTCTGGGAATAAAATATTTTAAAATATTTGACCTCCTTTTCAATTACTTTTAAAAATGCACACGTGTTTTCATCTCATGTTTGCATAGAATTGGGTTTTTTTCCCCCACACCTGAACATTTAGAAGAAAATCTGAAAGACTGAGAGTCTCCTTTCTTTTAAAAATCAGGTAAGTACTTGAAAAAAGTATAATAATGAGATGGTTTATTCATTGTTATACGGTGCCTGAAAGATTTTGCTATGCTGGATTACCAGCACATAACACACAGGATTCTGCAGAATGAAAATGTTATATGACTGTTTTAAATCAAGACAGAAATACTTGAAAGCTTCATCATAAGAAACAAACTGCCCGGTTTTGCTCCAACAAGCTATCTCCTCTCTCACATTTCTGTTACAATTCCCAATAAAAGATGTACCACTTAACTTTAAAATTTAACTTGCAACAGTCCCTCAGGGGAAATCTGACTTAAATGCTTCCTAATACATAGTGTAGAGGTTTGCACATGTTACTTATTTAAACGATTCTTCAATTGTTTTAGATGCCTTGCATCAGCATCTTGGAGGATTAATACAGTAGTTTTAGACTGGAATGGATTATACTCAATAGTCATCAAACAGCAGAGGTCTATCAGTTGTTTCTGACAGTTCTCTAAACCATCCTTAAGCTTTAGACGTAAAGCTGGATCCTTTTTCAGCCTACTCATTTCAGGGACTGAAAAGCCAATCAAGCTTGTTAGAATACCATCAGCAAAATCTACTTCAAGATAAGCAGAACCATCAGAAATTTTTGCCTTTATACCCCAGAATCCATTGCTGTTTGTGAGGTTTCCAGTGAGAGTAACAATAAAACATTTAACTTTCAGAATTGTAATAGTTTCTGGTTTCTTTGCAAGGAGAAGGGAAATATATGTGAAAGGTGGAGAATCTAAATCTAAATCTGCCTCTACTGCTCTGCAAGGAAAGGTCTGTGAATTAGTCTTCTGCTGATCTGCTTCTGGATCAGTTTTTGTGAAAAATACAGGATCATCACTTAACATCCTGCTGTCAGAAGTGTGTTGGGCTTTGCATCTGCTCTCACCTAAGTCTGCATCATTTTTCCCTTCTTCAGGAGCATTTTCCAAAGACAAATCTGAAGAACTGCAGGTCTGATGTATATTTTCTTGCTGTAAAAAGCTATTCATACCACTTCTGTCTTCACCAAATACTGTTCTTCCAAAATTCTTTTCCTTGCTGGTAGTTTCCACAGGCTTATCTCTTTCATTCATATCACCTTTCTCATAAGAGCCATTTAAAGATGAATTGCACGACCTTCTAGATGTATGTGGAAGTCTTTCAGTAACTAAATCTACGTTTCTGTCCATGACCACTGGTGGCACTTCTTCCAGCTCTCTTTGCATCTCTTCTTCCAGAAGAAAGTCATCTTCTAAAGGAAAGTCATTTAAAAAGCCATCAGCATGTTCTATGGGTGGTGAAACTTGTTCATCTGAATGAGGCAAAGGGCTTCCAGATCTCTCTATCAAAACATTTCCATTGTGTGCAGTCAGTGAACCTGAGGCTGTACTAAAATTGTTGCTTCTGCTGCAGTATCCGCTTTCTACAGATGTTCCATTGTTTAAAGGAAATTCATTATTTTCATCAAGACTGGCTAGAAGTTCTTCATCTGAAGGGCCAAGAGTTTGTTCTAATTCATCCACAGGCCTGGAAGAAATCTGTTCGTGACCAGTTTGTCCAACTGAATTAGGGGTTTCAGTTTCTCCAATTAATCTAGCAAGGACTCTTTCCTGAGAATAATCCTCAAGAAGAGTATCCACTTCACCCCCCAACAGTTTCACATTTTCTGGTTTAAGCAGAAGGACTCCAAGACGATATGCAATATTGCCCTGTACAGTGATTTTTGTTCCAGGAGGAAGATTACTGCAGAGGACAGGCACTGGTTGATACTCCATGGCCTGAATTTGATGTATTCCATCAGTTAGTTGTAGCATCAGCATTCGAGTAGGCTTTGCTTCCCAGGGCTTATGAAATGTCTGAGTACTGGCTGTTACTTCTTCATTTACAGTGCTTTTCCCTCTTAGCTTCTGCAACTGAGAATATGCTGGCTGGCTAACATCAACCAATGAATCAATCTGTATGGAGTAGAAGCCTGACAACTCTCCTTTGGGAGCATCCAAGATGCAGTCAGGCAAAATGGGATATTCCAAGTCTCTCAGATCAGTAAGAAGCCATTGTTCAAATACTTGCTTGTTAATCTGAGCTTGACTTAAATCACCACCATTATTTTCTTCCTGGATCCAATTAATACATGCTTCCAGCCATGTCAAAGGAACTTTAACATGCCATGTAGATGAAAGCCAGGTTTCCACTCTTGCTGCAATGTTAGATGTAGACATTTTCTTTTATGGTAAGAGTGAATTCCCTAAAACAGAATCCAAAACCACACATTTACTCTTCTGACAAAAGCTGAAATTATGACAAGTCTCATGCTCATGGTATATGGAAATTTTCAATTAAAAACATCTATGTAGATACTAAAACTCACATGCATTTCCAACATTTAACATTTCAATCAGCATAAAAATATGTGCAATTATCAGGAAGTACGTACAAAATATCAGGCATATATTGAAATTTATATAAGCAACTGTGCTCTGACTTCTTTTTTGTTGATTTAATTAGAAACCTGTAACTGAAATCCATCTTATGCATGGAAAGAGAATGGACAAAAAAACCCAAACTAGAACAGAATTAAGTTGTTAAATGTATGTCCTCTGTGTTTTACTGCTTTATTTCTGTGGGTGCTGCTGTTAACACTCCACTGACTTTAGAAATTGACCTGCATTGTTATATATATGAAGTGTATAACTGAATGTTACACACTTCACCAGCACTGTTATGAAGAGAAGAGGCTCTACAGAACCAAGCTGGGGTCTATCAGCAGCACTTGTATCAGAGGGGTGACTTTCAGTCTGTAACTGGATGAAAGTTTTTACCTTACAACAGAAAGTTAGCTTGAAACATTGTTATCTAGAGATACAGTCCAGGGTTCAGCTGCAATAGCACTAAGTCTTGGCAGCTACCATAACAGAGACATCAGTTGCTAATAAGCTCTAGCTTCTTGCGAGTTCAGGAACTAAACGTAACCAGAATAGAACAGAAGTATTCCAGTTGGAAAGGACTTAAAACAGTCATATAGTCCAACAACCTGACCAATTCAGGGCTGACCAAAAGTTAAAGGATGTTATTAAGTATATTGTCCAGATGCATCTTAAACATTGAGATGTTTGGGGCATGAGATAATTCTCCAGGAAGCCTGTTTCAGTGTTAGATCACACTACTAGAATCGTACATTCACTGAGGTTGGAAAAGCCCTCCAATATCATAAAGTCCAACCTTTGACTGAACATGTCAACTAGGCCATGGCATCAAGTGCCACATCTAGTCCTTTCTCAAACACTGGCAGGGATGGTGACTCCATCACATCTCTGGGCAGCCTGTTCCAATGTCTAAACACCCTTTCAGTGAAGAACTTCTTCCTGATGTCCAACCTGAACCTCCCTTGGTACAGCTTGAGGCCATGTCCTCAAAGAGACTGATCTCCGCCTCGCTACAACCTCCTTTCAGGCAGTTGTGGAGAGTGATAGTTTCCCCTGGACCTCCTTTTCTGCAGCCCTTCTCCCTCAGCTGCTTCTTGTATAACTTGCTCTCTAGACCTTTCATCAGCTTCATTGCCCTTAGTAAAGAAATTAGTCCTGTAGTCAAGTCTGAACCTCTCCTGATGTAGCTTTGAACCACTGAGGTGTTCTTACACCAGACCCCAGGAAGAGATCAGCACCTCTCTCTCCACATCCCTCCTCAGGAAGCTGTACAGAGCAATGAGATCACCCCTCAGCCCTCCCTCCAAACTAGACAGACGCAGGATCCTCAGCTGCTCCTCACAGGACATGCCTTCCAGCCCTTCCACCAGTGGTGTTGCCCTCCTGTGGACCATTCAAGGACCTTCACATCCTTCTCAAACTGTGGGGCCCAGCTCTGCACACACGACTCAGGGTGAGGCTGCACCACGGCTGAGTGCAGCGGGATGATCCCCTCTTTTGGCAGCTGGTGATGCCGTGTCTGATGCACTCTAGGATGGGGTTTTCCCTCCTGGCTGCCTGGGCACTCTGCTGCCTCACACCGAGCTGCTGCCAACCAGCACCCCCAGATCCCTCTGTAGGGCTGCTCTCCAGACACGCCTCTCACAGTTTACACTCACATCCAGCAGTTCTCCATCCCAGTGGCAGAATCTGCTATTTGTTCTTGTTGAATTTTTTGTCACTGATGGTTGCCCACAATTGCACTGATAATCCTGCAAAGTTCCTGTCCCTCACGAGAGTCAACAGCACTCTCCAGTTTGGTCACCACACTTGCCAATGGTGCATTCAGCTCCTGCATCCAGACCATTGATAGACACGGTGAACAGAAGTGGCACTGAAGTGAGCACCAGCCAGAGGTAGGCCCATGTCCTACAGCCCCCAAAGCCCTGCCATGCAGCCAATTCTTCACCCAGCACACCATAAACACATCCGTGCCACAGCTGAACAATTTGTCCAGAAGGACTCTGTGAGGGACAGGATCAAAAGCCTTATTAGAATCCGGAAAAAAATTACATCCCCCAGCTCCCCTTCAGCCACATGGCAGATGACTGTAAGAATATCTAAGCTGCACCATGTTTGTATTTTCGGGTTTTTTGTTCTTTTCAGGTTTGAGGAGGGGAGGTGAGGGGTGTGAGGGAGGTGAGGGGTGTGCGGGAGGGCCGAGACCCGACTCACCGTGCGGGGTGTGCGGGAGGGCCGAGCCCGACTCGCCGTGCGGGGTGTGCGGGAGGGCCGAGCCCCGACTCGCCGTGCGGGGTGTGCGGGAGGGCCGAGCCCCGACTCGCCGTGCGGGGTGTGCGGGAGGGCCGAGCCCCGACTCGCCGTGCGGGGTGTGCGGGAGGGCCGAGCCCCGACTCGCCGTGCGGGGTGTGCGGGAGGGCCGAGCCCCGACTCGCCGTGCGGGGTGTGCGGGAGGGCCGAGCCCCGACTCGCCGTGCGGGGGATGCGGGAGGGCCGAGCCCGACTCGCCGTGCGGGGGGTGCGGGGGGGCCGAGCCCGACTCGCCGTGCGGGGGGTGCGGGGGGGCCGAGCCCGACTCGCCGTGCGGGGTGTGCGGGAGGGCCGAGCCCGACTCGCCGTGCGGGGGGTGCGGGAGGGCCGTGCCCGACTCGCCGTGCGGGGGGTGCGGGAGGGCCGAGCCCGACTCGCCGTGCGGGGGGTGCGGGAGGGCCGAGCCCGACTCGCCGTGCGGGGGGTGCGGGAGGGCCGAGCCCGACTCGCCGTGCGGGGGGTGCGGGAGGGCCGAGCCCGACTCGCCGTGCGGGGGGTGCGCGGGCACCGCGCGGGACCGCGCTCCGCAAAAACGCCGCGCGCAACAGCAGCCAATGGAAGGAGTGCTTCGAATCATCGCGAGAGTTCCGCTGGCGCCGGGCAGCGCGCACCAGGCGGAGTTCTGGCGGCCGCCATTTTCTCGCTGCTCGGTCGCCGCCGCTCCCGGTCTCCTGAGCAGGTCTCCGCTGCCCGCGCTGCTCCAGCGCAGCTGCCACTGCCCAGGTAGGTAAGCCTGGCCGGCCGCGGCGCGGATCTAACAGCACTCCCTTCGCCCGGGGCGGTCTCGCTCTGTCCCTCACGGAGGGCGGTGCGGAGCGCGGCGCCGCCCCC
Organism: Pithys albifrons albifrons; assembly: GCF_047495875.1. Classification (NCBI taxonomy): domain Eukaryota; kingdom Metazoa; phylum Chordata; class Aves; order Passeriformes; family Thamnophilidae; genus Pithys; species Pithys albifrons. Next base: position 75,074,126 of record NC_092497.1, on the reverse strand, counting down.
TGCGCTGATAGACAGCGGCCTCAGCCAACGGGGCGGCGATGGCGCCGCGCCGCAGCCAATCGCGGGTGGCGCTGGTGGATGTGCGCGTCGGCGGCCGCGGCTGCTCCTCTTTCTCTCCCGTGCGCAGAGGGCCCGGTGGCGGGTGTAGGTATGCGCAGCCCGCGGCGCGGGGCGGCCGGCGGGGAGAGCCGGGAGGAGGGTGCAGGCCACAGGCCGGTCCGGGCCTAGCCTAGGTCGGCAGGGCCGGGTCCCGTTCGGCACCGCTGCGTGACACAGCGGGGCGGGAGGGCCCGTGGCTACTGCCGCGCGGCCTCAGCCCCCGGGCGCCGCCGGGGGTGGCGGTCCCAAAGGGGTGGCAGTGAAACAGGGTGAGCGCTGCGTGGGTGAGAATGGGGTGTCACCGCGACGGCTGTTGCTGGGGGTGAATCTTCAGACGGCTCCTGACCCCTCGTGCCCTGCGGGCATAGTGAGCGGGACGACCGCGGGCGCTGCCGCCCGGCCAGACCGGGTTCTGCAGCACCGGCGGATGCTCTGCAAGGGCGGAGGAGCGGCCCTCGCCGTCCCGCGTCCGCCCTTGCTGACTCTATGCCCGGGGCGAGCCGCTGTTGCGGATTATGGCGGGTCCAGGAAGGGCGCTCCGAGCCGCGGAGCGCTATCGGGGCGCGCTCCGCGAGGCGGCCGCGCCGCTCTCGAGGGCGGGGGGAGTACCGCCGTGGCGGGCCTGCCCAGCTCTGCCCGCTGTGCCGAGCCTCGGGCCGCCCGGCGCCTCCTTTGTGTCCGCCCGGGAAGCACCGGGTAACTCTCCCCGCGGCCGCGTGGTGGTGGCGGCGGCCCTTCCGCTCCCGGCTCCGCCTCGCCGCGGGCGGGCGGGCGGGCGCCATTTCGGAAGGCGCCATTTCTGCTGCTGTGTGGGGGCTGTGCGGCGCCGCCGCCCTCGCCTCGGGCCCCCCGTCAGGGTGGGCGTCTGGAGGCGGAGGGGGAGGTTGGCGAGTGAACAAGAACAGCCGCTGCGCTTTGGAGGGAGCCGGGCTGAGGCACGCTGCCATTTCCCGGCTCTTGCGTCTGTTGTCGCTTGTGCTGCATTTCGTGGCCGCTTTAGTCTTTCGCTGTTTATATGAAACCCGACTTCATTAGTGATTTTAACGTTCTCGATTCACCCAGTTGAGCGAGGGTGCTGATGAGATCACCTGACGTACGGCAGGGTTTGGCTAAGGAAGACTAAGCCGTGAATTGTAACTATAATTGATATTACAGTTCGCCCCCCGTAACCCTGAAATTCTTGAGATGATTGGAAACAGCTTAACCGGAGTCCGAAAAGGCTATTAACCGGCGTCCGGTCGTTTCCTATTCTTCGTCCACATAATAGCGCAAATTTTGGCAATTGGTGCCTAAGGTGGTGCTGTCATTAGCTCTGCGTGCCCGTTAGCTCGCTTCCATCGCCTGGGAAGGCCGTGCGAGCTCGTACAAACAGGGCAACAACTCCACAGCCTGTCTGAGAGTTACAAAGTTAAACCCAGGTTTTGTGGTTTTTTTATTTTTTAGCACCAGAATGAGTGCCTGCACCTTGTTGAGGCAATGGAAATTAGTGCAATATAAGGGAAAGTGTGTGATTGTGTGGCTGCTTTGTCTGTAAGTCACATTTTTAAATACAGTAAGTTACAAAATTATTTCTTTTGTTTACTCGTCTCTCTAATGTGACTTAATAGCATTCCGAGATTAACTTAAAAAAAGCAGGTAGCAATCTGTTGTGAGATTGCTTGCAAAAAGTGAATTTCTGAGCAATCCAAACTGCTTCAGCTCCGTGAGAATCATGCTGATACTTCAGCCTGCAAGGACACACACCTGCTGTTTGTCCGGTAGGCGACGATCACTCCTTGCAAGTGTTTTCATGAGAACGTCTCAACTGCCTTCCTGATCTCCAAACATGGACCTCAAAACATCGGGATGAGATAATACAAACACCGGACTTGTGAGAGATAGGCTTTGAACCAATTGGAAGTTCTAGGGTGTTGGGGTGAGACCTTTTTAGCCAATAAGATATAAACCGTGTGCTGTGTGAAATAAAAGGTCTTCACTATAAACTTCATAAGCTTGTTGGTGAAGTCCTTTCTCTCCGCGAAAGTTTGTTTACTTTAGCAGTCTATTTCAGAAAATCCATAACGAGGTTCCGCGGCTTTTGGAGTTCTCTGTGTGTGTGTGTGTGTGTGTGTGTATGTAACTGCAGAGGGTGGTATTTTTAAAAGGAGTTTTCTTCATGTACCTAGAAGCTGTAATTTGTATTGCGTTCATCTATTATACTTGAGTGGCAGGCATGCTCAAATGGCAGAGAATTTATAAAAGTAATGTTGACAATTACCATAATAGGAAATTTTAATTTGTGTAGACCAAAGCAACAGGAGGCAGCTTCTTATATAGTGTCCTTTTATAAAGTGAGACCAAGGCACGTATCATGTAACATGTTGATTATAGGAGCTGGGTGCATATTCACTTTAAATATCTCAAAATATTTTTTGGTAAATGTTACTTGAAAGTAGCATGTGCCCAAAAACTGTAATTCAGACGGTAAGAGTTCATATAAGTCTACAGAGGTGGCATTTATCTCGTCTTAGTGGTGTGTTTGACTTGGGTGTGCTTTTTCATTTGTAAAGAAGATTCACGACGACTTAGGTCAAACTTCTGTGTTTGGCTGTAGTGAGAATCAGAGCTGTTACGTGTGGAGACTCACAACTGACATATGCTGTTTCCATAGGTTCTTGAAGCAATAGGCTGTTGGATTTTGATCCCACCCAGAATACTTGAGTTTTTCTCTGCAGAGATATATAATAGTGGTAAGTTCTAGCAGCAGGCATATATTATTGTTACTGTTTTTGCTTTAGCATGTTGCATAGTTTGCATTTTGACAGACTTGATGTCCCATCTTTTTATTTTACAACAGGTTTTGCTTGCCCACATAAGAAAAAAAGGCAATGGAGACTGAACAACAGGAAGAGACCTTTACCAACACAGAGACAAATGGTAAATCTTTTAAAGGACTGTTTCTTTTTAGAAAGAATCTCTTCAAAATTCAACATTTGTAATAGTTTTGTAATGATTTAACTTTGCTATATGTTTTTTATCAGCAGTAGTTTTGCATTCTGCATTAAACATTTTGGATTTTAATTAGGCTCTGTCATTTGCTTTTGTAGCATAAATACCTCACAATAATCTTTCTGTTGGCAGCTTTTAGACATGAGATAAGTAACTGAAAGTTACAGCTAAGGATTAAAAAATATTTCATAGCTGTGTGAAGAATGTAGACATGTAAGAATGCTATCACACATACTCATTAATTGTGTTCTGTTTATTGCAGTTGTTACATACAGAAATACCAGTATGTGAAATACATCTAAAGAACTTCATACAGAATTTCTTGTGAATAATTACCAAGGAAGTTAGGACATCAGTGTTGCTGATTTGTGCCAGTTTTTCCCAAACAGTATCTGAAGTGGTACTTTACTGTTATTCCACCAGGATTTCAGTGTTAGGCAAACTATATTTTAGCTTTATACCTGGAACATTTTTCCCAATTATAAATTACGTTTATATAATTATATATTGTAAATTATAAATAAATGCTAAGTGGATGATGCTTCACTGCTTTAAACAATGTGTCATGAATTTCTCACAACATTCTGATTTAAGCCATAGTTGATATATTTTGAAATGGACTTTCAGTAGTTAGTCGGTAAGAAAACTGATAAAGACTTGTGTCTGTGCTATGGATGCTCAGAACAGACTTCTGTAATTAATTTTGGACTAATATGAAAGAAGGTATCAATAGTTAAGAGCATAAATTTGGCACATGTTCCATTTTAATAACGATTTAGAAAGTTAAATAAATGTTTATGTTTCCTCCCTATGGACCTCTCTACAGGCAAACGTCCTGCAGAAGATATGGAGGAAGAGCAGGCCTTCAAAAGATCTCGGAACACAGACGAGATGGTTGAACTGCGCATCTTGCTGCAGAGCAAAGTGAGCTTTTGTGTCTCTGTGGTTTTTGCATACGGCGTTGTTCAAGGCAGTGGGGACACAGTGTATGTTGAGATTAAAGTTTATAGAGCATATGGGCTTTATCTAAAATGAGATAACTTTCTAGAATAATTTTCAGTGTGGATGAATGGTAGTTCAGCTGTATTGCAGTGGAATTATCTACAGGGGTTCTTTAAAAGAGTAAGTCCTGAAGGATTGATGCAGGGTTTTTTTAAAAGATATATTTGCTGGAGTGCTAGAGCAAGAGAAACTATAAGGTATTTTTGCATTTGAGGGGAATGACTGCAAATGAGTTTTTGGAAAAGAAACCTTTTAGGGAATTATGAGCTAGTGATTTTAAATTAAATATGACAGATGAGAATTTGGGATTTAAGTATCTCCCAGACTGATCTATTGAACGTGTTTCACTGTGTCAACAGGAAGAAATGTGGGAGTAATGTTTCAGGGATTGCAGTGATTTTGTTGACAAGTGTAAATAGTTAAAAGTTGCTATATGTGAATTTCCTCTGGTGCTTCCAGTTGCTACAGATCATTTTTACTTTCTGAAGTATCTCAGTCATCTGTGGTGGCGTGAAAGAATGTTACCTTAACTCCCATGTGGCATTTCTGACCAATAGTCAAGTTATATGGAGTACCATGAAATGTTTTTCCTGCTTTTAGCATAATACAATAAAATGTGTAATAAAAATAAATTAATTGTAATAAAAGCAATACTTTATATGTAGTCCTTTAAAGACTTTGGTAAAAGTGTAGTTTTGGAGTTACTTTTCTTCACTATCTGCCCAGCTTATTGCTGGTGGCTTCAATGAAGTTGTTGGCTGTTAATATTCACTTTAATCTTTTTCAGAATATACTGCTCTGAGGAAGTTAGGTACCTTACAGAGGTATAAACCAAAATTAGCACTAGGAATTACCAAATGTTTGCAGAACAGAAGTGGAATTTGCAAAGATACACCTTTAAAAAAACCCAAACAGATAAATGGAGGAAATCACTGACCTGCGTTACATTCATACAGTATATTTTGTGAGGGATATAGTCTATGGGATAAGTTTTAAATGGGCAGAATTGACTAGAAACTTCATTTGAAATTGAAATACTGGCATCAAAACTGAGTATCTTTCGCTCGCCTGTGATCAGTGGTAGTAAGAGCTTTTGGTAATTTTTTCTGGTGGATAAACTGTATCTGTTTCAGTTTGATTTGAACATTTTCGTAAACAGTGCCTGCCTGCCCTCACCTCCTGGGCCAGCAGGGTAAAGGAAAAATAGATTTACTATTTTTAGTCTTGAGTTCAAAAACATAGTCTGTGCTGTGTTGTCATAACTTTTTGAAAACTATTTTCCAGAATGCTGGAGCAGTGATTGGAAAAGGTGGCAAAAATATTAAGGCACTTCGTACAGACGTGAGTATACATGAGTTTGAACTAATTTTAACACCAATTCTTTCAGAGCACTACATCGAAAGCTTGATCGTGTGCATTTCTAGAAATGGGAGCACTTTGTAGGCTACAGCAATTCAACTCTGTAGACATCAATAGTCAAGTTAAAAGCCATTTGTATTGATTGTTAGAGTAGATAACTTAGTTCTTCAATTTCTATTGTAATTAAAACCCAGCTTGACTCTTGGGAGGAGAGGTTTTTTATTAAATCTCTTCACTTTTTAATAGGATTCTGCTAAAATACACAATTTGAGTGAGTTAACATCCTAATTAAATATTGACAAATCTTAAACCCCTTTTAATAGCACCATTTCCTGTATGTATGAATCAATTACAGTACTGCTGAACCCATTGCAGGTGGCTGGCCTAACCCAGTGTTAGAGGAATTCTTGTAACTTCTTTACAGGAGCAAAATAAAGTCATCCATCTATTCTTTAACAGCTTGCACAGGAAGAACAAAACCATTAATGTTTAGGTTTCCTACTTTAAATACGGGTATAAAACACTAAAGGAGCATTGTATTCTGTTACTTGGAAGCATTTTTAAATGGTCATGACTTTCTGCCCATTCGCGTTTTACAGTGGGTTAACTCTTGTGATTAGAGACATGCTCAGCGTTAATGTTGTGTATTTATAAAACTTGGCAACGCTTCTTAAATTCCATTTGTTTGCACTCCTGTACTTAACATCAGCTACAATTTCAACAGTTTTTCCAGTCAAGACTCTGTTCAACACAAGATTTGGCAATGTGTTACTACAAATCAGTTCCAACTAAGTTCAGCAACTACCGCAACCAGAATTGAGGATTTAGTTGAAATGGTTAGGAATCACGTACATATACTCACGAACTTTGGCAGCTAGATATTTTTTTTCTTTTTTGAGGTTTTTTGTCTTTTTTTTTTTTATTTTGCTTTTTGAATTTTTCGAGTAAATCAGTGTGTCACCCAAGTCCAAATAATTTAGACTGGTCTGGAACGTGAACTTTCCCAATTCACCCAAGGTTCTAGTACTATCAGTCTCGACAGGTTTTGTAGCTACCCTCATGAGCCAGCCTGCTACTGAAACATCATTTGTTGAAAGTAAAAAGTAGCTTAGTCAGAGCAAGTGACTCATTTTTAAGGTCCATTCTGTTAAGCCACAGTTGGTGTAGCAATCCATTATTGTGTTAGTCTTCAGAACAACTTAAGCTTGTTTCATTATTTGAGAGTAATGAGTATAGTTTGTATTAAATTAAAATTTATTGCTTTTCCCCCTTTTCCCTCTCCTTGTTTTTTTGGCCATATATCTCCGTTGCCCATGTACTGGATCGACTTGCCCCTGCGTTGCCCACCATGACGTTGGCCCATCCGCCCCTGAACGCCCATGTGAAAACCCTGGTTGGCTATGCCCAAAAATGTGCTCGTTGCCAAACGGGTACCATACTTGACAACTTCTGATTGAATACCCATGCCCAATGCCAACATCCACGAACGCCAATGACCAATGCAGTACAATGCCAGTGTTTCAGTCCCAGACAGCAGTGGCCCCGAGCGGTATGTCCCAACAGTTTATGCCTCACTGCCTGATTAGAAAGAGAGAAATGTATTTTATTACCTGCCTTTGATATAATTAAATAGTATCCCCTTATAGACGGTGTATTGTTTTTTTTTCAAGTTTTCTGTCTTATTTTCCCCATTAAGTCTTTTTGTCACTGAACTTTTACGTGAGTTGCCCACCCAAACAATCCACTAATTTTATTTCAATGGAAGGAGCACAGCTTCAAGTGTTGCATATTTGCTGCATTGTAAATCAAATTGGTTCAAAATAGTCTTTCGCTCTGTCTTTGTGGCCCACCTTGCTCCCCTCAACATTGCCTGTTCATAATTATTTCTGATGAAATGCTAATTCCGGGTCGCTTTCCTTCACTTCTCATTTGTTTTGTCTTTTTTGTCTTGCATTTGTATTTGTTTTCTTGGAGAGCCCATTAGAAATCTGATTTCATAACCTTATTCCAGATACAATGTTCACCACTTGCATATCCTCACTTTTAATATGAGAAGGTGTGCCAGCGTAATGTAATAGCGAGGGTATCCTAATCAGTGGTGGCGGGGAACATGAATATTCACTTCTACTTTCAGTTCTGCATCAATTTCTTGCCCACTTAATCTGAGCCCTTCCAAAAGCCCATTCTGTCTTTTTCTCTCTGCAAGGTCTACGTAATCTTAAATTTCTCATGCATATATACTGGGCATAAACAAAGATGCATGTGTTGTAAATTGAGCGAACAGGTTTTCTTTAAATGGGGTATCTTAATTGTAAACTCTTCTTTGTAGTGTATCTTTTTGAAATTTTGTGTGTGATGATGAAAAAAATTTACTTCTGCGTTTTCTTTTCTACCTTCTCCATATTGTCTGGCATTATGGCTTTCAACAGCATCTTGAGTATAAGTGCAGATATAGAGACAATTGGAGAAATCTTGAAGAAGATTATCCCTACTTTAGAAGAGGTATGTCTCTTAATATTTTTGTACTTTTTAAAAGTGAAAGATTAGGTTTTGAACAAGAAGATTCTAGATGATTCAATGCTTTTTAAATACAGGAAATTAGAAAAAAATGCCAAAAGTCTGTCACTGTTTATTAAATTAACATTTTGAACAGCCTTCCTCATTCAAAATACTAAGTATTGCACTATTTAATACCTTGTTAAATCTTTGGAACAAGTTGTGCAGTGTAAGGTAATAAATAATGTAATTAGTAATGTAGTAAATAAGGAAAACTGATAATTCAGCTGGAGAGGGGAGGTGCCTAAGTACCTGTGATCCTATCAAAGGAAATACAGGTTTACAATTCAGCAATAAATCTTGTCATACCAATGTGTTTAAAATAAAAAACTTAAACCACCAAATATTTTAGAATTTTGTGTGAATAATACTTTGGTTTTTTTCTCTACATGCGTCCTTCATGCAGTATCAACACTACAAAGGCAGCGACTTCGACTGTGAGCTAAGGCTTCTCATTCACCAAAGTTTGGCAGGAGGAATTATTGGTGTCAAAGGTGCTAAAATTAAAGAACTTCGAGAGGTACTTGCTTCTTCTGAGATCTGTTTTTTGTTCAATAAACAATGTTTTCTATTAACACGCGGCAAGTGTCAGTATCTGCTGTGCAGTGACTCTTTCTGAACATACTGTGCAATGCATTGATGTTCTGAGATGGAGCTGCAGGTTGAAACTTCCTTGCAGACTTTCAGAAGTAATTTGTCACACAACCTAGGACTTGATTAAACAATATATGTGGTTTGAGTACTGTTTTTAAAGAAGAGATTTTCACTCTATTTTACTAAAATTTTATTCTCCACTCCTAGAACGAGCTACTGCATAGTCTAGAATTATTTGTGTGATTGAACATGCAAAATGGTCTAGGGTAAAAGCATATCAACAATAGATAACTGAATATTACTGTAAAAGGGCTTTATTTTTGGTTGGTTTTTTTTTAAATCTAACTCCTAGAAAACCATTGTTTTATTTCAGTGAAGGAGTAAGATTTTAAAAAGTTAATAGTCTCTATGAGCTGAAAACTGTTCCTGGCATTATGTCAGAGGCAGTTTCAGGTCAGTTCATGTATAAGCCGATACCTGTTTGCATGGGTTGAGAAAAGCAAAAGATTACTAGACATAATCCTGGCTGCATTGCTGTCTTAGTATTCAAAGCATGTTCTCTTCATCTGAAGGTTAATAAAACCTGTAAGCTCACAATGTCTACATGGTCCTTTTTCTAATATTTAATTAAATTATTGTGTAGATAAGTCAGAATTGAAATAGGAGAAAATTGAACTGTTTTTCATTTTCATACAAAACTTAGGTCAGCACAGATCTTTAAAAGATGTCATCTTCAAATTTGTTGTGATAACTCAGAAGCAATCTTGCAGCTTTAAGTGGCTCTGAATTTAATTTTGGTTTTTTCTTTTAAAATGTTTTAATGGGTTTATAAAGTTGTTTAAAATATATTTGACAAGCTTGGGTATTTTTTCTTCTACAGAACACTCAGACCACCATCAAGCTCTTTCAAGAGTGCTGTCCTCATTCTACTGACAGAGTGGTACTTATTGGTGGAAAACCTGATAGAGTTGTTGAATGCATCAAGATTATCTTGGATCTTATCTCTGAGGTAATGTTAATTAACTTTATTCTTTCATTGGCATTCATGAATCCTGGATACCATTTGGATGAAAAACAGTATCTTGCAGTTTGTTTTGAATTTAGTACCTCCTGCTTTCTCAACAGCAAAGTGATTGACAGGAACTTTTGAAACTATTTCCAGTGTCTAGTACTGGGATGCACATTACGGGGGAGGAAAGCGGTTTTTGGTAGTAGTGGGCCATTATTCATGCTCTCTCTGCATGTCATTAAAGTGCAAAAATTGAGGAGGAAGGAAGCCAAAAGTTTAGGTGCCATGGATAAGGAACAGTAGTTTATCACTCATCAACATTTCCTTTCTTAACAGGCTTGTAAAATGAAAACTATGTTCCAAATGCATAAATTCATACTTTGATATTTACTGTATTAATTAAATATGCCAGTTGTGAAAGTCCTAATTTAGCTGGGGGATTTGTTTTGTTTGTTTGTACTAGTCTCCAATTAAAGGACGGGCCCAGCCTTATGATCCCAACTTCTATGATGAAACATATGACTATGGTGGCTTCACAATGATGTTTGATGATAGAAGGGGACGCCCGGTAGGCTTTCCAATGCGTGGAAGAGGAGGCTTTGATCGGATGCCCCCTGGTCGTGGTGGACGACCTATGCCTCCCTCGAGAAGAGATTATGATGATATGAGCCCTCGCAGAGGACCTCCACCGCCCCCCCCAGGCCGTGGAGGTAGAGGTGGCAGCAGAGCTCGTAATCTTCCTCTTCCTCCTCCACCACCTCCTCGCGGCGGGTGAGTTGTTGCATAAATGCATTATATAAAAAACTCGTATATATTCTCCTTAATCATATTTTCAGTGGTTTTTCCATGCTTCCATTTTGTTCATGATTATGCAGGATTGAGTGTGTATTAGACAAGAGTATTTTGAAAAGTACTGCAATTCAATTACCTGCTGCACTATAGTAAGTTGCCAGGTCTGTAGTCAGTACTTCCGAAACTTCTGTTGTTCAGTGCTTGGCTAGAGAAGTTTGATATTCAGTTCTGTGTGAACCATGAATGTGAAAATTTAACTTAGAATAAACAAACTAGTTCATAACACATGTAAGACAATTAACATGCTGCTGCTTTTTTAATTTTAGTGATCTGATGTCCTATGACCGAAGGGGCAGACCTGGCGACCGTTATGATGGCATGGTATGAGATTAAAATTGGCCTTGTTATGTTTCCTAAGTGCAGCTAACATGCTAACTGAAGCTACTTAATGTGGAACATGCGTGGTTCTGATGGTAAAACCAAAATGTGTTGTTCATTTGGGGTGTACAGAGGATTCCAGACGTGACCTATTTTATGTCTTTCCTCCCTGCCATCAAAAATAGTAACAGAGAGTTTGGCTGGGCTCAGCCCTGCAGGTTTTTTTGCACTGACCATCATTCATATTTTTTAATCAGGATGACAGAAATAGAATTAGGGTTAGGGTACAGAAAACAGGTCAGAGCAGCGTTCTGTTAGATTGAAATACACAAGCATGCTTAACAATAAAAGTTGGAAAACATGAGCATAGATAAAGTAGTACAGATTTTAGAATATTACCTGAGAAGAGCTGTAGTTAATCTGAAAGCTGATTGCTCTTTTTAAATAAATGCTTGTCTTCCAGTAATTCCAAATGTTTTGGAGGTAGGACTACCACTAAGTTGAATCCTGAATCAATACTTGCTGAAGGAGAAAGAAGTGTTTCTTAGTAGGTGTAAGCTTAAAACAAAGGATTAAAGATAGTCTTCTATGTTGCATTTTAAACTGCGACTTCCTAGCAGTTGTCTTGTGTTTTGAGAAAAGATACCTCTTTCCTGAGAAGAAAAGCCAGGTGGTTATTTCTTGGTTTAGCTGGTATGGTTACTTTCTTTGCTGTAGCTAGTACAGTGCTCTGTTTTGAATTCAGTGTGAGAATAATGTTGGTAATATACTCATGTTTTGGTTGTTCATAAGTAGTGTTTGCCTGAAGTCAAGAACTTGTTCAGTCCCATGTTCTGCCAGTATGTACACAAAAAGCTGGGATCGAGCATGGCCAGGTGACCTGAACTGGGCAAAGGGGTATCCAAACCACAGAACATCTTGCTCAGTATATAAACTGGGAGAATTACCGAAAATAGGGCCTGATACGAGTGGGGTCTGGCAGTTGTTAGCAGGTGGTAAGCAATTGTATTGTGCACCACTAGTTTTTTTTCCTTGGGTTTCAGCTCCTGTTTATTATTTACTGTTACTGTTATCTTCTACTTTGTTTTAATTACTGAACTGTTGTTACCTCAAGCAATTAGTTTAACTTCAGACTCGCCTCCCGGTTTTACCAGGCTGGAAGTTGGGTGGGAGGTATGAGCAAAAAGCTGCATGGTGCTTAGTTGCCAGCTGGACTTAAACCATGACAGAGGTGAATCTCAATATTAACAACCTTCTTTTCTCCTCGGGATTTGTCCAGCACCTTAAGATGGCAGGTGGTACAAGATGATTTTTTTTCTTCTAAATGAATCTAAGAAAGAAGTAGAGAAAAACTATGAAATTGTCTATCTAAATGTGCTTTTACACATCCCCTCCTTGGGAGTAGGAGTTACACTGCAAGAGCATCATGTGCTTACTAGAAATAATGAAAGATTTGCACACAGTTACAAAAATAAAGATTACCCATGCTCCTCTACATGTTAAGAAACTGGAAGAATTGAGAAGTACACCTCCAAGACTCCTTATTTGTATTTACAGGTTTTCTGAGCTCAGGTTTTGTTTTCCTATTTGTGGCTAATAAAGCCAGTGCTGGAGTACATAAACTGAGGAGCCTGCCCTTCTTTTGGTATCTGGTAGAGCAGTTTGACTTAGCTAGACTCTGGGACACTGATGTGTCCTATTCTTATGCTATACCAGATAGAATACAAAATCCATTTTTATTGGAGTTCAGCCTGTCAGGTTGACTGTCACTTTCTCGATATGAGTTTCTACAAGTAAGTGAAGTGTTTTCTGTTAGGGTTTTCTTGTGTTAAAAAAGCACTTTTATTTCATAGTGAAGTTGCTCATGTCTTTGACTCCTTTAAGATCAACAATCATAGCCTGGTTAAAGTGAGGACTACCTCCTTGCCAAGATTGTATTTAGTTTCTAGTTTTAGTTAATTATGATCCTGGTATCCTAAATTGTGTAAAGCAGAAGAGAAGTCTTCACATTGATTGTGAGGCTGCAACTGCAAGTGTCATTCTGGTAAGGTCTTCCTTTGCTACCCTTCTTTTTTCATATAGAAACCATTCTCACTAAAGTAAACCAGTGTTACTGTGCTTTGTGCACAAAGTAATGATGGGAAAAGCTGCAAAGTGCTCTTTCATGTGGATTATTTTTACATAGATGTAGTAAAATACAAGAATAGATGAATATCTAAAAATTCTAGAAGAATTGAATGTACAGAAAGTATATTTTGCCAGTTCTCCTTTCCACTAAAGGGAGAAAGATTGAGTCGTTGATGACTCATCAACTGGATGATGAGTCCAGTTTAAGATAAGATGCAGAGCTGTGATTTTTCTGGAATTCTAGAGGTAAAAAGGATTGACAGCCTTGTAAAGGTTGAGATGAGAGAAACCGATTTGCATTTTAAAGATTAGTTAATTCCTCTTGTTAATGCAGAGTCACTCACTTAAGATGATACTTACAGTTGCAGTATAGTTATGCAGTGCTATTAAAATGTTCATTTGGTTTATAATCTGCTCTGAAGCATTCTCCCCAAGTACAGACTTGTACTGTTTCTCTGTGAATGCAACTATGTATTTCAGCGTGTAACTACTCCAGGTCACATCAGGGCTATTGTCAAGTTGAAAAATTCCTGGATTTTTCCTATTTCTTTTATAATACCCCCATTCTCAGGGGTGTCTCAGGTACAGAAATGCATTTGGATACCACTTGGAGGGGTGAAAAATAATGGACATGCATATGAAGTCCTTTTATCCCCTAACCTATTTTAAATTAACAGTTCAAGTACTAAAATGTTCAAAGTACTACAAATTTTAAATCTAAGGTAATGTAGACTTAAATCAGAATGTCTTGTTAAGTGGACTGTCTCCACACTTTCTTAAGCGTTTTCAGACTTCTAAAATGCTTTTGCTCTTTCAATTACTTCCTGGTTTTTATTTTTTTAACCTACATGTATGTGTCTCATGTATAAACACTTGAATAAAGGCACACACATTTTAAAAAATATGAAACAGTCTTCAGGTTTAAGAAATTTGGCATTAACAGGCGTGTAAAAAAATCAGTAAAGGAAGAATATATGACAGTTGTGCTATTTATTCATGCAGATGCTAGAATAAAGTAACAAAAAAATGTGACTCTCCTAGGCCACTCCTAAGAAAAACTTAGAAGAATTTACCGTCAGTTAGGACTGTATGCATTTGCTTTCATTAGATGTAAAAGTTAAGCTTTTTGCCTTATCCAGCCCATCTGCCATGTGGTTTCTATTCTGACTAGCACAAACGAGTCTGCACAGCATAGAATATTTTCTTCTGTATGTTAAGACCTTGTTTTAGAAGCTTGTTTTAGAGTGCACAATAAAAATTCCTGAAACTGTAAAATTCTGAAAGAAGGAAATGCCATATATGTTTTTAAAGCAATTAAATTTCTAATATATTTAGGCAGCAGTAGATTGTTAGTCCACTTAATGTCTGTATGAGGTATATGGAATGAATTGGTGGAACATCAGAAGGACTGTCCTTCCTGCTTGACCTGCTGTTGGCATAATCACTTACAGCTACTTACTTCAATCTTAGTAACCTTCCTTTTCTCATAGATGGCAGAAGTAAAAGGTTTTTCAAAAATAGGGCAAAGTATTTTTTATATTTAATAGTACTTGAAGTTTTGTTTAAAAGGCAAAAAAAAAGCTTGTTCAAGCTTTGCCTTACCCTTGCCTGTCTGACCTTCTTTGCTAGACGAAAAATCTCTCAATACCACAGACGGAGGGTAAAACCATGACTGTGACCACATACAGTTCTCTCAAAGTAAAATTAAAAGGCAGTGAGTCTTGAAAGTGGTCTTAATCACATAATTTCAAGTCTTTGTTATCATATAAAGGTTTCTTTATACTAGTATGTATTGTATTTGCTTGCTAAGTTCTCTGGAGGTCTGTATGATGTGGACTTACTTTCTTCTTTGTTCTGTGTTGTGTCTGGAAGATGATGCAGTGTCATGTGGATGCTTGTGATGACATGCAGCCACCAGAGTTGGTGAGTACGTTCAACCTATTTTTTGAAAACTGCTTTATTAAACAAGTCAAGTGATAAAGTGAATTTCTTAAGAGATCTTGAGTGTAGTCTGTGGCAACTTGCAACTATTAAAATTTATAAAGCTGTCCTTTGGCAGTCTTAATAGTGTGTCCTTTGAAGACAGGTAGTGTTAATAGAAATGTGGAATTTTGCAGCAGCATGGTAAGAGTGGAGGAGCTTTTCATGCATTTAGAATATAGATTGTGTTAATTTCATGATGTTAGTTTTTATTTCAAACAGCAAATATAAAAAGTAGCTTCTTACATTTTTGGATACACTACAGTGCTTATCAATGTATTTGAAAATACACCAGTTGACAGATAGGTTTTAGGGAGGGAAGTTACCATAAAATGAGAAAACAGTTTTATTCGGAAGGGACCTTAAAAATCATATAGTTCCAACCCCCTTGCACTGGACCAGCTTGCTCAGGGTTCCATCCAGCATGACCTTGAAGAGTTTGAGAAGGTGGGCATGCACAGCTTCTCTAGGCAATGTTTTCCAATGTCTCACCACCCTCAAAAGAATTTCTTCCTAATATCTAAATTAAACTATCCTCTTTCAATTTAAAGTCCTTTCCACCCTTCTTTTAGGCTCCCTTCAGTTGCTGGAAGGCCACAGTAAGGTGAGCCTGCAGACTTCTCCAGCTGAACAACCCCAACTGTCTCAGACTTTCTTATAGGAGAGGTGCTCCAGTCCCCTTACCATGTTGGTGGCCCTCCTCTGAACTTACTCCAAGAGGTCTGTGCCTTTATGTTGGGAACCTCAGGGCTGGATGTAGCTCTGGGGTCTTACCAGAGCGAAGTAGAGGGTCAGGATCATCGTGTCGCTTGACCTGCTGGCCATGCTGCTTTTGATGCAGCCCAGGGACAATTGGCTTTCTGATCTGCAAGCGTATGTTGCCCAGTCATGTTCAGCCACTCACTGACCCCTCAAGTCCTTCTTGGCAGTGCTGCTCCAGTCATTCATTGCCCAGCTTGTATTAATACCAGGGGTTGCCCTGACTTAGGTGCAGGTCCTTGCACTTGGTCTTGTTAAACTGCAAGAGATTCCCATGGCACTGCTTCTCAAGATTCTCCAGGTCCCTCTGGATGGCATTCCATCCTTCAAGTGTGTCAGCTGCACCACTCACCTAGGTGTCATTTGCTAAGGGTGAACTCCATCCCTTTAATAGTACTGGTCACAGTGCAGACCCCTGAAGGACACCACTTGATGTCCATCACAATTCTTGAGTTATTGACAATACCCTCTGGATATAACCATCCAACCAATTCTTAATTCACTGAAAATCCACCTATCGAGTCCATCTCTTTCCAGTCTGGAGAGAAGGATGTTGTGGGGCACTATGTCAAAGGCCTTTACAGAAGTCCAGGTAGATGGCATCTGTAGCCCTTCCCATGTTCATTGATGAAGTTGCTCCATTGTAGAAGATCTGAAGTACATCAGGTGTTTGTGCTATCTTGCGGGTGGCAAAATGTCACCAAGTTAATATTTTTGATTAGTTCATACAAAATGTCCATTCTTAGCTTATGTAAACACAGCATCTGCCAACTTCTGTAGTATGGGGAGGCAGATGTGATCAAAGAAAGGATTATTCTTGGAAACAGATTAGTCCAAAAAGGAATCCCGTGGCAAATACCAGCAGGAATATGTCTGGGTGCATGCAATATGCTGTATGATCAGCTTCTGAATTAAGCCTTAAAACAGTGTCCATTCTCTTGTATTTTGGACTCCACGATAAGCTCTAGTATGTCGTATTATGATCTGTGTTGCTTGGAATGGGACAATACAAGTTACTTAGGGACAGAGAATAATAAGCTCTATGCTCTAAGTAACTTCCATTTTGTTCTATAAAGGTAAAAGTAATACTTTTTTTAAAGAAATGTTACATTGTATCTTCTGTGTACAAGTAGTTGTGGTTGGTTCAACTTGAGTGGCTGCCAGGGGCCCATCCAGCTGCTCTCTCGTTCCTCCCTTAGCTGGGTGAGAGGGGAAAGCAAGACGCAAAGTCTGTGGCTCATGATGAAGACAAGGGAGGTTACTTGGTAATTAACATCCTGAGCAAAACAGAGTTGACTTTAGGAAGGTTACTGCCATGTTGAGTATCATGGTGAGAAACAAAGAGGAAAACTAACAATGCCTTTGCCACATGCTTCACTTCCTCCCAGACTCAACTTCCACTTTCATTCCCTGCTCTTGTACTTCCTCTGCCATGAACAGTGCAAGGATTGGCAGATTGCATGTTAGTTCATTACACTAGTATCTGTTCTGTCCTCACACTGTTCCTGTACTCCAGTGTAGGGTCACTCCCATGGGACACAGTCATTCATAAACCGCTCAAATGGGTCTGTCTCTGCTGGACTACAGTTCTTCAAGAACTGCTCCAGTGTGGATCCTGTTCATGTGGTACAGTCCTTCAGGAACAGACTGGTTCAGTGTGGGTCCCCCACAGGCCACATGTCCTGCCAGTCAGCTGCACCTACTTAGAGTCTTCACAAACTGCAGTTTCCTTCAGGGCATATCTACTTGTTCCCAACACAGTATCCTTTATGGGATACAGTGTGGCTGTCTGCTCCTTCACCGTTCTCTTCATGACCTGCAGGACACTCGCAATGTCTGGAGTACCTTTTCCCCTTCCTTCCTTCTCTGTAGTGTCTGCAGGGCAGTTGTCGCCTTTTTTCCTTCTCGTTCATCTCTTGCAATCCATGCACACTGGGGTTTTTTCACTGTGTCTTACATGTTAATGTGGAGGTGCCACCAGATTTGCTGGCAGTTCCAGCTTTAGGCAGCACCCTGGCCACCTCTCACAGGCCCCAGGATTCTCTAAGAAGTTGAATTCATGAGAACCTTGCTTATTTATTCTCTGCTTCTGTAGAAAAATACAAATATGGGATCTTGAGCACTTGAAGCTGAACACTTGATATCAAACACAAGTTTACAATCCCTAAAATTAAAAAGGGGCCAGAAGTGCTTGTAGTGATATGCATTTGGTATATGGTTTAAATGGATCAGAATTTACTTACGTTATCATTATCTGTTAAAAGATGGAAAGGATTGTAGCATAGTCTGAATCAAGAGACAAATTATAGATCTGTTAAGAGTTTTATTGTTTCTTTTTCCCAAAGGTGTAGATGAAGTAGGAGGACGGACAGTCAGACGGACTGTCCCAAAACTAGCGACTTGAGTTTCTCCTGAGCTGTGTTAGTAGCATTAGTAAAGTTGTTGTGAGATTTTTTTAATTTGAATGTTTGTTTAGTCCAAGGGTCACAAGTAGGTCAGCATCAGGAGCCTGTTTATGAGAAGCTGAGTTAGTGAGACCACCTTGGTAAACTGGCATGGCAGAATCCTTTGTCATTTTATGCCATAGTTTTAGAAGGTTTGGCAGGGCAGATGAGAACCACAGAATGTGTTGAGTTGGATGGGACCTACAAGGGTCATTGTGTCCAGTACTTGGCCCTGCACAGGACAGTCCCAAGAATCATGGTGTGCCTGGGAGCATTGTCCTGATGGGTAGAGATTAATGAGACATCTCCCACTCACCCCTTTTGTTTCTGGTCTGATATCCTTGCCTCGGGATGCCTTTGCGGGCACAACACCTGTTATTTCTAGTCAGGTTAGGGTTGAGATGTCTTCATAAAATAGGTTCAAAGTTACCAATATAATATTTAAGACAAATATGTTAATGAAGCATAACTATTCACTATTTAAGGTTTTTTTCTCTTTCTTTTACAGTTTGAGGGTGGCTCTGGTTATGGTAAGTGTTAATATTAGAACCTTTATATGCTTCATTACATAGTTACTGAAGAGCTTGATGCATACACTTAAATCAGACTATTCTTATGCAGGGGGGCGTGGTTCATATGGAGATCTTGGTGGACCCATCATCACAACACAGGTCACGATTCCCAAAGATGTAAGTAAAGTTGACTTGGTTACAACTCGTGCTTTCTCTTAAAAAAGTCACAGCCATTTCTCAGATTATTTTAAGTAAATTAGAAGTACTTGGAATGTTTTATAAGTAGTTACAATACAAAACAAGTGTTTCTAAATTACCAGTAGTCTATTTTTGGGTTGTTTGGTTTGTATCTTCACTTCAGAGACTCTACTAAACAATTTTACTACGGGATTAATACTCAGAGATGGTCTGTGTAAATTGTTTTTTGCAAATGGGTGGCTGGTTCTACCATTCTTGCACTTGTGTTTATACAGGGGATGTTTTTAGCAGTAAAGAAGTAAGCTTCCATTTTAAATCTTAAATTTGTAGAAACTACTCAAATGCTGCTGTGATTTTCTAACTTGTTTTAGAAAGAATGATGTATCAGGAAATGAATTTTTTGCTTTCTTCCCTAGCTGGCAGGATCTATTATTGGAAAAGGCGGCCAGAGAATCAAACAAATACGTCATGAGTCAGGAGCTTCAATCAAAATTGATGAACCATTAGAAGGTTCAGAAGATCGGATAATAACTATCACAGGAACACAGGACCAGATACAAAATGCACAGTACTTGCTTCAGAACAGGCAAGTTAAAGTTTAATACTGTCAGTTTAAAATTGACATGTGCATTATAAAACTGCTCTTCTCTGTGAATCAGAATTTTAAGAGGACAGGTTTTAAGTAACTGTTTGAACCTAACTTCTCCAGTGGTAGTTTTGCCTTGGTTCTCTTCTGTTCTCCATTCTAATTAAAATGAAGACACCCTCAAAACTAATCTTGCTGGAAGACACCATAACCAAGCAGTCCTCTCCTTTCTCTGGTGAAAACTGCTGCAAAAAAAGTACTTGTAATAAATTACATAGAGCCTGTAGAAAATATAGAAGATTTCAGTGGATGTTGGCCTAGTTCTGTGTGGAAGACTAGTGATTTTGTTGTTTTTAGATAACTAAATTGACAACAAATCACAGTCTGCCATATGGCACAGACCATGCCTCTACAGGACAAGTTGAAACCGATTTGGTGCTGTTATGCAGCATTTCACACCTTGCTGACATTATTTTGCCTTTTCTGCCAAATATTAACAACTTAAGATACTATTTGCTTTATTAACTTCTGGCTGTCTGAGCACATTTTAATGTTTTAACTGGAACGTTTGGCTTTAGGTTATTAATATTTAAATATGCCTAAAATATACTAATACAGTTATTAGCCATTGATATTTTAAAAGTACAGACTTTAAAATGTATTAGGAATTTGTAATTTAGTTTACATTGTGAATGTCATTGTGAATGTTGATGAAAGATGTATGTTCCATCATTCTAATACATGCTTTTTTCTTTTTCTTTTATAGTGTGAAGCAGTATGCAGATGTTGAAGGATTCTAATGCAAGATTATTTTTTCTTTTTTATAGTGTGAAGCAGTATTCTGGAAAGTTTTTCTAAGACTAGTGAAGAACTGAAGGAGTCCTGCACCCCTTTTTTTTTATCTGCTTCTGTTTAAAAAGCCAACATTCCTCTGCTTCATAGGTGTTCTGCATTTGAAGTGTAGTGGAATCTTTGCTGTCCACCAGATGTAATGTTTTAGTTCCTTACAAATACACGGGGGGAGGGAAAAGGGCGCACGAGACTAACATTGAAACTTTGAAGCAGCAGAGAGAGTGAATTCTATTTTCATTCATTTTTGGTGGTAAATTGTAATGTTCTTCTGTAATTGTTGTGAACACCCTGCTCTTATGTACACCGTATCTTTACTTTAAAGGGGGATAAATACTGGTAGGCCACATGTCCTTGGCATCTATTGAGAGCGGTGTGCAGAATGTAAGGCTTTTTTGTAAGAAACATCTTAGGATTTTTAAATAAATTTAGTGAACCTATTCTTGGTGGTCATTTTTCTTCAGGTCTACATAACATAATAACTAAAATGGATTCACTTAGTTTGGGTTTTCTTCTCCATATGAATTTAAGTTGCTGTTAAACTTCCTCTTCAGCTTCCATGATACATATGGAGCTGTGTGGGGATTTTTGACAAAGAAACTGTATGAAAACAATGACTGCTTTGCTGTTTGGGAAAAAAAGAGTGAAAATATTGATGCAAATGTTGTGTAAAACTTCGCATTTTTACAAGTGTTTGGCCCTCTTTGCAGTACATATATATATTGGTGACAGTATATAAATAAAATATTTTAAAACTTTTGTGATGTCACTGAGTAAACAGCGGTAAAGTACTCCTGGTTATAGACAGACAGCTTGCTTAATGCAGATAACACTGTTAGAAATGACAGTTGCTCCCTACCATTACTGAATAAATTATAGCTGTTTCCTGAGCTTTTGTTTTTATGAGGTAGAAATTGCAAATTGGCAAAGTGACAGTATCTAACTCTGTAACTTGTTTTTCATTGTATGCAAAAGTTAAATTTGTTTGGTTTCCCAGATGTATGTTGAATTCCATAAGAATCATTTGTGAGAAACTTAAATAAAGCCTCTGGATATCTCATGTAATACTTTGGTATTTGTATTTATAGTTAAAAGTTTTAATTTCACTTCCTGAATAAAAACAAAAAATGTAAAAGTGTGTGTTGCACATTTGGATGTGATGGGTCCAGACTAAGTGTGGATTCTTTTATTGTGTTTTGCTGTTTTGATGATTGTGGTGTTTAGGTTTTTTCCCCCCTTGATTTGTGGAGCATTGAACTTGGCCTTTTTAGTGCAGCTGCTCTTAAAATCGAATGGTAAAGGCGAGGACCTACGGCGTTATAGGCAAGGCTGCCCTCTTGGTGGAGCTGTAATATCCTGTGGAAAGTGAACACCTTGCTTTTTGTCAGCGGGAAGGCGGCTGGCAGCCGGCTTGTTAAATAAGGTACCTAAATCGGAGGAAGAAATCTGCGTTCGAGGCAAAGGCTTGGGGCAAAATGCGAGTTAACTGGAACGTGCGAATTTTTCTGTGTGCTTCCGCCTTGCGTATGTACGGAAGAGTGCTGTCGTGGACGGTCGTTAGTTTGATTCCTTTCTGCTTCAATTCGGAAAGAAAGTTCAAGTACCAGCACGCCAATTTTTGTTGGGAGCTGAGCGTGTGTAGTGCTGCGGTTTGGCGGGATTTGCGCGCGCGCGGCGGGGTCCGGCCCGCGCTGCTTCCTGCGTCCCGCGGGCGGGGCGGGCTTCCTGCGCAGCATGGCCGTGTTCCCGTCCCCTCTGGAGTCCGCCAAGTTCATAGCTGACCACAGCAAGGATGTCTCCGTGGACGAGGACGGGGCGCGGCGGGTGGCAGAGAGCCTGTTTGACAAAGCTGCGGCGGCGGAGTTCGGGCTGGCGGGGTGGAAGAGCCTCCACGAGCTGAACCCCCGCGCCACCGACAAGGAGGCGGTGGACTGGGTGTTCCTGGTGGACACCCTCAACTTTTCCTTCTGGTCCGAGCAAGAGCAGCAGAAGTACCTGGTGAAGTACAAGGATAAAACCTACAGCGGCTACTGGTCCCTCTGCGCCGCCGTCAACAGGGCCCTGGACGAGGGTCAGTGAGCGCCGGGGAGCGGGGTCGGGCCGGGCGGGGCCGGGGCCGACACGAGCCGAGCGTGGAGGGTGGAATTGAAGGAGACGTCTCGCGAAGTGCTGCTCTCTCCCAGTTTCGGTAGCTCTGTGTTTGCAGGCAGTCCCGTGGAGCTTGGGGGAGGTAACTGCAAGGGCTTCCAAAATGCCGTCGTACTGAAGCTACTTAGCTCGTGGTCCTGACCAGATTATGACTCCAGTCGAAAGACTTTAAGGCTTGCTCTTAGTCAGCTATGCGTGACTTCGTTTATTTCACGTGTGTGCTTAAGATAATTCATATATTTCCGTGACAAATAAAAAAATGAGACATAAGCTGAGAATCCTCTGGGCTAATCTAATACCAGAGCAGCTCCAGTAAGTCTGAAAACCCGTATGGCCCTCAAACCAGTGGTTTAACCCAGTATTTTAAAGTTTCTTATTTAAAAAGTTTTTTTTTTTAAGTTTTGTATTTAAAACTGGTACTTCAGTGCTCAATCTTGTTGTTGTCCTCAGGGAAAATAACCCCAACCTGATTGTAGGTATCGATGAAAGTTTTAATTAATTTTATGCATAGTTGTAAATTAAGGGGGCATTAGTGTTAAGACGCTTTCTGTAAATGCACAATGGGATTAGAATCCAAGGGAAAACAGACCTATACCGACTACACTAGCAATATTACTAACTATATTTGCCAGCATGCTATGTAAACAACACACTCAAAATACGAAGACTAAGCAGCTTGGAAAAATTACATACTAAAATTAAGTATCGTTGTATTTTGGAAATTGTTTTGAGCAGCTCTGTGAGTGCAGTTATCACTGAAAACTAGGGTGATTGTAAGAGTTGACAGACTTTTCAGATCTTTCTGTACAAGTACTTTCATATGTAGCAGACCAATGTGTTAGGTCCTAGGATATGTTCTAATAACCTAAACGTCTTATTTTGACTTTTTGAAG
The DNA here is from genome assembly GCF_047495875.1 of Pithys albifrons albifrons. NCBI lineage: Eukaryota > Metazoa > Chordata > Aves > Passeriformes > Thamnophilidae > Pithys > Pithys albifrons. The sequence goes on along the minus strand of NC_092497.1, from coordinate 75,050,853 downwards.
GAATACCTATCACCAGCGCATCTTACTTTGCCACCATGACCCTTGACCAAGTTAGGCATGTATTTCGCTCTGACACAGAAGTGCCTATACCCTTGATTGAAGAAAGACATCGGGTGCTAAACGAAAGTGGAATAGTTCTGTTAGAGAAGTTTGGAGGCTCTTTCCTCAGCTGTGTTAAAATGAGCGAGAAGAGTGCTCAGAAACTACTACGTCTCATACTGGAAAATTTTCCTTCTTACAGAGATGAAGCTCTGTTTGAGGTGAGCTACTTCTAAAGCTGTGAAAACAGTCGTGCAATTTAGTAACAGTAAGAGACTTGATTGTTCATAACTAGACATGAAAAGGGTAACTTTTTTTTTTCACCACCGGAGTTGTGCCTTTTGTTTAATATGCTGTCTCTGTCTTTATTTTAATATATTCCAAATTCCAAATTAGATCATGCCTTCTTTGTGCTCATATTTGAGATAACTCCTGCCTGAAAAATCAGAGTATTTTTCCCCTTTTTTTCTCTTTTGCTTGAATTGCTGCCAACCTTCCTGCCCCCATCTTTCTTCTTTTACCTTGAGGTTCTCCACAGCTAATGAAGGAAATGAAACTGGTAGAATTAATGTACAGCTACTGGGACTCCACCCTCTTAACTGTTGTTAATTCAATATGCCTTGCACAAATGACACACGCCCCCCTGCATACTTTTATTAATGCTGGCAGTATACTGAAGCTTTTTGGTGTTGTTTTCCTGGAAGAAACTGATAGGAAGTAAACAAAGTCCATCTGGTATTTTCCGTCTCCCCGTTTCTCCTATACAGATATGCTTTTAGCATCGGTAGGTACGTAGCTGCACCTGTGCTCAGTTGCATGTTCAGTAGTATTCAGCTATTGCATCATAAAGTCCAAAAGACTATTTTAGTGCAGCCTATACTAACAAAATCTGTGCAGTCTTTTGGAGGTAGCTCCTTGGAATACCCATCACTGGAGCTCTGAACTTAACTGCATTTATTGTCCTTCAGTAGGTGGTATGATTTTGTTTTCCTTTGTCTCCTGCTATGAAGTAAGAAATGTTTACATGAAAAATAACAAGTTCTTTTTAAAACATCTTTGATGCTATTGTTTTAATTTATCTGGGGTTTTTAACATACAAAGTAATATATTGACAGTTTTTATGATCAAAAGAAATATTTTCCAAGTAAAGTGATGAGTTTTTTTCTTATCTTTATAGTGACTGTATTCATTGACCTTATGTTTCATGACATGAATGTGAGTGCTTTATAAAGCAAGCCTCCCTAAAAGCAGCAGCAGACTGCAGAGTGAAAAGGTGTTCCAAAAATGACCCCAGAGCCTAAGCAGTGACATAGTAATAAGGCCTGTTGCATGAATATGGAAGCTGTTTTTCTGCTTTCACTAAGCAAGATGTGTGTTTTGAAGATGGTGACATGGATCACATCATCAATGTCATTTCTCTGGCAGCAGGTTGAGCTCTCACAAGTAAGACTTCGTGTTCAGTAAAGGGTTAGGAGGGAACTGGAAAGATGGTGAGATACCCAAGAGCAAACTATTACTTTTCAAACATGGTTATAAAAAAAGTTCCACAGTAGCATCATACTGTCACAGAACGCTACAACTGCCCTAAATTCTGACCTTCTAGGGGAAGTTCTAAAATTAACACAATTATTTGGCTATATGCTTTTCCAAAGTCATACAAAAATATTTTAAAACATTACATGTATAATTATAGAAATTTTCAGTGTTTGTTTATTCTGAAAAATGAAATGCAAACCCAAACCAAAATCTTCAAACCATTGTTTTCTCCTTGGGTGGATAGTTCATATTTAGATGCTGTGCTGCATTTGATTCCCAACAGAATTTTAAATTTTAGACTACATTATACTCACATATCAGGGGTTTTGTGTTCTGACATAGACATAGTGGAGTCCTTTCTGATCCTCCAGTCATTGACATTGCATGTATTTATCTTTTAGTTACCATCACCTGGGACTGAGGTTGTAAAATTCTCATGATCCTCCTATTCTTTGGGGTTTTTTTACTAGCTGTGCTATCACATTTTGCTGTTTGCCAACACATTACTTCTCCTTTCCTCTAATATCAGTAGGACATAATTAGATATATCCCTTGATACTAGCACATTGTATTGGAGAGAAGATGTAAGTCTCTGTATGTGGTAGCTTTTCCTAGAAAGGAAGGGTGTTGTGGGAAAAAAACCGAAAAGCATAGTTGTATTGCCATGTTGTAAAAATTTGAGGGATTTTTACAAATTGTACTGTCTTTCACGGACAGAATCACAGACTGGATAAGGTTGGAAAGGACCACCGTGGGTCATCTGGTCCAACCCCCCTGCTCAAGGATGGATCATCCCAGAGCACATGGCACAGAATTGTGTCCAGACAGTTCTTGAATATCTCCAGTGAGAGAGACTCCACAACCTCTCTGGGCAATCTGTTCCAGTGCTGGGTTACCCACACAATAAAGAAGTGCTTCCTCTTTGAGATGTGGTATCATCCACCTAATGCTTTCCTTGCTTCCTGTTGAAAATAATTATGGGAAAATCTACTAGAAATGTTTAGTAGGCTTTTTCATATTGAGAATTTTATATAAATTCATGAGTTCTGTGCAGCATAAAAATTAACAATTGAAACAATAAAATTATAAATCCATTGGCTCGGCGATGAGTCCTAGACAGCATTTTTCTTCCAAATTAAATTGCAGCATGAAATGAAATGTTCCGTTTGAATTCTGCTGCCTTCTGCTCTTGCAGAATGGTGTGGTGCTGGAGACAATCAGTTCTTTCCTATATTGGAAAAATCTTAATGCTATGAAAGAAGAACACCCTTGCTTTGGGGCAGTAGGAGCTATGATAAAAATTGGTCTATTAGTTATTTACTTCCTGTTGTGATGTTTTAAGTAGTATTTTGACATTTAGCATACAAAATTGTATATGTTCTCCAGAAGTAAGTTTGTGCATCTGTTTCAGGTGCAGAATGAGGCACAGGGATGACAGGAGTTTTGAGTAGGTTTACAGAAACTGTTCTGTGAAATGTAGTTGGACTTCTGTTCCCAGTGTTTTTTGAGAATAGCATTTAAGTACAAAAAATATCTTTTGCTATCAGGAATAGCTGTATCATCTTAGCAATAAAGTAAAATTACATTAGCTGAAAAAAATGCCATTTTTAAACTTTGGTGGCAGTAAGGTGGCAGAATAAGACTGAAAATAAGTTGAATTGCCACCTATGTGTAATTCAGATTAACCATTGCAGTTAAATGTAGTTTAGCACGTATTGTCAAAAGCTATAAATGGAGGGAAACAAATACTTTTTTTCTTAAAGATGCAGATTTACAGTGACACATATTGTTCATCATAGTGTGAAAACCTCGGCAGCTTAGAGGTTATAGCATGTAATCAGTTTTTACCCTTTTGTCTAGTCACAAAAACTTGTAAATCATTATCAGGATTAGTAACAACAAAAAAGTTTGTGACAAAACTAGAACCACGCATAGTGTCTAGGAAAATATCATGTGTGGAAGTACATCTTTCACTGGAATTAATTTTCCTCTTTCCTCTGCACAACATATAGGAGCATTCATTTAAGTTTTCCTAAAATTTTATTTCCTTAATATTACAGACAAATGGATTAGTAAAATGTTTTAATTGTCTAATCCAACACATGCCTGTTATGCTTCTCATGTCAAACTAAAAGGTTGGATGAATGCTAGAGTGTCTGAAAATTAATGTTTGCTGGACTTTCAGCTACAGCATTTGCCAAGTGGAAGTAAAGCAACATGAATGTGTTCTGAGATCCAAGAATATTCTAAACAGTTTTTATTCCACTGCAAATGACTTCTGTTATATTATTCTTTTATTTATTTATGAGAATTCCACATAATTCTTATGTGCAGTTTGGATTGTTTATATTTTAAGGTGTTTGAGAGTGTTGCTCTTCTATTCTGTTCTAGTTAACTAACACGCTTAACCATAGGATAACTACATGTTATTCACTGTATTTCTTGATGTTTCAGGCACTTAAATAATCCATAAATTTCTTTCTTCAGAAAAAGAAGGTGTCTTTCTACAAACGAGCACAAATACTTGTGGCTGATACATGGAGTGTATTAGAAGGCACAGGAGATGGCTCTTTTGATGATATTTCTAGTCTGACAATTTTTGCTGACTATAGAATTCCTCAAGTTCTTGTTCACTTAAAAGCGATGAAGTATTCTGAAGAATTAATGAAGAAATTACGCAAAGGTTTGTTCTGCCCTTACTGATATTAAGTAATGTTACCCCTCTTGATGTGGTAGACTAAAGCTAGTTCTAAAATGTAATGTTTTGTCCATGTAAGGGTTTTGTGTACCTTTTTTCTTTAGGGAACAAGAATTTCTTACATAGTGATGAGGTAACATGCAGGAATTTTTTCCCCAACAATGATCTTGAATGAGATTTTAAGGTTACTTTTCTGTAAAGACTTGACTTTTCTGTGGATTAAACATTGGTAAGGGAGGATTAGAGAAACTCTAAGGTAGTTGATGTTCAGGTTTTTGAAGAGCTGCTGTTGCTAAAACCACGTTGCAGCATGAGAATAGTTGTGATTTTTGAGGGTCATGTAAAAGAAGCAGTGATTTCATTAACTCAGAGATGAATGTAAAAGCATGGGAATTCATCTTTATTTGTACTGAACTGCTAATTAACAAGCAAAACAATATTATAAGGGTCCATTAAAAAATACTGCTTTAAATGAAGTTAACAGCATATGACTAGAGTCTCAGTTTTACGGATGGTTCCAGCTTCCAGTACTGATGAAGCATGAACTTTAGTGAATAACAAAAAAAAAAAGCTAATCCCTCTTCCACTTTAAAATGACTGTATTTAGAGATAGGATGGTGTTACTTTCAAAATTACTCCGCAAGATAAACAGATGAATGCAACTGTCCATGGATCTTAATAGAACGGCAATATATATATACGTCTATGTGTGTACTTATATCCTAAGCTGACCATTTATATCCATTTTATCTTTCCATGAATCCTAGTGAGAACATTCCCATTCAAGTAATTCTGATGGTTCCTTTTACATTAAGTTTTGGAGGGTAGTGTTTCTTTTAATTTTAAAATCTTAAAATAGAGTGATCCTGGCAGAAAACAAAACTATAAAATATATTAACTATAAAGTATACTGTAATAAAAGACTGTCCTTTTGTCTCCACAAGCAGAGAAATGATCATATGATGTGCAGTATTGCCTGTTCTTTTCTAAAAGCAGTTCCTTAGAATACAGGATGTTGTTTTAATTGAATGGGAGGTAAACTTTTAAGTGCATATGGTAGAATTAAACCAATCATTAGAATATGACTGTTAACGGTTCTAGTGTAAGTGATGGCAGCTGGAGTCCTAGAAGAGAATAAATATGAGGAAGAGAATAAATATGAGGGGGAAAAAATGAATAAATTCAGGCAGTCGTTGTCCTTCTGTCTTTTGCATGTAAATAGATTGCTGTCTCTTGTGTCTGCAGGAACAATTTTCCAATCTGGAGACAAAGAGGAGGTAGAGATCCGTGGCTGTTCTATTTGGTGTTGTGAATTGATTTGTAAGAAGTTGAAGGAGCTCTATCAGAAGAAGGGTCAGGACACACATGAAAAGATCAATGCGGTTTTACTGGATTATTATCTTTGGGACTATGCCAGAGATCACAGGGAAGAGATGAAAGACATTCCATTTCACCGAGTACGGTGCATATATTACTAAGTTCTGTCTGATAGCTGTTGTATTCTTGCATTATCTTTTGCACTGCAGTTTTGCTTTTTGTACGGTGGTTTGTCATGGACGAATTTGGAACTGATTAAATCAAATGCTTGTTTGCTGGTGATGTATCATCTTGCTTTGCTGCCTTTTTTCCTGCCCCCTCCCCCTCCACTCTCCCCCCCACCCCCCCCAACGGCTTCTTCTAATCTTTTGCTTGTCCTGACTGGAATTAGCAGTGTAAACTTTGCCAGACAACCCATGTTAACGCAGGGTTTATGACTCCTGCGTTGAGCTCTGTGTCTGTGTGGATACCTGCCTGTGTGCACACCCCAGTGTGTGTGTGCACTTGCAGTGCAGCTCGCCGCCTCCTTGGCTGGTGCCTGCCCGTCCCCTCTCACACCTGCACAGAGATGGCAGGTGCTCAGTGCATGTTCAGAGATGAGAGTGGAACCAGTCCATTCGTCTAATAAACAATGTGGTGACAGATGTGACACAGTGTACGTCTGTGTTTTCACTGGTGTGAGCAGCCCCCAGTGAGATGGAGGGGTGGGACACTAACTCCCCATGGGTGGGAAGGAGTCACAAAATCACAGAATCATTTAGGTTGGAAAAGACCTCTGAGATCATCCAGTCCAACCCATGACCTTAGCACAATTTTGTCAACTAGGCCATGCCAGTAAGAGCCACGTCCAGTCTTTCCTTGAACACCTCCAGGGGCAGTGACTCCACCCCCTCCCTGGGCAGCCCATTCTAATGTCCAATCACCCTTTGTGTGAAGAAATTCCTCCTGATGTACAACTTAAACCTCCCCTGGCTTAAGATTGTGTCCTCTAGCTCTATCGCTACTTGCCTGAGAGAAGAGACTAACCCCACCTGGCTATAACCTCAGTCCAGGTAGTTGTAGAGCGTGGTAAGGTCACCCCAGAGCCTCCTGCAGGTTAAACACCCGTAGTTCCCTCAGGTGCTGCTCACAGGACTTGTGGTCCAAACCCTTCACCAGCTGCGTTGCCCACCTCTGGACCTCAGTGTCCTTCCTGAACTGAGGCACCCAGAACTGGAGAAGGAGGGAGGGCAGTGCTGGCAGCGGCGCCCGAGCCGGCGCGGCCCTTCCCGGCTCCTCCCGCCGTGCCGCCGGGGGCGCTGCTGGCGCGGGCGGTGCCGACATGGGGCCCGTTGCCTAGCGAGAGCCTTGCACAGCGCGGGGCCGGGCCCGTCTTGCCGCTCCGCTGGTCTGCTGTGCCGCCGCCCGTCCCGCAGTCCCGCCGCCCTGCCCGCCCGTCCCGCAGTCCCGCCGCCCTGCCCGCCCGTCCCGCTGTCCCCCCGCCCTGCCTGCCCGCCCCGCTGTGCCGCCGCCCGTCCCGCTGTCCCGCCGCCTTTTTCCTCTGTCCCGCGCTCCGTGCGCCCGGCCCGGCGGCACGGCCGGACGCAGCAGGAGCAGACGGACTCCGCGGCCCTGGGCGGGTCCGACACTCAGGCGTGATCCCGTTCCCGGTTTCTCAGGTTTGGAGAAGCGGCAAAGACGGGAGATATGTGGGGCCGCCCTCGCGGCATCCCTGCCAGGATGTTTGCTCCTGCCTTACGGTAGCCAAGGGCCAACAATGCATCCAACACCAGAGTATCGCTTTAGCTTTGGCTTACTGGGGATATTTCGTACTCCAACGTTCTTTTAGAAAACAGAATCTTATAGGATAGGGTTTCTCTTCCATACTCTCGGAACATTATTAATTTATCAATATAACTTTAAAACCAGAAGGGAAATGTCAGCAATTCATAGCAGTACTTCCCAGGGGATAAAAGTTAATGCACAGAGATAACTAAAATCAGTAATCACCTAAAAGGTGTTAGGAATCTGTAGTAAGTAAGTTCATGTGTCTGTTTCTGATTGCCGTGTACCCTGTGATACAAGTCTGACTGCACTGCCATGCTTGCTTTGTTTGGATTGCTCCTGTTGACTCAGGAAAACGGGGCTTTTCTCTCTTCTGAGCTTCGGATGGTTTCTCTGTGGATAGCCAAATCCTCAGACTAAACGGAATAGAATGAAATGCAAAAGCTCCTCTCTTTACAGCCACAAGGCAACAACTGTTTAAAGCTGTCATTTTTCAACAAACCTGAATTTTAGGGGCTTAGCTGATGGATTCTGACAGTTTAATAATACCTCTTTCTTAAAGGCAGCATGTGTGAGTTCAGCAAGCAGGAAATTCAGAAAACTTCACCTTGCACAGCAAATATTCTTAGAGTTAAATTAGCAACAACAACAAAAGAGGTGTGTTTGGGATCCAGCAGTAATCGTGAGGGTTTGTGAATTTTAGTGAAAGACTGCTCTAAAGAAAGGCTGTTCCTCGATGTTTACAGCTGTGCTACTGTACCATTCTTACGCTTTAAGAATGAATATGCACCAAGCAGTGTAAGGAATCATGTAAGCTAAAATTATAATTAATAAAAAAGTATTATGTACATGCTTAAGGTCAGAGATCAAAATCAGAAGAATGCTTTACATGTAATAACTAGATACGTTTAAAATTACACTTTCTTTGTAGGCAACACAACCTTTTCTCTGTGCTTGTCAAGTTACAAGTGTTTGATCCTTCCTAAGTGGAAAAGAGTTTTAAAACTCATGCATAAACATATAACTTTTGGAGAAAAAAGTTTTGTTTGACTGATTTATGTTGTCTGTGCAATATGAATGCAGGAATAGGAAAATGAGAGGATTCGTTGTAAGCATTTGCTGTGGCAACAGTGTTTATTAATAAGCTGTTATGATATCATTGCTTTATATGGCTGTGTTATGTTCAAATAGGAATCAGGCAACTTCCAGATTTAAGTCTGCTAGGTTGGAAATTAATAGGGACAAAATTAATTTACTGTCATTAATATAGCTGCTTTTGTATCATGTATTTTTCAAGATTGTAATGCTGTTTACATATTCTTTAGGAACTTTCTATTTCAGGAAATTACTAATTCTTATTTATTATGTAATGTGGAAAACGTTTTTTCTTAGTTACAGACAACTGCAAACAATGTGAATAAAGTGGTGGTAACAGATGTCTTGCTGAGTATGTGAACACTGAATGGGAAGCACGAGGGTGGAGTCTGGCATGGAGGAGATCCCAGTTAAAGTTGCTGTCCGAGTAAGACCTCTGCTTTCCAAAGAAGTTCTTCATAACCACCAAGTGTGTGTCAGATTAGTCCCAAATACAAAACAAATCATCATTGGAAAGGACCACGTCTTCACTTTTGATTTTGTATTTGGGACAAGCTCAACCCAAGAAGAAGTTTATACTGTTTGCATTAAGCCTCTTTTAGTGTCTCTAATTGAGGGGTACAATGCTACAGTGTTTGCATATGGACAGACTGGTTCTGGGAAGACCTACACCCTCCGGGGTAACCACATTGGTAGGTTATAGAAAGTTTGTTTCTTTTTTTAAATTGGTGAACAGTTCATTTGTGTAAGTTAAATGTTTATTACATAGTAGATAGTGCTGCAGAATTTTAAGGCCTGATGAAGAAAGATGAAAAAAGCTTCCAAAGTTTATGTGATTAATTAAACTGTCTAACAACTTATCCATAAATTAGGCTATGCGAAAAATATCTAAGAAAAAAAATTATAAAGTGCTGTTTCACATTCCACATTTTCATATGCAATTTAAACTAACATTTCTTTCTGAAACGCAGTGTTTTCTGAGACTTTTTCTGCATTTTTCTTACCTTGAAAATATCTGCATTAGACAATTAATTGTTTGCTTACTCACTGTGTTGGCTTTGTTTGGGTTTTTCTGAGAGACGTTTCTGTGACATCAAACAAATTTATGATTTAATTCTTCCGAATGGATATAAAGAGATTATTCTAAATCTCTTGGTAGGTATTAAAAATTTCCTTTTATTTAGAATCATAGAACCACAGAATTATTTAGGTTGGAAAAGACCCATAAGACCATGAAGTCCAACCATTAACCCAGCATTGCCAAATCCATAATCTAGTTTATTCCAATGCTTGATCATCCTTTCAATGAAGAAATTTTCCTCATATCCAATCTAAACCTCCTCTGGTGCAACTTGAGGCTATTTCCTCTTGTCCTGTCATGGGTTACTGGGATAAGAGGCGAGTCCTCCCCTGGCTACAACCTCCTGCTAGGTGGTTGTAGAGAGCAATAAAGTCGCCTCTGAGCCTCCTGTTCTCCAAGTTAAACAACCCCAGTTCCCTCAACTGCTCCTCACAGGACTTGTGGCTCCAGATCCTTCACCAACTCTGTTGCCCTTCTCTGGGCAGACTCAAGCATCTCAATGTCCTAGTTATAGTGAGGGACCTAGAACTGAACCCAAGGATTCATGGTGCAGCTTCATCAGAGCTGAGTACAGAGGGATGATCCCTTCCCTCATCCTGCTGCCCACACTGTCTGACACAAGCCAGGATGTCACTGGCCTTCTTGGCTACCTGGGCACACTGCTGGCTCATGTTCAGCTGCTGTCAACCAGCACCTCCAGGTCCTTTTCTGCTAGGCAGCTTTCCAGCTTCTCTTCCCCTAGCCTGTAGCACTGAATGATGACTCAAAGGCAGGACCTGGCACTTGGCCTTGGCACTCCTACTGTTGTCCTGTTAATTCTGCCCAGTGTGATAACTTCACTTACATTCCCTCCACAAGTAGTTTTTTAATGTTCCTGCAAGCATTGCCAGCCAAATTGTTTAGGTAGTGAGTGTCACAATCAAGGCTATTCACAGCTCAGTAATTATAACCTTTTAGTTTTATGAATATATTCACTAAATTCATCGTTAGATGTAAGCAACCCTTTAGTGTTTTGGTAGAAAAGATTCTTTGTATCTTCTCATAGACAAATTGTTTCCATATTTTTGAATAAAGAACAGAGATTATTAATTAAAGCATTGGCCTATGCTGAAAATTAAAAAACAAATAGAGTTTGGCATTAGTGTTTGTGCTGGTTTAAAGGTAAACCAGTGGGAAAAATGAACCTGACTCAAGAGAGATTACAAGTCAGAGTAACAACTTACTTAAAAAGATTACAATAAATACAGTGATACAGAGGAAAATTGGGTTTAACCCACAAAAACCAGATGTATAACCCAGCACTCTGGGGCACAAAATGAATAGTGTTCATTAGCCCCTGTGCTGTGAGCCACATGGTCCCCCTGAGTACAAAGGAAAGGGAAAGGAAAACCTGTTGATGTTGATGATGTTGCCTGAAAAGACTGCGGAGAAAAACTCTGGGCTAATTAAGTAGCAGATAAGATAAGGTGGCAGAAGCATAATGAGCACCCAGGCTCCAACACATTCATGCGCGTGCCTGGACATTGGCTTCATTATTTTTGTAGTAATGTCTATCCAATCCTCGTTCACTCATCTCTTGGTTCTGCCTTGTTCCGCCCCTGGCACACCTCGTCAGGAACTGAGTTTGGGGGAGTTTGGGACTTCATCATCCTTATCTTCTGCATATCACATTGGGTCCTAGGAGCTCCTCCAGTATTCTGATCCTTGAGGTCACTCTACCTATGTTTATGTCTCTTGGTGCAGGCCTTGAGATGTTTTTTAGCAATTCTACCTTGAAAAGAAGACTCAACAGCTAACAGAATTTTGAGAGATTGATATGGGATGTGCAAACATTAAGCTCTTAAGCTACTGTGGGTACTTTACTAGAAAATCTGCATTGACTGTAACTATTTCAAAAATCTATAAAAATTAAAAAATCAAGAACCAAAAAAATCTCTGAGGCATCAGTGAGGATGATGGTCGCAATCTGGTGGAGAGTGACAACTGCAGTTCTGTCGAGGTTCTGGTCCTCCTCTGGATCCGACAAGTGGTACCAGAAGTCCCCAAAACCCCAAGGTTATATATGCTGAGGTTCAGGTGGGAATGCTCAGTACCTCCCCTAGGGTGGGGAGTTTCAGAGTGGGTGATTTAACTCTGTGAGTCATGGGTTATTTTTGGAATCTTTGATGGTCTTGGTTGTTGCAGCTTCCTGTTGTGCCAGTCCCTAATAGGCCATTAGAGGACATGACCCCTCAGGCTGGGCATGAAGGTGCTTGTGCCTCCCCAGAGGGGAGTTATCACACACTGGTGTGAAAGCAAACACTCCCATCTCCCAGGGTTCTCTATCACCCAGCTTGTGTCAAGTGTGCCTTAGGCAACTGCTGTAAACAACCCATTATTAACAGTTCATCATAAATTACACGGAGGGTGTGAAAAACACAGTTTTGTTTATACCACACAGTGATAAACTGGTCCTGGTCGCTGTAACTAAGACAGTGTTCCATGTCTACTTTGAAAAATTAGGAAATTACTGTCAGTGTTGGTCATAAATATTTTCTCACTAAGCTACTGATGATTTTAGTTTAAGTAGATTTTATAGTTTCTCAAACCCTCGAGATGTCGTTGCCAACCGTTATGAGTAGGGATAAAGAAGAAATCTATACTCCGAGGAGTAGATTTAAAGCAGACTCCATATTTTTCATAACTTTCATGACTATAACTTTATGTAATTCAGAATTTAACTTTGAATCCTATTAATGGATGCAAACAAATGTTCTAACACCCAAGAAAACAAATATTTACAAAAATCCTTATGAACATTGAGGTCTTCAAATTCCCTAGTATTTTGAGTACCAAATCTCATAGATTTCTTTCAGTTTCAAGTCTCTGATAGAATAACTGCAAGCCTCTGTGACATTTATGCTTGTATTTTAGCATCAGTTGCAGTGGAGGAAAAAGGCATAATCCCACGGGCTATTCAGGAATTATTTCAGCTTATTTCTGAAAACCGTAATATTAGCTTCCATGTGAAAGTATCATATGTAGAGGTTTACAAGGAAGAACTTCGAGATTTGTTGGAGCTGGAGACCTCTGTGAAAGAATTACATATCCAAGAAGATGGGAAGGGAAATACAGGTAGGATTTCAGCTCTAAATTTTGATGTGTTGGGTTTCAGTTGTGTGTCCAGGTTATTCTTGCCTTCTCTTGAAAGTGCTTATTCATTGCCAATGCTAGGACAAAGAAAAGTTCAAGTTTCAGAATATAAATTCAGTTTAGCTGATTTGAAGCAGTTTTGTTTTCAGATGCTTGTGACCAATACAGATGTTCTGTCTATATGTATGGAAATGGCAACAAATGATAAAGTAAATATACAATTATTTCTTCGAAAAATTCTGTCTGGAAAAAAAATAGTGTCCCATTATCCACTTGAGTAAGTATTTTAAGATTAAACCATTGTTTCTCCCGTGAAAATTATAGTCATTAAGCTGCTTACATTGTAAATATTTGCTCTCTTTTCACTATGAAATGAGTGGAAGAGACCAATTCATTAAGAGGTGTAGGTATTTTTATGATAGTAGCTATTTTTGGAGGCATTGAGATTAACACCCTCTAGGTATCTTGTTCACCACATGAAAATGCTAGAAGAATCCATATCAGAGATACGTTATTCTCAAACTGTATAATCTGTTTTAAGTTTTGCTTTTTTGTTTGTTTATATTCTAATTGCTGTGATTAATATTATTATACTGTTGTACTGAGCTGTCACGGTTTTCTTGGTTGTAGTTGAAAGAAGGCATTAATTTAGCACAATTCTTGCAGACAATATCATTGCTTCAACAGGATACCACAATATATTTTAAACTATTTCTCTTCCTCAGCAGTTTGAGTCAGCTTCAGTGGACTGTGCTAGGATATTTTCTGTCCTTCATTAAAAGAAAAATATGACAAGAAATATACTTGGTAGGAGTATTTGGTAGAAGTACATGTCCACTGTATTAGATTACTAACAGATACCTGTCCCAAAGGCTTAACTATCTAAGCTATTTAGGATAGAAATTCTGTTCTTGCCACAGACCAGGAATAATTTTTACTAAAAATCTTATTGTTTTTATTTTGTTGTTGTTTTTTTTAAACTGTCAAAATGTCCTTTGAGCTGACTTTGCTCATACTTTTTCCAGCTAGCACTATACTATAAAGTGTGTAAGCCAAAGTGCAGTGTGTAAATGAGTTGTGTATTGTGTTTAAGATATTGTTTCAAATGCTATGATACAATACACCCATATATTAAATTACAGGGTCCAGATGTGTTGTACCTCATGCTTGTCATGTATTGATGTGGTCTTGTCTATAGCTATATGCTATGACCTCTTAACAATGCAGAGTTTTATGTTTCTCTGATATGTATTTATAGTTATTGCTGTACACTTTTGCTGTAGAGTTTAGAATTAATTGGATTATTCTTTCTTTCACTTGGTCTGGTGCTTGCAGTGATTGTTGGTGCCAAGGAATTCCAAGTAGAATGTGCAGATGAAGTGATAAGCTTGCTGGAAAGTGGCAATGCAGCTCGTCACACAGGCTCAACACAGATGAATGAGCACTCTAGCCGATCTCATGCCATTTTTACCATCAGTATTTGTCAGAAGCAATCTGCTGAGTCTCAGAAAAATACTGATGCTGCACGGGATTTGATCACTTCAAAGTTTCATTTTGTGGATTTGGCAGGATCAGAGAGGGTAGCAAAGACTGGAAATACTGGTGAACGCTTCAAAGAATCAATTCAGATCAATAGTGGTCTCTTGGCCTTGGGAAATGTCATCAGCGCCCTTGGAGACCCAAAAAGGAAAAGTGTACATATTCCATACAGGGATGCTAAAATCACTCGTATTCTGAAAGACTCTCTTGGAGGAAATGCCAAGACTGTTATGATAACATGTATAAGTCCATCTGTATTGGACTTCGATGAGTCTTTAAATTCCCTCAAATATGCCAACAGAGCCAAAAACATTAGAAATAAACCAGTAGTAAATTACAACCCTCAAAAAAACCGCATTGATGAAATGCAACTTGAAATCAGATTACTTCGGGATGCTTTGCAGAACCAGCAGGTCAGTAATCAGCATTTACACAACTTAAATCAAGAAAAAGCTCGTATCAGTTCACTTGAGGAGCAGCTCACCCGCCTTCAGGTTCAATATTTCAGTTACAGAAATTGTGTAGATGAAGCCTTCCCCTTCCTGGTTGATTTGAATGATGATGTTGGCTTAAGAAGCAGTCAGCAGGACAGGTTACAGAAATGGATCACCATGGTACAGAACATAAGGAAGGAAGCTCTCACCGTCCAGGAAACTGACACAGAGACTGAGATCAGCTCAGAGCCACATCACATTACAATTCTTCAGCTTAAGAAGGAACTAAAGAAATGCCAGGTATTTAGTTTTAAGTTCAGTATTTAAATAACTAAGTGAAAAAGCTATCTACCAAAACTTGAATTCAATTTCAAAAGGTGTATAAAACTGTCACCTGTACTTATTTTGACAATTTAAATTTAATTTGCAATTTTGTATGATCTTGTTGGGCTAATCTCTGGGACATAGGTTTATTTTAATAGATGTTTGAATACACAGTCATCTTAATGATGACAGAGATAAGTAAAGTAATGCTATATTTTTGCTAATCAGTTTCAAGATGGCTCTAAGGCTTAGCTGTTCTTTTGTTAGATTTTTATTTTAGTTATGCCCACGTGCTAGGTTTGGCTTGGATGGAGTTAATTTTCTTTATAGCTGCTCTTACGGTGCAATGTTTTAGATTTGTGACCAATAAATTACTGATAATGCAGTAATGTTTTAGGTCTTGCTGAACAGTGTTTGCAGAGCAACAGGCCTTCTCTGTTTCTGCCTCTGCTCCCCCAGTGAATGGACTTGGGGATGCACAAACTGTGTGGAGACACACATATAACCAAGCTGACAATCCAAACTATCCAAAGAGGTATTTCATGCCACATAACATCATGCTCAGCAAAAAAAAAAGGGAAGAGTAGGATGTTTAGGGAAATTGGCTGTGTTTTGCCTGGGAACTGGTTGAACATCAGTCAGCCATGAGAGGTGGTGAATGATTACCTTTGCATCATTTACTTTGTTTTGCTTTCTTTCTCTCTTCCACCTCACCTTCACTTACTGAACAGTTTCTGTCTTGACCCCACAAATTTTCTTGCTTTCACTCTTCCTTTGCTCTTCCTCCATCCCACTGTGGAGTGGGAAAGGAAGTGAGAAGACAGCTTTGTGTGTAATTGCTGATGTTAACCCACAACAGTGTTTTCTGGCACCCAACCTGCAGCTCAAGGTCTTCAAGATAATAACAAATTTGCTTTGACTGTGGTAGATAAAACTTCTAGCTGTTCTACCTGTTGTTATTTGAGGTGAGTGTTGCAGGTCATGAAGCTGCATATTTGCTTTAATTGCTGACATGTCTGTTTCCTTGAATATTCAGAAGCTTCATTCTTTTCTAGCTGTACAACAGCCTCCAAGAATAATTAACAACTTTTTTCAGATTTTCCTGGTTTGTGTGCTGTTTATCCCTGTGCTTTCCTTTGCTTGGGAGACCTATGACAGAACCACTGGCCATCAGCCTAATTTGGTATTTGGTTCTTCCACTGTGGGTGTCCCAGTAGTCCAAGACCCAGCTAATGGATAAAACCAACTGCTATACTTGTCCCCTCTTCTCTGAGAGACCTTTAGTGGAGAAAGGGAAAAATTACACCTCCCTCCCTCTCCTCCAGGATCATTTTTTATGGCCTTGATGTAATGGCTTCTGTGATCCTTTAGTATCCTCACATAATCAGACTGTTCATACTGCTGTATTGTGATCTCGATTTTGATTATTGTTTATAAGGTTAAACAGCTAACTGAGGATGCCACACAGGAACATTCTCTAAGGTGATTGATCCCTGATGTTGTCAGTGTGTATGGGAGGAGCTGGGCAGGTGCATTGAGCCATTGCTGCTTCTCATAGCTTGGGACTTCGTTCCTGAAACAGGCTCATAACCCATCAGACTAATACCTCATTTGAAGCAGGGAAAGTGAAACACAGTGACTTGTGTAGCTGTTTTGGACTTAGCCCATGCTTATCAAGTCACCATCCAGTGCTCTTAGAAATGCAACAGGTTCTCCTGATCTAAAAGCCCACAGACAAGCACTGAGAAGGTCTCTTGCTCTGAGGCCACACAAACAGACACTAAACCAGAGACTGAACCCTCAACTGTAGTAGTCAAGAAGAAACAGTGGAGGCAGAGGTCAGCTTACTGAGAGAAGAAGCAGCTGCTCTGAGGAGGAGAGAGGAAGAAACAGCCTGTTCTGCAACAGGATAGGAAAGGAAAGAGAGGTGGGAGCTACCTGGTTCCTACCCATGGCCAAGCTGAAAAATATATGTAAAGATTTTGTTTGACAGCAGGATGAGGTAATTGCTACCTGTTTGCCACAGAACTGAAATGATGGCATTAACAGTCTGGAACTAGAAGATAAGGAAATATAGCAGCTGGGATCCATTGCTAGGCACTGTTGGATTGACAGAGGGATCAGAAGAGGGTCAGCCACCCGCAGCCTCCAAGGGTGACTCTTACTGAGCATGAAGACAAAGTATGCTCTTAAGGAAAGACCCTGTACCCCAATGAGGCATGTGGACTGCCACAAAGGAGTGTATCTAATGTTTGAGGAAATTAAAGGTGCTTGAGGTGGTCTGCAGTGACACAGACAATAATCAGGCCTCCAAAGATCCAAATAACATACAGTGTACATGGTCTATGTGGCAGATGTCTGTACAGAGTAAACTGACATTGAGTGACAGCAACCTGGCAATGATGGATTGGGCTGACACTGCAGAACCAGCTTTCTACAGACCAGTCTGCCAGCCCCAGTGATGAGAAGCTCTGTTCCCTCCCTCCTCTATGGGCTTGCATCTTAGCTGTGGAATGACTGTTACGCAAGGTTCAGCAACTCAAAAGATAATGAGAATGATCTCTTTCCCCCCTTGCTTGGGCAGACCAGCTTCTTGGCTATCACAAGTAGGCCTTTCTCTGCTTAAATGAAAAGGAACCATGGGCCCATGCCACATGCCACCCTGTGATTCTATCTGTGCAACTGTGGGAAGGATATGAGAAGCGGGAGGGTACACCTGTCTTGGTCCTGGAACTCTGTGTACATGAATAATGGGAAATAGCAGTGGTTATAAATGGTACTACTAGGAAGATTACTGCTCCCGTTGCTGTCAAGCAATTCCTGAGATGCCCTAGATAGGCTGAGGACCTCCCCACTCTTTCTGATACTGATTCAATGGACTTACGTCCATGTGGGTTTGAACCCCATGCTTCTACCATGGAAGGACCATGCTGGTCTGTTGTAGGATCATACCTGTCAATAGTCTTTGTAGCGTAGCCTGGGCTCCTGTCCTAAGAGACCACTGTAACGTACAGAAACCAAGTCATGGACTAAATCAGTGGACTTTTTAGGAAGTACTACAGCAGGAATCACCTAAGACAACAAAGAACAAGCCTCACAACAAGCCAGACATGTGCAGCAGTGACCCAGCCTGAGATGGTTTTGATGTCCGGTGCCACAACACAACTTGCCTCTCCTAAAGTGATTACTTAAAAGACAGGACCCAAGCTATGGACTAAATGAACTCATTTGACATTTTACAGGTATTTTACAGAAATGGCCTGTAGACTAAAGAATGACATTGGATAAATACATCCTGTGGTGAGTGAACAATTGGCTCACAGGTCGAGCCAGAGGGTAATAGTGAATGGGGTAACATCAGACTGGTGACCTGTCACCAGTGGAGTTCCACAGGGCTCCATCTTGGGCCTTGTGCTCTTCAACATCTTCTTAAATGACTTGGACAATGGATTGGAAAGGATACTGACCAAGTTTGCAGATGATAGAAAAGCTGGAAAAGTTGGGAGGTCCTGCAGAGTGATCTCAACAAATTAAGCAGACTGGGTAATCACCAACCATATGAAGATCCACAAGGGACAGTGCCGGATTCTGCACCTGGAATGGGGCAACTCTGGTTGTTCATACAGACTGGTGAATGAGATACTGGAAGGTTGTGCCATGGAAAGGGACCTGGGGGTCCTGGTCACTGGCAAGTTGAGTATCACAGAATACGCTGAGCTGGAAGGGACCCACAAGCATCATCGAACCCAATCCTTAGTCCAGCGCAGGACACCCCAAGAGTCACACTATGTTCCTGAGAGTATCATCTAATTGCTTCTTGAATTCTCTCAGGCTTAGTGCCGTTGCCACTTCCCTAGGAAGCCTGTTCCAGTGCCCAACCACCCTCTGGGTTAATAACCTCTTTCTAATATCCAGCCTAAACTTCTCCTGGTGCAATTTCAGGCCATTCCCTCAGGTTCTATCACTGGTCACCACAGAAAAGAGATCAGTTCCTGCTCCTCCTCTTTCCCTCGTGAGGAAGTTGTAGACAGCACTGAGGTCTCCTCTCAGTCTCCTCTTCTCCAGGCTGAACAGACCAAGTGACCTCTACACTGGAGACTGCACCCAGATAGGGGGAGCAGAACAAGGCAGATGACCCAAATCAACCAAAGAAATTAAAAGGCTTAGTTACATTAGCTGTCCTTGTGCTTGGGAGCTGGCTGGGCATCAGTCTATCCTTTGGATGTGGTGAGTGATTGGATTTGCATTTATTAATTGCCTTTGTATTACTTGTCTTGTTTTCTCTGTCCTTCCATTTCACCTTCACTTACTGAGCAATTTCTGTCTTGACCCACAAGTTTTCTTGCTTTTACTCTTCCTTTGGGTTGGGAGCTTGAAAGTGAGGGAGAGGCTGTGTGTGGTTACCTGCCTGTGGGGGCTAGCCCAGAACAGTTGTCCTGTGAACTCAGAAATTGTCTTAAATGCTGCAAATATATTACTCTGTCAGAAGCATTACAGATATAACTACAATGCAGGTATTTTCACAGATATCAGTGTACTTACAGATAATCCATGGACTAAGTTTTGCAACTTATTTCTAATACTATATAGTACTGTGTATGTAGTATGCTGGTCTGTCTAATATCTTTAATTTCCTAACCTGTATTTCTTCAGCAGCGTTCTCACAAAACATTGCCATGCCTTAAGCTGGGTTTCTAAACTATTTACACATTTCTTTGTCTAATCACTTTTCTAACACTTGCTCTTGTGTTGAATATAAACTTTTGCTTTTTGGTGGCATCATACTTCTTTATGGTTTTCTAGCTGAAATGAGAATTTCAAAACAAGATTATTGGCATTTTAGCATGCCGATATCCCATAAGGATCGTCTTGCCAGTAGCTCTGATTAGCTGTTTTTCAGACAGCAAATAATAGTCCTAGACAATGACCTGTGGGGAGAAGAGCTCTCAGCTTTGTCAGGCATGATAATGTCTCCTATCAGAACTGACACATGATCAAATAAATAAATCTTTTTGGCAATATCCCTGTATACATTTAAGATTCTGTCATAAGATGAATGCTGAGAAAAACTAATTTGAGTCTGTCTTGTAGTGGAAGGAGACAGTGTTCCAAGAAGTTAGAATTTCGTAACATCAACTCATTTTTATTTTGTACACCAAACTGTGATGTCTGTACATTGTTATCAGGCAATTGCATAAACATAAACAAATGTCTATTCTTTGTTCTCAAGGAATCTATATCACAACTTTTTTCTTACTTCTTGATTTTCTTCTGGGGTTTATTTTAAACCCCTGTTTCCTATGTTCAAAACAGCATAAAAGCTGAGCTTAAATTTCCCCAGGCAAATATGCCATCCACATTCAGGTGGAGATAGTTAAGGAAAGTCTAAACTAAACGAGACAGCACAGACTGTAGAGCAGCATTTGCATATGGACAGATTTAATGGCTAATAGTGGACCTATTCTTGTGTACATACACATTTCTTTGCTAACACCTATGATTGCCTGGACAATGCTGTTTTACACAAAATTTAAATACTGGCATAGTGGATTAGCCACAGCTAACCATCAAACTGATTCATACCTCCACCAGCAGGACTCATGGATCAAAAATTAGGAATAACAGGAACCAGAAGATTTGTAGATTGATGTTATGTTTCAATACTTTGTATTTGGCTTCTACAGGCTTCCTGGAAGAGTAACAACATTTGGAAGTCTCCTTCCATCAGTACTGGATTATTCATTCCCAAGAACACCTGAAGAAGCATTCTTACAATTGGTTTAATCTTTAAGCTGTTACCCAAGTTTCAGAAAGAGGACAGCTGTTCTTATTTTTTTTCATTTGAGAAGTGTATTTATCCTAGGATACTTAGCTCTTGTGGCTGCATGTAACAGAACACGAAAGAGAATAATTTAACTCAGATATATACTTCAATAAAGGAGCTCTGATTATGAGTACATTATTCCCTTTGGAAGAATGCAGCGTATCAGAACAAAATCAATAGATGAAACAGAAGTTAAAAATAACTGGTAGAAACCTCAGGTAGCCACTTGCACATATTTGCCATACATATCTGAAAATATTGCAGTTCTGATCATGTCTTTTAAGAACAAATGAAGTTTTGTTTTGTTTTGATTCTTTTTCCAACTGTAAGAACTATAATGTCCCCTTTTCCCCAGCTGAACTTCTCTTTTGTTATCTAGCAGGCACTAGTTGTGGATGAAGAAGTATTCAGCCAGAAGAATCGTGAAGTGCAGATAATGCAGAATCAGATAAAGACATTGCTACAGAAAAATGAAGAACAACTGGAATCATTAAAGGAGGCTCAAGAAACACATAGATTACAGGTATTTTTCCACTCTTACACATGCATCTGTATTGAATCATCCTTCCACTGTGTTAATGCATTCAGCAGGTCCCTGTATTTTCTTTTTACTCTACCAGTCAATATTGGAACATTTTGATTGATTTAGAGCTCACCTAATGAGTTGGGTTCATCTACTAAATGAACCACAATAATGTGATTCCTGAAGTCTGTATATAAGCTTAGCAGTGCCACAGCCTTCCTATGTAACTTGAGATGAATCATTCCTCCCCTACATGCTTCCTGAAACATAATACACATCCCTATCCCCAGATTTGTTATTACCGTTAGGTAATTTCAGAACAATTAATGAATTAGGATTTTTGAAAGACTTTGAAAGATTCTTTAGACTCTAAAAATGACTATAAAGATTCTTTAATTTAAAGGTTCTAGAGAAATTTGTGACAGCTTTATTAAGTATATTTAAGTATGTAAAATGATAAGAGTATTGTCCCCTCTTGACTTTATAAGACAGAATTCCATCTTAACTTTCTGATCATTTACTAGTAGAGAAAACTGAGTGATGTAATGGAAAGTGGCATAGTGACAAAGAGGCTGCTTGCCTCTTTCTTTCTCTAGATCCTGTGCTTGCTTATGAGATTAAGATAGCTGTCATGTGCATAACATTTCAAGATTGAGAAGACTGTAGATAGAATATTTAACATTCTCCTGGTGTTGCCTTTCATATGGATGATAGAGAAATTATTATATGACTTGTTAAAAGAGAAAAGCATAAACATGGATAGCTAGTGGTTTTCTCCTTATTATACTTTTTCTCCTTTTTCCTCTTTGCTGTTGGCTTGGGAGAGTCAATGAGTGAAAGGTAAGTAAGTCATCATCTTTTTCTTTCCTCTGTCACTTTCTTTCT
Organism: Pithys albifrons albifrons; assembly: GCF_047495875.1. NCBI lineage: Eukaryota > Metazoa > Chordata > Aves > Passeriformes > Thamnophilidae > Pithys > Pithys albifrons. The sequence goes on along the minus strand of NC_092497.1, from coordinate 75,028,662 downwards.
TTTCTGTTACCTCTGGCTGGATTTCTTTTTTTGACCATAGTGTCAACTTACACTGTGATAATGCTTATATAAATTCTGCATGATACAAGGTAGAGGTAAGGGACAGAATCTGTCACAGTGTAGGTGATAGATTTTTTCAGTATCAGAGACCAGAGAGAAGTTTGAGAGCTTTCATACACCATTTTGGTATTTATTTCACTAAATTGCCATTTCTATTTAGAAACATGCAATACAGGTAGAATAATGAAAATCAAGTGCTTTAGTCAAATATTTTAAGCTGTATTCACAGGAATATGTAAAGTAATGATAGAATAAGGACTTCAAAAGTAACACAGGTATTAGGTATTAAATGTTTATAAACATATGTATGTATGTAGTCGGTGTTACTCTGTGAGGTTGTATGTACAATAGTACCAAGGACAAAGACTCTTAAAAGGTTTAAATAATAACTTCAAGGTAAATCAGTTGGCTGTTACTGCTTCCAAAATGATAACAAATTTGATATTCATATATGTATTCTATTTCCTGTGATGTAGGAATAATATGTATTGCATTCCAACACCATGTCTCTTTGTAGCTGCTAATTATGTCATCCATTTCTCACTAGATGCCTAGATAGGCTCATGTAACTTAAGTGGGATGGGTTTTTCTCAAAAAAAAATGTGTCTAAAAGTTATTGGAGTTGGTGTGTGAATGTGTTAGATTGATGTTATGTCATAGCATTTTCAGTTTATTACAGAATTTGCCTATGCGTTGCAGAACAATTTAGGGTCCCTGAGTGTTTTACAGCATTCATGACCTTTGTAAGGAATTTAGAAATGGTGAATATGATACAGAGCTCACTTTTGCTTTGTTGTTTTTCCCCGTGAGGCTGAGAAAATGGTGGAACAACAAATGGTTATTGACCAGCTAAAAGAGAAATTGGAGAACATTACAGATGTGAAAACTTCAGATTTCTCAAGTGGTTGTGAAGATGGGTCAACTGTCATGGCATTTGCAAGGAGACCCTGCAGTGTCCCACTCACAAAAATTCTGCTACACTCCTTCCACCCATCTTCAGGGACAGAGACTTTAAAGGTAAGATCTGCCCAAATGTTACATTTTCCCCCTCTACTTTTTACTTGGTTATGGGCCAATAATTAGACATGACATGGCAGTATATGGTGGTTTTCTGAGAGACTGGTTAGCTTCTCATTAAAGACTCTGAAAAATTACTGTCTCGCAACATTTGCTGTGCCACAATTATCTAAAACATTCAGGCTTAAAATTCCCTGCTGCAAATGCAAAGGCTTTAATATTTTCTGGTGTTTTCCTGGGGGTTTTGAGGGTTCAAATATGAAACATTAACAAAAAGTAATGATTATGCTTACTAATATACTGAATATGTGGGACAGTGAGTTTAACAGTGCTTCTTTCACATTTGGAACAAGTCCTCTAAGTTCTTGAACAACCTTTCATTACAAAGGCATTAGAGAAAAACTCTGTAAGTTTGCTTACAAGCTCAGATGAAGTCAGAATTTTAAATTGAAATACTTTTTTAAAATATCAGTAAAGAATCACTAATTTGCTGCAACTGTTTTTACCCATCACTGTTTTTATATGCTTTTTGGCAGGTTTATCCCAGCCCCTCTGCCTTCTCCCTGGACAGGATAATGGCAGAATTCCGTGTTTGCAGACAGATGATACTGAGCAAGATAGAAGACCAGGATAACGTCCTTCACTGCCACCTCTCTGATCAGAGTGATGAAGAGGAAGAAAATACAGGCAGCAAAGGGGAAACCTCATTTAAGTAATTTTTTGTTGTTCTTTGACTTTTGTTACAGAAAAATACATAGCAAAGGTCATATTACTGCCTAATCCTGCCATGATATGAAACTATCTGTAATGTTACTTGTGGTAAACTTCTGAGATGAACTGGGCATATTGCAATATTAGTTTAATAAACATAGGTTTAAGAAAAATTGTATAATTTTGTTTTGAGGCCAGAATCTACCATGAAGATCTCAGGGGCAGGGCATGATGTGTGTGTGTGTGGTGTGGAGTATAGATGGGAAAGAAGATACAAATACCTTGGTAAGTTTGGGATTCTGCTCCATCTAGATGATCTAGGATCATCTACTCTGCATGAAGCTTAAAAACAGAAAAAAAAATCCTAGTGCATTTGTAGTTTAGCATGTTTACCATTCTTCCTTAGGCATTCTATAAATAAAACATGGACTAAAAATCAAGATTCTCTGTGCTGCCTTCCTAATCTAAGTGGCATGAAATACCAAATAAACAAGTCTGGTTCATCCAACAAATCTGCAGCACAGACTGACACCACCACAGGTAAAATGGAAATCGTAAGAGCAAATCTTATTATGGGATCAGAATATGCAAAAATGTTTTTAGCACATGTAACTATTTTTCCCAGCAAAGTATGTGTATTTGATGCAAATATTCTTTGGTTACAGCTAAATGTAGGCTTTCAAGATTCTATTCTTCTTCCCCTTTCTGCAACTAATGTCCATAACCTTAATGTTTAAGTAATACTTACTATCCAGAAAGCATTTCATACATCAAAAGCTAGTTAGATATAAATCTTCAGTAGATCCTATTATCTTACCAGAAATGCATCGAAATCTTTTCAGGAATATTTTTCCTCACACTTAGGGTTTGGAAATGCAAGTGCATACCTTTATGTTCCTGTTTAGACACATGGCAGAGAAAAGACTCTTGGCGCTATTCTCTCCTTTGATTCTTTTACTTCATATGGAAGAATTCCACAGACAGTGTTCTGGAGCACTACCTCTTGGATACAATGTATATTGCAGACTTTTTAGCTCCATTTTGCTTTGTTTTTTCAAGGTGAAGAGATTGACAGCCTCAAGAAAATTCGTGTTTTTAACATGCAGAAGTTAAAGAATTCAGAGTTGAGACTCACTGAGGCTGAGCAAAAAATAAAAGAACTTTCATTTAATATCAAGAAGAAAGAGGAACTTATTAAGGAATTAGTAAAAACAGGTAACTGGGTACTGTAGGGACAATTGGAGTGAAGATGTTCAGAAACAAAAGAAAAGGCACAAAAAACCTGAAGTTCTACATGTCTTAGTTTTTGCATAACTATCTTACACAAGAATACTTTTAACAACTTAAAGATTCATAATGTTTGCTACTTACTTGCTATGATTGCACTGAAGGCTGTAAATTTTGATTATAGCCTACTCTGCTATGATATGCAGTGTATTCGTTAAATATTTTTTGTACTTTGACTATTGCTCTTCTCCAACAACAGTGAAATTTGTAATGTATGCTCAGTGCTACTGTTCTCTTCATGAACTTCTCTTTGTCACATGGTGTCTGGTACAGGAGAGAAGATACATCACTGTATCTTCTGTATTTTATCACAGTACAGAAACAGGAGTCAGAAGTAGATGAGGGAAAAGATCAGTGTCTCTCTTTGCCTACATCTGTTACATATTTGTCCTGATACAGAAACTAGCCTTGCAGTGACAGTAAGAACCAATTTGCTCAACTCCTTCAATCACACTCATGCCCTGTACTTACCTTCTCTTGAGGTTATCTTTTGTCTTCTGTGTCCCACCACCATTTGCCTAAACAGGACAAGTCACAAAGTGGAAACACAATCCAAGGTTTTTTCCTAATTATTAAGCTTAAAGTTGAGTTATAAATAAATAGCATATTCTTCTGGAAAAACCCTCAAAATTTAAGAATTATAGGAGAGCCATTTTGGAAAAAAACTACAGTAGGCAGAAGAATTTAACTTTGGCATTCAGATGTCACTTTATTTGGTGACATCAGGTGACCCATGAAAAATTCATATTTAAGACTCCTTTCTTTATCTCCATTTCAGAGTTAGAAGAGAACTGTACCTTTCTTTAGTGTTGGAAAATGTACCAGAAATTATTGATTTAGCCAGAACAAAGCAAGTAATGATTGAACTACAAAATTGAGCATTATTTCAACTGATTATCCTGTTGATTTTAAACAATTTGAATGTGCTGTCTTTAAGGTAAGGATGCGCAGTCTGTTAGCAGGCAATATTCTTGGAAGATAACTAAACTGGAGCAAGAAACTGAACAGGCCAAAATGGAACTGTCTGAAACACAAAAGCAGCTTCAGGAGCTGGACAGTAAAGAGCTGAGAGACATTCCTGAGAAAGTCAAGTTACAAAAGGAGTTGCGGAAGAAGATGGATGAGGCTAAGTTGAAAGTGCAGGTATTTCTGATCTGACCATTAAGATTTTCAAATCTCTGTCTCTCTGTCATATCTGAACCTTAACACTCTGCTTGTAAAATTCTCACGAGTTTCACACGTTGGAAGTTGGTTCAATTGAAGTAGCTAATGAGAAACTCAGTACTATTTAACATATACATGGTTAGATACATTCAGTATTTTCTTGGTAGGTAAGAAGCCAGAAAAGAAGTGGGAGATATGAGATGTCCATACACCATTGTATGTAGTATAATAAAGGAACCTCTACAAAGATGCTATTACAGGTTTATTACCTGCTATAAATAAAATTGATGTTTTATGAAAATACTATGTAAATTCCATCTCTAAGCAAATCCCTGTGATGGTTTGCAAGACCAGGCCCAGTGCAGTCATATTTGTTTGACACTGAATTTCCATTTTTAACTTCTGCTACACCTAAATTTAAATTCTATGTAGGACCATCTTAGAGGTGCTTTGTGCTTTTCAAGCCTAGAATGGTGGGTTAGAAAAGTTCCTTACAGAAAGAAGTAGTTGGCGTATTGGCTTGAGCTCAAGACCAGCATTCTGGCACCAACATTCTGACACCATTAGGTCTCTGCACATTTTCCAGAGCTGTGGTTTTCATTAGATTTTACTACTTTCACTGTATTGCCAGGCATGAAATGTACTTTATGTTTTCATGTTCCATAATTCTGCCTGTGCAACTTTACTAGATATCTCAGAAACTGCAGCAGTAACAAGTGATTGACAGAAGTTATGAAGTCCTGCTGACTTTAAGAATTCAGTGAAATAAAGAATGAAGTTGAGTATTATATTAATTACAAGTTTTCCTGGTAGTAAGATGAAATTTGATGTGAACATTCAGGCCTTACAGAAGAAGCAGCAAGATACTAAGAATCTGGCTTCCTTATCTAACCAAAGTGACAGAGAAGCAACAGAACTTGAGCAGAATGTGGCTCAGATGAAGCATCAACAATCCCAGATACAGAAGGGACTGTGTGAGGAGAGCAAAAAGAAGCAACTAGAACCAGAACATCAGCAGGAACAGCAACAGATTAAAGTAGGATCCTTCCTGTTTCTGTATGACAAAGAATGATATGCCCCTGCTTCCCCAAAGACAATAAACTATATTGCCAGACTTTCAATAATTTTCCGTAATTACTTAATGACTTTCTTGATAAATACACCCAAGAAAATTGTCTATAAACACTTTCCCATAAATCTTCAATTTGTCTTTCTCTTTCAGCTTTTTTTATTTTTTGTTTTTATTACATGATGTCTAGTTCTGATTTGCAATTTTACAGGTGAATTTAGACTCATTATTTCAGATTATATACTTGTGTGGACTCTGACACTAAATGCATTTGTCTGACTGATGCAGGAAGAATTGTGCTTTTTATTTGTTCATAGGAACTTCAACTTAAGGTGGAGCAACAACAGGAGATCCTTGAACTTAAGGATAAAGAAATTGCTGCTCTTAAAAAGAAAAAAAAGAACTCCATGGGAACTCCACAGGAGGTACAGGTTGTTCAATCTGTTCCAAATCTGTGTGTGCCCTGAAATAAAAAAATCTTTCTTCATCCCTAGTCATCTGTTTTTGTAAACAGTTTGAAGGAAGAATATTCTATCATAGTTTTGTCTTTTTTGGTGTAGAAAAAATTGGGACTATAGTTTAGCAGCTCTTGTACTCTTGCTGAATGAAAGAAAGGAGGGCCTTCAAATGACTTCCCCCCCCCCCATAATTTATCAAAAATGCTGATTCAGAGACACAAGAATTCAACAGCTTTGGTTGTCTGGTAGGTTTGAGGGTGATCTTGTTCTGCAGTGTTAAAAATGTTGCATGGGTTGTTTGGGGGTTTTATTTTGTTTGTTTTCTACTCTGACATAAATTACTGTGGTCTCTGGTTTTGGTTGCTCATAACAGGGCTAGAAAAGTATGTATCCTATGCAGCAGTGCCACCTACATTATTTCAGAGGTGGACACCGGAACAAGTTACCCAAAAGTGAAAGGAAATTTTAGAAGTTAAATAAATGCAACTTTTAAACCTTGCCAAGAAATATATCCACTGAAAAACTGTGACATCAGAATAAACTTATAGTGGACCATGCTAGCAGGATGAGGGTGGACATTTACTGTCTTTAATTCTTTCAACACCATAATTTCTTGTCACTTGATATTATTACGCAGAGAGCCATTCCTGGGCAACGATCATGCAATGAGGATGGGCTAGCTGAATTCTAGTCATACCTTCTAAAGCTAGTAGCTATGCTTAGGCAGATGATATATATTTATATAACTGTTCTTAGAAAAAGACTTTCTTTCACTAAATGCATCTGATATATATTTGTTTATATGAGATGTAGCAATGTAACATTGGTGAGCCCCTTGTTGTCAGTCCACTTTCTGTATTATTCTGAGTCAAGATTCTGTTGCAGAATTAAAGTTAACATTAGAAATGTCAATGTCTTCTACAGTTTTATCAATAATTCTAAAAAAGCTAAACATAACAATAAAATTCTGACCCAAAAAGTCCTGGCTAATGCTCTCTGGATCTCTGTTGAAACTTCAGAAATTAGAAGAGCAAAAGAAGTGGCTGGATGAAGAAATGGAAAGAATTCTTCAACAGCACCAACAGTTAGCAGAACTCGACGGAGATTTAAAGAGAAGAGAAGCCATTGTAGCCAAAAAAGAAGCATTATTGCAAGAGAAAAGCCACCTGGAAATCAAGAAACTGAGATCTAGCCAGGTGATTTAAATGAAACCCACAAAACTCACCAGGGTCATGAAGCTGAGTGAAAGACTTGGGGGGGGGGGGTGCGGGCAGAGAAGACAGAGTCTCAAGCCAAGTGATCAGTGTCACACTGTGGTGTAGATACTGTGTGGCTTGACCAGTCAACATTTGAAATATAAATAACACAGACAATCATTTTTATCCACTTTTACTCCAAAAATTGCAGACCAAAGCAAACCAAACAATTCTGAGCTTTGGAGTTCTGTTAACGCAGAGCATTAACTAACATGATATCCATTATACCATATCATTTGTGAATGTGACTCAATCCTTTTGCAAACTACAGAACATGACAGGGAAACATCTTGCAATATTTGTTTTTCAGTAGCAAAACTGAATTGAAATTGAAGTATCATTGTCACTTATAATGACTAGCCCCTTTAATTTTTAGTATATACATAACTGCACCTTGAGTGTTTTTGTTTTCTTTCATCTTTTGAACATTTTATGGTAATTCTCTGCTCAAAATAAATGGGGTTGCATTGCAAGAAAGAAGCAATTTTTTTCACTTCAGAATACAACAGTTTCACCTACTGTTTTCTTACTGGAAGGGAATATCTCAGTTTTGTATCTGTGATTGCTGTGGGCTTTTTTAGGCTTTAAACAATGACAGTATGAAATTGTCTACTCGCTTAAGTATGCTGGATCAGGAACTGTGTGATAAAAGTATGCAGCTTCAGGGCAGCACCACTGAAGACAGGACAGACATTTTGGAAAAATTTCAGGTTCTTCACATGGAAAGGGATCAGCTGCTCAGAAGGAGAAATAGTGTGGATGAGAAACTGAAAGATGGTAAAGTGTTGTCAACTGAAGTAAGTAAGCATGTCTGAGGTAAATATAGATTTAACAAAAAAAAGGCATTCCAATCAGAACCTAAAATGTCTCCAAATATTAGATAATCTATAACTGAAGAACTGAGGTTGGGTATTTTTGTAAATAGCAATGTTAGAATACTGCTGTGATAGCACCAATTACATGTCAGTGAATGAAGTTTTCAGTTTAGGGGACTTAATTCAGATAGTGCCTTGCCAAACTCTATGGGTCTAGGAGTCATATAACGATAAATACAGAAAGTAGAAGTTCATTGGCTTATCACAGGCAAATATTTGAATGTCAGGACACAGAACAAGCAATGTGATCATATGACTCCACTTGATTTTTTTAATGGGTTTTTGTGAAAAAGCAAACTCCACCTGAAGGACTCCATATTTTTACAGCACAAATAAGTCATATTATCCAGATGGCCCACAGCTGAGTTGATTGTTATTATTATTTTGAAGATGTAATAAATCTGCAGTGCTTCAGGCCACACATTTTTGCCACTTCCTTACACAAATTATGGTCACCAAACTCCTTACTGACTTGATTCATTCATTAATGCAACAGAAAACTAGCACAACAAAAAAAATTAGCAGAAGTCAAACTATGGTGAAGATGAGGGACGGATAAAAAGGGAAACATGACTTCTGGTATTGTGATGAACCCTTTGATCAACCTCTGTATGGTGGTAGGAGTACTATGGCAGAAAAAGACAAATGTTCTAGACTTGCACTCTACCAGTTATTTTTCCTATTCCATTGTCTATGCTACTACTTGTTCATTTACCCTTAAGTTTAATTTTGCTCTTGAGAATGAAATTAAAGATGTCTTGAAAGATTAACTCTAAACTTTTTTCTTGAAAAAATGTCTTTCTCTGTAGGAGGAACATATCCTTTTCCAGCTAGAAGAAGAAATTGAAGCCCTAGAGGCTGCTATTGATTACAAGAATGAAAGTATTCATAGTCGCCAGCACATGCTTAGGTTATCTTCTCATAGTCTTTCACAGAGTGAGAATAATGTAATCGGGAGACTAGTTTCCCTGTCCGCTGCTGAGCTCAGAACTATCATCATAAGTTATTTCAACAAGGTTTGTTTTGGCTAATTAATAATATTTTATCACATTTTCCAGTACTGTTCTAGATAATGAATTGGTAGAAAGTAGTAAAAATAAATTGAAGAAGGTTTTGGTGAAAATCTTTTTGAGTTACATAGGTCTGCTATTAGTTCACATAATTTAATTTTTATGTTAACCTAAATAGGATACTTGTGTGTTAACTTTGTATAACTTGTTTTGAAGTCATTAGCTTAAAAGGTGCCAAATCTGCATATTTTCTTGCCCCTTTCCAGTGCTCTGTGTTGCTAGCTTTTGGAGCAGCTACATATTTTAGTAGTGGTGGTATATTGAAATTCTTCCTGATTGCAGACTTTCAGAAAGCTTCATAAAGCTCAGACTAGTATTCCTATTTTTTTTTTAAATTCAGTATGAACTAGTTTTGTGTACACTGCCTGCAGTGTGTACAGCTAGATACTGAAGATCATACTGACATCTGGAAACATAAAAATTAAATGCATTAGGACATGGTGTGTCTTTGTGACCTTGGGTGATTTTGTAAACAAGTTGTCTGCAGAATGAAAGTTGGAAGTTTTTCAGCATCAGGAAAGCATGGTTATTTCTGTTTAAATGTTGTACAGGGTATTCAAAAAATTCACTAGTCCATGTGGTCGAAATGTACACAGTTCAGTTCCAAAGAGTCAGATTGTAGCAGTGGCAAGTCTGTTTCTTGTATAAGTTTAATGGCCTGTAGAGATCATTGCTTTTGTATTTTAATCTATTAGGTTGAAGGGTAAAGGGTAAAAGATTTTCTTAAAATGGTTTGATAAATCCAAATACGTGTATTTCCTTCTTAGATTGTTGGCCTACGTGAGTCTGAACGAAAATTGCAACTGCAGATTGAAGAACAGGAAATGAAGGTCACAGACCAGGAAAACATAATACGAGAATTAGAATCAGCACTTGAACACATCAGGTTACAGTGTGACAGGCAGCTGACCCTTCAGCGCAAAGAACACCAGAAGAAAATACAGTTCATATTATGTCATTTTAAAGGTATTTGCTGCTTGGGCAGGGATTGTACAGCAAATATTGTCTTCAGTCACTACAGGGAAATACTGTATTTGAACTGAAAAAAAAAAAAGGAATAAGGTTCAGAGATCTATTTTGCCTGTCACTAATTTTGGTGTTATGTAGGATGCCAAGAAACAGACACATGATGTCTGTATGAGTGGAAAATTGGAAAAAAAATCAGAATTGTTGTATTTTCCTATTGAATTTACTGATATTGGAAAGTTGAAAGATACTGCTCCTGCTGATCTTAATCTTCTAAATGCTATTAAAACTGAGAAGCAGGGTTGACACAGCCTTTTGGATCCTGGGTCATGATATTCAAAATTTGCAAGCAAAGTACCATCAAGATACAAGACATATTCTGTCTACCTGGGCATCTTGATTTCTGACTTTTGGTTCTTAAAGTAGTGTTATTTCTCCTAGAACAAGATAGTGAAGGTATTGCAGAAGCCTTGAAAGCCTATGAAGTCAAAGTCCAGCAACTGGAAAAAGAATTATTTTTCTATAAGAAAACCAGCAGAGAGCTGAAGAAGAAATTGAAGAGCCTCTCTGGAGAGTCATCTCATCAATTATTGTCATCCACTAAATGTAAGTATATTATCTGAAAATATTTATGCAATTGTCAGTAGACCATTTAAGGAGGAACACACAGGAGTATATCAGACAGCTGTAAACATCGTATTTTTACTGTTCTCCAGGAATATATTACACCTCCCAGTTTCAAGGGAGAGACATCACTGGTTTATAGGTGTAGCAATGGTTTGACAGTGGTTTAAATTCTTGTTCTGTTTTCTCTGGCTTGTAATACAATTTCAGCATCTGCAACCTCAAATAGTTATGGTTAAGACAAAGGAATTTTACTATCTGCAGGGATATGAATGGTATTCCAACTAACAGCTTTGATTATATGCCATGCATTTGATTTCTTAAAAGTTACTGGAAGATAGTCAATGAAAAATTCTATGCTTTAATTACTAACTAGTTGCTTACTTAGTAAGGTTGAAAGAGGATTTATGCTATTGTAGGGGGGAACAAGTGCTTTCTAATGTGATTCTATGCTTTGATGTAAAAAATCCTCAACCTGCTGCAACAGTTGCTATTGGTTTTTAATTGTTCCATGTCCTACTTAACAGAATCCAAACCTACAACAGAGCTATCCCCATGGAGGAGAAAAGAAGTTCAACTTCATTGCTGTTTTGGTTGCCTGATACCTCTTGATGCTACCACAATACCTCACATGCACAATGCAGCCTTCTTGGCCCTGTGTTTCTTTTTGAGGCTCAGTGAGAGGTTCTTCTTCCCAACGGATGTTTCTGTTTCTTTCCACTCTGACAATGCCATGCCTTCTACAGAGAGATGCCGACAATTTACCTGCTACTCCCAGAGTAAATTAAGGCTTGGCCCTTGCCCTCTGGCCAACACATTCATTACTATAAAGTACACCATCAAACCATGAATGTTCACATTCACGTTTTAGAGACTGGATTATAAGTGACTATGGGAAAGCCTATTCTGAGTCTAGTATACAAAGAAGCATGTAGTTCAGGATAATGTATCCATATAGGGAAACACCTAGCCTAGGCAAACAGTAGCAATAGAAGGAAGGGAGAAGATCCCTGTGAATTTCCAACTTTTTCAAATGCATATATTTGCAAGATTTGTAAGAATTTCTCTGCATTTAGTTATTTTTAATACACTGTGAGAAATGTTGCTATATAGTGTGATAAAAACACTTTATAATTTGTTATTGAGCTTTAGAAATAATAAAATCCCTTTGAGTACATTGCAGTCAAATTTGTAAAATGTGTTTTGTGTGTAGTACTGGTATAATTGCTGACTGTTTTCCAATATGTGAATAATTTCATATTTGTCATGGGTCAGTTGTTTTAAGACTGCCTACTAGGATACATTACAAGTTACAACAGTGAGGCTTTTATTAACAGCACCTTCTAAAATGAGAATAATGGCTAATAACTCTGGTGGTTTTGTAGATGGTGAACTTTTTGAATGGAAAGGACAAAATGTGAGGTGCTGATAATTTCTTGCCATATTCATGCTACAAGTTACTGATGCTGTAAAACCATACTGACTACCTAAGGCAGGCACTCAGATGAGTTGTAACTTTTAGCTATTTATCTCCTGATAGTTTTCATTTTAGGTAACAGTCCTGGTGACAAGTTATCTAGTCAAGAGGAAGGAGAAGTTGATGCTGAGGAATTCAAGTGAAAACAGGTGTTAACAAAGTTCATATCTTTATTAACTGCAATTAAAAGTACTTTTTTTAAGCATCAGAAAACTCTCAATCTGTCAGCCTGCTCAATGTACCTTAAGCAATCAACAAAAGTAATAATAAATTAATTTAAAATAATTCTATGCTGCTGTACTGGATTTTGTTACAATGCCAACTCCTCACTGAACTTTTTTGGGGTTTTGCTTTAGATACTATCAAGGCATTGCTATCATGGACTGAAAACAGGGGAAGAGAGACATTTTCCCTAACTACTCAGGTGCATAACAATACCATGTAATTATTAATGGCAAATCTTTTCTGCATTTTAGAATGTGGTGAATCTGATTTCCAATTTCAGTTGTATGTAATAGGAGAAGACACAACTAAATACAAGAGTCCATTCCTGTTACATTGCAGCTTGAAAGGAACTGCCCTGAAATCTGAAAACATATTGATCTTTTTAACTGCTTCAGTATTGCGCTGAATCTACAAAACCTCCCAGCAATATGTAGCTCATAACTGCAAGAAAAGCTGAGTAGAATTTAAAAACAAATAGGTTGGAAATAGGTTGTGGGTAACAATAGTTTGTGGATGCCCTATCCCTGCAAGTGTTAAAGGTCAGGTTGAACAGGGCTTTGAGCAACCTGACCTAGTGAAAGATGCCCCTGCCTGTGGCAGGGAGTTAGACTTAGATGTTGGTAGGTCCCTTCTGACTCAAACCATTCTGTGAGTCCCAAGATTCTATTACCTGTATCCTGTTTATACCTCCATGAGCTTCCGCTGCAAAAGATCTTCCCTACCTGTCAGGTTTGGAAAGTGCCCTGCATCATCTTCAGAGCATACCTAGTAATAAACAATTCCTTTTGTGCTAAAAGACAAAGCTCAAACATTTCTTTTGTTCCATGTTCACTGCCAGTGAATGCAACATGCTATAAAAAAGCAGAATCATTGGTGCAGCACTGAATGCAGTACTAAATCCTGGGATCCTACTTATTTGAGGATAGTTGTTGAAGTGGAACATTGCAGAAGCACAGGACCTGGCTGACTAGAGATGGACTAGAAAATCTCTGTCCCAGAAAACAAGCAGAGAACACAGAAGCTGGAGGGAAGGAACCAGAGAAGAGACTAAGGAAGAGACAAAGCAAAATACCTGTAGGTTTAAAACTAAACAACTTTTAACTGAGTATTGGGTCCAGTCCTGTTTAACACCTTTATTGATGATTTAGATGAGGGGATTGAGTCCATCATCAGCAAATTTGCTGATGACACCAAGCTGGGAGGGAGTGTCGATCTGCTGGAAGGCAGGAGGGCTCTGCAGAGGGATCTGGATAGACTTGAGAGATGGGCTGATTCCAATGGGATGAAGTTCAACAAGGCCAAGTGCCGGGTCCTGCACTTTGGCCACAACAACCCCATGCAGTGCTACAAGCTGGGCACAGAGTGGCTGGAGAGCAGCCAGGCAGAAAGGGACCTTGGGGTACTAATTGACAGGAAGCTCAACATGAGCCAACAGTGTGCCCAGGTGGCCAAGAAGGCCAATGGGATCCTGGCCTGTATCAAAAATAGCGTGGCCAGCAGGACCAGGGAAGTGATCCTTCCCCTGTACTCTGTGTTGGTGAGGCCACACCTTGAGTACTGTGTTCAGTTCTGGGCCCCTCAGTTCAGAAAGGATATTGAGGTGCTGGAGCGAGTCCAGAGAAGAGCAACAAGGCTGGTGAAGGGACTGGAGAACAAGCCCTATGGGGAGAGGCTGAGGGAGCTGGGGTTGTTTAGCCTGGAGAAGAGGAGGCTCAGAGGTGACCTCATCACTGTCTAGAACTACCTGAAGGGAAGTTCTAGCCAGGTGGCGGCTGGTCTCTTCTCCCAGGCACTCAGCAATAGGACGAGGGGGCACGGGCTTAAGAAATTTAAGTTGGATATCAGAAAAAAATTCTTTCCAGAGAGAGTAATCAGGCATTGGAATGGGCTGCCCAGAGAGGTGGTGGATTCACCATCTCTAGAGATTTTAAAACACAGATTGGACGTGGCGCTGAGTGCCATGATCTAGTAAATGGACTAGAGTTGGACCAAGGGTTGGACTCGATGATCTTGGAGGTCTTTTCCAACCCAATCGATTCTATGATTCTATGATTCTATGAGTCCTTTTTTTTTAACACACTGTAGCACCAAGTCATTTCTAAAGCAAAGTATGTGCAAAGAGGGCACTTCACTGGATGGGCATCAGAATGGGTAAGTGGCACAAAAGTCTTTATCAATAAAAATACCATGCATCTGTAATGCTATTACAACTTAGCACTGACTTTTGAAAACTAGTATCATGAAGATGCTAACAGTGGAAGAAGACTTTTCTAAGAAATAAGACAGTGTAGCTAATAGCCCATAATTATTCAGATTTCATGATAATGCTGTAAGGCTTATTGTAGCTTCACCAATTTGTTTGTCCTGCCTTTTTGTCTGTTTGTTTGTTTTCTGGCCAACTCTTTGAAAATACTTTCTAAATACTGTAAATTCAGGATGGTACTGATTCAGCTTTTCAGAACTGTGAACCCTGTGACCATACAGGAGAAGGTGTGCATACTCTTATCCTGACATATAGAACACTACTGGGTGAAATGAAGTAATCTGTTTTGTTACCAGGCTGATTCAAACTAAAAGCCCTTTATCTGGGAAGGTGTGTTTCATTATCTGCTGCCCCACAGGAAATATTTGCCAACAGTTACAAGACAAAGACTTTTTCCTAATCAAATCAGCAGTGCCCACAACTTTGAGATGTGACTTCTTTTCCAACATATTTGTATTTGTAAGCAATTTTGAATTAGGAAATCCAGAATATCTATATTTTCCCAAAATCTAATCAGTCTCTTTCAAGGTATCATTAAATTGCTAGATAAAGAGAGTAATTTGATGAATTGCTTCAATTGTCTGGAATCTAAAGAACTGAATATCTGCTACTTTATAAATTTGTCTTTTTCTAAGTTTTAATTTGCCCATCTATCCCTGTTTGACAGGTTCAAATTTTTTTGTTTCAGGACATTAAGTAAGAGCTTTCTCCCCTCCCTGCTCTCCCTCCCCACACTGTAGAACTAACTGTGTTGTTTCTTATACTATTGAGTCTGACATACTTGAAAATTAGTTTGTATAATGCTTGCTGGTTAGGAGAAAGAATTCTACCTAAATGAAACCGAAGTTGGATTCCAGAAGGGACTTTTGATGCCATCATAAAAAGCTCAAAAACCAAAACAGAACAAAAAACAAAAAACCCTTCATAAATGAAGGTGAGATGAGAAAGCCAGAATAAAGAGAAAGAGGAAAAAGGAAAAAAGTTCCTATTTACCAATC
The DNA here is from genome assembly GCF_047495875.1 of Pithys albifrons albifrons. Lineage (NCBI taxonomy): Eukaryota > Metazoa > Chordata > Aves > Passeriformes > Thamnophilidae > Pithys > Pithys albifrons. The sequence continues at coordinate 75,013,142 of NC_092497.1, read as the reverse complement.
ATTAGAAAAAGTAGACTGCATACATTCTGTACTGCCTTTAAATAGACATTGAAAGAAATACTGCAGAAAAATGCTTCCCATACTGAAATTAGAAATATTAACGAATTTTGGGGGAAAAGTTCTGAAATGCGTGGAACAAAAACTTCCACAAAACAGGTTAGGGAGACCCAAGAGGCTTGCTGGAAAGACTAAAGCACAGGGCACATGTAGAGTGGAGCTGGAGAAAAAAAATTGCCGGGATGAATATGAATAAATGCAACTAAAAACCTTTAAATATGATTTGCTGTGAATCAAACCAACAAGAATAAGTGGGGATAAGGCTAGGGCAAGGGAGTACAATTGGAAAATACCTGCTGATGGATCAGGATAATGAAAGGGATGACTTTTTTTCCCTTAGATTCTGAATGTGTGATTCCAGCTAAGAATTAGAAAAGCAGTTACAGAAAAGTCACAGAAAAACAAACACCACTGAAAGTGAGACAAGAGCATTTCATTTATTAGAATTACTGAAGAGCTGAGAGTGATGTTTTCTTCTGGTTCACATTTAGCAAGGCATTATGCTTGAGGTTTGCTCTACTAAAGGAAGAGTGTCTGCACAGTGAGCCCCATGTCCACAGCAGGACATAACTGCTGTCTATCCAGTTACACTTTAACATGCATTTTTCTTCATTTAACCCCTTTAACTGCATCCTTCCCCTGTACTCTGCATTGGTGAGGCCACACCTTGAGTACTGTGTTCAGTTCTGGGCCCCTCAGTTCAGAAAGGATATTGAGGTGCTGGAGCGGGTCCAGAGAAGAGCAACAAGGCTGGTGAAGGGACTGGAGCACAAGCCCTATGGGGAGAGGCTGAGGGAGCTGGAGTTGTTTAGGCTGGAGAAGAGGAGGCTCAGAGGTGACCTCATCACTGTCTAGAACTACCTGAGGGGAAGTTCTAGCCAGGTGGGGGTTGGTCTCTTCTCCCAGGCACTCAGCAATAGGACAAGGGGGCACAGGCTTAAGCTCTGCCAGGGGAAATTTAAGTTGGATATCAGAAAAAAATTCTTTACATAGAGAGTAATCAGACTTTGGAATGGGCTGCCCAGAGAGGTGGTGGATTCACCATCCCTGGAGATTTTTAAACACAGATTGGACGTGGCGCTGAGTGCCATGATCTAGTAAATGAACTAGAGTTGGACCAAGGGTTGGACTCGATGATCTTGGAGATCTTTTCCAACCCAATCGATTCTATGATTCTATGATTAATATCTAGAATATCTTTTTAATATCATATGAAAACAGAAGTGTATACACTTACCTTTTACATTACAAATAAATCACTGGTGTTTGAGTTACATTTTGGTTTGAATATTTGGAAACACAAAGAGTGTTACCCGTCATTTACACCAGAACTTTGAAGTTACTCCGTATAAGTCTTACAGTCATTAGGCCACCTGAGGACTTGCCTACATTCAGAATTGTGTCACTGTGTTCTGGTAAAACATTAAATTGAGTTCAGCAAATTGGTTCAAAACTTTTGACTGATAATTAGGTTCAACTCAACCTGAGCCAGTAATTTCACTTTGATGCAAAATACTCCCTGGTCACTGCATATTCATTTTCTGTTTGTTTAAAGACAAATTATATGACTTTGGAACTACCTATGGAAAAAATACCAAATTAAAACCGTCTAGTCAAAGTTGGGAATTAAGCTGAACTTCTGCACTAAATACTGTAACCATGGGTGAGGAAAATGAAGCGGCATAAAAACCAAGCTGCTGTAATAAACATTCTGAATTTTGTTCTTTAGGATCAGCAATTGGTGACAAAAAGTTGCACAGATGGTTGTAGAAAGGGAAAATAAAAGCACAGGTGGAATAAAGTGGGAAAGAAAAGAAAAAGCAAGAGGAAAGAAGAATTGTTTTTAAAAAGCCATCAGCATACAGAGAATTAAGACCTCAATTTTTTTTGCTGTGTCATTTTTATTTTCCATGCACTGTGTATAAGCTCTGTTCTCAACTATCTGACTGGGAACCCAGAGGCATGTTGTTCTGGCTTCAGGTACTTTCAATCTGAACACTTTCAGTAAGTACTTCCATATCCCTGTTATCTGTACCAAATTAAGGTGAAATAAAAAATGCTAAAATTCTCTCATTGCTTCAATAAGAACTTGTCGTAGCTTTCAGGTTATTTTCTATGAATTTTTAGTGTTCTTGCCCCTTGCAATAAATATAATTCAGTAAATAACACTACTGATTATTTCTCTAACTTGTAAACCTCTGCTAACAAGCTAAAATTTGTGCTACTTTGCTGCAAACCCTACCTGTTGTCAGCATGAGCTATATCTATAGACCATGAACAGCCTGGGATGAGGAACACCTTGCACTTGGATCTGATTTCTGCTTGAAATCACTGCTGGATTGCAGTGCAGAATGTCACTGCATGATGTCCCTCATTCTGCCAGTCTACAAGACACTGTGGCACTGGCAGGTGTCCAAGTTCTCTGCTGCAGCAGAATTCAATGCCTTGTAGCATTGCAACTAATGTGGGAAAGGAACAAGTGTGACCAAAGAAAGGCTTAGTAATTAAATATGCCTGGAATAACTTTTGTGTGCAACAAACAACAGCTCTAGAACAGGTAAAACCTCGAATTCCATTCAGCTAATCTTTAATATACTTATTTTAAAGTCTCTTAGCAGGTCTTAAATTCCTTTAGTAAAATTGTTAGAGAGTTAGAGCCTACCATGCTGTATGATACTTTTTTAGTACCAGGTGAACAAATCTGCTAAAAGATTCCAAGAGGTTACCCAAAGAGCAGACCAAACCAGGAAATAATCTGATGATTCAGGTTACTGTGGGAAATGTCAATTCTTATTTAAGCAAAAAAGGACATTTGAGTTTAGAATTCAAAGCCACACATCAATTTCACACCAAAACAGGACAGAAGGACATCTTGAATTTCCTGAGAGGCAGGCATATTTGGGGAGAATGCCTGATTTGGTAATAAGAAGTTAAATTCGTGATTGAGGGGTTTTTGTTGCAAGTTTGAGGAAAATCTGATTTCCTGCTATGGAACACTTTCATAGCAATACTTTTAAGGTAGTAAATGCATAGTATTTATTACCTTTCAGCTTCTGCAAAATAACTTTAAAGCAACAGGTGTTGATTTATTTCATTGGTGAAGGTTCACAAACTGTGCCGAGTTAGTTTTCTTGCATCTTCCAATACCAAACCCTTCTATGTCACAACAGGTCTCTGTGACACTTCATGCTGTTGCATTACAGACCGGAGCTCCTGCCAACAGCAGCTGCACCAAGGGCACCTGCACTCACAGCTCCTAGTCAGGAAACTCCTGATGACCTTCCTCGTGGATTTACCAAAAATCTGAAGCACACATCCCTTGCATCTGACAATAGACATCAAGCTTCCCTGTGGCTTATGTCAGTGAGAGACTGTGCTGCCTGTTGAGTGGGAGGTCCTGGCATGGCAGGTGAGGGGTAGTTGCAAGTGAGTGTTTTGTGTCAGTCAATAAAGTCCCCAGCAAAGGTACTGGCAAAGGCAGGTTTACAGAGTCACAGAATATTCTTAGTGGGAGGGGACCCACAAGGATCATCAAGTCCAACCCTTACCCTTGCACAAGACCATGCCCAAGAGTCACACCACGTGCCTGAGGGCATTGCTGACACTTCTTGAACTCTGCCAGGTTTGGTGCTGTGACCACTTCCCTGCAGAGCCTGTGCCAGTGCCCAAACACCCTCTGGGTGAAGAACCTTTTTCTAATATCCAACCTGAACCTCCCCTGACACAACTTCAGGCCATTCCCTTGGGTTGTATAACAATGAAAGTGTGACAAAGTTTGTTGGCAAGGTTCATTCTACTACTTAGTAGTACACCTTAGCACCACTAAAGGTGTACCACTAAAGTTGCATGCACTTTAACAACCTTAACTAGGCGGTTAAAGCATATGGAGAAAAATGGGACTAAAATCTAAAATCACGTAGATCACAGAATTGTTAGGGTTAGAAGGGACCTCTGGAGATAATCCAGTCCATGGAGAGCAGGTTACACAGGAGTGTGTTGAGGTGGGGTTTGAATGTCTCCAAAGAGAGAGACTCCATGACCTTCTTGGGCAGCCTGTTCCAGTGTTCTGCCACCCTCAATGCAGAGACCTTTTTCCTCGTGCTGAGGCAGAACTCATTCTAGTTTCTGGCCATTGCTCTTGGTCCTGTCACTGGACACCACTGGAAAGAGTCTGGCACGATCCTCTTGACACCTGCCTTTGAGATACTTGCACGTACTGATGAGGTCCCCTCAGTTTTCTCTTCTCTAAACAGGCTCAGCTCCCATTCGGGCTCCTGTAAGGCCCCTCACTCTAAGGGGGATGCTCCAGACCCCAAAACACCTTTGTGCCCTCTCCTTGTCTTTCTGGCACTGAGGAGCCCAAACCAGGACACAGCACTGCGGCAGAGGCTGGATGGGCACAGGGCAGGGATGGGATACAGGGAAGGGATAGGACAGGGATGGGCACAGTGCAGGGATAGGATACAGGGCAGGGATGGGACAGGGATGGGATACAGGGATGGGGACAGGGCAGGGATGGGGACAGGGCAGGGATAGGACAGGGATGGGATACAGGGATAGGATACAGGGCAGGGATGGGCACAGGGCAGGGATGGGATACAGGGCAGGGATAGGACAGGGCAGGGATAGGGCAGGGATGGGCACAGGGCAGGGATGGACAGGGATGGGGACAAGGCAGGGATAGGACAGGGATGGGATACAGGGCAGGAATGGAGACAGGGCAGGGATGGGCACACGGCAGGAATGGGCACAGGGAAGGGATAGGACAGGGATGGGATACAGGGATGGAATACAGGGATGGAATACAGGGCAGGGATGGGCACAGGGCAGGGATGGGATACAGGGCGGGGATAGGACAGGGATGGGATACAGGAATGGGATACAGGGCAGGGATAGGACAGGGCAGGGATGGGATACAGGGCGGGGATAGGACAGGGATGGGATATATGGATGGGATACAGGGCAGGGATGGGCACAGGACGGGAGCGGCGCGCGGACCCAGCCCCGCCCCCTCGGGCGCGGCTCCCTCCCCGTTCTAGCAACTTCCCCGCTGCTTGCGTCATCACCGCGCGCGGTCGCCGGGCCGTTTCCGGTGTCGCAGAGCCGGCGCGGCACGAGCTGTCGGCTGGAGCCGCTGGCCCGGCCCGGCCCGGTCCGGTCTTGCCTTGCCCTGTGGATTCCGGCTCGGCCTTCCTCTGCCCTGCCCTGCCGTGTCCTGCCCTGCCCTGCCCTGCCCTGCCCGGCCCTGCCCGCGGCATGTCGGAGAGAGTTGGGGATCCCGCAGGGGGCCCCCCAGGCTCCCCCACCCGGGACTCCGCAAGTGCTGTCGAGGCGCGGATCATCAAAGTCACGGTAAAGACTCCCAAAGAAAAGGAGGAGTTCGCCGTGTCCGAGAACAGCAGCATCCGGCAGGTGAGGGGCGGCGGGACGGGCCGAGGGGCAGCTGGGCCGGGGCCGGGCCGCGGGTCCCGCTGGCGGCGGCGCTGGGCGAGGGCCCGTCCCGGTGACAAAGCAGCTCCTGCGCGCTCGGGTCAGGCCGGGCGCGGTTGGGCGAGTACTAGGGCCGATCCTGGCCCATGAAAGGAGCGCTGCTATCTGAGGCTCGCGGGGGCACTGGAGAAACTCGTTCGCGTCCGTTCCTCCCCGCCCTCTCTCCTGCCTGTTGCTACGGAGGGTCAGACCAGGACGTGGATGTGCCTTATAAAGTCACAGAATGGTTTGGGTTGGAAGGGAACCTCGAAGATCACCCAGTTCCAATCCCCCTCCGAGGAGCAGGGACACCTTCCACTAGACCAGGTTGGACAGAGCCCCATCCAACCTGGTCCTGAATTCTCCCAGGAGTGGGGAATCCACAACTTACCTAGGAAACATATTCCGGTGACTCATCACTCTGCCAACAGAGAATGTCTTCCTGATATGTAATCTAGACCCACACTCTTTCACTTTGAAGCTATTTCCCCTTATCCTGTCACAGCATGCTCTTGTAAATAGTCTTGCCCCATCTTTCCTGTAAGTTCCCTTAAGGGACTGCAAGGCTGCAACTGGGTCACTCTGAAACCTTCTCTCTTCCCTTTCTGTAAGTGTGAGATGTCCTGTCAAGCTGACATAGTTTGGTAGTTGTTATCTCACTGACTGACTAGCATGACTGTAGAAAACATATGCAATCACCTGCACCTCTGTAATTCCAGTGATTATTTTGGTCTAATACTGTCTTTAAAAACAGCAAATAGGCCTTTGTTTTGAGGAAATCATATCCTTGTACTGTGTTTGTAAAATTTGTAGTCTGCTGTACTCAAATGTACTGGTTTTATGGACATGCCACTTAGCGTGGCAGTGCTGTCAGGTAACTGAGTTCTTAGGGGGTTTGTGTGTTCCTGTGGAAGTCTGAGCTTCACATTGCCTCTGTCTCAACTGTAGTAGCACCTGCTGATCCATTGACACTATTTCCTGCAAGTCTTACAGTTTTGTTGAAGGTTTACCCTGCAAATATTGACTAGAATTACATATTTAGATTAGAAAGCTACAAATCATAGAAAAGGTGCAACCAAAATGTAAAAAGCCAGAGTGTCCTGCTTCCAAAGGATGTAAACATGGCTAGATCCAGTGCCTCCTTCATTTTCCATAAGATTTCCCCATTTTCTCACTGAAATGTCTCTAAATGTGGCAACTTTGTGCTATTCCCCATTTTTTTAGAGTGGCTGGTATTGCAGACCTCATCAAAAAGAGGTTACATATGTGAGAGTGCCACTTGTGTCTGGATACAGAACCTGAAATCATTCCTTATGCACGAGCTGAAAGACACTGTCAAGTTGTCAGAGGATACAGAAGATGAAGATAGCCAGACGGGGGCTGGTCTCTTCTCCCAGGCACTCAGCAATAGGACAAGGGGGCACGGGCTTAAGCTCTGCCAGGGTAAATTTAAGTTGGATATCAGAAAAAAATTCTTTCCAGAGAGAGTAATCAGGCATTGGAATGGGCTGCCCAGAGAGGGTGTGGATTCACCATCCCTGGAGGTTTTTAAACACAGATTGGCCGTGGCACTGAGTGCCATGATCTGGTAAATGGACTGGAGTTGGACCAAGGGTTGGACTTGATGATCTTGGAGGTCTTTTCCAACCCAATCGATTCTATGATTCTGTGATTCTAAGGCTCCCAAGTATCAACTGCAGTGCTACCAGCTTGGCCAGCTTGTCAGACTCTTGCTCCACCTGGTTCCTGTGAAGAGAGAAAGTACTGATAGTTCTTTCTCTTTTTTTGTTATCCTCTTGTCTGGTTTAGATTCAGTTTTGTTGTTTTGGGGTTATTTTTATGCCAATCAGCTTTTAGTGTGTACGTGTTCCAGAGCTCAGTGTCCCTGAAGTCTTCTCTCCGGCTGCCAGTGGCTGAGGCTGCTCTCTTGTCTCCGCTGGGCTTTCGGCAGCTGCAGCATTGTGTGCTATCAGCTACTCTCTCTGCAAGCTTGATCTAGGCATTTCTCCCAAAGGTAAAATGACTGTGCTTGCTTTTTAATGCTGTCCACTGCTTTCCCAGCAATCTCAGTCTGAAAGGGGTGCTTTTCACTTCTCTGTTCTCCATAGATTTGTGAGCAGCAGTTTTTGTAAAAGTCTTTGCAGTCTGGGGGTTTTTGTTTTGAGTATTTCAAAAGAGAGATTCATAAGCTCAATCTAACATGAGGATTTGTCCTGAAAAGCAGTCAGCTGTTAGGGTGTGTCCTTCAGGAGTTATAAACAGATTTACTCAGGGTGTGAAATTTCTAATATATTTGACTTTAACAAGTTTGTTTCAGATGTGAGTAGCGGTGGAGCTGCATGGTTTTCAAATAAACAGTTGTCTGAAAATGAAAGAGCTGTACAATCTAGCAAGAGCATGAATTTTTACTGAAAGCAGCCATTTAAATTTAGGGAATTAAATAGCTCTATTTCACATAGCACACTGATAGCACACTACTTCAAATGTCTTTGTTGTGCACAGGTATCTTAAACTCTTGAGTGTTCTCTCTCTTGGAACTGCTGTTAAAAGATTAGATCTGCAGTTATGTCTTCATTCCTGTGAAATAAGGTTGCACCAATGGGTTGCCCATTTGGGTGAAGTCCCAGGCAGTGGTAACAGTGCTAAAAAATGCACTGTCCCTGTAGTGTGACCAATAGTTGTCTGTTTCTCTTAAACTATAAAAATGAGCTTTTCATAGTAATACTCATCAACAGTAGATATGATGTTTCTTGAGCCAGCCTTGAAAATAGGTTAATCTCAAATACCAGACAAGTTGAACATCTGTCCAAATGCATCTGGAATCAGCAAGTGCTTTGTATGGTTGAGATAGGTGGACCAGTATCTTGCAGCTTGTGAAAAAATGCCCAAACAACCCAGCAAAATAAGCCCCATTCAGATGTATATTTCTCTAGCTAATATTATGACCTAGTGAGTTGACTTGTTTCTCTGCAGTAATTTCAGAATACTGCCAGAACCTGGATTTTCTTGGAAAATATTTTGAGTCATCAGGGTCAAATTTTGGGCTACACGAAACATATTTTATGTTGCTCCATTAATGTAAATCAGGCCTACAACTTTTCTGTCAAGATTTTTTCCTATATTGGAAGACTTCAGCAGAACAGGATTTGTTATTGCTGATCTTGTGTTGTGCACCTGGAAGAGTGAGTATGCAAGTTGGAATGGAAAATAGCCTTCAAGTGCAAAGCCACTCTGGGAGGTCAGTTTATTGCAACTGTCTTTTTCTGTGTGAAACCTATTTAGTTGTGCTGAGCACAGTTTGGCTCAGTATTGGGACACGGACCAAATATTTGCTTTCTTGACTGGATGTGGCACTGATCTTGCTCAGTGCAAAGACTTCATGAATGCGTGGTGGGCAAAGATGAATACCTGTAAACCTGTTGACTGCAGCTGGCCCTGACAGTGCTGATACTCTGGTCTTACTCAGTAAGACTGTCTCTTGTCCTTTCTTTTTATCCTTCCATTTATTTTCTGAGTTCCTGGCAATATAATCTTTGCAATTCTTGCTTAGCAGAGTTGCCTTGGTGTGTTCTGGTAAAGCCTGTGCACAGAAGAAGTGGGCTCACATTGGGAACAACTCATGCCTTCCTGTCAGTGAACGACTTGAATGTTTGAGTGGTGAAGTGTTGGAACCTGTTACATGGCAAAACATTTTCACCTTCACCATTCAGACTGTAAACAGGAAGAGGGAGTTCTAGAAGAGTTAAAGCTTTATGAGGATTCACGGTGCTCCATTAGTTGCCCTGTGTTCCCATTTTCAGTTTATTGTAACTGCAGAGTTACTGTCACAGCTGTGTAAGACACTGCAAGATGCACTTTGTGCCTTCTGTGAGCATTGCAACTCTGAACCAAAGCAACATGCCCAGCTGAGTACGATCAACTGCCAGGCCAGCCAAGAGTGGGTGTACTAAATGTGCACCAGTAATTTGACAAGCCTGCAGTTCTTGCAAAGAATTGTTTTTTAAACTAGATGGACACAAATCTGCTTTCTGTACTAGACTAAGTGGCAGATAAAAAGGCTGAGGTACAGAACTGTATATGTAAATAGTTACATGGTGTTGAGACTGATTTTTATCAAGTGGAGATCTCGTAAAGTTGTATTCTTTGAGTCCAGTTCATGGTTGAAACTTCAAATTCCCAAATCCAGGGTTTTCACAATCCCAAATTGATAGTGTGCTGCTTTATAAGGATCACACAAGTGTAAATGTTGAATAGAACATTGGGTAATTTGATAGTAGAGCATTCCTGGCTTGCATATGCTTGTAATATTTTATGTAATGTTTCACTTTATAAGTACAGTTTAATTTCAATTCTTTTAATCCAGTTCTGTCTCCCTGTTTCACTGTAATTCAAGGATTACTGAATGGTACAAAAAAAAGCAATTGAAGTTATAGAATGGAATCCAATTTGTTCTTCTTTTCCAGTATTGTGATTTAGCTCCCTCTTGACACTCAAGTCACTGGAGTACATGAATTGTTTAGCATTAGGTTTTCCATTGTCTGGTGTCTCAGTGCCTTGTAACACATCCATGTGACTCTGTGTGGTGTCTGCCTTGCAATATGCTCTGATTATTCATATTTCTGAAGCTGTTTTGTTTTTCTCATTTTGACAACTTGATTAAAAATGTTTTAGAGCAATGGTGGATGGCTATTTGATAGAAGAAGAACCTTCTGAAGTGAAGATATAGTGACTTTCCTGATAGTTGGCTTAGTTAAACATAACTCAAAGGTATCAGTACTGTATACTCAGCAAGTATTTGCTGATAAATGACTGTCAGATTCAGTAAAATATGAAAACCTCTTTACAGCTGTGAAGTGTCTTGTGTGTAGATACTTTACTGCATAAAGGAACAAGTTTGTTTTCATACATTTTCTTTTAAACTTGATCCATGTCAGGCAGGGCTCTCATTCCTCCTGTGAGTTTGTTTTGCTAAATTCCGTCACTTTCAGTCAGTGGTATCACAGAGGTTTTAAAGATCATCAAGGTTTTTAGAGCCAGTTAACACTGCAGCTTAGTGACTGTAAACGTTGGCTCTGCAAAAGGATCACTGCCTGGCAGTAAAGTTAGGGCAAAATCCTAAGAATTTAGAATCTGTGGTGACATGGTGTCCTGATTCTGGCTGGGATAGTTAGTTTTCTTGTATGTAACTCATGTGGTGCTGTGATGTGAATGAAATGTGAAAACAATGTCAATAACACACCAGTGTGTGGGCTCTTGCTAAATAATGCTGTCCTGGTTTGGCAGTGGTACTCCATAGTTCAGTGCTTCTACTGACACTCCCCAAATCACATGCTGCTCTCTCTTGCTTCTCTGTTTCCCCCCTCTGTCTCCCCATTTCAGTGGGCTGGAGAGAACTGGAGGCACAAAAGGTGAAAATGACAGGATGAGATATGAATAATTTACTGGAAACAGCAATGCGTTAAGAAAAGAAACAGTAACTGCAACAATACCAATGAAAGATGGTACAAGAAAAGAAATGTGGGGAAAAATGCCCCTGTAATAGACAATACCAGAGGGCTCCCTCCACCAAATTATCTCCACTGGAAGGAACCCCTTCTCCCCAGAAGAAATTCCATTTTCCCTGCCGAAGGCAATAACTGGAATAAGCTCCAGGTCCTGACCATGCCCCCTCCTGGCTACTGCAAAAAATTACCGTGTCCTACCCAGAACCAGGACAGTGCTTATTTTAAATCAAGGAGTTTACAGCTGGCCTTGCTTTGTAAGCGAGCAGGTACACAAGAAAGAGGAGGGAGTAGATTGCAGGTGCCTTTGTGGAGAAGTGAAGAATTGCTAACAATTTTGCCTAAGTCAAAGCCTGGAGAAGTGGAGTGGCTTGCTGGAGGAACTCTGGAAGGAATAGAACTGGCTGGAACACGAGTCCTGAGCCCTTTCCACTACTATGCACTGCTGCAGTTTTCCCTTTATCGGCTGCTAGCCTTGTAAGCTCATCAAGAATCTGACTTTGTTTCTTGAAATGTGGTTTTTTGTGAGTTTGGTTTTGTTGCAGAGATTTGAGGAAATAATTTGATTATGAAACTAGCATGGGTCATCAGCGAAGTCTCAGGAAGGTAGTAACTCCACTGAGACATGAAAGACAAAATACTCTTATGCAGAAGTCTAATTTTGTGTGTACTTTCTAGCAATGCTTTATTTGCTGTGGGCTAAAAGTGTTTGTTTTCCTGCATGAAAAGAGAAATTATGTCCCTTCCCTTAGTGTCCCAAATTTTGCGAAATGAAACTCAGTTTTTACTGACTCACTTTAACACAGTCATAAAGTGACCAGGTATGATTCATCATAAAAGAAGACCACAACCATCAGCAGTTAATTGCCATGAGAATGGTTTTTTCCTTACTTCTTGCCTGGAGAAGACCTGTAGCCATTAATTCTGTTGTATAAAAGAAAGCTGGAGCTCATCAAAGTTTGTTTCTGAGACTGCTTAGTGAGTTTAAGAAAGACAGGAGTTTGGTCAATGTGCTTAACTGTGTATGTTGGTAGGAGAGACATTTGAAAGTTTAGATACCATAGTATGTTTTGAAACAGCAGTGCTGAACAAGGAACTGTTATTTGAAAATCCTTCTTCATAGTAGAAAACTGTTTGAGGGACTGCTGGCAATGAAAACTGCAGTCCAGCTCCCTATGTGCAAACCTTCCATATCATCCACAAATGGGTTCAAAATAGAGTTTGATGTGAGGAGGGTCAACAACCTTCCTTTTTTACTGCCATCTAGATCAAATTGTAGCTTTCTGTTTTCAAAGCAGTTGCAGGTTTTATGGGCATATTTTCTGTTACTTTCAATGGGACTTGGGCATTAATTGCTTGAGACCTCCTCCAGGCTGTTACTGGGATTGAGTTTTTAAACATGATTTACTAAGCTAAGATTGAGAGGATCTGGGAAATTATTTTTTCATTATTTGTTTTCCTCTTTTTATTACTTTTTCACAGCACTTTGCCATGTGAGTGGATAGTAATGTTCTTACAGTTACTGTTCTCAGTGTCATAAAGTGAGTCAGCAAAAGCTTTTGAATCATTACATGGTAGTAACATGTCGAAGGACAGTTTGAATGTTAAGACTTCTTTATTTTGCCTGGAGTAACTTTTTACCATGCCCTTCCTAAGCCAACTTGTTAGAGAGGTTAATGTTTAAAGTCTGGTTCTGCTCAGCAAAGTGATGGTGCAAGACGGTGTCTGGTTTAGTCAGTTGTTCTACTTCATGTGTATTCAGATATTTGCTTTGTTCAGTGACAAAGTGTTTACTTTGACTAGCTCAGGTACAAATACGCATTTATTCATCACTGGACATCAACATTGTGCCCACCCATGACTTGAGAAAACCTCCAGAGGCAATCAAGCTGAGGAGGTGTAATAAAAATCCTAGCTTGCTTCATGGTGGAGGGTTTTTTGGTGTTAACGTAGAACAAAAAAAGCCAGGTTTTGTTAGTGGTGGTTTTTTTAAAGTTGCTGTAAAGATGAGGATGTTTGGCATGAAGGTTGAGAGTGTAAAGAAGTGCTAGTGTGCTGCTAAAAAAACAATGAGTATTCTCTGTGGGAAAAACCTACACTGTTTGTGTATTTCAAATAAAGTTGATATAAACAAGTTCACTTGATATAAAATGGTCATGTGAGTAAAGTGCTTCCAGAAGACCAGCGCTGGAATTGCTGTAATTCATGTCAGATCTATAAAGCTGCCATACTTTTGAGTTTGAATTATTTCATTGATTATGAATGCGTTTTCATTTTCTCTCTAGGGAAACCAGGCCTCAATCTGTTGGATGTTACACCTGTGTTTCAGTTTGATTCTCATTGAGTTTGTCTCCACATGTTTGTCTGGTAATCATGTATAAAATTGACATGACTTTACATTATTTTTACTGTGTTTGGTTACTAGAGGAGTACAATAGACCAGTTTATGTGAATGCAGTAGGTGTCAGGTGTGGTAAAACGTAATTTTTACAACTTGAAGTCCTTTGCCATGCACAAATACAACTGAACACCTTTGTAATACCACAGTGCATGGTATTATTACAGTGCAGTGTAACATGTATATTAGAGCAATAAAGCAGATGAGCTGACAGCATTACTTGGAGTGTTACTTGCTAATTAAAAGGACTGCAGTGTGAGAACTGGACAGAAATATTCATCATTTCCAGCCAGCAATACTCTGAATCCTTCTGCTTTTGATTTTCCTGGGTGTCCTGGGTAACACCAGGGGACAAAATATTTTACCTTTAATTTACTGATACTGTTTTTAGTTAAGTTGTACGAACTGAGGACTTAAAACAATAGCAAAATTATTTTTTTAGAAGTGCTTAAATATGCATTAATTGCCATCATCATAATCTTTCATGCTTTAACCCCAGCCACCAATTAAGTATCACGCAACTGATTGCACATTTCTCACCTGCCTGTTGGGACGGGGTAGAGAATCAAGAAAAAAAGTAAAACTAATGGGTTGATATAAGAACAGTTTAACACTTAAGACAATGTTAATACTGATGTTAATTGTACTGAACGAAGGAGGAATAAAACCCAAGAGAAAAAAAGTAGTGCAGCACACAGTTGCTCAGAACCCAGGGACCAATGCCAGTCTGTCCCCTTCACTGGAAAGTGCTCCAGCCACACTGCCCAAGTTGCAAAAGGTGAAAGCTGGGATTGGGAGAATGAAGAACTGCCCACTGTTGGAGAAGATCAGGTTTGAGACCATTTAAAGAATCTGAAAGTGCACAAGTCCACGGGACATGAGGGGATGCATCCGTGGATCGTGAGGGAACTGGCGAAGGAAGTGCCTAAGCCACTGTCCATCATATTTGAGAAGCTGGGGCAGTTTCCTGTGGAAGTTCTTACAGACTGGAAAAGGTGAAACATAATACCCATCTATTTTTAAAAAGGGAAGTTGGGAAGACCTGGGGAACTACAGGCTGTTCAGTCTCACCTTAATGCTTGCCAAGATCATGGAGCAGATCCTCCTGGGAACTATAGTAAGGCACGTGGGAAATATGGAGATGATTTGTGACAGCCAACACAGCTTCACTCAAGGAAAATTATGCCCAGCAAGTTTGATGGCTTCCTGCGATGGGGTTGCAGTGGTGGTGGATGAGGGAAAAGTGATTGATGTCATACACCTGTACTTAGGCAGAGCGTTTAACACTGTCCTGCATAACTTACCTCTAAACTGGAGAGGCATGGATTTGACAGATGGACCATTCAGTGGATAAGGAATTGACTGAGTGGTCACACGCAAAGTTGCATTCAAAGCTCATTGTCCAACTGGAGACCAGCAATAAGTAGTATCCTCAGGGATTGGTACTGAGATGGGCACTTTGTTTCATCTTTGTTTACAGCATGGACAGTGGGCTTGAGTACAACAGTGTGGTCAAGACGCTGGAGGGAAGGGATCCCATCCATAGGGACCTTGAAAGGCTTGAGGGGTGGGTCTGTGTAAACCTCATGAAGTTCAGCAAGGCCATATGCAAGGTCCTGCACCTGGGATGGGGCAATCCCAAGCACAAGTACCGGCAGGGTGGAGAAGGGATTCAGAACAGCCCTGAGGAGAAGGACCTGGGGGTGCTGGTGGATGAGAAGCTTGACATGACCCAGCAATGTGTGCTCACAGCACAGAAAGCCACTTCCTGGGCTCAAATCAAAAGAGGCACAGCCAGCAGGTCAAGGGAGGTAATTCTGCCCCTCCTACTCTGCTCTGGTGAGACCCCACCTCGGAGTGCTGCATCCAACTCTGAGCTCCCCAACACATGAAGGACATGGACCTGTTGGAGTGAGTGAAGAGAAGAACCACAAAGATGAATAGAGGGCTGGAACACATGTCCTGTGAAGACACGCTGAGGGACTTGAGGTTGCTCATCCCGAAGAAGAGAAGAGTCCAGGGATACCTTATAGTAGCCTTTCAGTGCCCAAAAGAGGCCTTCAAGAAAGATGATGATGGGCTTTTTACCAGGGCATGAAGTGGTAATACCAGGGTGATGGCATTACCTGCTTTCATACTGGGAGAACAGTCCACTGTGAGGCTGGTGAGGTACCGGAACAGGTTGCCCAGAGAAGTTGTGGATGCCCCATCCCTAAAAGTGTTCAAGGCCTGGCTGCATGGATCTCTGAGTAACTTGGTCTGGTGAAAGACATCCCTGCCTGTGGCAGAGGGGTTGGAAATAGATGACCTTTAAGTTCCTTTTCAGCAATGTTTTTAGAATTCTGTTTTCCATGAGTATAGGTCTTTTTCTGCCTCAGCAAAGAAATATTAAGAGTATGAAGCTAATCAGTTGCTGATGGTATTTCTGACAGTTAACACTAACCAGCAGTCTCATTTATAGAAGGTCTTGCGTGGTAATGTAGGTTTTATGTAATGGCCTTCTGTAAGAGAATTATCAAACAGAGGACTTGACCTTTCTTATACCTTGTTACTTGCCCTGAAAAAGTGCCCCTCTGTGTCTGCATGACCCTCTCCCCCAGTCACATCCTGTTCTTTCCCATAGCATGTTATTACCAAAAATCTTTGGTTATTACCAACAGTTCTTGTCTCACTACCAACAGTCCTTGGTTGGCTCCACAGCCATCTGGCTGTTGATGTTTGAGACAAACACCTTATGCCTTCTGTGATTCTACAAAATACCTAGACATTATAGCTATTAAATGAGTCAGCACCGTTACATAAATATTTTCCCACATGGATTTCTCACTTTTTCTTATAAATTGGAATAAAACTTGCAGAATGTGGGGTTTGTCCTGATATTCCACTAGATGAACCAGTGTGGAACATTTTGGCCTGTATTGATCCCAGCTCTTAGGAAACAGAGTAACTGGTTTTGAAAAATCCAAAGGGTAGTGGGAATGATTGGATTAGAAAAGAACCCTCACTGGAATCCCTATTTAAAGGGGAACAACAATTTGTTTATGTTGCCCATTGTGGATAGAACAATAAAGCAGTAGTAGAGTGAAACATTGAAATAGGTTTCTTGGAAAAGTGTTGCTGGGTACCTCAGAGAGCAGACTAGATAAACATGACAGAAATAATCCAGGTAACCCATCTGGGGAGGGAATGGACTGAGTGACTTTCTGGAATACTCACAAGTCCAAACATTGCCCATAGAAAGGCTGACTTAAAAGTGATTTCTGCAAGAACTGGAACTAATTCTATGTAGACTTCTAACTAATGAAGGCAACTTCCTGTGCAAACACAGAGACTTTTAATGTCATTGTCTCTTGGACTCTCTCTCCCCTTTTTTAACTCTATTTTTTCTTCCTGTGTTACAAAACCTTTCCGTTAGAGACTCACCTTCAAAGCATAATATAGTAAGATTTTACTCTTTTAGTCCTGCCTGTTATAAAGTGCAGCTATGAATAACTGCAAGATGAATATTTTATTTTCCTACATGGAACGAGAATTCTGTAGAGTGTTTGGGATGATTTTTAAAGTATTATGGTTAACTTAATTTTAAATGGGGCAATCTTCTGAAAGACTTTCCAACTGCCTAGGATTGTTTTAAAAATATTCAGTCTGCAGACTTAATCTTGTTGAATAAATTTATCTGGCATTATTCTAAGCATACCCTTTCTTCTTATTTTTCTTGGATATATTCCTTATTAAGTTTTGAGAAGGTTTTGCTTTTGATGAGAGTATTTTTACAATTAGAACTCATTCAAAGCATAACTTAGTTATTATTGAGTAGGAAAGCAAGAAGGTACAGAATGGGCTTTCATGTTCAGTTTCTTTAATGCGGGTGTGATTTCTTAGTGAACTGAAAAATGTATGTCCCCCGTGCCCTGGGCTGCAAGTTATGATGCATTTTATGTAGTAGCTACATCATATATAGAATAAGAAGGCAGAGCCACCTGAGGTGGAATTGTTGCCTG